>NC_057350.1:133598779-134869279 GCF_016509475.1 Prionailurus bengalensis | reverse complement strand
CTTCTGGCCTGCAAAGTTTCTGCTGAACAATTAGCTGATAGCCTTATGGGTTTTCTTCTGTATGTGACTGTTTTCTTTTTCTCTTGCTGTTTTTAAAATTCTCTATCACTACTCTTTGTCATTTCACTTTCTATGTGCCTTGGTGTGGACTTCTTTGGGTTGATTTGAGGGGTGGATCTCTGTGCCTCTTGGGTCTGGATTTCTGTTTCCTTTCCCAGATTAGGGATGTTTTTAGCTATTATTTTTTCAAATATACTTTCTGCCCCTTTCTCTCTCTTCTCCTTCTGGGATCCCTACAATGCAAATGTTATTACACTTGATGGTGTCACTGAGTAGTTCCCTAAGTCTATTTTTATTTATTATTATTATTATATTATATTATATTATATTATATTATATTATATTATATTATCACTATTATTTCTCTCTCCTGTTCCCATTACTCTGTCCTTCAGGTCACTGATCCATTCTTCTGCTTCCACTAGTCTATTATTTATTCCATCTAGTGTATTTTAATTTCAGTTATTGAGTTCTTCATCTCTGATTGGTTCTTTTTATGTTTTGTATCTCTTTGTTAAGGATATCACTGAGGTCCTCCACTCAAGTCCAGTGAGTATCTTTATGATCATTACTTTTAATTTTTCTATCAGGCACATTACTTTCTTCATTTTGTTTAGTTCTCTTGCTCTGATTTTGTCCTGTTCTTTCATTTAAGACATAGCCCTCTATCTCCTCATTTTGTCTTACTCTCTGTCTCTGTTTCTCTGTGTTAGGAAATTCAGCTATATCTCCTGCTCTTGAAAGTAGTGACTTTATGAATAAGAGATTCTGTAGTGCCCTTCAATAAAATGTCTCCTGTTCACCAGAACCTGGTGCTTCAGAGGTGTCACCTGTGTTGCATGCACCCTACTGCTGTGGCTGAGCCACTTTTGCTTTCAGTCTAGTCATCTGCAGTGGATCTCTTGCCTGTTGTGGGAAGTGTTTGGTCTCTGTAGTATTAATGGACAAGTCTGGGGCTTCCTTGGGCTTGAATTGAGTCAGACTAGGTGTTTTCCAGAGATGCAGTAGCAGCAAACTGCAGGACACTTTCCCTGTGTTATCCCCTGAGAAGCTTACGTTGATGGGTGAGGCCTTCAATCAGACCAGATATCTGCCCCCAGCCCACTGCTGGGGCTGTAGTCCAACTGATGTGTGTGGTTATCTCCCCCTCTTCCTAGGGAAGGAGTCACTTAGGAGTGATGCTGGTCTCTGTCAAGGCTGCTTACACTCTGCCACGCTTGTGGCACCACTTTGGATGGCCTCAAGCCAATGGTATATTGGAGGGGACATATCTTCAGGAGACCATGCAGGCAGGGTATGTGGTGTTAGCAAGGTTAGCAAGGTTAGCAAGGTGGGTCGACTATAAGAGGGAACCTGAAGCTGGGCTGGAGGAGGCATGTCTGCAGGAGAATGTGGGGGCAGGGCACACAGTAACAAGTTAGGTAGTAACTTTTGGCACTGCACTGGTTCCCTCTGGTGTCTGTGTGTCCAGGCTGGGGGACAGGGAAGGGAAATGGCATCTGCCAGCTCTTTTGTTCTTAGAGAAATCTCCCAATGATCCCTGAACCTCCAGCATGTACTCTGAGATTAGGAAACAAACCTCCCTCCCATTTATCCCAGGTGTTTTTCAAACTGCTGCTTCTATGTTGTATCTCCGCAGAGCTGTTTGTTGTGCTGTCTCTTTAAGGGCAGGGACTCAGTTCCCTCTTGCCCTCCTGGCTGCCCCCCCAGAGCCAATCTCACCAATGTTTAAAGTTCCAAGTGTTAAGCCCCACTGACTGTAAGAGTTAGTGAAATTATGTCTCCCTGGTTTTCTTTTTTTTTAATTTTTTTTAATGTTTATTTATTTTTGGGACAGAGAGAGACAGAGCATGAACAGGGGAGGAGCAGAGAGAGAGGGAGACGCAGAATCCGAAACAGGCTCCAGGCTCTGAGCTGTTAGCACAGAGCCCGACGCGGGGCTCGAACTCACGGACCGTGAGATCATGACCTGAGCCGAAGTCGGACGCTCAACCGACCAAGCCACCCAGGCGCCCCATCTCCCTGGTTTTCAAAGCCAAATGTTACAGGGATTCATCTTGCTTGTGCAAACTCCCCATGCCTGGGGTTCCTGGTAAGAGGGTCTGTTTCTCTCCCCTCTCCATGCCATGACATCCCTCCCTCCTATGAACACTCCCATAGATCTAGTTAGCTCCTGATGGCATCTCTACTATTCCTTCCCTCTTCAATGTTCCCTCTTCTCTACATTTAGCTGTGGAGAGTCTGTTCTGCCAGTCTTTGGGTCATTTTCTGGGTTATTTATACTGATGTGGGTGTTATCTAGTTGTACTGGTAGGCCAAGATGAGCTTAGGGTTCTATCTTCCTTGGATGTTTTTGGTAATAGATTTTTATTTATGACAAAGGAATATTGGCTACTACAGAACTGTGTCCATGATGTTGTCCATGTCATGCAGCTTTCCTTGGGGCAGGCCATAGAAAAATAGCCATTGGGAACTAGGGAGATATGGCAGATTATATTTCTCAAAGACAGTCATACTAATATATATTCCATCCCATATGTTCTTAGATGTGATGTTACCATTCCTACATCAGGGATGAATGCCTATATTCTTGCTCCTTGAATGTAAGAAGATCTTTGTGACTATCTTGACCATCAGAGAAAATAATCCTATGTGGCTTCTGGGGATAGGTCATAAAAATTATACATCTTCTGCTTGGCTCCCTCTCTCTCATTGTTCTCCTCCTTGGATTCCAGTCACCAAGCTGTGAGGAGGCTAAGCAGCCACACAGAAACGCTACATGCAGTAGATGGTCTAGCTATTGCTTAAGTCCTCCTAGATACTTAAGTCTTCCCAGCCAACATCATCAACAGACAGCATCAACTGCTTCCCAGACAGCATCAACTGCTACACATGTGAGTGCATGAAACTTGAGAAGATTATATTTCTCATCCTTTGACACCTCAGCTGAGGCCCAGACATCGTGAAGGAGGGAGTCAGCCAATTCTGCTACACCCTGTCTTAATTCCTGACCCAGAGAATCTACGAACATATAATGGTGTTTTTCTGCTGCTATACTTTGGGATAATTTGTTATATCAACCGAAGTAACTATAACAGAGGGGTTCTACCCAAGGACTACTGTGGCCCCCTACCCAGGAATAAGGCAGAGAGTCTGAATGATGGGTTGTCCTGGAAGGATGGGGTCAGGGTGTATCAAGAGATAGGCGAGGGTATTGGGAGAATAAAGTAAAAAGAAAGGTATGGAACAGATGGGATCAGAGAATTTGAGAACTAAATCTGAGAACCAGGAGACTCTAGGCATGTGGTAAGTAGGCATTTACTTTCCAAAGAGCCTGGTTTGCCTTGCAGTAAAGAGTGGCTCCAGATCAAGGAGGCAGAGGAGGCTATCCTGGAAGCCAATGGGTAGACTTCAGCATATGCTATAAAAAGGATTTGAACATCACATGGGTGACTGAACTAAATGATGACACTTAGGGGCACCTGGCTGGCTCAGTCAGAAGAGCATGTGATTCTTGACCTCAGGGTTGTGAGTTCAAGCCTCACGTTGGGTGTAGAGATTACTTCAATAAATAAAACTTTGAAAAAAAAATAAATGATGACATTTAATGTTTTTTCAATCCTAAATTCCATGAAGTTCCTAAAAAGGTATAAAACACTATGCAAATGCATGTATTGCTATTAATGTATATTCTATGGGCCCAACAAGAAGAGACTTAATAGAAATTGGTAGGTAGCTGAAAGTCAAGGAAAGAACCTAAATAATTCTAATGGGCAGGGGGGCTCCTGGGTGACTCAGTTGGTTGAGCAACCAACTCTTGATTTCACCTTAGGTCATGATCTCATGGTTATGGGATCAAGCCCTGTGTTGGCATGGAGCCTTCTTGAGATTCTCTCTCTCCCTCTCCCTTGGCCTCTCCCCCATGCTCTCTCTAAATAGATAGATAGATAGATAGATAGATAGATAAATAGATAGATAGATAGATAGATAGATAGATAGATAGATAGATAGACAGATAATTCTGATAGGGTCAGTGGAAGCATCACTATATCCTCCTTGCGTTGGATGGCAAGATAAATCCCCACTACTCCATCCACCCTGTGTGAACCTTTAGTTATACATCAGATTCCAGGCTCCAAAGAATATTCTCCTAATAAAGATAAGAAGAAGTGAGGAAGAATATATAAATATATGTGGAAAGCAGGTGACATCACAGCCAAGCATTTAGCCACAGATAAGAGGTAACTCTGACTCCTGGAGCCACATTTGTGAACAAATTATACATTGTTGGGAGAATGGGGGAAAATGCAACCATAATAGTGTAGCAGCTCCTGCCCTATGTATTCCAAGTTATTCATAATACCTCTATTGATCCATTTATTGCAATAGCTTTTAATTATTTGTTCAATTGAGCTGACTTTTAATGTGTAAAGTGCAGGGATCTGATATCTTCATGTTCTCAGTGGTTAACATAATACCTGAAAGAGAACAGGAATTCAATAATTTTTTGATAAATAGGTAGATAGAGGGAATGGCTGGCTGGCTGGCTGGCTGGCTGACTGGACAGATGGATGGATGGATGAATGGATGAATGGATGAGTAGATAGACGGATGGACAGATAACATTTCTTGTTGGATATATGAAGGCTAGCCTATCACTCCAGTGGAGGCTTACTATTCTAGTACTTAAAAACTTTGGCCTAGAGCCTTTGAATATGTGTAGGTGAGGAGTAAAAAGAATATGGACATTTATGAGTGGTCTTCTGATACCTCTGTATCAACTTATCCTCCTTAAAAATTGCTCTATAAACTATTGTGGAGCCCTAGGATCCTCTACCAATTAAGCATATTGTTCATTTTTTCAACAAATATTTATTAAGCACACCAGTCCCTGTGCTAAGCACTAGAGATAAAGATATAAATAAGTTGTGACTGTGACCTCTTATAATCAAATACAATTTGATAGTGCAATGACAGTAGAAGAACAAGGCGCTGTAGGAACATGGTAAAAGCAGATACTCACATTGATCTAGAGAAGTCAAGGAAGGTTTCCCATAGAAAATGATGTGGAGTGCTGAGTGAGGAACCAGGCAAAATGAATGGGGATGAGTATTCTGGGCAGAAAGAAAAGCACAGGCAAAAGTCCAGAAACAAGCTAAAGCCAGAAGAGCTTCAGAAACAGAGACATTCTATAGGACCATATATTGAACCATAAACAAGTGTGAAGATTCACAGAAAAGCCCTTTTTTTTACTTGAACTGAAAAAGAGGTCTATTAGCTGAAAAGTCTTTTTGCTGTCCTGAAAGAACCAAATTGTAAGTTCCTAGCCAGACAGGACTGTGTTCTTCTCATCTCTGTGGCCACAGAGGACTAGCTTTCTTACACAGAGAAGGAACTCAGCACCTATTACACAACTAAAATTTTCCTTGACTTGTGAGCAAGTTCTAATTTTCTTCTAGAAGACCCTGTGCTCCATGGTGGTCAGACAGAAGGAATCTTTCTTTTGCTCCTGCCTATGAAGACAACTCTTTAAGTCTTTGGCTATCTCCTAATGGCTGTATATCTATCTGTGTGGCTTAGTCTTCTTTTGAGTTTCCCAAGAAGCAGATCCTAAGACAAGACCTGGTTACTAGTAGGTTATTGGAGAGGTCATCCCACGAAGCACTGGTAAGGGAGAGGGGAAGTAAGATAGGCAAGAGAAGGAAGCCAGTAAAGGGTGTGCTAGTGAGTTTACTGCTACAGGAATCTGGGGCTCAAACCTGTGTGAATATCTGGGGAATAGTATAGAAAACATCTCAGAATTGGCTCAGAAAAGAAGGAGCAGAGGTATTTATCCACCAAATCCCATCTTCCATTGATTGGTTCAGGGCAGCTCCTGTGAAAGTTAACTCCCAGCACTTCTGGCCTGCCCCCCATGCAGGCACAGGGAGGGAGGGCTTATGTGTGGGGCACTGAGGCATTTGCTATTGGTTCCCTCTCACTTAGGCCCTAAGCTCTGCTCATGTGGCTGGGGGACAAAGGAAGTCAAGTCCCTGATATCCAGACCAACATCTGGTCTTGGGCTAAGAGGGATTTCCTGACAGCAGGGAGGTTGAGGTCATTACTCTGTTTGATCTATTAGAGTATAAAGAAGTCTTTGCTGATTTTTTTAAGCTTCTTCCTACCCATATTCACACTGTACTTACATTTCAGTTAATTTTTCATCTTATCTTCTGTATTTCTATATATTTTTAAAATTTTTTTAATGTTTATTTATTTTTGAGAAAGAGAGACAGAGTGTGAGTGGGGGAAGGGCAGAGAGAAAGAGGGAGACACAGAATCCAAAGCAGGCTCCAGGCTCTGAGCTGTCAGCACAAAGCCCGATGCGGGGCTTCAACTGGCAAACTGTGAGATCATGACCTGAGCCAAAGTCAGACTCTTAACCAACTGAGCCACCCAGGAGCCCCAACAATAATTTTCATTTTTAATCAAAATGTTCATTCAAATCCTTTCACTTTTACAAGGTTCTTTGTCTTCTGCCTCACTTTTCCCCATGTCACAGCATTGAAAACACCTAGGACAGTCCAATGGTGGTGGGGAAACAGAGGTTCAGGAACTAGAAATAACTCCACAAGGTCACCTGGCCAGCTAAAAAGATAGTCGAGACCAGAATTCAGGTATCTAGGCTTCTAGTTTCAGAAGCTGACAAACTTTGTAAGTTGGACCAAATCCAGCCTGCTGTCTAGTTTTATAAATAAACTTTTATTAGGACATTCATCTCATCATTAGGCCAAATATCTGGCCCTTTGCAGAAAATGTCTGTCCTGTTCTAAGCCATTGTTTATCCCCTAATTCCTAACTCTCACATCACCTGCAGTCACAGTGTCAACTCACATACAGTCTCTCATTTAGATTGCACAAGAGCCCAGGCAAGTTTTTTCCATTTCATAGATGAGAACATTAAGGCATAGAAAAGCTAGGTTATTTGCCAGAGATTACACAGCTGGTTGAAAGGTAGGCACAAGAATCAAATACACTTCTTCTGACTTTAACTGTGTTTTTTCCACCCAGCCTCTGCTCTCTCTTGGGCTTTGTCATGCCTGTCCCTAGTTTAACTCCTAAATACTCATCCATTCAGGCAACGGCTTCCCTCAATAGATGTACAGCTTTTTGTATGGCATGAGTAATCTAGATGTATATCTTCATGTTTTTCTTGTTGCCTTCAACTCAAACATAGTGCTATTACAAGATAAGTTATAGGAATCCAGGAACAAAGCCATAAATTTTGATAATGTAGGTGGTTGTTTTTTATAAACTGTAATTTATTGGGGAAGAAATGTAAGCCTTTCAAGTGCAGAGGACTGGGAAGATTTATCTGTGGCATACCTCACTAGAACTCAGTCTCACTAGGTAAAGAAATATTCCAGAAGGGTTTAAAGCATCCATTTGTGACCATTCCAAGTAACAGCATTTTTTCTGAAACATTCCAGTGGGACCACATGGTTCAGATAGCTGTCTGACAAATATATCAAGGGATAAAGGAAAAGAATTACAAAAATTGAACACATGCTTCATCGTAAGCATGTATGTAGGTGGGATTAATATTGAGAATCACTATTATACTAAAAAAATTATGGTCCCATCATAATTCTTTTGTAGCCAGTTCTAGCCATTTAACCATTTAAGTAGTAAATGTAAATTATCTTATGGTGAACAATGGGATTGTAGATTTTATATGCTTTTGGGTTAAAATTGACAAAACAATCTTTAAACTATTACACCACACATGACTTACGTGTGAATTTGACAACACTCAAACAGGTCTATACCTCGTTCAAGTAGAAAAGTACACTGTTTCTTCTACCCTGATTCTGCTCCCTTGGGCTCATACCTGTCCTTAGTCTCACTCTTATATACCCACACATTTAGCCAAGAATCCCATGGCTTTCTGCATGGCTTGAGTCATCTCAGGTGTATACCTCTCATGTTTTCTTATTGCCTCCAACCAAAACAAAACGATAACTCTGGTACAAGATGAATGACAAGAATCCAGGACCACATTTGGTTGTTGCAGCAATATCAAATTCCTATAATCTTTTCTGAATGCTTTCTCTAAATCTCTGTTTCTTGTGTTGCAGACCGGTAACCAACAGTCCGTAGACCACCACCAATCTGTACTTTGAGTGGCACTCAGAGCATCCCCCTTGTTTAATTTCCATGGTGTACTGGTTTTCTATTGTGAGCCCCATGCTCTGTTCCCACCCATCCTCTCAGAATTGGCCCTGATTGCTTCCTTATTTCTATTTGTGAAACAGAATTGTGCTTTCATCATAGTATTGTTAAGAAGGTTTTGATTCCCTTGATAAGCTCTGCCTACCGGAAATGCTGGCTCCCTACTTTACCTACTCTCCCAGGAATGGCAGTACTGTGCAAGACTCTTCTATTCTGAGCTGTGCAAGACTCTTTTCTATTCCACCTACATTTGGGTGGTATCTGCCACCCAGCCAGGTCAAAGGGAGGTACTGTTTAACATCTATGTGACTGGAAGTGTCACTTTCTCTTTGGCATCCAAGACTAAAATAGATTTCCCCATTGGGCAGAAACACTGTAGCCATGACACTACCTGTATCCTGTCATTGCCCTGGGAACTTCTTCTCTCCACCTTTCTCTTCTACCCCCAGCTGACACCCTATTTGATTGATTGCCTTTCTACCTGATCATATCGTACTGAATATTAAGTAGCTAGAACATTCATTGACTGACAGTTACCTTGCCTGAAAGCTTAGTTGTCCCTATCATTTCAAACCTCCCTACTAAGATGAGGTCGACAAGTACTCTGTTAACTAGAAGAGATAGGTGCCTATTTTAAACTACACCAACCCCATCTGAAGTGTTAATTGCTGATATACACTGTGAAGTAACATTTTTAAATGGATAAAATTTTAGCCTTTACTCCTGGTTGGTGTTTAGACTTTGACGACTAAATTTCTCTAGATGATAATTTATTTTGGGAACAGCTTGGGAATAGAACTGGCTTTTGTTCAAATTAAAGTTTGTCACCATCATACATTTTACTTCTACATCCTTTCATCTCCTACTTTTAGCGCTGTGTGATTTGCTAATTCTCTAGTATTTCAAAGGTGAGAGATGCCAACATTGACAGAGACAGTGAGGTACTGGGGGAAGCAAAGGAGACTCTGACCTTGGGGAAAATATGTAACAGTGAAATGTTACTTTAAATTTTAAATGCTTGGGGGTGGGGGGGGGAGTGTCCATTTTTAGTTACAGGGAATTAAAGAAAAAGATTAAAAATACTAAACTCTTTAAAGATGACAGACATGTCTTATTAAATTAAAACCTTAAGCAAATGTTAAAAAAAAATACTGTAATTTGAGGAACCTGTGAGAAATGTAAAGATTTTGTTTCCTCAATCCATCGAAGTCTTTTATCCCAGAAAAACTGAGACTCACAGCTTTCAAAGCAATTTAAACTTCTAAACCATGATATTTGGTAAGCTTCTGGGCCATCACCAGAATTCAGGGTATTCCAAAGATCACCATCCTTCTCCTGGCCTCCCTTCTTCCTGTTGATTCTAGCAGCTGATATTTAAAGATGAGGATGACAAGAAATGCCATTTTCCTCTACTGTTTTAAAAAAAGAATTGTTGAACTCAGACATGACTGTCACTCACAGCCCCAACATATGACTGACACTTTTAAAAGCTATTTTTTTCTTTCAAAACAAGGGTAACAGTTCCTGCATAAAATAAATCCTCCATCAACTGGAAAACACAATCACTAGAAATTTTTGGCACCCTACTCTGGGAGAAAGAGGTGATTGATAAGAAAACAGGCTAATGTTGAGCGCCTTTGTTTAAAGCAAGTGTCCAAGCTGTATCCCAGAGTCAGGGCAGATTCCAGCAATTTCTTTCTCATTCTGCATCTCTAGTTTTGGTCAGTGTTGATCAATGGTTATAATGTTGACCCTTATACATGTAAAGATCCTGACAATCAAAGGAAGAATAAATAAATATTGTTAGGTGCAATGTCCTTATCAATGCAAGAAATTAGTCCAGAACATTATTAAAAAGAAAATCACAGGCCCCAAATGGAGTCACTTGTGCTAGGCCCATGCCACTAAACCAGGGCTTAATACCTAACTTAACTGGAGTTTCAATCTTCCTTAGGAACACAATCTTAAGTGGTTAGTCTAGAATTTCCTGGTCAGCACCTTCCAGTAATCTACCTAATAGGGCCCTTTTGTCCCCCAAAGGAAGGTGACTTTGACTGAAATAATTCTATTTTTGTTGATGACTTTATCCCACCCCCTCTCTGCTTTTAAAAACCTTCCATTCTGTACAGTTCTTTGGAACTCCTTTCTACTTGCTAGATGGGATGCTGCCCGATTCATGAATCATTAAATAAAGTCAATTAGGTCTTCAAATTTCACTTGGTTAAATTTCTGTTATTTAATAACATCTCAGAAATATTTTCAACTTCAGTTAAAAACCTTCGTTTTAACTGATTTAAAACCCTAGAATCTAGGTTCCTTGAATACTCTGGTTAAACTACTATCTCACCTGTAAAATAAGAAAGTTTCATTAGAAAGTTCATTCATTCATTTAGCAAAGACTTATTAAGTGCCCAATCTGTGCCCAATGCTTTGTGAGGTTCTAGAAATACAGTAATGAACCAAAAAACAGTCCCTGTACTCACATGACTTATAGAATAGTGGGAAAGATAGATAGAAAACAAATAATTGCATGAATAATTTACAATTGCAATTGTGGTAGGTCCTATAAAGGGGAAGTACAAGATATGATAAGAAATTGTCATGGGGACAGAGAAAACCTATTCTAGGATTCCTAAATCCCAGCAATAAGAGCATGTGCAAAGGTGCTGAGGGGGACTGGAGCCCGATCCGTCAGAGAAAATGAGAGAGAGAAAACAGCTAAGCAGTAGAAATAAGTACAAATAAAAGATGAGGCCAGAGACCAAGCAGTGACTCCATCAGTCAGGGATTTGTTGGCCATAACAATGAGTTCATACTTTATCCAAATAGCAAAGGGAAACTATGGCTAAGACCCTGTTTGTCCCACAATATCTGTTCACACTTTCTTTACTTAGCAATAGAACTCCAGAATGTAGCCAGACACACAGCTGCCCAAAATAAAGACTACATTTCCTAGACCCTTATGTGACTGAGTTTTCGCCGATGAAGTGTAAACAGAAATGATAGAAGCACCTTCCAGGAAGTATCTTTAAAGAAGAGGGTGTATTATTTCTTTTCTCAGGTGGAATTGCTAATAGGATGGCAGGAGTTTGAGTAGTCACCTTGGACCATGAAGGTAGAAGACACATACTGAGGACAGCAATGCCACAAAGTGAATGAAACTTGATTGCCTGTCATCATGAGGGGCCATATTACTTCTGGATGGATACCTCTGGGCTTCTACTATGTGAGAGGAGATTACACTAAAGTACACATCTATTCAAGCCACTCTTATTCAAGACTCTCTATGGGGTGCCTGGGTGGCTCAGTCGGTTAAGCATCCAACTTCAGCTCAGGTCACGATCTCGCTGTCTGTGAGTTCAAGCCCCGCGTCAGGCTCTGGGCTGATGGCTCAGAGCCTGGAGCCTGTTTCCGATTCTGTGTCTCCCTCTCTCTGACCCTCCCCTGTTCATGCCCTGTCTCTCCCTGTTTCAAAAATAAATAAACGTTAAAAAAAAAAAGACTATCAGTCTCTGCTGAACCTATTCTTAATTGATACAGAACTCACTTATTTCTTAAAAATGGAGATTAAAGCAAGTTCTCTCATGGTGGGATTATGATCTGTTAAGGCCACAAATTTCTATGACTTTTATGACATACTTGAATATTTAATCTAAGAAAGAAAACTGGAGCAAAGCTTTTGTCTGCTTATTCATTCATTTTTTTTTATTCATTAACTTAATCATTTGGCATCTGTTACAGACAAAGTACTTGTCTTAGGTGTTGTAGAGGACAAAAATCACAAATAATTTGATGCCTACCCTAAAAGGACGTCTAATTTGAAAATACAGATGTGGATGACCAAAGAAGAAAGTTCAAGAAAAGCTGATGTTAAGAACACGGACAACTCACTGAGATAATAAAACAAGCATACATTGAGTCTAATTGTACCTGTAAGGCTCCACATAGCCTAAGCTCCATTCCAATTCAGAAACTATCTAAACCCAAACTCTAAAACACAAAGTTTCAGAACAGGGAGATTTAAAGGAAGCCACTGCTTCTCTAATTCAATAATTAATATGATTCTGCTGACCTCAGCAGACCACTCAAGCAAAGTAGACAGGCGAAGATCATTTTCTCCTTTGAAACCAGGGATTAACAACAAAAACTCAGCCAAACATGGCTTCGAACACCTGCTGAGGAAATCTGTTTTATCATCATTGCCAAAGCTAGTCCCCAGTCACAGGTTTATCACAGTTGCTAAGATCTTACTTAAGAATTAACGCTGCAGTTTTACAGGAGAGAAACCTGATCTGGTATATAGAAGTAAAGTTGAAGAGCCAAATGCCTCAGCAAACCATCCTTTAAGACCATTTATGAGCATACCCCAGCTGAGGCTGGAAGCCCACAGAAGACAGTGTGCTACAGTCTTGAGTGAGCAGGCAGCAGAGGGGAAGGAAGGGCTATTTTTGAGCATTTCTGTGCCAGGGATTGTGTAAGGCACATATTATAGGAGAGCCTGTTTAATATTTATAACATCTCTGTGAGACTTGAGTGTTGTCTCCCTTTACACACAAAGAAACTGAGGCTGAAGAGGATATGATTCACCCAGACCATGCAGTCCAGATGTGTTCTGTTCATTAAGTCAGGCAACATGAAGCTCTGTGCGAAACAATGTCTTCAGCTATAAATTGGAAGTGAGGGATGTTAGCAGATGGTCTCCAAGGGCATTTTCTTTGTAAAAGCCAAGCTACAGTTCTCCACCTAACAGCCAACAAGTCTGTTTCTGAGTCGTGGGGGTGCCAGCCAGTTCCAGCAAGAGTAAAGTCTTCCCTTTGTACTAACTTGATAGATTTAGCACAATAAACCAACTCTATGTATAGTTACTCTTCATCTTAAGATGAAGATCTTCCTTTAAGATTTGAAAACATCTTAAGATATGTGGAAACTGGCACTTTCAAACACTATGGTGCAAACTTTTATGGAAAAAAATGAGAAACATTTGACAATGTCAGTACTTAAAAATTTGGATTCTATAAAAAAAATTTGGATTCTTTAACTCTGTTTGATGATGGGTTATTTCTGTCTCATGTAAATGTCTGGAGAAAGGCATTTAAGGTAGTGTAGCAGCTTTGCTCAATGAAGTCCTCAAGGACATAGGATTCTCCCCAGGTCCATGCTCTGTCATCCCTATGGGGTAGCCTTTATCTTCATGGTCCAAGACAGGAGCTAATGCTCCAAACACAACATCTGCATACTAGGCATTAGGATAAAAGAAAAAGGAGAAAAGAGTGT
Organism: Prionailurus bengalensis; assembly: GCF_016509475.1. Taxonomy (NCBI): domain Eukaryota; kingdom Metazoa; phylum Chordata; class Mammalia; order Carnivora; family Felidae; genus Prionailurus; species Prionailurus bengalensis. The sequence continues at coordinate 134,855,734 of NC_057350.1, read as the reverse complement.
TGACCACCTATCTTTCAATGGATAATATCAGAAATTCCACATAGTACTTGTGCTTATATCTCATCAGCCAGAATTTAGCCACAGGATCAGGTGTTCTTACAATGGAGGTATGAGAGGTAGTCTTTATTCTGGGCAGCCAAATACTAAGCTAAAAGTCTGAGGCTTCTTAATGAAGGAAGAGGAAGAAAACAGGTACTGGTAATAGCCAGAAGTCTCTGCACTAAGTAAATAAGAAGGAGAGGAGCTTGTATATTATGATACTATACGTGAAGAAAAGAATATATGCATATCCATATAAAATGTCCTCAGAAACACTCAAGGGGCCCTTGAGTGGGTCAGTCGGTTAAGGGTCCAACTTCGGCTCAGGTCATGATCTCACAGTTCATGGGTTCGAGCCCCGTGCTGGGCTCTGTGCTGACAGCTCAGAGCCTGGAGCCTGTTTTGGATTCTGGGTCTCCCTCTCTCTCTGCCCTTCCCCCACTCACGCTTTGTCTCTCTCAGAAATAAAAGCATTAGAAAAAATTTTTAAAAAAACACTCAAGAAACTGACAGCTTCTTATAGCCCTTCAACACTGTATAAATTGTCACCATGAGTACATATTGCTTTTATGATTTGAAATTTTAATTTGGCAATTGAAAAAATTGATAAAAGAGTGGATCAAGAAACTAGATAGAAATACACATAAATGTTAAAGAAATTGTCCTTGGGATGGTGAAGCAGCAAGTTACTAATAGTTTGGTTATTTCTTCTGCAATAATTTCTGCTTCTAAACACAGGTACTGCTTCAGAAGTCAGTAGGAATTAAGATGGAGTAAAATTAAGAGTAAAATATGTTAAGTGAAAGAAACCAAACTGAAAAGGCCGTGTACTGTAAGATTTAAACTAAATGGCATTCCAGAACAGGTAAATCTATAGGGAGAAAGAACATATCAGTAGTAAAAACAGGGTTTAGAGGTGGATGAGGGTTTGACTACAAAATCTCAGGTTGAACAGGCTATTGCATGAAAAAACACTTTTGTGATAAAATACTCTATATCTTTATTGCCACAGTAGTTATACTACTCTACACATTGGTCAAGATACAATCAAAAATATAATCAAAACGGGGCACCTAGGTGGCTCAGTCGGTGGAGCGTCCAACTTTGGCTCAGGTCATGATCTCGCAGTTTGTGAGTTCAAGCCCCTCATCGGGCTCACTACTGTCAGCGCAAAGCCCACTTCAGATCCTCTGTCCCTTCTCTCTCTGCCCTTCCCCTGCTGTGCTCTCTTAAAAATAAGTAAACATTAATATATATAATCAAAAAATCAACAAGATCAAAATGGGTTCGATTGATCAAAGAGGAAAAAAAAAGACAAGTCTAAAAAGTGAAAATGAAGAGATAATTTCAAATACTTCTGTTATTAAAATAAGAGAATATTAGGGGAACCTGGGTGGCTCAGTTGGTTGAGCATCTGACTCTTGACTTCAGCTCAGGTTACAATCTCACAATTTGTGAGATCAAGCTTGGGATTTTCCCTCTCTCTCTCTCTCTCTCTCTCTCTCTGCTTCTGCCTCTCTCTCATTCTTTCTCTAATAAAATATATAGTAAAAAATAAGATAACATTATGAAAAAAGTGCCAGTACATTTCAAAACTTAAACGAAATGTATAAATTCCTAGAAAAATAGAAAACAACAAAATTGGCTCAAGAAAAAATATAGAACTTGAATATTTCTAAGACTATGAAATAAACTAAGCCAAACTTTAAAATCCCGCAAAACAGGGGCACCTGGGTGGCTCAGCCAGTTAAGCGTCGGACTTTGGCTCAGGCCATGATCTCAAAGGTTTGTGACATTGAGTCCCAAGGGGGGCTCTCTGCAGAGCCCACTTTGGATGCTCTGTCCCCCGATCTCTCTGCCCCTCCCCTGCGGACACGTGCACGCATGCAAACACTCCCTCTCTCTCTCTCAAAAATAAACAAACGTTAAATAAAATTTTTTAATCCCACAAAACAAACCAGACTTAGGTTGTTTTATCAGTGGTTTCTAGCAAACATTCAGTAACAAAAATTTTAATCCTGTGAAAAACATCCCAGAGTATAGAGAAAGAAGGAACATACCTCAACTAATTTGATGAGGATGACATAATCTTCATAGTAAAAACTGACAAAGATAGTGTGAGAAAAAAATTTTGAAAGTCAATTTCAGTCCTAAATTGTTCAGTCCAAAAAATCCTAAACAAAACAGTAGCAAACTAAATACAGAAAGCAGATTTTTTTAAAGGTAGTAACATATGACTAAAGCAGGTTTATCACAGGAATGAGAGGTTAGTTTAATATTATAAAATCAATTAATATAATTAACTATAATCTTAGTTTAAAGGAGAAATGTCAGGGGCACCTGGGTGGCTCAGTCAATTAAGTGACCGACTTTGGCTCAGGTCATGATCTCATGGTTCATGGGTTTAAGCCCCACGTCGGGCTCTGTGCTGATAGCTGGGGCCTGGAGTCTGCTCCAGATTCTGTGTCTCCCTCTGTCTCTGCTCCTCCCCCCACGCGCACTCTGTCTCTATCTCTTAAAAAGAAATAAACATAAAAGATAATTTTAAAGGAGAAATATCATACAATCACTTTAATAGACACAGTAAAAATATTTCCTAGAATTAAACATACATTTCTGATAAACATTCTTAACAGACTATTAGTACAAAGAAAGTTCCTTAACCAATAAGTGTTATGTACCAAGATCCTACAGTAAACATTATACTTAATTGTGAAATATTGATGACATTCCTTTTAAGTTCAGGAGGGGAACAAAACAACAGAGTCCTGCCATCATCTCTTATTTTCAACCTTATACTAAATGTCCTAGCCAATACAAAAAAAATATTAAAGAATAAAGTTAGGATGTGATTTACAATAAAACAGTTAGTATCTATAGTCGATATGATATCTACACATGAAGCCCAAAGAACCTACACAAAAATATTAGAGTTCATTAAAGATGTGAACCAGTTCACTGGATACAAAAATCTGTACATAACAGTCTAGTGAATTTCTATATATAATCAATATTTAGAAAGAATAATTTTGAAGGGACACCATTTACAGTAACATTAAAAAGCCATTAAGTGCCTAGAAATAATTGTACTAGAGATATGCAAAGCATAATGGAGAAAATTATACAACTTTTGTGAAATATATTTAAAAGGACAAAAATAAGAGAGGGATTACACTATGCAGGTGAATTGGAAAATCTGATGTTATGAATTTATCAATTTCCCCTAATTAACCTACCAAATCAATGTAACTTTAACAAAAACTGCAACAAGCCTTTAATTTTTGCTCAACAACCTAGATTCAAAAATTTATACGAAAAAGCAAAGTGTCAAGAAGAGCCAAAATATTCCCCAAAAGGAGAATAAGATGGGGGCTTGCCTGATCACATGTCAATACATATTATAAAGATATAGTTGTTAAAACGCTATATAATTGACAGAAGAATAGACAGAAAGTCCAATGGAACAGAATAGAGAGCCTAGAGATAGATCTGCACATATATGGAAACTAGATACATAGCAGAATCGGCAAAATAGGCCAGTGGGTAAAGAATGGGCTTTTCTATTGTGCTGGGACTGTTGGTTATCTATTCTACACTATACATATTCCTTCATACTATACATGAAAATCAATTCTAGGTCAAGCAAATACTTAAATGTAAAAAACAGACATATGCCAAGCACTTAGAAGACAATATAGGAGTAGAGACTTATGACCTTGAAGTAAGGAAAGGATTTCTTCAATAAGATGCCAAAAGGCACAAAAATCATATAATATGATTATAGCTTGCCTTAGTTACATTAAAACCAAGGATTTTTGTTTATCAAAAGATACTGAAAGAGAATAAAAAGAGAGTCTAAAATTTGGAAACGTTTCCAACATATACAATGGACAAAGTATCAGTAACAAAAAAGAACTTCTACAAATCAATAAGAAAAATTTAGATGGAAAAGTGACTGAAGACTTAGGCACCTCAGAGAAGAGAAAATATGAATGTCCCATAAGCATGTGAATAGATGCTCAGTCTCATTAGTAATGAGGGGAATGTAAATTAAAACCACACCACTCCTACCGGCTAGCAAAAATGATGACATTTGGTAACATCTAAGGTTGGAGGGATTACAGAGCAACCGAAATTCCCAAGTACTGTTAGGGGAGTATGAATTGGTACAACATATTGAACTTTGATATTATTTAGTAGTGTTGAAATTTTGTATACCTTATGATCCAACAATTCCACTTCTATATATCCCCTAGAGAACTTCTTGCATCTGTGTATAACAATATTTATAGCTTCCTGTGGATAATAGCAAAAAAAAAAAAAAAAAAAAAAAAGGGACATAACCCAAATGTGCATCAATAGAAGAATGAATAACTTCTTGGAGTGCCTGGATGGATCAGTTGGTTGAGCGTCTCAGGTGGACCAGTTGGTTGATTTTGGCTCAGGTCATGATCTCACAGTTTGTGAGTTTGAGTCCCCTCACCGGTCTCTCTGCTGTCAGCATGGAGCCTGCTTTGGATCCTCTGTCTCTCTCTCTCTCTCTCTGTTTCTCTCTTTCTCTCTCTCTGCCCCTCCCCTACTCGTGCTCTGTGTCTCTCTCTCTCTCAAAAGTAAACAATAAAAAATAATAAAAGTTTAATTAAAAAGAATGAATAATTTCTTATGTGTTAGATACACATAATGAAATTTTATGCAGAAGTAAAAATAAACTGTAGCAACATGCATCAACACAGATGAACCTCTAAAGTATCAAATTTAATATATACCTATATAAATCAAATTTGCATAAAGAAACCATTAACACAAACTTCAAAATATGTAAAGTTAATCAATATATTATTTAAAAATATAAACATGCTTATACTATCACAAAAGAAGGACAAATAAGAACATGAAAATGTGCTCAATATTATTAGCCATCAGGGGCGCCTGGGTGGCTCAGTCGGTTGAGCGTCCGACTTCGGCCCAGGTCATGATCTCACGTCCGTGAGTTCAAGCCCCGCGTCGGGCTCTGTGCTGACAGCTCGGAGCCTGGAGCCTGTTTCGGATTCTGTGTCTCCCTCTCTCTCTGACCCTCCCGCATTCATGCTCTGTCTCTCTCTGTCTCAAAAATAAATAAATGTTAAAAAAAAATTAAAAAAAAATATTATTAGCCATCAGAGAAATGTAAATCAAAACCACAAGATACCACTTCACACCCTTAAGATGGCTACAATAAAAAAGATAGATAATACCAAATATTGGTAAGGATGTGGAGAAATTGAAACCCTCTGGTTTCTGGTGGGAACGTGAAATGGTTCAGTCACATTGGAAAACAGCCTGGCAGCTCCTCACAAGGTTAAATACGGCATTACCACATAACCCAGAAATTCCACTTCGAGTTATTGAAACACTCCAAAGAGAATTGAAAACAAGTCCACGCAAAACATACATATGCAAGTGTTCATAGCAGCATTATTCATAATAGTCAAAAAATGGAAACAACTTAAATGCCCTTCAACAGACGAATGGATAAAATGTGGTCTATCAATACAAGGAAATCTTATTAACAATAAAAAGGAATGAAGTACTAATGCAGACTACAATGTAGATGAACCTTGAAAACATTACGCTAAGTGAAAGAAGCCAGTCATAAAGGCCATGTGGTGTATGACTCCATTTATGTGAAATGCCCCAAATAAGCAAATCTAAATAGACATAAAGTGGATCAATAGTGGCCTAGGGAGGGGACAGGGCAAGTTAGGGAATGGAAAAGTAAGGGGAAAAGAGCCTAGGATTTCTCTTTGGATGACAAAAATGTTCTAAAGTTTATTGTGGTGATGGTTGCACAATTCTGAATGTACTAAAAACCATTCAATTACACACGTTAAATAAATTCATTGCATGATATGTGAATTATATCTCAGAAAAGCTGTTATAAAAGATAAAATAAAATAAGGGCAAGCCTCATTAAGAAAAAGGTAAATATAGGGGTGCCTTGGTGGCTCAGTCAGTTAAGCATCTGGCTCTTGGTTTCAGCTCAGGTCATGATCTCATAGTTTGTAAGTGTGAGCCCCACGTCAGCCTCCGCTCTGGCAGTGCAGAGCCTACTTGGGATTCTCTCTCTCTCCCTCTTTCTCTCCCTCCCCTCCTCCTGCACTCTCTCTCTCCCTCAAAGATAAATAAATAAACTTAAAAAAGAAAAAGAAAAAGGTAAATATGTGAAGTGATAAGTGTGTTAATTAACTTGATGGAGGGAATCCTTTCACAATTCATATATGTATCAAATCATATTTTAAATATCTTTTAAAAGATAAATATCTTACAACTTTGTCAATAATACTTCAGTAGAGCTGAAAAAATAAGGGCAAGAGAATGTAAACACAAAATTCAGAATAATGGTTAACTTTGCGGGGGAGAGAAGGGATTGGAAACAAGGAAGGACCCACAGAACATTTTATAGCCAAGACGCTTTTTACTAAACTAGACGGTGGTACATGTATGTATGCTGTGTTGTAATTCTTGATATCATATATATTTAAAATATTTTCATGGCCAATAAGTATACGAAAAAGTTGAAACTCTTCAACATTAATAAAACAACAATCACACTCTTGTCTTTAAATCTATGAAATTGCTAAGAGTTGGCATTTGCATGGTGAAAAGCATGTTCTTTTTTTTTTTTTTAATTTTTTCAACGTGGGGCGCCTGGGTGGCGCAGCCGGTTAAGCGTCCGACTTCAGCCAGGTCACGATCTCGCGGTCTGTGAGTTCGAGCCCCGCGTCGGGCTCTGGGCTGATGGCTCGGAGCCTGGAGCCTGTTTCCGATTCTGTGTCTCCCTCTCTCTCTGCCCCTCCCCCGTTCATGCTCTGTCTCTCTCTGTCCCAAAAATAAATAAACGTTGAAAAAAAAATTTTTTTTTAATTTTTTTTTCAACGTTTTATAAACGTTGAAAAAAAATTTTTTTTTTAATTTTTTTTCAACGTTTTATAAACGTTGAAAAAAATTTTTTTTTTTTTTTAATTTTTTTTTTCAACGTTTTATTTATTTTTGGGACAGAGAGAGACAGAGCGTGAACGGGGGAGGGGCAGAGAGAGAGGGAGACACAGAATCAGAAACAGGCTCCAGGCTCCGAGCCATCAGCCCAGAGCCCGACGCGGGGCTCGAACTCACGGACCGAGAGATCGTGACCTGGCTGAAGTCGGACGCTTAACCAACTGCGCCACCCAGGCGCCCCGAAAAGCATGTTCTTATACGCTGCTTGGGGGTTGTGGTTATACATTGGAGGAGCCTTTCTGGGGGACAATTTCATAATCTGCATCATGAGTCTTAACATATGCATACTCTTTCTCTTAGTATTTCCATTTCTAGGTGTATATATTTATATCCCTCTCCCCTTGAATCCTTGGCAGACCCTAGGACTTGCTTTGACTAACAAGCAAGGAAAAAAAAAAAAAAAAGAGTGATGCATTGGGACATCCAAGCCTGAGTCTTAAAAGGCTTATCTGGTAGTTTCCACTTTGTCCATCTTGTGAGCCAGCCACCTTACTACAAAGAAGCTCAGGTTTCACTATGGATTGAAAAAAAGAAAGACACATGGAGAACCATGGAGGAGGTGAGATTGTCTTTGACGATGCAGCCCAAGAGCTCAATGCAGCCACATAAGTGACTTTGGCTATATCACAAGGAATTTCCCCAGCCGAACCCAATAAACCCACAGAATAGTGAGAAATCATGTTGTTATTTTAAGCCACTAAGTTTGGGATGGTCTGTAATGCACAAACGGAACTGAAACAATATCCTAAAGAAATAATGAGAGACATCAACAAATATTAATGTACAAGTCTGTTTGCATAAGTAAAATAATAGAATTAATCGAAATATCTGTGTTGAACTTCTGCTGTTTCTTTCTTTTCTCTACTCAGCATCCATTTCTCCTTTTATTTCATAACAGAATCCAGAATTTCTTTTATGTAAAGCTCCCTCCTCATTTTCAGTCAATGTGGTTCCAATGAGGTTTCCCTAGGCACCAGGAGTGGAAATATGACTCAGATCCAGGGGCAGATCCCCCTTGGAATTAGTTTAGGGATGGGCCATGACTCATACAATATGGTCACAATCAGAGTGAGTCTCAGATTTGTACAGGAGCTAGGGAATAAGTTCTTTCTTTCTTTTTTTTTTTTTTTTTTTGAGACTACTGATAGTCTGAATGATTGAAGACAAGAGTTCCTAAGAAGCTGGGAATTAAGTGAACACTGTCGGCAGTAGAGCTGAAGGATGAAGAGAACCAGGTCTTGATGATGTTTTTGAGTTCCTAGATCAAGCTATTCCCTGGACTTTTTGGGTATGTGTGCCAACAAGAGTCCTTTTTTGGTTTACTCCAGTTAAATTAAGTTTTCTGTTTCTTGAAACCAAGATTCCTAATCAATAAAAGGCCTGTCTTAGGGAAAGTTTGTTTGCAAAGAAGCAGACATCCATTCAAATTAATTTCAAAAAAGAGAGAAAGCAAAGGAAGGAGAAGATCTTATGGGCTTCATGAGAACTGGACAGTTACCAGTTACCACGCCACAAACCTCTCCATTTCACATAGTCTCTATTTTAAATGTATCTATAGCATTTCTTTCTGTTTTATAGCCAGCTTCTTCTGTCCTCTCTATACAGACTTCATTGTAATAACCTCAACCTCCAGAGTTTATATTACCCTTAAACCCATATCCATAAATATAACAGACATAGTTTTAGTAGCTAATGTCAAATTCCCAAAGGAAAAATCTGATGGACTCAGCTTTGGCTGAGTAGTCTACCTGTGGTCTGATCAGCCATATCCAAAGGTAATGATAATGTAATCTCTAGGTGTTGCTTTTTCTAGAGCTGTTAGCTGCATAAGTTCCTTAAAGAAAGATGTGGGAAAAGTTTAAATTATATGCATATGTAAAATACCACTAGGTGAGGGAAGAATGTGTACCCAAAGAGTAATACTCTATGGAATAGTATGCAGCCACAAAAACCATGTGTCAAAAAGTGCTTACTATCCTTCAACAAATGGTGCTGGGACAACTAGATTTCCACATGTGAAAGGATGACGTTGGAGCCTTACCTCACACCATACACAAAAATTAACTCAAAATGGACAAAAGAGCTAAATATAAGCACTAAAACTATAAGACTCTTAGAAGAAAACATAGGTATAAATCTCAATGATCTTGGATTTGACAAAGCTTTCTTAGATATGACACCAAGAACACAAGCAACAAAAGAAAAAATAAATTAATTGGACTTCATAAAAATGAAAACTTTTTGCCTGTCAAATGACACCATCAAAAAAGTGAATAGACAATCTACAAAATTGGAGAAAATATTTGCAAATTATATATCCAACAAGGATTTATATCCAGGATATATAAAGAAGTTCTCTAAACCAACAACAAAATAAAAACAAACCAATTTAAAAATGGGGAAAGGACTTGAATAGACTTTTCTTTAAAGAAGATATACAAATTGCCAACAAATACATGAAAAGATGCTCAATGTCATTAGTCATTAAGGAAATGTATATCAAAATCATAATGAAAGATCATTTCATCTCCCTAAAACTCTTAGAATAAAAGGTGTAAAATTTCATTAACCTTGCATTAGACAGTGGTTTCTTAGATATGACACCAAAAGTAAAAGTGACAAAAGGAAAAACAGAGTACACCATCAAGAAAATGAAGAGAAAATCCACAAAATAGGAGACAATATTCCACCTACATACAGAATACATAAAAAACTCTTACAACTCAACAATAAAGAGAAAATAACCCTTGGGGCACCTGGGTGGCTCAGTCGGTTGAACATCCAACTCTTGATTTCAGCTCAGGTCATGATCCCAGAGCCATGGGATCCAGCCCTACGTCAGGCTCCATGCTGAGCAGGGAACCTGTTTAAGATTCTCTCTCTCTCTTGCTTTCTCTCTCCCCTCTGCCCCTCTCCAGAGAAAATAACCATGGGGCGCTTGGATGGCTCAGTTGATTAAGTGTAAGTCCAACTCTTGACTTCGGCTTGGGTCATGATCTCACGAGTTCATGAGTTTGAGCCCCACATTGGGCTCTGTGCTGACAGTGTGGAGCCTGCTTGGGATTCTGTCTCCCTCTCTCTCTGCCCCTCTCCCACTTCCTCTCTATCTCTCTCTCAAAATAAATAAAAATAAACTTATAAAAAGAGAGAGAAAATAATCCAATTATTAAAATAGGCAAAGGATTTGGATGGACATTTCTCCAAAGAAAAATGGATGTCTTCTTCTGTAAAATGTGGATAAAGCCATTTTACTAGAATGGCTAAAATTAAAAAACAAACAATAAAGTGTGTTGACAAGGATATGTAGAAACTGTGACCCTTATACATTGCTGATGGGAACGTAAAATGGTATAGCCACTGTGGAAGATGTTTCAGCAGTTCCTCAAAAAGTTAAACACTGAGTTACCATATGACACAGCAATTCCACTCCTAGGTATATACCCAAGAGAGCTGAAAACATGTCTACACAAAAACCTATTCATGAATATTCATAGCAGTGTTATTCATAATAGTCAAAAATAGAATGAATCCAAATGTCCATCAATTGATGAACAGATTTTTAAAAATGTGGTACATCCATAAAATTGAATATTCATCAGCAATAAAAAAGAGTGAAGCTCTGAGACATGCTATCACGTGGATGAATATTGAAAACATTATCATAAGTGAAAGTAGCCAGACACAAGAGACCACATGTTGTATGATTCCGTTTGTAGGAAATACCCAGAACAGGCAATCTATAAAAACAGAAAGTAAATTAGAGTTTTCTAGATGCTGTGGAAGAGGGGAGAGTGGCTAGTGATTGCAAATGGCTATGGAGTTCCTTTTTGGGGTGATGAAAATGTGCTGATAGTGGTAATAAACTAGATAGTGGTAATGTTTGCACAACTCTGAATATACGAAAAAAATCCCTACTGAATTGTATATTTAAAAGGATGCATTTCTGATACATGGGTTATAGCTCAATAAAGCTGTCACTTTTTAAACGTCCATATTGATTTTTTCATCTTTCTTAACTATAAAAGTAATATATGCTTATGTAAAATGTCATACTTTCAAAAGTTCATAACACAAAAAAAGAATCCAATAATAAGTTCCCACAAGGAAGTCAGAGTAATTTGGTGGGGGATGGCATATGCCACTAGGGTTATTTCTCTAAATATTAATTTTTTACCAAAACTGCACATTTTACAGACGGTTACATACTGTGAAATTTATATTTTGCAATTTATTCTTCCTCTTAGCATGTATCAAAATCACATTCTTAAGTCAGTAAATAAAATTCTACCTCCTTTGTAATTTCTTTTTAGTATTACACTGTATGAATGTAACCATTTATTTGGCCATTTCTCTAAAGGTGTACTTTGGAATTGTTTCCAGTTTTCCTTCATTACAAACAATGTTTCAGAAGGCATCCTTCATAAGTAATTTTTTATAAAAATTTCCCTGTGGATAAAAGTCACATGTCACTATGTCCTTACAGGTACGTAGTGGATAGTGGGTGTCTGCTGTTTGATCTGCCCACTACGTTCCCTCCTCTTCCTATAACAGATCCCATTTTTCTTTGGGGGAATTGCCTCTCCCTATTCCATATGGTTCTGGTGGGGCTGCACATCAGAGTACCCTGCTACTTGGGTCATGGTAATTGGTCAAACAGGACCTATTGACCCAAGCAGAGCTATCAGATTCCTTCCTTGGGATTTTACATATGGATGGTGGAAAAGAGAGAACCTTTCTCTGCCTGGGGGTAGTTCCCTGAGACATGGGAACATGGAGCTCTCTCAAGCCCAAGTACCTCTTTCCTAGTACCTGCAGGGAGCCCACTCAGAGGCAGAAAAATAAGTGAGAATAGCACTGCACAAAAGAAAGAGATTCAAAATGGGCTAATGACATAATTCTACTTATTGGATGCAGCCCTGCCTGAAGTAATATCCACCCCTGGACTTCCCAGTTATATAAAAAATTCTCTATTTTCAAGTAATGGAAAGCCTTACTGGTTTAGTACTTTATTCAGCATCTTTTTACAACTGATGTCAGAGCCAGATTTCTGACTGGAGGGCTGGATGTTCCAGTTTTCCAGTTGATGCTAAAAGAGAAATGCCCCTGATGCTCACATATATGTAGTCAGCACAATCCACACAGCCCCTGAACACCTAGCACTGTTTAGCTAGCCTGGTTTCTAGCAACCAAGTTCCCTTTCCCCTTCCTGACACACCTTTGTGACATCTCCTTTAAGACTACTTTTTTTTTTCATTTTTTAAAATTATTTATTTATTTATTTATTTATTTACTTATTTAGCGAGCACAAGTGTGGGAAGGGGCAGAGAGAGAGGGAGAAATAGAATCCCAAGCAGGCTTCATGCTGTTAGAACAGAGCTTGACCCAGGTTCAAGCTTACAAACTGTGTGATCATGGCCAAAGCTGAAACCAAGAGCTAGATGCTTAATCGACTGAGCCACCAGGTGCCCCTACTTTTTTTTTAAAGTAGGCTCCACGCCTAGCATGGAGCCCAATGCGGGGTTTGAACTCATGACCCATGAGCTGAAATCAAGAGTCAGGCACTTGGGTGCCTGGGTGGCTCAGTTGGTTGAGCATCCAACTTTGGCTCAGGTCATGATCACACAGTTCGTGGGTTCAAGCCCCACATTGGGCTCTGTGCTGACAGCTCAGAGCCTGGAGCCTGCTTCAGATTCTGTCTCCCTCTCTCTCTGCCCCTCCCCTGCTCACACTCTGTCTCTCTTTCTCTCTCTCTCAAAAATAAATAAACATTTAAAAAATTAAAAAAAGAGAGACTCAGGCACTCAACTGACTGAGCTACCTTTAAAGTGTGCATTTGGGAGAAAGAAAAGGAGAAGACATGGAAATACATGAAATGTAATTTACCCCAAGACTTGAGACTGTATGTGAGGGGTGGCCTAGCTTATAAATTCAGAACATTCACTTGAAGACTAAAAATAGCAAGAGATTTTACTTTGCTGTTAAAATTTTAGTTTGCTTACACCTGATTACTTTTGTAAAAATAATAGTACCTATTTTAATCATCTCTGGATGCCATGACAAAATACCATGGGCCAGATGGCTTAAACAACAGAAAATTATTTCTCACATTTCTCTAGACTAGAAAACTGAGATCAGGGGGCCAGTGTGGCCAAGTTCTGGCAAGGACTCTTCCTGGTTTGCAACAAGGTACTTTCTCACTGTGTCCTTACATGGCCTTTCTTCTGTGTGCTTGTGGAGACACATGGGGTGGAGGGTCTCCTCCTCTTCTCATAAGGCCACCAATTTCATCATGAAGGCCCCAGCCTCGTGATCTAATCCAACCCTAATTACTTCCCAAAGGCTCCATCTCCAAACACCATCACATTGGGGGTTAGGGCCTCATCACATGAATTTGGGGAGGAGTGGACACAAATATTTTATACATAAGTGTTGGAATATTATTAAAGGATTTTTTATATTTTTAATTCATGACACTCATAACAGCCATGTATAGGGGAGGCTACATTTATATCACATTACACAATCCAGAAGACCTTAAGGGACTTTCCCAGAGTGACACAGTCAGTGTTCCCCTCACCTCTGGACTAATTTCATTGTCTTATGAGCCTAGAGGCTTCTTTTTTTTTTTTTTTTGCAATTTTATTTTTTTATTTTTTTATTTTTTCTGAAATTTATTGACAAATTGGTTTCCATACAACACCCAGTGCTCATCCCAAAAGGTGCCCTCCTCAATACCCATCACCCACCCTCTCCTCCCTCCCACCCCCCATCAACCCTCAGTTTGTTCTCAGTTCTTAACAGTCTCTTATGCTTTGGCTCTCTCCCATTCTAACCTCTTTTTTTTTTTTTTTCCTTCCCCTCCCCCATGGGTTCCTGTTAAGTTTCTCAGGATCCACATAAGAGTGAGACCATATGGTATCTGTCTTTCTCTGTATGGCTTATTTCACTTAGCATCACACTCTCCAGTTCCATCCACGTTGCTACAAAAGGCCATATTTCATTTTTTCTCATTGCCATGTAATATTCCATTGTGTATATAAACCACAATTTCTTTATCCATTCATCAGTTGATGGACATTTAGGCTCTTTCCATAATTTGGCTATTGTTGAGAGTGCTGCTATGAACATTGGTGTACAAGTGGCCCTATGCATCAGTGCTCCTGTATCCCTTGGATAAATTCCTAGCAGTGCTATTGCTGGGTCATAGGGTAGGTCTATTTTTAATTTTCTGAGGAACCTCCACACTGCTTTCCAGAGCGGCTGCACCAATTTGCATTCCCACCAACAGTGCAAGAGGGTTCCCGTTTCTCCACATCCTCTCCAGCATCTATAGTCTCCTGATTTGTTCATTTTGGCCACTCTGACTGGCGTGAGGTGATACCTGAGTGTGGTTTTGATTTGTATTTCCCTGATAAGGAGCGACGCTGAACATCTTTTCATGTGCCTGTTGGCCATCCGGATGTCTTCTTTAGAGAAGTGTCTATTCATGTTATTTGTTTTTCGGGTGTGGAGTTTGGTGAGCTCTTTATAGATTTTGGATACTAGCCCTTTGTCCGATATGTCATTTGCGAATATCTTTTCCCATTCCGTTGGTTGCCTTTTAGTTTTGTTGGTTGTTTCCTTTGCTGTGCAGAAGCTTTTTATCTTCATAAGGTCCCAGTAATTCACTTTTGCTTTTAATTCCCTTGCCTTTGGGGATGTGTCGAGTAAGAGATTGCTACGGCTGAGGTCAGAGAGGTCTTTTCCTGCTTTCTCCTCTAAGGTTTTGATGGTTTCCTGTCTCACATTTAGGTCCTTTATCCATTTTGAGTTTATTTTTGTGAATGGTGTGAGAAAGTGGTCTAGTTTCAACCTTCTGCATGTTGCTGTCCAGTTCTCCCAGCACCATTTGTTAAAGAGGCTGTCTTTTTTCCATTGGATGTTCTTTCCTGCTTTGTCAAAGATGAGTTGGCCATACGTTTGTGGGTCTAGTTCTGGGGTTTCTATTCTATTCCATTGGTCTATGTGTCTGTTTTGGTGCCAATACCATGCTGTCTTGATGATGACAGCTTTGTAGTAGAGGCTAAAGTCTGGGATTGTGATGCCTCCTGCTTTGGTCTTCTTCTTCAAAATTCCTTTGGCTATTCGGGGCCTTTTGTGGTTCCATATGAATTTTAGGATGGCTTGTTCTAGTTTCGAGAAGAATGCTGGTGCAATTTTGATTGGGATTGCATTGAATGTGTAGATAGCTTTGGGTAGTATTGACATTTTGACAATATTTATTTTTCCAATCCATGAGCAGGGAATGTCTTTCCATTTCTTTAAATCTTCTTCAATTTCCTTCAGAAGCTTTCTATAGTTTTCAGCATACAGATCCTTTACATCTTTGGTTAGATTTATTCCTAGGTATTTTATGCTTCTTGGTGCAATTGTGAATGGGATCAGTTTCTTTATTTGTCTTTCTGTTGCTTCATTGTTAGTGTATAAGAATGCAACTGATTTCTGTACATTGATTTTGTATCCTGCAACTTTGCTGAATTCCTGTATCAGTTCTAGCAGACTTTTGGTGGAGTCTATCGGATTTTCCATGTATAATATCATGTCATCTGCAAAAAGCGAAAGCTTGACTTCATCTTTGCCAATTTTGATGCCTTTGATTTCCTTTTGTTGTCTGATTGCTGATGCTAGAACTTCCAGCACTATGTTAAACAGCAGCGGTGAGAGTGGGCATCCTTGTCGTGTTCCTGATCTCAGGGAAAAAGCTTTCAGTTTTTCCCCGTTGAGGATGATGTTAGCTGTGGGCTTTTCATAAATGGCTTTTATGATCTTTAAGTATGTTCCTTCTATCCCGACTTTCTCAAGGGTTTTTATTAAGAAAGGGTGCTGGATTTTGTCGAAGGCCTTTTCTGCATCGATTGACAGGATCATATGGTTCTTCTCTCTTTTTTTGTTAATGTGATGTATCACGTTGATTGATTTGCGAATGTTGAACCAGCCCTGCATCCCAGGAATGAATCCCACTTGATCATGGTGAATAATTCTTTTTATATGCCGTTGAATTCGATTTGCTAGTATCTTATTGAGAATTTTTGCATCCATATTCATCAGGGATATTGGCCTGTAGTTCTCTTTTTTTACTGGGTCTCTGTCTGGTTTAGGAATCAAAGTAATACTGGCTTCATAGAATGAGTCTGGAAGTTTTCCTTCCCTTTCTATTTCTTGGAATAGCTTGAGAAGGATAGGTATTATCTCTGCTTTAAACGTCTGGTAGAACTCCCCTGGGAAGCCATCTGGTCCTGGACTCTTATTTGTTGGGAGATTTTTGATAACCGATTCAATTTCTTCGCTGGTTATGGGTCTGTTCAAGCTTTCTATTTCCTCCTGATTGAGTTTTGGAAGCGTGTGGGTGTTCAGGAATTCGTCCATTTCTTCCAGGTTGTCCAATTTGTTGGCATATAAGTTTTCATAGTATTCCCTGATAATTGTTTGTATCTCTGAGGGATTGGTTGTAATCATTCCATTTTCATTCATGATTTTATCTATTTGGGTCATCTCCCTTTTCTTTTTGAGAAGCCTGGCTAGAGGTTTGTCAATTTTGTTTATTTTTTCAAAAAACCAACTCTTGGTTTCGTTGATCTGCTCTACAGTTTTTTTAGTTTCTATATTGTTTATTTCTGCTCTGATCTTTATTATTTCTCTTCTTCTGCTGGGCTTAGGCTGCCTTTGCTGTTCTGCTTCTAGTTCCTTTAGGTGTGCTGTTAGATTTTGTATTTGGGATTTTTCTTGTTTCTTGAGATAGGCCTGGATTGCAATGTATTTTCCTCTCAGGACTGCCTTTGCTGCGTCCCAAAGCGTTTGGATTGTTGTATTTTCATTTTCGTTTGTTTCCATATATTTTTTAATTTCTTCTCTAATTGCCTGGTTGACCCACTCATTCGTTAGTAGGGTGTTCTTTAACCTCCATGCTTTTGGAGGTTTTCCAGACTTTTTCCTGTGGTTGATTTCAAGCTTCATGGCATTGTGGTCTGAAAGTAAGCATGGTATAATTTCAATTCTTGTAAACTTATGAAGGGCTGTTTTGTGACCCAGTATATGATCTATCTTGGAGAATGTTCCATGTGCACTCGAGAAGAAAGTATATTCTGTTGCTTTGGGATGCAGAGTTCTAAATATATCTGTCAAGTCCATCTCATCCAATGTCTCATTCAGGGCCCTTGTTTCTTTATTGACCGTGTGTCTAGATGATCTATCCATTTCTGTAAGTGGTGTATTAAAGTCCCCTGCAATTACCACATTCTTATCAATAAGGTTGCTTATGTTTATGAGTAATTGTTTTATATATTTGGGGGCTCCGGTATTCAGTGCATAGACATTTATAATTGTTAGCTCTTCCTGATGGATAGACCCTGTAACTATTATATAATGTCCTTCTTCATCTCTTGTTACAGCCTTTAATTTAAAGTCTAGTTTGTCTGATATAAGTATGGCTACTCCAGCTTTCTTTTGGCTTCCAGTCGCATGATAAATAGTTCTCCATCCCCTCACTCTCAATCTAAAGGTGTCCTCAGGTCTAAAATGAGTCTCTTGTAGACAGCAAATAGATGGGTCTTGTTTTTTTATCCATTCTGATACCCTATGTCTTTTGGTTGGCGCATTTAATCCATTTACATTCAGTGTTATTATAGAAAGATACGGGTTTAGAGTCATTGTGATGTCTGTATGTTTTATGCTTATAGTGATGTCTCTGGGACTTTGTCTCACAGGGTCCCCCTTAGGATCTCTTGTAGGGCTGGTTTAGTGGTGACAAATTCCTTCAGTTTTTGTTTGTTTGGGAAGACCTTTATCTCTCCTTCTATTCTAAATGACAGACTTGCTGGATAAAGGATTCTTGGCTGCATATTTTTTCTGTCTAGCACCCTGAAAATCTCTTGCCAATTCTTTCTGGCCTGCCAAGTTTCAAAAGAGAGATCAGTCACGAGTCTTATAGGTCTCCCTTTATATGTGAGGGCACGTTTACCCCTTGCTGCTTTCAGAATTTTCTCTTTATCCTTGTATTTTGCCAGTTTCACTATGATATGTCGTGCAGAAGATCGATTCAAGTTACGTCTGAAGGGAGTTCTCTGTGCCTCTTGGATTTCAATGCCTTTTTCCTTCCCCAGTTCAGGGAAGTTCTCAGCTATGATTTCTTCAAGTACCCCTTCAGCACCTTTCCCTCTCTCTTCCTCCTCTGGGATACCAATTATGCGTATATTATTTCTTTTTAGTGTATCACTTAATTCTCTAATTTTCCCCTCATACTCCTGGATTTTTTTATCTCTCTTTTTCTCAGCTTCCTCTTTTTCCATAACTTTATCTTCTAGTTCACCTATTCTCTCCTCTGCCTCTTCAAGCCGAGCTGTGGTGGTTTCCATTTTGTTATGCATTTCGTTTAAAGCGTTTTTCAGCTCCTCGTGACTGTTCCTTAGTCCCTTGATCTCTGTAGCAAGAGATTCTCTGCTGTCCTGTATACTGTTTTCAAGCCCAGCGATTAATTTTATGACTATTATTCTAAATTCACTTTCTGTTATATTATTTAAATCCTTTTTGATCAGCTCATTAGCTGTTGTTATTTCCTGGAGATTCTTCTGAGGGGAGTTCTTCCGCTTGGTCATTTTGGATAGTCCCTGGCGTGGTGAGGACCTGCAGGGCACTTCCCCTGTGCTGTGGTGTATACCTGGAGTTGGTGGGCGGGGCCGCAGTCAGACCTGATGTCTGCCCCCAGCCCACCGCTGGGGCCACAGTCAGACTGGTGTGTGCCTTCTCTTCCCCTCTCCTAGGGGCGGGATTCACTGTGGGGTGGTGTGGCTCGTCTGGGCTACTTGCACCCTGCCAGGCTTGTGATGCTGGGGATCTGGCGTATTAGCTGGGGTGGGTAGGCAAGGTGCTCGGGGGCAGGAGGGGCAGGCTTAGATCGCTTCTCCTTAGGTGATCCACTTCAGGAGGGGCCCTGTGGCAGCGGGAGGGAGTCAGATCCGCTGCCGGAGGTTTGGCTCCGCAGAAGCGCAGAGTTGGGTGTTTGCGCGGAGCGAGCAAGTTCCCTGGCAGGAACCGGTTCCCTTTGGGATTTCGGCTGGGGGATGGGCGGGGGAAATGGCGCTGGCGAGCCCCTTTGTTCCCCACCAAACTGAGCTCTGTTGTCAGGGGGCTCAGCAGCTCTCCCTCCCTTTGTCCTCCAGCCTTCCCGCTTTCCCAGCAGAGCTGTTAATTTCTGACCTCCCAGACGCTAAGTCGCGCTTGCTGTCGGAACACAGTCCGCCCGGCCCCTCCGCTTTTGCAAGCCCGACTCGGGGGCTCTGCATGGCCGGCAAGCTGCCCCTCCGCCCCGGCTCCCTCCCGCCAGTCCGTGGAGCGCGCACCGCCTCGCCGCCCTTCCTACCCTCTTCCGTGGGCCTCTTGTCTGCGTTTGGCTCTGGCGACTCTGTTCTGCTAATCCTCTGGCGGTTTTCTGGGTTATTTAGGCAGGTGTAGATGGAATCTAAGTGATCAGCAGGACGTGCGGTGAGCCCAGCGTCCTCCTAAGCCGCCATCTTCGAGCCTAGAGGCTTCTAATAATTTTTTCAGCCACATGCAATGTCACATTAGGTATGGCAATGCTAACACCACAAGGTGTTTATGCTACTTTTATTTGCAGTACACAAGCCTTTTCCCTCTGTCTCAGGTTCAATATCAGGTTATATTGAAGTCAGTTAATAAACAGGTAAGTATTGTAATAAACATGACTACATAGGGTACACAGCTTTACAAGACAATGGCAGATTGAAATGTAAAAACTAATATTATTCTCATTCTGTGACATTGACTATACTGCAATCTCTATCCATCCAAAGGCTCACCCAGAGTCTGAGTCACCCTTGACCCAAGACTCTTTCCCTCACCCACTACATCAACTCATTACCAAGAGTCTTCTTGCAAAACAGGAGTGGGATCCACCCCAACTTTTCATCTCCATCATCACCAGTTCTTGTGATGAGATCCTACCTGGTTTCTCTGTGTCTTCCCTGTTGCCAGGCTTGCCAAATAACACTGACACCCAGTTAAACTTGGGCAACCTATAAGCACTGATTTCAGATAAACAACAAACACTTTTTAGTACTAAGTATATCCCATAGAATATTTGGGGCATGCCTACCTATTGTTAATTTGAATTTCAAATTTAATTGGGAATCTTGTAATTTTATTTGCTAACGCTTGCAACCCTGCTTCTTGTCTGTCTCCAGTCCTCACAGTCAGCAGAGTAAGCTTCTGAAAATGCCAAACTGATCATGTTACTTTGATCCCATGCTTAAATTGTTCAATATTGTGTCATTACTCTTGGGGAGTGGGGGAATCCCAATTTCTTAAAAGTAAGCCCTGAAGATCTATTCTTGAAAGTAAATGGTTTAGGTTCTGGAACCAAACTGCTTGGGGGCTTATTTTAAATATCCCACTCAGAGGAGCCTTTCCAACATCCAGATCCTAACTGAATAACTCCTAGAATCCCTCATTGTGTCCTTTACTTGCCTATCATAGCCCTTGTGGAGGAGGCCATGGATCGCTTACTCTGCACTCCTCCTGTTTCCAAGTAAAAGGACTTCTACTAGACTAACATGTGTCACCACTTATCCCACCCCTAGTGGAGGAGCAACAACTCCTCCGATTGGTGGGTTTGAGAGAAGGAACTGGGCACGCCTGGCCCTATTCCTCACACCAGAAGAGGTTGCTTCTCTAAACTCCTCTATGCTTGCAAGGTAGGCTTGATGGGTCAGGCTCACCCCTGCTGCTTGAGGTTTTGAGGCAGAAGGGCGATATGTCCAATTTAGGAGGGAAACATTAACAAGCTGAGCTGGCTATACTTCAGCCATGTTCATTTGAACAGCAATGAAGGGGCGCCTGGGTGGCACAGTCGGTTAAGCGTCCGACTTCAGCCAGGTCACGATCTCGCGGTCCGTGAGTTCAAGCCCCGCGTCGGGCTCTGGGCTGATGGCTCAGAGCCTGGAGCCTGTTTCCGATTCTGTGTCTGCCTCTCTCTCTGCCCCTCCCCCATTCATGCTCTGTCTCTCTCTGTCCCAAAAATAAATAAACGTTGAAAAAAAAAATTTTTGAACAGCAATGAAGATGATATTTTTATCTCTATCTCCTTTACTTCTGTGTCTCTTAGTTTCTAAACCAAGGAGGGATGTGAATGTGGGGGGGGGGCGGGGGGGTCAGTGACTTAATTACTAGCCTCCTGGACCCTCAGTAGCATTCACTACAATTTGTATTTACATGTTTATTTTTTTAAGTTTATTTATTTTTGGAGGGAGGGGCAGAAAGAGAGGGAGAAAGAGAGAATCCCAAATAGGGCTTGAACCCACAAACCGTGAGATCATGACCTGAGCCAAAATCAAGAGTCGGACACCTAACTGACGGAGCCACCCAGGTGTCCCTGTTTAGCTGGTTTTTAATGTGTGGAGACTATGCCTATTTTTGTTCACTATTGTGTCCCCAAAGCCTACTACAGTGCTAGGCACATATTTCTATCTCCTCAATATCAGGATGATTGAATAAATGAGACCTTGATGCCTACCAGTGTTGCCACCCACATCACTCTGAGAATAGTTAAGCCCAGACTTGGGATGGTAATTGAGTGTGAACTCTGATCACTTGCTGATAGGTGTTTAGAGCTCTGGGGCCATGCCCAAGCTCATCATGAAACTGCACACATGCCAGAGTGGGAAATGTAGGACAGCTTGCATAGATTTGCCCACCTTGGCTTTGAAGCATCAGGACCACGTTGTCCCCACCAGATGTACTTGCTTTGAGCAATGTCAGTCTGGGTGGGTTTGAGCTGCTCTTCTCTTATGGACACAGATTTGGATATTTAGTCACCTCCTGCTGGTCTCTTCCTACAGCTGAGTGAGTCCTGCAGGTGATGCCCTAGTCTAGTTATTCCGGGCTTCCTCCACTTTCCCACTGGGTCCAGTGGAGGCCCAGTAGATGTTACCTACATGAATTATGAGAGATAGTTTCACAGCCCATAAACCTCGCTGCAGTGGGAGGAAACGGTGCAAACTGGCTTCAGTTGAGACAAATTGCAAGCAACATCTTTCGTGCGACAGTCAACTTAGCTGTAATTCAAAGACTTTCTTCCAACACTTGGGGTTCTGCCTAAGGGAAGTCTCCTTGATGTAACCTAGAGCCTGAAGTTGGTAATTTTCTGCCTAACAAATATTTATTGAATACCTTCTACTTGGGAGTGGCATCATATGCACATTTAACAGAAGTTAACACAACTATGGAGTAACAACAATAGTAATAGCTAAACCTTCTGCACCACTTATAATGGGCCAGACACACAGGCTTTACCAGTATTAACTCATTTAATTTTCACAACCTCCCCAAGGTTGGCGCCATTATTATCACCATTTTACAGATAGGAAACAGCCACACAGAAGTTAAATAATTTGTCCAGAGTCTGACACTAAGTAGTCAGTGATGGAACAGACCTTCAAACCTAGGCAGCCTGTCTCCGGTGGACAGGCTCTGAACCGTACCTCTACACCATCTGCTTCCTAGCATGTGGATGACTATTTAAATAGTGAGTTCATTTCTACCTACCAGTTTATTTAATGAGCTTAGGGACAGGGGTTCCCTGTGCCTCTTAGAATAAGTGTATCTTGCTGCATTGAGGGTGATGCTGTTATTTAAAGATCCTACTGTTGAAGCATTAACATAAACTAGCTAGTTCACCTGCTGAAATAGTGATCCATTCCAATGTTAGGGTAAAAATGACAGTGTAGTCTTTTAAAGAGATGGCATGTTGGCCTCCAACATAGCAAAATTCTAAGGAAGTGTTCAAGGGCAATTTTAACTGTATGAAATTTATACCTTAAATCCTGGCTTTAGAACTGAATTTCCATTAAAGATGTGCTGAATACTGGGCATATAAACCCAGTCATTATCTCCGCTTTCACTTATACTCTTAGTGAGCCCCTTCTTCCTCGCTGACAGAACCCCGGTTTTTGTTCAGGGCAGCAATGTATCCAGTCACCGCTGATGAATCATTATGGGTCTCTGATAATAATGGCAATTCCTTTCCCCACTTTCCCTGCTTCCCTCTCTCTGCATTAAGGTTGTATGACTTAGTTCTGGCCAGTGAGATACAAAACTATAAAGCTAAATATGTTGGAGGACTTCTGGAAAAGCCATGACCTTCCTAATAAAGGGAGATAGATATAGCTTGGGCCATACCTTCCCTTTCTTTCTGCACTGAATACAGATATGACAGCTGGAGTAATGGCAACCATGAGGGAAAATCATACAGACAAAAAGAAAATAATTAAGACACCATCCTTTATATCACTGAGTAGTGAACCAGTATCAGAAACTGTCCAGCATCAAACATAGAACTCTTTACATTTCTTTTACTTGTAGCCAGAAATGTTCCTTTACTGATACACCTGCTCTGATGGAGTTCACCATTCAGTTGGGCACACAGACATTAATTAAACCTAGCATATGGATATATCTGTATATCTGTTCCCTCCCTTCCTTCAGGCCTTGGCTTAGGAGAAATGGCACAAACTCAGTCTTTTGGGATGATCTTTTTCCTACCTTTCCATATTTCTCCTCAGCCACCAGCTGCTGACCTGGGCAATCCTTAGCTCATTCTGAAGGTAGGAGGTCTTGATGACCCTCATTCTTCCAAACCTATTATCTTTGCCAGGCCCTTCTAGGCAGGGCCTAAACTTTTCAATCTCAAAATTTAAGAGAAGATTCCTTTTTCTGAGCGGTCTACTCTCTCCCTAAGACAGAAAGTAGTTTCAAATGTTATCTCGTCACCCAATCACACAAAGAATATATAATTACTAACTGAATGAATGCCAAGTCAATGATTCAGTGAGAAAATATAACAAGAGAATCTGACCTGGTTTTGATGAGGGGCTCAGAGAAGGCTGTTAACATTACTTTTGAAATACATCTCGAGTCAGATCACTCCTCCTTACCCTCCACCACCTCAGTCCCACCCAGCACCTTCTCTTACCTGTATGTATCCTACAGGCTCCCAGCTCCTACTCTTGTCCCTTTGCTGCACAGAAGCCAGAGGGAGCCTGTAAAGACAAAAGTAAAATCATGTTACTTGTGTGCAGAAGTTCCCTTTATCACTTGGCGGGGGGGGTGGGAAATCCAGAGTCCTTACCATGGCCTGCAAGGCCCTCCATGGTCTGCCTTCCCTTCCCTATTCTCTCGAAGACCTCATCTCCCTCACTCTCCTCCTTGCTGCTCACCGGGCAGCAGCCACACTGGCCTCCTTGCTGTTCTTTGAACAGGCCAAGAGCACTCCCACCTGCAGGGTTTTTGCACCTGCTATATGCTCCCTCAATCCTTACAGTCTCTGCTCAAATATCCCTCAGCGAGAAACCTTCCCTGTCCACCCGTCTAAAGTAACAGTCCCATCCCCACCTTGGCTTCTTCCTTCTTACTGTGCTTTATTTTTCTTCTTAGCACATCTAGCCTCCTGACAGATTGCACATTTTCACATTTATTTTATGTCTCCCTGCCTAGAATATCCATTCATGAGAGAAGGTCATTTATTCAGAAGCACAAGTGAAGGAGTAAGAACAAGGAGACAAAGGAGAAAAACCAAAAACCAAAAAACAAACAAAAAAGGTAGGTTATGAGTAGGCAACCAGGCTCAGTCTTGATGCGGACTCTCTGAGGAAGTGTGCTGAACATTCCTCAGAATTGTCCCACCAAGAAATGGGGAAGCTGAACTATTTATATACCACCCCCTGGTCCTCATTGATTGAGAGCTGTTCCTGGGGGGGATTCAGCCACCAGAACTTCCAGTTTGCACTGCACCTAAATGAAGGGTGCCCCACAGTACCTCAGAGAACCTTCAGACCGAGAGAGGTTCCACGCTGAGGCAGGAAGCTTGTGTGATGCAGGGAACCATCGGCTCACCACAGCTGCGGGTGAGCTCAGAGGTACGCCAAGGGATGTGGACAAGACATCAGCAGGGTCTGCTATAATCTCCTTTATCCATTTCTTTTCTTTTCTTTATCTGATTTGTGGGAATTCTCTGTATATTTTATGTATCACTTCCTTGTAAGTTATTACCGCTCTGTCACCTCCAGTCTATCACCCATCTGTTGACTTTGTTTATGGTACCAGAAATCTTTAATTTTGGTGTTACTAACTTCATCAGTTATTTCCTGTATGGTTTTTACTTTTTGACATCTTAAGAAATTCTTCTCCATTCCAACTTCATAAAAAATACATTTTCTTCTAATAGATAAATGGCTTTGTCTTTCTTTTGTAAATTTTATTTCTTTATTTTGAAAGAGAGAGAGTGTGCACAAGCATGCGCAGGGGGAGGGGCAGAGAGAGGAGGAGAGAGAGAATCCCAAGCAGGCTCCATGCTGTCAGCACAGAGTCCAATGCAGGGCTCAATCCCACAAACCATGAGATCATGACCTGAGTTGAAATCAAGAGTCAGATACTTAACCAACTGAGCCACACAGGTGTCCTGCTCTAAGTCTTTCATATTTGGCTTTTAACCTACCTAAAATTCATTTCTGTGTGTAGACAAGGTAGAGATTTAATCCTAGTTTTCTCCATACAGTGAGTCAGTTTTCTAAAGACTACAGATGAATAATCCACATTTTCCCTACCAAGTTATGATGGTGCTATATACACCAAACTCGAATGTGTATATATGGGTTGGTTTCTACATTCTATCCATTTGGCATCCATTCAGCTTTTCAACCAATTCTTTATTTTGGCAATTACATTAAAATTTTTTTTAAATGTTCATTTATTTTTGAGAGAGAGATAGAGTGTGAGTGGGAGAGGGGCAGAAAGAAAGGGAGAAACCGACTGAGTCACCCAGGTGCCTCAGCAATTATATTTTTTAACATTAATTTATTTTTGAGTGGGAGAGAGAGACAAAGTGTGAGCGGGGGAGGGGCAGAGAGACAGGGAGACACAGAATCCAAAGCAGGGATGGAACATGGGGCTTGAACCCATGAACTGTGTGACCATGACCTGAACCAAAGTTGGCTAGCAATTACATTTTTTAAAGCCAGTATCCTTGGTTGAAACCACCAATTCTTGTTTCATATTTGGAATGTCTTACTTAGGATTAAGATTCTTGTTCATATCCTATCAATAGGTCTTTTTCTGATTTCGGTTTTTCTGTTTGCAGTTATTCTCTCACAGTAATTGTTTTTCTTAAATTGTTCCATGATTTTTGGCTGTGGGCTTATCTTCAGTCTGTTGAGACTATTAACCACCTCTGCTTCTGGGATCTACCTGGAAGCTATAGCAACGACCGAGCTTAAAAACACCCAGTTTTCCACTGGGTGCCTCTCAGGGTACTGCCCTTTCCCTTCATCCCAACTACCAACATTCTCATGGGACAGCCAGCCAATTTGGTTCATAGTGGTAGTCACCATCTCAATCAAACTCTCTCTCAATCTGATATCTCTGACTGCCCCAAGCCTCACTCCCACCCAAGACTTATTTTTCCCCAAACAAAACATTCAAAAATCCTTCAGTCATTCCTTATGTCATGGCTTTGAAACTCCTGATCACTCTCCAATGGGAATATTTTAATTGTCACTGTCCATCTTAAGATGTGTGTCCAGACCAGAATGTAATGTTTTGGGTGTTCATATAACATTTGGCCAGGTGAATATCAAGGTTGTAAAAATTCTTTTTTTTTTTTCTTTATTTAAACCTGGAAGTTTTCAGTGAGATAGTTTAATTGTTAAGCTTCTGAGAGGGAATCCTAAGATGTGAGAAAATCATCCTAGCAAAGGAGAGTGAGATTGTTCTAATCACAGAATGGACTTGAAGGAATGAACTGGTAGAAACAGAATGATTAAAAGAACAATATGAAGCAGTCTTCCTAGGCATGTGTATCATTATCAGACATGCCTGGGACAGAGAAATCACAAGTAGACTAAGGAAAAGACACAATGAAATGCAAAAACAAAAACAAAAACAAATAGTGTGGGTATATGAATGGGGAAAAGGAAGATTCTGGATTTGGGGAAAATCAAGAAAGAATTAGATTCAGAAATGAGAAGTCCTGGGGGAAAAAAAAAGGAAAATTCATAAAATTTCCCCATTCATTTCTGAGGGAAGTTTTGAAAACCAAAAAAGAATGGATTATCTTTTTAAGTGAATGAAATTTATGATCTAAGTTATTTGCATAATGCTGCCCAGTGTTTGCTCTCCAAAAATTACTCCTAAAAACTATATAATAGGGACATTTGCATGAAAAATTATTTAGAGGAATGTCTGCAACTAAATCAGGGAGTGCGTTTTTTGGCAGATAAAACCAACTGGTTTTGAAATTTAAGAATATCTTCATTCTCAAGTATCGGAGAAGATAAAAAATGAAAAATTTCAGTTCAAAATGGAAAGAATTTTACAGTTAGCTAATTCATACTAATCCCTTTTGTGGATCCAAGTGTCAAAGGTATAGTGGCTTATATGTGTTTGTGGAATGAATGAAGGAAAGAATGAATAAACGAGTAAAAAATACGATGAAAGAAAGAAGGGGAAAAGGAAAGAAGGAAGGAAGAAGGAAAGAGTGTTGATAATACTATCAGAATTCAGGGCATCAGTGCCCTTCGAATTCTTTCAGGAGTTTCCCTGCTAAATTGGGGCAGTAGAGATGACTTAGAAATGAAACACCTGCAGACTCTTACTTTACCCTTCTTTTATTCTCTAATTTCTGGAGCTCATGAAAAAAATTGGTCACGTATTTGCAAATATATGTGCAAATATATGAAATTGATAGTGCTGATGACATCAGATACCATCCCTTCCTCTACTCCTCTTTTTATCAGAATTCCTTGAGAAAGCTATTTGATGTGTTCTCCTCTCCTCCATTCACAACTGTACCTTCTCCAGGTCCTCTCCTCCTCTTCTCCCACTCTAGCCAAGCACTCCCCCTGATTACCCCACCAAGGCACCAGTGGCCAAGTTTCAACCCTCATCTCTTTGATCTATCAGCAGCAGTGACATCCAGTTGATCAGCCCCTTCTAAAAATACTCTCTTCTTCTGCCTCCCAGAAGTCCACACTTACTGGGGTTCTTCCTCACCTAGCTATTCCTCCTGAGACTCCTTTGCTGATTCTTCCTTATTTCTTTCATCTCTGGAAGTGCCCCAGGACTTAGTCCTTAGACTTCTTTTTGTATCAATATTTGTTTCTACCTATATGTTGACTCCCAAATTTTCATCTGACTGTCCTTAGAGAGTGTTAAAAATGAAAAAGATGGGGCACCTGGGTGGCTCAGTCAGTTAAGTGTCTGATTTCGACTCAGGTCATGATCTCATGGTTCGTGAGTTCAAACCCCGTGTCCAGCTCTGTGCTGACAGCTCAGGGCCTGAAGCCTGCTCTAGATTCTGTCCCCTTCTCTCTCTGCCCTTCCCTCTCCCACCTCATGCTCTTTCTCTCTCTCAAAAATAAATAAACATTTTTAAAAAATGAAAAAGTTGCACATGCTGTAGTAGATAGAATAATGCCCCCCCCCCAAAGATGTCCATGTCCTAATCCTTGGAACCTACAAATATGTTACTGCTGTGGACAATTGTATCTCCCCAAACACACACAAAAAATCCTAATTCCCAATATGGCTGCATTTGGAGATAAGGCCTAAAATAAGGTAATTAATGTTAAATAAAGTCATGATGGGGACTCCTGATCTGATAGGACTAGGTACTCACCTTTATAAGAGGAGACATCAGAGAGCTCTCTCTCTTAGCCATGTGAGGACACAACAAGAAGGCAGCTATCTGCAAGATGGGATGAGAACTCTTACAGGAACCAAATTGACCAGCCCCTCACTCTTGGACTTCCCAACCTCTAGAACTTTGAAAAAATAAATTTCTATTGTTAAAGTCACCCAGTCGCTGGTGTTTTGTTATAGCAGCCCAACCAGATTGATACAACTACCTTACACGTGAAAGGGACTTTACAGATGTAATGAAGAATCTTGAGATGGGTAAATGGTCCTAGATTATACAAATGGGTGCAATGGAATCACAAAGTACCTTCTCTGGGGAAGCAGGAGGGTCAGAGTCAGAAAGATGGGATGGTAGAAGCAGAGATCTGAGAGAGATCTGTAGATGCTATAGTCCTGGCTTTCAAGATGGAGGAAGGGGTCATGAGTGAAGGAATGCAGGTGGCCTCTTGAAGCTGCGAAAGACAAGGAAATGGATTATCTCCTAAAGCATCCAGAAGGAACACAGCTCCGCCAACATCTTGATTTTAGCCCACGGAAGACCCATTTCAAACTTTTCATTTCCAGAATTGTAAGATAATACATTTGTGTTATTTTAAGCCACTGAGCTTATGGCAATTTGTTATAGCAACAACAGGAAAAACTAATAATATGCCAGAATTTTTTGAAGTGAAGTATACTGATTGCTGAAACTTTCTTCAATACGCATCAAAAATATAAGATGGTTTGGGGTGTCTGGGTGGTTCAGTTGGTTAAGCATCCGACTCTTGATCTCAGTTCAGGTCATGATCTCACAGTTTGAAGTTTGAGCCCCATGTTGGGCTCTGCACTGGGTTCATGAGTTCAAGCCCCACGTCAGGCTCTGCACTGATAGAACAGAGCCTGCTTGGGATTCTGTCTCTCCCTCTCTCTGCCCTTTCCCTGCTTGCACTCTCTCTTATTTTCTCAAAATAAATAAAGTTTAAAAAAAGATACACACACACACACACACACACAGTGTGTGTGTGTGTGTGTGTGTGTGCGCGTAAAAGGTTTACGGGACCGATAGAGGGGTAGATAGGTACTTAGATGTGTGATGAAGCACACACAGCAAAGTGTTAATGGTAGAATCTAAGTGATGGGTACATGGGTGCTAACTTAAAATTCTTTCAACTCTTCTGCGTGTCTGAAATTAAAAAAATTTTAAATGTTGGGGAAAAGCAAAAAATTAGGTAAATATTGTAATTTTTCCAAAATTTGTTATTTGGCTTCCAGAAAAGAAAAACATGTGTCTTCTTGCCTCTTCCCTCACAAAGGCTTGGAATTTCTCTGAAAGTTTTGTTTCAACCTATTACATTGCCTTGTCCCCCTGGTGACTAAGTGCATGTATTTTATAAAGGGCTAGAACACAGCAAAGGTAATTAGACCCTGTGGAGGCTGAAGACTTAACCTTGACATCAACAGCAACATGCAGTAATCAACTGGGTTAACTAGCCTAAGGAAAAAGAGCATGTAACCACAGGGGATGCTAATACGTGGGCTTGCAACTGAAATGGCTCAGTAGCTTCTCAAGCCTGAACTGTGAGGTGCTCTGATAATTGCTAACTATCCTTACTTCAAGGGGAAAAAGCTAGGAAAAAATCTATGTTACTTTCCGAACTGTGCCCCACTCTTGTCTTTATAAGAAAATTGTTGTTTTCCTAGGAAATACTATTGGGCAGTGAAAACAACAGACAGTATCTACAGGTCTTTCTGTCCATTAGGAAGTAAGATTAAGAGAAAATCTTTGGATGTGACCATTTGCATCCAAAGTTTGACATTTGTATATCTCATAAGCCATAGCATGGAGGATGTGGGGAGAGTTGGTTTCTTTGGGATGTTTTCTGATAGATATGGGAGACAGGGGGTATTATTTTAATATACTAGCTACTCCGAGGCGCCTGGATGGCTCAGTCGGTTAAGTGTCACACTTTGGCTTAGGTCATGATCTCATGGTTTGTGGGTTTGAGCCCTGTGTTGCACTCTGCACTGTCAGCTTGGGATTCTCTCTTCCCCTCTCTCTCCCTGCCCGTCCCCTGCTCATGCTCTCTCTCTCAAAAATAAACATTCAAATATATATATATATGTGTGTGTGTGTGTGTGTGTATGTATATGTATATACCTATATACTAACTGCTGTTTTCCATACCCAGTAGTGACTTTCTTCTCACCCTACACCTTCCCTTATCCTCACTGCATGGTGAGGGCAGGCTGAGGCCTGTGGGTTTCTGCCTCAGATGGTGACTGCAAAGAATTTGAAGTCTGATTCTATGCCTTTTGAGTTTCTAAGCAGGCCTTTGAAATTCATGACAAAACAACAAGGTTTTCCTTTACAAAAGCTGTGCTTTTTGAGAGAGGGCACAGTTTTGAGTTACAAAATCTTGGTTAGAGCATCAAAAACAAAGCTCTGAAGCAATCAGCGTATATAATGTACACCAACACCATCTTGCCAGGAGTTGAGACAAAGGCCAGACCTCTCTCTTTGGGTGAGATTAATTTTTCCCTACACACTAAACCTTTCCGTACCTCAGTTTTCTCATTATGAAATGGAATTTAAAATGCTGACCTTAAAAAAAATAATAATAAAAAAAATAAAAAAATTAAAAACATAAAATGCTGGCCTTGGGGCACCTGGGTGGCTCAGTCGGTTAAGGATCCGACTTCAGCTCAGGTCGTGATCTCGCAGTCCGTGAGTTCGAGCCCGGCATCGGGCTCTGTGCTGACAGCTCAGAGCCTGGAGCTTGTTTCAGATTCTGTGTCTCCCTCTCTCTCTGACCCTACCCCGTTCATGCTCTGTCTCTCTCTATCTCAAAAATAAATAAATGTTAAAAAAAAATTAAAATGCTGGCCTTGCTGCCTTGTCAGGGTTAAGGGATATAACATAGGCGATGTTCCTAGCAATGTCTGGCATATACTGGCACTCCCCTTCTTTTCCTTCTTCGTTCTCTTGCCTGATCAAGTCATTCCTGAGAGAAAGAAAAGCAGAGTCTGTCTTGGGTATGTGGACTTTAAAAATAAAATTGTCAGCTTTTTTACCAGCAAAAAAAAAAAAAAAAAAAAAAAAAAGAAAGAAAGAAAGAAAGAAAGAAAGAAAGAAAGAAAGAAAGAAAGAAAGAAAGAAAGAAAAAAGAAAAGAAAGAAAAGAAAAGGTTTATTCAGGAATAACAGACGAATTGTAATTCGGGACAAATGATCTACAGCAAAACCATTGGCAGGTGGAGAACAAAGCAAAGGAACAGGCTTTTTTAGAGAAGGGGGGCGTTGGGAGGGGCTGTTACAAACAAAAAGTCCATACAAACAAAAAGTAAACTGGGAGTTCCACGTACAGTGGCTTCTTTGGCTGGTTGGGACAGTTTCTGGTTGGCTGGGCTGTTGTTGGGCAAGGAGGAAATCTTTCTTCTTCCCCAGCCCGGCTGGTAAAGTAGTTGCTAAAGTAGTATGGACTTGCAAAGTACTTCTTTTCCCTGGTGGGTGTGCAAGTGACAAGGAGTGGCAGGGCATCAGAGCTCCCCCTTCTGGCCTCCATTGGGAGATGACTGTCTTTGGTTTGAAACCTAGCTCTCCAACCTAGTGCACCTGTGACTGAGCAAGTGCCTTAAGCTTTCTGTCTTTTTTTATTCACCTGTAAATGGAGATCATTGCACACCTGCCCCCTGACGGAGTGAGAAAATACATAGGAAGTGCTTTATATATTTATTCCTCCAACAAATCTCTTAATAAATGAATGTTGTTCCAATCTGTTTTGCTCCCCCTTACCTTGTTCTCACCCCCTTCCCTTGTAGGCACTGTCAGCCAGGGTCCACTACTGCCACAGTTCTATCCCCCCCCCCCCACCTTCTGTCCAGACTCCCTCCCTTCTCCTTCTGGCTGCCAGTATGCCCCAAGGAAAGGAGGGGACTGGAACAAGAGCCAGGGTGAAAAGGAGGGCAAGCCTAATTTCAAACTCAACCATTTCAATTTGCAGCTTGTCTTCTGCAGAGAGCGGAGGGCTTTCCCTTTAGATCCCACAGAGCATGATTTTCACCTCCCCTGCGCCCTATCTGATCCAGTCATCACACTTGCCCCGATGTGGATGTCGGCTGCCACTGAGCAGCTCGAGGACCTCCCAGGCCCTTTGTTTACTCCTATTCCCAGCCTGCTCACTTTACGCAGGAGCTGACAGGAATGAAGAGTTCCCCTCTCCTTTGTCCATAATGGTCCAGCCAGAGACTGAAGATTTTGGCCTGGTTTTGTTCCGATGATCCATAATGCACTCTTTCTGCTAAAATATTGTATAGTGACAAAGCCCATCTCTGGAAAGTCAAAGCAAAGATTTTAGTAGGCAAATGATAACCCACTCCCTGTGTTACAGGCCTAAATTTGGCAAGCACAAGCTGAGGGACCTCAGACAGCTTGACCCGTGCGGGCTTGAGTTAGACCTGCAGGAAATGTTCTCGGGTTTCCCCAGAGCATACATTCCAGGAGTCTAGAGGTAGGCATGGATCTCTGTAATCTTCAGACCCAGGCTCCCGTGAGTGATTTGGGGCCAAGTCAGGACTGCAACCTAATACCAAAGATGCTCATTCCAGAGTCTCTTGAGTGGATGCAGCCAGTGGCTCTGGGAGAAACCAGTTATAATCAGTCAGTCAGGAGTTTCTAATAGCAAGAATATTAAGAATATTTAGTAACATATGCAAGCCACTGAGGTAACATTTATACCCATTAACCCTTTAATGAGCCATAAGAGCCCTAGAAAGTACCATTACAGAGGAGGAAACAGAGATCCTTATTCCATATGGATGCATGTACAACTTTTCCTCAGCCCCAGCTAGGTAGGGGGCTTGCTTTTTAAATCCATCTGGTAGCATCCAGCTACATTTTGTACCATATATAAATGCTTGGGAATTACTGATTTATTATATTAACACTCTGCTATTTTAATATAGGAAGGGATGGTGTGTGTGTGTGTGTGTGTGTGTGTATTAGAAGTATACTGTCCCTGTTCTTAATTATCCACACCTAAGAAATGACCAATTGGCTGACCTACGTGCCTATAAATCAAGTATCTGATATAGACTGATAATGCCTTATGCCAAAATAGGCAAATTGAGTAATCTGAAATTCTAATATCTATGAACTATAGACATGCTTATTTTATAGTTTGTTCCCTAAAATTACACACAATTTTTTGTTACAATAATTATAATAATAGCTAACATTTCTGAGCACTTTCAGACCCTCAGCCCAACACATACATGCTACTTTATTCCCTCCCACAGCCACCCACAGGGCAGAGACTACCAGGGCTCTCAACTGTAGAGGAGGAAGGAAGGCCCAGAGAGATTAGACAGCTTGCTGAGGTCACACAGCTAGGAAGTAACAGACCAAGGTTAGACTCCCGGCTTTGCCTCTAGAAACCATGCCGTTAGCCACAAGGCATGCTGGGGGAAAGTGGCTGACATAGAAAAAAAGATTTAAAAATAAAGAGTATTAGGGGCAGACAGAGTAAAAGGAGGAAGTCCGTGAACTAACAGGGTCTGGTCTTTCCAGGAGAAATCCTTCCTTGGTTCCCCTGCAGAATGAAAGCCTCAAGCCACAGGGAAGCAAAAGCGTGAAAAGGGCCAGGGAGACTTATTCAGAAACTTTGCGGGGTTGGGGGTGGGCAGCTTTGTGTTTCACCTCAACACTTTTCCTTTCTTCAAATTCAGTTCATCTTTCCTGAACCCATATCATTCTGTTCCAACAATGCCCTTTCTCCCTGCTTCAAAAACCATCATCTGGCCTGTGGATGATTTTTATTGACACCCTCTTCTCTTTGAGACTCCTGACTAACAGGAATGCATATTAGGAATTTATCAACTTTCCTTCAAAGACACCACAGGAACAGTATACAATTTTTCACACATTGCTTTGTGCCCTTCCAAGAAAAAACTAAGTTTACAATGGAATATAGTGAGTTAAAGGTCTTAAGTGATAGCAATTGATTTTCTGTGAAGTCTTTTCTTAGAATGCCTCTTAGAGACCAGCAGGGGTCTCGTCCCCTCCTCCCCCCAACTTCCCAGGGGTTCTCAGAACCATTCTTCCCTCTTATCTTGCAAGTCTGAGCTGGTGTGGAGGTGTCAAGCCACACAGGAGAGCTGTGGGGGTGCAGCCCCAACCTTCATTGTCTATTCAGGGACACAGTGAGCTGCTCTCTAGGAGTTGCCTGAAACCAGCTCTTCTGTCACATACCAGGAGCATTTAGTCAGACAATGTGGACATCGGACACCATTACCACTTTCAATCTGGTCATTGTGGGGGAAACGACCAATCGCAAATCTTGTAATATGGCTTCAGTGTTAGGACAGGTTTCAGAGCCTCCTGCTACAGTGGGGAAGCCTCCCAGAGGATACAGTCCATGTCACTAATGATTTCTGGATCCTCTTCTTCACAGTGGAAGAAACAACGGGGAGGGGCAGCTGGGTGTCTCAGACAGTTAAGCGTCCAACTTTGGCTCAGGTCATTATCTCATGGTTTGTGAGTTTGAGCCCTGTGCTGGGCTTTCTGCTGTCAGCACAGAGCCCAATTTGGATCCTCTGTCCCACCTTCTCTCTGTCCCTCCCCCTCTTACACTTTATCTCTCTCAAAAATAAAGATTAAAAAGGAAAAAACAAAAAACAGAAACTACTTTCTTCCTAAGAAAAGCCATTTGTTTTTAAAAGTTTTAAGCCTAAGGGATGTACTTTACAGAAGCATTGTCAAATAGAAATATAATGCAGATCACATTTGTAATTTTAACTTTTCTAGTAGTCATGTTAAAAAAAGGTAAAAAGAAACAGGTGAATAACAGGTGCCTAGTTTAAATAATGTATTTCATTTAACCCAATGTAGCCAAAACATAATTTCAACATGTAATCAATATTTTACTTTTTTATTTTTTTATGTGATTTTTGAGAGAAAGAGCATGAGTGGGAAAAGGGCAGAAAGAGAAGGAGACACAAAATCCAAAGCATGCTCCAGACCTTGGGCTGTTAGCACACAGCCTGATGTGAGGAGCGAACCCACAAATCATGACCCGAGCTGAAGTCAGATGTTTAACCAACTGAGCCACCCTGGTGTCCTTGTAATCACTATTTTAAAATTTACTAATGAGCTATTCTTCATTCTTTTTTTTTTTTCACATCAAATCTCTGAACTCAGATGTGTATTTTATAAGTACAGCACATCTCAATTTGGACTAGTCACATTTGAAGTGCTCTGAGGAACATGTGATTCACGGCTATTGTTCTCAACAAGACAGGAATAGATGTTGCTTAATGTCAGTATATGTATACAGTGCTTTGTGCAGACCTTGACAATAAAATTCAGGATTCACATAAAAACAGCACATAAGTATTATTATTTCCACTTACTCTCAAGCAAATTGCAAACACCTTGGAGGAAAGGATTCCACTCATAGCCAGACATGCAGTATTTCCATGTTTATGAATGATTTTTATAATTTAGTGGATAATTAGATTTACCTTTTATATGGTTTCTTTAAATACTCTGTCAAATTTTATATTACTCTAGTTCCAAACATTTTATTTTTGGAGGGATCTCCATATTCTTATATACAACCATCTGTCCAACCTCAGTACTTAAGCCATCTCCAACCCAACATGTCCAAAACTGATTTTTTTTTTTTTTGTAGAGAGAGAGAGAGCAGAGGAGAGGGGCAGAGGGAATGAGAGAGACAATTTTAAGCAGGCTCTATACTCAGCACAGAGCCTGATGTGGGGCTCAAATTCACAAACTGTGAGATCATGACCTGAGCCAAAATCAAGAGTTGGATGCTCAGCCGACTGAGCCACCCAGGTACCCCCAAGACTGAATGTTTTATTCATCTCCTCCTCCCCACCAAGAAAGAAAAAACTTGCTCTACAGTCTTCTGCATCTCAGTTGATGGCAATTCCATCCTTGAAGTTGCTCAGTCCAAAAATTTTAATCATCTTGATTCCTGTATTTCTCCTACACCACACATCCAATCTGTCAACACATCTTGTCAGCTCTATTCAGAATCTGCCACTTCTCACCAGCATTCCTTTTACCACCCTGGTCCAAGTTACCACTATCTCAACTCAGGATCCAGAAGACTCTAAAACCTAAGTCAGACCAGTCTGTCTTGCTCAAAAAACCATCTGATGACTCCCTATTTCACACTGAGTAAAAACCAAAGAACTAACAGTGCCTTATAAAACTGAATATGACCTGCCCCATCTCCCCCATTTTCTCTCAGGCATCATCTCCTTCACTCTCCTCACTCACTCTGCTCTAGACACACTGGCCTTTGCAGTTCCTTGGTCTTGATTGAGGCTGGTATGTCCTTGTTTAAGGACCCATGCCTTTGAGAACACTTCCTCTAGGTAGCCACACTAGGTAGTCTCACTCCTTCACCTTTTTCCAGACTTGCTCAATCTCCCCTTCTCTCAATCAGAGGTGCCTCCCTTGATCAATCTATTCAATCCTACCTTCTCTTTCCAGTCTATTTCCCACCTCCACATTCTTGATCCTACTTATCTAGATCTACTTTTCCCCCCATAGCCCTGGAACACTCTTCCCTCAGATAGCTAAATGGCTCACTCATTCCCTTACCTGACACATGGCAAATGGGAGGCACTCAAAATATATTTGATGAATAAATGAATGAATTTCTTTATTTTATCAAAAATAAAGTACAACAATAAAATTTTCAAGAACTTAAAAGTATGTACTCCAGGGCGCCTGGGTGGCGCAGTCGGTTAAGCGTCCGACTTCAGCCAGGTCACGATCTCGCGGTCCGTGAGTTTGAGCCCCGCGTCAGGCTCTGGGCTGATGGCTCAGAGCCTGGAGCCTGTTTCCGATTCTGTGTCTCCCTCTCTCTCTGCCCCTCCCCCGTTCATGCTCTGTCTCTCTCTGTTCCAAAAATAAATAAACGTTGAAAAAAAAAATTAAAAAAAAAAAGTATGTACTCCAATGTTTATAGCGTGCTATCAACAATAGCCAAATCATGGAAAGAGCCCAAATGTCCATCAACTGATGAATGGATAAAGAAGATGTGGTATATATACACAATGGAATACTACTCAGCATTTAAAAAGAATGAAATCTTGCCATTTGCAACAATGCAGATGGAAATGGAGGGTATTATGCTAAGTGAAATAAATCAGTCAGAGAAAGACAGATATCATATGATTTCACTCATAAGATTTGAGAAACTTACCAGGAGACCATAGGAGAAGGGAAGGAAAAATAAGATATAAACAGAGAGGGAGGCAAACCATAAGAGACTCTTGGATACTGAAAACAAACTGAGGGTTGATGGAGGGTGGAGGAGAGGGGAAAGTGGGTGATGGGGATTGAGGAGGGCACTTGTTGGGATGAGAACTGGGTGATATATGTAAGTGATGAATCCTGGGAATCTACTCCTGAAGCCAAGACTACACTCTCTGTTAGCTACTTGACAATAAACTAAAAAAAAAAAAAAAAAAAAAAAAAGATAAAAAAAAAAAAAAAAAAAAAGATAAAAAAAAAAAAAGAACTTAAAAATATTTGTTGAACATTCTTTCTCAGACCCTCCAAAGGCAATTTATGGGCAATTTTGTTCAGCATTTAGTAGTTTTATTACAACAAAATGAAAGACCAGTTCTTCACAAATTTATGACTGATAAAATTTCTCTTCTTTATCTTCCCACTTTGTCTTTGAACACTGTGTCCCCATCTCTCACCTTCTCTCCTGTGTTTACTGACCACAAGCTTAAGCCAGTTAGGATGAACACAATAGTAGAGTAATGGAAATGTCCCAGTGTTCATTGTAATGAAGTAATGTTCATTGTCCAGTGTGGTAGCCATTAGCCACATGTGGTTACTGGGCACTTGAAATGAGGCTAACACAATTGAGGAACTGAATTTTTAATTTAATCCGATTGGTTTAAATTTAAATAGCTACACATAGCTAGTGAAAGTGTAGCTTCATCCTTGAAGAACATTTATAAGGTCTTTAAGGAAAAAATATGTCCTCCTAACACAGTGCCCTTACAAATACCTCATTTGTCATCATATGAATTAAGAAGAAAACCAGTTAGTATTCCCTTCTTATTCAGAACTGGGTACAGCATTGTAGAAAGAAGTGACTTATTGAGAGTCAAATTTTAGGTGACATGCAAAGTTTTATTTTTTTATTTTTGATTTTTAACACTTTTTTATTGTTGAGAGACAGAACAAGACAGAGCACAGCAGGGGAGGGGCAGACAGAGAGGGAGACACAGAATCCAAAGCAGGCTCCAGGCTCTGAGTTGTCAGCACAGAGCCTGATGTGGGGCTCAAACTCACGAACCACGAGATCATGACTTGAGCCAAAGCCAGCCACTTAACCGCCTGAGCCACCCCGGTGCCCCAATATGCAAAGTTTTAAATTAAACCAGAGATGGCCCAGTTTGGGGGAAAAGGAGACTGGAATGAAGACACAGATTTCTTCCTATCTCTTTTCCATTTTCACTGCCAAGAACAGAAATGATGATAACCATTTCCATTCCTGAAGCACTGTGCAAGCACTTTTTTTCATCAATAATCTATTTTTGATGAAGTTTTAATTAAGATTTTTATTTTAATTCTAGTATAGTCAACATACAGTTTTACATTAGTTTCAGGTGTAAAATTTAGTTAAGCAATTCTATACATTACTCAGTGTTTTCATGATAAGTACTCTTAATCCCCTTCACCTATTTCATCCATCCCTCCATCCACCTCTCCCATAACCATCAATTTGTTTTGTACAGTTAAGAGTATGCTTCTTATATTGCCTCTTTTTTTCCTTTGCTCATTTGTTTCGTTTCTTAAATTCCACATATGAGTGAAAGCATATGGTATTTGTCTTTCTCTGACTGACTTATTTCACTTAGCATTATACTCTCTACCTCCAACCACGTTGTTGCAAATAGCAAGATTTCATTCCTTTCTAAAAAATGTTTATTTATATATTTTGAGATGGAGAGAGAGAGAGCATGCGAGCAGGGGGGAGGGTGGAGAGGGAGGGAGAGAGAGAATCCCAAGCAGGCTCCTCACTGTCAGCACAGAGCCTGACATGGGGCTCGTCCCATGAACCGTGAGATCATAACCTGAGCAAAAATCAAGAGTGGGATGCTTAACCAACTGAGACACCCAGGCGCCCCAAGATTTCATTTCTTTTTATGGCTTAATTGTATATTTACCACTTCTCCTTTCTTCATTCATCTATTGATGAACACTTAGGTTGCTTCTATAATTTGGCTATTATAAATAATGCTGTTGTAAACATAGGTGTCCATAATTCCTTTGAATTAGTGTTCTTATGTTTTGGGGGATATATATGTAGTAGTGCCATTACTGGATCATAGGATAATTCTATTTTTAACTTTTTGAGGAAACTCCATACTGTTTTCCACAATGGCTGCACCAGTTTGCATTCCCACCAGCAGTGCACAAGGGTTCCTTTTTCTCCACATCCTCAGCAACACTTGTTTCTTGTGTTTTTTATTTTGGCCATTCTGACAGGTGTGAGATATCTTTTTCAGTTTTGATTTGCATTTCCCTGGTGATGAGTGATGTTGAGCATCTTTTCATGTGTCTGTTGGCCATCTGTATGTCTTTTTTGGAAAAACATCTGTTCATATCTCCTGCCCATTTTCAATGGGATTATTTTTTTTTTTAGGTATTGAGTTATATCAGTTCTTATATATTTAGGATACTAAACCTTTATTGGATATGTCATTCGCAAAGGTTGCCTTTTAGTTTTGTTGTTTCCTTCACTGTGCACAAGCTTTTATTTTTATGTAGTCCCAATAGTTTATTTCTGCTTTTATTACCCTTGACTCAGGAGACCTACCTAGAAAAATACTGCTGTGGCCAAGGTCAGAGAAATTATTGTCTGTTCTTTTCTTGGATTTTTATGGTTTCAGGTCTCACATTTAGATCTGTAATCCATTTTGAATTTATTTTTGTGTATGATGTAAGAAAGTGGCCCAGTTTCATTCTTTTGCATGTAGCTGTCCAGTATACCCAACACTATTTGTTGAAGAGACTGTCTTTTTTCCATTGAATATTCTTTCCTTCTTTGTCGAAGATTAATTGCCCAAATAATTGTGGGTTTATTTCTGGGTTTTCTATTCTGTTCTGTTGAGCTATGATATCTGTTTTTGTGCCAGTACCATAC
The DNA here is from genome assembly GCF_016509475.1 of Prionailurus bengalensis. Classification (NCBI taxonomy): domain Eukaryota; kingdom Metazoa; phylum Chordata; class Mammalia; order Carnivora; family Felidae; genus Prionailurus; species Prionailurus bengalensis. Next base: position 134,814,741 of record NC_057350.1, on the reverse strand, counting down.
TGTTTTGATTACTACAGCTTTGTAATATAACTTGAAGTCTGGAATTGTAATACCTCCAGCTTTGTTTTTCTTTTTTAAAATTGCTTTGGTTATTTGGGGTCTTTTGTAGTTCCATACAAATTTCATGTTTTATGATTGTTCTAGTTCTGTGAAAAATGCTGTTGGCATTTTCATAGGAACTGCATTAAATGTGTAGATTGCTTTGGGTAATATAGACATTTTAACAATGTTTTTTCTTCCAATACATGAGCATGGAATGTCTCTCCATTTCTTTGTGTCATCTTCAATTTCTTTCATCAATCTTTTAGTTTTCAGAGTACAGGTCTTTTCATCTTCTTCATTAAGTTTATTTCTAGGTATTTTATTACTTTTGGTGCAATTGTATGTAAATGGAATTGTTTTCTTAATTTCTCTTTATGTTGCTTCATATTAGTGTATAGAAAAGCAATAGATTTATGTACATTGACTTGTACCCTGTGACTTTATTGAATTTATTTATCAGTTTTAGTTTTGGTGGAGTTTTTAGAATTTGTATATATGGTATACCATCTGCAAACAGTGAAGTTTTACTTCTTTACCAATTAGGATGATTTTTATTTCTTTTTATTGTCTGATTGCTGTGGCTAGGACTTCCAGCCAGTACTATGTTGAATAAAAGTGGTGACGGTGGACATCCATGTCTTGTTCCTGATCTTAGGGGAAAAGCTCTCAGTTTTTCCCCACTAGGTATGATGTTTTCTGTGGGTGTTTCATATAAGGACTTCATTATGTTGAGGTATTTTCCCTCTAAACCTACTTTATTGAGGGTTTTTATCATGAGTGGATGTTGTTCTTTGTCAAATGCTTTTTCTGCATTTATTGAAATGATCATATGGTTTTTATCCTTTCTCTTATTGAAGTGATGTATACCACTGGTTGATTTGCTAATATTGAACCACCCATGCATGTTTGGAATAAATCCTACTTGATCGTGGTGAATGATTTTTTTTAATGTATTGCTGGATTTGGTTTGCTAGTATTTTGCTGAGGATTTTTGCATCTATCAGAGATATTGGCCTGTAATCATCTCTCTCTCTCTCTTTTTGTGTTGTCTTTATCTGGTTTAGGTATCAGGGTAATGCTGGCCTCAGAATGAACTTGAAGGTTTTCCTTCCTCATCTATTTTTTGGAATAGTTTGAGAAGAACAGGTATTAACTCTTCTTTAAATGTTTGGTAGGATTCACCTGTGAAGCTGTCTGGTACTGAACTTTTGTTTGTTGGGAGTTTTTTGATTACTGATTCAATTTCATTTCTAATAACCAGTCTGTTCAAATTTTCTATTTATTCCTGCTTCAGTTTTGGTGAGTTATATGTTTCTAGGAATTTATTTCTTCTAGGTGGTCCAATTTGTTGGCATATAATTTTTCATAATGCTCTCTTACAATTGTTTGTATTTCTGTGGTGTTGTTATTTCTCCTCTTTCTTTGAGTCCTCTCTCTCTTTTTCTTTTTTTTTTTCTCTTTCTTCTTTCTTTCTTTCTTTCTTTCTTTCTTTCTTTCTTTCTTTTGAGTCTGGCTAGAGGTTTATTAATTTCGTTGATCTGTTCTATTGTTTTTTTAGTTTCTATATCATTTATTTCTGCTCTAATCTTTATTAGTCCCTTTCTTCTGCTGGTTTGGGTTTTATTTGTTCTTCTTTTTCTTACTCCTTTAGGTATAAGGTTAAGTTGTATGAGATTTCTTTTTGCTTCTTGGGGTGGACCTGTACTGCTATAAACTGCACTCAGAACCATTTTTGCTGCATCCCAAAGATTTTGAACAATTGTATTTTCATTTTCATTTGCTTCCATGTAATTTTTTATTTCTTCTTTGATTTACTGGCTGATCCATTCATTGTTTAATAGCATGTTATTTAACCTCCATGTATTTGTGCTCTTTCCAGATTTTTTCTTGTGGTTGATTTCTAGTTTCACAGCATCATGGTCAGAAAAGATGCATGGCATGGCTTTGATATTTTTGAATTTGTTGAGACTTGTTTTGTGGCCTAATATGTGATGTATTTTGGAAATGTTTCATGTACACACTTGAAAACAAATACATATTTTGCTGTTTTAGGGTGGAATGTTCTGAATATATCTGTTAAATCCATCTGGTCCAGTGTGTCATTCAAAGCCACTGTTTCCTTGTTGATTTTCTATTTGGATGATCTGTCCATTGATGTAAGTGGGTGCTAAAGTCCCCTAGTATTATTGTATTATTATCAATTAGTTCCTTTATATTTGCTATTAACTGTTTTATGTATTTGGTTGCTTTCATGTTGGATGCATAAATATTTATAATTGTCATATCTTCTTGTTGGATTGTCCCTTTTAATATTATATAGTGTCCTTCTTTGTTTTTTGTTACAAACTTTGTTTTAAAGTCTATTTTCTCTGATATAGATATTGCTACTCCAGCTTTCTTTTGACATCCATTTACATGATAAATGTTTCTCCATCCCCTCACTTTCAATCTGCAGGCATCTTTAGGTCTGATATGAGTAGGCAGCATATTGATGAGTTTTGTTTTTTTATCCACTCTGTCATCTTGTGTCTTTTGATTGGAGCATTTAGTCCATTTACATTCAAAGTAATCATTGATAGATGTGTACCTATTGCCATTTTGTTATTTATTTTGTCGTTTTTGTAGTTTTCTCTGATCCTTTCTTCTCTTGCTCTCTTTCATGGTTTACTGACTTTCTTTAGTGGTATACTTGGATTCTTTTCTTTTTATTCTTTGCATATCTATTACTGGTTTGTGTTTTAATCAATAATCTTATCAAATTTTCACATAGTCCTGTGAGGCTGTTTAAACTGTTAGCATTTCCATTCAACACAGAGAGAGATGAGCCTGTGAAAGCACAACTTCCTCCACACAGCCAGCCTGGAATACTGGGTCTGTCTGATTCGGAGCTTTAGCCCTATGCTGTGCTACCTTTCACCCTCCTCTCTCAGCTCAGAGACTCCAAATATCTTTAAAATAAACTGAAATAAATTGAGAGCATCTCTATCATTTTTGCTTCTTCTACAGAAAAGACTAAGTACTCAGAGATTGGGAATAAAGCTTATGAGAATTTACTTATCAATGCTGTAGTTTATTTAAAAAAAATAGTGAATTCAGGGGAATCGAATCAAATCAAATCAAATCAAATCAAATCAAATCAAATCAAATCAAACCAAATCGTCTTTTAGACTATTTGGTTCTAGTCTTGCAAGACAAACAGTTCTGTTCTCTGGTTTTCCTTGTCTTATTATGGTTCTAGGAGGGGACTACAGTTCTTATCTAAGTCCTCGTTTTTATCCATCTCTTTGTAAAGATGTGAAAATAATAATTCACCCATAGTTACAAGCCAGGAAGAATGTCCCACCCTCAAGTGTTCCCACCCTTGCTACGGGCTTTGCTTCTCCACCCAGCAGGGGAGCCCCAGCATTTTATAATTACACGTTAATGAAGAACAGAATCCCTCCTTGTTTTATTTTGCATTTCATTTCCAGAATAATTTGATGTGTGTGTGGAGAAGGGCGGGTGTGAGGAAATGTAAACAGTGCTCATTTATTAAGGCTTTAATTTAGACCAGATCTCCCACTAATCCAATTCTGAGCAGCACAGTTTATACCAGTGAGCAGTAAACACTAATAAAGATCAGCTGCAGGAATGGGAGGGCCAAAAATTCTGCTGGGTATGCCTGCTAGTGAAAAAAAACAAGTCCCAAACTCTAATACATTCACAATTTGCTATTTAATTTTGACTTATATATGGAAAAAATTTTGGTTTTGAACTGTCTAGTTCTATGAGGTATGTTCTTTCAATAATCTCTTGACTACCTTCCCTCAGACCCCCACCTATGGCCTCATCCTTGACCTTGACACTACCAAAACCATAAACCCGCTAAAATCTTAAGTTCACTTTATGAATGTCTAGCTCCTTCCCTCTAGTATCCCAGATTATTGTTCTATCGCTGCTGTAGCAACTTATCATAAACTCACCATCTTAAACAATGTAAATTTATTACCTTGCAGTTCTGTGGTTCAGAAATCTGACATGAATCAAACCAGGCTAAAATCAAGATATTGGCAGGACTGTGTTCCTTTCTATGGGCTCTAGATAGGATCCCTTTCCTTTTCCAGCTTTAAGAGGCCACCTGCATTCCTTGGCTCATGTCTCATTCTGCACCTTCAAAACTATCAAAGGCAAGTTGAGTCCGTGTTAAATCATATCATCCTAACCACTTTCTATAGTCATGTCCGTCCTGACTCTTCTTCTATCATCCTCTTCTATTTATAAGGATCCTGTGATTATATGGGGTCCACCCAGATAATCTTCCCATTTTAAGGTCATCTAATTAGCAAACTTAATTCTATCTGCAAGTTTAATTCCCCTTTGTCATGCAATTGAATATAATCACAGGTTCTAGGAATTAGGACATGGACATATTAGGGTGGGAGGGGTAAGGAGGACATTATTCTGCCTACCACAGGTCTCAACTCCAGTAATGCTTCTACCCCCTATGACCTAAAATTCATTGTTCCTACAACTTAGAATTTTCTGTCACCTTGCTTCATATCTTCACTTCCCTTCTTACCCGGCTGGAATTCCATGATCAATAATTGTAATCACATCTTTCATATATCTTCAACTCCCTTGTCCCCCTCTCTTGTTTTGTCGTTCTTCCTTGGCAAAACCTCAAAGAGCTGGGTTGAATCCAATTCTGCCTGCTCTGCACCTGCATCCATGCCATTAAAACAAATGGCCAGAGCAAACACACTTCCTTTTTTTTCTTTGAAAATTTTTATTTAAATTCTAGTTGGTTAACATATGGTGCAATATTGGTTTTAGGAGTAGAATTCAGTTATTCATCGCTCATAAACAACACCCAGTGCTCATCATAACAAGTGCCCTTCTTAATAATACCCATCACCCATCTAGCCTATGCCCCACCCAACTCCCTCCATCAACCCACAGTTTGTTATCTATCATTTAAGAGTCTCCTATGGTTTGTTTCCCTCTCTCTCTTTTTTCCTCCTCCCATGTGTTCATCTGTTTAGTTTCTTAAATTCCACATATGAGTGAAATCATACGGTATTTGTCTTTCTCTGACTTATTTCACTTAGCATAACACACTCAAGCTCCATCCACATTGTTGCAGATGGCAAGATTTCATTCTTTTCATGGCTGAGTAATATTCCATTGTATATATACCCCATCTTCTTTATCTGTTCATCAGTCAGTGGACATTTGGGCTCTCTCCATAGTTTTCCTTTGTTGATAATGCTGCTATAAACACTGGGGTGCATGTACCTCAAATCTGTATTTTTGTATCCTTAGGTAAATACCTAGTAGTGCAATTGCTGGGTCATAGGGTAGTTCTATTTTTGACTTTTTGAAGAACCTCCATACTGTTTTACAGCATGGCTGTACAAGTTTGTAATCCCACCAACAGTGCAAGAGGGTTCCCCATTCTTTGCATCCTTGCCAACACCTGTTGTTTCTTGTGTTTTTAATTTTAGCCATTCTGACAGGCATGAGGTGGTATCTCATTGGGGTTTTGATTTTCATTTCCCTGATGATGAGTGATGCTGAGCATCTTTTCATGTGTCTGTTAGCTATCTGGATGTCTTCTTTGGGAAAGTGTCTGTTCATGTATTCTTCCCATTTCTTCACTGGATTATTTGTTTTTGGGGTATTAGGTTTAATAAGTTCTTTATGCTAACCCTTTATCAGATATGTTATTTGCAAATATCTTCTTCCATTTCATAGGCTGCCTTTTTGTTTTGTTGATTGTTTCCTTCACTGTGCAGAAACTTTTTATCTTGATGAGGTCCCAATAGTTCATTTTTGCTCTTGTATCCCTTGCCTCTGGCAATGTGTCTAGTAAGAAGTTGCTCCAGCAGAGGTCAAAGAGGTTGCTGCCTGTTTTCTCCTATAGAATTTTGATGGTTTCCTATCTCACATTTAGGTGTTTCATCCATTTTGAATTTATTTTTGTGTATGGTATAAGAAAGTGGTCCAGTTTCATTCTTTTTTTGGGGGGGGACTCATGTTTTATTCTTATTTTTTATTTTATTTTAGAGAGAGAGAGTGCACACAAGGGGAGAGGGGAAGAGAGCGGAAGGGAGGGAGATGGAGGGAAATAGAGAGAGAGAGCAACAGAGAGGATCTCAAGTGGGCTCCACGCTCAGCATGGAGCCAGATGTGAGGCTCCATCCCACAACCCTGGGACCATGACCTGAGCCAAAATGAAGTTGGATGCTCTACCGACTGAGCCACTCAGGTGCCCCAGTCCAGTATCATTCTTCTGCATGTTGCTGTCCAGTTTTCCCAGCACAATTTGTTGAAGAGACTGTTTTTCTTCTATTGGCTATTCCTTCCTGTTTGTTGAAGATTAGTTGACCATATAGTTGTGGGTCCCAAACACACTTCCAAGTAGGACTGTAATGTTGTCCACCAATTGTACATTTCCCTGGTCTTTTTCTTCTGCTACTCTACTACATGACAATTTCACACCTCTTTGTCCTTCAGTGTTTGGCTCCACCTCTCCCATTCACATTTTCAGCCAATGACCTTTTTCATTGAGAAAATAGAGTAACAAGAGAGACCTGCAAATTTCCTCCATCACATCAACCAAGCAATAAGCATGGGTTCCCATGTACTCTGCCTTCCCTCCTAATACTCCATGACCTCTATCCAAGGCCAGTACTTTTTATGGTGTCTAAATTCCAGCCCCTCTACTGGATCACTCCTATTAGCACAAAAACATACATTACTTATCTTATCCTAAGAGCAAACAACAAACAAACATTCTCTGATTCCCATTGATCTTTCTATCTACCTACCACTCCATTTCTCTATTACCTTTTATAACAAAATCCCTCAGAAGAGTTACTTGTATTTGCTGACTCTTAGTCCCTTCTTTCAGTTCTGTCATGACCTTTTGCAATCAGGCTTCTGACCCCATCCACCAACCCAAACTGTTCTTGTCAAGGTCACCAAATGACCACCATGGTGGTAAAGCCAATGGTCAGTTTTCAGTCCTATCTTACTTTATGTACTGATTGCTGCATCATCCTTGAAACACTTTCCTCCACTTGACTTTTAGGACTCCTGGTTTTCTGCTTATGTCATGGGCCACTTTTCAGTCCCCTTTACTGGCTCCTCCTGGACTCAAGTACCAGTCAGTCATTGGTCCTCAGGTCTTCTTGATCTACAGTGTCTTCTCAGTGAGCTCAACTATCTTATGACTTTAAAATTCATATGATGGGGGTGCCTAGGTGGGTCAGTTGGTTAAGTGTCCAACTTCGGCTCAGGTCATGATCTCATGGTTTGTGAATTTGAGCCCTTTGTCAGACTCTTTGCTGTCAGCTCAGATCCTGGAGCCTGATTTGGATTCTGTGTTTCCCCACCTGCCCCCACCCCCAGCCCCTCTCTCTGCCCTTCTCCCACTTGTGCTCTCTTTCTTTCTCTCAAAAGTAAATAAACTTAAAAAAAATCCATATGATGATGACACTCAAATATACATATCCAAACCTAACATTTCCCCAGATCCCAGACTGCTATGCAGCCAGTTAAATATCTGCGGGGCACCTCAAAACTCAACATGTTCAAAACTGGCTAGGTATCTTCTCCTCAAAAATTTATCTACCAACACCTTCCACTTTTCAGTTTAAGGGAGGTCCATTATCTTGTTGCTTAGGCTAAAAACCTTGAAATCATTCTTGACTCCTCTCTTTTTCTTATCCATATTTAATCTACCTCCAATCTTTGACTTAACTTTCAGAGTATCTCCAGACTGTGTCCATTTTTTACGAGCACCACTCCTACCATCCTGGTGCAAACCACCATCATCTGGCCTCAATTATTATAATAACCTCCTAAATGTTCTTCCTGCTTCTACCCTTGTCCACCCCTACAGTTTATTACAACACAGCAGCCAGGGTAATACCCATAAAATGTAAGTCAATTCTTGTCCCTTATATACTCAGTAGTTCTGCATTGTACTCAAAAGCTAAAATCCTTAGATGACATATGTGGCCCTAGAAGTTCTAGCCCCCACTTATTTCCCACTGTCCTCCCAATGTTCTCTCCACTCCAACTACACCAGCCCCTTGGCCTGTTTTCAAACCACTAGACACGCCGTGAACTCTAGGGCTTCAGATTTGCCGTTCCCTCTGCCTGGACTACTCCTTCTCCCTCTCCCTCCACCTCATATAACTATGTAATTTACTCTCTTATTAAAGTCATTTCCCCAAAGAAATCTTCCTGGTCACTCAATTAAAAATTGCATGCCCCATCATTTCCTATCCTACTTCCCTGCCCAATTTTTCTTCATAGGACTTATAGCCTTTGAAAAAACTATAAAACAGGGGCACCTGGGTGGCTCAGTGGGTTGAGCATGCAACTTCAGCTCAGGTCATGATCTCATGGTTCATGAGTTTGAGCCCTGCATTGGGCTCACTGTTGTCAGCACAAAGCCAGCTTCAGATCCTCTGTCTCCCTTTCTTTCTGCCCCTCCCCTGTGCTCTCTCTCTCTCTCAAAAATATAAACATTTTAAAGTTTAAAAAAAACTAGAAATATAATTATTTTGTATAATATCTGTCTTCCTTTGCTGAAATGGAAGTACTGCGAGGGCAGGGATTGTGTCTGTTTTGCTCACTGCTGTAAACCTAGTGTCTGATACATAATAGGTGCTCATAAAATATTAGTTGGATATTAATGAATGTGTGGGGTTTTCTTAAGAAAAAGAAAAAAGATCATTTTCTGTCAAAAGCTGGACTGTTAAAAAAGTTTGAGGGAATTTTAACTTATTACACACCTACACACATTACTCTATTTAAAATGTATTTTCTAAAGGAACTGTAGTGAATTTTATTCATTGCCTATAAAAGCCATTCTCTTCTCTTCCCTCCCTGCCTCTTGCTAATACAACTCTGGTTTTGTTAATAATTACAGTGTCTTTAGCTCCAGGAGTTTAATCACAATGGGTCTAAGCCAGTTATGGCAATTCTAGAAACTCATTTTTCAGTCACTTGGCCCCTTCAGGTGGCCATGTAGTCCTACCATACATGAGGAACTCAGTTGGGGCACATCTGGGAAGCATTCTCCTCTCTGATAAAAAGAGAGCTCTTTCATCCCTTTCTTTCCTACTTCAAATCCCCAGATGTTTGGGATGTAATGTTCAGAGCTGTGGCAGCAATTTGTGACCATGAGTTGACAAACTTAAAAAAGCAGGCCTTCATCCTTGAGGATGGCAGAGCAGAAAGATACAAAAAGTCTGAATCTTTGATGATATTATTGAGTCTCTGGACCAAATCCTGGAACTGCCTACTTCTGTACTTCTCTGTCCCAGCCTGTGCCCTCCTTTTCATTATTCTCTGGTGATACTTCATCTTTTACCAACCGGTACATGTAGCATAAACATTTGGCAAGTGGATCCAACCACAGTATTAAACTTTGTGGAAACTTTGTGGTACAAACTATGTGCTCTTGAATCACTCTGCAAAAACAGTACAAAATGACTATGTGTACAGGTTTACCCTGTTTAGGTGTTGTAGCACTGGGCAATGCCTTTGCTTTCCCTTCTACAGCCAGAAGGCCCAACAGGGGCTCTGATCCTTTCCATTGTGGTTTTCTTCTGGACACTATTCTTCTTCCCATCTCTGGATAATGGGCTGGATGAGGGAAGTGGGTACCCAGTGGGAAGGTGTCCACCTTTCTTTTGAAAGGTGACTGAGTTTTACTAAGTCCATCTTTGGATGAGTGCTGAAAAACTGCAACTGACAAATAAAGCCTAAAGTAAAATTTTTAAAGGCTCATTTGAATAGGACTGACCAAAAAACCAACAGATAAAAAGAATAAATGCCCTAGTGTTTTTCTTGATATTGTATCCATATTACAGACTGCCATTTTGTAAAGCAATTCAGCACTGAGTTTATACGAATGAGTGCTGATTCTTCTGATTCTCATGGTGTAAACGTCATGTGAAAGCAGCAATGACATGAACAGCACACCTTCCTTTCTGTCACCACCACCCACTGGATTGCAAAAGCCAGGTATTTTCCTCCACAGCTCCCTCTCATACATTGCTCACCCTGAAGTCAATGCAAAGTTGTATCCAACCTACTTCCTGATGATGCACTTTGCACTACCTCCACTGCCATGATTCTTGTCAAGGCCTTTATCCTCTCTCCTCTGGACTCTCCTGGACTGTCCCACAGTCCCATGCCTGTCCTCCCACCTCCCACACTTGCTTCCTTCTAATCCATTCTCCACGTGGCAGCCAGAGAGATCTTTTAAAATTATAAATCAGATTGTGCCACTTCTTGACTTTAAGCCCTTTAGTGACTCTGCCCTAAGAGTAAAGTCCAAGCTCCTTACTTGGCCTCCAAACCTTGAAGTAATCTGATCCCTTCCCTCCCCTGAAGCCTCACGCCCTCCTCTCTCCTCCTTGCTCACCATACTCCAGCCATTCTGTCATTCTTTAGTTTCGTGAATGGACTAAGTTCTTTCCTGTCCCTGCTTGGAACTCTCTCCCATTCATGTCTCAGCCCTCAGGAGAGCCATTCCTCACCACCTCTGCCATCCATATTTGGCCTTTCCTAAGATTCTCACACTGTTCCTTCATACAACTTGGGCCATATGATTATCTGTGCGACACATGTTTCTCCTACACCACTGTAAACTTCATGGGGGCAGAAATTTTGTCTGTCTGGTTGACTACTAGATCTTCAACCTCAGACACAGTGCCAGGTTCATAACACTTACTTAAAAATGAATAGATTTGCGGTGCCCGGCTGGCTCAGTCAGTTAAGCATCTAACTCTTGATTTTGGTTCAGATCATGATCTCACAGTTTCATGAATTTGAACCCCGCATCAGGCTCCATGCTGACAGTGCAGAGCCAGCTTGGGAATCTCTCTCTCCCTCTCTCTCTCTGCCCCTCCCTCACTCATGCTGTCTCTGTCTCTCTCAAAATAAATGAATAAACTTAAAAAAAAGTAGATACTGGCACAAAATCTCAGATCAATGGAACAGAATAGAGAACCCAGAAATGGACCCACAAACATGTGGCCAACTAATCTTTGACAAAGCAGAAAAGACTATCCAATGGAATAAAGACAGTCTCTTCAGCAAGTGGTGCTGGGAAAACTGGATAGCGACATGCAGAACAATGAACCTGGACCACTTTCTTACACCATACACAAAAATAAACTAAAAATGCATGAAAGACCTAAATGTAAGACAGGAAGCCATCAAAATCCTAGAGGAAAAAGCAGGCAAAAACCTCTTTAATCTTGGCCGCGGCAACTTCTTACTTGACACATCTCCAGAGAAAAGGGAAACAAAAGCAAAAATGAACTATTGGGACCTCATCAAAATAAAAAGCTTTTGCACAGTGAAAGAAACAAGTAGAAAAACTCAAAGGCAACTGACAGAATGGGAGAAGATATTTGCAAATGACGTATCAGATAAAGGGTTAGTATCCAAAATCTATAAAGAACTTATCAAACTCAACACCCCCCCCAAAAAAAATAATAATCCAGTGAAGAAATTGGCAAAAGACATGAATAGACACTTCTCCAAAGAAGACATCCAGATGGCCAACCAACACATGAAAAAATATTCAATATCACTCATCATCCAGGAAATACAAATCAAAACCACAATGAGATACCACCTCACACCTGTCAGAATGGGTAACATTAACAACTCAGGCAACAACAGATGTTGACAAACATGCAGAGAGAGAGGATCTCTTTTGCACTGCTGGTGGGAATGCAAGCTGGTGCAGCCACTTTGGAAAACACTATGGAGATTCCTCAAAAAATTAAAAATAGAACTACCCTATGACCCAGCAATTGCACCACTAGGTATTAATCCAAGGGATACAGGTGTCCTGTTTCGAAGGGACACATGCACCCCCATGTTTATAGCAGCACTATCAACAATAGGCAAAGTATGGAAAGAGCCCAAGTGTCCATTGACAGATGAATGGATAAAGAAGAGGTGATGTATATGTGTACAATGGAATATTACTCGGCAATCAAAGAATAAAATCTTGCCATTTGCAACTATGCGGATGGAACTAGAGGGTATTATGCTAAACGAAATTAGTCAGAGAAAGCCAAATATATGACTTCACTCATATGAGGACTTTAAAACACAGAACAAGGGAAGGGAAGCAAAAATAATATAAAAACAGGGAGGGGGACAAAACATAAGAGACTCTGAAATATGGAGAACAGAGAGTTACTGGAAGGGTTGTGGGAAGGGGGATGGGCTAAATGGGGAAGGGGCACTAAGGAATCTACTCCTGAAATCATTGTTGCACTATATGCTAACTTGGATGTAAATTAAAAAAACAAAATAAAATAAAATAAATTTAAAAAGAAAAAAAATGAATAGATTTGATTTTATTATAGCTCAATCTTTTTTTTTTTTTACTAGATTACTGACTTATTATAAAAGTATATAATTCAGGAACAGCCAGATGGAAGAGATGTACAGGCAAGTTATGCAGGAAGGGGTCACAGAGCTGCCATGCTCTCTACAGGTGCGCCACTCTCCCCAAATCTCCATGTGTTCACCAACCCAAAAGCTCTCCAAGCACTGTCCTTTGGGTTTTTATAGAGACTTCATTATATCATCGCTCAATCTTACTCTCACCAGTTTTTCAAGGGGAATTTCTTACCCAGAAAATAAAGGCTTTGATCTTAGATTTTGACAATTTCTATTTCTATATAAAACGCTGCATTCTACTAAGTTTCCTGGAGCTAGAGACTAGGTGAACAGCAAATTATTTTCACTGGTTCAAATATACAACACACTTCTTATAAATCACTTTGAAAAAAATATATATGTTGAAAGATTTTAAGAACAGAGCCTGTAACTATTCCCTCTAGGCTTAGACTCTCAATAAAGCAATAAAATCCCTAGTGGTTCTGAATCCCATTGAGACTTTCCACAGCTCTGCCTTAGCTCCAGCTCCTTGGAAACCCTGGCAGTGCAAAGATCAGAGTTTACACTAGATTCTGCACCAAGCACACTTCCTACAGATCCGATCATCTCTTTTCCAAGGCAGCATTCTTCCGGGGGGAGGGGAGGGTGCCGAGGGGTGTGGCAAGTTGTTGGAATAAAGGGATGAGGAAAATGAGTGAATCTTCCCAGAGATTCAGGAAGACACAACCAATTCTAAGGAGGATATTACTCAGAATTTGATCAGTGAAGCAGGAGAGTTATACGGTAGGAGATATACCACCAGGAGAGATATACAATGAGGAATTTATTTAGGGATTTCACCTTTGCAATAATGGATTCAGTTGTATAGTCTCTGTAAGATGCTGGGTCTGGTGTTAGACACTAAAGTTATCCACAGGTAGTTGGGAAGGGAAGATGTATATAAAGCAGCAGTTCTCATTCATGGCCAACACTGCCCCACCCCTTCCCACCCCACTTAGCCCCTGTCCTGGGGACATTTGACAATTTCTGGAGCCATTTTAGGTTGTTACAACTGTAGGATGGGGTACTGGCATCCAGTGGGTAGAGGCCAAGGATGCTGCTAAACATCTTAGAATGCACAGGAAAATTCCCCACAATAAAGACTAATCTGACCCAAATGTCAATAAAAGTACTAAGGTTTAGAAACTCTGATGTAAAATGAAGAACAAACTAAAACCTGCGAGTGTAATCCAGAGCCCATGAAGATGGACTAAAACCAACGTCCCTTACTGCGTCCAAGTTCAGGAATGCAGGTGTCCTGCAGTAGTAGCTGGTGCCTTTTGTCACAGAGCTAGCCATGTGCTTGCTCAGCCAAAGAAGGATCCAGGGGCAAGGAAAAGCTGCAGACCCAGCTGCTGTGCCACACCAACAAAGTGGGCCAGCAAGTAGCAAAAAGGTGTGAGCCGCAGCAGCACATGGTGCCTCTGTACTGACTGCCCAAACAATCCCCCAACCCCGCCCCCTGCACATGAAAGCAATATGGCTGCTGCTCCCAAATTTGGGGCAGAATGTGTCTTGTGATCCACTTTCAACACACAGGGAAGAAAATTCTGGAAAATGTAATTCAGTGTTATCAAGTTGACACTTTATAAAGCTACCACAGGAGATACATGGAAGTGTGCTAGTCAGGGTTCTGCAGCAAAACAGAACCAATAAGATGTATGGGTGTATGGATAGATAGATGCATGGATGGAAGGATAGATATATGGATGGATGGATGGATGGATAGATAGACAGACAGACATATAGATAGATTTCTTATAAGGAATTGGCTCATACAATTATGCAGGGCAACAAGTATCAAGATTTGCAGTCAGCAGGCTGGAGAGCTGATGGTGTAAGTTCCAGTCTGGAAGGCAGCAGGCTCAAGACCAAAGAAAAGCTGATGTTTCAAGTTTGAAGATAGGATTAGACCAGTGTCCCAGCTCAAAGGTGGTCAGGCAGAAACATTCTCTTACTCAGCTTTTTTATTCATTTCAGGCCTTCAACTGATGTGTTGAGGCCTACCCACATTAGGGAGGGCAACCTGCTATTCTCGGATGCTAATATTATTGAGAAACACCCTCACAGACACACCCAGAATAATATTTGACTGAATATCTGGGTACTCTGTGGCCCAGACAAGTTAAAACATAAAATTAACCATCTCAAATTGCTTATAGCATTTCCCAGATTGTGTATCAGTACATACAGGGAGCAGAATAGGGAGCCTTTCTCTCTAGGCCTCCTCAGAACCTTGAGTTCGTTCTATTATTAGCAATTGCATTGTTCATCAGACTTCTAAAAAAAAGATTCTGGTTGTCTTATGTCAACATCTTCTTAAACCTTCCCTGGAATATTCTAGAAATAACCTCCAATGATGTGTTAAAGTGAAAAACAAATTGGTCTCTTCTCTCTTTAGGAATAGAGTAAGAAATTAAAAAAAAAAAAAGTTAAAACTTTAAGAATACTCAACTCTTCAAGGTCACTTTTCACATTCAAAACATAACAGTTAAGCAACAAAATAATAAATCCTAAAATCTGAAGCAGCAGGAATCTACAGGAGGCAAAAAGAGCAAAGGACAACCTCTGGTTCCACTCTAATTACAACCGTTATCACTATATTCAACTGGAGGTAAAAAGCTTACGGAGATTAAAGTCCCCAGGAAAATAAAATCATTGCTTCCCTGCTTTTTATGAAAGAGAAAAACAAAACTCTCCTAAACTTCACTGGTTACCAAGAAAAATCATATTATATCATAGAGGTTTAAAAAAAAATCACACTACATTCAATAGGTCAAATAAAGAACCAAAACCTCAATTTCTGTAAGTTTCATTTTTTCCATGATATTAATAATTTCTGAAGTTACTGCGCACCTTAAAACCTGAAGGTCTTCTGGCAACTCCCTAGTGTCCGATTGGGCTCTACCCAGGATCTGTTATCTAGTACCTGTAAAGAAATCACCACCAGGAAGAAATGTTCTCAAATCCAATTTCCACAAGAGCCAGGTAAATGAATTAAGGGGTGTCTGTCATAAGAAGTAGCCGATAAAACAGGTGAAAGTCCTGACTAAATTACTTTCAAAATAATGTTAAATGCCTCTGGTTTTAGGGAAAGAAAGAGTTCAAGATTTGGATTTGGAAAACTAGGGGTTTAATTTCTGGCTCTGCCACTTATGAGCCACGTGACCTTGAAAGAGAGAGGAGGAGTGCTATGGATTGGACTGGGTCCCTCCTGACTAAATTCATATGGTGAAGCCCTAATCCCCAGTGTGATGGCATTTGGAGACGGGGCCTTTGGGAGGTGATTAGATTTAGATGAGGTCATGAAGGGAGATCCTTATGATGGGATTAGTACCCTAATAAGAAGAGATAGCAGAGAGTTTGCTCTAGCTCCCTTCCTCCCACCTCCCCCTTCCCTCCCTGCTTCTCTCTCTCTCTCCCATGTGAGAACATGGCAAGAAGAAGGCTGCCTACAAGTTTAGAAGAGAGAGTCCTAACCATGTTGGCACCCTGACCTTGGACTCACAGTCTCCAGAGCTGTGAGAAAATAAATTTCTATTGTTTAAGCCATCTAGTCTATAGTATTTGTTATGACAACCCCAAGCTGACTGATATAGGGAGGCATTCAACTTCTTTGAGCTTCAGGATCACATTTGTAAAATGAAGATAATGATATCTAAGCCATGGGTTTATTGAAAGAGTTAGTGGAATATTATTAGAGCTTTTAATAAACTGCAGAGAATAGTACAAATGCATGGTCTTGTTCCATTACTTATATAATAAGTAATATCTTGTACAGTACCGTTTATGATATATTCAGAAATTTTTTAATTTGGTGGTTAAAACAACTGTATTAGGTATACAAAACAGTATGCTTATCTTGATGATGAAGAATTAGACAGGATATCGATAATTGTTGAAGATGGGTAATGGGGTTTGTTATACTGTGCCTTCTACTTTTGTCTGTATTAGAAATTTTTCATAATAAAAAGTTCTTAAAAAGGAATGGAGTAGAGCTAGAAGATACTGTCGCTTCAGTCCTCCCACTAAACCCTGCCGATCAAGTGGTATTCTGCCACTATTCCACATTGTTCTGTGACATTAATAATTATGATGATAATTACAGTAATAAGGATAGTAGCAGCCATTAATGGAGTTCTTACTGTGTGCCAGGCACTGTGCTAGGGCTAAGTTTCATGTCTTTACAAGAGCCCTATGGTGGAGGCACTGTTTCTGCTCACATTTTGCAGATGATGAAACCGAGGTGCAGTAAGGCACGTGTTTAAGGCCACGTGACACTATGAAACTGTAGAGGAAGAAAACACTCTTTCCTTGTACACTTTAAGATTCCCAACTGGGTCTCTGTAACAAAAGACAGATTAACAAGAGAAAAGCATACAAATTTATGTAAGTTTTACATGACACCGGAACCTTCTATAAGGAAATGAGGACAGAAGAAGCGGTTAAACTTGAGGGCTTTTAAGCTCAGTTGGATGAAGAGAGGAAAGTTGTAGGGAAATGTGATAGGACAAAGGTATGAGCTAAGAGTAGTAAACTGGGGGGAACTTAGGAAGACCCATTTCAGTTTCTTCTGGGTGTTCCTCTTCTTAAGAGATAAGGATGCTCCTTTCTTCCAGGATTAGGGAAGGCACCTCTCACATGAGGGTCTTATGATCTGTTTCAGGGGAAGGTCAGAGAGTTCTTCTTGCGCTTGCCATTTCTCATATTCCTTCACTTTAAAATATTCAATGCACAAGATACTATATTTTGGGGAAGCTGTCCTGAACTCTGTCAAAGCCATGTGGTAGACTAGAGAGAGAGAGAAACAATCAGTGTGCTTTGAAAGCACAAGGGAAGTGGCAGTTACTTTCGAAGGGTGGCAGGGTGGGGGCAGGGATCTTAGAAGGACTTCATAAGGGGAGAGATATTCAGGCTGCAAACTGAAAAACCAATAACAAGAAGAGAGTAGAAGTTTCTTCCAATCAGAGAGAACATCAAGAGTGACAGCTCAGGTGTGAGAAAGTGCACAGCATATTCCGGGCGGTCACAGGTGTCAGAGGTGGGGAAGGGCTTGGGATCACACCAGGGATAGGACCGACAGGAAAGGCAAGTGGCATTTGGGAGCCCATGATGGCCTCTAACCAACAAGGGCCAGGCCTGTGGGCCTGAGTTTGAAGATGGGCCAGCAGAAGACCTGATGTAACCCTCAATGACTTGCCGATCTTCTATTTCAGGAGGTCCTGACATATCTTCTACATAAGGTTACCAAAAATGCCGGAGCAAGAATCAGAACCAGTCAACATGCATCAAGCGTTTAATGCAGCACCGGCCTTCTCTGTTAGTCCTGTGTGGCACACAGAGCCAGAAAGAAACACCCAGCTGTAAGAGAACAAAAACACAGGTGTTTTTTTCAAGTAAACACCCTCACTTCACCTCACCTGAACTCATATTGCATACTTTATTTTGTCTCACTCACCAGAAATTGATCCAGGAATGTAAGAATTTACTGATAAGATGTTTCAGTTGGAAGGAAAGCTGAACTGGACACTCTTTTGTGCTCTTTTATCATGTTTTTGTGTTGTTTTTTTTTTTAACATGAGGGCCATTTCTTAAGGGGAAACTCAACCTGGGTATGAATTCCTGCCCAAAGGGGTAAGAAAAATGTTGAAGTTTAGAGTTTCTGCACAAAGCTTCAAAATACCGGTGTCCTAGCCCAGATTCTGGAGTCCAAATATTTAAGCAGGAAGTTTTCGGTTTGCAATTTCTCACTTCCTTGATCTAAAGGGAGACCAACAGTTTAAATCAGAGATTCTCATAAAAACACTCAATGTATCTTTTTTACATGGGCTTGAAGAAAGGGACTAGAAGATACTATACATCTTCAATCGACATATAATAAAATACCATTGCTGATATCGCCAAGTAATCCCTTTTGCCCTGCCATATCATAATGAATTATATTCACCTAGTGACCTGATTCTAAATTCTTTATTCCCAAGTGCACAAGTGACAGTAAATGAACTCTGCTAATTAATCCTGGTGTCTTATGTGAGAAGAAACTTAGAATAATTAGAGGAACTGAAATTTGCCTTGTGAGTGAATTCAGAGCAGACCACAGGAAGACACTTCTGTTTCCATTGCTGTTGCTCTAAAAATTGACAGGAGAAAAGGCAAGAAGCTGATGTGTCCTTGTCTGAAGAACACGTCAGGCAACAAGGCAACTCAGGACTGTGCAGAGCCTGTGCCTGAGGCCCTTTCAAGCTCTTCCTGGCTGTGCAGGACATCCCTCCAAAGAGTAATCAAGACCACCCCAGTGAATAACCCCCTGAAGGTACAGGAGTGAGGTCCTATCCTCAGGTATTAGCTTCATCCTCAACCAGACTAGTTTACTGCCCAGGGAGTGAAAGAAGGAAGTTTTCATTCTCCTCCCCCTTTATGTTGAAATACTCTGGCTTTGGAAACACCCTGCGGATTGTTAATCTTACAGACACTGGACTTTTTCCCTGCCTTGAGGTGAAATGCCCAGTGGGATTCCAATGGCAATGACAGAAGAGAGGATTCATCAGACCCCGTTTACAGGCACTCACTGCCAACTAAACCTAAACCAAAGGCAAGTCTTCCTAAGTTCTCAGAAGCTGCCTGTGCCACTTGACTTAGGGGACTGCAAGGCCTCCTTTTGCCAATGGCTGCTCAGTAATGATGCAGTTTAGATGGCTAGCGATTCTCCTCCTTGGAAAAAAGTGGCGCCAAGCACGTTACTCTACAGGCTACCGTACAAAAGTTCCCTTTTTCTTGAAAAAAAAAAAAAAATTCCAGTTCTTTCCATGATAGCCCATGTCGTCCTAACTAGAATCTTCAGATGTGAGATTTTAAAAGGCTCTTTCAAGATGATCTCATCTAAGCATGCCATCTTACAGATGAGGAAACTGAGGCTCAGTAAGGCCACATGATTTATGTAAAGCCTTCCAATTAATCAGTATCCCCTAGAACTGGAACAGAAATCTCCAGGTGCGGGTCCAGTCCTTCTGAGGTTCAAGGTAATATGTTGGCAAGAAGCAGAGCTATAGGATTAACACGGCTTATTTTTCCTGAACAATTTTTATGCAATAATAATCTATAAGATGTTATTTTATACTAAAATATACATATTAATTTTTGTTATTAAAACAAAGCTCTTCAAGGAAATTCAAGCTTGTGGTAGTGTTTAGGGCTATGTTCACAAGCCATAAACACTAGACTGTGCCATCAGTAAGGCAGCCCCTAGCCACATGTGGCTGAGCACTTGAAATATGGTAGTACAAGCTGAGATATGCTGCAAATGTAAGATACACACCTGAATTGAAAGACTTGGTTCAAAAAAAAGCATAAAACTTCTCAATTTCTTATTGAGAAATATTTGTTGAAATATTAATATTAATAATAATATTGTTGAAATATTTTAGAAATAATATTTAGATAAATTGGTTTAAGTAGAATACATTATTAAAATTAATTTCAGGGGTGCCTGGGTGGCTCAGTCGGTTAAGTGTCCGACTTTGGCTCAGGTCATGATCTCACCGTGAGTTTGAGCCCCGTGTCAGACTCTGTGTTGAGAGCTCCGAGCCTGGAGCCTGCTTCAGATTCTGTGTCTCCCTCTCTCTTTCTGCCCCTCCCCAATTCGTTCTCTCTCTGTCTCTCAAAAAAAATGAATAAACGTTAAAAAAAAAATAAAATTAATTTCACCTGCTTCTTTTTCACTTTTTAAAAAAATGTTGTTACTAGTAAACTGGAAATTACATTTGGGGCTTGGGCTATACTTCCATTGGACAGTGAGTGGACTAGAGGGTAGATATTAGGGCTGTTTATAGTTGGCTTCTCTTCCTTCAGGGTACAAGGTAGAATTGCAGGTCTCTGCCCCCTTGGAAATTAGGTGTGGTCATGTAGTTTGCTTTGGCCAATGAAATGTGAGTGAGAGACGTGCTCTTTTGCACGGTGCATGTAACTGCCCATGCAAGACACTGCAGTGCCCTCCAAAGAAACTATGGAGGTGAACATGAAGACTTAACTGCTGCCATGCTGACTGCCAGCTGAGACTCCTGCTGACTCACCTAGGATATGGAATGTGAGCTCAAAATAGACTTAAAAAAAAAAAAGCAATCGAGATTTTGGGATTGTTCATTCCTGTAGCATAACCTATTTTTAAATATAGCTTTCTGGTGTGAAGGTGTGCAGAGAAGGATGCCACAGCAGACTGCCCAAACTTGCTTAACTGCAGAACACTTTTGCAAGTATAATTTACTGACAGGATATTAATTAGAAGTCATGAGATAAAATGCATAGACTATATTAGTGAGGACAGAAAAAAATAGGTCACACAGATCAATTAATTGAGCCAATGATCAAAATTTGATTTGCATGTCTTATTAGTCTTAGAATAAAGCCAAAAACAAGTCATTTTTATGCCAAGAATCAACAAATCAAGACCATTTCTTTGACTTTCAAAGTCAATTTTGTTTCATCCAGATTTTCTTATGTGACTTTTTAAAAGTTGTGAGCCTGCTTAATATCAGCAACAAGGTTGCTGATCAAAGAGTATACAGTCTATTCTGAAATTTTGCCTTTAATACATTATAATCTGAAAAAATTCACATTTTCCAGAAAATGAAGAACAATATGATCAGTGTGCTTTGCTATATTTGGGGACTACTGAAGCAGGCTTCTCTAAAATTCAATTATTTCATCCTGAATAGCTCACTTCCTTCTTTTTGTAGAAAACAAAGTCTGTGATTTTTCATTTTCACTTTGAAGCATTTCACTTTTTGCTTGTTTTAGACTGACACAGTTTGTGAGCTATCAAGAGTGCTTTTTGTTTAAAACTCTTTTTTCAATTTCAGATCCACAGAGAACATGTTTATAAAGAATAAATATTTTTACATGCAATCAAAACTAAATATTACAAATTAATTTTTATCAAGATATATCACAGGCTTTTAGAATGATTTTTAGTTACCATGCGGTTATCACCACTAATTTCAGGATATTTTCATCACCCCAGAAGGAAACCCTATTCCCATTACCAGCCACTCCCCACTTCCCTCAGCCCCCAGCTCCTGGCAACCACTAATCTACTTAGTCCCTATGGGTTTGCCTTTTCTGGACATTTCTTACAAATGGAATTTAAGCAATATGTGATCTTTTATGTCTAGCTCATTCACTCAGCATAATGTTTTCAAGGTTCATCCATGCTGTAGCATGAATCAGTACTTCATTCGTTTTTAATGGTTCAATAATTTTCCATTATGTGAAGAATATACCACTTTTTGTTTATCCATTCATAAGATGATGGACATTTGTGTTATTTCCACTTTTGGCTATTATGAATAATACTGCCATGAGCATTCATGTACCAGCTTTTATGTGATAATATGTTTTCAGTTCTCCTGGATCAAATTAAGATTTTAAGACAAAAAATATGTTTTAAGACAAAATACAGAACACAGACCTAGGTAAATTCTGCCCTTGTTACAAAGTGCAGATTAAACATTCTCATCTGTGCATCAGCAGGAAGTAACTTTCTGGGTAATAGGGACATGCTGGGAGATTTCCAGCTGGCCTTTTTGGGTCCCATCTTTGTCCAAGCAGGAACTTTCTCTTCAAGCCCCCAACACTACCCTACCCTCTACAAAGCGTCCACACCCCACTCTATAATCCAGGGGGTTCCTGAGCATCTGGGCTGTTACCTACTTGTGGTGAGTCAGAGAGGGGCCCTGAAAAAAATCTCAGAGCACAGATGGCCACCACTCCTGCTGGATGATTGGCAAGCACTATACTGATGACTGTCTATCAGTAGTCCTCTTTGGACCACAACAGGCAACATAGATGAACCTGTGCTTGGCTTCTGGAGGACCTCAGGTTGTGCTGATTCTGGTGGGGACTTATGGTGTCTCGCTGGTATGCTGCATCCCTTTCAAACAATTCCTCCCAATCCTTCCCAGTATATTTCTCCCCATCCCATGAGTTCTTTCTATCGAGTCCGCTTTTCACTACCTCTACAATTGTCTACTTTTCACCAGTATATTTTGAATTCAAGACTCAAATATGCCACCTTTATTTTCTTGTCTTTAGTGCCTCTGTCCATGCACAGAAGGTGACTGGTCATATCTGGCTGCCTGGGGTGGGGGGAGAGGCGAAAGGCCGAAGAGAAGGAATTTGATTTGAAAATACAACTTTGAAAAAAAAATTTTTTTAAGTACAACTTTGGAGTGGAAAGAGGGAAGTAAGGAGAGCACCAATAGATTATTCTCAATATTATCCCTCAATAGCAGTATTCTCAGGAATGCCATACCATTTCTTAATGATAAATTATCCCATGATGCTACAGGTTTGATTTTTTTCTTAGATATTTAAAAAGAAAAAATCCACTAGTATCAATTCCTCCCCACCCCCAACACTGAATCCTACTGATGCTTGCTACAACTTTAGCCCTCTGTGGGACCCAGTTTTGGAAATGAGGCACCGCAAAGCATGTAACCACAAAGCATCTATTTTGAGCTTAATATCATTAAATGCACTCAATTAGTCCTAGTTGAGGAGTCAGGATAGCTAGGCTATGTTCAAGAAACAAATGACTCCAAACTTAATTGGATCATAACAAGGGCTTATTTCTTACATAGAAATAGATAATAGAAATAGACCCGTATGGGTCTGCTATGGCTATTCTGCATCATCTTCACTCCAGGATCCCCATGGACAGAGCAGCCACTATTTGGAACACTGCCAGCTGGAGGAAAGAGAGCAGTATAAACCTCACACTGCCTCTTTGCCTTGCCTAGAAGTGACACACATTACTTCCTCCTACATCTCACTGACAAAAGTAAATCACATGGTCATGCCCAAGTTCATACTGGGACCACACCTCCTGGTCAAAGCCATCTCATTCTACCCCACCATCTTTCTTTAACTTTGAATTTCAGAAAGTAGGGATTGGGGTGTCAGACTCTTCCCTCTGAGAAGGCCCTTGGTCCTTATGCAAATTGGATTTCCTCCTCTTTAGCAATGGGTACAGCATTCTATTGACTGACTATTCTACTCCCTACTCAGAGGCAATGTCAAGGTCAGGAGAGCCATTTCAGCAATGGGTTACATAGCTAGGTCTGATCCCAGGCCAGGTCCTGGAGGACTCTAGAAGTCTGAGCCACCATCTTCCCCCTATTCATGATTTCATCCATATAGTGATGTTGACTAGTTATAAAATAAAATAAGTGCCATATCTTGGATATAAAGCCATATGATCAGTTAACTCGTTTCAGCAGGAGAAGTAATAAGTTGACAACATTCAAGAAGTTCTCTCAAACATACACGCTTGTGTTTATGTATTTATCCTAAACTTAAAACCCTTCCTTTCTTTGATCACTGTGTCAATTAAGATTATATTCATCTGCAAATAACAGAAAAGGCCCAAAATGACTTAAATAACTAGTATTTAAGGGAGTATGTTCTTTTTCACATAACATGACATTCTTAAGTTAAGCAAAGCTGGTACTGAAGCCCAGTGATGCTATCAAAGACCCAGGCTCTTTCTTTTTTTTTCTACTACTCCATCTGTAATGTAATGACTTTCACATCCATGTCTGTCAGTTCATTGTTCTCCAATGGTTGCGGCCCCTCCAAGCCTCATGACCATGTCCCAGAAGGAAAAGAACAAGGGACAACGGGCAAGGGGCTTTCTCTTCAGGAGGCTTGGCCTTTTTATTCAGGAAGTGACACACTAGGGGCTTCCCCTTAAGGACTTCTGCCTGTATCTCATTGACCTGAAGTATGTTTTTTGGTGCCCTAGCTATACCAGAGGCTGGAAAAGAAGGGAGATAAGGGAAAACGTTGGAGATTGAGTTTGGGTCAGCCAGCCTACAACATCTGCCACAATCCCTCCTTTGTGAAGTTTTGCCCACTATCTCAGTCTGGTTTGTATGACCCCCACAATGCCACCTATTTCTGTGCCCAAAGTAAGCATTTATATTCACTATATTATTATATTTTTGGGAGTGGTTGGTATCCTAAGCTTCCTTGTTTGATGCCTCTGCAATCCTTCCTTGGTGAATACCCTAATACCAGTCAGTTTTGATCCAAGTGTGTGTAAGCCATATTACTCTTGGATGATCAAAATTATGCAAATAACTACATGTTTGCTTTCTGTTAGATCTCAGAGACACCTGTTGGTATTAATCTGACCTGTCTGATTTTTCACCATCCTTGTATTTTTAATTCTATTCTTGGTTCAAGTCCCATTTTCTTCATATGGAGATAAACTTCTAAAATACTAACTGAACCTGATCACACTTAAATATTCTCAATTTTGCTCTTCACTATTTTGACTTTCTAATATGAACCATATAGCCCATGTGAAGGGCTTGATATTAACGAGGCAGAGAAAATGTCTATTGTACTCATTCTTCAGAGAAGTGGGTGTCTTTAATTAGGTAAACAAGGAAGACTATAAGTATTTATTCCCTAAATAAAAAATGTTTCAAAGTAATTTGCTGTGTCTTACTTAGTATGGTCTACAAGTAGTCCAGTCAAAAGTAGTATAATAATTAGTTGCAAAAACAGTAGCACACTTTCAAAAGGGGGTGAACAAATAAACACCTATGAATTCAAATTGTCTCTGTGCTGAAGCCCATAGTAAACAAAGGTTGGGAGGAAAAGGCAAAGACAAATGTAATTACTGTTAAAGTACCAATGGCCAATATTCTTTGAATTTAGTAAGACGTAGGAAATCATAGAGAAAGAAGGAATTCATACCTCAGTCTCAAACAAAAATATGCATACATATTTAAATGTGAATGTTACAACTATTCAATGTAACAAGAGTTATCTGCAATATGTCCCCACCTGATTCTTACAGCACCATCGTTTCCTTTCCCAATCTTGAGTGGCTTCCAACAGACACATCAAAGGTTGTGTTGAAAACAGTAAAGAGAGAGCATTTTAGGATGTCTTTCTCTCTATCATCTGCTGGCCTTCAAAGGAGGATATGGCTTAGCAGCTTCTGTCCTTAGAGCCTCTATCTATTACTCAAGGGAGAAAAGAAATGCCAGAAATAGACAGGAGACAAAAGTGGCCATGTAATTTTGAGTTGAGAAGCTCCAGAAGATTCTGAACATTGGTAGCTAAGCATGATTGCCAGAGAGGTTGCAAACACCAACTGAGGCTTTATTCCTGTCATCTTCTCTGCCATTTCTTCCTCCTCACCAAAAATACACAGTAAAAAGAAGGAAAATAGATTTTTGAATTTAGATTCTTAGAAAAACCACCTAAGGTAGGAAATATTCTACGTAGAGAATTTGAAGATAAAACAGATATGGAATCAATATGCAACCCCACATACACTTTATGAGGAGGGCACTTAGGCAGTGAGCAAAACTCTGCCCATGCCAAAGGACACAGTCTTCTAAAATTTCCAAGCTATGCCCAAGCTTTATTTGTAGGTCTAATTCATAAGAACATTAAAAAATGACATTCAGGAGCAAAACAATGGTTCAACTAGCCAATTGTTTTCTCCCTGATGATACACAGTCTTTTTCTAGGGGAGTCTACTTACGCTACATGACCTCAATCTCAGAGACTAGGAATATATTTGTAACTAATATCTCCATCTTTTCTTTAATAAATATTTTTATAAACTTAACATCCATAATGCATTCATATCATAATGAATACATATTCACATTCCATAGAATATACATATAAAATTCATATTATATAATATATAACTGTTAGTAAAATATTCACATCACATGAACATGATTCATAACATATTCATATATATTATTTGAACCAATACCAATAGATAATATGTTCCATAGCTATCAATACATATATCCATCTTGTTATGAACACCTAGGTTAATATGTTCTGTATCTGCCACCAGATAAGTAAGATTTAAATTTAAAAATCAGATCAAAGACAATCATTGGTGAGTGTTTAAGATAAAAAGTATGGGGGATATTGGGCAACTGCATTATATTAACACAGTTTTGTAATGCACATACAATCAAGGGATTTATGCATCCATCGTTGCCCACCATGATAAGTTCTCATACTTATACAAAGTGAAAGTAGGAATTATAAAACATAGATCCTTAAAATTAAGGTTGGATTTGTAGACACAGGTACAATCAGAGCTTCAAGGAACCTTCTGAAGCCTCAAGTACACCTCCTTATTTTATAGAAAAGGAAATCAAAATCAGAGAGGCACGGACTTCCTCAAAGCCATACAATAAGCTAGTAGAAAATCTAGAACTAAAAAGTAAGGATTTTTGGTTTTGGGGGTTTTGTTTTGTTTTGTTTTTTGCTATTTGTTTTCACTTTTAGTCAAATGCTCTTTCTACATTACCATAAAGTTAGAAACTCAAGAACGTATTCCTGCAACTTGTTTCAAGATGGAATAATGAAAACTTTTCAAGTCAGAGACTTCTGGCTGTCCCCCAATAACCATGTTCCCCTCCTTCCATTGTGAAGGAATCCTCATTTTAGGTGGGCACGTGCTTGCCCACTATGCAACCTCATTTCACAGCATTCCTTACAGCTGGATGTGGCCATATTACCAAGTGAGACAAGTGTCCTGTAGCAGCTTCTGGAAGCTTCCTTAAAAGCCAGCTAACATTCACTCGTTGCTCTTCTCTTCCTCCTTTGCTTCTGGTGAGAATGCAGACAAGATGGATGGAATTGGAGCCTCCATCTTGGACCACAAGGTACCATCAAACTAAATATCACACATAGTAGACTTACCAGTCCCAAGCAGCCCTGAGTCAGGGGTACTTCCTTGGGCCGTACCTGGCCTGGACTGCCCACCTCCAGACTTTATATGAGAAAAAAATCATCTTCAATCTTATTTATGCCACTATTGTTTTGAGGTAGTACTCCAGACAAATCTAACCCTGATACACAGTTGAAATATACAAACAATTCCTCCATATTTTCATGTTTCCTTTCTGGGTAATCTGGCTTTTCCCCATTTCTATCACAGCCCCAGGAAAGGGAGGCAAAGTCCCTGGAAGGAGGAGGAAGTTGGTAAGACAAAGGAAAAAAAAAGGCAGCCCTTTTTGCAAAAGGGAACACAAGCTATGAGAGCGGTGTGCCCTGATATCCCCACTCCAGATCAAAGCCCCAGAGGGCCAGGATGTGTCAGAGGAAGGGAGGCAAAGCCCAAAACCAAGGGGTCCTGAAAGGAGTGGCCTCACAGGTGGGCTGGCGGGCATAGGGTGGCAGAGCCAGGCTGGGCAGGGGGAAAGAATGGGTCAGCCCTGAGCCCTCCCTGAGCCAGCCTGCCCCTTCTCCCCTTGCTGTGCTTTGTAGTGTGGACTGCAGTGGGGCTCGCAGAGCCGTGTTGGGATGGTGCTGCCCAGACCGGCCACTGCGTGAATCTTGGGCCCAGAATCACAGGCCAGGAAGGGCTCACATGGGGCTAGGTAACTGGGGAGTCACACCTGCCTGAGGACCCAGACAGAGCAGCCTCCACCGGCCTCCAGAGTAAAGAGTGCCTGGCTGGCCACGCTGCAGGCACCGCTCTGGAGGGGCCGGCATGGATTGGAGGGCCTTCCCCTCCAATCGGAGGCCTTATAAAATCTCCATCTATCAGCTGCCATTTTTTATTCCAACTAGAAGAAGCTTTAGTCTGATCCTGACATACAAATCGAATGAATTCACCCCAAAGGGGTCCATTAACACCAGAAGATATGTAAGTGTTACTGACAGGCCAGATTGGAGTTTGTCTCACCCTTATTCACAGCCTCCTCTACCCACCACAGCCTTTGACCCCACGCAGGCCTGTTGAAATAAGTTAAACTTAAGGAAGCTACCTTTTCTGTGCACATCTGAATGTTGCATAGGTTAATATTAGACCCTGATAACCCTAATATCAACAGCACTGGATTTTTAAAGATGAGAAATCTGTGTGTAGGCTGCCAATCCTATGATAGGAAGGTGTGGTACTTATACAACATCATGTCCTAAAGCATTCTGCTAAAACAATCGTGTTTATTTGCTGGTACAAGAGTGCAATTTTTTGTGGCCTCAACGTGAATTCTTAAGTGGCGATTGTTTCTGCTTGGCATCAAAACAAAAAATGTATTTCCCTTATTGTTATTTTGGATACATCTGCGGTCCAGTTGCAACATCTGGAATGTGTTGAATCTAGCTCTTTTTACAAACAAAAAGAATTCTAATATTAATTTTGTTTTTTAAAGAAATGGTATTTACTTAAACTGGAGCTGTTTGATATAAAATGTTCAGAGTGTTAGGAAAAAAACAGATTTGTCTAATTTGTGGCCTGAAACAAAAGCTTTTGTGATACTGGATTCTGGGGGAATTTTGTTTTTACTTGTCAGACTTTGTACAAATGCCCATTAAACATCTGAATGATCTGCTAACAAAGTAGCATTCCTTTTAAACAATGAGCAGAGATGCAAGAAAACCCAAATGATTTTAGACTAAAAACATAGCCAAGCAGTCTTTTGTTCATTTTAAAGTCATGTTTTAAATTAAATAGGAAAAAAAGAAAAATAAATAAATTAAATAGGAATGTTTTTAAGTTCTTTAAAGGAAAACTTATAATTTAGTATTGTGAATTAAAAATTGTGCTAAACTTTCCTATGAGATTAATATTATCCTAAGTTAAAAAGAGATTAAAATCTGAATTTTATATTATACAATGAAGGCCAAAGTTATGCTGTTAGACAAAAGAAGGAAATTAAGAAAGATGTACTAAATGGCCAAATATATTTTTTCCCTTATTGCCTCATTTGAAATGAACTTATTTCTTTTTAGATTCTGAAAGTAATTCATGTCCTACATGGAAAATTTGAAATGATGAAGATAGAGTCACAGTGTTACCTCTTACAGGTAACACAACTACTGTTTTTATATTGAAGTACATCTCTTTATTCTTCTATCAATTTGCTATATTTTAAAAGATCTTTAATTTATCAAACCAGCAATCTGGAACTGCATTTTACTAATCTGAGGGATAATACATTTCTCTTTTTATCTACTTCTGGAACAGTTAAAAATATTAACTAAAAAGAATAGCAACCAATCAACCAATCATTCCACAGGTATTAAGGGAGCTCATCATATCTTATAGTTAATGGTAGTTTAAGAACTATGGAAAACAAAGTACACAGTTGATTTCTGCCTTAAGGAATTTATAGGTTATGTGCAAGAGAAGACTAACATGTGTGAAACCATTAAAAAACAAAACAGGCCAGTAAATATTATGACAGTTTTTATTTTAGTGATTATTAATTGAGATCATTTAAATGAGCCTGTGGCTTGAAACAGAAACCCACTAAAAGGAGACTTTACTGAAAAAATACAAGGTATACCTTAGAATTTAAAGCACTGGAATCAGGAATTACTGGTCCTTGATTCAGTTTAGCTCACTGTTCATTTCCAATCAGTTGTAGCCAAAAGAAAGAGGTCAATGTGCCATCTTGCGTTGCCCAAAGGGCAGACATGGTTGACACTTACATTACAGCCATCCCCTCTTCTTTGATAATAGAACCCACTTTCACTTTCAGGCAGTAATGTGCCCAAGCCCAGAGGATGAATCATACCTAGTCCAGGTTAGTTATTATAAATGCATTTCCCTTTTGCCTGATATGCATTAATCCAGACTCTCTTTGAGCTGGAAGCGGATACATCACAAATGATATCTCTGTCCAGTGAGATCTAAAAAGAAGTCTATCAGGAAATATTTTCCTCTCAAATAAAAGAGAGACGTTAGAAGAGAATCCCTTTCTTCCTTCCATATTCTTGAGAAGTCATTCTTTATGGAACAAAGCAAAGAATTCCAGAGGTGCCAATTCAGAGCTCTGATATCACTGAGCCTCAAAACCAATTGCTGGAACTGCTTACATCTAGAATTCATTTTAATACATATACATATGTACATATATATAATATATATATAATTTTTAAATATCAGTATTATTTAGTCACTTTTAATCAGGCATTCAGTTACCTATATCCAAAAAGCATCCAAGATGTTAGGTATCTCTTCTGGGGCTGTGGCAGAAGTAGTTTAAAAAAAAGTAGTAGTTTAAAGAAAGTAGTTTCTTTCCGAAAGGGGTATGATGACAGGAAGGAAATTACTGGTATATCTGCTATAGTCTTTTTTATGGGCCAGGCATGGTGTTAAGCACTACATACCTATCCTTTCACCTACTTTATCCTTCCACTGATCCTCTAAGGTAACAGTATTATCTCCTTTCATGGACAAGAAAATGGAGCTTCAGAGAGGGTAAGTAGCTTGTCCAGTGTCATTAAGTGCTAGAGACAATGAAAAACTAATGCAAATCCAAAGGACTTGCTATACTCTTTTAAGTTTCACAGGTGTGGCCATCTAAAATTGCACATGACATACTATGGACACTGAAATAGCTATGAGAGAAGAAGATAAAAGTGGAGTGGACAGAAAATTTCACAGAAGGAGAAATTTGACTAGACCTTCAAGAATAGGTCGAATTCAGAGAGGAAAATCAAGGGCATTCCAAATGGAAGGAATACAGAGAAGGCAGAATGAGAAGGGAATGTTGATGAGACAATCTGATCAGAGATATGTGGGATGAGGTCATATATTAAAGGGTCCTAAGAGCCAGGCTGAAAAGGTTAAATTTAATATGATAAGCTGGAACTAACGGACACTGGAAAGATTGTGAACAGAACAAAAAAAGCAAAATATTGACAGTAGTCAATGGAGACTGAGTTGGCATGGATTCTAGTCATACAGGGATTGGAATCATCCAGGCACAAAACAAAGAGAATACGATCCGATTTTTTTTTTCTTAACCAGATTATGTCCTATGGTCTGACTGACCAGATGTGGGAAATGACAAAAGAGTGTTTCCTTCCACTATTTTTTTTTTTTTAAGTATAGGTCTATTTTCTTCATTTCATGTGCCTTTTCTTTCTTTCCTCTCTGATTTTCTTTCAAGTTATGTTCTATTCTTCTGTCTTCTCGCTTCCTTTCCCTTGTCCAGGTTGGCTGAGATGCTTGCTGCATCTAAACAAAACAAAGCACTTGCCAAAAGGAAGTCCGAGTGATCCTGGAATTATAGCTTTTTTTTTTTTTTTTTTTTCAGTCAATTCCACATAGGACACAGGAAAAATTCTTGGTGGGGAAAAGGAAACAGCTTCTCCTTTTTAGGGTGATCACAGATTTTATTATTGTTTTTTTTATTAACTTATTTTCAAGTTAGTTAACTACGGTGTGGTCTTGGCTTTAGAAGTAGAACCCAGTGACTCATCTCTTACATATGACACCCAGTGCTCATTCTGAAAAGGGCCTTCCTTAATGCCCATCACCTATTAGATCCACCCCCTCCCTCCCAGAAACCCTGTTTTTTCTCTGTATTTAAGAGTCTTTTATGGTTTGCCTCCCTTTCTGTTTTTATCTTATTTCTCCTTCCTTTCCCCTATGTTCATCTGTTGAGTTTCTCAAATTCCACATATGAGTGAAATCATATGATATCTTTCTCTGACTTATTTCACTTAGCATTATATAGGGTGATCAAAAATTAATTTGTGTTTGTTAATTATTTTCAGAGCCTTACCTGCTAAGTTCTACATGCTAACCCTGTGAATGTTGTATTTATTCAACTAATGTCTTATTTCTTTTTTATTTATTTCTTTTTTTAATGTTTTTTTATTTTTGAGAGAGACAGAGACAGAATGTGAATGGGTTAGGGGCAGAGAGAGAGGGAGACACAGAAGCAGAAGCAGGCTCCAGGCTCTGAGCTGTCAGCACAGAGCCCAATGCGGGCCCGAACTCACGAGCTGTGAGATCATGACCTGAGCCAAAGTTAACGCTCAACCAACTGAGCCACCCAGGTGCCCCTTATTTCTTTTCTCTACAGACATTCTCACTGTAAACTAAGGGGACCAGGGGCAAGAATAGAGCTTCAAAAGTTGTTGGACCTCAGTACGTTGCTGCTCTGAGCAGATTTCTTTCAAATTGTCACATTGCCTAACAAAAACGCAATATACAGAAAAGCTCAGTAGAAATCACACCCCTAACAGTTCTTCCTCTTTGGTAATTCCTTGAGATCCTAAAGAAATGTTCTTTGAAAATAAAGGAATGACTGATTTAAGTAGAAGCTCTTATCTGGTTTGTTTAGGAGGATGTCCAGGAAAGAGGGGATGTGCAAAGGCACTGAAAGGGTCAATAGTTGGGTGTTTACAGCAGAGATTTCCTTTTCTCTCATTTGTGGCTTACATCTCTTTAGTTTGGGGAAAGAAATTCTTGGAAATGGATGTAACTCTGGTTCGTTACACTGGACTAGAACTTCAAGGAGGCACCAACACTGTTGCACCCTTTGCCCAAGAGGCCAACAAGGAAAATAAAGAGGCAAGCCTCCCACAAAACAGTAAGAAAAACATAAATATCCCAAAAGAAAATTGGCTCAAGGCTAGAAACAGGCCATCCACAGAAGAGAAACCTGAACAGTCAACAAATAGAAAGAGGCTCAACTCCATGAGCAATCTGGGAAATGCAAAGTAAAATGAAAACAGATGTCATTTCTTGCCCATCAGGGTGGCAATTAAAGTGTGATAATACCAATATTGGCAGGTGAATAGGCAAATGGGACTCTTACTCACAGCTGTAAATTGGTATATATTGGTACAGCACTTCAAAGGGCAGTGTCACACTATCTATTAAAATTCGAAATGTGCATATCCCATAACCCAGCAGTCATACTTCTTGGTATTCACTGCAGAAAAATACTCATGTGGCTCCAATTAGACAGGTTTTTTGCATATTATTCATAACAATGAAAAAGTGAAAATAACCTAAATGTCCACTGACCAGGGAATGGCTATATAACTATGATATATCCATATTATGCAAAATTATGCCAGAGCTAAAAGGAATTAGGTGCCTCTATACAGATATTAGAAGTCTGTTATTAAAGGAAAAAAATCAAGTTATAAGATGCATACAACATGATACTATTTGTGTTAAAAACACACAAACTATTATATATTGTAAATATACTTACATATTGAGTATAAATATATAACCTAACTGTATATTTTCTACAAGTCTACTGAAAGAACTACATATTTTCTATTAGTACAAGTACCTTCAGTAAGTACAAACATCAAATATTCTACATAAGCATACAAAAGGGAATGCCTATTAAAATGTTTGAGAGGATTCATATCAAACTACTAGAGTGGTTACCTCTGGGAAGGGATCTGGGATGCAGAGTTGGTGGTTCAAAGGGAACTTAAACCTTACCTTTAGTGCATTTATTTATTTATTTATTTATTTATTTATAAGAAAGAGAAACAGATTTGTGTATTCTCAAAAATGGGTGAGCAAAAGAAAAAAAATCTAAACACAGAAAGAATAAAACTATGGAAATGGAGGTGAGAGTGACTAGAGAAGAGTAAAGGAAGATGGGTAAGTTTCACCAGCTTTCTTTCCCTGCTCCTCCAAGTGTCAAACAGCTTCTGCTTCTCTGATTTATGAAAGCCTGCTCAGTGATGCCTCTGGACTCAGAAAATCAGTTTCAAAGTGATGGGGAGGAATTTATGTGTGAGTTGGAAGCCAGTGGTACAGGCCAGGGCTGGAGATGAGGTTGTCAGACACTTTAGATTTAATTTCAACACTTGAGAAAAGGACTAAGAGATTCTCTTACAGGCAAAATTCAGAGGAAAATTTCTTTTCTGTGAAGTGGGTAGCCAAGGGCCGACTGTGTTGGAGCGATTCATTGGTATAGGTTGGTGTGGGTGTTGATTCGGAGGTTTTGCTTCATTTTGATGGAACATCTGAAGTTCTGATCCTGATCCTACTTATTAATGTAGATATATCAGAAATAACAAAAAAAAATATTTTTAATGGGAAAAGACCCACAGCCTCCTTCTTTATTTGGCCACTCTCATGGAAACCAGGGTTGTAATATACAACTTTGTCTCACTGTATTAGCTTTCTTCTACCATGTGGTTTGCTAATATAGCATAATGGTTAAGAAATCACATTCAGAAGCCTAACTGGGTTGAAACCATCACTCTGATATTTACCACCTCTGTGATCCTGGGCAAATTATTGGACTTCTTTGTCCCTTTGCTTCATTCTCTATAAAATTAGAATAATAGCAGTACCTATTATTGTCATAAAGATTAAATGAACTAATAAAAATAAAATGGCTAGAATGGTACCCGGTGCATAGAAAACACTACATCAGTTTCAGAAATTATTATTATCGTTACTTTTAACAAGTTAATCACTTTCACAGTCATATATTGAGGCAGGTCTTATGAAGCCATTGTGAAGATTAGGGCAGCTTGATTCAGACCAACCCCAAAATTCAGGCAACCTGCCTCAGAAATTAAGTGTTGAATGAATAAACTATTATGCAGGCACTAGGGTTAAAGGCGAACAAGCAGGGCTTAAGCAACATTGTTCAGTGGACAGATAGCTCTGCAAGTATGCACAAGTGAACTGGAGATGTATGCTGCTACGCTAGGCCATGTGAACGCAGACCCAATAGAAGCTGAGGCACCCCATTTAAATGGAATTGGCTCAAACTCAGCCTACATGCAGTGGGAACAGCACACATCTCTTCCTATCTGAGAATTCTGAGAGTATGATTTATGCTTTTCCAGGTCACTTCTGGCCCCTAGCTTCTGTTCTGCTAAATTACTTCATCTGTGGATTGCCCGACTGCCCAGCAGGCATTTCCTGGTTATACCATGTTGCTATAGAAGGGGAAAACAGACCAGTTCCTTGATATCCCTCACAAAACACCACTGGCACAAAGCTTTTGTGTATGTAGTAGAACCTTACTCAAGATTACAAACAATAGCAGGGCATTATGTTACTGAGTCACAGAGCAAAGAGGCATAAATCTTTTAGCTGTTAACCCTTTTCTTAAAAGTGCTGGGGCGCCTGGGTGGCTCAGTCAGTTAAGCATCCGACTTTGGCTCAGGTCATGATCTCGCCATCTGTGAGCTCCAGCCCCACATTAGGCTCTGTACTTAGAGCTCAGAGCCTGGAGCCTGCTTCAGATTCTGTGTCTCGGTCTTTTTCTCTCTACCTCTCTCTCTCTCTCAAAAATAAATAAACATTAAAAAAAAAATGTTTTTTTAAAGTGCTTTGGCTGACTTCATTCATCACCTATTTCAGTCAATATTCTTTGTTAGAAGTAATAGCCACAGAAGTTTGGGCTGATTTAACCATGAAAGGAATCTCAAAAAGGACTGAAGAACCAGGTTGTAAGTTTGTGCCTTAAGAAATGACACACAAAATCCCGTGGCAGAACTGGTCCAGTAAAGAAGCCTCAGCTGCCACTGCCAGGCAGTGAATTACAGAGCAGTTTGCACAACTGACAAGACTAGACAGTGCGGTTCTAACTGATGCCACAGCTGCTGCTGTTGCCACCCTTCTCCAAATGTATTCTCGGTACTCACTGCTTTGTGGCATCATCAGTCCCCTATTCAAAACGGAGGACATGTGTATTTCATTGATGGTGTCACATGCCCAGGTCTAGCTGCAAGAGAGGCTGGGAAAGCAGTCTCTCCTCCAAAATGTGAAGGATTCTCAAGTCCACAGATGCGAGTTGTTTACTGCAGATATTCTCTATGTCAGTGCTTCCTGAACTTTCATGTGCTTGTGAGTCATCTGGAGATCTTATTGAAATGCAGGTTCTGATTGAGTAAATCTAATGTGAGGCCTGAGATTCCACAGCACCCAAGTGATACAAAGCCACTGGTCTGAGGACCACATTTTGAGTGGCAAAGTTCTATAGCAAAGATTTTCAAATTTAGTTGCATATTGGAGTAACTTGAGAAACACTTTTTAAAAAAAATATTGATGTCTGGGTCTCACCCTCAGCTGATTTAATTGTGTGGGGTAAAGCTTGGGAACATAAACTTTTAAAAGCCTTCAGATGATTAGAATGACTCAGATTGCATCTTTCACTTTAGGCTTCAACTTTTTGTTGCTTTTGAAGCTTATCTCTTTTCTCCAAATTCCCAGATTTCCACTTTTAGCCTTGCTTGGTTTCCTTTTTAAATTCAATTACATTCACTCATTATGCAGAACAATTTGACACTCTACCCCTTAGTTCCTTGGACCTAATTTTGCATATCCAAAGCTTAAAAGAGGTCTCCTAATCCAAAAGTATGTAACCTGTTGCCCTGGGAAAGTATGATTTGAAGTGATCCATGGACAAACACTGTTTTAAATTTTAATGTGCATAACTAAAAAAAAGTAACTAACACAATAAATGTGATTTCATAAATACTACTGCTTAGGACAATGAGTCTTTCTTTTTTAATTAGGTAAATAATAATACAGAGATTCAGAGCAGACACAACAAAAAATCATAAAAATGGTTTGTAAATGAAGTTTGAGATTGCTTATACTAATTATAAGCATTCTAATCCAAATCCCAGGCTTTAGGAACACAAAAGAACTGGCAGAAGAGTTAAAAAAATATCAGACATTTTCCTTCTCCCTTCCCTCTCAATCTTTGGAGGATAAGGAAGCAATATATAAATTGTGCTATCCTTCTTAACACATTGAAATGGCTACTGATTTCAATAATGGCCACTGAGGGGCGCCTAGGTGGCTCAGTGAGTTAAGCATCTGATTGTTGGTGTCTGCTCAGGTCCTGATCTCACAGCTTCTGAGATAGATCCCTCTGTAGGGCTCTGAGCTGACTGTGTGGAGCCTGCCTAGGATTCTCTCTCCCTCTCTCTCTCTGCCCCTCTCCCACTCATTCTCTTTCTTTCTTTCTCTCTCTCTCTCTCTCAAAAAATAAAATAAAATAACAGCTACTGATTTTAAATGGCAATTCTTTTTCTATTAAGTGAAGATTTCATAAAGTTTCAGGTAAATACCACCAACATTTGAAAAAAATCATAACCTAGACAAAAATAACTATAAGAATTAAAAATAGATTAAATTCCATGGGCGCCTGGGTGGCTCAGTTGGTTAAGCATCCAACATTGGCTCAGGTCATGATCTCACGGTTTGTGAGGTGGAGCCCCCTCATCAGGCTCTGTGCTGATAGCCTGGAGCCTAGAGCCTGCTTCAGATTGTGTGTCTCCCTCTTTCTCTGCCCCCCCCCCCCTCATGGTCTGTCTCTCTCTCAAAAATAAACATTAAAAAATAATTTAAAAAAAGAATATAGGTTAAATTCTTTAACCAGTTAATTTTTTTGAGAGAGAGAGCATGCATGAGCAGGGAAGAGGGGCAGAGGGGCAGAGGGAGGGAGGAGGGAGAGAGAGACAGAGAGAGAGAGAGAGAGAGAGAGAGAGAGAGAGAGAATCTAAAGCAGGCTCCATACTCAGTGCAGAGCCTGACTTGGGGCTCAATCCCATGACCCTGGGATCATTACTTAAGCTGAAATCAAAAGTTGGATGCTCAACTGACCGAGCCACCCAGGCACCCCTAACCAGTTAATTTTTTGAAAGAAAATGTGTGAAATTTTTTAGAAGTGCTGAGAGCTAATCCACAAATCCATAGAGCCAAAAAACTCCTAAGCAGAAGAAATTTTTAAAACTGCCCCAGTCACATCATTGACACTAAAGAAAAATAGATGTTAACCAGGATTAGATTAATAGCAGATTTCTCAGTAGCAACAGAAACAAGAAGATAATAGAATAGCATGTTCAATATTCTGAGGGGAAAAAAGACCACTATAAACTTAGAATTATATATCCAGTAGAATGATCTTTAATGATCAAGAGCAAAATAAAAGTATGTCAGGTGGGGAAAAATCTGAGCACTTATCACGTCACACTCTCATTAAAGGAAATTCCACAGAATTTACCTTAGGCACAAGGAAAAGTATCCAGAAAGAAGAGCTGAGATATGCAAGGAAATGGTAAGCAAAATGTTTTTACAGATGTCAGTGGGTCTAAAAAATATGTCTAATTTATAGAAAGAAAACAAGACAGAACTAAAGTAGTGAATAATAATTGTTTATAAATATGGAGGAGTTGTACAGAGTTAAAATATCTCAAGGTATTAGTTTGCTACTTTAAGTTTACATGTTAAAATAGTGGAATCACCATACACCTATGTAAAATATACACAGAGTGTATTGCTCTGAGTAAGTAATGTTTTAAAATTTTTCATTGTGAGTGTTATCTCCAAGGGTCCTTTTCTTATGACCATTCTGTTGAGCCTTTTTTGGAAACATCCCTCTAGGGTGGTTTTATGTTTGTTTCTGCAAGGCATTCCAGATTCCTTTTCTGAGATCTTTCTGGGGAAGAGGATGGGGTTGAAGAATCAATTTCTAGGTTTTGAGATTCCAGTAACATGCAAGTGCTAAAAACTAAACTTCAAATTCTCTGTGAAATGCAGACATAGGGTTTCAAAATTTCATCACAGTTAAATAATTATTTTCTTTTCACGCAGAAATGGGACAAACTTCTTCATCTGCTTATCTACTGCGGGGGTGGGGGGGTTATATCTTCCTTAATCTACCCATTTCCTGAGGATGATGTCTTTCAGGGACAATAGCTTTTTGTACTCAGTTCTAGCTCCACCTTGAGCTACTTCAAACCCTTACCTCCTGCCTATATACTTACAGGCCTCAAGTCAGAGACTAACAATATCTTGCACGCCCGCCTGCCCTTAGCATATAACTATCCCGGTTTGCCTCAGACCTGGTTTCATGAAGTGTGGGAGGTTTTCAGTACTAAAACCAAGAAAGCCCAGGGCAAACTAGTTGACTGGTCATCTTACACCCCAGCCCTCATAGGACTAGAGAAGAATTAGTTCAAGAAGTCACTGCTTTGGTTTTCAGGTAAATTTCTCACATCTTGAGATTTCCCTTCATTCCTTATGAGTTCAGCTGAATATTAAAAATAAGGTCAGTTATTATTTTATCCAGTAATGCTAGGTGTTGGTAGTGAAGGTTTTCAGGTTACAGAAGTCCACCATTATTCCAGCTCACAAAGTAACATTTTAATGCTTTTCATCAGTACAAGAGTGAAGTTTGAGGATAAAAGTCATAGCCGGTTATCCCCTATGAGTAGAGAATGCTAGAGTAGTTTCCAAAGGGGTGTGATTTGCTCCACCAACTGCCCTACGGCTCACCCTTGCTCTAGGCCTGGTTTCTCAGACCTTGAGAATGTTCTAGAATTCTCTAAGCAGGCCTAGTTTCTTCCTGTAAGGCCTACAAAATAAACCCGCCTCCTTACAATTTAAACTCCCTGAAGGAAGAAATGTTTGCCCGTTTCATTCTATCCTGTATCTGCGGTACCGTGCTATCGCCAGTCGATACCATCAACACGTTTCTTGAAATAATAAACGCCCTGAACGCCAACCAACCTGGCCCGCCCTATCTGTCCAATCCAACCCCATCTACCTCAAACTTGACAGAAAAGCGCCCATGTTTCTGGGCTTTTGGGGGTCTCCTTCCCCGTAGTCTACAGACTTGGTTCTATTTTCTATTTCTGTAGTCATTTAATCGATTTGGGGGGGGCGACAACAGGGATAACCGGGAACGGGTTAATCCCAGGCGTTCGGGCGCCATTTTGAAACTAGAGCGTAGATGCATTAATTTTTTTTTTTTTTTAATTTTCATATACATTTAAGGATGCACGCTTATTTCAAGTGTGCTTCAAAGGCATTTTCGGGGTGACGTGTGGGTCCAGGGGAAAGGGGGTCTGTCAGCCCATAAGTCTCAGGTCGGCGCCTCCCTAGCTACGGAGTGCCGACCCGCGCGCACCCCCTCCATACCCCCGGTGGGGGAGCCGGTACCCCCCCAAGCGCCCCCCGCAGGGGGCGGGGGGCTGTCACCCATTGGCTGAGGCGGCTACCACGAGCTCCAGTACCCGGCGCAAGAGCCACCTCTGGGAGCCCCGCAGGCCACGCCTCAGTTCGCCTGCGCCCCTCAGCATCGCCACTTGGTTGTTAGGGCTCCTGGATCTCGCCGCTCGCTTTCGATTTCCCTCTAGTCCTCTTTTATCCCTTTGCTCAAGTCGAAGCCGGGCAGCGGCAAGAGCAGAGCGAACGGCAGCCCTAAGAGTGGTGCCAGAAGCCCAGCCTCCGCTCCTCCTCGAGCCCATTCAGCGGGAACAGCTAGCTGCCGCCATCATGGTGAGTTGGGGAGGAGGAGGCCTGAGGGGCGCACGCCCGGGTGGGGATCTCCCGGGTGGCGGAAACTCGGCTTTTCTGGCGCCGCGCAGGAGGGGGGCTGAAATCGGGGCCACCCCGCTTCCTTGTTCTGGGGTGCCGGCCCGGGTGCACCACAGATGGCCTGAGAGAGGAGGGCGAGGCGGCCTAGAGGCGTGGGGGAGGGGAGGAATTCCCCGTGGCTGTCGCTGAGGGGAATGGCCCCGGGGCTCGCTGTCCCTCCGGCCGACCACGTGCAGGGCCACGACCTTCACGCCGCCCCGCCTGCCTCCCGCAGGCGCCCGCTAGGCTGTGAGGGCGGCCTGCGGTGTGGACCGCGGGGACTTGGCGGGGGGGGGGGGGGGGGGGGGGAGGGGGGGGAGGTGGATACCGCGCGGCCGCCCCACCCCCACCCCGCCCGGCGGGCCTCCCTTCCCGCGCTTACCCTGAGGAGAGGAGGCCGCGCGTCTGGTGCGAGATGGCGTCGGGCTGCCGCCCCCGGAAGCCAGCTGGCGCCGGCTCTCCGGGAACTGGGCTGTCGACTTTGAGGGCCGGCGTTTTCGTCGGCAAGTGGTTTCTTTCCGGCCCTCGCACGTGGTGGCGGCAGGCTCTTGGGGGGGGGCGGGGCGCGGGGTGCTCACGTCGGGGGAAACCGGGCGGCCGGCGGGGACAAACGAGAGCTTCGGTGGCGGCACCTCGTGCCTGGCCTGGCGCCGGGGGCTCCCTCGTGCGGCGGCCTCAGGCGGAAAACTCGCCCGACGCCATCCTTGCCGCACGAGGCCGGGCTTGCCTGTGCTGCTGCGGGACCGCAGACCCGAGAGGCCCGAGTTCTGTGCTCGGGAAACGCTTTCTCTCTCGAGATGCGGCAGGACTTTAAACCAAACGTCCGCACAGTAGTAATCCTTGCTCCTGGCGGGGGACGTTTCGGTGAGTTTTGGTAATGCTTGGCGGTGACCCCCCACGAGGTGCAACTCTGAAACTTTGGACCCATACCCTTAAGTCACAGATGTGTTCTAGACGCTGTGGATTTGCAGTATAATCTTTCGTATTCTCCATTTTTAGAAGTAAACGGAGGACATTTATAGACAGTTTATATTACTACCTATAAAGGTTAAAATAAAAATCTGCAATTATACGTATTATTATTTATGTCATTATCTAATCACTGAGTTGCTCATAAAAAAGTACAGTATTTTTTTTCCTCTCCATTTTTGGAGAAAAAGGGGAATGCTAATAGCGTTTTTCCCCGATTATAACAGTAGCATATTAACTCATTTGAAAGTAATCAGTGTAAGAAAACCGGTCTGTCCCAAACCCTTTAACAAAGTTTTGCTGTATGTATGCCCTTCCAGATTGTTTTATGCATGTATTGCACGTAGATAGGTTAAGTTTTATTTTATAAAAGTTGTACCATGCTGAGGGCACCTTTTGGGATGAGCACTGGGTGTTGTATGGAAACCAATTTGTCAATAAATTTCATAAAAAAAAAAAAGTACCATGCTACATAATACTTTTTTATATCTTGCATCCTTCACTTAATATAATGGATATTATTTTTCAAAGATAAATTTAAAGTTATTTCAAGTGGGGTGCCTGGGTGGCTCTGTCGGTTAAGCGTCCGACTTCGGCTCAGGTCATGATCTCGTGGTTTGTGAGTTCAAGCCCCGCTTCAGGCTCTCTGCTGAAACTCAGAGCCTGGAGCCTGCTTCGGATTCTGTGTCTCTTCCTCTCTCTCTGCCCCTCCCCCACTCTCGCCCTGTCTCTATCAAAAATAAATGTAAAAAAAATTTTTTTAATGATTTCAAGTATGTAATGTTAAGATGTAAGATTATACCATTACTTGTTTTACCAAATTTAAATAATGAATAATAATGAATAATGAATTATAATGAATAATTTTTCTGTATTAAAACAGTACTATAGTAA
Organism: Prionailurus bengalensis; assembly: GCF_016509475.1. Lineage (NCBI taxonomy): Eukaryota > Metazoa > Chordata > Mammalia > Carnivora > Felidae > Prionailurus > Prionailurus bengalensis. The sequence goes on along the minus strand of NC_057350.1, from coordinate 134,772,209 downwards.
ATATCTTTGTGCGAATGGTTTGGAATACTTATTTTATTAATTCCTTGAAATTAATTGCCAGGAATGGAAACAACTGAGTGAAAGGGTTATGCCCATTTTATAACAATTTTAAATTACAGTACATCTTTCTGAGTTATTCTTGATGGAGCATGTACCAGTACGTGTTCTGTGTGCAGAATGATCTCCATACTCTTTCCAGTGAGAGGTGTTAACACTTTTTAAAGTTACCAATAATAGGTGGAAAATACATTCTGATGTGCTTTTTTTTTTTACTCATTAATGAAGTTGAAGTTTGTCATTAGCTTTCAAAATTTATTTTTTATAAATTCTTAATCCATCTATCTATTTGGATGTTTATCTTTTTTAAGGATTTATAAGAACTCCATTAATATTCTTTGTCATTTATAGTGGTAAGGAGTTGCCTTTATTTTCTAATTTCAGTGGAAATTGCTGTTTCTTTTTAAGCCTGATGTTAGCTTAGAGCTGCATCAACAGAGAGTAAGATTTCTGTTTTACTTGGGTTTTTAAAAATTCAATGATGGATGTATTTTATAAAATGCTTTCCTTTGGTGAATGACAGTAACAGATTTCCTAAGAATGAACCATCTTGGAGTTTTCAATATAAATTGTTCTTAATTGTATGTTTTTTATATACTACTGGAATTTTGCATCTTTGTGTTGGGGCAGGGGTGGACCATTTTGATTAGGTTTTGTTATTTAGGTGTTAGTTTTGTAAAATGAATTGAGAAATACCCTTTTTTCTTCTCTTTTCTCTGGAATGTTTTTCAGTTAAAGTATCTGAATCTTTCTCATACACAGTCTTCTGTGTACAATTGTTTCTGTCTTGGTGCCCTCTACACACACACCTACACACACACAAATTATCTGTTTCTTCACAATTTGAAAAAAACTCACAGTGAAACCAAGCTAGGAATCAAGTATTTTTTCTTAAGATTGTTTTTAAGATTGACATTTTTCTAGAAAGTTGGCCATTTCATCAAGATTCTGTTATAATCTGTGGTCATACCACCTTTTTTCAACACAAATGTATATTTTTGCTTTCTTGCCTTTTGCTTTCTTGGTTTTCTCAGGATTGTTTGTCTGTTATTTGGATTGTTTCTAAGAGTCCAGTCTTGGATTTACTTACAAAGTTTTATTCTGATTTTCATTTCCTATTTCCTATTATGCTTTTTATTTTTATTAGTGTCTTCTGTGGATATAACTCTAGTGACTACAAATTATAGATTGTTTTTGTGGTCAATTACAGATTGCAGTTGCCTTGCATGTAGCTATAAAAGTTGAATGAAATAATGTTAAAGAGCTGATATCCCAGGAGCTTTAGTAATGATAAGGTTTTTTTTCTGCTTTTAGGTATTTTTGTCATTTCGTTATCCAAGTACACCAGGGAATGTATTACTGTAAATACCAGTGATGAGAATTCTGTATATGAAGGCCTCCAAGTTTCCTGCTACTTAATATCCTAGCATTACTTTTCTCAAAACGCGCCAACTCACCTGAAGATATAATTAAGAAAAATAATTACTCCCTATATTTAATTTATATGAAATTTATTTCTGTATGCTATTGATGGTTAATATTAATACTTTAATAATACCAAACTTTTTGCTTTAGCCTAAGCATTTATTTGTGGAGTATTTTTAGCAGTAGTTTAAAAGTATTAAAGGTTGTTTATTGGTTTTGGATGTTGTGTATATAAATTATAATTGTATACAAGTACACACACAGAAGTTTAAAAAAAATCCCTGCTGATGTCTTATTAAAATGGAGTACTTTGCTTACTTTGTTAGCTTTGAGCACCACCTGCTGGTTAAAGATTAAGACATGGTAGTGTCTTAATTTAAGATGTAAAGAAAATGATTTGCTGAATATAATGTTTAATATCTCAATTAACGAGACCGTGAATTTGAATAACTCAATCCCAAACCAAATTTCCTATAATATACAATGGCCTTTTTTCCCAAATTGTTGCCTAATGTCTCAAGTATCCATTTTACTTTTGTTAAATAGAATATGAGAATTAGAAATTTCATCTTCAGTTCTGGGGATGCTATCATGGGTTTCTCAACTGCGACCCTGTTCACATTTTAGAACAGATAGTTTTTTGTTGTAGGAAGCTGTTTTTTGCATTATAGGATATGTACTGTATCCTTGGCCTCTGCTACCAGATACAAGGAGTACCCCTCAGTTGTGACAACCAAAAATGCCCCTGCATCACAAAATCTCCCCTGGTTGAGAATCAGTACATTCTCATAACCCCTTTTATTGTGGTACAGTTTTCTGGCCTGACCTTACACCTTCAAATTAAAACATTCATCCGTGGTCATTCACAGCAGATAATACTAGCTTGTCAAATAGAAAGGTATCCAAAGTTCATCCACAAATGAAGGGGAAATTGAGAAGGAGAAAAGAAAGTCTGTTAGAATTTCAGAGCCACTTTTGGATTTGTTTTGAACTTATGAAATAACTAACTGAAAAAGATTGGTAAGTTGTTTATAGTGAAGAGAAATCTAGTCAAGTTTTAATAGTTAAAGATACGTGGAGTATGTAGTATAGTCCGTCCCATGTAGGAAAGAAACTAAAATTATAAAACAAAAAAAATGGTAAAACTTCAGAAGGTTTTTACTCTATTTCATTATTATGAAATATTAGTATACTATAGTTAAGAGGAAAGAATTAGGAAGCACCCAAATAGAAACACGAAATAGCAAGTACAGTTGACTCTTGAACAATGCAGGAGTTAGGGACACCAACCCACCGTTCCTCCACGTATTTACAGTACTGTACTGTATTTCTTTGAAAAATATTTGTGAATGAGTGGACCTGGACATTTCAAATCCATGTTCAAGAATCAGTTGTATGTGTACAAATTAATAGAAACTAAAACACGTTTGGTAATTTGAGTTTTGATTTCATCTCTAATCAGTATAGAAGTTTATAGAATCTTAAATTTACTAGTAACTTCTAGCATCTAAAAAAAATAGGAATTATACCTACTTTATTATTGTCACTGATTTCTATATAAATTACTGTGCTTGCTTTTTAAAAATATATGTATCAGTTGGTTTATTTTGTCCCTGTTTTTCTCCATAAGCAGAGATGTAATGGGTTTATTTCTCTTGCAGCCTTTTGTACTTCCCTCTTAATCAATAGCTACTTCTTTTTTTTTTTTTTAATTTTTTAATGTTTATTCATTCTGGGGAGGGGGAAGGGCAGAGAGAGAGGGAGACATAGAATTCAAGCAGGCTCCAGGCTCCACGCTGTCAGCACAGAGCCTGAAGTGGGGCTCAGGCTCATGAACTTTGAGATCATGACCTGAGCCAAAGTCAGACACTTAACCAACAGAGCCACCCAGACACCCCTCAATAGGTACTTCATAAATGAATTTCAAATATATGGATGTGCCAATAATTGGTTCTTTGAAGTTCCAATTGAAATTGGTTGTTAATTAATATAGTATGTACAAAATAAATAAGTAAATGGTAAAACCAAGAAAGAAGCTTTTTGAACTATTGAAAATAAATGCAGATAATAGAACACTAACTTATATTGGTGTACCACATTATACTTTACAAAATGAATTTGCAGATGTTATCTCACTTTATTCTCAAAGCAATTTTCCATATATAAGTAGTTACCAAATAAGGGGCTGTAACCTAGTAAAGGACATGAACCCAGATCTCCTGGCGAAATCAATTTTGTTTCACTATGTTAGACTGCTTTTCCGACATATATATTACCAGTAAATTTTGCTTCAGAAAAATTTACATTAATCTTATGTGGAAAAACTAAAGATAGAGTTCTGACCAGAATCCAGAAAAATGAGTTTCATGTGTGGGTCTCTTAATTTGAAAAGAAAGATAGTATCATTTATATCTATCAGCCCACTGTGAAAATTAGAATTATCAGTGGGGACTGATTTGGTGTTAGTGAAGAGGAAAAATTTTATTTCAAAAGATGCTTTGAACACCCTAGCACTAAGGGAAAGGATTGTAAGCCCTTTTTTTAGCAGGAGGTATTACAATATGTGAGCAAATAATCTTTTCATGATCCATTTCCAAAGTAAATGCATACTAACACAAAGAGTATTTAATTACAAAATGCGTGTTAATTTTGGTGACTAGAAAGAGGAAGCAAAAGACATTTGTTTACAGCTTTGTGGTAGGGGTGTCTGGGTGGCTCAGTGGGTTGAGTGTCTGGCTCTTGATCTTGGCTCAGGTCATGATCTCAGGGTTGTGGGATCAAGCCCCTTGTCAGGTTCTGTGCTGAGCATGGAACCAACTTAAGGTTCTCTCTCCCTCCCTCTACCCCTGTCCTCTGCTTGTGCCATGGGTATGTGCTCATTGTCTCTTGCACTCTCTTTAAAATAAAAAATAAGTGAAAACAAAGCTTTGATGTATGTTTTTGATGCAGATTTTAAAAAATTATCTTTTTTTAAATATTTACCATGCTTTTTAATAAGGTACTCAGTAAAGTGAAAATTTGCTTACCTGGCATACAATAGAATGAGTTTAATAACTGTTTTTACAAATCTCAACTTTCCAGTTCACAAAGTCAGTATAAAGTCAGTATTCTACCTTAGTGTAAGAGATGATGATAAGCAACACTGGGTTTAAGAATGTACTGTACTCTTTTGTTAAAATTTCATACTGATCTACTCTGATTACCTTAAATCCTAAACCTGAACTAAGCTGTAGTACTGGTCAATTTACTATGAAAGTAATTCATATGAAAATACTCTGTATTTTAAATACAAAGATTGTGTTTCACATCATGGTTTAGTGATGATATCTGCTTTCCAAATTACAGTCTGCTGCAAATCCTGAGACTCCAAACTCTACCATCTCCAGAGAGGCCAGCACTCAGTCCTCATCAGCTACAACCAGCCAAGGCTATGTTTTACCAGAAGGCAAAATCATGCCAAACACCGTTTTTGTTGGTGGAATTGATGTTAGGGTATTGTATTCCTATTTCATTTATTTAAGAAAATATTTAGTGAACACTGGGGTTTGGGTCCTGATGCAAACATAAGGTTTTTTTGTACTTCATGCAGGTTTGGAATTGGGTTCATGTTTAACCTATAGAGACTAAAAGTATCTTTGACAAAGAGCTACAGGTGGTTTGGGGATCCTTAGGAGAGATACCTCCACATTTTCAAATCTTTTTTATAATATAATTGAAATTTTTGAATGCTGAATTTTTACTCTTGAAGTCAAATTCTTCTCCATAGATGGATGAAACCGAAATTAGAAGTTTCTTTGCTAGATACGGTTCAGTAAAAGAAGTGAAGATAATCACGGATCGAACTGGTGTGTCCAAAGGGTGAGTAAAACATAATGTTCAGTATAAAGTATAAAAAATATGTGAGCTATAGTCTCTATATAGAGTAGCATAGAAGAATTCAAAACGCGTGTTCTTACACTTGTATAAATTTTTTGCTTTGTTTCTTACATATAAAAGATAAGTTTGCTGCCAACTCTTCTATGTAGTCATTTTCATAGCGTTTGTATGTAAATATTTCCTACCTTCATTTATTTTACGTAAGTGGATTAATCAGTTCTATCAGAGCTGTTTTTTTCATGTATCTTACGGTATCTTAAGTTTTAACCATCTTGCAATAGATAGTAAGTTAAATTCAGGTTCATAGATGTGAATTTTCTGTTAATGAATGATGTCCCACACTATGTTAACCTTCACGCATTTCTTCCCCCTAGATCAGGGGAAGAAGACAAAAGGTAGTATTTATAGATGACTGATCATGTACATCTAAAACTTTATTTCAGTATATTCTTCATCCTTCATCAGTATAATTTCAGTCAGTTACTTCATAGAATACTGGAAGTTTTAGACCATATACTGTTCTGGTGGTGATTTTTATACTTCATTTATCTTTCTTTGTAGCTATGGATTTGTTTCATTTTATAATGATGTGGATGTGCAGAAGATAGTAGAAGTAAGTAATCTTATGGAAAAATCTCAGTTTATGGATGCAGTGTTTAGTGTTGAGTCTTGAATATACAGCCTTGTATGAAATATAGAAATAAACTTCCTGTTTGAAATCCAAACCTAGAGTAATCTTACATAACTAGTCAGAACCCGTTTATTTGTAACTGGACATCTAGCTTCATGAGCTAGACACAGGAAAGGTTAAGACAGAGTGTAAAGGTTTTTGATCAAATTCCAAGACTTCTCTCAACACTTGGGTAGTGAGGGTAAGGTCGCTTCGTGCTGATAAATTTTGATTTGGTATGTTCTTACCAGTGATGATCTCCGATGGTAGAAATTTTAGAAGATTTGGGGTATTTACAGAAGTCTTAGAAGTCTTTGAAATTGATTTTAGCTTTATTATGGTTTTATTTTCAGTCACAGATAAATTTCCATGGTAAAAAGCTGAAACTGGGACCTGCAATCAGGAAACAAAATTTATGTGAGTAAGGAGAAGAATTGTTCTTATTAACATATGTAGCTTTTCAGGAAACTAAAAGTAGTCTTTGTTTTCGTATTATTCTTTAAAAAGGTGCTTATCATGTGCAGCCGCGTCCTTTGGTTTTTAATCCTCCTCCTCCACCGCAGTTTCAGAGTGTCTGGAGTAATCCAAACACTGAAACTTACATGCAGCCTCCAACCATGATGAATCCTATAACTCAGTATGTTCAGGTAAAAATTATTTAACATTCCTTTTTCTTTTTTTTAAATAGTATTGCAGATCTTATAGATGGGGGCACCTTAAAAGTAAGCCAGTCTCACTTTTTACCCTCAAATCAGATGCATATTTTCCATAATAAGTGGTAATACTGTCTCTGAGTGATGAGAAGGAAATCTATTACTTTTGTTAGAAATCTGTTGTTCTTAGTATTGTTTCTAACACCAAGCTAAAATATGCTTCTATATAGTTTGTAAGTTTTTAAGAACTGACCTCTGTAGCCATGAAGAATATATATATCTCATTCATTTCCCTTCCCCCCATAGGATAATTCCTAAAATATTTGAAGGCAGCTTTCCTCATGTGTTTGCCTGATTTATTCTTCTTTAAGTTTGGCAGTTCTATTGATTCATTATTTTCAGTGATTTTCAGATGTCTTCTATAGATTACTGACTTCTGGATGTATTCTGGTTCTAGAATGGATAGGTTTCTGATGAGTTAACTGTATTTGTAAATTCTGTGAGTTTTCTGGCATATAATTTGTTTGGATACTTGAATATTTGAAATGGGATTTGAAATATTTACTATCTCCTATTGATGATGAATAACATTGATTTTCTTCATTTTATTTTATTCAGTTTAAAAGACATTTTATTTTCAAGAAAAGAAAAATTGTAGAGAAGTGTTTCTGTAGTGTCTTTCATTTGTTTACATTTTCCATCTACCCTAAACACAGGGTATACCTTTTGTTATTTTTCTTGCTCTAAACATGGTTAGAAGAAAAGCCCTACTCATTCCTAACGTTTGCTGTGAGCTATTACTTAACTTGGGTGTATTCATGTATGATATTACATAGATGCTTTTAATAAATATTTATTGAAAGATGAAAGGCATTCTACTGTTCATTTCAGTTTTGGGGTTATATACTGCCCTTAACTTGTAGAAATGAAATACAGAAAGAGCCATAAAGTGTGTAGGAGGACTACACATTACTCCATGATATTGTCAAGGAATACAAAACTGCTTAAAAATATTTTTACAAAGAAATAACAGATGTATTAATATAACTTTAATATGGAAATCTATCTTAATTAGAGCCTTATCACCAGTATAAGGAAGAACTTGTCAGTGGGGATAAATACACAAATAAGATAAACGTAAATGGGCAAAATCAGTCTCTTCCCTCATTCATCCCTTCTCCTCTCCCAAAAGACTAACATTTGACAGAGAATTTTTCTTAATGTAGCCAATCACTCCAATAGAATTCTGCATTCATGTATAGAAAAATATGATTTATATTCATATTTTTGTTGTATTGGAAGTTTTACTTTATTATTTACAAGAATTTTCCATGTTAATCCATTCTTTCTGTAAACTTTATTTGCAGGCATATCCTCCTTATCCTAGTTCACCAGTTCAGGTTATCACTGGATATCAGCTGCCTGTATATAATTATCAGGTAATTTAAAAGGGAACAAAATGATTTACTTTGGAATATTATTCAGGCATTTATATGAATTTCTCCAATAGTTTGTCATTTAAACTAGTAGAACATGCTTAAGATAAGAAAGTTCGAATTTGTCTAGAATTAGGACCTTTAATTATTTAAAAATAAGGGAAAAAGATTTGACAGGAATATACTTAGCATAAAGATTTCTTACACTGTTTTATAAGATTTTGTGTCCTCTTCTGTATTTCAGCATGTTTTCTTCCATTTTTGCTAGCAAATAGCTGAACCATCCAAACTAACTTTTATAAGCTTTTTTAGGGGGATAGATGAAATAAAATAACTCAGGTTTTAGAGCATTGAATTCCAATTATATTTAGTAGTGTTTATTTTAGCTGACTACTACAAAGTAGTAGTTCTCTGAATTTCTGGCCATAGATATGGCCATATCTATGGCCCATGACCATTAGCTATGGGAATAAATCCAGAGAACTACTATCTTTGAGTTTTTCTGAAAGCTAACACCAGAAAATTGAGAAAAATTAGGGTTTATGTATAAAGTAACAGTAATTCCCTCAGGTATTAGAAACCTAAAGTATTTCATTCTTCCATTCTGTTTCTTTTACTGCAAGTTCAAGGAACCAGCATGACAAATACCTCAACATTGTCTATCTTTGTGAAAATGTGTAAGAATGGTTAACTAATTGTTACTTCCTTTTGTTTTGTTTGTTTTTTTAAGATGCCACCACAGTGGCCTGCTGGGGAACAAAGGAGTTATGTTATACCCCCGGTAAGGAGAATTACTCTCTTTTCTTTATTTAAAACGTATACTCCCTTTTCTTTATTTAAAATATTTTCTTGTTTTAACTTTTAACTATTATATTTTTCTTGACTTTCTGTCATTTCATATATGCCTAAAAATATTTTTAAATTCCCTTTCACATTATGTGCTATGTTTTATTAATGTCAGCCCAAGTATATTCTTCCATGGGAGAAACCACTTTTCATTTCTCATGTGGTTTTTGTGTGCTTTCAGGCAATGGCTGCTCTGCATACAATAGGTGCTAAATTATATATAATCTAAGGAAGGTAGTATTAATACCTGTTAATTCTAATTCAGTGAATTTAGAATTTGTATTGAATCTATCTAGTTTTCTCTCCATAAAAAAAATCTGCTGAAGAGAAGCAAATGTTTTGCTGTTAATACTGTTAGATGTTATATATAAGAACACAAAAGAGGGTGTTAGCTTTAAAACACTTTAGTATTTGTTACTTTGTATCCTTCATCAAGATTGGACCTTTGAATGATATGACATTAATTCAAATTCTCAGGCACTGGGAAATTCTCATTCTGTAACTAGATGTTGGAGGTTTTTGTTTTTTGTTTTTTAACATGTTTGTTTATTTTTGAAAGAGCATGAGAAGGGGAGGGGTAGAGAGAGGGAGACACAGAATCCAAAGCAGGCTCTAGGCTCTGAGCTGTTAGCACAGAGCCTGTCGTGAGGCTTGAACCCACAGACCATGAGATCATGACCTGAGCCAAAGTCGACACTTTACCAGCTGAGCCACTCAGGCATCCTTGGAGCTTCTTTTTCTTAGAGCTCTTCTAATCTGATTATGTTGAAGTTTAGAAGACTTTTCAAAATAAAATACTGCCTTATTGCAATTCAGTTATTCAGTTCAAAATAAAGTTTCTGAAATAACATAATTCAGCTTCAACACAACCCACATTTAAATGCTCAATATCCGCTAATTTTGAAGAATAGATTGTTCAGAAATATATCTAATGTACATCTTTTTAATTATACTTTTATAATGTAGACTTATACTGCTGTTAACTACCATTGTAATGAAGTTGATCCAGGAGCTGAAGTTTTGCAAAGTGAATGTTCAGTTCATGAAGCTGCTCCATCCTCTGGAAATGGCCCACAAAAGGCAAACATCTAATTTTATATTTTGTTTATATTCTCATAATTATTTTTTGAAGTTTTTATAATGGCCCTTGGAGATGCAAGTATCTTTTTTCAAATTTAAATGTGGAAGCCAAAAATAACAGCTTAAGTAATTGACTAATAATTTGACATTTTATGTGAAAGTTCATGAAACTTGAGGCACCCCCAAACTTTCAGTGTTTACATATAGTTTCTGATTCAGTAGTCCTTTTCTCTCTTGTATTTTCATTGTTTTTTAAAACATACTTTAATGCGTACAAACATACTTCGGTGGAATGTAGTAGATAGCTTCCTCAAGAATCCTCTCTTCAAAAGAGATTAATATGAATTTTACCTCTTTTTTTAACCAGTTTAAACATTTACTTAGCTGAATAGTAATATACAAATATTTATGGCATTCTCTTCATAACGTTATATATGGCAGCAGCTCTCAAGAGTGGTAGAGTCACTAGTAATAATCGAAATACCGAAATAGGTACAATTTCTTCTTTTTTTATCGTTGGAACAAATTCATATAACAGTGCTCTCACTCTTGAATTGTCCTGTTTTTGTTGAATGGGTGGGAATGTGGAAGTAGTTGATGTGATGGGAATGTGCATAATAACATTGAAGGATTCCCATTGGAGTTTGTGTGCACATTCCCATCACATCAGCTACTTTGTCCATGTGTTTCTTAGTGGAAATTAAAAATAATTGAGAACTACTGAACTGCAGAGTAAAAAAATTCCTTGATTTGATTCATGATTAGAATTTGAAAAAATATTAAAATAGTTATAATTATCAGGTTTTATCCTAGATATATTTTCTTCAAATGCTGAAGTTTACTGTTTCTTATCTTAACAGGGAAAATTAAAGAACCTTAAGGAAATATTTGAGGGTTTTACTAAATTGAGCTTTATAACCAGTACTCTTATCACTAAGATTCTAAAATATTTTTAAAATTTGATAGAAAAGTTACATATTAAGTGATATGTAATGAATTACATGAAAGTGTAATGTGTAACACATTTAATATGTAGTATGGATTACATAAGAATTCTTTAGAAGTACATGTATTCAACTTTCTTTGAAAAACCTGTTAAAGTAAAAGGAATAGTCCTTAGATTGTTGGAAAAACTTCTTTTTTTCAGAAATCTGTGGACAGAAGCATACAGACTGTGGTATCTTGTCTGTTTAATCCAGAGAACAGACTGAGAAACTCTCTTGTTACTCAAGATGACTACTTCAAGGTATAAAAGGAATAGTATTATATAGGATAAAAAGCATATTTGTCAGATATGAAGTATCTTTGTTTCTGTAGAATATATATTTTGAGATTGCATAGAGCATTTATTTAATTGAACTCTTGGCATTTGATGTTAGTAACTCAGAAAACCTCTCTGAGTGAATTTTACCTGGCCATTATGCTGCTCAAACCTTGATATAGTGTAGTTTGTCCTTACAGAAGAAATCTTTAGCAGAAGCTTGTAATTGAAAAGGTTTGTGAAAGAAGGGAGTTGAAAGAGAATATTGGCTTGACCAAATGGAAAAAGAGGAAATGTTAGGTACACAAAGCAGAATATAACTCAGATATCATGTGGGTTCAGTTTCATACTGCTGCAATAGGGCGAATATGCAATAAAGTGAGTCAAGTTAATGTTTTTTGTTTTCTAGTACGTATAAAAGTTTTCTTTACACTATACTGTAGTCTATTAAGTGTCCAATAGTATTATATCTAAAAAAATGGTATATGTATCTAAATTAAAACATGCTTTATTGCTGGGGCGCCTGGGTGCTTAGTCCGTTAAGTGTCTGCCTCCTCACAATACATGAGATCAAGCCCCACATTGGGTTCTGGGCTCAGTGGACCCTGCTTGAGATTTTCTCTCATCTCTTCCTCTGCCCTTCCCCTGCTCACACTGTCTCTCAAAATAAACATTTTAAAAATACATCTATACTCTATTGCTAAAAAATGTTCATCATCATCTAAGCTTTCAGCAGCTCAGAATCACCAATCACAGATTACCATAACAAATATAATAGTAATAATTGTGCAGTGTTAGAATTATCAAAATGTAACACAGGGACACAAAGCAAGCAATTGCTGTGGGAAAAATGGTGCCAATAGACTCTTGCAATGCAGGGTTGCCACAAACCTTTAATTTGCAAAAAATGACACATGAGATTGGAGTAAAATGAGGTATGGCTGTGTGTGGATATTAGATGAAAGAGAAGAAAAGTGGGGCATCTGGGTGGCTTAGCTGAGCATCCAACTCTTGATTTTGGCTCAGGTCATGATCTCACATTTCCTGAGTTCAAGCCCCACATCAGGTGGTGTGAGGCTTGCTTAGGATTCTGTCTCCCTCTCTCTGTCCATCTCCAGCTTGTATGTTGTATGAGCACGCATGTGTGTGTTCTCTCTCTCTCTCTCTCTCTCTCTCTCTCTCTCTCAAAATAAATAAACTTGAAAAAATATTTTTTGAAAGAGAAGAAATTGATCGTTCAAATTACATACCTGAACAATGTGGGGGGAGAAGAGATAAAGTGAAGCAGTGAAAAGAGCTGAGTAGAAAGAAATGGAAGTTGATTAAGAGTTGATGACATGGAAGAGAATATGAGTGTTTGAATTTAAGAAAGTTCTGGTTTCTAATCCTGGTTATGTTACATTAGATAGATTACTTGATAATCTTAACTAAGGTTTCAGATGTTACAAGTTTAAAGTGAGACGACACAGGACTAAAGGTCTTTTAAGATCCCTTAGGTCTGAGTCTGTGAATATGGAAAGGAACCAACTACTCACTCTAATGAGGGAGGAATATTGTGCTTATTAAAAGGGAAGGTTTTTTGTGTTTTTTTTAACAACAGATTTATTGAGATATAATCCACATACTATACAGTAAACCCTTATAAAACACACAATTCCATTTTTTAGTGTATTTGCAGAGTTGTGCCATCATGACCACAATCATTTTTAGGGTATTTTAACCAGCCCAAAAATAAACCCTTTCACCATTTGCAGTTAGTCTTTATCTCCCCCGCCCCCAACTCCTCTATCCCTAGGGAACCACTAGCCTACTTTTTTTTTTTTTTTTTAAGTATTTTCCTGTTCTGGACATTTCATAGAAATAGAATAGTACAATATGTGGCCTTCTATGACTGACTTTTTTGACGTAGCATAATGGTTTAAGGTTCATCAGTGTTACAGTGTGTATGAGTGGTTCATTTCTTTTTATTTATGGATATACCACTCTGTTTATTCATCACTTGATAGACATTTGGGTTGTTTCCACTTTCTGGCTGTGATGAGTAATGCTATGAACATTCATGGACAAGTTACTGTGTGGACATAGACTTTTATCTTTCTTGGGTATATACCTGGGAATGTAATTGCTACGTTGTGTAACTATGTTTAACCTTTCAAGGAATCGTGAGAATTTTTCCAAAACGACTACACCATTTTACTTTCAAAGGGAAAATTTTAACCATTGCTTTGTGTCTTAAAACAGGGAAAGGAGAATAGCTTTTTTTTTTTTTTTAATCTATGAATGGATGTAGGATGAAGCTTCCAACCTTTTTAATGGGGATATACTAAGGACTTTGTATAATGCACAAGAGTAGAGCCATAGTAGGATGAAGTTCTTAACATATCTTCTCAACAGGAAGTAAACATGTTCATTTAAAGTTGACATTCGTTTTCTTATTATTTCATTCTACATAGTATAATTTAAAAGGAAAGAACTAGGATTGTTTAACAGCCTACCTTGCCCAAAGTTCTGAAAGTTAAATAGGTAGTACTTATAAATGAATTGTTTACAAGGCACAAAGTAGTCTTTAAACTTGGCGTTAACCAAAAACCCTACTTTGAACTTTCCGGATTTCTGTTCTCTGGGCTAGGAGTCACAAGTTGGTAGTCTGAAGTCTGGTATCTAGACCTATTTTGATTAGCTAAATATTGTTGTTTTAGTTGAATTTGAATGCATTGAGGCAGGGTATATACTGTTTCTGTCTTGTCTTTATAATCTTTCATGTCCTACCTGACCTCTGAAGATACTTGAATTTATGACCACTTTTCTGGGCTTAAAACTAAACAGGATATTAGCCTGTTATATAAAAGAGTATATTAAAGGTTACATAATTTCCAGAAGTTACTCTTCTTTATATGCCAACTGATTTTTAATCTCTAGGAAAAGGGCACACAGTTAAGCTCTTACAGAAAAGAAAATAGCTCCATTCCTTTTTGTAAGGCTTTACTCCACCCCCACCCCCACCCTCCCCACCCCCCTGCCAAGAGAGGGCACCAAGTGAGTGAGAGGCAGAGAGAGAAATGGGTCTCACCTGAAGTGGGGCTTGAATTCACAAACTGTGAGATCATTACCTGAGCCGAAGTCCAATGCTTAACTGACTAAGCCAACCAAGCACCCCAGCCTCACTTCCTTCTGTCTGCACATATGCAGGCAACATAAAGTGAAAGGAAAATTTTGCATGTATTTTTCTTTGTCTCTTCATTTCCTAAAGAGTGATATATCTTCATCACAGTTTAAGGATATACCTTTAAATATGCCAAAACTTTTAGCTTTTAACCTAAAAGTATAAAATTTTAGTTTGAATTGTAGTATTCTCAAGCTGTGATTTCCACCAGATGCACTTCTTTTAGTAAAAACAGTACTTCTAAAAATTAAATATGCTTTATGCCAGCTGTCTTTGGGCATCACTGCCAAATCATTAATTAATAATCTTTGTAAAATGGTATTGACTCCAAGTCTTCTGTTTCTGTTTCCTGAGATTTCTTTTTAAATTAGTGAATAAAACTACTCACTGGTACATTTGTTACACTTGTTACATTTGTTCAGGAATGCTTCCCCAAAAGGACTACTTTTCTCTTAACAGTTTTTAAACCCAAAATGAATGCTTAACTATTTTGCAACTATCTTAGGTCATAGCGATAATACGAAAGTTTTCAGTGAAGTAATAAAAAGGACTTACTTCTGTCTTTTCTAGGATAAAAGAGTACATCACTTTAGAAGAAGTCGGGCAGTGCTTAAATCTGTTTGATCCCTTCTGCTAACTTTCTAGTCTCATGGGAAGTTGCTGATATTGAATATTAAGAAGAGACTGAAAGTTTTTCACTATTCTAGAAATTTAATTCTGAATTTTGATAAATCACACTGAGACTTTCTTATACAAGTTGTGTTAGATTGCCTAGCTTTATTTGACATTCAGATTGTTCTTCATTAGATGTTTAGAAACTGGTTCTGTGTTCCATATATAGTTGAAGTAAAAAATAATTGAGACTGAAAGGAATAACTTTAAGATTTATCTGTAAGGATATTTTTTATTGAAATTGATATTTTAAGAGTTTAAAGCAGTTGCTGATTTTCAGGAAATTGTTTTACAAACCTATTCTGAAAGGTCAGAATTTTGATAGTTTGAATACAAGCATTTCACTTCTCCAACAACTACCTGCAAACAGTACAACATTTACAATATTGTTCTTTACGCTTATGATTTCTCTCAAAATTTACCACAAAAGCAGAGTGTTTAAAACTGCATTTTTAATCAGTGGAACTCAATATATAGTTAGCTTTATTGAAGTCTTCTTTGTCCAAACCCAGTAAAAAAGATTCTAAACAAACAGTCCAATCAGTGGGTCTTGTGTTTATTAGTTCAAAATATTTTACCTGTATCTAGAATCCACACATAGATACCCTATTTGATTGGGATGATAATTAGGATAACTAAAATTCTGGGCCAGATTTTTTTAAAGAATCCAAGACAAACTAAACTTTACTAGATATATAAACTTCTCAGTGAGTTACCATTCTCCTTTTTTCTTTTCTTTTTTCCCCATTGAAATGCTACACTCAATAGCTGTATTTTAAATTGTGCAAAATACTGATGTTAAAGAATGCTGAAACTTTTTTTTATGTCACTTAAAGGTTAATCAGAGTATCTGAAAGGAATTGTTTTTATAAAAACATTAAAATATTATTTGTTGAAGAGCAAATACATTTTTATTTTTGCTTGTTAGCCTAGTATATTTCCTTTTTTAAAAGTAAAATATACTTAGAAGAGTCCAAGTAATTTTGATGTTTAAGTACCACTAAAGTTGTAAGCATATCTCGAGAATATACTAGAGTCAGAGTTAACAGTCCATTTCTAGATTAGCTAGTCTCCTTGTTAGATGCTGTGTATTTTGGCCCCTAGAGCCCCTTTCGTGTCCCCACAGTCTTGATTTTCCAGTCTGTAACACCATTCTTCCAGGAGTTTTTGCTCCTAGAACAGGTGGTGTAAAGAAGAGAAGTAGCAACAAGAACAGTTTGAGGGCTAAGCCTTAGGTGGCAGTGGGATAAAATCTTTCTAAAGGAAACATGTATCCGCATCATTTGACCTGCCATGGAAATGAGTTTAAGGTGGCTTCCTGGACTTTCTTTTGTTGGTCCCTTCACTAAAACACGGAGATTCCATTTATCCCTAACTTAAGGCAGCTGCCATGGGCCCTATTATCAGTCCCCATGGGTGCTTTATAATTCCTAATAATTTTCACTCTGTATCAAAGGGAAGAATCTTTTAACTTAAGGATCCCTAAGAGGGCTTTCTTATGCCTTAGAATTTGAAAGTGCCCTGAAATTTGTCCTTTAAAAAATTGTTTTGTTTTGTTTTTTTGGTTGTGCTTTAACATTCTTACATGTATCATTCTGTGAATAAATTTCCAGGTTACTCTAAATGATAGCTAAATTCAGAAGAGCCGATTCTAATTATCCCAATCTGACCTTAAGAAAAGTAAGAGAATAAACTTTTTATTTTTCTGCTTTTTTGTTGGACTGAAGTATTTAAAGGAGTAAGATAGAAAAAAGAGACAAAGTCCTGAACCTTTCAAAATAGAAAATTAATTTTAAAACTTAAAAGTATGTTCCTATTACCTATTGTTGATACTGTCTTTGTGTAAATGAATAAATAGAAATAAAGAAATTTTTTTTTTCCCAAGTGCATTTTTGACCTACTTATTCATGTCATATCATCCAAAGAAATGCTGGAGAGTTGGGTGGGTAGTATGTGACAAGGTGTAGATCCTTGAAATTCAGAAGCATAAATACTGTTTAGTTTATTAATCTGGTAGAGTTAGTTTATACAAACAAATTTTGGTACATTGTATTGTACTGCGTTCTCTTAATGAAATTAAGAGATAGGTTTTCATGAGAAAATGATCCCTCTTAGATTGAATGGGAAATGGTTAACAGTTAGTTCCAATGCCATGCATCAACAGAACAGTGCCTAGTGAGAATGCTTGGTAAGTCCTATGTGATTATAGTTTCAGAGCCAAGGTCCCTATCATTTTGGACTCTGTAAATATTTTACTACGTACTTTGCACTTATCCTCAGTGATCCTTTTATTTGGGGATATCGCAGTTGTCAATGATAGAGCTTAAATTTTCATACCGTATTTATTGCATGAGGATGTGTCCAAAAGGTCATTACTCACCACCTCTTCCAGCTCAGACTCTGGTACTCCTAGTTCTATCAGCTGAGGCCAGAAGAGAGGAAATTCTCCCTTTGGAGGTTCCTATGTTGTATTTCTTAATGGACTCATTACCAGAAAACTGGGTATTATCAAGGTTGTGTAAGATAAAACAGTGCCTTCTGAATCACTAGAGATGAAGTTTTGATGTTTAAAGTAATCATTTGCTAAAGGTTAGTAATCCTTAAATGTACATGTGTGTGTATGTATGGACACATAAATATATATTGGCCATTTTTCCAGAATATTTCATTAGCCTTGACTAAATAACAGTTTGTAACATTTTTGAGATCCTAAAACTAGATTACATATATCTTAAACAATTGTTTTAAACCTGCATGATATTTTAGGCATATTTGCAAGTTGAGGGTTACTACAAAATTCTCAAAACAAAACCCAAGTCTTTGAGTTTAAAGAAGAAATTTCATACACTTTTTTTTTGTAACATGTTGCAAGTTATGACAAAATCAGGTGATGCCAAAAGCATTGGACACCCTTGTAAGAAGGGTATTCTGTGTGCTTTTTTCCCCTTAAGAACATGTAACCTTTGTATTGTTGAAAATAAGTAATATCAATTAGCACACTTAGACTTCAAGGAGGTTGTTGACTTCCAAAAATACATATTCCACAGCAGTTCCCTGTAGCTGTAAAGCCTTCTATCCACTTCTCTAAAATTCTCTGGTTGTCTTTAAAGGTAAACTCATAAAAATGAGCTGCCACATTGCTTAATCGTCTTGCCTGCTTTCATTGCTGTGCTTTGAGAGTAATAAGGAGCAGCCGCGATAAGGCAGTGTGCCACTCTGCTTTCGCAAAGATGGCAATAGAGAGTGTGGGGACCATAAGGGGGAGAAAAGTGGCAGTGTTTTCCATTGACCAAGTCTTGCAAATAGGCCCAGCTGTTGAGTATGATCATTTGGAATCCCTGAAACACTTCTTCTAGATGAGGATTGCTCTTGTACATATTTTGATAATTGTATAATCTAGCTCTTCCCAACATTACGTGTAATACGTCTCTCGGTGTGTAACTGAATCTTTTTGAGCAATTCCTCACCACCCATCATCAAAGACTCTGAGTTTTCCATCTGTAGAAAGTACATTTGGTAGTAGAAAACAATAAACATAAGAAGTTCAAACTATAAACATGCGTTTTTGAATGCTCATGCAAAATATTCAATCTGCGTAACGAAATGAGAGGTAATTCTGCCTTGCATTTAGAGTTAAAAACATCTGTCCAATATGGCTGTAGCTGTGGGCCAATCCCACGAAAATGCAAAAAATTGTCTCTTGATACAGAAATTGAAACTAGCACTGTACAATTAAGCTCTATGGTAGCTATATTTTATGTTTTTAACTGGTCTGAAACAAAGTTTTCCAGTTGAATCTCTAGTTCATTTTCCCAAGGCACATGGAGGCTTTGTATCTTATGTGCACCTCCATTAAGGCTGTGTGCCAGGAATATGCCTTTTCCCACATAAAAAATTCCCAGATACCAGTTCAGTAGGTCTTTAACAATAGAACAAATGCTTGCATGACTGGGATATTGAGGTCATGAAAGCTCTTTATAAATTTGAAGCAATAGTAACATTTCAAGCAGTTCAGAAAGTTGGAGGTTTTATAATCCTTTATCAGTTCTTTTTTACAGAAAACAAGTCTAGCAAAAAAAGTACGTTAAGGTTCTAATCGCATCTATTGTCGTTTCCCCAAAATAGAATGAATAGAAACATACTCTGTTCTGGTTCAATCTTGGGCAAAACTATTTACTGTAGAAGAAAGGTAGGGTTGAGAAGTCAACTGATGTGCACTGGTATAGCCAGATCACCTGCTTGCAGTGGGCTGGTACCTCTGCCCTCGCATACTTGTTAAAAGCCTAGTATTACCAACCCACCACCACCTCCCCAGAATAAATGGCTGGACTAATGAGAATGGAGAGAATTTAAAATGCCGAGACCATTTTCTCTTAGTTTTTGTCTAAGCTGATCCCCTACCTAGTGTTTTGAGTTCTTTACATTGTAGGTAAAATCTGAATGGTGTTTAAATCTGCTAAATGAGAAAAGTTTAACTGCACTTTTTTTCCTGAACGTAGCTTGGTTCTGGTTGGTTGTATGTCAGTCTTCGACAAAATGAAAACACGTACATTCATCTAACAAGGTTATATCCGTGATTAGATCAGCCCTATATATGATGGGGCAAGTTTCCTCAGTATCAATCAGGAAAGTCAAAAGAACATCAGAGTCATCATCTGGGGTGCTTTTCAGAGATTGTGACACCTGGACCTTAATCTCAGATGCTCTTATTCTGAAGGCCTGGGCTGGTGGACTCCGTAATCTGTATTTTTAACATGTCCCTTATGGGATTCCAATCTCTGCAGTACTCACTTTGAGGAATGCTACCCCAGAGGAAGATCTCTCAGTATATCATCTCTGGCTACCCCTAGTTTGGGGATAGTTGGATTTGGAGAACAATTCTGTGGTCCATTTATACTTCATAAAGGATTTTGTTGGCATGATTCATCTTTTCCTGCCAAGCTTGTACTCAGGAATGTTAGTTGTCGAAGGCAAGGGAGACTCATGAACAGGCTGAAAAGTGGATTGAACAAGATCTGAAAGCCAAGACGTGGCCAAAAATGAATGGGAAGAAGGAAGAGGGAGTGACTGCAGAAGAAAAGGTGGATTCTGAGGCCAAGTGCAGGCAAGCCAAGGGTAATAATGAACTAGGCTCAGCGGGGAAGGTGCTGAGTGGACATTATGGAGGCAGAGATACCATACTTGCCTCTTGGAGGGAGGAACTCTACCTTTAGCCCTCTTGGAAAAATTTAGTATACTACTCACGGACTTCAGAGAAGTATGGCCTGTCATTGCTTCTTTTCCCACCTTGGAATTAATATGTCTTCTCCTTAATAAGAATGTTAATGGCATATGAATACTATTACTGGTACGTTTTAAAAACTCAAGTTCCAGAGACAATCTTGGGCATATTGAGATTCATATTGTGCATGTATTTAAAATTTTCACATATAACTCATATAAGTATAAAAATAAGTATACCTTTATTTTTTTAAATTTTTAAGTTAGTATACCTTTAGAGAATGATAATAAATACCCAAATTAGCTTAAGAAAGAGAACATGGCATTAATTTAGACCAGGTCTTCTCTGACCACACCCTCCTTCTCCTCAACAAGAGGTAACCACTAAATTGAATTTTGGTTTAAACCACTAAATAATTTGTTATTTCTTTTCTTTTTGTATGTGTGTATGGTTTTACTTAAAAAAAAAACTTAAAGATTTATTATTTTTTTAAGAACAGTTTTAGGTTCACAGCAAAACTGAGAGAAAGATGCAGAGGTTTCCCATATACCCTCTGCCCCCATCTACACACAGCCTCTGCCATTATTGATATCCCCCAACAGAGCAGTTTGTTAAAATAGATGCACCTATGTTGCATAATTACCTAAGATCCATAGTTTTCTTTAGGATTCACTTTTGGTGTACATTCAATGGGTTTGGATGAATGTATAATGACATGAATCCATCATTATAATATGCAGAGTATTTTCAATGCTGTATAAATCCTCTGTGTTCTACTATTTGTGTCTCGAACCGCACCCTCACCTTCAACCCCTGGCAACCACTGATCTTCTGGGTGTCTCCATAGTTATACCTTTTCCAGAATGTCATATGGTTGGAATAATCAGTATGTAGCCTTTTCATATTGACTTCTTGCACCAGTAATACACATTTAAGTTTCTTCTGTGTCTTTTTGTGCCTTGATAGCTCATTTCTTTTTTGTGGTGAATGGTATTCTATTGTCTGAATGTACCACAGTTCATCCACTCACCTACTGAAGGATGTTTGGTTGCTTCCAAGTTTTGATAATTATAAATAAAGCTGCTAGAAATATCTATGTGCAGGTTTTGATATGGACAGAAGTTTTTTATTCATTTGCATAAATATCAGAGTACAGTTGCCGGATTGTATAGTAAGTTAGTTACTGTTAGTTTTGTAAAAAAAAAAAAAAAAACGCCAAACTGTCTTTTTTTTTTTTTTTTTTTTTTCAACGTTTATTTTTATTTTTGGGACAGAGAGAGACAGAGCATGAACGGGGGAGGGGCAGAGAGAGAGGGAGACACAGAATCGGAAACAGGCTCCAGGCTCCGAGCCATCAGCCCAGAGCCCGACGCGGGGCTCGAACTCACGGACCGCGAGATCGTGACCTGGCTGAAGTCGGACGCTTAACCGACTGCGCCACCCAGGCGCCCCCCAAACTGTCTTTTAAAGTGGCTGTACTACTTTGCATTCCCACCAGCAATGAATGAGAGTTCCTGCTGCTCCACATCTTTGTCAGCATTTGGTGTTGTCAGTGTTCCAGATTTTGGCCATTCTAATACATGTGTAGTGATATCTTGTTCTAGTTTGCATTTCTCTGATGACATAGGGTTTGGTGGAACATCTTTTTTATATGCTTATTTGCCATCTGTATATCTTCTTTGGAGAGGTGTCTGTTAGGTCTTTGACCCATTTCTTTCTTTCTTTCTTTTTTTTTTTAATTTCAAGTTAGTTAACATACAGTGTAGTATTGGTTTCAGGAATAGAACCCAGTGATTTCATCATTTCATTTAACACCCAGTGCTCATCCAAACAGGTGTCTTCCTTAATGCCCATCACCCATTTATCCCATTCCTCCACCCACCTCCCCTCCAGCAACCCTCAGTTTGTTCTTTGTATGTAAGAGTGTCTTATGATTTGCCTCCTCTGTTTTTATCTTATTTTTCTTCCTCTTCCCCTATGTTCATCTGTTGTGTTTCTTAAATTCCACATACGAGTGAAATCATATATTTGTCTTTCTCTGATTAATTTCACTTAGCATAATACACTCTAGTTCCATCCACATTGTTGCAAATGGCAAGATTTTATTCTTTTTCATAGCTGAGTAATAATAGTCCAGTGTGTGTGTGTGTGTGTGTGTGTGTGTGTGTGTGTGTGTATACGCACACCATATCTTCTTTATCCATTCATCAGTCAGTGGACATTTAGGCTCTTTCCATAATTTGGCTATTGTTGATAGTGCTGCTATAAACATTGGGGTGTATGTGCCTCTTTGAATCAGCATTTTTGTATCCTTTGGATAATTTTGGATAAATACCTAGTAGTGCAATTGCTAGGTCATAGGTATCTCTGTTTTTATTTTTTTTGAGGAACCTCCATACTGTTCTCCAGAGTGGCTACACCAGTTTGCACTCCCACCAACAATGCGAAAGTGTTCCCCTTTCTCCACAACTTCACCGATACCTGTTGTTTCCTGGGTTGTTCATTTTAGCCATTCTGAGGTGTGAGGTGGTATCTCATTGTGGTTGTGATTTGTATTTGATGTTGAGTGATGTTGAGCATCTTTCATGTGTCTATTAACCATCTGGATGTCTTCTCTGGAAAAGTGCTTTGACCCATTTCTTGACGAATTTTTTTTCTTGTTGAGTTTTAAGAGTTCTTTATATATTTTGGATAATAGTTTATCAGATGTGTAATGATACTGAGTATCTTTTCATGTGCTTGTTGGCCATTTTCATTTATTTGTAGGACTATCTATTCAGTCTTTTGCCCCATTTTTGAATTCGGCTATTTGTACTTTTACTGTTGAGTTGTTAAAAATTTCTCTTTCGGGGCACTTAGGTGGTTCAGTTGGTTGAGTATCCGACTCTTGATTTTGGCTCAGGTCATGATCCCAGGGTCGTGGGATCAAGCCCACATCGGGCTCTGTGCTGAGCGTGAGCCTGCTTGGGATTCTCTATCTGCCACTCTCCCCAGTTCATGCTCTCTCTCAAATAAAAAAGAAATCTTTTTAAATCTCTCTCTGTCTCTCTGTCTCTCAATATATAGATAGATATAGGTATAGATGTATTAATACATAAGTACACATACATGTTTTTCTGGATAATCTCTTACCAGAGATGATTTGCAAGAGGTGATATTTTTTCCCATTCTGTAGGTTGGATTTTTCACTTTCTTGATAATGTCCTTTGATACATGAAAATTTTAATTTTGATGAAATTAATTTATCAATATTGCTTTTTGTGCTTATATCTAAGCTTATATCTTTGTGCTTATATCTAAGAATCCATTGCTAATCAAGCTTTCTTGAAGTATCATTGACAAATAAAAATTATATCTCTTTCGGTTATACAATGTGATTTTTTAAGGTGTACAACTGATGATTTAATTAATATACATATACGTGTAAAAGGACTACCACAATCCAGTTCGTTAATATGTCTATCTCATACTTTTATTGTGTGTGGTCAGGACACTTAAGATCTACTGTCTTAGCGAATTTCAAATATACAATCCAGTATTATTAATGATGGTCATCATATTATACATTAGAACTCTAGAATTTACTCTTCCTATGATAGAAAGTTTGTACCCTTTGACCAGAATTTTCCCATTTCTTTCACCTTATAACCTCTGGCAACCACCAGTCTTTCTGGTTCTGAGTCTGAGTTTGTTAGATTCCATATATAAGTGAGATCATATAGTATTGGTCTTTCTGTGTCTGGCTCATTTCACTTAGCATAACATCCTCCAGTTTATCCATGTCACAAATGGTAAGATTGCCTTCTTATTTAAGGTCAAGTAATATATATATATATATATATATATATATATATATATATATATTTGATATATATATCCCACAGTTTTTCATCTGTTCATTCATTGATGGGACACTTTGACTATTTCCATATCTTGGCTGTTGAGAATAATGCTGCAGTGAACATGGGAGTGTGGATGATCTTTTTAAGATACTGATTTCATTTTCTTTGGATATATACCCAGAAGTGGGATTGCTGGACATAAGGTAGTTCTATTTTAATTTTTTGAGGAACCTCAAAATTACAAAACAGTGTTTTGTAATTTCCTTTTTTTTCTCTCTCTGTTTTTTACTGGCCTGTAGAATCCTGAAGGTTAAAGGATGGTTTGTTGTTTCCTCTGTTCCTAGCACACTTTTGTGAGAAGGAATAGCTAGCCGAAGGCACTGAGGCTTTTTGACTGAATGAAAAAAGGTAGGTAGAATAAACACCACTCTTGTTTTACAGAAGAGAAAAGTTAAAGCTTATTGGAGTTTTAAATGATGGCCCAGGGTCAAAAGTGGGTCAGCACAAGAACCAAGACCTTTCAATTCCAAGATCACAGTTCCTTCCACCCTGGAACAAAAGACAGATATTACCTACACGATAAGTTGGAGGTGCAGGCTTTTATGACAGGCCAAGGCATTTTGACTTCAAGTAGTGAATGATTATAGCTAACATCCTATTAAAAAAAGATGTACACAAACATGTCAGGAGATCTACTACACATTGCTGCTTTAGAAGAGCCATACTGAAAAATAGCATTTGGAGTATGATTCCCATGTATTGAATGCATGAATGTGTAAGTGGAAGGGTGTTTTACCAGTGTCATTGATGTTTATTTCTTGATGCTAGGATTTTAGGGAGTTTTAAATTTTCTTCTTTTCTGAATTGTTTGAATTTTCTACAATAAGAATGTAAAAACACAAGAAATAAAATAAAAAAGTGTTTGACATTAAAAAGATCACATTAAACTATATAAGCTAGCATTTATATGCACTTTGCAGTTTCACACCACCTGTAGTACCCCTATTTCTTTGTAAATTCTTCTAGGGCAGCAACTGTGTGTTACTCGTGGTTATAAGCCCAGCATGCAAAGCCTGGCACAAGTAGATGTTTGGGAAGGCTTGTGGAATGAATGCAAATTGCCTCTGTGAACTGTAGTTTTTATCATCTTCAGTGGACACCTAGGGGGCCCCAGGAATGACATGAACAAAGGTTTGAGCTGAGGGGAGTTTTATCTCCTTCCTGATTCGTGTTGCCATGGCACTCAGGAGACCAGAAGTCCTAGTGCAAAAGTTTTAAAAAGCCTAAAGTGGTAAATTTACAGATTTGTCTCAAGTCCTACCTTAGCACTCTACAAAAATTGGGCTTTTCAATGGAAGAGGCTTAATAAAAATCAGTGGTGGTGCCAACCTTTTTGCTCTGAATAATATTTCAATCTAGCCTTTTGGCTTTAATGACAGTTGTCATTACTGTTGGGTTTCATCATTCCCAGGAAAGCCTTCCTTTAAAATCAATACCTAGGGATTCATTTGTGGATGCAATCAATTCCCTGATTATCTGAACTCCTCAAAAAGTGTTGGTTTTGCTCCCTCAACCATCTGTTTGGTTTTTAATCATTGTAGAAAGATAATTAGGAATAAACGGCCTTAGGCCATTGATTTAAAATTAATAGCTTTAAAAATACTTCACTTCCGTTTTTTACTAGTTATATTACTTATTGTTTACATAGATTTAATAAGAAGAAAGTCGTCACCCATAGTCCCATCACCTCAACACAAACTCTTTTTATTTTTCCATGTATTTTTCCAGTTCTTGACTAAAATGCACACATAGTCAAAGGGTTAGGCACAATTTTCAATCTTCTCAATTTATTTTGGATTAAACAAATGTTTTCACAATGATTTTTTAAATACCTGCATGGTGCTTTAACTTGTAGATTCACACTGTACAAAACCATTGCACAAATGGCAATTTCCAGTTTTTCACTGACATTTAATTGGGTTGAACAGCAAATTTTTACCCATTTGGCTCTATTTATTTTCCAACTACAAGCAAAATCTTAATTGATTTTTCCTTCTGTCAGACTCTTAATTATTGAATTAATCTGAGCTTAATTTTTTTTTAGCAACATTTGGAGGTATAATTGACATAAAATAAACACATGTTTGGGGTACAGTTTAGTAAGTTTTGATACATGCATTTACCTGTGAAGCTATCACCATAATCAACATAGTGAACATATCCGTCACCCCGAAGAGTTTCCTTGTGCACTTTGGTAATCTTTCCCTCCCTGTACCCTCCCTCCTCAGGCAGCTGTTGATCTGCTTTCTGTCCTATAGATTAGTTTGCATTTTCTAGAGGTTTATATTAATGGAATAATACAGGACATACTCTTTTATTTCCTGGTTTCTTGCATTCCACATAAATACTTTGACATGCATCCATGTTTTTGATTGTTCCTTTTTATTGTTGAATAAAAGGTATTTTTTAAATACCTTTGTCAATACTTGATGTTGATACCACACTGTTTTGATTACTTTGGCTTTGTAATAAGTCTTGAAATGAGGTAGTATTAACCCTCTAACTTAGTTCTTTTCCCAAATCATTTTGTCTAGTATAGATCTTTTGCATTTCCATATTAATCTTAGAATCAGCTTGTCAATTTCTAGAAAATTTCTGCTGGGGTTTTGATTGAGATTATCTTGAATATATATTTTGGAGATAATTAACATCTTAACAATGTTGAGTCTTTTAATCTATAAGATATATTTCTCCACTTATTTAGGTCTTTAATGTCTTTCAGCAATATGTACAAATTTTTCACGTATTTTGTCAGATTTAGCCCTAAGTATTTCATATTTTTTATGCTATTTTAAGTGCTGTTTTTAAAATTAAAATTTTAATGAATTGTTTACTGATTGTTATTTGCTTACTGAAATACACTTGATATTTATATTGATCTTTTATCCTGCAACCTTAGCTAAGTCTTTTATCCTGCAACCTTAACTAACTTAGCTTAGTTATTCTTCTAACTTTTTTGTGGATTCCATTGGGTTTTCTACATAGGTGATGATGTGAGCTATATATAAAGGTAGTTTTTACTTCTTTGCCACATTGAATACCTTTTTATTTCTTTTTCTTTGTCTGATTGCATGCTCCAGGACCTCCAATGCAATGTTAAATACAAGTGTCTTTATCTTATTCCTGATCATAGGGGGAAAGCATTCAGTATTGACCATTAAGTATGATGTGTCCAGTATAGGTTTTGTATAGATGTCCTTTATCAATTTGAGGAAATTCCCTCCTATACTTAGTTTTCTAGGAGTTTTTATTAGTAATGGGTATTAGATTTTTGCCAAATGCTTTTTCTATGTCTGTTGAGATGATCATATGGTTTTGCTACATCACCACCCCCTTTTTAATACAGATGCTCTCCCCACCACACTCGGGCTCTGACATCCTGTACCAGGACACTAGGACACCCTTCTGGGAGATAAATTCTTACCTTGCTTGAGCTCTGAATCCACATTCTGGACCACATTCCCTCCAACATAGAGGCCTGCCTTACCCCACTTGGGCTTTAAAACCCATGCCATGCTGCTTCTCTGAATGGGCACCTCTTTACCCAGCTCAAAGTCTGTCACCTTGTTGCAGGCCACACCCACGCATCAACATCATGCTTACCCTGCTCAGGCACTTCTCTGTGGATATCCTCCTTTCCCTGTTTGGGCCCTGTCACCTGCTCTGAGTACCATGCCATCTAGACTTTCCCTCCTTGTACTCTTAGCTGCTGGTGCAGATGCCTGTCTTGCTCTGTTTTAGCTAATCATTTTAGCAGAATTGTTTGTTAAGGGACAGAAAGAAGAGAGGAAAGAATATTTGTAATTTTAGAAAGTTCCCCAAATGATTTTTATGATTATGTTACAGTTGACCAATAGACTTCACTTTGATAACAACTGGATGACAGTGGGGCACCTGGGTGGCTCAGTCAGTTAAGTGTCCCAACTTCGGCTCAGGTCATGATCTCACGGTTTGTGAGTTCAAGCCCCGTGTCGGGCTCTGTGCTGACAGCTTGGAGCCTGGAGCCTGCTTCGGATTCTGTGTCTCCTCCTCTCTCTGCCTCTCCCATGTTCATGCTCTGTCTGTGTCTGTGTCTTAATAATAAATAAACGTTCTAAAAAAAATAATAAATTATTAAAAAAAACTGGATTACAGCAATGGAACCCAAATACTTTGATATTAAAAATAATTTTTAATTAACCAACAGGGTTTTGTCAGTTTAATATCCAACTCTTGGTTTCGGCTCAGGTCATGATCTCAGGGTTGTGAGATCGAGCCCTGCATCAGGCTCCACAGTGGGTGAGGAACCTGCTTAAGATTCTCTCTCTCTCTCTCTCTCTCTCTCTCTCTCTCTCTCTCTCTCCCTCTCCTTCTACAGCTCGTGTGCACACACACACAGTCTCTCTCTCTCAAATAAATAAATAAATAAATAAATAAATAAATAAAAGCTAAAAAACCAATAAATATAAAAATAATTTGGAAATGTGATTTAGAATGTGCATTGACACATAGGTGGGAAATAGCTCATTGTTTTCTTCCAAAAATTTTTTTTAATGTTTATTTATTTTTTTGAGAGACAGAGAGACAGAATGTGAGCAGGGGAGGGGCAGAGAGGGAGTCACAGAATCCAAAACAGACTTCAGGCTCTGAGCTGTCAGCACAGAGCCTGATGCGGCACTCAAACTCATGAACTGAGATTATGACCTGAGCCAAAGTTGGATGCTTAACCAACTGAGCCACCCAGGCTCCCCAGTTTTCTTGAAAAGTTTTACCAGAGAAAGAAAAATAGGCTATATGAGACTAATAGAATATCCCAGATATCAGTAAAGCAAATGATTATGTAAAAGCACTTTAATTACTGTCAGTCTCCTGAAAACTCCATAGATGAGTTTTGCATGGATAACGATAAGGAAGGATTATGGTGAAACATATTCTGTGCTTTTATTAGGAGTATCTATCTACAAAGTCACATGTCCAAGGTAGTCCGTACAGGAAGGGTGGAAAGATAGAATCTGCCATCAGCCCTAAAGAAACTCATCATCTGTCTCCTTCAAGGCTCTCCTCTTTAGTACACCTGCTGTCTTCCAAATCTTTCTCTTTCCCAAGCTGTCTATCAGATAGTTTATTCATACCAGCAGTCTTGTCTTTTTTGGCCCTCTTGCCATACTCCTGACTTGTTTTCTCAGATTTCCCATTCTCACTTTCATCTCTACCACTTCTCTCATTATGCCAGCAGCTCACAGGAGTGATAAATGGAAAGCTCAGGAGGGTAGGGAGGCAGCTGGTGAATGCTCACATGTTACTGATTTCTCCTTGCTACAGCCCATCTCTGTCTTTCTCCCCCAGCCAATCCATTAACAAATGCTGTGCACCCTGCTCCAGTACCTATCTGAATCCATTCACACTTTGCTGCTCTACCATTGGCCTGATCTGAGCCCCTCCATCACCAGCCTAGATTACTGCCATGACCTTCAAGGCTGGTCCTGCTGCCACTGTGTCCGGTTACAGTTTATTCTCCACATGGTGGAAGACTGATCTTTGACAAATGTATAGCGAATCATCTTTCTGCTGTGCTCAGAATCCCTCTGTGGCTCCTCACTGTTGAGATCTAGCCCTCTGGTTCAGTGGTTGATGGTAAATGTTTAATAGTCAGCCTTGGAAAGGACCCTGATTTGTAGTCTGTCAATGTTAGTGGTGTAAATAATTTTATCGTGGCCTGTTTCAAGCTTCTTTCTTTCTTTTCTTCCTCCTTTTTTTCCTCTTCCCTCATTCCCCTTTATCCTTTCCCTTCTTCCTTCATCTCTTTTCTTGTTCCCTGCCTCCGCCTCCTCCTTCAGAATGTACATTCTGGGAGAGGAAGATCCTTGTTTGTCTTAGTCACTGCTCACTAAGTATTTGTTGAATGAATGATTGACCAAATAAATGGATGATCCATTCTTATTGCTGTATTTCCAGCATTTAAGAATTGTTCAAGGGTAGATGGCCTAGTTTTCAAATAACCAAATAATGTTCAGCACTTTAAAGTTCAAAAGCACTGCCTCACACATAATCTCATTCGACCCAGACCCAGGCACCATCCTGAGAAGAAGCCAGGGAAGGTGTTTGTCTCCCCAC
Organism: Prionailurus bengalensis; assembly: GCF_016509475.1. Taxonomy (NCBI): domain Eukaryota; kingdom Metazoa; phylum Chordata; class Mammalia; order Carnivora; family Felidae; genus Prionailurus; species Prionailurus bengalensis. The sequence continues at coordinate 134,741,854 of NC_057350.1, read as the reverse complement.
TTTGCAAATGAGGAAACAAAGACTCAGAGGTGTAGAGGTGTCCAGCCCCAGGTCACACCCCAAGTGACATTATCTGCAGGGTCTGACTCCCAGTCTGGCACTCTTCCCTTTGGCCAGTGATTGTCTGGCTCTTGGGAGGGGCTCAGCAGGGGGCCTGGCGCTTCAGGGAGACAGGTCCCAAGAAACAGGAGAGAAAGGGAGGGAGAGCAGGAAGAGGCAACTGATAACAGAGGAATGGCTTCCTTAGCTGTGTCTTTCACTTCAGGGCCGGCACAATGGTGATTTCAGACCAGCTCCCATTCCTGTCACTAGATTCACGCCCCCAGAAATGGAGGGTTGTGCTCCCCTCTCCCAGACCCAGCAGCCCTCAGGGAACAGGCTCATTTCCAGGAGCCCTGTCTTCTTACACTTCTGTAGAACAGCAGTAGAGCTTGGAGACCTACAGGCTGAATTCATTTCCCACGTATGGCTTATTTAGGTCCTGTAGAGTTTCAAAAATTGAACCAATTTACAAAGCAGGAGATTCCACCTGGGTAAGTGGGGTTATTTTTGGCAAACAGGAAACTGACCATTATCGACTGGACTGACGGTGGCCATCCCCTGAAACCAGACAAGTGTTGTCCAGTTCATTACAGTCCCCACACTTTCCTGTCACCTCCAACCTTGAGGACTGCTGCCTACTGCCATTTATTTTCATGCTTGCGCTTTTGTTTTCCTTATTGTTGGGAAACATACTTCTGAACCTGCATCTCTACCAAAAGGAGGAAGACAAAATACGCAGGGCCTCATGATGTTATGACATCATGACCCGCAGTATCTGAGTCCCTGAGCCTTGGATTATATCACGCTTTCAAATACATCCTCTCTGAGTCCTCTGGGCAATTCCACAAAGAAGACTTCAAGAACCTCCATTTAGGTGAGGGACCCTGGAGCTCAGGGAGATTGAGAGGCTTGCACAGGGTTTCATAATTAATTAGAAGCAGACCTAGAATTTGAAGACAAAATCTCGCTGGGCATGGGAATCCGCATAAATTGCATTCACAGCCACACACATTGCCTTTGTGCCCACAGCACGAGTGACTTGAAACAGCCCTTGTGTAATCCGCCACAGGACCCAGTAGGTGGCGCCCTAAGCCAACAAAGCTTTCCAGAACAATGCCTTTGTGGAAATTGGTTTTCTTCCATTATCACAGCATTTTAAGTCCAAATGGTTTATCCTTTCTTTTTCTCTCTCTTTTAAAATAATGGTCTTTCAACACACACTATAGCATGGCTTTAGTGCCAGGCCTAAAATGAAATTTGCTTTAATCCATCACCTAGGGAGAAAGTGTTTGTGTCACAACTGACATCTGTTAAATTTTAAATGAAGTAAGCAAGCAGTAAGAAGGCCTGAAATACGTTCATTGTTCAAGAAGTCATGCAGACACTGATCAGCTGCTCTGTACAATTAGGAATAAAACAACCACCTTTTCTTCCCCTTGTTGGGGGGAGACTTTTCAGGCACTGCTGAAAGCCTCAGTGAGGAAAAAGGCAGAAGATGGATGGACTTGCACTCCATAAAGTTAACACTTCCCTTTCAAGTTCAGGCAAATTGGCTGGGCACAGCGGGGATGACTACTCTGACAGCTCCATTGTCCCGGCTTCTGCCCAAAGTGTTGAATGGAAAGAAGCCCAGGACTTCCCCTCCTTACCTGCTACTTTTTTTTTTTTTTTTTTTTTTTGCAAAGTGTTAAGAAAGTGAGAGAAGCTTCATCCAGAGTGGCCCACTCAGTTTTAAACATCCGCATATTATATGGTGAATCTATACGTTTGTTCTTTTGTATTTCACACTATCAAGGAATTTGGAGCCAGTCTCTCCAATGCTAGCGCTTGCCATCTATTCTTCAAGCTTCATTATTAAAAAGAAATGACAGCAGATGTAATTCTGATATGCAGCTTAAGTATGAGTTAATTTGTTCCTTACAAAGATGTACTAAGATTATCAAATGAGAAAGTGAAGACTTGCCTATAAAATAAAATATTATAATTGTGGGTTGGGGTATTTTGGATGTTGGAATTTTTTGATAAATGTGAGGATTGGCAGAAAGGCTTTCAACTTCAACCCTTTGTTTCATCTTCCCCCACCCCCCACCCCTGTAATTAGGTTAGTGTCTATGGCAGTAACAAGTAGTGCTTCCCAAATGGCCACACACATTTCCCAAACCCCCCTACAGTCCTGTGGATGAGCTCTGGCCAATGGGAATGTGATTGGAAGGCATGGGTGTGAGGGTGTAAGGCACCTAGGAACCAGTTTGGCTCTTTCATATTCTCTTCCCCTGTCTTGAAATCATGGAGGCCATATGCTCCAAAAGGTGTTCCTCCAAGATGGCAGATAGACTGTGGGAAGCAAAAAACCCTTTGCTGACCTGCACTGGACCTGTAACCCAAATGAGAAATACTATTTTGTTGTGTTAAGCCATTGAGATTTGGCCTTAACTTGTATAGCAGCAGAACCTATCCTATCCAAGAAGGCAGGGCTGCTGCCTTATTTCATTGAAGCCTGACCACCACTCATGCTGACAGTCTTTCCTTTGATTATATAAAATATTTAAGTAAAGTTTCAGTGAAGTTAAGATTTGAACCTAGGACGTCTCAGTCTATGGTCTCATCTCCAAATGACTCCATAAATAAGAAAAATACCTATTTTCTTACATGATAATAAGTCCATAGGGAGGCAGTACCAGCATTGATTGCTTCAGCAGCAAAACACAGTGCAGGATTCAAGATTTTTCCATCTTCCTAACATGAAAAAGATTCTCCTAACCATGTTGCCTTTGTCTCAGGTTTGTCCCCTCATGGTCATTAGATGGCTACAAGAGCTCTAAGCATCACAGTCTTTCCCAGCGATATCCAAATGCTAGAATCAGAAAGTCTGATTTGGTTTCACCTTTTTAAGAGTGAGGAAAACTTTCCTAGAAGTCCTTCTTGCAGACCTCTCATTAGCCAGAATTGTGTCAAATGCCTCATTTTAAAACAATCACTGACAATGGAAACAATTATAATTTTGGACCTAGACTAATCAAGATTTACACCTTGAGACTTCAGTGGGGCCTAGCCTAGCTTCCAGAACTATCTGCTGCATTTCTGAACAGATTTAGTTTTCCATTAACAAAGAAGGAGGAGATAATCACTACTGAGTTGATGACTAATATTTTCAGCCAAAATTGTCCTTTACTTTGTGAGGCTCAAAGTCAATGGCATCCCTCTGGGCTGATGATTCCTCACTCTTGAATCTCTATGATTCCTTTTAGATCACTGATGCAATACATGCATGTGAACTTGAACCTCTGTGGCACAACTTTTCGCAAAACCCAGTCTGCCAACTTCTGTCCTTACATTTCCATCTACAGATCACAGGTGCGTGCGTCTCCATAGGCTGACCTTTGCATGTTCATACTAATTGCAGATTTAAACTATAAGCCCTAACACTCCTAAAATCCTAGCTCCCCTCTGTAAAAATTCCCCAAAGTAGTACTTAATTTCACATGCTTGCCAAATCTTAAATCCAAAAGCAAAACCAATTTTCCTTTGTGCTGCAACTAAAGCTAAAGAAAGTTCTAGGCTTTGGAAGGCACATACTGGTGTCCTCAATAGCATCTCACAGCAGAGATTTAAGTTAGGAATCTCTCTGATATGTTTGTTTCATTGAACTCTTTGGGCTAAAAAGAAATGGACAAAGCTTTCTTCCCCATTTCTACCAGTCACAGGAGTCCTCTCTAAATAGCCAAAGTGGGGGTGCCTGGGTGGCTCAGTTGGTTGAGAGTCCAACTTCGGCTCAGATCACGATCTCATGGTTCATGAGTTTGAGACCCGTTTCGGGCTCTGTGCTGACAGGTCAGAGCCTGGAGCCTGCTTCTGATTCTGTGTCTCCCTCTCTCTCTCCCCTCCCCCACTCACACTCTGTCTCTCTCTCTGTCTCTCTCTCTCTCTCTCTCTCTCTCTCTCTCTGTCTCTCTCAAAACTAAATAAATATTTAAAAAAAGATTAAATAGCCAAAGTGAAGTAGTCCTAGGGCCACTTTTTACTCCTTGTTCATACAGCGGATACACTGCCTTGAACATCTGTGAATTTACCTTTCCTTTCATTTTTCTGAACATTGTCCCTAAGCTGGTTTTAATGTGTTTCTGATAATGAAAACAAAACAAACGCACTTAACCTTCAAAAAAGGGAGATGAATATAATCACTTCAGAATTGGAAAAAAATGTCTGTAAACATCTGGTCAACTGTATCTACATGATGATCCTTCTGCAATTACTAAAGGAGTAAAACCCACTCTTCCCGTTTACTCTGGAGCTTATGCGAGGTGGCTGTGATTTAAAAGAAGCAAACTCAAGTCATAAAGTTTTGTGGTAGTTGTAATTTCTCATCAAAGAAGGGTAGCAAGTTTCCCATCATTAGAAAGGATTCAAGCAGAGGGTAGGTGACCTTTTGTCCAGGATTCCTGAATTAGTAGAGGTTGAGGGTAAAGGATTTATTTAAGCTCTCTTCCAAAAGATTCTAAGTCAGGAAAAACTATCTTTATATTCATATGGTGCTTTATAAAACCCTTAGACACATATTTTTTTCTGATTAAGCTTCAAAACAACCCTGTCAGGTAGGTGGGTTTACTACTATCATTTATATATGAAGAAATTGAGCTTCAGACAGAAGTTAAGCGATTTATCCGGGGTCCTACATTTAGAAAGTGGAAGGTCCTAACAACTTCTGAGTCAAAGATATCTCCACGCTCAGGACAAGGGCAGGCGCAAGGCCAGGCCCATCACCGTGTGGCTGAGGTGGTGGCAAGGGCGACCATACTGTTCAGCACAGAAAAATAGCTGCCCTGGACGTTGCCCTTTCTCCTATGCCTGAAAGCTGGTCCTTGGCGAAGCTGTGTGTCTTCAGGGCCCCCTTTTGTACTTTTGGTTAATGTAGATCCGGGCTGTCCTGTCTCCTCAAAAGTGAAATTTGTGAAGCCTGTGCTTCAAACTTGCCTGGTGTTTCAGCGCATTCCTGGAGTATTTCTTCTTTAAAAGGACCATAGGCAGAGGCACCCCAAACAACGGTGTGCCCTCGGGCCCTTGGCTTCAGCATTGGAGAAAGGGGCATTTCTGTCATGGGGTCTTTCCGGTCGTGCCACACTGGCTACTCCACCTCGTCTGAATTGTGTGACAGCACAAAAGGCAATACTGCTGCTTGGTGAGGGAAAGAATGCTGATGGAGGGGACAGGATGTCCCGTTTCAGTTTCCCCACGGCCCCCAGGCTGGATGGGAGGACGAATCCCCTGGTGGAAGGGCCTGGGAACAGGGCTTTCTTCCACACACTTCTTCCTATCAGATTCTGCCCTATTCTGGTAATTCAATGGGAAATGAATCCACCCAGGAGTCTGGGCTGGCCCCCGAAAGGAAGGTAAATCTAACAAAGAGAAAGTCATTGCCAATTTTAGAGACCATGTGTTAACAGGAATAAACAGGAATACAGCTGAGTGGGAAAATGGGTGTTTCACCATGGGTTGTATCTAAACAGGCAATAGTCAAGCCAGAAATGTGCTTTGTACCTTTTTTCATTTGGGTTGGCCAGTGGGGGTAGATGAGACGGAATAAAGTATACACAGATTGCTTCAAATATACTATCTCTAGGTGTTTTTTGTTTTTTGGTTTTTTTAAAGCATTTGGTCTTGCTGCTCCTAATGCAACCGGAGGCAGTTACACTTTGATTGAATCTGGAAGATGTTTTTCTCCCTTGCCTAAATATCTTTGACCACACAGCATGAGCTTTGCGCCTATTGGTGATACATTTTCTGACTCTGAGGGCCTGAGGAAATTGATGTGCAGAGAGAGGGTAAGTGACTTGTCCATGGTTGTACCGCTTGGAAATGTGAAGTCAGGACTCTCACACAGTCTCCTGACTCCCTGCCCAATGTCTTTCTGGACACCTGGATAAGACATAGGCACAAGGAAGGGTCAGGCACCCCACTACACAGCAGGATGATACGTTGATACTAATTTTTGTAATCATTTTTACCCCAAAGGCTTTCTCCCTCAAGCTACACCGGAGGCATCTGCTATGTCAGAGGAGGGACATTAAGGCATAAAAGTAGAAGCACATGTTTTTTGTTTCCTGCAACAAGGCTTTAAAGATATGCAGGAGCTTGGGGCACTTGGGTGGCTCAGTCAGTTAAGCATTGAACTTCAGTTCAGGTCATGATCTCACCGTTCGTGGGTTCATGCCCCGCATCGGGCTCTGTGCTGACAGCTCAGAGCCCAGGAGCCTGCTTCAGATTCTGTGTCTCCCTCTCGCTCCGCCTCTTTCGCACTAGCACTCTCTCTCTCAAAAATGAATGAACATTAAAAAAAAAAATTTTAGAGATGCGGGAGCTTAAAAATCTGAGCCCTAATGAATTAAGGCCCAAAGTTTATGCCAAAAACAATAGATTTGGAAGAATAAATGAGATTGCAAGAGAGCGGGGAAGAGACGTGAGGAGTAGGGAACAGAACTTGGATATTAGTAAGTCTTACTGAGAAAGGAGACTATGCCTTGCTCCCACCACACACATCTCACATGCACCCAAAGGGGCTGTGGGAATTACTGAGAGGGATGCAGCCTCATGGAGGCCTTGGAAATGGAGCAAGGACAGAGAAGAGATCTTCATGGACCAGTCCCAGGGGCGTTACAGAGCGGGCAGTGATTGAGGGGGCCCAGTGGCCCCGACCGCATCACCACATAAGCCCCATAGAACGTAGACACAAACCTGGGAGCAATGGAGTTGAATTATACTTTGAATGCTATACATTTGCCATTTTTGTTGTTTAGAAATGATCAAACAGCAGCAATTTCCCATTGTTCAGCGTAATGTCGTAGGAAACCCAGAACTGCCTGCAATTTCGTTTCTATCACCAAGCAGAACAGAGGTTTGAAACAGAAATCAAATTCAGTCCAAACAAAGACACTTGGACTTCTTACCCACCCCCACCCCCCACCCCCACCTCCGCCTGAAGTCTGTGTGTTGTGCTGTCTACATAGAATTGCCTCAACACCAATCAATTCTTGAGACGCTCAGTGGTTCAGATCAGAGCCGGTGGGCTCCAAGACAATTGGCTCCCATTACAGTGCATTGTCCTGCACGCCCTGCCCTTTCAGACTCACACAGTTCCCAGTGTTTGGATGGAGCATTCATGGAAGCAGGGACATCTCATTCTTCACAATTCAACCCAGTGTAGAGTCTGGTCTATGTCAAACAGAGGAATGTAGGAGCCTACAAATCATCACCTTTACTTTTTAAGTGAGTCGAGTTTTGTTTTGGGCTTCTCACTGGGGTAAGGCAAGCAGGGGTGGGGAAGCTTGGTTCCCACCCGGCTGAGGCATGGTAGCAAGGAAATTGCTGGTAAACTCACTAGCATTCATTCTTCCTGCATAACCCATGGGTACTACGTAATGATAGTAGTCTGGGGAGAGCTTAGGAAGTGATTACCCGAGAGGCCAAAAGGTATAGCTCCCGCAGAAGAAGCCATATCTAACTTTAGCACAATGACTGCACAGCCAGGGAGACAAGGATAACACTATGGTAGAGTGGTTCTCCTAGATGTGTGCGAAGACACCCTGGGGAACCTCAGTGAACACACAGGAATGCTACAGGATAGTTTAGATTCTTTTTTTTTTTTTTAATTTTTTTTTTCAACGTTTATTTATTTTTGGGACAGAGAGAGGCAGAGTATGAACGGGGGAGGGGCAGAGAGAGAGGGAGACACAGAATCGGAAACAGGCTCCAGGCTCTGAGCCATCAGCCCAGAGCCCGACGCGGGGCTCGAACTCACGGACCGCGAGATCGTGACCTGGCTGAAGTCGGACTCTCAACCGACTGCACCACCCAGGCTCCCCAGGATAGTTTAGATTTTTGAGGGAAACTCATTAACCTCTGCCAGATACTAAATAAAATGACTAGTTCAAGATAGTTCACAGTTTCAACATTAGATCACGACATCATGTCTCGTAAAGCTGGGGTTCAGATGGTTGTTATGATAAAAAGTATGCTGTACTCATAAATCAGTGTGGGATAAGAAATGACGATGATGATATCCGATCTGAGTCCAAGGTTTGAGAAGTTGTGCAGTGCCCAAAAGTCACACTCATCCCATTATTAAGACATTGTGGTCATTTATATTTATTTGTATTTGTATATAAAAACAAAACAAAACACCATCTCTCATTTCAATCTGTATTTCAATCTGTAGTTGCTAGGTTCTTCAGGATTAGTGTACATTTCTCAAAATCAAGTGTAATTAACATACAGTGTTATATTAGTTTCACAAGTATGATATAATGGTTCGACAGTTCTATACAGTACCCAGTGTTCATCGAGATAAATGTACTCTTAATCCCCTTCACCTATTTCACCCACCCACCCACCTACCTTCCCTCTGGTAACCACCAGTTTGTTCGCTATAGTTAAGAGTCTGTTTTTTAGTTTGTCTCTCCCTTTCTTTCTTCCTTTCTGTGAGAAGTAAGTGAGATGATTCATTTTCAGAAGTGCCAAATAAAAGCTGTGCTGTCTTGTTAACAATAGGTTTACAACCTACTGGAAATATGTAGGATCGCCCTGCCCCACAATGGAGCCCCAAACCCTTAGACACTTCACTTCCTAGTTCTTCTTTCCCTCTCTATTTTGCAGGCTTATTTTTTGCGGGCTTTGCAGTGAGCATGCACCAAAGAACTGAAGTCTCTGAGTCACCTCAAAGAATGTACATTTATTCCGATCAGACTACTCTTTGGTCTTACATGAGCATAGGCAAAGTCGGGTAAGGCTGTAACCTCTGTAGTATTCAGCCAATGAGGATTCAGGGGAGGGATTTCCTGCTAGGAGATAAATTGCCTGCTGTAACTTCCCTGAGTGTGCCTGTCCATCAGACACCTGCTCTTGCAAGAACGTTGATTAAAGTCTCACTTCCACTGTGCTCTGAGTCTCCACATCCTTCCTTTGATTGGAGTGGTGGTCTTATTTCTCACACTTTATTTTTTTTTTAATATTTTTTAATGTTTATTTATTTTTGAGGGAGACCAAGCATGAGTGGGGGAAGGCAGAGAGAGAAGGAGACACAGAATCTGAAGCAGGTTCCAGGCTGTGAGCTGTCAACGCAGAGCCTGATGCAGGGCTTGAACCCATGAACTGTTAGATCATGACCCGAGCCAAAGTTGGACGCTTAACTGACTGAGCCACCCAGGTGCTCCTCTCACACTTTATTTCTTCCTTCCTTCTTTCCTTCCTCCTTCCTTTGTTCCTTCCTTCCTCCCTCCTTCTCTTTCTTTCTTTCTTTCTTGATCCATCTATGTTGTTGCAAAGGGGTAGATCTCATATATATATATATATATATATATATATATATATATATCTATATCTATATCTCACATCTTTATATTTTTATCCATTCATCTGTAGATGGGTACTTGGGCTGCTTCCATATCTTGGCTATTCATTATAAATAATGCTGCAATAAACATAGGGATGCATGTCTTCTCAAATTACTGTTTTCACTTCCTTTGGGTAAATACCCAATAGTGGAATTACTGGATTGTAGGGTAGTTCTATTTTTAATTTTTTGAGGAAGGCCCACACTGTTTTCCACAGTGGCTGCACCAGTATGCATTCTCACCAGCAGTGCATCAGGTTTCCTTTTTCTCTGCATCCTTGCCTGAGTAATGTATAGAATTGTTGAATCATTATGCTGTACACCTGAAACCAATATAACACTGTATGTTGACTATACTTCGATTAAAACATTTTTAATAAAAAATAGTCATAGGTTGTTAAGATACAATTATTAAATTATTTGGACCTGACTAATTAATATACGTTTTCTGAGCATTTCTTTTGACCTATGGGTGCTGTGAAAAACGACTGAGATGCTGAGGGGGCTGTGAACCAAGAAAATTTGGGAACCTCTGCCCTAGAGGATGGGCAGGCTAAAATAAACTTGGGTCCTTGGATGAACCACCCTGAAATGCCACTGCCCTAGAAGGTTATGTGAGAGAGAAACAAACTTCTATTCTTTTTGAGCTATTGCTCTTGTGTACTTGGGGTCTCTTTGTTACAGCAGCTTGGCCCGTTTCCTTGCCAGTACTAGCCCTCAGTAAACATTTGTTGTTAAATAGGCTTGGCATTGATTTCCTCCATTATTTCAGATTTGGAGTTTGCCTTTGGAACAATAATAAAGAGGTGAGTTATGATGAAAAAGTAAAACTATAATAACAAGAGGCCATGTAATAGAAGAGTAATCACTGGACACTTCCTAGTTATTTGACCTGGGATAAGTTATGTGAGTATCATTGAGTGTCAAGTTCCTCATCTGGAAAATGAAAATAATGTATCTACCTCATATACATTATGGTGGTGGAGATGAGATAAGGTAATAATCATGAAAATATTTTGGGAAGTTTTTATATATTATATTATATTATATTATATTATATTATATTATATTATTATATATTATATATAGTCTTCATTACTGAAACATTTATTACAATATTAGTGATGTCAGGAACCATCTTAAAAGGGGCTTGTTGGTAGGAAGGAAAGCCTGAATTAGTGCAGAGTCTGAATAATCAAGTTTCACCTTTAAAAAAAAAATCAAACTTTCCTTGTTCAAAAGCAGTTCAGAAACACATTTAAGCATTACAATTTAAAGACTAAGTTTTACCAAGTAAAGACTTGCCTTGAAAATCAAATTCCAGCCCCAGGAGCTTACCTACTTTAAGTGGTTTGACTACCAATAAATTCATTCAGGGTTCCAAAGCATTTAATTCTCTCTTAAGTAGTTAAACAACCTTCCTTTCATTTATTAGAAACCTTTTTTTTGTCTTTGTCAATGCCACTGTTAAACTCTTTTCCACCCCCTGTATGAGTTCTTGTCATATCGAATTTGTAGGCTCTGAATTGGTAACTGTTTTGTATAAGTTAGCCAAATCCAAGGAACCCAGTGAAGGACAATTGCAGAGGTGGTCCTGGAGTAGAGAGGAGTGCCTGGAGTGGACATTAGTCATTCGAAAGCTGTCTCGCATCCCCACCCCTCTTGGATTTTTCCATCATGTGAGGCTTTGGGAGGAACACAGTCAGGGAAAAAGGCTCTGGCACTTGGGTTCACCTTCCCCTCCAGGCTCTGAAATCTGGAAACCATGGTGCATCTCAGGACAAGGAGGTGTTTGCACCAGGTACTTCCTGGGACATGGTCCTTTTCAGAACCCCCTTGGTTCTGGGACCACAGCCTACCATCAAGTCAGCAAGCCCCAGATATCCTTCCAGTTACTCCCCTCTTTTTCTAAGAGAGCAGGAATCAGTTTTGGTTATTTGTAGGCAGATAGTTTAACTAATACAATGCCTTCTTCTGAACAGTTTTTCATCCACAAATACTTTCCTTGAGCTAATCTATAGTGTTAATGGTACAAAATGTTTAACAAGAAGGAGATCAGAGTGCTTTTAGAAGCAAGAAAATTCATTCCTGTCTCCATCTAGAATTCCTGTGTTGAAGATTTAAGATATATTTGGAAAAAAATCTGAGTTCTTTTAAAATGTAGCTGTTTCCATAATTGATATATTATGCCTTTTTCATATTTTTCATCTGTGTGTGGCTAGAGAAAATATAAAGAAAAGTGTCTGTTCCCAAAGGAGAACTCCTCTATGGAAATTTTTTTTTTAACCCACAATCATTCTTCTGAGAATGTTTATCTCACTTTACCAAAACATCAGACAGTCCAACCTCCTGGACATTCTTATAGCTCTGAATAAGAATACCATCCATCTTGGGAGGAAAAACATAAAGAGATTGTTTCTTTCCTAAATAAGTATGCTTACTGTTCAATTTAAAGGGTGTCTGTTGTGGAGAAGGGGAAGAATGGGTTTTTTCTTGAAACGTTCAAGAGGTTAGTTTTTCAACATGTCTAGTTTTTTTAAGTTAATTTATTTGAGAGAGAGAGAGAGAGAGAGAGAGAGCGCGAGCAGGGGAGGGGAGGGGAGGGGCAGAGAGAGAGGGAGAGAGAATCCCAAGTAGGCTCTGCACTGTGAGCGCAGAGACCAACTCAGGGCTCGATTTCATGAACCTTGAGATCATGACCTGAGCCGAAATTAAGAGTTGGATGTTTAACCGACTGAGCTGCCCAGGTGCCCCTCAATATGTATGTTTTATATGAACTTTATCATTTAAAATCATTAAGAATTTAGGTCTATGGATGTTGACTTTCTTGACTCTGGAAGTAAATCCAAAGGAAATGGATGGAACACCAATGGCTATATCTTAGCTATAATATTTGCTCTGAGGAAGAACTGTAATTCGGAATGCAATTCTGTCTGTCTGTGTGTGGAATTATTTAGTTTAGCTCCTTAATTTTTGATTCATCTTTGTCTGTGCTGATTACCAAATTCAGACAGCTCCCTTGAGTTATCTTTTTCCCTCTAACTCTCCTGCCGCCCTGTTGATCCAGGTCACCATCATCTCCTGCCCGTATTAACACAAACCTTATCTATTTTGTTGCCTTCATTCTCAATCCTGAGCCCCATCCTCCAATCCATTTTCAATAGCTAGAGAAATTTGCTAAAAACACAAATCTGGTTACTTTATTCTCTGTGAAATATCATTCAATATTCAGTGTCTTTTCATCATTCTTGGGATGAAAACCAAAATCCTTAACAGGATGAGAAGTCCAGCATTATCACTTTATTTTTAACATTAAAAAAAAAAAACCTGAAAGGGGAAAGGGTCTAAGAGTTCATTATTTCAAACAAATTCACCAGAGCTAGATTTTGAAACTCATAATTTGAAATGGCCTCATCTTTCAATAGCTCATTATCAGTAAATGATCTGTCAAATTTCATACTTTTGACAAAGGAAAAAACACTAAAATAGTGAAGCAACAGAAATGTCTGGCTTAATGGAAAGAAGATGTTGAAACTAAGCAAAAATGTTCAAACTGGCAAAAAAATAGAGCCAAAAAGAATGGAGAAAAAACCAAGGCCATCCATCAGGCAGTGCCTAGGATATGCCTACACCCAGATGGGAACAAACAATCCTCAAATTTGAAAAATGTGAGGTAAAATGTAACTGACCTATGGTCACTTTTTTTTTTTTTTAAGGGAAAGAGATTGTGTGTGTGTGTGTGTGTGTGTGTGTGTGTGTCTCAGTGGGAAATAAAAACAAAATGATACGATTTTAGAATAAAATTGTTCAGGCTGTAGTAGCTTCCACAGTGGGCAGTTGGCCATGCATCATAAAGAACACCGTATGCCAGAGGGAGATCTTTAATATCAAAAACAAGTAATAGCTCTATTATAGCCTCTGACTTCAGATGAATTGGCCTTTGGGTTGACTGCCTCCAGAGCCCCGGCCTACCTATAAGAAAGGACTCATGCAAAAATCAGTTTATTTTTTATTCCCCTAGCAGGAAGTGATGGATCAAACATGCAGAGATCCACTGTTTGCCCTAGGGTGAGGTTCAGGAGACCTGTAAAATGGCGTGGCTGGACACGCAGGTTCTTCAGTCTATGTCGAGGATGCATTCGTTACAGAGCCTACAACAGCATTTTCATTCTCTGAAGGAAAGTTTGGAGACTTACATATTAGGCACTTCTCATGTGCCACACTATGTTCTGTGTTATCTTTTATCACAACGTAGCTTATACGTAATCCCATTTTACAGAGGGAGAGATGGAGTCCTAGAAAGAGAAGAGACATCCGTTGTTTCCTCCATGCTCATCTTTCCCCCTCTCTCTAGTGCCAGCACCCTGGTTTTCTTGGAGGGGTGTGCCTTCTTCAGTCTTGGTGGGGGTAGAGAGGAGGCTCCCTCGTGGTTTTCTCACTCATGGTCTTCTACCTAATCCTATGCTTTTTCCAAAGAATCCCAATCTTGGTGAAGTACCACATGGATGGAAAATGGTTGGAGCTCTCCTAAAGCATCTGTTGCCATCCGCCCTCGTCTGTCCTTCCTAAGGTCTTGTTCTTCAGCTTTAATTCTAGTACGTACTTTCTGGCCCGAGTTGTCCAGAGTCCACTTCTGTTGCTTATAATCAGATAGTCCTGGCTGAAACAAGAGAGCTTGCCTGCAGACGTTACCGCTGCTCATTCCTTCACTATTTCCGCTTCCTGTCCTTTCTGCCCTGGTTATGATTGCCACGTGCCTGCTTCTTGATGCACATGGGACCTGGCCCTCGTTTCCACGTGAGAAGAGGGAAGGGAGCATGCATGCTGTGCTCCCTGGGCACAGCAGCTCCAGTTCAAGGCTCTAGGTTTGTGTTTCTCAGTACAGCCTCACTACACAGCAGGTGAGCTCTAGCTCAGTGTGATTTGAAGGGGACCAAATGGTCTGGAGGCCTCCACGTATCCATTCTCTGGACTGTTTCTGTGTCTGAAACTCTACCATAAGAATCACTGCCTGTGGGACTGTTTCTCAAAGTTTTTGCTGAGTAGCATTAACCCAAGGTTTAATTCCTGCATGATAGTGGTTATACGTTTCGTATCTATTGATTATCTAATGCTTATCTAATGCTGTGAGAGAGACAGAGAGAGCACTAGTAGGGGAGGGGCAGAGAGGGGGAGAGATAGAATCCCAAGCAGGCTCCGCACTGTCAGCGCAGAGCCCAAGCAGGGCTCAAACCCAGAAACCATGAGATCATGGTCTGAACCAAGATCAAGAGCCAGATGCTTAACCAACTGAGCCACCCAAGTGCCTGCTTATATATGCTTTTAATGAAATATTATTCATCACAACAGCACATACATACATTTGAAAATCAGTGGTATAACCCTGTGGAAGAGACATAAGAAAGTGAGTCTGTGGACAGTAAGACATTTGAGGATCTCCTTGCAAAAACTGTGTGCCCTCCCCGTACCCAAATGCCTCATAGCCTACAGGTGGGGAACCACTGCCTTAATCCATGTGGTATTCGTTATCAAATCGGAATGTTTCATTCATTCATTCATTCATTCATTCATTCATTCATTCCATGGGGAGTAGCACCCAGAGAAGTTGTGCTGGAATCTCCTCTGCTACACAGAACCATAGAGGATGTGGGTTCTGCAGGAATATCCCCTATTTGACTTAAAGGGTGGCTTTAAAGACAAATTTTGCTTCCTTACAGTTTCCTTGAAGGTTTTGTTTTTTTTTTTTTTTTTGAGTCAGTTCATTTTAAGAATGAGCAGTGGAAATGATAAGTAAGTCCTGATTTTAGGAATATCGAACTTCTTGTTAAAACATCCTTGTGTTTGAAAATTTAGGCCCATGGCTGGGGGTTGACAGCCATATACTGCATGTTTGGTTTTCCCGCTGAGTCCAAGGGGCGATCAATTGTGTGAGGGGTTATGTGGGCAGAAGGGAGGGGAGGGGAGGGAGCCCAGTCTGCAAGGAGAAAGGGGGTGTTGGTTTAATCTTGTTTGGGGAGGAAGGCTCACAATATAAGAGGGGATAGGCCTCACAATGGAAGAAAGGAAGATAGGGAAAAAGAGATCATTAGAGCCTGACTCCATCCCAGCTTCAGGAGCTAATAATCAAAACGCCCAGTTGTTGATTATTTAGTCAGTGCCAGGCACTGTGCATACTCTTCCTTAATCCTGCCAGCAACTTTGTCATAGATACCATCGCCATCCTCCCCATCTTAGAGAAGAAGAAACTGAGGTTTGGAGTGTTAAGGAACTTTCTCAGAGTCAGATACCCAGATCTGTGGCTCTTGGAAACCTGGCCTCACTCCCAGGGATCTGAAGCCTCTCCAGGGCTAGGCTTTAAGGAAGTCATGACATGATGTCCCTTTCTGTGGACACACAGCGTGGCTCCAGGGAGCAAAACCCGAAGGGGATATTTTTTTTTGGCACTTCACCACTATCAGCTTACGGAGTCGGGGAATCAACCAACTCCAAAGGTGGGGCAAAGTTCTCAAGCTGTGCAAACTTGAGGTTCAGTCTCTGCATCCACAAAACAGAGATGAAAGTACCTCCTGTACCAGGTTTAGATTCAACTAGAATGACAGAAAGCACAGACTAATGGTAGCTTAAGCAAGAAAAGTGTATTTTTCTCTCACATAAACAGACTCTGGCGACATATAGTCCAGAACCTGTTTAGGGGCTCCATGGCTGTCAAATACCCAGGCTTTCTACATTTTCATTCTGCCGTTCACACCACATTTCTTCCACTTCATTTTCTTAAATAGCTGCTCTAGCTCCAGCCATTGCATCTGCTTCTATTCGTCTGGAAGGAGGAAGGGGCAAAGAAGGGCACACCTCCCTTTAAGGTCACCCTCTTTCTGGAAGTTGCACATGCCCCTTCTGTTTACATCCCAGTGGCCACAACTCAGTCACATGCCAAACCTAGCTGCAAAGGAAGCTGAGAAATGTCTTTATTCTGTGAGTCCAAATACCCAGTTAAACATTAGCAGCTCCACTACTAAGGAAGAAGGGGAGAATACGTATTGCAGTTGCTGGAAGATGAAATGAGTTAAATGCATGTTAAGTGATCCAGCAGGACTTCCTGGCACTTAGTGTAGACTAGATAAACAGTAGTGGTGAATCTGTCTTTCCTTTACAAGTTTCCTGGCAAACATTCCAATTTGGTCAGATCTGTTTTTATATGTGGATGAAAAGCTGGCTGAGCATGTATCTTTTGGAGCTCTTACTCTTTAGTATTTTGTAATAGGAAAGGGTTTTGTTTAAGTTCCTTGCTGTTCCTGAAGATTTCTTAGTAAAGAAATGGCCTTTCTTTCTGATGTTGTCATCCTTGGCTTTTCGCTTTCCCCTATTGTAATTAAGGCTCATCACAGAAGGCAAATAAAAACGATGTCAGCATTATAATAAAGTGTGATCACTGAAAAAACAAAACATCATAGTCATCTTTTCTCGGCTTTGAGATTACTACTGATGTTCACGCCACTTTCCAAAAGGCACAATAGGGTCTGCCACGTGCAAGCAGTAAGAGCTGGGACAAGTCTGTTCCCTGCTCTGAGCCTCGATTTGCTAATCTGGAAAATGGGGCCGTGAAGATGAAATGGAATGATTGATGGGAGGAACACTCTCTGCAGATGGCCTGGCATAATAGAAGTCTACCACAAAGGATAGCTTTTATTTGTTTATTTTTCCATCCAAAGGACTGTCAGGCATAGCTGGAGATTTTTATTGAGGTTTCCAGTTCATGGCATTTTAGTTTTTATTATAATAAAAAGTAAGTATTTAACAAGATTGCTCATAGCAGATTTATTCATAATAGTCCCGAACTGAAAACAGCACAGCCCATCAACAGAAGAGTGAATAAACGAAACAGACTGTGGCCTATTCATACAAAAGCATACTGCTCAGCAATCGAAAGGAATAAGCAACTAATATACACCTGCGACAAGGACAAATCTCAAAACCATTCTGCTGAGTGAAAAGAGGCCAGACACAAAGGAGTACATAATGTATGACTCCACCTATTTGTGGCAAAATTAATCGAAGGTACAAAAGAAAAACAGAATAGCAGTTGCGTCTGGAGGGGCAGGGCAGGGCAGGGCATGAACGAGAAAGGATTGGAGGAAACTTTCTGGTGTAATGATAATGTTCAGGATCTTGATAGAGACTTGGGATGCATTTGGAAGAACTCATTGAATGGCACATTTAAATTTTGTGCATTTCACTGAATGTAAATCTCACCTCAGACGTGAAAAAGGGATGCAAACAATAATGTGATGGGCTCTAGTTATTAATATGCTTGCTGAAACGTTTGGGGTGAGTTGTACTTGTGTCGGCAGCTTGGTAAGGCATCGAAAAAGGAGGTGGCTCAGTCGGTTAAGCGTCCGACTTCAGCTCAGGTCACGATCTCACGGTCCATGAGTTCGAGCCCCGCGTCGGGCTCTGGGCTGATGGCTCAGAGCCTGGAGCCTGCTTCCGATTCTGTGTCTCCCTCTCTCTCTGCCCCTCCCCCGTTCATGCTATCTCTGTCTCAAAAATAAATAAACGTTAAAAAAAATAAAAAAAAAAAAGAAAAAGGAGGTGGATGGATGGACGGACTGATGGATAGGTATGTGATATAGCAAGTATAGTAAAGTGTTAAATGTAGAACTTAGGTGGATGGTATAGAGGTGATCACTGTATAATTCTTTCAACTTTTCAGTTGAAATTTCATAATGAAATGTTGGAAAACAAATCAGTACTTAAACAGGACAAGTAACTTCTGACCCTGTGTAATGTTTTCATTCACTCACTGATTCAAAAAACTTTTACTGCAGGGATGCCTGGGTGGCTCATTCCGTTGAGCATCCGACTCTTAGTTTTGGCTCAGGTCATGATCTGGTTCCTGAGACCGAGCCCCACATCGGGCTCTGTGCTGACAGCATGGAGCCTGTTTGGGATTCTCTGTCTCCGCTCTCTCTGCTGCTCCCCTACACTCTCTCTCTCTCTCTCTCTCTCTCTCTCTCAAAAATAAATAAACATTTAAAAAAGCCACTTTTACTGCACGCCTATTATATGCTAGACAGCCCACCCTTGCCGTCGTACCTGAGACTACCTGATCAGTGACCCCCAAACACACTGTGCTGAGCCCCATTGCATTGACCAAGTGCATCTTTCAAGCCTCTGTTCTATTTTTCTGCCTCCAAACAGTCCTCTGAGCCTGCTTCTGCTCAGGAAGCTCCGTCTTTCTTCTCAAGGTCTGCTTGTGGCTCTTGACCAAGTTGGGAAGGGCCAGGCCAGGGCATGGGATGGAAGTCCAAGACCTTGCCGATGTGGGCCTGAACAGCTGGTTCTGGCATTGGAGGCCCCCTGCCGACTGCAGAGGCCTCAGGAAAGCAGAAACCCCAAGTGACAAGTCGATCTGAATTCACATTATGTGTATTCTAGGTAGCTAGGAAGTCTCACTTTATATACAAGATACAAAATAATTCAAACCTTTTACATTTAAAAGCTGGTCAAGAATCAGGTAGTATTTCTGAACTGTAAACTGAGCGGGTTAAAAGGTAGGTTTGTGCTGCTGGCAGGTAGGGGAGTCACAGCCACGAAGCAGAATTACCCCTCACGCTTCTAGAAGGATTGCTCTTGGATTATGTAAATCTTGAATTACGTGAGGTCTTTGGGGAGGCCTGACTCCTGCAACGTGCAGACTCCCTGTGGGGTGAATCGAGTGCACTGGACTCTGCAGCATAGGGCAGGGGACACCAAGAGAGGGGAGCGGAGATCTCCGGGCTGGCAGAAAGCAAGAGGGAGTGTTGTACAGGGTGCATGGGCAAGAGAGTATGTGGCGCCACCAGGGACAGGGCCGAGCAGTGGCTCTTGTTCCACAGCTCACTGCCGACACTGGTTCTTACAGGAGGCTTTATGCCCATGTGAGCTGGAGACGAGGGAGTCGTTTCTGCCACCTCGGCTCTCTCCACGCAGCCTCGGAAGTCTTCCCCACATTGCCATCTTCTCCCTTTTCCACAGCACCTCCCGTTCAACCCCTCATCACTCTCCTTGGGACACCTGCCTCGTCAACTATCTGGATGACCAGTGCCCCGACCTCCACACGTTCCCTCAACCCCTCCTTCACGCTGCTGGCAGAACAGGCTTCTCAAAATGTGAATCTGATCCTGTCCACACTACCGAAACCTCCAGGGGATGAAAGAAAACCTTCCTGGGTTCTGTGTGTCCCACCCACTGCTTTACCCTCTCAGCCAGGCTGAATGCTTGTGTGACCCCCACCCCGGTCCATATATTGAAATCCTAACGCCGGAGGTGATTTTAGGAGGTGGAGCCTTTGGGAGGTGCTTAAGTCATGGATGGGGATGGAACCTTCGTGAATAGGATTAATGGTCTCATGAAAGAGGCCTGACAGAGCTTCCTGACTCCTTCCGCTGTGTGAGGACACAGCCGGGAGGTGCCATCTCTGAACTGGGAAGAGGGTCCCAACTAGACATCACATGGAGTCTGCTGGGGCCATGACCTTGGACATCCAGCCTCCAGAACTGTGAGAAATAAATTTCCATTGTTTGTAAGTCACTCAGTCTGTGGTATTGTGTGATTGCAGCCAGAACTAGGACACCCCCGTGGGCACTCCACCAGCCTGGCTTCCTTTAACCTGCCCTGGCTGCGTTTCAGCCTCGTTCCTGCCATCTCCCACCGGCTGCGTGGCTGTGGCACATTCTATTGTTCCCTCTTCACTCACGTAATGTCTCTTCTTTCAGTTCGCAGATCGACATCACCGGCTCAGGGACACCTTCTCTGGTTAGGTCCCAGCCCCCTTATTTTCAGCTGCCGCTGTTCCAAGGGGCTCTACTTGGGAGCATTTCTTCCGGTAAGTTTTTCTACATCATCTGGTGGAATTGGGTCCAACAGAATTTAAACCCAGTTCTGTTCCTGTGTAGTTTCCACCTATCTTTTCCAGATCAGGAAAGCAGCACCCACAACATCTTGCACACAGAGGAAGCAAAGTCCCAGGCACTCAACAAATAGCCATGGGAAGTATGAGAAGCCATGTTTTCCAAACGGTGGTTTGTGATTCATTACTGGATCGATTGAGTGGGTCTCAACCACCATCTTTTTTTTTTTTAAAGGAAACTGAACCAAACAGACTAGAACAGAACAAGGTGTAGCTATCAGGATATGTCACAGAAAGAAGGGGTCAGTTTTGTGTCCTGAATGTTTTGTTTCAGTTGTTTGTTTGTTTGTTTGGGTTTTTTTTTTTTTCATATAAATGAGCTTGTACCAGGCCATGGGATGAAATATATTTCCCCGTATCACATAGGTCAGGGTCAAAAATGTTTGGAAAACTCTGGTCTGCTGGGATCATCTAGTTAAGTATTTCTCCAGGACACTTTCATCAGCCAAAAATTCCTTTCAAAAGGGATTTCCTAGTCAATTACAGTAGAGTAACTCAGAGCAAACCACTGACTCTCATGGAGAGAAAAATCTCCATAGATCTCAGCTGGCTGTGAGATGCACAAGAGTCAAAGGTGTTAAAGACTGTGTCTGTCTGCATCATCAAATCTGTTGAGTGTAGAACTTTCCAAACATGTTTGAGCACTGAATATCTCCCCCCTCTTTTATTTTTAATCACCCTGAAATACCTCTGACTCTCTCCCTAGATCCTACTTCGGAGACACACTGACCCCTGCCTCAAGGACCTGACTGCACAGTCTTTGTTGGTATGATGGTGGGTCTGGGGAGGTGGCTGACCCCTCACCTTGGCATCTGACCTCCCACTCGGGTGATGATTTTGAATGCACCTTCCTCATACACTCAGAGACCCACTCCTTCAGACATAGACATAGGTGCCTTTTTCCATTATCCCCCAATAGGCCTCCCGGTTGCATCTGCCTAATCTTTCCTGGTCCTTCTCTGCCAAGTGCACGCATTTGCAAGACAACACCCTGTCACTGGGGTAACTCCTGGGCCATGAAGAGAAGGAAGTTAAGTGGCCCACATAGGGACTGAGCTTATGAGCTGGCCTCATTCTTTATGCTTGGTCACGTGGAGTAAAATGATCAGGTGCTCTGCAATGAATAAAAGTAACTCCTATCAGCCCAACAGAATGCAGCCATTCTCCTATAACTGACAAGGAGGTTAGTCTGACTTCAAGGACAGTCTGGGAGTTGGGATGTCTCCGTTCTAGACTGTGTCCTCGCAGTAAGACTTGGGCATACTCCTGGGCCTTATGGGTAAAGTCAAGTGTTAGTCCTAATGATCACACTGACACAGAACAGAAGTGAAAAGGGCCTCAGAGGCTTTAGTTTATGACTTTGAGTGAACAGATGCAGAAACTGAAGCCCAGAGAGGCCAAGCAACTTATACTAGTCCACACAGCATTTCAGTAGCATAAGCACAGATAGGAACTCAGATGTCTAGCTCCTATTGTAGCCCATTCCCATCCGGCCAGGCTGTCATCCTAAGGTCCCTTCTATAGCAGTATTTTCCAGCACGTAAAGTAATCATTGTAGAGGAGCAGATGGCAAACACTGCTCATCATAGAGGCCTTTAAATGGGCTCTAAAAAAAAGGACAGGAAACAACTATAGAAATTGTAATTGTCTAACAGCAACATTTGCATATTATGGTATTTCTAAGTGCTTTAAAAAATCTTATTAGCTCAATATAAGTACATGAAGCATTTCCTCATTTCCCCTTGGCAGACCTTTTTCTTAATTCCAAATAAATGGCATCGGCATTAGTGGGTGTTTGTGCAACCTCAATTAATCAAGACTCTCAGGTGCAGTGGATAGAAATGCAGCAAAACCAATCTGAACAAAACGGGAACTTTGGCTCATGTGAGTGTTAGGTCATCCACAATTAGATTCAGAGACTTAAACAAGATTGTAAGTAGTTCTTTCTCCTTTGCTCTCACATGCTATCTGGACTCTATATCTCTGTGTGGTTGTGGCCTCATTTTCTCCTCAAGATAGACTTTCTCCACATGGGGAAGATATTTGTCAGCAGCCCATTTCCAGCTCTCCCACCAAACTTAAGGATTCTTTTTTCCTCTAACTCGAAATAAAAAATCCTAGGGAATGACTGGCCCTGCTAGGGACTCATGACCACCCATAGACCAATCTCTGGGAACAGGTGATTGGGTTACTATCAATGGCTTGGCCCAGATCATGTGCCCACACACCTATGTCAGAACTTCCTTCTGGATCAACAGTCTCACTAGGCTCTGATGATTAAGCCTGGGGAGAAGCACTTCCCACACCAAAATAAAGAGCCAAACATGAATGGTTATCTGACTTGGAAAGCTGAGATTGTCCAAGAGAGACAAGAGGTCTGCCTAAATTCCAGAAATGAAGTCATTGCTTGGGACAAATATTTACTGGTTCAAATCATGTTCACAGCTATATATTTGCAAAAATAATGCAACGTCGTGGATCTAAGTCCATGGCTGATCTAACTCCTGTTCTCAATCCCTTACCCTACCTTTTAACTGGAGGGTCCAAGTTACATAATTCTGACCAATAAGACCTAAGTTCCTGTTGTCTCTGTGGTTCTTGGAAAGCATATACTTTCCAGATATAGTTGTTGTCCCTTCCCTCTTCTTTCTGATGGAAGATGGACGTGATACCTGGAGTTGCAGTAGCCATCTTGCAACCACGAGGGAAGGACCGAAAGAAGTCTGTAAGCTGCAAACAAGAGTCAGCAAGCTGTTGCCTTGAGACTTTTTGTTATGTAAGAAAAACAATTACTATCTCTTTAAATCATTAAAGTTAGCTTACTTGCAGCCAAAATATTCCTGATACAATGGATAAATCAGATTCATACGTAGCCATAAATAAAATCTTAAACGTTAGAGTCTGGTATAGGTCTCTGTCTTTCAGAGTTTTCAGTTCTCTGTCTTTTCAAACTTTGGGGAACATAAAGAAGACACAGTTTTTTTTTTTTTTTTTTTTTTTTTTTACCCAGAGGAAGCTTACAATTAAATAGAGCTTAAAATTTAGGCCAGTGTTGAACAAAGAATTCCTTCTTATGTTTAATTCCCCAATGCTGCAATTAAGCCCATTTGCTTTTTATTTCATCCTCAGTAGAGCTCAAGAATGGCTAGTTACCATCTTTTTAAATAAGGAAGATGACTTAATTAAAAATACTCTTCCATCTCTGTGGTGTGTGTGTGTGTGTGTGTGTGTGTGTGTGTGTGTGTGTGTTTCTGTTTATTTTCCCTGGCTAATTAATACCAATTTCTTTGACTTTCTTCGTAGATCTTATTTTTCAGACCTCTAATCATGTGATATTCGATCAAACAAAATTTATAGTTAGAGTTTTTAAAAACTTGCATGGTCACTAAGAATCTCTTATCTAACTGGAGGATAAGATTGTAATGACTTTTTGGCCTCCTGTTTTTGAGGCCCCCGCCCCAAAGCTGGAGAATCATAACCTTTCCTGGTGGTTAAATCTTCACATGTGGGACTCTGGCCCCAAATTCTGGAATCAAGATTGCCCTTGGGCAGAGGAGTCAGATGCAACTTAGGCTCACAGGCACCTGACTCTGAATGGGATCTGCCATGATCATTGTAGGCACACTATCCTCGTTCACCAGTGACTAGATTCCTCACACAGTCTTTAATTTCCTCTGCTAGGGGTATTTTCTCTGTCTTGTCTTAACCTTCTTCTTCTGGTAACTGTTCCCTACTTTTCCTTGTGAAATTGTCCCTCCTTTACTTCCAATTTTTGTGGTTCTAGTGGAACTGACTCCTTCAGCCCCAAGGATGAGCATATGACTCAGTCCTGGCCAGAGGATCCCATCATCTTGGCCACAGTGATTGGTTGAGAGATGACCATGTGACCAAGTCAGGCTACTCAAAGCTGGTGATGCTCAATGATGGGACTTTCGTAAGAATGGGAAAGGCAAGCTCTTTCCTCACAGGGCTGCTGAGCCTGGGGAATATGACCCTAGCATTTCTGGCAGCCATCTTTTCTCCAAAAGGTACAAGCTCCTAATAGAGCTCATAAAAAGGGAGGGAGAGGGAGAGGGAGAGAGAGAGAGAGAGAGATGGAAGAGAGAGGTGGAGGGGGAAGAAGAGGAAGCCAAATCTCGAAGATACTGTTTGAGCCCTGGATCCAGCCTGGATTGGCACTTTTTATTGACTTTCTTATTTCATGATCCAATACGTTCTCTTTTTGCTTAAGCCAATTTAAATTGATTTCCTGCCCTGAATCTGACAAGTCTTCTGACTGGGTCTCCAAATCCTGTTTAGATTAGATACTTTGGATGCGCCATGAACACACCTCCCAGTCAACACTTCAACATCTTCCATCCTAGGGACTAACCTCCTGGGCCTACCTGAGACTCAGGTCCTAACCTGCTATTCCCTATAGACTTTACCCCCTGAATATGTCCTCACATGTCTATTGTAGCACAAACCCTTGTACCCACCCAAGTTCACAGCAGTTCTTTTACTGGGTGCTGCTGAAGGCTCACAAGGCAATCCTTGCCTGTGCAATACCCTTGGGTGCCTGGAGTTGACTCTCTCTGAGGTACCTGGGAGTTACAGCGCCCTACCCCGGGGCCTCTCTGAGCTAATGGCTGACTGATGTGGGTGTACACGTGCCCTATTTCTTTGCCTCAAGGAAAGACACACGTTGCAAAACACTGTATGCTCCAGAGCTCTTTGCAAGATTGGGCTGAGAGTAGACTTCACTTGAAACTGCATCCTTATTGAGCTTCTTCTCCTTCCCTATTCCTTAATAAATGACTGGCACAAGAATCCCTATTTCAAGTTCTGCTTCTAGAGAACCTGACTTGTGGCAAATTGTAATTTCCAAAGGTGGCAACCACAGGGTCTCTCATCCCACATGCTCTTCTTACAATGTGACTTGTCTCACTGGGTGGGTGTCTGTGTCCATCCCCTTGAATTGGGGAGGATGTGTATGGTGAAAGTGTCATTATGTGGCCATGAGGTTAGCTGCATTTTGGAATGATTTGTTGTTCAACAGTAGAATCTGCAACACGACCTAGGACATCAGTCCTTAGCCTTTATCCAAATGGGTTATGTGGCCTGATCCTCACTTGTCCTGTTTGGCAGCCCAAACAAGCCAAGTTCTGGTATCCTCTGTTGTTAGTCTTGATGGCAAACACATTTGGAAAAGCTTTCCAGGTTTCCATCATCTGGAAATGGGACAGCATTGGCATTTGTCAGTGATCATGGTCATTCCCCCAACACCCAGGGGGCTTATGTATCAGGAATAGATGACACACTACTTGTTGTGTGGTCAGGCAGATGAGTCAGGGGCTATATTTCACCTCCAGAACACATTTTACTTGTAAAATTAAAAACACTTTCTGGGAAATTCCCGAATGTCAGGACTTGAAAATCCCTAAGCGGTTGTTAATTGTATCTTGGTTTTGTTTAAGTAAAAATGTTAATGAAAGTTTCTTTTCAGTATCATAATGGGAACCAAAAATAGGAACTCAAAGGTGAGGTAAGCTGCTGGTTCTCAAAAAGTAACAAGAGTACTTTTTGTCATCGTCTCCCTTGTGGGCCAAAGGGCTCTCCCTTCCAATCATCTGAGGATGCATGAGTCTCACTGTGCAAGCCCCACAGAGAGTGCATGTGTATGTGTAGATTTTTAAGAGCTCAGAGGTGTTTCTCTTACATATTTCAGCCCACGTTTTTAAAACGTGAGCATGAACATCTGAAAAATATAGACCCATTTTTAGAAAGATGTACTCACAAAATGCGTGCCTACCTAGACAAAACACTACCTGATATCTTAGGCTTAGTTTTATTTTGTACTAGGGACAAATAGGAAAGGCAGGAGGGAGGCCAGAAGACTGTTTTGGGGAGTTTTGCTTCAGGTTGTTAACTTTATACTTAAAACAATCTGTATGCCACTGAAATTTCAAGACTTATGTTCATTACTAATTTTCTTATCTATCTCTATAAAACCAGGAACTCAGCAGTGGGAAATCTAAGGGGATGGAGGAAATCTAGCTGGTGAGAAGATCCCATTTGAACAAACTGTTTCTAATCCTTTTCTTACATTCCTTTATTTCTGACTGTTCTGGTTAGCTATTGCTGCATAACAAGTAACTCCAAAACCTAGTGGCTTCAAACAATAAGCCATTTTGTTATTTCTCATGATTTTTATGGATCAGGATTAGGGGGAGGCTAGACAGGGTGGTTCCGGTCAGGTCTCCCATCAGTTTAAGTCAGTGAGAGTGCTGGCCTAGGGCTGGCTGGGCATCTCTTTCTCTCTCCATGTGGTCTCCATGTGGGCTGGCTTGGGCTTCCTCAAAACATGGTAGCCTCAGAGCAGTTGGACCACTTGTTGGTAGCTGAATGTTTCATGAGTGAACACCAGCTAAGTGGAAAATGCTTTATCTTCTATCTACAGAGGTCACATAGCTTTGCTTATGCTTATACCTCATTCCATTGGTTATGAGTATGCAGCAAACTGCTCAGATTAAGGAGATGGAAATTATACTCCACTTTTTGATGGGGGATTGGCTCTGGAAGAGCATGTGGGACGGGAGATATCATTGCAGGCCATCTTTGGAAAACACAATTAGCCACACTGCCCAAGCCTCATTCCTCAGTGTTCCTGTTGATTTTATCAACTACCTAAAAGCTTTTTCCTAATTTTCTTTACACCTTAAGGTAACCAGAGCCCATCTCTCTAGAACCCTGGTGTGCACACTCTCTATTATTTAAAATAAAGTTTACTTATAGACTCTTCATTAGAGCCTCTTACTGGGATAAAAGAAAAGACAAGAGTGGAGATGGCTTTTGGAATCAGAGTTTCCCTCCTTAAAATATTCAATCAGTATAATGACCCTGAGAGGAAAGGAGAGTTAAGAATAAGACCTGCCTTATTATATCTTGACCATCCAGGTCCTGCCCTACATGACTTAACTAGCTGTTTTTTTTTTTCCAAAAGTGATTAACAGTTGTAAAATATTGATAATTCCTTAATAATAGCATTAGCAAAGATGCTTGCTACTAACGCCTGCAGAAGAAGGCAGATGTTGGAGTCTGGCCTCTTGCCATCCAGCTGTTGCTTAGCTGAGGCCACATGCCAAAAGCAAGATTTAGGCCTGCTAAAAAGCCTCTCAGGCTCTTTCCCCAGACTGCCAGGCCTGTCAGCCCGACTCTTGATACTTGGGTCTGGAGTCAGTAGGGCTGAGAGAAAAGGCCTCAGTGGTGATTGACAGAGAGCTCTATTCCAAAGCTCCCATTTCAGCCGAGTAGAGAGACGACAGACAACAGGAGGGAGGAAAGTGGGCCTGCAGCCACTGACATTTAAACCCTTGAAATGTGTTTCAAAAGGGATGAGAACAGAGTGAGTTAGGAGGAGGGAAGAACAGGCTTTTCAAGAAACATTATTAATCCAACATATAGGCATTAGCTCCTGGTATGAATGGTGCTATGGTCTGAGTGTTTATGTCCCCTCAAAATTTATCTGTTGAAATCCTAACCCCTAGAGTGATGGTATTAGGAGGTGAGGCCTTTGGGAGCTGATTAAGTCATGCAGACAGAGCCCTCATGAATGGGATTACTGCGCTTATAAAAGAGGCCCCAGAGAGCTCTCTTGTCCTTTCCACCATGTGAGGTTATATTGAAAAGATGTCATCTAGGAAGTGGGCTCTCATCAGACGCTGAATCTGTGTGGGCAGTGGGGGGGGGGGGGGGGGGCGGGGCGGGGTTGCTGATCTTGGACTTCTCATCCTCCAGAACTGTAAGAAATAACTGTTTGCTGTTTATAAGCCACCCTGTCTATGGTATTTAGTTATAGCAACCTGAACAGACTAAGACAAATGGTATTCACCTGTTTATTCATTCCTTTGTTTGTGTATGTATTCATTCATATTATTTTATAAGCCAGGGAATCCTAGGAAATGGAGACATGACTAGATCAGAGCCCTCATGTATTTGGGAAAATAGGAAAGGAGTAAATGGCTGCATATCAGGCAATACAGTTAAATCTCAGTTAACAAAAATCTCTTGGAAGGAAGCCCCTTTATATAAAATCATATTTGGAAGGGAACAAAAACCAGAAACCTTGAGAAGCTATGCTCATACTGTTAGAGCATGAACCATATGCTAGCAGCTAGGGGGGAAATGACTCTTTACTGTTCAGAGTACCTTCTATACAGCACAGGAAGAGTGGGTGGAGGCCCCTATGTTTGTTTGCTAATCGTGATGTCAACCTTCAACTGTCTCATCTCATATCACACACATTATCTCATATTAGCATAGTAGGTACTCAGGTGTGCTAAAAATAAAACATTTCAGAGGGGGTGCAGAGGTGGTAGAAACTTATTCCCAATTTCAGGATCGGCCCCCACTATGCATAAGTTTTGGTGGTGGTGGTGGGAGGGGTCACACTGTGCCAAAGCATGAGCAGGATTTAGCAACCTGATCTGTGTCATCAACATCCAGGATGCCATCCACAGAGACATCTTTGCAGTGTCTGGTTTTCTATTGTTGTTTCATACTGCTCTCTGCTGTATTAGCCATAAGATCTGGTACAACCTCCTGTTGGTCCAGGTCTCTCAGCTAACTCTCCGGCTGCTTTAAATACATGAGGGGGAGCCTAGGTGGCTCAGTCAGTTAAGTGTCCGACTTCAGCTCAGGTCATGATCTCACAGTTAATGGATTCGAGCCCTGCGTCAAGTTCTGTGCTGACAGCTCAGAGCCTAGAGCCTGCTTCGGATTCTGTGTCTCCCTCTCTCTGCCCCTCCCCTGCTCGTCTGCTGTCTGCTCAAAAATGATTAAACATTAAAAAAAATATTAAACATTAAAAAAAATATTAAATACATGAGAGTATTTTGTGGTTCCTGTGCCTTTACTGACTACTGTAAACTTTGAGGGATTTACAGCCCTTTACCACTTTTGTGCTTCCCTTAGGTGCTCAGGAGTTGTTCTGTTTCTTCCATAGTATGGTACGGTCCAGTGGACCTGGAGGCTTCCTCAGACCCAGCTGCCCAGACAAACCATGCTGAGTACCAGCCGGAGCTCTACCTGGGACAGGAGCCATGAGTCCCTTCTGGACTCCCATCAGTATTCCTTCTGGAATTGGGCTCTCCCAAACACATCTCAGGTTTTTATTATACCACCCACCATTATTATTACTCACTTTTATATCAGATATTCAGTTTTAGAATTTCCATTTGGTTCTTTTCTTTCTATAGGTTTTATCTCTGTGCTGAGATTGCCTATTTGTTCACTCATCAGAGATATTTTCTTTATATTCTTGAGAATAGCTATAATAGCTGCATAAACATCTTAATCTTATTCCAACACCTGACTCATCTTGAGGTTGGTCTCCGTTGACTAATCTTTGTCTTGGATATGGGTTACATTTTCCTTTTTCTTTTGAACGTCTAGTAATTTTGGATGGTACTGTGGACCTTTGTGAGTGATACATTGTCAAGACTCTGGATTCTGCTATGTTACTCTCAAGAATATTGATTTTTAAAACATGTTAGCAGGAAATTAACTATGCTGAGCTACAACTCCAAACTTGGTCTCCTTTGCAGTGGGTGGTGCTTAGGGTCTAGTTCAGGGGTCAGGCAGATTTAATACAGTTTGGTGCTTCCTGTCTATGGCTCTCTCCTTTCTGGGCTTCTGTCCCCTCACTTTCCAGCTGCTGTGATCACTCTGAAATCTGTCGTCTGATTCCTTGGCTAGTGTGACTGTAGGTTTCTGGTTCAAGTTTGGGCTGCCCTGCAGGGTGCTAACTGGGGCCTTGATGAAAAGCCATTTAAAAAAAGGGAAACCCACCCACGGATGTTTCCATTTTTCAAATGTCACCTCCCTTCCAGTTTCTACCTATTTTCAGTTGCTTTTCATTGCCTTCAGAGAGTTGTTTCTTAGCTTTCGTCTAGAGTTTCTCTGTAGAGAATTGGTTCAATACAAGCTACTTTACTGCGCTAAAGTGGGATTTGCTGTGCTTCCTTTTGCATATACTGTAAGGGCAGGATATTGGGTCTCTTTCTGAGGGACTTAAAATGTCCACTCACTCCTGCACCTCCTCACATTTTTCTCCCTCCCTGCAGTATGGGATGATATTATGCCCTCGGGGGAGGTTGGAGAGACCTTTATCTGCCTCTTTAAGAATTGTTTTTTAATGTTGAATCTCCCTGGACAATTGAACTCACAAGCTTTTGAGACCCCCAAGACTTTTCTTTGTCTTTCTGCTGAAATAACCATTCCCTGAGCTATGGATGCCACACAGTTTAGCTGGTTCCCCAATAAAGATAAGGGGTGAGATGACAGGATGTGTTGGGATCGGAAAGAGCATCAGTATTCCAAAAAACCTGTTTGTCCATCTTAGGCATAACACCTGCGTTGAGTGATTACTTAGTTGTGGTCTAGTATGAGCGAAATTCAGTATATCTGATATTTAAGTCAGTAGTTTTAAGTAGTTAAGCCTTCTTATTTCATTCATCCATTCATTCAAGTATGTTTTACTCATTAAAAAAAAAATTTAGGGAATGCCTATTATTGATCAGGCCCTGTGCTAAGTACTAATTATGGAATGAAAAGTGTGCTTATTACAGAAATTTCAGGTGTCAGCAAATATTAGGAAGGAACCGTAAGGCAAGCCTAGGATTAAATTTTACCTACTCTTTTGAGCAGCCTTGAAGCAATACCGATTTTGTGGTTTTAAAGTGACTTGGGACAGTGAAGAAAGCTCAAGAATTTTGAGGCAAAAAGTTCAAGTTTAAGCCCACTTCACCATTTATTAACTGCATCGCCTTGGGCAAGTCTGTCAATTTCTCTAGGCCCTTATTTCCTTTTCAGTCATTAGACAACTGCCCCATGTTGCTAGACTGAAAGCTTTCTGAGAATAGGAACAGCGCCTGTTCCTTCCCTGCCGATCTCTGTTCCTAGTGTAGTGTTGGCACATAGTATGTTCTCAATAAGTAGGTTAACATTAAATGTGTAATAATAGCTCTTATTGTGTTTTGATCATCTTGAGAATTACTAGGATTCCAAGAGGGAAATATTCCTAATTGGATCCCTCCTTTATTCTAACAGCTCCCAGATACGCTTGTGATGCCTTTCAGAACATCTAGTGGCTTCTAATAGGTAATATCAGCCAGCATAGGCTAGCTTATGCTGCAGAAACAACTTACAGTTTCAGTGGCGTAAAGCAAGTCATCTCCTCTTCATGTTACATAATTATTGCAGGTTAGATGGAGGGCTCAGCATGGACCGAATGTTGCCAGTGGCCTTGCTAGAGGGAAGAGAGAAATCTGGAAGGTCTCGTCCTGACAAGTAAGTCATTTTCACGGAAGTGGTACACATCACTTCTGCTCACAATTCACCAGCCAGAACTAGTCATATAACCTCTCCCAATCACAAGGAGCTATGAAGACCAGTTCTACCGTAGGACCAGGAAAGGACCAGAAATATTTGGGGAACAGCACTGATGATCACCACAGGATTTTGAGCTGGTCCACTTGGGCCCATCTAAGTACAGGCTTAACAGAAATAGATAGGAACATCTTTTACACTCGGATCTTTTCACTGTCCCTGAGGTTTTGAACAGCCACACTCTCAAGGGCTAAATGGCTTCTTAGGCAGTTAAATGAGGGCTGAAGTTGAGGAATAGGAGTTAGTCCTTCTGGATGACCCACAGGTCATGCTCTGGCTGCTCTATATGGGAGTTCATTGCCAAATATCAGTGGGAAGGATGAACAGCACTTTTCCTTCCTCTGCTGAAGATCTGTAGTGCTCCTGGACAAGTTCTAAGAACTGTTGTCTAGTTGTCTACAGGGTTTCCAAGTGTTATGTGGATGATTCTCACTTGAATAGAGGGAAGCGGGCTTCTGGACTCTGACTGTCGTCAGTCCCTGAGTCCTACCAAATGTTCCCTATTGGCATAGCCCTCTGTTTCTCTCAGCTTCCCTTGCTCCTGTTTGACAACTTTGATCTATTCTTGGAAGGAGTGTGTGTGTGTGTGTGTGTGTGTGTGTGTGTGTGTGATAATGGGTGGGTAGGGAAGGAAAGGAGATGTGATAGGGGACAATGCTTCTACTTGATTTCATATTTTTCCATATCTTTTAAATTTTATATTTTAACCTTGACTTTCGAAACCCCAAAGCCAAGAATTTTACTTTTTTTTCCCTTGTACTGCCATGATAAGTCTCTCTTGTGGCACACTGGGTCTTCTCTAGTCTCAACTGAAGAAAAGAGGCTTGGTACAGCATGACAAGAAATACAGTGAGAGAGGGAAAGGAGTGGCGGTAGAAGGAAAAGCATATCAATTAATGTATCAAAATCTTATTCCACCATTTACTTAATGATTTATTTCCACAACCTTCTTTTCTATTCCTGTAGCATATATAGGCTTCTATATATTCATCAATAAATATATGAATATATATATAATCTCTGATAATAAAGTTTGTCCACAAATGCAAGTCAGTAGAGCATTCCATTTTGTCCCATAAATGGAATAACCAGTGAAGGGCTATGGATGTGGGTAGCTTTTGGTAAAGCCAGAAGGTTCATCAAGCTGCATGAGGGAAACAAGGCTGCAAATAGCCGCATGCTTCACACAATATTCCTGAAATTCAGTCTCACGGCTTTTTGCTCTAGAGAGCAAATTCTGTCTCAGCCACAGGAGGGCCCCTGCTCCCCTGAACTGCCTGTTTGACAGCCTGGGAATTCAGAGGAAAAATGAGGAGTAGATTCAGGAGCCAAATAACAATACATCCATGGGTTTTGTGATGGTGTGAATGGAACATTTGGCAATCATACGTTTCCTCAAACTGGCGATGTCTATGGGGGCATTTGCAGAGCGCTACTCTGACTACACTTTGGACAAAAGCCCCCGGCCTTGGCCAATCAGTGCATACATATAAAACATCCTAACAAGCCCCCTGTCCCCACCCCAATTCACACTTTCACACAGCTGAGGGTTACAGGGCATGTCTGGACGCTGGCACGAGTGTGCCCCGCTCCACTGTGACCAGGGGCACCACAGACTGGCAGGGGGTATGTCTGGGAAGGCTGTGCCTCTCACAATAAACAAAGGGCAGCGGGTTCCTCCAAAGCCACTGGCTCTGGGGCGCAGAACTCTGGCCTCTGCCACCATGCTTCCTCATAGAAACCAGTGTCACTCTACATGGGGCCGGCTTCCTGCAGCCATTTAGTGTGGAGCAGCTGGCCAAACTGTGATCTCACTGTAACTGCAAAGCCACTTAAAATATTAACCGTGCTGATAAAGATGAATAATTCTTGTACCTCCAGGGCACATAGGAGTTTACTTCTCTTTCCTGTCAGTCCTGAAATGCTGCTGTTCAGCTGCCCTGTACAAGAGCTGGGTTTCATGGCCATGTGAAAAAATAGAATAACAGCACTTCAGGTTCCCAAGTTTTTGATGGGTCTGCTTTCTGCATAAGTTGTTACTGCTCTTTACAGAATAATGGGGGACTGAGTTACTTTGAGCTAAGCTGGGGGTGCTGAGTTTGGTGACACTGTGGGGAGAAGGAGGGCACAATAGAGGATTAGCTGGGATTCTCCTTCCCTCCAAGCTTCAGTGTAGCTGGGGTGCAGCCAAATTGTTCCGGCTGCTGGTACCCATGGCCTTCATCTTCTCCGGAGTGGGGTGATGCCGCAGAGGCCAAGAGAGAGAATTGCCCCAGTGGGGGGTTCCTTTAACTGAGCTTTTGCAAGAATTGTACAGTCTGGCCACGGCTGCTTCTTATGCTTGCCTAGGCTGGCTTAACTCCTCTCCTTTCCATGAGGGGTGCTGAGAGAACCAGCTTCCCCATTAACTTGGGGCCTGCATTTTGTTGACTGCGAACACTCAGGATCCCAGTTCTGGGGCCATCTGTGACCTGTCGTGCTATAACAGCTCGGTTTTCCCCGTGTTCAGCTCCCTCCCTGAGTACTTAGTGTTAAATCATAGGGGGAGGAAGTGTGAGCAGAGGAAAAACAGCACTATTACATGACCCCCGATGAGACCGCTGTGATAGAATTAAAAGCTGCCGCCCTAGGACATTCTAACAGATGACATTGTGAGGTTGCCAAGGTAACCCACCAGGATATAGATCCAGCATCTTTGGGGTTGACGCTGGGTAGGCGAGGTCAGTCAGAGGTGAGTCCCAGCTGCCCAGGGTCTATCCCCTGGCTGGCCAGTGCACGGCAGCCAATTGGAAAATCGAGGTTGACCTCTACACAGCACAAATGAACCCAACATTGACTCCTCATTGGGTATGCCAGGTGAAAGAGAATTAGAATATTTCAGATTTTCAGTGTCGGTTACGTGGAGCCTTGAAAGATCTGGATGCTAATGACTCATCCATTCATTCCATAAATGTTTATTGAACACCTACTAGGTACCAGATTGGAAGTGTCAGAATATCTAGGGGGGGAAGTTGAGAATTCTAGAAAACCCTAAAAAAAGGCAGATTCAAGCAGGGAAAAAAGACATTTAAGACATTTACAAATAGTACTTAGGAAGATGTTGAGTAGAAGAAAATGGAAACCATCAGAATAACTTATTAACCCCAATGATCTGGTGTTAAAAAAAAAACACACTTATGTGCAAAAATTTATAGAATGAAAATGATTTGCTTAAAAGAAATCAACTTCTTCCCCCCCAACCGCAACCAGGTTATGCTGCATTTCCCCCCTTTACTCTTTATCTTCATTTAAATACTCCATGTTTCCTTTTGAACTTCTGGTTAACACCCATAATGTTATTTTTTTTCCCTCTGAGGTAAGGATTAGAAAAGATCAGAAAGATTTCAGATGGGCCCTGACTTGTGAAACTCAAGGCCTTGGCAGATAAATGACATAAAGATCCCTCCTTTTGGCCTCATAGGTGGGTGTTCAAAACCAGGGTGGTGCCACTGGACATTTGTCCCCACACACTACTGTTTGAACCTGGACTTGGGCTGACACCTGGTCTTGTTATATTCTCCCAGTGGGCAAGCCAAGCTGGGGAGAGAGCGGGGAATATTGGAGTTGGTGGTGGTGAGTGATGCCCATAAGCGGTGAGCTAGAAAGAGAAAGGAGCAAAACAGAAAACACAAACAGAATTGGTGGGCAGTGGAGTGGGGGCAGGCAGGAGGGAGGGACACAACTGGGATGGCGATGGAAAGAGAAAACAAGGAAGAAAATATCTAAGAAGCTGTGCTGAACAGGCATTCCTGAAAAGAAAATAGCGCTTCTCTACCCCTTGGGGGGGTGTTATCAGTACCATAAGCACCTCATTAAAACACTGTTGGGGCCTGCAACCTGCCCACCACTCTGTGGGCTCCAATGCCTAAGGCCCCCTCTTTGCCCAATCAGAAAATGTAGATAGTTAATTAGATTATGTCAGCTGTCTTGCTGCAGTCCTCTTCATAGTATTAATAATAACAATGACAAGAGCTAAGTTATAGAGTGCTTCCTAAACACTTTACGCATAAAACTCATGAGGAAGTGCTATTTAACAGATGAGGAAACAGGCCCAGAGCAGTTAAGTCACTTACCAAGTCACACAGGGAGTAAGGATGGAGGCTAGGCCAACCCCAACTGGTGCTATGATTCCTGCTTTTAACCCCTACACTGTAATTCTGCTTTGTTTAAAAAGTTCCAAGGGGAAAAAAATGCTTTTTAATGAGTGTTCTGCCTCACATCTTCACTTTACTGAGTCAGCCCTGACCTGGTGCTTTATTTATATAAGTGTCTCCTTGGGCAACCTAAAGTTGCAGGCCAAGATGGTCCCCCAGATCTTCTGAAACCTTAAGGACACCTGAAGTAGGCAGAATACAGCAGGCGTGGCAAGGGGTGGGAGGCATTATCCCTTTCATTAATCACTAACTCTCAAATACCTTAGACGCCTGAGATGGCCCACCTGTGGAATGGGCAGGAGGAACAGTCCACTCTCAATGGTCCTGTCACACCCTCAGCCATCAGCACCTTGGTGGCTGTCACCATCCAGCACTCCAGCTCAAATATTTAGGGAACCCAGTCCCCTAGGCGCACTCTCATACAACCTTGGTTAGAAGGGGTCGAGGGAGTGGTCTTGGCGCCCGGACCTCTGCGCGGAGGGGCATTAGGGTCGACGGTGGGGTACGGCGTGTGCCGCGCGCAGGTGGTCCGCCGCGTGGAGGCAGCGGCGCGGGGAGTCAAGGGGGTGCAGGGCGCCGAGGGGCGCGGGGCGGGCCCGCTGCTCCCGCGGCGGCTGTCAGGGGCCGGCGGCTCCCCCGAAGATGCAGCGCAGCATATTTTGCACATGAGTTCAGAGGAAGAGGAAGTGTAGCCGGCGGACGCGCGGCGGCGGCGGCGGCGGCGGCGGCGGGGGCGCGTCGGGGCTGGAGCCGGAGCGCGCCGGGCTCAGGGCGCAGCGAGCGGGAGCGCGGCGGCCGCGGGCTCCGCGGAGGGACGGACGCACAGATCGCGGGAGGGACATATACCGGCGCACGCCGCGCAGCCGCTTCCAGCCCCCACCCACTGGTGCCCACGCCTTCCCCTTGCCGCCTGCTCTGTATGGCACAAACTTTCCTCCCGGGACGGAACACGCTGTCTCAGGGAGCCCGCGCCGGCGCCTTCTCCTCAGCCAGTCCCTAACGGTAGGTGAGCGCGCGGCAAGATTTGGGGTGTAGGCGGGCACAGGCCCTGCCATCTGGCCCCGCGGACCGGGACCTGGGCGGGCAGGAGGAGCTCCGCGTGGCGCCTCCCTGCAGGTTGCCGGGGCTGCCAGAGGGCCACCGCCCCCACCACCACATCCCCTACCGGGGTTGGATGGGTCAGCGGCGATCCACGACTCGCAACGCTCTTGGCCAACTTTTTTTGAAAAAAAAAAAAAAAAAAATCATCCGTGGCACGCAATGGGGAGAGGCACCCTAGAGCAGTTTGTTAGGGGTCGTGGACTCTGCAGGCTCGGGGGTGCCTAAGAAGGAAGCAGAGGGGAAGCTTCGAGGCTACAGGTGGGTCTGGGACACTGCTGCAGGGGGCCCTTGGCAAAGATCTGGCTGGAGCCGGCTACGCAGTCCAGGTTCAGGAAGGCACGAGGCTGCGGTGGGGTGGGGGTAGAGGGTGGAGGCGCCTCTAGCCGCCCTTTTGCGTGCGCCCTGGGAGGTGGTTTGTTCCTGGCGCAGGGGTTCTGGATAGGTGGGAGCAGACCTGCCGTGTGTCCAGGGGAAGCGCCGCAGCCACTGGAGGCACAGAGACTCGGAGCACGGGAAGTCCCCAGCGCTGAAAACGGCATCTCCCCTTCTGTAAGGGGACTTCTTTTCTCGTCCTAACCCGCTTTCCTAGGCTCAAGGGACTCCAGGGTAGGTCAGGTCTTGGCGGGGTGATAGTGACGTACATTTCAGAAAACCGATTGTCAGGCATGCAACACTCCTCCTTCCCCCTGACCAGAGCCCGTGCCCTTGACCTAGGATATCGCTGTCTTTGGCAGCGAGAACCGCGTGGAGGCCAAAGTGCTAAACCCAGGCACGCTCCCTGTTGCCTCCAGTTGCTTATGCTTAGTTAGCTGCCCTATGTGATTGTGGGTGGTCCCCAGGGACACTGAAAAGTGGCAGAGAGTTTGTTGGGGGGACTTAAACAAAAAGTGTGTGTGTGTGTGTGTGTGTGTGTGTGTGTGTGTATTTTTTTTTAATCCGGCACAAATCTCTATATTTGAGTGGCTGCCCTGGGTTTCCAGCAACAGTCCCTTCTTGTAATTGGCACAGCTGTTTTCAGATGCTGGGCGCGCAGTCAGACTAGGCGTCTTCAGCCCCTGCCATTGTGTGTCATCTCAGGATAACCGAGGCCATGCCAGGAAGGAAGGCGGGAGTAATGTGGGTGACCTCTGGGCGTGTGGGTAGGGCACGCTGTGCACCCCACGTGTCCCTGGCTGCCAGGATTCCTAATTTGTATCTCTGAACAGCTGAATTCCCTACCAAGTTCAAGTGACCCCAGATGTCACCAAATCCCACGGAAGGGTTAAGCAACAAGCTGTTTAGGTCTCTTTGGTGCGTGTGTGCTAACCTCAGTTGAAATCACTTGAACCTCAGACTGACTCTGCATCCTCTTTTGCCTTCAGTGGGGTTTCTGGCCCTGAGAGCTGGGGCATTATCCTCTGTATATCATGTGGCTGGGTTGGTTTTTCTTTGTTAGTCTTTTGACTTAATGGACTTGGGGCGAATGAAGTGGAGTGTTGTGCAGTTCGCTAATAGATTGGTGCAGGAATTGAAAGAGAACAAATTGGGAATGAGTTCTTTTTCTCCCTCTTGAGCAGGAATTTTTGGCTTCCATTCAAATAATTGCTTTGTCTGTAGGGAAACAGGCAGAAAATCTTTGGCATGAGTGATGTGAGTTCCTGTAAAGCTACTTGTATTCTTCCAATCTTCATTCCGCAGCAGAATTGAAACTATGTGGGCTCATGGCTTGGTGGGCATGGGTATCTTGTCAAGTTTCTAACTTGGTGGGCTAAGGAGAGGGCACTATGAGTTTTTCTTTCCCTGACCTATCTCATTTTTAAAAAATATAAACAACTTGCAAGAACAGTAACTACCCAAATACACATATCTAGGGTGTAATTTTGCAATATTGGCTTTATTACACATCTGGAGATTTATTCGTCCCTCCATCAGTCCCAGCTTATTGTTTTATGCCCTTTAAAGTAAGTTACAGACATTGGCATGGGTCACTTCTAAACAGTTCAGTGCACATTTTATTATTCAGAGTTCATTATATGTTCGTGATTTTTTTTTAGGGTAAAATTAAAATTGTTTTAATGTTTATTCATTTTTGAGAGACAGAGCGTGAGTGGGTGGGGGTTGAGAGAGAGGGAGTCACAGATTCCCAAGTGGACTCCAGGCTCTGAGCTGTCAGCACAGAGACCGACACGGGGCTTGAACTAACGGATGGCGAGACAGATGGTAGGACGTCCAACTGACTGAGCTACCCAGGCACCCCTAAGGTAAAATTTATATACATATAATGAAATGCACCAATGTTGAGAGTCATGTTTGCATAATGTTTTGATAGATGTGTACACCTGTATAATCCTAGTCTCTGTCAAGATAGAAAATATTACCATCACCTCAGAAAGTGTCCTCATCCCCATTCCCCCTTTCAGCGGCAACCACTGCTGATTGTTTCCCACTGTTAGTTTAGTCTGTTCTTGAATTCCTATAAATGGAATTATGCAGTATTGTGTAAAGCTTCTTCCACTCAGCATATTTCTGAGATTCATCCATGTTGTATATGTCAGTATTTTGGTCTTTTTTTATTGCTTAGTTATATTCCAGGATATGTCCATATCACAGTTTGCTAACGTATTCCCCCAGTTGATGGACACATGAGTCAGTCCCAGGTTATTGGGGTATTGTGAATGAAGCTGCTATGAATATTTGTGGACAAGTCTTCCTAGGGACATATGTTCTCATTTCTCGTGGGTAAATGCCTAACAGTGGAATCGTTAGGTCATAGAAGAGGTGGATGTGAACCTTGTAAGAAGCTGCGGGATCTTTTTCCAACACAGTTGTACCATTTTACAGTCCCACCAGCAAAGAATACGAGTATGGGAGTCCAGATACGACAACCCTATTTTCCTATCCCAAAGTCAAGAGCATGGTTTGACCAGTGTTTGGGGGTTAGAGGGTACAGAAATTGGACGCTCGAGACAGTGCGAAACACGTTGTTTTCATAGGTGGAGCAGCTGTAAGAAATCCCTGACTCTGCCAGTGAATGAGTTTACACTTAAATTATTGCAGATGATCAGACAAATATTTTATTTGTAGAGATCTTCAGAGAAGGGAATTCCACAGGGGAATGTACCCTTGGTTGTGAAAGAAGATTGATTGAGTGCTTTCTATATAAAGAAAAATAACCCCCACACCCCACAGAATTCCAGTACACTTCTGCTTAGAAACTCCTGGGGGATTTCTGACGTATTGGTCTAGTTGATGTGAACTTGGTGGAGGAGATTCCCGTTGGATTTCACCGGCTTGAGCAGCTGGCTGCTGAACGCGGTTGTGTTTGCTTTGTGAGGCAGATCAGATTTGGCTTTTTGAAGGCTCAGAAAACAGCTTTCCTGTTAAAGTGATTTGGACTGTCAGTGAGAAACATGACCTATCGACACCCTCTTGTCGTCCTGGCTGAGAAAATGGGTCGGTTCCCCTCAGGTCCTCTTACCCATTAGTCCCATTCTGTGGACCAGCAGCCGAACCCAGTGTGGACTGTTTTAGGAACAGGAATTGAGCCTCCCTGACCGCTTGCCACCCCAGAATGAAATATTTGCATCTGGCCAAGGTGTCTCAATGGGCTCAGATGACAGATAGTGTAGAGTCTCAAGACATTGCCCCGTTTGGGGACTGTTCTGATCTGACAGCCTAGGACAGTGCCTGCCACAGAATGGGGGCACAGTAAACATTGGCTAAATGATGACTGGTGACTCATGATGGTACCCGTCTGGGTGATTGCCCATCTGGAGGTTGACAGTGAGTGCCAAGATGTCAGGGCCCCAAGATGTACTTCACTAGAGGTTATTTAACCATAGCCTGGGAAACAGGTTCAAAGTGTTCCCACCTCAGAAGACTTGCCAACCATAAACTTCCATTCTAGTAGCACTGTTCTTATTTCATTACAGATTTTACAGTATTATTAACAAAATAATAATTAACCCCCCGATGCTTACTCTTTGCCAACACTGTTAGGCACTTTACGTGCGTTCTTTGGATTTAATCCACATGAGAGGCAAGTACTATTCTTATCTGCATGTTAGCCTTGAGGAAACTGAAGCTTAGTGAGGTTAAGTAACTTGCCCTAAGTTGACTTTTTCATGTTTCCTAGATGTAGGGAAGAGACTGTGATGTTCTGGTTTTGCAAAGGAGATTACGTCTACAAGCAAAGATTTCCAAAAACGTGAGGCCATGGTATAGTAGAAACATAAACTGGGTAGGGCACCACAGCACTGCAAGAAATGACACACTGGAATCATTTCTTTTTCTTTTCTGCTTTCTGGGTTTGGGGCAGCCAGGCCTGTATAGAGATACTAATTATTTTGGTGACAATTTACGATGTTGTCCGTTGAGTATGATTTTAGTTTTATTGGAAGAAAAGAAAGATGTTGCCAGCTGTTGAGTTTGAGGGTCTGTAGCTGAGCTGTCCTGTTCAGTGGCCACCAGATACATGTGGCTATTTGCAT
Organism: Prionailurus bengalensis; assembly: GCF_016509475.1. NCBI lineage: Eukaryota > Metazoa > Chordata > Mammalia > Carnivora > Felidae > Prionailurus > Prionailurus bengalensis. The sequence goes on along the minus strand of NC_057350.1, from coordinate 134,700,292 downwards.
TTAAATGTAAAGTGAATTAAAATGAAATAAAATTGCAGTTCAGCTCCTCAGTCTCACTAGCCACATTTCCAGTACTGTAGAGCCACACGTGGTTATTGGCATTGGAGTTGGATAGTGCAGAGGTGGAGTATTTTCACCATGGCTGAAAGCCCTATTTGATAGTGCTGCTCTACAGTAAGCATTTCTCCCTTTTCCTTTAGTTGAAGAGTTGGCAACACCCTTGGCTAAGGCTTAGGCTATTTTTCACTGACAAAGAGATAAATTTAGCCAGACATTTCTTTTATGTTTACCTTTTAAAGGTTTTGCATGTGTGTGATCTTTTTTCCCATTCACATTCAGTTTTCGACATAAATTTGAGTTTCCCTTTTCTCCTGGCCCCCCAAAGGGGCTTTCATTATTATCATTGCATATTTTACTAGGATGCTTTCTGTGAAAAGATCGGTACAGCAAGCAAGTGATGGCCACTGCTTGAGCCTTGTTAATTCCTTGCTCTCCAGATAAGAATTCGGTTGAGCTTTTAAATATGCATTTGTGTGACTTACTCCCCACCTGGGCTGAATTCAGGAAGAAGAATCGGCTCTCAGCGGGGCCAGAACCAAAGAGCTAGAAAATCAGGTCACATTCTACGCAAGATGGCTACCTGCCAAGACTGAGATGGAGGAGACACTGTTTGGGGGTATTGAGGGCTTTGCTTTGGAGTTTTCCTGGGTCTGACTGCCTTTGTGGCATAGGGAGTGCTGGAGAGGGCCCGGCAGCTTCCGTGTCCTGGTTGCACCAGACGATGAGGGGGATAGTGCCCTGGCTTGCCCTTCTTCTGTGGTTCAAAGGAGAGGGGACTCTAGCCCTCAGGTGTCATGGGGCACCAAGGCGAGCCAGTGGTGGAAAGTCCACATCAGCTGTGTGTTGCCTCGCTCGTCTGATACTGACCAACTCTTAAGTTACTTTGTGTAACCGTATTGGATGTTTTCACACTTTTTCAACCAGGAAACCATTTGGCTTTTATAACTAAAATGTCCCCTTTTGTTGTTCTATAGGCAGACCCCCTTGATGGTGAGCATTTATTTTTCGCAGAGGATTTTCAGCTTCCATCCGTGTGTGTGTGTGTGTGTGTTGAAATTTCCTACTTTGTATTTCATCTTGAGGAATTGCAGATTCCTGAGGAATCCTTCAAGTTTTATGGAATGGCTGCCAAATTGCTAAGTTTGAAGAAATTATTATAGTAGACCTTATCCATAAAGATGGATAAGAAAAGAGTTGGTTAGGGGTGCCTGTGTGGCTCTGTCTGTTAAGCGCGTGACTTCAGCTCAGGTCATGATCTCATGGTTAGTGGGTTCGAGCCCCACATTGGGCTCTGTGCTGACAGCTCAGAGCCTGGAGCCTGCTTCAGATTCTGTCTCTCTCTCTTTCTCTGCCCCTCCCCTGTTTGCACTCTGTCTCTGTCTCTCAAGAATGAATAAACATTAAAAAAAATTTTTTTTAAAGGAAAAGAGTTGGCTAATCACAGAGGGCGGTTAATGGAATGTGACTGAATCATGTATTACCAAATTTCAGAAATACCAAGTACAAGAAATCAGATTGTTCATTTAAACACTTCTGTAATTTAGAGAGGGCTTTTGGAATTTTTCCACTTTCTCGGAACACTGTATAAGCACCCTTTGCAGTGAGGTGTAATTTTGGCCATAGGCAGGTCAAAAGGAATCTTTACAAAGAATAACAACTGATACCAGTAATAATATTAATAATGGTTAACATTTATACTGCCTTTTCTATGTGGCCGAGCTCTTCTAAGTCCTGTTCAATATTAACTTATTTACCCTGCCAGTGGATTGTGTGTATATCCCCATATTATAATTGGGAAACCTGAAGTTGAGTGGCTTCCTCAAGGTTACCTAGTTAGCAAGTAAAGACTGGGATTTGAGGGGCGCCTGGGTGGCGCAGTCGGTTAAGCGTCCGACTTCAGCCAGGTCACGATCTCACGGTCCGTGAGTTCGAGCCCCGCGTCAGGCTCTGGGCTGATGGCTCAGAGCCTGGAGCCTGTTTCCGATTCTGTGTCTCCTTCTCTCTCTGCCCCTCCCCCGTTCATGCTCTGTCTCTCTCTGTCCCAAAAATAAATTAACGTTGAAGACTGGGATTTGAACCCAGGCGGTCTGGCTCCAGACCGTGTGCACCCAACCCCTGTACTATGTTTTGAAGAAGGTGAACTTGATGGGAGTGCAAGCTGGTGCAACCACTCTGGAAAACAGTATGGAGATTCCTCAAAAAACTAAAAACAGAACTACCCTATGACCCAGCAATTGCACTACTAGGCATTTATCCATGAGATACAGGCATGCTGTTTCAAAGGGACACATGCACCCCCATGTTTCTAGCAGCACTATCAACAATAGCCAAAGTATGGAAAGAGTCCAAATGTCCCTAGATGGATGAATAAAGAAGATGTATACACACACACACACACACACACACACACACACACACACACACACAATGGAGTATTACTCAGCAATCAAAAAGAATGAAATCTTGCCATTTGCAACTACGTGGATGGAACTGGAGGGTATTATGCTAAGCAAAATTAGTCAGAGAAAGACAAATATCATATGACTTCACTTATATGAGGACTTTAAGAGAGAAAACAAATGAACATAAGGGAAGGGAAACAAAAATAATATAAAAGTAGGGAGGGGGACAAAGCATAAGAGACTCATAAATATGGAGAACAAACAGAGGGTTACTGGAGGGGGTGTGGGTGGGGGGATAGGCTAAATGGGTAAGGGGCACTAAGGAATCTACTCCTGAAATCATTGTTTCACCATACACTAATTTGGATGTAAATTAAAAAAATAAAACTTAAAAAAAAAAAGAAGGTGAACTTGAGAGAGACATGCAGATATTCCAGATATTCCATCCTTTACCAGATGATAAGTGTCTGTCCTAGTCTTAAAGGATGTTGGCTTAGCAGATATTTATTGTGCATCTGTTGGAGCAGGGCCTTGGGATAGCTGCTGTTGGGGATGAAGAAGAGATGATTGCTCCCTTTGGGAAGTTGGATGTCACATGGACAGATGAGGCATTACCGAAAGCTCCAGATCTCTCCCTTGAGCTCGGGACTGGTCCCTGCAGGTGCCTACCCCACACCTCTACCCAGTGGAGTTAACACATCTAAAACAAGCCCGTGTCTTCCTCCCATAGCCATCCCCAGATCAGAAGGGGCCCCTGCAGCCTTCCAGTTGCTCAGGTCATACATAGGCCCTAGAGGTGGCTTGGATGCCTTCTTTTTCTTATGCCCTATTTCTAAACTACCAATAAGTCCCATTTTCTACATTCAAAATATATCCAGAATTTGATTGTTGCTCATACCCCATCATCATCTGGTCTCTCCATTTCCACCATCAGTCATGGCCAGAGTGATCATGTCTCCCCTTGGCTTGAAACCCTCAAGGGGATCCCATCTCAGGGAGTCCTTACCCCCACCTGCATAGCCCACACAACCTGCCTTCCCAGGCCTCTCTGATTTCATGTGCCACCAGCAGCCACCCCCTCCCACCTTCCCCAGGCAGGTCCTGGAACCTTGCACTTGCCACCCCCTTGCCTGGTACACCATCCCCTTTATCCCACGGTCTCTTTAGGACTTCACTTAACATCACTTTTTGGGTAAGACCATCCCTGATCATCCTGTTTTTAAAAATTGCATCTTCCCCTGTGCTTGCTATCCCTCCTCCCTGCCTTATTTTTCTTTATTTGATGTAGTTTTTAAAATTTTTTTCTTCCTTTTTTTAATAATTTTTTTAATATTTATTTATTTTTGAGAGAGAGAGAGAGAGAGAATGGGGGAGGGGCAGAGATCAAGGGAGACACAGAATCTGATGCAGGCTCCAGGCTCTGAGTTGTCAGCACAGAGCCTGATGTGAGGCTCAAACTCGGGAACTGTGAGATTGTGACCTGAGCCGAAGTCAGACGCTTAACCAACTGAGCCACCCAGGCACCCCTAAAATTTTTTTCTTAATGTTAATTTATTTTGAGAGAGAGAGAGAGAGTACATGAGCAGGGGTGGGCAGAGAGAGAGAGGAAGAGAGAGAATCCCAAGCAGGCTTTGTGCCATCAGTACAGAACCTGATGTGGGGCTTGATCTCATGAACCGTGAGATCATGACCTGCACCAAAACCATGAGTCAGATTCTTAACACCCAGGCACACCTAACATACTTTTAAAATTGAATTTCATGTATTATTTTTATTTGTATATTGTCTGTTTCTCTGCTCCTGAAGGTAAGGTCCTTCATGAGGGCAGCGTTGTCCCTTTTTTTTTTTTTAATGTCTTTTGTATGGCTTTAGTATCCTCAGCATTTGGAATGGTGCTTTGCCTGTAGTAAGTGCTTTAATAAAGGAGGATGTGATGGGTAATTTTATATGTCATCTTGGCTAGGCTATGGTACCCAGTTTTTGGTCAAACGTGTAGGTGTTGCTGTGGGCCATGTTTCTTTCTTAATGTGATTAACATTTAAAGCAATAGACTTTGGGTAAAGTAGATTATTCTCCATAATGTGGGTGGGCCTCACCCAGTCAGTTGAAGGACTTAAGAGAAAAGTCTAAAATCTCCCGAGAAGGAAGGAATCCTGCTTCTGGACTGCTTGACTCAAGACTGTAACATCAACTGTTCTCTAGGTCTCTGGCCTGCTGGCCTGCCCTGCAGATATCAGACTTGCCAATTCCCACAATCACTTGAGGGTCAGTTTCTTAAAACACATCTGCCCTGCCTTCTCTCTCTCTCTCTCTCTCTCTCTCTCTCTCTCTCTCTCTCTCTCCCTCCACACACACACACACACACATACACACACACACACACACACTATCCTGTTGGTTCTGTTTCTATGGAGAGCCCTAAGACAGAGGGTCGAGATGGAAAGGAAAAGAGTGTCAGGGGGAGGTTCCACTGGAGGTAAAGGAATGGTATCTGGAGAATGTTCAGTGTGTACAAAAGGTAGCACTGGCCCCGTATAACCTGACCCCATGGTACTTGAAGAGGAACAACCAGGGACTGGGGAGGGGAAGGAGGTTAGGGGTGAGGTTGAGGCTAAGGACTCCAGGCTGGGCAGTATATGTTTCTTATGCTCTGTGAGCCACTTGTAGGGCGCAGAATGGTTGCTCTAGCATTAGCCCAGGGTAAGAATTAGTGGATGAGAGACCAAGGAAGTCCTCCGACCATCCTCAGGGTGGGCAGGTCGGCGCAGAGAATGAGGTGGTGGAGTGAAAGGCTTCCGCCAGCACTCAGCTCCAGGCCGGCTGTGGCAGTGAGGACAGTGGCAGGAGCAGGCTGCTGCCTGGTGTTTTGAGCCTGGATGTTATGAGGACAGGGGAACTCCCCACAGACGCAAGAAACATAGGAGAGAGAACAGGCCTTGATGGGCAAGGCGTCGAGTTCCCTGTGGAGCATATTCATTGAGAGTGTTGGCAAAGTTCTAGGTTAAGGTACCAAAACAGGTCCTTGGGCATGTTCACCTGGAGTTCACCAGGCTGGGAGGGAGACTGGAAGGTTTTTGCCCAGAGCAGGTAAAGCAAGGCCCACGAGAGGGGTATGCGGGCTAAGGCAGAGAGGACAGCATTTATGTGCCCTTTTTGAGCATATACAACACTACCACATATTAGAGGTTCCCAAACTCTGTACTGAAGCACCCCAAGGCACCACAGCAAACTAGCAAGGGTGGGGCAAAAGGGCTTTTTACTTTTAATGAGGGGAACAGAGTGGCACTCGACATGTTAGCACACTAACTACTGTCTGTGGGTAGTTTACAGTAGGAGATTAGACAGCACCGCATTCCTTTTGATGACGTCCTATCTCTACGAAGCTGCGTGTTGGTGGTTGCTAAGAAACTGCTTTGTGGAACAGGCAAATGAAGATGGTGGTGTCCAGTGTGATTACAGGGTTTGAGAGGTCGTGTGGTGCCCGAGAGATGCACACATCCCATGAGTAAGTCATTGTGATAACTTAGGAATGAAAGAAAAAGGTTCATTCTTACAGTTTTTGTGTGCTTTTTTTTTTTTTTTCCCAAAAGGCTAATAAGTTGTTTGGACATGAATAATTATTATGTTGTTTGCACCTAACTACCTCGTAAGTGGAACTGTAAGTATTACTTTTAGCTGGGGTGGGGGGAGGGGTGCCGTGGAAAACATACGGAGACGCTAAAGGTGCCGTGAAACGGGAAAGTCTCAGAACCTCTGCCATGTATTGTTGTGGGTGTTACAGGAAAAGCAGAGTTAGAAGAGGGGAGAAAGGAGGGGCATGGGGACCGCATTTCAAAAGTCCCATTTCTGGGGCACTCGGGTGGCTCAGTCGGTTAAGTGTCTGACTTCGGCTCAGGTCATGATCTTACAGTTAGTTGTGTTCCTGAGTTCCAGCCCTGCATTGGGCTCCCGGCTGTCAGCCCAGAGCCGGCTTTGGATCCTCTGTCCTCCTCTCTCTCTGCCCCTCCCACACTCATGCACGTGCTTTCTCTCTCTCTCTCTTTCTCAAAAAAGGTCTCATTTCTTCAAAAATAAAAGATGTGAAGTAAATAAAGTAAAATGTAAGCATTTGTTAAATCTTGGTGCTGGGTACAGAGATGTCTCATTTTGTTATCTTCATCTATATGTCCGAAGTGGTTTATACTGAAAATGATTTTAAGAGAGTGAGACAGAATGAGGGCTGGGGATAGAAATTTAGGGGTGTGCCTGTGTTTGGGAGGACAGCAGTGAGGCTGGGAAGAGGGCATCGGAGGTACAAAGAGGTTCAAGAGATGGAGATGTGGAATCAAGGGGGTCAGCAGGGCCATGTTTTCGACTGGGGTTCTCAGCCCTGGCCAAGAGGCTTAAGGATTCTGGGCCTGGCTGAGGCTGGGGTGAAGGAGACTGGAGAGGGTTCGGAGTGGGGAAAACCGGACTTGTTCCTAGCTTGTTGCCGGTTAGAATCCCTGGCTGCCGGTTAGAATCCCTTAGAGTTTTCAGCCGGGGAAACCCATTGCCCAGGGCTTCTCAAACTTTACTGCCTCTCAGAAGTTAATGAATCACTTGTCATTGAAATGTAGATTCTGGTTCTGCAGGCCTGGGATTCTGGATTTCTCATAGGTTCCGGGAAATCCTGGTGCTGCTGGGTCAAGAGCTCCACACTTGGAGCAGTAGGTTCTTCTGGGAGGGAGCTGTGCTTAGTGAAGAAGGGTGTTTGTGATGGGGACTGCGGAGGGCAGAAAGGTGGTCTGGATCAGACCCAGACTGAGATGTGTGGGCGGGGGATGGTAAGCAAGTGTTTTCCTTTGACGATGTAAATACTCTTTGTATTCCTTATCTTTTGCTATATAACAAATTACTCCCAGACTTGGCAGCCAAAAACATCAATAAACATTTATTATCTCACAGAGTTTCTGTGGGTTAGAAATCCAGAAGCAGCTGAGCTGGGTGGTTCTGACTTGGGGTGTCTCATGGGGTTATGGTCAAGATGTGGGCTGGGCTGGAGGCCATTCTGGGACTGAAGGTTGAGTTAGTGCTGGCTCTTGGGTGGAGGCCTCAGTTCCCTGTCCTGGGACTTCTCCATAGGGTTATTAGAGTGTCCTCATACTGTGGCAGCTGGCTGTCCCCAGAGTGAGGGATCCAAGAAAGGGTAAGGTAGAACCCACAACACTGTAACCCAGCCTTGGAAACCACACTCATCATTTCTGCAGTGCCCTCCTGGCTACACGGGTCAGCCCTAGTCACTGTGGGTGGGGACCACTCGTGAATGCCGGGAGGATTATTCAGGGTCATCTTGGAACCTCTTATTGTTTTCAATGAGGAAAATAATGTGTATGCAGCACAGAAAATTTGAAAAATATACAGAACCATAAAGAATGTCACCCATAATCCCATGACCCCGAGGACATTTCTGGGAACATTGTGGTCTGTGTCTTACCAGTTAAAAAAAGAAGGTGGAGGGGCGCCTGGGTGGCTCGGTCGGTTAAGCGTCCGACTTCAGCTCAGGTCATAATCTTGCGGTCCATGAGTTCGAGCCCCGCATGGAGCTCTGTGCTGACAGCTTGGAAGCCTGGATCCTTCTTCGGATTCTGTGTCTCCCTCTGTCTCTGCCCCTCCCTCCCTCACACACTCGGTCTCTCTCTCAAAAATAAATAAACATCAAAAAAAACCACGTTTTTAAAGGTGGAGACATATATATGTACATATCTATATATTAATATATATTATAATGTATATAACATATATTTATACACACCCACACCTAGAAGAAGTGGTACCATGGAAATAATACTGTTTCATATAGATTATTCTTTATATTTGGCATCCAATCAGGAACACTTTGAACAGGTACATTTTTCTATTGAAGTATAGTTGGCATACAGTGTTGTATTATTTTCTGTTGTGCAACATACTGATTCTACAACTCTAGACATTACTCAGTGCTCATCACAATACGTGTAGTCCCCATACAGTGTTATCGACTGTATTCTGTACTGTATGTTTCATCCTGCCTTTTTTGCTCTATAACTGGGAGTTCGTACCTCTTAACCTCCTTCACCTATTTCGCCCATCCCTCAACGAGTAAATTATACTTATCCTTGGGTTTCTGTCGTAGACTGTGTTTCTAGGGTATCAAGATTTGACACCCTCTGAATTTTCAAGTTTCCATTTACATTTCTGGGGCGAGAGAGATGTTCCTGTCATGTAAAAATGTCTTAATTTGGATCATCAGTTCTTACTCTGGGTGACTGAGTGATGTAATAAACATGCTTGAGGCTTCAAATACGGGATTTGAGTGTGGAAATAAAAAATGAGTTTGCCAGCTGACCCAGCATCATTGCATGTAATTGCCCCATCTCTGGTTGCTTGTCATGAGCTGTTGGCAATTGTAAAAATTAGCTTTACGGTCCTGCCACAGATTAGCGGCAAGTGTGGTAAATGAGGGCTCACTCTTAATGAAACTAATTTGTATTTGAAAATATAACTACATTTATTGCCCCATTATTTAAATGCATGTACACCAGTTGATAGTAAAAATGAACCTTTAAACTGAGGTTTTAGAAACCCTCACTGGAAAATAATCTTTTAAGGTGGTGATTCTTTTTTTTTTTTAATTTTTGTTTTAGAGTTTATTTAAAAAAAATTTTTTTTACATTTATTTACTTTTTGAGAGACAGAGAGACAGAGCACAAGTTGGGGAGGGGCAGAGAGAGAAGGAGACACAGAATCCCAAGCAGGCTCCAGGCTCTGAGGTGTCAACACAGAGCCTGACATGGGGCTTGAACTCACAAACGGTGAGATCATGACCTGAGCCGAAGTCGGACGCTTAACCGACTGAGCCACCCAGGTGCCCCTTTAGAGTTTATTTTTGAGAGAGAGACAGAGACAGAGACAGAGACAGGGTGTAAATGGGAGAGGGGTGGAGAGAGAGACGGAGACACAGAATCTGAAGCAGGCCCCAGGCTCTGAGCTGTCAGCACAGAGCCTGACGTGGGGCCCGAGCTCGGGAACAGCAAGATCATGACCTAGGCTGAACTCGGACACTTAACCAACTGATCCACCCAGGTACCCCAAAGTGGTGATTTTTCTTGAAGTGGTTTTCTAGTTGTCTTATGGGCATGTTGGGAAGCATTTCAGAAACAAATTAGAAATACTTTAAAATAAAAATCTTAAGATTTTAACATTTAAAATGACACAGGGTATCATGCCCCATTGCTGATCAGCTTTTTCTGGAACCAAGTCTGTGGCAATGTACTCTCTGTTTTAAAATTTTCTTTTTTTAACGTTTATTTAGTTTTGAGACAGAGAGAGGCAGAGCATGAACAGGGGAGGGGCAGAGAGAGAGGGAGACACAGAATCCAAAACAGGCTCCAGGCTCCGAGCTGTCAGCCCAGAGCCCGACGCGGGGCTCGAACTCATGGACCGTGAGATCATGACCTGAGCCGAAGTCGGACGCTTAACTGACCAAGCCACCCAGGTGCCCCTGTACTCTCTGTTTTATATCACAGAGATTTTCTGTGAATGTCCCGCACTCTGCCCAGACTTCCAGAACAGCCAGCCCGCTGCACCATGTGCTCTGTTCATTGTCTTTCTACTCATTTTACCTCTGATCTCCTTGAGAGCAGGGCCTGGTCTTCCCATTTTTATATTTCCTAATTGAGGGCCAGATTCAAAGCAGACCTTAATAAACGCGTGATGAATGAATGCATGCACATAGTCATGAACTTGGAAAAGTTCCCTCCCTCATGGAGCTGACAATTTCTGCATGAAGCTGGCCTCCCATGTGTCAAAGGCACACCTCATGCTGGGTTTGATCTGGAAAGTGTTGGTTTTCCAAAGTGTCACCATTTGAGGGATCTCTGCTTTCTGGTCATTTGCAATGTCTAATGTCCTCTCCTTGCAGCCTAGGATCTCAACCTCCCAGTGATTACCTTACTTTCCTCCATAATCAGCAGCCAGTTCTTAATTACTTTTAGTCAATTTCTGCTTGAGAACTGTATGTTTATTTTGGCTCTTTCCCCACTGTCTCGCCACAGGAATGGGGAAAGACTTCTCTTTGCTTTACCTTTGAAGAGCTTTTGGAAGGTTTTTCTTGGTACTTTCTTTGATGCTTGAGAGACCCATACTCATAGGTGCAGGGATGTCTCCCGGGAAGACAAAGGTGGAAGCAAAAGAAAAAATCTCCTGTATGACTGTCATATAATCAAAGCTGGTCAGTGATCCACTCACACATGAAATGACTAACTTGATTCACGTGACCGTAGGAATATGGAAGGGTGGAGTTGTGGGGGCTGAATGGACCACAGATAAAGTACCGGGAGAATCTCATCACACATAAGTGATTTTTAGCATGTGTCCTTTACAGAAATAGACAACAACAAAAGGAGAAAGAGCCAGGAATAGCACCGCTCTCACGATTCCACCCAGTGAGCTGATGCTGCAGAGTGAGCAGGAGGTAGAGGGGCTAATCTATCAGTCTCTCAGAGGGTCTCACTTCCGCCAGGCCTCTCCTGGGGTCAGCATCTGGCCACCCTGAGTGCGGAAAGAGAAGCATCATTCATTAACAGGACCCCTGCACTTACCGCACAGCCCAGAAATCTCACTCCTAGGTATTACCCTAGAGAGATGAAACCTTTGGTCCTCTTAAAAACCTCTGCATGAATGTTTATAGCCATTTTATTCATAATCACCTGGAAACAACCGAAATGCCCTTCTAAGGGCGAGTGGCTAAAGCAGAACCTCTAAATGCAGGCCATCTCGACTGGTAGTCTACTGAGGAGGCAGCAGGCCATGGTCTTTTTGAACAAACTTGGTGAATGAGTTACATATTGCATGATGAATCATCCCCAGACTTAGAGGCTTGAAACAGAAACAATGGTGTATTTTGCTCAAGGATCTGCAGTTTGGGCAGAGTTTGGTGGAAACAGCTTGTCTCTGCCTCACACAGTGTCAGCGTCTTGACCGAGACAGAGGCTCAACTTCCAAGATGGCTCACCAGCAAGATGGCTGGCAAGTTGGTGCTGGCTGTCGGTTCCTCCCCAAATGGGCCTCCCTGTGGGGCTGCTTGGGCTCCCTCATGGCATGGTGGCTGGGATCCAAGAGTCGGCATCCCAAGAATCAAGAAGTATGTGCTAGTTTCTGAAGGTCCGGGTCCAGAAGCTGGCACAGTGCCGTTCTGCCATATTGTATTGATCAGGCAACTGTGGAGCCCAGATTCAGGGGAGGTGACATAGACCCCACCTTTCAATGGCAGGAGTGTCAAAGGATTTGGGGGCCGTATTTCGAAACCATTACACTTACCATTTACCTTCTGCCCTATTACCCTTGAGGCCGATGTGCTTCCACTGAGATGCTCCCTGACTGTCGGAGGGAATGCGCAGCCACACCAGGCACCAAATGCCTGCATCTGGCAGTTCCCTCTGCTCTTCCCTCTGCCTCCAACCTCTCCCTGCCCTTAAAGGCCCATACCCATCCCTGCCCCAGGCCCCTTGTGGGATTCTAATACGAGCTTTGAAACCTCACATAGTAAACAGTACCATCAGGCGCTGTTCTATCTTATTTTTCCTCCATTGTGTGAGCTAGATTTTTCTGGTTTGAGCTATAGTAGGGACTGTAATAGATAGTTTTATTTTATTTATTTACTTTATTTTAGAGAGAGCACTCAAGCAGGGGAGAGGAGCAGAGGGAGAGGGGGAGAGAGAGAATCCCAAGCAGGCTCCACACTCAGGACAGAGCCCGATGTGGGGCTTGTTCTCACGACCCTGGGATCATGACTTGAACTGAAATCAAGAGTTAGATGCTCAACCTACTGAGCCATCCAGGCGCCCCACTGTAATAGAGAGTTTTAGAATGATGTGAAAATCTTCACCATTTTGACAGGGGTTGGGGGTTGGCAGAGCACAGGTGTGCTGGGTGTGAATAAGGTAGGGTCCTCAACACAAGAGAGTAAGAAAAACAAATTGACACTAAGGTTTTATTGGCTCACAACTGCTTCGTATGTCTTCCTTCCCAAAGAGAGTCATGCTATAAAAGCGGTTGCTTAATTGGCATTGTGCATATTCCAAAGAAATTAATCTCTAAAGTTTGAGACATTGAGGATTCACCGATATTATAGTTTTGCTGCTGGCTGGTACTGTTTATCTTTTCTGTGTCAGACCACAGAGATGATTTACCCATAGCCTTGTCATATCCTATGAGATAAGCACAGTGCCCTTTGGAGTGAATTGGGGCAGAGACCTTAAGTTGAGACAGTCTGACTGAAACCTTAAAGTTGTAAATTGGGAGAATTTTTCTGATGCTTCTTGCCATCCCCCACCTCCTTAACTTTTTCTGAGTCTTTTTACTCGTCCTGGTAATTCTCTCCTCTTTTTTCTCTATTGTCAGGAAACCTGTCCTTTATAGAAGATGTTAAATCATACTAAAGTGTTAGAGGCTACCACAAGCTTAATTTGTTGCCCTTCCCATGGAGGTATTTGTGGTTTCAAAGGAGATCCTGAGGGAGAGTGATTCTAATTTCAAAGGAATGAATCTCTAATGCTAGAATTTACCTTATTAGGATAACAAGAATGGGAGGATTTTTGAGGAAGAGTTTTCTTTCTTTCTCTTTTTCTTTCTTTCTTTCTTTCTTTCTTTCTTTCTTTCTTTCTTTCTTTCTTTCTTTCGGGCCCCAAACACACATTCTTTCCTAGGGAGGTACGTGTGTGAGTGACTTACTTTGTGAGTCTCTGGGTTATTTCCATGTCTGTTCTGGTGGTAACCGTGCTCATCTTGCCAGGTTTACCTGTTCCCCAGTACACGGGAGCCTTCCTGTCCACTTCTCTTCTGCTTTGCCTCAGCAGATGCCCCTTGGCTTGCTTTTTAGTAAATATGCAGCCTCTGTACATATCAGCTATTATATCTGCAGAACTACAGAGTATTTTACAAGTAATCAGTTCATGCAGATTGCACATAAATCATGTCTGCTCTGGCCCTTTGGACACTAATGTTCCCTTATTAAGGCGTAAGTAAGCCTTCCTGTTCTCATCCATCCTTCCAGACTTTTTTTAATTACTAAAAAGTATAGCCTGGTTGTCACGACACCGCCCTCTCCCACTCTTCCCTTCCCCCACACACTTACTGCTTTTTTGAGGTTCATTGTGTTTTTCTGGAGCTTGCCAGTTTGCCTTAGGAAGCTGGGTACCTTGTGAATGGATTAAGCTGAAGGACATTCTTATCTCTAAAAGGAAGCAGTCACCACGTTTCTGTTTGTGATATTCTTGGCCAGTTAATATTTTTGTGAAATATGTTCTAATGGCAGCTCCACTACGCCAGAGAAGGGGGAAGAATTATTGGTCATGCTCAGCGCACCAAAGGAAAATATCTTCTACTGAAGTCTGGGCAGTGGATAAAAAGTCATTTCGTGAATGTCATTCTGCCTAAATAAACAGAGAACTTCGTTGTTTTTAAGCCCTCGAAAGGCTGGGAGGTCAGCCCACCCTAATATGCACATTATTCTAGCATTTCTCCATTTTCCCTTCCAACGATAGCCACAGATCTTCACTCTAACACACGTGCATTTCTGCTTCCAGTTTCTCTTGGCCTGCTATTAGTGTTCAGCCAGTCTTCATTTTGGTCTAAAACGACTCTCTAAGAGAGTGGAAGCGTCCTGTTATTTCATGTGGTTTGGTCTAAAAAAGAATGGAAGGGGGACTTTTAGATGAAGCGGATAAAAATACCACCGTCTACTTTAAGAGATGTTTTATGAGTATAAATTCCTGTCTAAATAATTGCTGGTGAGGGCAGAAAGGACTTCGGAGTTTAGAAATTGTACCAACAACTTCTGATTCTCTCTTAGCAACCATAGCGAAGGCGACACGTCTCTTGTTTTGTCTTTTCTTTTCAGATGGGCTGACACCATAATGTACCACATTGCTTTTAAGATCTCATTTTTTAATCCTGTGTACAGATTATAGTGGAACTGAGGCGCTCTGAGGTATTATTTTCCTCAGGTAGGGGAAAAAGATAAAGACAAGTAGGCTTTTGGTGTCATCACAAAAGTGCGGGATGCCTGGTAATGGTGTCCTCACAGAAAGAGAAGCCAGCCTGGGTACTGAGCACAGTTCCTCAGGTGTTCAGGTCATCCACTGAATTATACTCTAGGCGTCCTAAAGGCTGAGGTCCTTTATGTAGTCTTCAGGGAAGTACGGGGTCTTTTACACTATGGTGCTTGAAAACAAAATCTCAGAAAAAAAAAAAAAAATCACACCCCCCCCCCCTTGTCCTTTTTTTTGGCTTCTGCTGCAGCTGCTGAAATGGGTTGCGGATTGAACAAGTTAGAGAAACGTGATGACAAACGGCCTGGAAATATCTATTCAACTTTAAAGAGGCCTCAGGTGGAAACCAAGATAGATGTGTCCTACGAATACCGCTTCCTGGAGTTCACTACCCTGAGTGCGGGTGAGTACAGGCGGCCTTGCCCCCCCTGGAGGTGGGTGAGCTCAGCTCAGCCCCGCACCCGAGGTGTGTGTCCCCCCCCCAACCCACGGCAGGGCTGGTGGGGCCTGACAGGACACGCCTGGGAGGTGAGTGGGGTGAGGGGCTGTGGGGAACTTGTAAAAGTGGGCCTTTGAAAACATACTGCCTTTAGAAGTCCAGATTTGTATGTGCAGCTTTTCACTTTTGAAAAGATAGCAACTAAATTAAATTGTAACACGTTAAAACCACGTGCAAGACAAAAAGTACACACATGCTGGTGGGCCGTGTTTGACCCCTGGGCCAGCTAGTTTGCAGACTGTTTCGTAGGGAGCCATGTGGAGAAGGGAAATTTTGCCTTATCTCCTGTTGTGTCTGTCCCTCCAAAGTTACCTGCCTGCTGCCTGGCATCTTTCGAGAGTGCTTGTCCGTCTGGGCTTGGCTTTGCCTCATCCGAGCCGCAGGGCGTCCAGGTCACCTCACTAACAGTGTCCCGGTGGCTCTGGGGTGACGGGCAAGAGGTAGCATTTTCATCCAGAGGAGTTGCTGAGCCCTGACCGTGCGCAGTGTCGGGCTGGAGCTGTGGGGCAGATGGGCAGCGTGTCCTGATTTCCTGCAGCTTCTTACCCAGTGGGAGAGAAGACTCATACACATGAAAAACAAAACAAAACAAAACCCTCAACAGGCTATAATTTTAAGCAAGAAAATACGTAAGATATGTTTTCGGAAGAGGAGAGATCATTCTTTTGGTGTGGAGGGCAGTCCCTAGAAGTTGTGACCAAACACAGGCACTAACTAAGGCATCTTGCCACTTTCTCCCTGGGCTGCTGGGTACATTTTAGGCTTCTGTTAACAGAAAAGAGAGTAGGTGGGGAAAGCCCTCATATTTGGGGGCTCATGTCTGGCTCTGCTGTGGAGTTGGCCTGCAGTGTGCTCTTCTGTCTCATGAACACGTGAATACCCGCCCCTCAGGGCAACTGTAGACTGGAAGAGGGAAGATGCGAGAAGCTCGTAGCACAATTCTCAGCACCTAGTAGGGCAGCTGGTGTTGCCTCCACCTCTGTTCCTGCTGAGACCACCGCTGCACCGAGGCTCCCGCTGCTTCTTGAGCCCCAAGAGAGATGGGCAGCTGGGCCTCTCTGCAGGGACGTTCTGTGGGTCCCTTAGGTCCCCCCAAACTGAACCCAGCATCTTCCTCATCAGATTGGCTTCCTGCTGGTGCCCTTGATGAATAATGTCACCACCATCCTCTTAAACAGTCATATTTGACACCTTAGGCATCTGTGACCATACTTTCTCCTTGCCCACCATTTCCATTGCATCACCCAAGCCTATTAAAGCTGTTTCTGAAAATGCTTGTAATATAGCTAACTTAACACGAGCAAATCTGAACACAAAAGTGTTTGGAGTATTTGGTCATCCATTATTTGTTCAGTGAATATTTGAGTGCCTACAATGGTTTAGGCATTGTCGAATGATTAAGGAGAAAACCAAAGCATGTATAGGAAAAGAGATTGCAAGGAAATACACCAACATGTTAAAAATTGTTAGGAAGCTGAGAATATGGGGTAATTCTTTTTCTCTTTTATAGACACATATATATAGACATATATATATATATAGACATATATATATTTTGCATCATGGTTGTATTTCTTTTATTATTAAGAAGAGTAATTTTTGCTCACAGAAACTTCCACAGACATGTGTCCTCCTCTGTGTACCTACTGCTCCATGACTTATCATCTAAGTTATCCCCCTAACCTCCTGATTAGTTTCTCTGCTACCTTGTACTCTGCTCAGAGCACCCACACTGCTTGCTGCATTGTGCTTTCTTTGACTGAATGACCTTTTGTTTTGTGATTATGAAATGAACATACCTCCACTATTAAAAAGTTACGAAAACACTGGACAAGTCCCAACTGATCTCCCTACGTCCACCCATGTCCCCTATAGATCATGCCACTCTTCTGCTCAAAGCCCTGCCATGGCTCCCCCTCACCCTGAGTGGCACCAGCTACTTTCCACCCTCATTCTCCAGATGTTTGTCCTGCATGTTCTGCCATTTTGGTCTTGCTCTTTCTTGAACCCTCCAGGACTCTTTAGGGCCTTTGCACTACCTGTTTCCTCTGCCTAGAAATCCTCCCAGATATACCCTTGGCACAAACCCTTAACCTCCTTCTCTGTAAAACCCTCCCTGACCACCTATATAATTTCTATATATTTATAGAATATATATATTTTATATATATATATGTATATATTCTATATATATTATATAGATTTCTATATAACCACCTATAGAAATTATATAATTTCTCTATAACCACCTATATATTTCTACCTAATCTCCGACTCCCCATCCCTTTGCCCTCTTGATTTTCTCCATAACACTTCTTACCATCTAAAGTGCTACATATTGGACCGCCTGGGTGGCTCAGTCAGTTAAGTGTGTGATTTTGGCTCAGGTTGTGATCTCACAGTTCTTGAGTTCAAGCCCCGTGTCAGGCTCTGTGCTGATAGCCTGGAGCCTGCTTTAGATCCTCTGTCTTTCTCTCTCTCTGCCCCTCCCCTACTCGTGCTTTGTCTCTCTCTCTCTTTCAAAAATAAATAAACATAAAAAAATTTTAATTGCTATGTATTTTGTTTATTGTTATTTGTTTCCTTGTGGTCTGCCTTCTTTCGTTAGAGGATAGAATTCCTCTAACGAGTTCAGGATTGTGTCTGTTTTAGCCTCTGTGGTACCCTCAATACTTAGAGAACAGTGCCTGGCACATAGTAGATAATCAATAAATATTTGTTGAATGAATACTTAATGTATATTTTTGTGTCCTGCTTTTTTTCAGCTTAACAGTGGATAGTGAGGCAGTGCCCTGTCATTCCATATGTTCTCAGAATATGATTTAAAGGCTATATATGATTTAATCACTCAGCATACCATAATTTATTTAACAGTCTTCTTTTATTGGACATTTAAGTTATTTCGGGCTTTGGGCTATTATAAATAATGCTGGCATAAGCAGTGCTATACATAAATCTTTGTGTGCATTTTTGATTATTTCCTCAGGAATTACTGAGTTGAAAGATATGAATGTCAGGACTCTTGATAAATTGCCAGATTGCCCTCTAGATAGGACCTATTTGTGTAAAACACAAATCTGATTATGCTGAGCCCTTTGGCGGGTTCCCTTGGAAAAATGCAGCGGAGATTCCGCCAGGCGCCCAGGACCTTCCTCAGCTCATCCTTGCCCTTTGTGGACCCTCCCCTACTTGGAGGACACCGGGCCTGGCCCCGCCCCCTCCCACCCCAGCTTCCGCTCCTCCAGCCTCACAGAGCCTGCCCCGCCCCTCAGCCCTTGCCAAAGTCCCACCCACCTGAAACTGTACCTCCCGACCTGCGTCCATCACAATTACTCCTCTATGCACGCCTGTCGTTCGTCAGTAGCATCCTTATGACACTTTTATTACATCATATATTAAACGTATTTGTGTTTCCTTGAGGGCAGAGATCAAGCCTTGCTTATCTTTCTCTTCGTCTTTCTTGTTCACACTTTTTAGCTGAGAATAGCGTGTCCTACATAACTGGGTTCTAGTAAACCAGAGTACCTGTTACGTATGCTGACTCATTTCCCTGGCAGCCCCTCAAGTTCTTTTCCAGAATTCTAATGGGATCCTTTGTTACTGCTCCAGAATGGAGCCAGCATTTGCTGAGAGCCTACTATGTGCCAAGTCCTGTGATGGGACATCTTCCCAACTTTTTCAGCTTTATTGAAATATAATTTAAGCACGTCACACTGCATGTATTTAAAGTGTTCAGACCCATGAAACCATTACCTCATCAAGAGGCAAGACATTTCCATCTCCCACAAGGTTTCTTCCTGCTCCTTTGTAACCCCTCGTTTTTTCCAGCCCTCTGTCCCCAGACAACCAACGGTATGCTTTCTGTCACTGATTTTATTTTCTACTAATGGAGCCATGTGGTATGTACTCTTTTTGGTCTGGCCTTTTCCACTCAGCTTGCTTATTTTGAGATTCATTTATGTTGTTTTACGTGTAGTAGTTCATTCTTAGTTTATGGCTGAGTAGTATTCTATCATCTGGGTGTGTCTCAGTTTGTTTTTCCGTCATGTGTTGATGGACATTTGGGTTGCTTCTGGTTTGGGCTGTTACCAATTGGGCTATTACCAATTAGCATTCATCTTTGTGTGGCATCTTATGTCATTTTATTCTCCCAGAAACACAGCGAGGTGTATGGGTACACACATCCCTTTTCTGCAGATGGGTAACCAACACTCAGGAGGTTAAGTAACTTTTCTAAAGATGCAGTGCTAGGAAGTGATTGGGGTGCAATTTGAACTCAGATCTCTTGGGCCTCAGAGCTCTTATGCCTCGGATACTGCAAGGTGCTAGACAAGTAGGCATTAACATCAAATAGAACATTCTTGTTAGAAAACTGGTGTTATCGGGTAGGAGGGTGTAAGGATATTCCTCGCCCATATTGTTTTGGCCATCGAAGATTTTTAAGTAGCACTTGATAGGCTTATTTATCATTGAGAAGATGCTCATCTGACTCTAACAAATTGCAAGTTGGAGGGAGGGTGTGGGCCCACTTCCACCTGGTGGCTTAAGCCGGAAGGAGTCGTGCACTTTTACGAAAGTCAGAATCAGAGTGAACGCTGTTTTGTTTGTCCCCTGCTCAGAGCTCAGTGCTACTGTAGATGATATTGGAACATGAAACCCCGCTTGTTGGGCTGACAGAGGTGAAAAGCAGCAGGATCCTCAAAGTGAAGCACATAAGCTGCCAAAAATCTCAATTCTGAGTGATTTGATTGGGTCTTAAATTTTCAATTAACTCTGGTCACCAAGGGATGAGCCTGCCCTTTGGAGAGTTTCATCACAGATAGAGGCCCATAAAGTGCCACAATTTCTGCAAAATGGTGCCTCATTATCCCTTTTGTACATATGTTTTGCCAGCTTCTCTGTGCCAGGCCACTCTAATACCACTTGAAAGCTACCTATGTCAGCCTCATGAGAATCAGTTATGTTTTGTACATGTTCGGTGCCAGGGAGGTTGGCACCTGCCTAATGAGGCTAGTGTCCAGGGCTTTATTCTTGCTTCAACCATCTAGTCCTGCGCTGTCTTGTACAGGAGCCACCAGCCAGGTGGCTCTTTACATGTAGTAATTAAAATTCAGTAAAATTAAAACTTCAGCTCCTCTGTCACACTAGCCACAATTTCAAGTGCTCACCAGTCACATGTGGACAGTAAAGGTACAAAACACATCCATCATCATGGTGAGTTCTGTGGGGGCCATGCTGCTCTAGTCTGTTTTCAAGAGAGGATAACTTGGTTCCACGTCTGAATCTGTACCTCTAATTCAAACTAATGTGCTATTTTCATTATGAAAGTTTGCCCGTGGGTCTGCTAGGGACCATAAGATGATAATTAATTGATTCCATAGATACTTACTGAATGTTGACCTGGGGCCAGATTTGCGTCCTGAGGACATATGGGTGAACCAGACAGGAGGTTTTCCGAGTTGGTTAGTTAGCTCAGCTGCCGTAACAAAATACTCCAGACCAGGCAACTTAAACCACAGACATTTATTTTCTCACAGTTACGGAGACTGAAAGTCTGAGATCAGAGGGCTGGCATGGTTGGGTCCTGGTAAGAGCCTGGTAAGAGGCTTGCAGAGGACTGCTTTCTTGCTGTGTCCTCACGTGACTGAGAGAGGGACAGTGAGTAAGTTCTGTTATGTCTCTTTTTATAAGAACATTAATCCTATCGGATTAGATGCCCACTCTTATGACCTCATTTAACCTTAATTCCTTACTCCAAATAGTCACACTGGTTGACACACACAGAATGTTGACTGAAAAGTCAACATCTGACTTTTGAAGGGAGACACATTCAGTCCATAGCTTCAGTCTAGTCCGCTAGTCTAGATCAGTTCAAAATCTCTTACAGACGAAGAGCCAGGCAATTGTAGGACTTGATGATAGCATGATGATGATAGAGGGGACGTGGTAGCCCCTAGTCATGTTGAAAGAGTGTGTGTGTTGAGGAAGACTTGAGATCCACAGGTAGATTTAGAGTTATCCAGACAGAAGATTGAGGGTGGAAGGAGATGATCTTTTCAGACAAAGGGGACAACCTATGGGAGGGTCAGAACCTGACGACAACATTGCATAAATGGTAAGCTGTAGGCAGTTCCATTTGGTTGGAGTGTGACCTTTGGGAAAAGTAAGTAGAAGCCAAATGAGTAAAGATCTTGGGTCTTGGACTGAGGAGTCTAAGCTTTCTCAAGAGTGCTGAATGGTTTTTAAGGTGGGAACAGGGTGGGTGACATGTCACATTCACATTCTGGAAAGTCTGGTCTGGGTTTACAATGAAGGAGAATGGAAGGAGTAAAACTGGGGAAGGAGAAACCATTTGGAAGCCATTGCAGTCATCAGGCAAGGGGCGAAAGTGGCCTCTGTTGAGGGAGTGGCAGTGGGGACAAGAGGAGTGGGTGGGGTCAAGAGAGATTAGGAGGTGGTCCCAGGGACTGAATGGCAGGTGAGGAGGAGTGAGGGACTGGCAGAGTGGATGGCATGCTGGGTGCGTGCCCAGCTGGATACTCAGATTCTGCTTTAAAGTATTTTCAAATAACACATTCACTCTATCATCCAAGTAGCCCTGGGAATCTAGGTTTTCTCTCTCTCTCTCTCTGTCTCTTTTCAGTTGAGGAAATGGCCTTGACAGGTAGTAAGTAGTAAGTGGGACCAGAACCCAGTGTTTTAACTCTCTTCACATAGGATTTTTCAACTGCACATGAAAGAGAGTTCAGCGCCAACCTGTCTGGCCTGCTGAATGGTGTCTGTGTATTTGTTTAAATAGCTCTATTAAAGGTATAACTTATGAGCAATGAAATACACCCATATTAAGCATGTGGTTTGATGAGTTTTGATAAGTGTAAGCACCCATGGAACTGCCACCACACTCAAAATACAGAATTTTCCCATCACCCCAGAAAATCCTCTCATGCCCCGCCCCCCCCAAGCCCGTGCTCCAGATTACTGCTGATCTGCATTCTGTCACCGTTAGTTTTGCTTCTTATAGAATAATGTAGCGGTGGGATCGTTTTTTGTGTCTGACTTCTTTAACTCAGCGTGCTGCTTTTGTGATTCATCGGTGCCGTTGTATGTATCAAGAGCTCATTCCCTTTTGTTTGTGAATGATACTCCATTGTCTGGTTGTGCCACAATTGGTTTCATCATTCTTCTGTTGAACATTAGGGCTGTTTCCAATTTGGAGCTGTTATCAAAAAAGCTGCTATGAACATTTGTGAACAAGTCTTGTGTGGACATACGTTTTCATCTCAGTTGGGTAAATAAGGAGGAGTGGAATTGCTGGATTATTTGGTAAATGTATGTTTACCTTTATATGGAACTGCCAACTGTTTTCCAAAATAGTTGCACCATTCAACATTTCCAACAACAATGCATGGGAGGTAAGAGTTAGTAGCTTCATTTTTTATATGTGATAATGAGAGCCACTACGTATTCGGTATCTCATGTCGTATTAGTCCATTTTAAAAGCTAACAACAATCTCAGGAGGTAGGTGGTTACCTTTGTGGTATAGAGGAGTAAATTGAGATCTTGAGTTTCAAGGGGTTGTAAAAGCTACTTGCTCTAGGCCAGCAAGGTGTTGGGTGTTTGTAGCATATCCCACCATCTTACGGCACAGCGGAGCCATCACTTTGGGCTCTCTTAGTTCCTGAATCTCCTGCACACTGGCTGGGTTGAAGCGAAATTGAAGTGCTTCGACCTGAAAAAGTTGAAAAGTATCTCCTGCTCCATTGCATATCTTCTTCAATTCATCTTATTTCTCCTCTTAAATTCTTGCTAATAAAGCATGTCCCATGACATGCATTACAATTTCTAAAATTAGTTCACATTGCCACATTTAAAAAATTCCCATCTTTGTGGTTTTCCTGTCTGACAGGTCTTTAAGAACTGACCTTTGGGATTTTTCTTTGACGTTGTGCTGACTAGGATTTTGGCTGCCAGCATTTTAGCCTTAAGCTCTGTATCTAAATTTTGGGTGGTCATGATAATAACACAGGATGACATTCATTATTCAAAACATGCAGATTGTGCATTGGATCATTTTAGGGTCCAGTTTTTATTTAACTTCCAGTCTGGGTCACCTTAGCCCTCACTGCAACTGCAGAAGCAGCTGATAATCATTGTCTATTTAAGTTGTCCTTTTAATCTGTCTCTACAACCAAGAAAAAAAGCTAACCTAAAAAATATGGATCATAATTTATATTGAGGCCTAAAAATTACAGATCAAAGTGTTTGGGGGCTATTGGGTGCCTAATAGCTGGTTATATGTCCCAGCACTGTTAGCCTGTCCGATTTCATGGATCATGAAGGGAGGTGATAAGCAGGGTCTAAGATATCAATCAAAATAATGTTAACCTCCAGAGAAAGCTTTTAGAACGTATCATTTTCTTAAAATAGTAGTTCTCCAACTTGAGGGTGAATCAGAATCACCAGGAGGGCTCGTTAGAAGAAGCCCAGGCCCCGGCCCGAGTTTCTGATTCTTTAGGTCTGGGGCAAGGCTGGAGAACCTGCATTTGTAACAAGTTTCCAGCTGATTTTCTTTTATCTGAGTGGAGATGGCAGAAAGAAAAAGGTATTTTTTTAAAGCAGAAAATAAAGTCAATAAATCCTTACATACCTAACTATCTATTGTCACCTACTCATCATTAATTTCCAAGTAGCTTGTAATATATTTGGAAGGAGAGGCCGTACTCCTAAGACAAAAATTAGTACCAGTGGATACATTGCTTCTCAAACTTTGCTTAAAAAATTCCCATGCCCACCCTACACCCCAGACCACTTCAGTCAGTCTTGGGGAAGGGACCCAGACGTCAGTATGTTTTGCAACTACGGGTGAGGCCAGTATGCAGCTATGGCTGAGAATGCATGAGCGTGTATAAAGTGCTAGATGGTTGGTGTAAGTGTGGGTACTCCCACTGGTTACCCTCAGGTGGGTCACGTGTGCTGAGATTTTGTTTCCCTTCAACCTTTGGACTGATGGATTCTTCTGCAGGTTGCCTCCAGTTCCCTGATGACTGGTTTCTTTCCCCAGAGTGCTGAGCGATTGTGTGACATGGTTTAGACTGGGAGGCCCTGGAATAAACAGTTGTCCTCAAACTTTGGCAACGCGAGAATCACAGGATGTAGATTGCTGCACCCCTACCCCTGGAATTTGTCATTCTGAAGTTCTGGGGTGGGGCCCAAGATTTTGCATTTCTAGCAAGTTCCCAGGCGATGCTTCTTCTTGGGTGTTGCTGCTACAGGGACCACATTGAAAACCACTGGGTTAGGCCATGGGCAGTGAACACAGTGGACACAGGAGGGAAGGATGGATTTGAGGAGGGGAAGCTGCACTGATGGGTTATAAGGGTTTACAAGGCAGTTTTTGGGTGCAGGTGAAAGGAAGAGAAGTGAGAGATGGGTTTAGGGGCCAGTTTCTTGCTGCCTAGTGGGTTTGTAGCCAGTGGCCTGGGGTCTGCAGACAGCCCCTCCTTGGCTCAGAGGCCTTGGCCCACTCATTGAGGGCAGGAGATCATACATAGCCAGGCTCTCGGGACAGTCAGAACTGTGGCTTTGGCCACAGGTGTAATACTCTGGCCAGGTGTATTGGGGGCCCAGTTACAACCCCAACATCTCGATCGACCTTTATTTTCAGTTGCATGGCTCATCACATTTAGTTTTAACTATGCCACCTTAGAAGATCTGTAGGCTGTGGTTGTGCCCCACCAGTCATGTGTCCCAGCCTCTTCCTTGGCTCTTTTCTGGAAGCCTTTGCCTTAATTAAGTCTCCACCACCTCTGTTCCCTGTGCCCCTTTTCTGTTCCTTTGCTTTGCCCTTCCCAGCCTGACCAGGCCCCATACAAATGAGCTCAAGTTGAAAACCTAGAACAAGTGTGAATGGATGAGCTTGAGTCTGTGATAGATCAGGGAGTTGGCTAGGCGTGACACTTGGCTGCAGGGGCCTACAGGTGTGGGTCCCCCTTTACAGGGAAGCCCAACATGGTAAAGTATGGAAAGTAAGGAAAAGAACTGGGGGATGGGGTGGTTATTTGCATTACAGGAGGATTCTTGGTTTAAAGTGGGTTTCATCATGGGGTTCCTTTAGATGGAGCCTCAAGTGCTCTGAAGTGTTTGTTTTTCCATCCTTAATGAGGTATTTATTACCTCTCTCTAAATATGATACCTGAAGCTTTAGAACATAACAGATTCATCTATAATATTTGCAGCTCTTCAGCTGAATTGAACATAAAGTCACTGATGTCAGGTTTTTTGGTTTTTTGTTTTTGTTTTTTTCTGGGTAAAACAAATAGACCAACCAACCTTGAAGCAAAATGTCAGAAGCCATGAAGTAGGGGGGGGTGGGGGGTGGGGATAGAAGGCAGGCCCAAAGCAGCCCTTGATGTTACAGCATAAGGCAGGAAGTCCCCTGGTCTGAGTTGGGGGTAATGGCTTTTTACATTCCCTAAAGCTTACGCTCATCCCTGAGGGAGGGTCCTCCTGCTGCAGCCCTTAATCTTAATATCAGAAAGACTGTTCTACTCCTGTGCCATCTCTTGAGTCTCTGAGGATCCCTGCAGATGATGAGATTGTGACAGGAGCAATGGACCTGAATGATGATATTATCATTATTGTAACAATAACAACAGTACTAATAGGTAATCAGCCATGTACCATGCTCAGTGCAAATTAATCCTCACAGGATCTTGATTTTGCAGACGAGTAAACAGAGCTCAGAGAGGTTACCCAAGATGCCTGTGGTCACACAGCAAATATGTGATAAGGCTAGAATCAGAACTCAGACTTGCCTTCTTCAAATCCTTTGCTCATAAGTAGCGTTGGCTATACCATAGGTTTCTCTGGTACAGTTTGAGGCTTGGTAGACTGTGGCCTGTCATTAAAAGACCCCATTGTGACAGCCCTCCCTTCAATTGAGCCCTGCTCTAGGAAGAACTGTATGTTTTGGTGAATGATGTAGTGGAGATGAAAATGGCAACTGATTGTTATGCTGTATGGAGTAACGCGCAGGTTCATATGCTTGAACTCAAGTAATCCTTACAACTCTATAGGTGATTTTTCAGTCTTGTGGTATATATAGATGTAGAGGCTCATTCACAGGGTTGTTGTGCAGGGAACAGCTTGAACTTCAGTCTTCTGACTCCATGTGACCTGTGATCTTGCTGCTGCCCAGGACTTTCAGAGTCTGGGGCTTGGAAGCCATGTGAAGATCACACTGTCCATCGCCTATTGAGAACCACTTTCTTCTTTGGCAAAATCACGAATGTGGTTAATAACCCACTAGAGTATAGTGTTGGCTTCCTTTCGCTGCTGGTTTTTTGTTTTT
Source organism: Prionailurus bengalensis (assembly GCF_016509475.1). NCBI lineage: Eukaryota > Metazoa > Chordata > Mammalia > Carnivora > Felidae > Prionailurus > Prionailurus bengalensis. The sequence goes on along the minus strand of NC_057350.1, from coordinate 134,673,930 downwards.
TTTTTTAATTTTTTTTTTTCAACGTTTATTTATTTTTGGGACAGAGAGAGACAGAGCATGAACGGGGGAGGGGCAGAGAGAGAGGGAGACACAGAATCGGAAACAGGCTCCAGGCTCCGAGTTGTCAGCCCAGAGCCCTACGGGGGGGCTGGAACTCACAGACCGCGAGATCATGACCTGAGCCGAAGTCGGCCGCTTAACCGACTGCGCCACCCAGGCGCCCCTCGCTGCTGGTTTTAAAATAGGGCTGTTTGACCTCTAGCTCAGATTTGGAAGGCCAAGTCTGAACTCGGGTACGTGTGGATGGCTGCCACTTAGTCCCAGTTTTGTCACTATGCCAAGCTCAGAGGTTATCCTGTGCTGAATATAGACTCCTCCTTTGCTGAAAATAGTATGTGCAATAGGGTAGGGAAACATTTTTCTTTCCTAGAAAATCGCTCCTTGCTGCTCTAGGTAGCATCGACTTCTGTGAAACCATCTGTTCCTTCCAGTATAATTTCCAGACTATTAGATTAAACAGTTTCTCCTGACCCACTTTCGGCTTCTGTTTCCTTTCACTGTTCATTAATAAATTGTGTAGCAGAGTTTTCATGGAGAGCGTGTGTGTATATTTATTTAATTTCAGTTTGGGCAACAGCAATTGTTGGGTGCTGTGAATTTATTTAATTTCTTACCTGTGTTTCATTTTTGTTTCAGTTTCTGTAATTGCTCTGAGTCGGTTGCTTTTTTTTTTGTTTTGTTTTTAAGACTCATGAAAGGAAGTCAGCAGCATGAGTTATGAGTTGAGGTTCTGGTTGGGAGGTGTGCTAAAAACAGACCCTGTTTTTATACTGAAGACGCAGAGTGGTAAGGAAATCGGTTCCCATAAAACATGTCTTACTGCAGATAAATATGCTTTTACAGAGTTTGTGGGGATTTTTAAAGATAAATGAGATAATATGCATGACATGGCTTTAAGCTTTTCTGAGCAAAGCTACGATGTGCGTCTTCTGTATTATTGCTGCTTTTGATAATGCAAGCAAGTCTATTAGTATTAATGTTATTGTTAAATATTCACTAATGGAGGTAATAAGATTAGATTTAAGAGGAAGGAAGGCATTCTTTGCATTCCTTTCTTAATGTAAAAATTCTTCCTGCTCTTTTCCCAGCTAGTCTGAAGCCAGACCAAGAAACAACACTCAGTGTTGTGTGAGGAAAAGCTCAGGTTTGTATGTGTGTGTCTGTGTGCAAGCAGTAAATTTCAGCGACTTAAGTCTGCCTTCAGTGAAATGAAATTTCTGGGTGATGACTGTTATCTGTCAGAGCAAAACCAAATTATTTTTCTGCAGAATTCATAAAAGCAGCGCTGTAGTAGCGGGAATAATTTTTATCAAATTTGGTTAAAATGAAACAGAAAACAAGTTAATGTTCTATGTGTTCTACTAATGTTACTAGCAATATTGCTTCAAAGACTTTTTATAAAGAAGCTTTCTCCAGCACTTTGACCAGACTTCACTGATCCTTCAAAGAAAGGAGGCTTGTTGAATGTTGTCTATGAAATATTTTTGAAAACAACTCTGGTATGAAAAGGTAGAGGATTCTGACTTCAAGTTGGATGTCACTGTCATCATGTCTAGAAAGTCATTTGCTCAGTTCTGTGCTTTAGACATATTTCAAGCTGTTCTTTATTTACAGGCCAGATCTTTTGATAAATAAAAATTACATAGGTGATGGGTACCTGCTACACTTACCAGCAGCTGAGATGTTTTCCCATTTTATTGCATAAACATACTTTTCAGGTACATACATAGGATTTATTAGGAGGAGGATACATTAGTTTGATAGTCTTCTTCTCCAGAGAGGAAGGGGATTATTTCAGTTGGGTATCCCAGGTGTAAATTCAGAATTGTGTAGTAAGCATGAACACAGTATGGCACAATTTGGAGTGAATGTTGCTTTTGATCCAAGACTGGTAACATATTCCTACGGGAGCTGGCATACTTAGTGGGGTGGACTTTCCTTAATGGAGAAAGCAGTCTTTTCTGATAAGCTTATTCAGTAAAATTAATTCATTGGATATTTATTGATTACTTGCTCTTTGTCAGGGCGGGGTCCCTCAGTGTAGGAACCAATGTCTAAAACATTCCATCCAGTTCTACATTATTAATGTCCTACCCCAGGGTCTGGTTTCTCTGGAAACCAGTTCAATGCAGGCACAGCCTTTATAGAGTCTGTGTTTTATCTTGGAAAAGCATCTGCTTTGACTTACCGTGGTCTATCTTTGCTTGGTGGGTGCTGCATGGCTGGAGATTTGTCTACTGTGTGGTGGGCACAGGAAGGCCCTGGAAATCTCAGACCAGGTCTGATCCCTGGGCCCACCAGCCGCAGTGTGGGAAAACCCCTGGGTTAGTGCCTCAACCAAACCGGCTTCCTGGAAGTGAGGGACTTGCCTGGGCTGCTCATGCCCACATCCGAGCTTCTGGGGACTTAGTAGATGTATCCAGGATGCCCTGGGTTTTAGTCTGTCATGCCTTTCTTCATAAGCAATGGTCTGCTTGGCCAGGCTGAGATAAGCTTATGAAAAAAAAGTTACTGCTGGTTCTTCCAATAGCCTGGGCTGAGTTAATTCCAGGACCAGGACTAGGGACAGGGGGAAGGGCACTGAGGGTTTTGAGGATTGCCTTGTTTTATCCCCCAAATTGATGGCCCATCTGCTCCTTTTCTTACCAGTGTTTCTTATGAATCTGGAAACTGTAAATTAATTCTTATTTCTACTTGGCAGTACTTACTGTGGACTTTATATAAATGGATTAGACCAAAATAACTAAAATCTAAGAAAAAAAAACAACAACAACTATCTTTTCTCCTAATAGCCTTTACTGTCTTTGCTATAAAGTGAGAATTCAGATGTGGCTTAAGGCAAGCGATGGGGCTAGTGCCCCAGACAGGTGAAGGAACCAAGGTTTTGTTGTTCAAACTGGGAGTAATATGAGTTGAGAGCAAGGTTAACTGAGGTAAAAACAAAAACAAAAACTTTAAACTCAAATTTTATTCTTACTAGTTGCATGATATTAAACAGCATGGTGCACACCCTCCAAGATGGCCTCCAACAACCCTCCTGATGTTTAAGCCTTTGTGTAATCCCCTTCCCTTGAGTGTGGAAGGACCTAATGACTTATTTCTAGTGAATATGATACCATAAAAGTAATGGGATGTCACTTCCGAGATCAGGTTACAAAAAGACAGTGGACTCTCTCTTGCTCTCTTCCTCACTTCCTCTGAGTGAAGCCAGCTGCCATTTTGTTAGTTAGCCCAGTGGAGAGACCCACATGGCTAAGAACTTAGAGAGGCCACCTGCTAATAGCCAGTGAGAAACTGGGCCCTTGTCCAGCAGCCCCGGAGGACTTGAGCCCTATAGACGCACAAATGCATGAGCCTGGAAGTAGGTTCTCCCTTAGTGGAACCTTGAGATCCCTTCAGCCCTGGATGATGCCCTGAAGCCACCTCATGATAAGCCTTGAGCCAAAGACACCCAGCAAAACTTCACCTGGATTCCTGACTCACAGAAACTGTGAGGTAATAAATGTTTGTGTTTTAAGCTGCTAAATTTAGGGGTAATTTATTACACATTATTACATAACTAATATAGGCAGTTCATGTGAAAAGCTTTGTCCTGCTAGGATAGGTAGCATTGTAGAGTGGTGGAGAGCACAGACTCTTTGTTTTTCTTTCTTTCTTTCTTTTTTTAACTTTAAGTCCAAGTTAACATATAGTATAGTAACGCTTTCAAGAATAGAATTTAGTGATTCATCACTTACATATAACACCTAGTGCTCATCCCAACAAGTGTGCTCCTTAATGCCCATTGCCCATTTAGCCCATCTCTGCACCCAATACCCCTCCAATAACCCCCAGTTTGTTCTCTGTATTTAAGAGTCTTTTATGGCTTGTCTCCCTCTCTGTTTTTATATTATTTTGCTTCCCCTATGTTCATCTGTTTTGTATCTTTTTTAAAAAAAACTTCTTTTAATGTTTATTTATTTCTGAAAGAAGGGGGGGCAGAGTATGAGTGGGGGAGAGGCAGAGAGAAAGAGAGAGAGAGACAGACAGATAGACAGAATCCAAAGCAGGCTCCAGGCTCTGAGTTGTCAGCACAGAGCCTGACATGGGGCCCAAACATACAAGCTGTGAGATCATGACCTGAACCAAAGTCGGACACTTAACCAACAGAGCCACCCAGGCATCCCCATCTGTTTGTATCTTAAATTCCACATAGGAGTAAAATTATATGATATTTGTCTTTCTCTATTATTTCATTTAGTATAATGCACTCTAGTTCCATCTACATTGTTGCAAATGGCAAGATTTCATTCTTTTTCATCACTGAGTAATATTCCATTGTGCATATGTGTGTGTGTGTGTGTGTGTGTGTGTGTGTACGTACATCACATCTTCTTTATCCGTTCATCAGTTGATGGACATTTGGGCTCTTTCCATACTTTGGCTATTGTTGATAGAGCACAGACTTCAAATTCCGTTTCTGCCACTTACTAAGCTATGTGACTTTGGGAAAGTCACTTAAACTCTCTGTGCCTCAGTTTCCTCATCTGTAAACAGGAAATGTAATAGTTTTGGATTTCAGATCCTATATTCCAGGAAGACTAGCTTGAAAGAGGTGGAAATGGGTATTAATTGACAGAATCCACAGTTTCTGCCCCAGTGAGCAGAAAGAAGGGGCCATATTGGTGGTTTTTGTGATCTTGTACCTCTTAGACTCCCAGATCAGGTGGCTGCCATTTAGCTGAGGCCATTTTTCCAGAGGAAGAGGCAGCCAACACACAGCACCTGAGCGATAGGTGCACAGGTCTGTTAGTCTGGAAGCAAATGATTAGTGTTCATTTTTCTATCCTTGCCCTTGCTTTGATACCATGAACCATGTCTGTAGCATCTCTCCCATTTCATGCCATAGGCCCTGTTGAGCAGAGAATATCTATTCTCAAGACTAAATTATATGTTTAAGAAGAGCCTTCTGCTTCGACCACAGTTATTCATTAGCTTGGATGTAAATTACTAAGCCTGCCTTCGAATTGTGAAAGTCAAGATTTGTGGCATTTAAACATATTGATGAAATGTAAATGCCCTGTGGATACCCTTCCACAAAGCCCTAGCACTTAGATAAGTAAATGACATAGAAGGAGCTGGAAGAGATGGGCATCCAAAGCCCTCTCTTAAATTTGCAAATTGTTCTTTACAGGATTCTATCATCTGGTCACCCCCATCAGTAGTAATAATGTTTGGCTCCTCCCAAATGCCCCCAGTTCACTGTGGGCTGGTTACTTGTAGATGCAACTAGATTTTTTTTTTCTCCTTTTTTCTTTCTCTCTTTCTCTTCCTTTCTTCCTTTCTCTTTTCTCTCTCCCTCCCTCCCTCTCCTTCCTTCCTTCCTTCCTTCCATCTTCCTTCCTTCCTTCCTTCCTTCCTTCCTTCCTTCCTTCCACTAGATCCCTCTAATTCAGATACATATTCTAAAAATTAGTATCAAATTTTTTGTCTGAATAAATAAAAAAATACATATAAATGATACTAGCTGTCCTCAATTTTTGAGAGTTTCTTGTGTCTTCTTGCTGTTTTCATTTTATCTGCTCTCTAGCAGGAAAATAAAATTGCATTCGATTGACATACTCTCCTGCTGGGAACCCAAGATATATTACACCCTTTCTGTGTGTTCCTAGTTGTGATGAAATGGTGGAAAATCCCTGGCAACCTTAAATAAGATAGACACCAGCGATTTATCCAGAATCGGGAAGGAATATAATAATTTACTCATTTTTTCCCCATTAAAGAAACACCATAAAAGTTGAGGCAGCTGATGCCATGTGAACACCAGTGTGCTTTAATAGAGACCCATTAATAATTTACCTTAATAGTGTAATAGTTGCTGTTTTTGTGACCAAAAATTTGTTTCAACCCCTGCTTTATGGATGAAAAGTAGGATCAATTAATATTGAGTGATGATAGCCTCCCTGCGGAGAGAAAATGGGAAATCTTGGTGTCGTCATCCGCCTTGTGACTAAGAAATAGCTTTTCTTAATTGTACGGAACAGAGAAACCCAGGGGGATGTAATTCATTTCTCTCCAGCTTGCAATGTAAATTGAAAGTAAAGAAAAATAACCACATACCAGAGTGGGGATGTGAACTCAACTACTAAGTTATGTCTGACTTATAGGATTTGCTGGAAATGAGTGGACAGTTTCTTCCCCCAAGATGGAGCATCTCCTTCCACAATGGCATTGCTCAAGTATCTCTGATATCTCGTGACCAGAGGGTTTCTCTCCGATGGCAGTATGAAGTCTCTTACTGGAAGTCTCTGCTCCCACATCTTCTCCTGGCTTATCCCTTCTTCTCATCTTGTCTCTGCTTAAATTCCACCTTCTCAGAGAGGTCTTCCCTTAGGACTCTGGCTAAAATAGCCACTTCTCTTGCCCCATTCACTTTTACCCTTCACTCCCTGCTTTACGTTCTTCATGGAACGTGCCATCATCTGAATCTGTTTTATTGTTTTGATATTTTTTATGGTATCCCCCAACCATAATGGTAATTTTTTATGGTATACCATTATTTCCACCATAATTTTTTATAGTATCCCTTACACCATAGTGTGAGCTCCAGGAGGACCTGACTTCCCTTGTGTATTGCTAAGCCCTCAGAGCCTTGATGCTAAGGGTGCTTGTTAAATGACTGAGTCAGTGAATGAATGATGAGTGTAAAAATTCCATAATGCAAAATAATTTAAAAATTCTTGGATGTGAAAAAAAAAATCTTCTTTTAAGGTATATTCACTTCAGGTAGATGACACAATCTGAGTTGATCCCCTGAATGTGGATTGGTGCCATTACCCTTATATATTTGTGCCAACAGCCAGAAGTCCCACAATGCAGTCATTCCACGGGTATCATTTTTCTGTAATATGCTCTTATAGAAATGTATATCCTTACAGCAGTGGTCACAATTTCTTATTTGTTCTGTGCCTTTTCCCTTGCTGAATTTTAAACACCTTGAGGATAGAAGCTGTTTCTATCTCATTAACTCTCTATCCTCTGCATCTACCACTGAGCTACATGAAGCTGCTTCTGGGAGTAACGAAAGATGCTGGAGGCTGGAACCAGCTGCTGCCACCAGGAGGAAGTGCCACAAAGAGAAGGAGGCCCCTTCTCCCCTCTCCTGCCAGCTAATCTCCATCTGGAGCCCCCGCTGGTAGAACCTAATAGGAACCTAAAAGGCAAGAAGGAATGCCATTTTCAGAGTGCTGGCTCTCAACACATCAGGGTCTAGAAGGGTGGATGGACCTGAGTGACAGTGACCGAATGACCAGCACAGTCTACCCCTTCAGATTCTCGGCATCCAGATGTCTTTCTGCGCATTTTTAACTCGACAGGACAAAACAACAACTTCGTTTCTTCCTAACAAGACGTAACTGCTCTTCGTACAGTGCTCTTGCTCTTTCCCCAAGAAGGAGAGACACAGTGTCCTTCTCTGGGTGACATGAGTGATTTTTCTACTTCGGTCTGTAAGATACAGAGTGTTCAGATGGGACTGGAGCAGCTAGAAGAGGCTTCGGTGTTGCTCAGACACGGATGCCTTGACTGTTAGGACTTGGCCTCTGCCCTCAGCCAACACTTCACCTGACTGGGGTTTATCACCTCGTAGAATAATCTAGGAATCTAAATCCTTAGTGGCCTTGAATCCCTGTTGCCTTAGTTTTCCAATATTTATTCTTGGACATGAAGTAACAAGAGGCACTCCAGAGACTGCCTTGGGTTCCATTTTTTGGCAATAATCTAGTTTCCCTTTGGAAATCAGGATCACTTGCCCCAGCCAGTACATTTTGGTTCTGTGGCATTCATAATCCAAAATGGCCAAGGGGCAGAGTCACCTGCCAGTTCACTGAAACCATTGCTAAATTGTCTGGTAGAAGTATTCCTTCCTTGAGAACCATGACCTTCACACCAGCAGCGCCAAGAGTTGTATGGCCAGGAAGCAAAAAAATCTGTTAGGAAGAGGAGCCATTCCTTCTTCCACGCCTTGGTTTTTACAATGAAATAGAACTGATTTTGCTTACATTCCTTGTCCTGAGAGAGTGAACTCCCAACTTGTCAGGATGTTGTCTCCCCATCTGGTTCCACAGGGAATGTTGGGCCAATAATTGGTGTGTTTTTTTTTTATTTCAAATCATGTAAAGATTTTTCCAAGCATAGTGGTGGCTCAGGCTCTTTCAACTTCAACTGTGCATTTCATGGTGAATCAGTGGTTTAAAAATTGCATTGGATAGAAGCCTGTTTTTTTGGCCACGTCTCCTTGAGTGCTTTAAAGAGGCCATCAGATGCCCAAAGATGTCCAGTCCATTGTTCCCAGTATCACTCATCACCATGGGACTGGCTGTCTTTCTGGGGGTGTGCTGGCATCTTTCTCATGGCCCCAGGGCCATGTTTATCTTGGAGGGAGGAGGGAGAATAGCAGCAGCATTAACTAATTAGTCAACAGCTATTTATTAGTCCATCCTCCCTGCACATCAGGGAATAGTGCTGGTTGGGTGATTAAAAGCAGGGACTTTGGTGGGCACAGATCTGGGGTGAGGCCAGAAGACCTGGTGGGAGACCTGTCTCATTTACTCTGTGACCTCGAGTAAGTTACTCAGCGCCTCTGGGTCTCAGTTTCTTATCTGTAAAATGGCAATGTATTTCTCCTAAGTTGTTGGAATTGAATGAAGTCATCAGACATGGCATTAGGTAGGCCCATAGATAAGACTCAGTAAATGGTATTATACCAGATGCAAGGAAGAGTCAATGAAGAATCATGTCCCTGAGGGCCTGATGGGATTTACTGCCCAAGACATGAATGATTTAAATGATTCTTTGGACCTTCATTCCCTCATTTGAAAAATGAAGTTGTTTGTCCTAATTGATCCTTCTCCAAGGTCCCATCCACTGCTGGGATGCTGACAGACAGTGGTTCACTGCACTGAGTGAGTAACCATGAGATACAACGGTGTGGAATGCGGCACAACCCAGGCATCAGTTGAGGAGAGGTCAGGGTTCACAAGGGTGAGGGCAGCCCTGAGGCCCAGGGTGATATCCCCTGAGGACAGGGCAAGATAGAGAAAAGTGGGGTGACTTTGAGGAAAAGCTCCCCCTCAGAGGTTGAAGGCAACTGGGTTGGGGGAAATAGTAGTGCTTCATATTAATACAGGGATTACAGAAGAATGCAAAGTGCTTTTGTGGCTCTTACCTTATTTAATCATTTGATAATACGGAACTCTGGGTCTTACAAGGTTTATCTGTAGGCGGGTTAAGAAGAAAATCAGTTTGTTGAAATTTGGTACCTTGCAGCACCTCCGGTGACCTGGTGTCACGGCATCTGGCCCAACTTCGGAGCTGAGGTAGGTTGCTCTGGCCAACAGTGTTGTAGTGGGTTGTGCTAAAGGAATAGACAAGGTAATTGCATTCTGAAAATCTTATGTGTGTGCACTCACACACAATAGGAACTAGGTGTTAGCAATGAGGACATTTATCACCAACAGTGATTTTCTAACAGCATTTAGAGGGGAGAGGAGGCTCTCAGATCACCCCACCCAAGTGTGACCCTGGGCAGATGAAGGAACTGAGACCAACCTGGTGGCATGCCAGCCCCTGGAAGAACCCAGATTTCTTGGTGACTCCCAGTCTCACCATGGCCCCAGATTGGCCACATACCCCACCTTTTCATCATTTAACATTGTGTTAATCAGTTCGAGTTCAGATGTCCCCTCCTGTGTTGTTAGGGAACCAACTAAAGACCTGTGAAGGTCATTACGTGTTGAGACAAAGTCTGCCTCTTTCAAACGGGAAATCACGTTCTCCTGGATTTGGAAACATAACAGAATGGCTGCCTTGCCATGTTCTACGCCTCCGTCAGGCCAGGGGTTCCTTGTAATTCCAGAACATTCGAGCTGTTCTCTCATGGATGCCTCCTGGCCAGTCTTCCCACATACATCTGTCAGAAGCTATAACCGCTGGGCTTCTCCATGTTCTCCTTTCTGTCTCTTGCCTCAGTTGTTTGACTGGGGTCTTGTTCTGAGACATTTTTTAAGGTTCTAGTTTCTTCTCCTCACCAAATGAGGCCCAGGACGTTGGCTCATAGCTCAGATTTGTATCTACCTGTGTAGATTATCTTTGTTGCTCTTATATATCCAGTGTTTAATGAATTCCTGTATCTCATTTCTCAAACTCTGTCCTCTGTCACAGGAAGGAGAGCCCTGTGGGGAGAGACACATCATCTCTCTCAGTGGCTGCGCACCCTAACACTTACTTTTTTAAAGGCAAAATCCCAAATTTCATAAGGTTATAACACTTCTTATGTCATTCAGGCAAAGAAATGTGACTTTCCCTCCTAAACTAGGCAGTTGTTTTTTTATGGCTTAATGCTTTGTCAGCTGTTGGGGAAATGAAAAGGGACAGAAAAGAAAAACAGCAAATACAAGAAACATAAGCAAGAGGTGCTTGGTTCTCCCACACCCACACCATCTTCCACAGCTGCACAGAGACCCTGTATAAAGATGCTGTTGGTGGGTATGTGTCCGGTGAATTCTGAGGCTCTGTGGGGGTGCTGATGAAAATGGTTGGGGAAAAAAAAAAATAAGGCACTCGCGTAAATCTTCCAGGGTCACCTTTTAAAAAGAATGGCGCCTTTCTAAACCACATCTTAAGACATTTCAAATTTAAAGGAATAAAAGAACATTTGAAATTAAAATACTCTAATTTTTAGACAGTGTGAGATGGCAGACTTGTAGTTTTTATGTATTTTGCTCATTTTGTAAAACTTTAGGAATTGGAATAACCAATTTACAGTACATTTGTACCTAACAAAAAAAGACCTTTGATAAAGAAGTGACTTTAAAAAGAGGGATGGCTCTGGGCTCTACTCCCAGGTCTGTAACTGATCAGCTGGGCAGTGCTGGTCCAGCCACCTCCCCTCTCTCACCTCCTGTTTATTCTACACTTGACTGTGTACCATGTCACCACATAGGCCTTGAATGTGAATTTGCACACCAATCCTGCAAGGCAGGTACTATTGTAATTGACATTTTCCAATAGGAAACTCAGGTGCAAAGCACCTGGGTAAATCATTGAAGGAGACATGGATTTTGTGTCGTGAGGCTGGGATTTGAGCCCAGGCTGTCTGACATCCAAGTAAGTAACCTCTATACATACTGCCTCTCCGTCTGCATAAAATCAGCTATGACATGTGGTCCAATCTTGCTTTTTAAAGTGATTTAAGTTGTTATATGGGCATCATAGGGCTTGATTTATAATAACACATTATTATTTGACTTGTTATATATTTATAAAGAGGGTTTTCACCAGAAATTTAGTTCTTGAATATCACTTGTTCCTAGAAGAAAGGTAAAGCATATTTTAAAAACTTGCTTTATTGTGTGGTTTGAGGGAATAGACGAGAAAAGTGGGAAGTACCTGTATTTTTATTTTGTAGGTGTAGCATATGTGAAGCTTTTCAAAGCACTGTTTGCTCACCTCACCTTATTTTAGCTTTAAATAGCTCTGTGAGGTAGGTTGGACAGATATTGAGTGTAGTTATAAAAGTTGCTTTTAAAATCCTCGTCTGGGGGCGCCTGGGTGGCTCAGTTGGTTGAGCATCTGACTTCGGCTCAGGTCATGATCTCACAGCTCCGTGAGTTCAAGCCCCACGTCGGGCTCTGTGCTGATGGCTCAGAGCCTGGAGCCTGCTTTGGATTCTGTGTCTCCCTCTCTCTCTGCCCCTAACCCACTCACATTCTGTCTCTGTCTCTCTGAAAAATAAACAAACATTAAAAAATGTTTTTTTTAATAAAAAAATAAAAAATAAATAAAATCCTTGTCTGTAAATTCTTACTTCCATGTCAACTTGGGATTGGTATTCACTGATCATCATTTTTCTTGAGAATGAGTCACATTTTAGATCACATTTTGGAATGATTTTTAGATGATATCCTGGACATTATGACTGTCATGTTGTGGAGACTCTGGGTTCTGTTACATTCCTTTGGTGAGAGTTGATTGTTTGTTTGTTGTTTGTTTGCTTGTTTTAGGAGGCCATTTCCTTGATTTGACTCTAATTGCAAACTACCTCCCTTGCGTGGCTCAATCTCAGCCTGGCTAGTTGGAGAGTACTTTATGCATGGTTCAGGGGTCAGCCAGAGATTTGGACAGAGTTTACACAACATTATTTGAGGCACCTCATCTCTGGTTTGTCTCTTTTCTGGGACCCCCCCTCCCCCCTGCATTTTCCAGCAGCTGAAGTTGCCTGGATTCTGTTTGTCCAAGCCAGTAATACTGTAGGTTCCTGTCTGAGCTTTAGCCTCCTCTGTGGTGCAGACCAGGACTTGCTCTTAGGCAGAGAGCCATACGTAAACTTACTAAGTTTAGTACCTTTCTTCTAAGTGTTGACTCTGCTTCAGTGCGGCTACTTGCCTTGGCACACTCTCCAGTGCCCTCAGATAGTTTTGTTTTGGTTTTTGTGCAGAGCCTATAGTTGTCATCTGCAGGAGAATCAGTCTTATAGGAGCTTCCTCAGCCACAGAAGTAGGGCTGGAAGGAAAGATAATAACATTCCTATTTTATAGACGGACAAGTAAAAGTACCAAGGGACCACATCTCTGAGTCTGTTAACAGAGACCGAATATGTCCCTGGGTCTGTAGCCTGGTCCTCTTTCTCCTGTCTCTTCCCCTCCACCTCTCCGCTCACGTGGATTGGCTTAGTGGTTGAACAAGGGAAGTTTCTTTTCCACTTCAATGCCATTGACAATACACTTGAGGTTCTCCTGCTGACACTGATAAACTGATCACTACTGGAGGGCAGGCACTTTGGGATGCAGCCGAGAGGGCATGTTTTAGAGTCTCTGATAGATCAGGGTTCAAACTTCACCCTGCTTCTTGCTAACCCCGTGCTCTTGAGCAAGTTTCTTAACCTTTCTGTGCCCACAGCAACACGGGGTCATTGTCAGGGTAAAATGTGATAACGTATCTGGAGTGCTTGGGACAGAGCAGACCTTCAGGAAATGTTTTTGTGTCAACAGAAAGAGTCCTTGGGGGGTGTTTTTTTCTGTGACTCATTGTCCTATCTTCCTATGGGGCCGGCCTTGGCTCTGTGTCCAGTCACTGTTGATAGGTGAGGAGGGAAAAGAATAAGCTTCATGTTCAAGGTGAGCGAGCATCTGCCAGGCCCAAGGCCATCTTCCCTGGAAGTCTGAGGGGTCTCAGAGCAACTGGTCTTCTCCCTGTTTCCCTCTGGGACCCTGCCCTGCCACTCTCCTGGAACTTCACATCTCTAGTTCCCTTGCTGCCTGTGCCAGGCTTTTGTTGAAGGCTGTGGCTCTGCTGTTGCGATGCCTCTCAGCATTGGCTTGTGCTCTCTATTCCCAAGACTGGTGCCCTGGGGTTGTCCTGCCTGGATAAGTGTAGCAGCCTTGCAGCTGGCTTCCGATGGCAACTCTTGCTCTTGTGGACTTAATAATGATGATACCACTGTGGAATACTTAATAGTAACAACAACCAGGGCACTACAACCACAGCCAGCTTACATAGCGTTTGCTGGACGCCAGGCACTGTTCAAAACCCTTCACGTATACGAACTCATTTACTCCTTCCAACGCTCAGTGAGGTTTGTACTAGGATTATCCCTATTTTACAGATAAGCACACTGCTAGGGAGTAGCACAGCTAGGATTTGAACCTAGGTGCCTAGCTCCAGAAGCTCGAACCCTTTGATGAACAGCCAGATTTTTTTTTTTTTAATATGTAACCAGGTGGATACCTGTGGGGTTAGAGACACTGTTTTCTTCTGTTTATTTGGACCTGGAGTAGGCAGGGGACCCAAAGATTGTTAGTGGCCTGCTGCGAGAGGAAACTCCACCTTACTGGCCTGCTGTCAGACGTGGCTCGGGCAGGCTGAGTGATGGGAGAGTGGACCGGCCTTTTGCCAGTGTGGAGATGGCTGCATGCCTGCCTTCATGGGTCAGCCGCAGGAAGGAGAAGCGAACGTACCCTTTTCTGGCTGTGTCTAATTATGTGGCATTTTCTGTTTTGGTGATAAAGATTTAATCGCTCCGTTGTACTGGGGCACTGGGGCCTCGTATAAGTCATCTTTTGTGATTGGTGATAATTGGCCCAGCTTGAATTGGCTTCAGCTAGTTTCAGTTCCTTACCGGTTTTATTCTGAGATCTGGTTTTAGCCTTATCTTTTTTCCTGAGTAAAGTTTGTTTTGTTTTAGTGTTGTTTTTTTTTTTAAACTCCAAATGCTGGGTTGTCTGTTCAGCCTTTTTCTTTACCCTGTCACTCTACTTGGGCTGACTTATGCATTAAGCATCTAATCTAAAGATGGTAAAGACACGAAAAAACATCTGGGAGGGTTTTAGTGGCTTGGAAGAGAAAACACCGTGAAAGAGGGAACCCTGCCCCTCATTCCATCAGTGCTGTTAGGATCTGAGGCTGGATCTCAGGGTGGGGCACATTCAACAGCCATGAGGTGTAGACAGACGGCATCTAAAGGAGCCCTGCGTATCTACAAGAAACTCTAGACAGAACACACTACATCAAAAATTAACAACAGCGAGGATTTGGAAAATCCTAAAGATAAGTTTCCAAATGAAAAAGATAAAAAGCTTGTCGCCTGAAAGGGAATGAGGTATGAGCCACATAAATTAAGCTGACAGGATTTCTGGAAAGCGAAAAGTGTGCTGAGGCATTGCCAACCGTGGAATATAAATATATCTCACCCTGTTATCGTTCCGGGGTCTGTAGTCTCCGTATTGATGTTTCTGTGCTTTGAGTAAGCACTTCCTGAATGCTCCAGTCTTTGAGTCTAGAGGGCTTGATTTATGAAGAAAAGACGATAATGAATGGAAAAGGTTTCCGAGGAATTCATTTCGGGTTAGTGGGTGTGAGCCAGCTTCTTCTAGCTCCCTGACACGCGGGTGTGGTGGGGTGTGTGCGTGGTGGGGCTTCACGACTGCCTTCCCACGTGGGTTCACTCCCCGCTCAGACTGCCAAGGCTGCTTGCCCTGAACAGCTCTCATCCATTTCTTCCTTCCTTCCTTCCACCGAACTTTGTTTCCTCTCGCTTTCATCTCCTGAAGCTTTTGATGTTATGAACTGCAGTTAGATTTTTGAATCCCTAGGTTCCCTTCCATCTCTTTGGGCAAGTCGACTTTGTGCTTTCCTCTGCCTCACCCTTAGGTCTGGGGTAGGCGTGTGCCTGGCATGTTGAGGAACAGGATGCAGTCTGTGTCGGGGTCCAAGTAGAGAAGGGGGGAGTGGTAGGCAGTGCGATGGCGGGTCACAGGGTCCGGCCTGGGGGTAGGGCCCGTGGCAGTGTGGCTGTCCCTCGTGGAGCCTGTGAACGGAAGGGGACTGCATTCTGGGTGGCTGAGCCGGTAGGCTGCGTGGCCGCTGTGTAAGTGAGGTGTTACTGACCTTTTACTGTTTGTCCCCCGCCAGATTCAAAGATCAAGGTGCCGTAATTTCTTCTTGTCTCCCTTCCTGCCATTTCCGATCATATCCACTTGATTCTTTTTTCCAACATCTTGCTATTCATCCCTCAGTCACATTCCTCCCGTGGGCCCCTGGCCCAGGCCTGTATCGCAGGAGTAGACTGCAGTAGTGACTCCCTTCTACTGACATTCTCACCCCCTTCTTGTCTTGTGCATCTTACCAGAAAACTCATTCTTCTCCACACCAACAAGGATTGGCCTTGAGGTCTGCCATTTTGTTTCCCCTCCTTTCTTGCTCTCCCCCCTTTAATCAGAGTGGCCTCCCTTTGTCCTCCCTGCCTTTCTCTGTAGCATAATTACTGTGTCTTGACCTGTGTTAGGTAGCTCACTGTCTAGAAAGAATTAGATACATGTTGTTTCAGTTATCTTTTGCTGTGTCAAACAATCCCCTGAAGTTGGTGGCTTAATGCCTTATTTCTCATGAGTCTGTCAGTTGGCCAGACTCAGCAGAACAGTTCTTCAGTTCATGTGGTATCACCTAAGTCACTCATGTGGCTGCACCAGCTGGGAGCTTGGCTGGAAGACCCAAGATGGCTCCATTCACTTCTCAGGCACACGGAGGTGGTTGTTGGCTCGGGCATCTTGATGCATCTTTCCCTGGTCTTGCTGTCCCCCTCTATCTCATCTGAGCTGGATCCTAAGAAGGTGAAAGTGGAAGCTGCCATGCTTCCAGGCCCAGGCCTGGAAATGGCACAGCGTCACTTCAGCCACATGCTGTTGATCAAGGCAAGTCGCAAGGCCAGCCTAGATTCAGTGGGAAGGGAAGTAGACCCTGCCTCTTGATGGGAAGAGTCGCATGCACATACAGAGATGTGAGGAGCTGGGGCAGGCAGTTTTGTAAACGAATATGCCAGTAAGTGGGCCCACAATGCCCGTGGTTGTAGGAGGAACAGAGGTATGCTTTCATTCATTCACTGTGGGCTTGCTGAATACTTACTGGATCCTGGGAGGATTTATTTTGCAAAGCTGTCCTCCAGAAAAGAAATGTGCTAGAGATGAATCTACCTGCAGGAGGCCACAAAAATCCTTGTTGCCCTGAACCCTTCCCTCCCCTGGGTGACATTTCTCTGCCGAGTAACTGGGCTGAACTTTTAAAAAATCTGGTGATGAATCATTTGTATTTTTAAAAATAAGTTTTTTTGTCTTCAGCTTGTTTTCTATTGGGATGCATGTGTTTTCCTTACCAGTTTTTAAAGCTTTTTTTTTTTGTATGTTGAGGATTTTTAACTTCTTATTCTCATAACCTTTAATATTTAAAATACCGTTTAAAATAATATATGTTACAGTGGTTAGGTTTCATGTATGTCTGTCGTGTTAATTCTTCAACTATATCATATATTCCTTGGGCTCAGAAACTCATTTTTATATTTGATAGTCTCGTGTTTTATAGGTGCTCACAGTAAGCCCTGAACTGCCTTCCTCGTTTGCAGCTGTAAGAAGGGAGTGTGTGTATACACGTATTTACTTCAGCGTAACCGTTGCTTTGTGGGGCTGCAAGCCTTGTGTGGCAATTGGGATATGCTTCTGAAATTCTCAGTTAACAAGATGTAAGAGACTCCTGCTGTAAAAAGTGTTGATTTCTGAGGATGCTTGGTGTTTTACTTAAAAATCAGGTATGAGCTTGAGGTCAGGCTCAGAAGGAAATGAGAGAATGACTGGTTTCCTGGAAATGCCCCCTTTGTGGTTTTATCAACGAGCAGAAAGAATCCTCTGAATTCTTTTACAGGCTCCGTGAAATGACCAATTGGAAAATTTGGAGTAGACAATGCAGGAGATCTCTTCGAGCTTTATAATTCAGTAATTTTTGCAATATTCCTACATGATATCATCAGTAAATGACTATAGAGATTTTATAGATATTACAACTTTAAAACAAAGTGAAATACTCTGACTTTTTTCATGTGAAATTCTGAAGGAGAAATGTGGTCCTCAAGCAAAAGTTTATTCCTTTGCAGTTGGGGTGGTGGGGTGATGCATTTTGAAGGCGCTCTTTTTATTTTTTTAATATGTATTTATTTGGGTGGGGGGAGAGCACAAGCCAGGGAGGGGCAGAGAGAAGGGGACAGAGGATCCGAAGCGGGCCCTGTGCTGACAGTCTGACAGCAACAAGCGCAATGTGGGGCTCAAATTCTCGAACCATGAGGTCATGACCTGAGCTGAAGTCAGACGCTCAACCGCTC
Organism: Prionailurus bengalensis; assembly: GCF_016509475.1. NCBI lineage: Eukaryota > Metazoa > Chordata > Mammalia > Carnivora > Felidae > Prionailurus > Prionailurus bengalensis. The sequence goes on along the minus strand of NC_057350.1, from coordinate 134,656,190 downwards.
AACCGACTGAGCCACCCAGATGTCCCTTGAAGGCATTCTTCACTGCAGCAGCAGAACAGAGAAGGCAGAGTGTGGCTGGAAAATGAGTTTGAGGGGAGACCAGAGGTTGTGGGGGCACATATGCTGTGTCCAGGGCCTTGAGCTCTATAAGTGGGTGATGAGGACCATTGAAGATTTCAGAGCATCAGTGACATGGAATGATGGACATTTAAATTGTTCACTCATGGAAATGTGAGCTAAATTCTGCTTTTGCCTTTCTGTGTCTGAAAAAATCTTAGCCCTGGGGGAACCAACTGTGGGATCCTCTCAGGGAGGCCAGGGGAGCCTTTCCTTCCTCCTGAGTTTGCTTTCCTGTCCTCAGGGGAATTCGTGTTTCTTTTTTAAAGGCATGATTCCCTTACTTTTATAAGTTAGTCTTTCTCCTCTCTCTTACACCTTGCTTTGCCCTCTTCAGCCATAAATCCATTTTCTGTGGAAAAATGGGGCTCCGGAGTTGGCAAGATGGGGATGTGTCCTGCACAGCCTTCCGCGTAAGATGTAATGAAAGGCTGGCTGCCCCAACAGGTCGTGTGTGTGTGTGTGTGTGTGTGTGTGTGTGTGTTGGTGACCTCATGATTGTGAAACTTCTAGCATCCATAATTGACATCGGTGGTAAATTGCAACCCTCATCAGATTGTACAATTTTGTGAAAAAGAAGCAAATTGCCATGCATTGTGTTAAGCAGAAGAGGGGAAAAAGAAAGATGGCATTTCAAGTCATTGTTGAGTTTGGAACTGAATTTCTTTTTTTACTGTCTTGTTTAATATGGAGCATGCATGTGTGTGTGTGTCTGTCTGAGTTGCCATCCTTTGTTGGGGACATTTTCCCTCCAGCTCAGGGACTGCCATGATGAAAATGTCTAGCAATCAAATGGATAAAAGTTGAGCATATTCTCCAGGATTCTTTTCATTATTTGGCCTTACATGTTCATTTTCTGAGCAATGACAGATACCCTCTATGAAATATTAAGGCCTCTTACCTCACAGTGGCATCCTTGAATACTTGCCTTCTGGTATTTATTTGTTTCAGCAGATCTCCAAGGTGACTGCTGAAATCCCCCAAATATTCCAGAGATAAAAGGGCCCTTACTTACATATGGTAGGACTCCTCCTTTTGCCATGCCGGGACTGTCTGGTTCAGACTCCTCTCCCTCTGCTTGTTGTGTTCATCTTAAAAAATGATTATAATAAATCATGTGATGGGGAGCAAATTAGCAGAAGAGTAGCAAGGTGGCTAGGGTAAACATCAGGGAAACTTTGATGCAGTCTTCTGTCTCAAGTTAACTTGCAGGTCACTGAAAGTGTGCAAGCCTCAGCTTCCTCTGTATAAAACAGGGGCTGGCAAATTTTTTCTGTAAAGGGAAAGATAGTAGATATTTTGGGGTTTGGGGGCACTGTGGTCTCACAGCTACTCAACTCTGCCATTGTCATGCAAAAGCAGTTCCAGACAATATGTAAGTGAATGGGTGTGGCTGCGATCCAATAAAAATTCACCAGAACAGGCAAGGGACTGGACTTGGCTTGCAGGCCATAGTTGGCCAACCCTAGTCTAAAAAATTGGAGTAATAGATACTTCCCTGTTTTTCTTCCCCATGGGTTTATAAGGGGGAAATTAAATACTGTAGTGAAAGCACTTTGAAAAATACAAAGGAGAGATTTCTGCTTCTAGGTAAGATTGAGTAGTTTGAAGCATACTGGTGATCCCAAGAAGAACAAGAAAAGCAAAGCCATGTAAAATATGCGCGCGTGTGCACACACACACACACACACACACACAACGACATACACACAACGTTCTGTTTAAGAGCACCTGAGAGACGTTGAAACAATGAGGACTGGGTGGGGAGTGCTGAGATGTCAGGAAGGGGAGATGAGGAGGAGATGAGCAGACAGACCTGTAGCTACTGTATCCCTGGGGGCATTTCTGGTGCCAAGTGCTGGCAAGGGACTGGAAATCCAGGCTTTGCCTGGCTGGAGCATTGCTGCTCTGGGAAAGGAAAACTGGCAGAGCTTTTGCTGGTCTCCTCGGATGGGACTGGAGAGACAAAATTGGGAAGTCAGCTAAGTTTTCCCCTCAAGATGGTTGCTGAATTCTGAAGCTGCATGAACTAGGAGGTTGGAAGGCTAATCTGAAAGTCTCTAGGGGCACCTGGATGGCTCAGTCAGTTGAGCCTCTGACTCTTGATTTTGGCTCAAGTCATGATCTCAGGGTCATATGATTGAGCCCTATGTTGGGTTCTGTCTGCATTGAGTGTGGAGCCTGCCTGACATTCTTTCTCTCCCTCTCTGCCCCTCCCCTGCTCGTGTGTGTGCTCTCTCTCTCTCAAATAAAATAGGGGCACCTGGGTGGTTCAGTCAGTTAAGTGTCCCACTCTTGATTTCCTCTCTCTCTCCTCTCTCCTCCCTGCCTCTCCCCCATGTGCTCTCTCTCTCTTTTTCTCAAAATAAAGTTTAAAAAAAGTATTTAAATAACATAAAATAAAATAGTATGAAAAGAAAGCTTCTGAATGGCAGAAGGGACGTTGAGCAGTCATGGTGCTAAGAAGATAAAGAAAAGCGTTCAAAACCTCCTTTGGGAAGTTGCGAGAGTGAACATACCAGGCTCTCAGTTGAAAGCCTTGGTGGGCCACGTCCTGGGAACAGGAGCAAACCGGGGAAAGTTTGGTGCCGTTCCCGTCCCTCATTGGCTCAGGTGTTCAACCTCCTCCTCCACCCCAGCTCCATCTGCCAACAGAAGAGGGAGCCATCTCCTGAGGAGGGCAACTTCATCAGAAGTCTCTTCAGTTGCTGGGGCGCCTGGGTGGCGCAGTCGGTTAAGCGTCTGACTTCAGCCAGGTCACGATCTTGCGGTCCGTGAGTTCGAGCCCCGCGACGGGCTCTGCGCTGATGGCTCAGAGCCTGGAGCCTGTTTCCGATTCTGCGTCTCCCTCTCTCTCTGCCCCTCCCCCGTTCATGCTCTGTCTCTCTCTGTCCCAAAAATAAATAAACGTTGAAAAAAAAAAAAAAAGAAGTCTCTTCAGTTGTTTTATAGTTTTAGTGGTGTCTAGTATCACTAAAAAATTATTGGGAATGCCAATTTTTTGGGAATGCCACCCAGAAAAACAAGAGAGAAACAGAAAATGTAAACAGACTCACAGGCGATCCAGAATTTGCCAGTTAGATTTAGCAAAAACAATTTTAATAACTGTGATTCATATGTTCGAGAAAATTTTTGAATGGGGAAAATAGGTGAAAAGATGGAAAATTTCAACAGAGAATTGGAATCTACAAAGACTCAAGTGGGCATTCTACTAGTGGGAAAATACCTGAAATAAGAACTCAGTGGAAAGAGCCTACATAGAAAAGGACAAAGAAGGGGCGCCTGGGTGGCGCAGTCGGTTAAGCGTCCGACTTCAGCCAGGTCACGATCTCGCGGTCCGTGAGTTCGAGCCCCGCGTCGGGCTCTGGGCTGATGGCTCAGAGCCTGGAGCCTGTTTCTGATTCTGTGTCTCCCTCTCTCTCTGCCCCTCCCCCGTTCATGCTCTGTCTCTCTCTGTCCCAAAAATAAACGTTGGAAAAAAAAAAAAAAAGGACAAAGAAGAGTGAATGGAAGGAAGGTTAATGGGAATTTTCCAAACTGAAGCACAGAGAAGGAAAAGTGGAACATACAAAATAGAACATAAGGGAAGTAGGATACCATGAAAGGTCTACTATACGTATAATTGGATTCTCAGAAGGCGACAGGGAGAGGATGGGACAGAAGCAATATTTGAAGAGAAGATGGCTAAGAATTTTCCCCAAACTTATGAGAGCTAGCTACCCACAGATTCAAGAAGATGTGAAAATACAAAGAAAAAAACATAAGGTGCTGAATGGCTAAGGATGTCGTTTAAAAACAGATGATATAGGGGTTCCCCGGGTGGCTCAGTCGGTTAAGTGTCTGACTCTTGATCTCAGTTCAGGTCATGATCTCACGGTTCAAGAGTTGAGTTGAGCCCCGTGTCAGGCTGTGCTGATGCTGCCGAGCCTGCTTGGGATTCTGTCTCCCTCTCTCTGCTCCTCCCCTGGTCGCATCCTGTCTCTAAATAAATAAATAAGTAAATAAATAAATAAATAAATACCAAAAACTAAGTATTCACTGACATTTTATTTTTTATAAGAAAATTTTTTTTAACGTTTATTTATTTTTGAGAAGAGAGAGAGCATGAGTGGGGGAGGAGAAAGAAAGGGAGACACAGAATCTGAAACAGGCTCCAGGCTCTGAGCTGTCAGCACAGAGCCCGATGTGGGGCTCAAACTCACAGACCACAAGATCATGACCTGAGCCAAAGTCGGATGCTTAACCGACTGAGTCACACAGGTGCCCCTCAATCCACTGACATTTTGGATTACTGTTACTGGTGGATGAGACCCATTTACAGGATGAACCTCCAGCCTCAGGCTTAATGCGTTTGTTTCCCTAAACCCTGTCCTCCAACCAAACCTGTTTATTTTTTATCTCCCGCGTTTTCCTGCTTCTCTGTTTTTGTCAAGCACAACCCCTAACACCAGCCCTTGGCCATTTCCCACTTCTGGGCACCCTTACCTAGTCATGGTCATTGTTAACATTATCAAGACACAGTTTTAAGGTCAGACAAGAGCCATATCCGTTTGGGTGGGATATTAGTTACTAGGGCTACTGTAACAAACGCCCCTGAACACGGTAACTTAAAGCAGCAGAAATGTATTCTCTCACAGTTCCAGAGGTCAGGAGTCTGAAATCAAGGGGAAGGGGCCACACTCCCTCTGGAGTCTCTAGGGGGAGATCTGTGTCTTCCCTCTTCAGTTTCTGGCAGTTATCAGCATTGCTTGGTTTGGAACTGCAGCTCCCTGTGCTGTCTTCACATTGCTTCTGCTCTGTGTGTCTGTGCTATGTTCTGTGTGTCTGTCTCCAAACTCCCTCTGCGTCTCTCTCATAAAGACATATGTGATTGCATTTAGGGTCCACTTAGATAAACTCCTTTTCTCAGGATCTTAACTTAATCACATCTCACCATATAAGGTACTCTACGCAGGTCCTGGGGATTAGAAGGGGGACATATCTTTTTGAGCTCATTAAACACAGTGATATTCTAGCAATAATAATATTAAGTGCTTAAAAATGATAGTGCATGCCAAGAACTTGCAAAGTACATTTCATGCATTATCTCATTTAGTTTTATACCAAGTATATAAGGTAGGAGCCATCATTACTACCTTTGTACAGATGAAAACTCTCAGGCTCAGAGAAATGAATACTTACCAAGGTCACCTGGCAGCTATGAATTGGGAGAGCCAAAATTTGAACCCAACCATTTGGGCTTTGGAGCTCCTTCACGTAACTGCTCTGAGTCAGTAGCTGGGTTTTCAGTTAGACTGCTTCCAGTAAATGGCTTTTAGACTGGGTACTTTCTAGCTCTAAAATCGTATGGTCCTCTGAGATTTTGTCAGAAAAAAAACAAAAACACTTCAAACCTGTGTTATTTAGAGTATACAAATTTTAATGTGGCAGACAATGGAGAGAATTTGCTTATTATGCTCACAGAAGAAGAAGCCGATGTGAATTTGCTGTTGTGCATTTTGATATTTGCTGATGGTGGAGGTGTTCTGGAAGGAAAAATTATTCTGGACTCCCAGGCCAAGTCTATACCATCTGAGTGAATTGAGGTAATTGCTCAGATTATTTAGAGCCTGCCTGCCAGATAATTGAGGTAAATGGGGTTATTAATTTGAAGTAGCTAGGTAATTGGGTCTGCCTCCCTTCTATAATGTAAACATGGTCACATTGTGTAATTCTATAATTGGTTGAAAGCGTTCTCTCTATTCTTTCTCTTGAAGCACCTGCTATTGTCTGCAGCCTGGCCATTGGGTTACAGTGTATTAGATTATTACAGACAAACCCCAGTACGTAGCTTGGGTTGCCTGGTGAAAAATGCATACATATGTGTGTGTGTATTTATTTCTGTGTGTGTATGGTGTATATATTTTTAATTAAAAATGGGAATATAGGGAGTATTTTAAGGTTTGTTTATTTGTGATAATTCATGCGAGAGATTTACAGAAATGTGTGTGTTAAAGGTATCACCTTAGAGTCTATTTGAGGAGATGGTCTCTCCTTATTATAAGAGGTTTTTTTTCATTGAACCTTACTGTAATGTCTATATTGAAATCACCCAAGTAAGTTATCATGGCAGAGCCTAATCGTCATCAAAAATGGTCAAAGGAAAACTTGGTTCAGTTCATCAGCTTCTGCCTAAACGTTGCCTAATGGGATCTATGTTGTGGTTTTGCCATTGGATCAGAGACATTTGACTCGATCCAACGTATGCTTGCACTGGCCTGTGTTGTCGCTGTACCTGGCTGCCTGAAAGGCCTCCATGGGCCTTTTCAGATCCCTTTCCAAATGACTGACTAGTGTGTTCTTAGACTTCTCCAATTTATACTGGGGCCAAGCCTGCTTTGTCTGGCATTTTGTCTGAGAAGTCTGGCTATTCTAGAGTAGGGGCTGCCTTACAAAGGATAAGAAATTCTGGGGTGAGTGGGTGGGAGGGAGTGGACCAGGGTCACAGCTGCAGAGGCCACATGTCTCAGATGTTCTGAAACCTCCTGATTTTAAATATTCTTTCTGGCTTTAGACTGTACCTCCTGCATTTTGGCTTGGAAAAGGAGGCTTAAGAGATGGTCTGCTCATACGTCTTTCACATTTGTTATTTGTGTAACAGGCCTTTGATATGATACTTTCACCGAAGCCAAAAAAGGAGAAAACTGGGAAGAAAATTTCAGTTAAAAAAAATGTAATCCCCACCCAACCTCTGATTGAAATGTGAGGTTTTGATCTTGGCCAGTGGTGTTGGTGGTTGACATCACTGATCCGATTAGTCTATTTCCTGCCTCACGTCGCTTGCCCAGATGTGATCCAGAGAGGATGAGGGCTGTTCAGACAAAAGTGGGCTCAGCAAATTCAGATGAAGTGTCCACCTGTGCCTCCTGAAGTCTTCCCTCTGGGCTGTGAGTTGATTTATAAACTTAATGGGCCTTAGGGGAAGAAAAAATGAAGAGGAATTTGTTCCTCAAATGAAAACCAAATATGGTTAAAAAAAAAAAAAAAGCTGCATGCAACTTATCCTCCCAGCCTCCAGTAAATGTACGGATATCAAAACAACACTCATTAGATAAAAATCACATTGGAAAAAGAGAAATCGAGACAATTTTGGTGTTTTGCAGGGCCAGAAGAATCCACATAATTTACTTCTCCGCAACGTATGTATTACATACTGCATTATCTGGTTGTGTATAATATTTCATGTGTGATACCCGGATCATCTCTAAAACTACTAAACATTCAGACCAAAGCCATGTCCACATACAGTATTGAAATGAACCAACCATTTGGAAAGTTCACATTCTCAAAAATATCTTGGCTTTGGCTATCTGAGAAGAAAAGAATCACATTGAATTTGTTTCTTTGTTTGACAAACAACTAAAAGTTGCAGTAACAAAAAAAAAAAAAAAAAAGTTAAACCTCTTTCAAAACCTATTAGCTATAAATCTTAGAGCTTACTTTTCTCCAGCATTTAAACAAACAATGGCCAACATTCCTATGGTAATGTGCTCACTCTTGTCCTTTGTCTAACAAAGTCATTATAGAGATAATGGATAGCTACTCAGGCAAGGGAATTCTGGGCATGGACTAGAGTTTTTAAGAAAATTTTTAGGAGAATTCTGAGTATAGATTTAAGTTTGATTTTTAATTTTCAGTCTTTTGACATATGGGAAAATGAAATCAGTCTTTCATAAGAATAAGGCTCTTCCTGTAAGAGTTTAGATGTATGAAATACTTTGTGGACATTTCTTAGACTTTTCTGGTTCGTGAAGACTTACTTCATTTGGTAGAAGTCCTGGTTGGTAACGTTAGAGAATTTATGAAACTGAGCATTATATTTTCAGTGTTTCATCAGATTTTTGTATTTCCAATGTGCTTTAAAAAAACGTGAACAAACTCACTATACCTTTGTATAAAATAAGAGTAACTCTGGCCTTAGACACTCTCCAAAGGAAACTAAAGTTTATGGAAATTAGCTGTGGTTTTGAGAATTATTTTGGCGTCTTTGTGCTTTTAGTTTGTTGTGTATGCATCTGAGTTTTTAGTTACTGGAATCTGACATCTAAATAAGAGGCTGTTACTATGATATGTAAATAGAATGTATGGGTCGAAATGCTTGTCATTATGGATGTTGAAAGGACAATTTACGATTTACAAAGACGGAAAAGCTCAATAAAGATCTGTATTGAAGAGCTGGTGCAATAGGAAAGCTGATAGATGGGCTTCTTGTGGATGAACAGAATCAATGACAAGCGAAAGGAAAAATTCACTTCACTGGTAGGGAAAATGATTTCCAAATGTCAGCAAGGACAGTACTTTCTTCCTTCCCTGTGCCCTAGCCTGGGCTAAAGACCTGAGGCCCCGGCACCCTAACATGACTGGGCTTTAATAATTCAGCAGGATGCTGTATTAATTAATACAGTAGAATGCATGCTGTATCGATCTATTTCCATGCCTCCTGCCTCCACTAGACCGTGTAAGCCCCTATTGGCCAGGCACCTTGTCAGGCTGCTTTTTTTCCCTTCCTGGCACCTAGTACAAGCCTGGTACATGGTAGGCACTCAAAAAATGTCCAATGAATTAAGTTTTAATGATAAAAAACTTCTTTTTGTAAGAATTATTTATGTGTTCATATTATTCTGCACATTTCAACCCACCATGAAATTAGTAGTTTAATTTTTGTTTCAGGCAGCGTTTACCATTTTCAATCAGAAGGACTGAAACAAAAAAGTAAAATCTTATTTTAAATTCACAGAATTAAATAATGGGTGACATTTTTATTTTTCTGGGCTTTTTTTTTTTTTTTTGTAAGTTTATAAAGCTTCTACTTCTGAACTTTGAGCTAAAAACTGCCCTGAGACTTCTGAGGCACCTTGTGTATTATAAAAGAAGGTATAATAATAACTGGTATTTATTGGGCATTTACTCTGTCTTAGGCATCTAACTCTTTCGGTTTCTATAAAGATTCTACCAGGCAAATACAGTTATTGTCCCCCCCTTTTAAAAAAAAAATTATTTATTTATTTTTAAGTTTATTTTGTTTAGAGAGAGAGAGGGAGGAGGGAGAGAACAGGTGGAGAGGGGCAGAGAGAGGGGGGAGACAGAGAATCCAAAGCAGGCTGCAGGCTCTGAGCTGTCAGCACAGAGCCCAGCCTGGGGCTTGAACCCACGAACTCTGAGATCATGACCTGACTGACTGAGCCACCCAGGCGCCCCTATTGTCCTTTTTTATGCTTGGGGAAACAGAGGCACGAAGAGATTTAAATGACTCACCCGATGTCTTTCAGCAAGTGGCCAAAGCCAGGGTCTGAGCCCAGGGAGTCTCCCTCCACATCTGCTTTCCTAACCACGAAGCTACACTGCCCCTGGGAGGGAGTGGCTGACCTGCACGCAGTGTTTGTTGAACGGACTGAGTTGAACCAGACAGGCCCGTCCCTTGGTGGAGACATGGCATAACCCTGGGTAGAAGCAGTAAGTCATGTGTACTAGTGGAGACCATAAAACAAATGTGGTGAACTGTAAAAGATTAAAGAGCTAGTTTTCCTGTCATTCTCCCAGAAAGTTTCACACGTACTTGTCGAAGTTCTTATAGAGCTGGCATCTGCCAATTTGTAAACTTTTTATTGACTCATAATACACATAGAGTGTTTTGTTTTTATGAGGGAAGTGGTGCTTGAAACAGTCGACATCTCTGTGTCAGCCAGACATGACTCTGGCAGTTCTCTGAGTGTGGTCTGCGGACCCCGGGTTGCTCCTAAGGGCAAAACTCTTTTCAAAGTAATATTAAGATTTTTTTTTTTTTTTTTTTTTGCTTTTTTTCAGTCTTATTCTCTCACAAGCACACAATGGAGTTTTCCAGAGGCTACGTGATGTATGATGTATCACTAATTATGTGTGCTTGGATATACTGGTTTTAAAAATGTCTTAGTTTGGGGGCGCCTGGGGTAGCTCGTTCGGCTAAGCCTCCAACTTCGGCTCAGGTCATGATTTCGCGGTCCGTGAGTTCGAGCCCCGCGTCGGGCTCTGTGCTGACAGCTCAGAGCCTGGAGCCTGCTTCAGATTCTGTGTTTCCCTCTCTCTCTGCCCCTTCTCTGCTCATTCATTCTCTCTCTTTCTCTCTCTCTCAAAAAATAAACATTAAGAAAATAATAAAATAAAAATGTCTTAGTTTTAAGTTTTCCAATAAAATAAATATCAATAGATATAACCCACGTAAACAAACCTCTTAGGGAGTCCTCAAGAATTTCTTCCGTGAGGGGCGCCTGGGTGGCGCAGTCAGTTAAGCGTCCGACTTCAGCCAGGTCACGATCTCGCGGTCCGGGAGTTCGAGCCCCGTGTCGGGCTCTGGGCTGATGGCTCAGAGCCTGGAGCCTGTTTCCGATTCTGTGTCTCCCTCTCTCTCTGCCCCTCCCCCGTTCATGCTCTGTCTCTCTCTGTCCCCAAAATAAATAAAATTGAAAAAAAAAAATTTGAAAAAGAATTTCTTCCGTGAAAAGCCATTCTGAGACCCTTTTTCTGAGTTTGTTCAATAGATGGTGTTTACTGTTGTTTTTTTTAAATAATAACTGTATTCCAAATACACCTGAGTTTGTAATCCCTTTCCAATGTGCAAGAAGTTGGGTAAGATGAAATTTGCCTTAGAAAGATAAACCATTCTTCTCTTTGAGCTACCTTGCATCTTTTAGGGTACTCCCAAAGCCCTGAGCAACTTATTTCCTGAAAGAAAAGGTATTATTTCTACCTTGGTTCTCCAAAGATTGGGTCTTCATTCTAACTTGCTGAGCATTATTTGAGAAAGAACAGCCCCAGCTACTGTACTTGTTAATAAGGCAGCACGCTGAGTGCCAGAATCCATTTTTTCTGTGTGATCAAAACTAAGCTGCATTTCTCCTTCCTGTCATTTCACCCACTCTGCTTCGAGGTTTTAAGAATTAGCTGTTCAAAGATTAAGTGCCCTTAATCAGTTCATCTTCCATTACAATGTAAAGTTTCTCTTGTGTTCAGCGGAGAACTTGATTTTCATTTGATATCTGCGATCACAGAATAGTAAGTGGATTCCCAGGAAATTTCATGAAGAGCAATGATAATGCAGAGATGGGGTGGAGGTAGTGGGGGATGTTGAGCTAATTGATTAGTTTAGAATCTTCTAATTTCCATGAGGAATGGAGGAGCCCAATTTGTATTTCTCCTCCTTGGCATGTTATTCTCACAGATTGTCTGATGTTTCATTATCATCTTGACAGAACAGCTGATGTATAATTCTGTTGAGTAGTATATCCGTTGTGTTTTTGCCATGTGCATTTATTACTTCATGATTAGATTATTTTGTCTCTATTAGTTGATTATCTGAGAGCTGGAGGAGTGAGCTCAGAGGAGTGTACATCTCTGGGTCCTGAATTTTCAGTGCCTCTGGCCCTTTGAACACAGCGGATACCTCCTTCCCCGATGATAATATACTGGGCTTTGGGGACCATAAATGACTGGTGTTAATGTCTTCTGCTAATAAAACTTTTGTTGCAGAATGTTCTCTTATTCAGAATTTCCCTAATCCTTACATACGGCCAGCTTCATTGCTTTCTGTCTGTCAACACTGGTTCTTCATCTGGTTCCAAGGTTAATTTGCACGCTTGTCATCCTGGGGTTTTTGTTCCCCTGCTCCCAACCTGTTTATGGAGCCTCTTCTCAGTGGATTTGAGAACTGCAGGCTAGGAGTGTGATGTGAGGATTTTAACATACACACGCAAAGCTCAGGCGGACAAATTGCGTTCATTCGCCAAATAAGCCTCTTTGGTGTCCCCCAGCCCCTAAAAATAACATCCGTCCTCCGAGTGGTAGTTAAAGAGAATCACCACAGAGCAAGCTTTTCTCACAAACGCACACCACCTAAGCAAACTGGGATGGTTCCGTTCGGCTGTTTCTGCAGCTGTTCGCTAATCCCCGGTGCCCAAGTACGTGCACGGGAAGGCTTGATGGCCTGGAGGCTCCCGTCACGGCGCGCAAAGTCTGGGGCTAGAGTGGGAGGCTTTGCTGGCTGCCAGTCTTCTTCTTCAGGGGAGGAGCCAGGGATCCTGATGGGAACTACAAGGTGTAGAGGAAGAGACGGTTTTGCGGTCTTGTCCTTCCCAGTAACTGTGTAGTTACTCTGTCCTTTTTTTTGTTTAATCATTTATTCATTCGCGAAGTAGTTATTGAATTCTGATAATTAGCCAGGCAAAGAGGAGGCCAGTTGTGAGGAGAACAAAACTAGCAAGACGAAGTCCCTGCCTGCCCAGGAGAGACGCACCAGTAAACTGTTACATTAACGAGAGTGCTAGATGGTGCCTTCAGATATGGAGGGAGGCCTTCGGCAGGGCTCTTCTAGAAAGCGTTGTGGAGGATGAGTAGGGACTTTTTTTTTTTATGTTTATTTATTTATTTTTGAGAGAGAGAGAGAAAGCGAGAGAAAGAGAGACAAAGAATCCCAAGCAGGCTCCACAATGAGCCCAATGTGGGGTTCAGTCTCACAACCCTGAGATCATGACCTGAACCAAAATCGAGAGTCAGGTGCTTAACTGACTGAGCCACCAGGCTCCCCATGAGTAGAGATTTTCTAAGCAGACAGGGAAGGAGCAGGAGGGGAAGAAGGAGAGGTCAGGACCTGGTATTCCTCCGTTCCTGCCCCCACGCAGGCATTACTAATCAGTTGGGAACTATTTCATGGTGAGCTCACCCTCAGCCTAACAGTCTTTTTCAGAACATGGCTCCCAACAGCCTCTCTCACAATCCACCTCAAACTTGAATGAGCTAAAGAAGTAAATGGCCCTGGTTGTTCCCCTGCAGATCTGATTTTGTAGATCTGGGACATAGCCTGGGGATATCCATTTTAAGCAGACCTGCTCTACCCTACCCCCAGGCGGCCCTGATTCAGAGGTGCTCAGCAATAGTATTGAGAAATCGTTTTCTGGCAGTTGATCTCTTGATTACAGGAGTACATTCCAGCAATATTATTTTCATTCATATCAGAAGCAAATTGAAATTCTAGGCTCAGATAATTATAGACAGTCTTTCCACCTACAAAGCATGTCATGTTGGATTTTCAAAAATTGTGTAGGAATCAGGACAATTCTTTGCGGGGCTGCTCTGTGCCTTGTAGGTATCTTGCTTGCCCGGCCTTCACCGGCGGTAGTGACCTCCCAGTCACAGTAGTAACTAATAGTGCCCCCTTTGAATTTCCAAAATGTTTCCTGAGGCAATACCATCCCCTGTGAGAACCACGGAGCCAGATGATGGGCCCTGGGTTTTTGGAAGGGGGAAGGTGTGCGAGCCTTGTGTTTTAGCCAGACCACTGGGCTGTTGGTGAAGACAGTGTGTAGCTGGGAGGCAGGCATGGTAATCAGGAAGCCATAGGAGGCTGAGAGGGTGGCCATGGAAAGGAAGGAGGCTTAGAAAGGAGAGTCCCAAGGAAGAGACTTGACAAGATGCAGCAGCCAGTTGGATGTAGAGAAGAATGAGGGAGAGGGAGGTATCTGTTGTTGCCTAAGGTTTGAGTTTGGCCGCTCTTGGATGTGATGCTATGGGCCATGACAAAATGCAGGAGGCAGGGCAAGTGTTGGAAAGATGGCAGGCTTTTGTTCCAAACATGTTGAGTTCCAATTGCCTGTGGGATTTGCAGATGGAGATTTTTCTGAACCAGCTGCAGATGTGGGTCTGGAGCTCAGGCGATAGAGACTTAGGAGAGTTGGGCACATGGAATTATCTGGAAGGAAATGGTGGTGGTGTCATGGAATGGATGAGATGTTGTTCAGGCTTGTAATTCCTCCTGGGCTAGTTAGGAGAGGGGGTCACAGAGGTTACACAGTGCTGGCCCTGCTGATGTTGGAGACTGTGTGCCTCTGTATTGTGATTCTCTCCAGCAGTACCCAAATAGTGTGGGTCCAGCCGGGGAGAAGCTTCAGTTCCCCATCTCATAAAATGAGTGTCCCTTCAAGCTCTAAATTCCCAACAGTATGGTTTCTGAATTGTCAAGAAATAATATATTAGGTATGCCTGGGTGGCTCAGTCAGTTGGGCGTCCAACTTCGACTCAGGTCATGATCTCACAGTTCATGAATTTGAGCCCCACATCGGGCTCTGTGCTCACAGCTTGGAGCCTGGAGCCTGCTTCGGATTCTGTGTCTCCCTCTCTCTCTCTCAAAAATAAATAAGCATTAAAAAAAAAAAAAAGGAAGCAATATATTAGGCATGAACATAACCTAAATTTGATCTAAATTTGAATAGAATGGGGGAAAAAGTAAGATATCTCAGTAGCCTCAGAGGAAGGGGGTCCTGGATATTTAGTTCATTCTCTTATGGGGCTCTTGGCCCTGCTCAGACAAATATTGTGTTCCTAGACCTCAGCACACATGTACAACCAGCTCACCAGGACTGTTCTAGAGGCCTGCCATCATAGTTGGAAACCTAGTTCAGAGCATCTGCTTATCTTAGGAGTCACCGATACCATTTTTAATTATAGAAGTTTTCTTTTTTTTTCTTTCCATTTTTTTCTTTTAAAAAAATTTTTTTGAAGGGGTTTTCAATGTAAAGATCAATGTAAATGTAAAGTGCACTCCTTTCTAAATATGCCATGGAACCCAAAGGCCTTAAAAATTTGGGAAGTGTTGACAAACATACAGCTTTACAACTTTAATGGACAGTAGTCCTCCTTATCCATGGTTTGCTCAAAGTCACCTGCAATCCAGAAGCAGATGATCCTTCTTCTGATGTATCATTAGAAGGTCAGTGGCAGCCTAACATTACATCGCAGTGCCTGTGCCATGCATCTCACCCCATCTCATCACGAAGCCACTTTATCATCTCCCATCATCACAGGAAGGAGAAGGGCAGATACAATATGATAAGATATTTTAAGAGAGACCACATGCATATAACTTTTACTATAGTAGATTGTTATAATTGTTCTATTTTATTATTAGGTATTGTTGTGACTCTCTTATTGTGCTGAATTTATAAATTAAACTTCATCATAGGTATGTATGTACAGGAAAAACATAGTATAGCTAGGGTTTGGTACTCTCCATGGTTTCACACATCCACTGGGGGTTTTGGAAAGTATCCCCTGCAGATAAGGGGCCACTACTGCAGTGAAAGAAAAACAAAATCGCAATGCACGTAACAGACTAAGGACTCATACCCATCTAATAGAAAATTGTATACAGATCAGTAAGAAAAAAGATAAGCTGCGTTATGGAAAAATGGGCAAATGGGATCTCGGCTGAAGAGTAAGAAATACATAATTACATTTGTACATATCATGTATAAAAATATTCTCACCTTATTACTAATTATAGAAACTTAGAATAAAGCAACAGTGTCATTTTTCACCAACCAGATTGGTACTCTGGGGAAATAGGCATGGTCTCACTCCATGGATTGGTAAGACAGTTGTAGGGCAGTCAGGCAATTCCTATCAAATCTTGTGCCTGTGAGATGTGCGAACATGGGATTCTAGAAAAGCATTAAAAATGATTACCATTAGGAGAACAGAGGTGAACGAGGAAGCTTTGTTATGGCGGCACCCCACGCCCCCCCCTCCCCCCCAGCTAGGGGAAATGCACACCAGGTATTGTAGAAGTCTGCCACGACACCGTTTTAATCTGGCTTTGACTTTTGTCGTCTGTCCCCCACCTCTGCACTGTGGGCAGGAAGTCCAGTGATGTGGAGAAGGCTGATAACAAGTTATTTGCATTTGTCCAACTGAAATACATTGGCCCCCACTTTATCAGTGTCTTTGAATATCACTATTAACATTTAAATTTGAAAATTGGATTTGCTTTTAAACATTTGCTTTGTTTATTTTCTCGTGTCATACCCTGAAATTAAGCGAGTCTGATTTACGATGGTTATTTATAATCACTGCGTAGCTATCTTTATTTCTCTGGTTTTCCCATTATAGACTTCTGTGGCAGTAAACATGCTGTACACACTCATGGCTGTATTTTTTTTTTCCAATCAAGAAAATACACTATGAAATTTATGGAAGAAATAAACATTACATTTTGAAGAAAGGCTTCGTTTACCTACGTGTAATCATTTCAAGGAAAACACTGATCCAAGGAGTTGACTGATCTTAGGAAGGACTGCCAGGGGGGCACGCAGTTGTACAGAAACAGAGAGCGTGTTTTGGTTTTGAGGAGTTATTTTGTTCTGATCCTCCCGCACTCATTATAGTTTTGTGGTATGGTAAAAGAGCACTGGATTGAGAGTCCAGGGGTCTTTTATAGTCCTGATTCTGCCGCTAACTATATGCCTGTAGACAATTGTTTAATTCCTGTGGACATCACTTTACAATCGATGAAAACGAATGCACTAGTTTAGGTAATTAGGAAGACTTCCTAGTTAAGGGCATAGGTTCTGAATGATTGGATTTGTGTCTTGGGTTCACCACTTACTGGCTGGGCAACCTCGGGAAAGTACTCAACCTCTCTGATCGAGAGTTTTCCTCATCCTTGAAAAGGAGCTTATAGAGAGGTGGTTCGAGGATTAAATGAGGAAGTGTGTAACACGCATAAAACAATGTCTTATGTAGAGCTTATGTTCAGGGGAAGTGAGCTGTCGCTATCATCATTAGTACTTCTGTAATACTTCTCTTATCTCGTCTTTAAGGGCTCTTTCAGTTGTAAAACCCTCTGAAACCATGATTCTCAGAAAAGCAATTCAAAGGCAGTATTTGAAGTCTAGAACACTACATGGGAAGAGGAGGACAGTGGGGGAAGAACAGGCAGAGAAGCTGTCAGGTGGCCGCTGACCCCCCGCAACCTGCTTCCAGTTACATTTCTCACTTTCCATTTCCAGCTCTCACCCAACCCTCCCTGAGGCCGCCACCCGCGTGTGATCGGGGGTGGACAGACACTATCTGTGCAGCCTCCCCTTTCTCTGTGGTAGCTGAGGACAACTTCTGGGCTTTAAAATAAAATGGTTTTTTTTTGTTTTTTTTGTTTTTTTTTTTCACTTTAAATGTTACGCCTGAAATGCTTCCAAGTGGAGCTGCTGGCAGAGCAGGCCTGAAGTGGGAGGAGAATTTAGGGTAGGAGTCCTTGCCGGTGGCGGATAGTAGAGGAATTTAGGACGTGTGGGTGAGGAAGGGAAGTACAGGACTAGAATTACCCCTGGCTTTATGCCTCCTTCAAGAAATATTTTCTCTTTGCACATTTAACTTCACAAATTTGGGATGGATTCAAGACAGACACGGAGAGTGGTCAGGGCAGTGGTGACATATTCCTGTCCCATCTCCTGCTGGATGCCTTCCTCTTGGCCATCCCCTCGTCTGTCATCCGCCTTTTCCTGGTGCGCTGTGTGTTAAAGGCTCTAAATGTGTTCTCACCATGGTTCCACCTCTTTTCTGGATCCTCTCTTTTATTCTCTTGCTCTTTTTGGAATGTGGTTTATGTTTCTCACTGGGACCTCCTGCTGTCCTTCCTCCGGTTCCTCATTACTTTTACGGATGGTGCCGTTTTCTAGAACTGGCTCCCTAGACTTTGCAGTCCCGTCGCAGCTGTGGGCCCTTCCCCCTTCCTCATTCTGCGATACCACGGAAGTCTGTGGTAGCGTCTGGTGCAAATCACAGAGGTAGGAACCCCTCAACATGCTTTTCGCCTCACTTTCTTTTCTGAGTCCTGATGTTCTAGACCCATCTGGGGTTCACATTAAGAAATCAGTAGAAGTTAGGGGCGCCTGGGTGGCTCAGTTGGTTGAGCATCTGACTTTGGCTCAGGTCATGATCTCACAGCTTGTGGGTTCAAGCCCCGTGTCGGGCTCTGTGCTGACAGCTCAGAGCCTGGAGCCTGCTTAGGATTCTGTGTCTCCCTCTCTCTCTCTGCCCCGCCCCTGCTTGCATGCTATCTCTCTCTCCCTCTCTCTCTCAGGAAATGAATAAACATTAAAAAACAAAAATTAAAAAAAAAAAAAAAAGAAAGAAATAGAAGTTTAAACCAGCATTTAAAAGAGGGTTGCAGGGAAAAAAAATGTGGGTCTGTGGCTTAGGCTGAGAAATTAAAGTCATATGTGAAAACTAAAGAATATTGATGTGCAGCTGGAATGGTTTCAGACATAAGGATCCACTTGCGGACATGAAGACCTGTCATGCTCGGTGACAAGTTGGGAGATGATTAGGGTTATTATAATATTGACAATAATGATCTTAGTGGTTCCCATATACAAAAGAGTTAAAGGTTCCAGGTCCAGTCCTACTGCGCTGTCTGCATTATCTCACTTAATCCTCATGCCGGCCGACGTGGTTAACATCACTTTTGTATGATATAGCCAAAACTGAGGCCCATCAGGGCTTAGGGCTCACCTAAAGTCATAAAGCTATTAAGGGGTGGCACTGAGAGTTTCAACTGAGAGTTTAAATAAAGGTGGGGCGATGGGCAAAATGGGTAAAGGGGAGAGGGAGACACAGGCTTCCCGTTATGGAATGAGTAAGGCATGGGGATAAAAGGCACAGCACAGGGAATGCAGTCGATACTATTGTAATAGCAGTATGGTGACAGATGATGGCTGCATTTTGTGGTGAGCACAGCATAATGCCTAGAGTTGTCAAATCACTGGGTTGTACACCTGAAACTGATATAACATGGTGTGTCAACTATACTTCAATTTAAAAAATAATAATCAAATAGAAAATAAACCCAAGTAATTTGGCTCCAGAGAGTGAACCTTGGCCCCCACACCATCCATCTTTCTGCCTTAGCCAGATTTGATACATCACCAGCTTTCTACCCTATAATTCAATTCTAGATTTCTGTTTTCTATTTGCCTAATAGGATCTGCATCGTTTAGAAGTAAGACAAACTACACTGCAGTTATAACAAATAATAATACTTCTTGGGACATGTGAGAATTCTGAATATCACGAAGCCGCCCATCCTACCCCCAGTGAAACCAGGCAAGGAAGCACAGGAAGGGAGACAGCTCTGTTAAGTCCAAACACTAAGACCACACAAATGAGTTTATTAGGGGTATGAGGGAGAATTTGCATCTCCGGAATGTAACATAAATCATCCAGAAAGTCCAGTACAAAGCACTGCCAGGGACTCAGCAAAACAGACCGGAGGGTCCACTGTCTATTGAGATTTCTGATCCGAATCATCTTAGCCGGGATGCCGGCTGGCTGGGGGCCTCTGTCACTTATTTCCAGTTTGGCCAGAGCAGTGATTCCCTGCTTGAGAGTTCCTGCATGGGGTAAAAGGTGTGACTCAGGAGGGCGTGCGATCTGCTGACGGAGTAAGAACAGAAAAATGTTGAGAACCCACTTGCTCCAGAGAGGTAAACACTTTGGAAGTGTGACTGTGTTACTAGAGATTCTCGAAGAGCAGGGATTTAAGGGTCTCAGGGGCCAAAACATCAAACAGGAAGGCAGTACCAAGTTTTGCTTTCTTCCTCCAACTTGGAATAGTGACAGCTAGTGAAAAAAAATTTAGTATACGTGAAGGAAGATTACCCATTTGATCCCACACTATACATACTGTTGCAGCTTTCCCCCCACTCCTTGGTGTTACAGGCTTATTTTGGGAAAAGAAGTGACCTTACTCATAATTGGAGCTAAAGGATGCTTAGTAATGAATTAAACTGACACCTTAATAAAGGTGGAGAAGGGAGCATGCTTTTTGGACTGAAAAAAAAAAATGAGTCTAATTTAAAACAAAAGATTCTAGAACAGACCTGCCCCATAGAAATATAATGTGGGCCCTGGATGTAATTTAAAGTTTTCCAGTAAAAATTTCAAATGAAAAAATTAAAATAGGTAAGTTCATTAGTAATTAGTAGGTAAATTAATTTCAGCATGTTTTATTTAACTCAGTATATTCAAAATATTATCATCTCAACATGTAATCAATACCAGATTTGTATCGAGATATTTTATATTCTTTTTTTCATGTGAAGTCTTTGAAATTGTGTGTGTTTTACACTTAAAGCACATCTCTGTTCACACTAACCACATTTCAGGTGCTCAGCAGTGATGTGTGAAGGGAAGAAAGACAGGAGGGAGAGGGGGGTGGGAGGAAATGTTAGTGAAAACCTGAAGGTGCCTTCTAAGCAAATAGATGCCTATCGCACCCTCTTTGGCAATCCCAAAGGCCACACTTCCTGGTGGTCCATTTCCATAAATTCTCACCGGCAAGTCAGGAAAATCTTTGCTCCTTCCTGGTTAAAATCCATCTTTCCCTTCTTGTGCCAACTGTTGTTGGTAGACGACATGTTTCTGGATGTAAATAAAAGCTCCCCCCCCCCTTAAATTTCTTTTCTGTTTTATTATTCTGAAGAACCTTCCTTGGCCATTTACTCTCATGTAACTATTCTACTTGATCTCACCCTCCAGCTTTTCTCTTCCTCCACTGGAATCTGTGAGAAGGCAGCTGGAGGGACACACATGCGTGCATAGACCTCAGATACTATTTGGGACTCCATTTTTATAGTGGGAACCAAAATGCCTCTTAAAATTGGCCTCCTGAGGCATCATAGACCCCCATCTCTTCCATAGGCAAAAAATAAACCAGAGAGTGCTGATGACAATTTTGCATGCAAATTGGTTAGCGGAGCCCGGGGCTGCTCAACTTGTGTGTACAATTTTCTATTTCCATGCACCAATTTGGGAGTTTGCGCATGAACGCAGTAATTGTTCGTGCAAAGCTGAAAATGCAGGTGTGGAAGCCTTTTTTAGAGTAAGAGAACTGTCTGACCCCATTCTCATTTGAGTTTTGTTGAATCTTTCGTGATGTCATATGCATAAGTATTATTTATTAAAATACATTTCCAATATATGGAGCTTTTTGTAAGTCTTACGAATGTCTTTGTGACTGTGCCACCGAACATATGGTATGTCTCCACTACAGCGAGGACAAGGAGAGTCTACTGAGTTGAATTTGCTCGTGTGTCTGGGGGTAGTGCCTTTGAACCAACAAGTTGATTTCCTTTGTGGGTAGGAGTTGTACAAAGCCCACAGAGGATAGAATTTATTCTTGCCATAAGATCTTGAAACTATTCCTGCACATGGGGCATTTTTGTGCTTTTCCAACAGTTTCCACAGTGCATTGTTTTATATATTGTTTATATTACTATATTCGGAAATTTTAAAAAATTCTCCTAAGTAAAGAGTTTATTGATATACCAGTGTGAAACTCTATTACAGAGTTGAGATCCTTGTGATAATAACTCAAGGTAAACAGAAAGAGTAGTATTCCCTTGTGCTCTGCATAAATGCCAAACTGAAGTGTGCGCGTACCCTCGGGGCACCATACTTTTTGGGAAATTTCTTTTTTTTCCATTTTGTTCTGCCTGGGGTTAAGATTCCCCATCACTCCTTGTGTATAACCACAGACTTTGCCCTGTCATTATTTGGCCATCTCCGCAAAGTGGAATTTTTATATACTTCCTTTGCTTTCATTGTCATATCAACCCTTGATTTTTCCTCTAGGTCAGAGGTATGGATCCAACTCATTTTTAAAATTGCTACTTAATAGTCTATAGTATTGGATGAGCCATAGTGTATTCATTCAGCCATTCTGCTCTTGATGGATTTCATCATGTGCACGTAGGGAAGGAATTAAAATGGCCCTCGGCTGTTTCAGACTTGAAAAAAGCACCATATCCCTTCTTGTTCCGAAAGAGCTGACTGACCGCCTGGCTCTAATGGGACTGCCCCACGAGCTGGATGGGCGAGACCGTATGTGGGGTGACGAGCCAGAGCCAGAATGTGTTTGCCGGCTCAGTGTGCTACCCATTTAAGGTGCCCCTTTGCTTTAGCCTCTTGGCTTTCAGCACACCTGAATGAGAAAGTACGAGAGCAATCACGCTTCTTAGTTGAAACTGAGAGTCCCCACAGCTCCTTGCAAAGATGCATTATTTTTCTGCTGTGCCTACTCTGAGAACTTGGCCACAGTGGCGTTGTATTTTCAGTACTGATTACTTTTATACAGAGTCTTCAGACTTTATCATAGAAATCCATATAGGGTCCCATTTACATTCTAAACAGTTTCATTTCCATATTGTTTGTACATATTCATTAGTGGCTGGTCTTGGATGCAATCAGTTTATTGTACTCTCAGAATCAAAGAGAACTACCCGGAGCGTCAGCTCTCAGGATATCGTGCTCAATTAGGAAAATGGCATAAAATATTGACAAGTAGCTTCCCTTCCGCCTCATGCTAAGCTCTCCTTGGATTTGGCATGGACCAGTTTGAATAGAAATTCTGAAGACTCGGTGATCCTTTGCTTCTCCCCTTCACCATAAAAAGTATTTTTAAGCGTGTGATATATTTTATTAATACTCCAACTTCAGTTTCTAGCCAGTTGCTTTTAATATTTGAATACCCCACTGTGAAGTCCAAGCAGCTTGAGGCCTGGTGTTTCTGGAAAAGCTTTCTTGATGAATCTTAGCCTGTGTCTTCTCTGACAAAATGGACCAGTGAGATGAGCGGGAACGCCGTCTTTTGGGTTTGATTAATGGGTACAGTCAATGGGAATTATTCAGCACTCTCCTTACAAAGTCCTAGACACTGAATTTTTTACAGTGTGATGTTGCATGTGTGTAATCCAGTGACTGCGTGTGATCCTTTGAAATGACAAGCAAGCCAATAACAACTTGATCTCCCCCTCTCCCTCCACCCTTCCCTTCACACACACCCCCACACATACACACAGACACACACACACACCCCTGTGGTCACAGCAGTCTGACAGTCTGATGCTTCACAGTCATTTGTGGTCTGGTGGCATGCACTTAAGAACTCATTTGATGAGGCCTTTGTTGCTTGGCCAACTCCTCCATGATTGGCCTGTAGAATCCTAGGTTTAAATAAGCTTTAAAAAGTGCTTTTAGTCGTACTGAGATTTTCCCCTTGACTTTATCCATGATTTAGGTAAGGTGTTAAGAGCTGTGTTTTATGAAAGCTGATTGGTGGTTGCCAGAGAGGGGAATAGGGAACTGCTTACAGGGTATGGGGGTTCCCTTTTGGGGTGAGGAGAATGTTTTAGAAGCAGAGGTGATGGTTGTACAACATTGCGAACGTACTAAACGTCACTGAATTATTCACTTTAGAATGGTTGATTTTATGTTATGTGAATTTCACCTCAATTAAAAAAAAAAAGAATAAACAGTGTTTTAGTAGTGTGGTCTCCTGAGCCTGGCTATGTTTTATTTTTTTTTCTTAAGTTTCACAAACATGAATTTATGTGGTAAGACAATGACAGAAATCTGAATTTGGAAAGCCTGAAAACGATAGTTGTAACTTATTCTTCAGATTTAGAAATGACACAGATAGAAGCCTTCGGGCTGCACACATTATTTTAAAAAATTGAATTCCTATTCTTTACCTATACAATAAAAAAAAAAACCCACATTTGAAAAATGATCGATTTTAGTGTTTCGCTAAATTGGATCTACTGCAAAGCCCAGGCAGACTGATGTTATAGAAATAACGGCCTTCAAGGAACTTTAAAAAAAAAAAAAAAAAAAAAAAGAGGGAGAGATTTGGTTGAACAGTGTCATTATCAGCTTTACCTGTGAGGGAAATTACCCGGGGGAGATGGTGTCGGTCCTCTTGTGTTTCGCTCTCTGGTATTGACAGATCCATTAGCAGATGTAATTAGAAAAGCAGAGTTGGACTTTGAATAATTAGGTTAAAGTCACAGATGATGGCTGAGCAAAATAATAGAAGCTGTTGCAGTTCAGCGTGCCGTTGCCTGCCGTACAGAGGAGAGAAATGAGTGGCGGCTTGCTGTATGCCAGTGGTTTTGTTCTTGCCTTGGAACCTGGCACTTTCCCAGCAATAAAGTTTGAAGGAGCAAAGCCGTCCCTTTGGCTCTTCTGCAGATGTCTGCAGGGCTTCTGCGGAATGTTTTTGCTAAACAAAACATAGTCATAGCAAAAACAAAATCTCCTTCATCCCAGGAGTGTTAAGAAATGTGTGGTTTTGTGGATTAGGTCCCCCCCTCCCCCCGTTTTCATTCCCCCCCTTTTTTTTTAAGTCCTGGAATAATGGTTTATTTATTTATATGGAGTTATTTTCTGAAAGGAAAACAGAACACTTATTCTAAAAGACCTTGGGACTCTCATGCCACCCAAAATACCTTTCCGGCAGTACTTTCTATATTTTGATATTTTTTTTTTAATCAAAAGCCTGTTATTGGTAATTGAGTGAGGAAAAAAAATATTTCCAAGGAATTCAAAATGTAATTATATAGTTCCCCAAAAATTATATAGTTCTAAACATTTTGTTCATCTTTACATCAGTGTAGAGGAGAGGAGAATTGGGAAATAGAGGGCTGTGTCAAATACCTGCAGGTGTATCCTTGAAAACTGATATAAATAGTGATGATGTGGGAATGAATGGAATCACAAGCTCTTCAGTATGTGACCGAGGCTTACAGCGTGCCTTGACAACGCTATGATCAGGGATAAGAAGGAGTAGGGGGCATCTATCCCCCTACATTTATCAAATGCCCCATCCAGTCTGCAACCTACCATGCCTTGGCTTTGGGCCATATGGACTTGGAAATAAAATGAGAATTACTTGCCATATCTAAAGATTAGGAGAGTTTCTATGAAGACCAAGATTTCTGAGTTCTTGAAGGTAAGAATGAGAAGTTTTGGCACCATTGGGCCCACATTCCCATTGACAATAAGCAGGCTGAAAGGCATGATACTGCCCTCTGGGTGAGAGGGGGCTTGGTATCCATTGTTTCTCCCATGGCTGTGTCTCTTGTTTGTTTGTCCATCTGGGCCCTGGCCTTGCGATCTGCCCCAGGCCCTCTACCAGGTCATGAGATAAGAGCCAGCCCCCACCCGGGCTAGTGGGAGAAGCCAGCTGGAGAACTGAGCTTTGTACAGCAGTGGCATCCAAGCCCTTGTGTGGGATGAAAACACGGCTCCCTGAGTGGGAGCACCGGGGCGTCCAGCCTGGTCCTCAGGTTTGCAGACTGACCACAGTAGATAAAAAAGACTTTGGAACTTGACAGATTGGAAAGTGGAGAGAGAGGAAAGTATGATCTTCAGATGGACATTGGGCCCTAACAGTGGCATTTCCTCAGACTGGAGTAACATTGGCCAAGAAAGCATCATCAGTGCCCCCCATCTTCAGAATATGAAGGATTATAATTAGAAATTTCAATTTTTGATGAGGTGGCTTATGGGTTCAGTCCTGGAGTGGCCTCATAAAAGCCCAGGAAGTCAAAGTAACTTCAGGTAACAGATACTGTTTTCTTTATAGCTCTCCACTAGGAAAGAGGGAACCCATTGTCCCCAGACATACTTCTTAGAATACCCCTTTTCTCTCCTATGACCGTGCAGGCATCTCTCCCCTGGAATGCCCCTCAATGTCTCCCAGGGGCAGTCAGAACAGGCAGAATCCTTTCTAATCCCTGGGATGGGCAGAAGACTGGGACCCTCAAAGACAGCAGTGATTTTTATTCGGTCATAGTGGCAACAGATTATTTTCTTGCCTCTCTATCCATCTCTCCACCCACTCGCACGTGTGGGTATTCCGTATTCCCATTTTGGCTCTAGGTTAGGGGAACTCTTTCGGTTTGCACTGCAGACATTTATTATATTATCCAGTGTCACCTTTTAATTAGGAACTGGTACGTTACTCTTCAAACTGAAATAATGAAATCATTGCATTTTAATGCTGGAAGTTCCTTTCAGAATTGCCTCTCCAGGGTCTTCATTTTATAAACAACAGACCCAGGAGATGGGGTGGGAGTTAGATGACTTGTCCAAGGTTACATAATTTGTAAACGAAGTCAGGCAAATCTCACAAAACAAAAATAATGGAGAGGTTATCCGGGTGGGTGGGGTGAGAAAGAGACCAAGAGGCTACAATTGGTATGTCCATCCACACAGAGAAGTCATTCCTTTCTTTATTTTTCTAGTAATAATAGTGGGGGATTGGTCAGTATATAAGAACTAGGGTTTTTCTGAAGGTTAAGGTTCAAACAGAAACAAGAAATTAAGGCCTTTAATCATATTTACAATAAGAGCCTGGTTTTATTTTATTGCAATGAGATTGTTGAGATTAATTTTTATTTGTTTTTTAACCATGAAGCTAAACTTACTTTGACAGCATGCATACCAAAAATTAAAGCCATAAAATTGCTGAGTTTTGACAAGAGATACATCTTTAGATTTTAAGATAAAAATTTTAAAGATACTATGTTTTATTCAGGAAGCATTTAACTATAAAGTGGTTGATCGCCCAGTGTTTTGAGTGCACTGATTTGCAAGCCTGGAGGGTAAGGGGTGTGGGTGGAAATGGGAAACAATTTAGTGGCCCAGCACCGTACTGTCATCACCAGCCTCAGTTGACCTATATCCCTGACCAACTCCCCACCCACCACTGCCAGCACCACTGAGAATGATACTTTGGAGCTTTATCCGTTACACACACATCATCCCGTTTGATTCTTACAGCCGCTGTACGATGTCATTATCTCCATTTTTTAAACAAGGAAACCGTGTGTTCACATGCCCAGGATTATCGCCAGGGAGGAATGTAGCTGGAATCCCAAATTTTCCAAACGTACGGACTGCTTTTATTTCTTTTTATTAGAGCGTGATGCATAAGGGGGAACAAATACATAAATTATCAGAATCTTAGCAAAGGCTTATTTTATTACAGCAGTAAGAGCTTGAAATACTTGGCGCGTTCACAAAACACCACCCTGTGGAGACTGGCTGAGTGGGAGGGTCTCATACTGGTTGACTCACAGATGCTCTTCCTACACAATCTTATCAGAGAGGAGGGGAGCTTAGTGCTGCCTAGCATTTTGGGGTTTGATCGCTGTCGTGAAGTTACCCACCCCAAAAGGCCTGCCCTCCTACCAAAAGTCCATTACGTTTTGCAGATGAAACCACAGGCATCTGTGCCACACACGGTTATGCTCGTTCAGTTCGGTTGCTTTGTAATCTCTTGATAGCAGAAGAAACCTGCCCCTGTTCCCTTGACACCCTACATAACAGACCTGCTCCTGTCATTTGCAGGGCCCAGGAGAAAAAGTGCAAGACATGTTGGGCCTGAGCCAGCACTAGGGTGAGGCGAGGGAGGCAACATTTTTATTTAAAAAAATTTGTTTAATGTTTATTTATTTTTGAGAGAGAGAGAGAGAGACAGAGTGCGAGTGGGGGAGGAGCAGGGAGAGAGGGAGACACAGAATCTGAAGCAGGCTCCAGGCTCTGACCGTCAGCACAGAGCCCGATGTGAGGCTCAAACTCACGAACTGCGAGTTCATGACCTGAGCTGAAGTCAGACGCTTAACCGACTGAGCCACCCAGGCGCCCCGAGAGGCAACATTTTTTAAAAAGACAAGATCAGTAACAGTGTGGTGCTAAGCCGTATTGGAGCTTGAGGCAAAAGAAAAAATCAATAATACTGATCCTGTATTTATTAAAATTTTGGATATTTTGTTTGTTGTAGACTTCTTGCATGAATTTTCACTTTGTAACATATTGCATTAAATTTTTATTGATCTTTCTTACTGAGTTTTTGGTGCCCCCTAAATTTTGCGGCTGTGGGGGTGTCTCCCTGCCCTCCCTTGGGCTTGCGGATGCACACATTGGGGCACCATCCACCCTTGCTGCAGATTGGAGAAGCCTGTCCAATCCCCCAAAGTGGGCCCTGGGCTCTAAGGGCAGAGAATTCCAGGGTCTTGGCTGTGGGAAGTTGGGCTATGGATGACAGGTGGGTACGTGTCCCTAGGTCCACTGTTTCCTTGCCCTCAGAGAGGAGAGGAGAGTGGTTGGAGGAGGGCCAAAGGAACCCTCTGGACAGTAGCTCTCAGCCTCAGAGTCTCTTGGAGGGCTTGGGAAGGTACAGATCAAACAGACTCTGATTCAGCAGGTCTGAGGTGGGGCCCCAAAGTCTCCATTTCTAATGTGCTCCTCCGTGCTGCTGCTGGTGGGTCAAGGAGCACACTTTAGAGCAGGGATCCACGGTGGGGGTCTCCTGGCCTGGGTCTAAGAAGTTGCTTGACAGATTTCTGTGCGTGGAATTCAGATTTCTGTGCGCGGAGTTCGGAGGGGCTCAGCGTTCTTTACCAGACTTGTCTTCAGATCTTTGGTCGAGCAGCATGTCCAGAATGTACCGTTCAAGGGAAAAGATGTCATACTTTTCTGCTTTCCTGGCCAATCTTTGCTTTGTCACTGTTATTAATGAAGGTTTCTCCAGGATGCTGGGCACTGCTTTAGAGTGAATCATTGCTATAGATTTTTTTTTTCCTGTAAATTTCTTGCATGATGTATGGAAATGAGAGCCACAGTGGCTGATGTTAAGTAGTGCTCTTAAGTACCCCTAGATTTGTTTTTAAGATTGTGTTTTAAGGGGCGCCTGGGTGGCGCAGTCGGTTAAGCGTCCGACTTCAGCCAGGTCACGATCTCGCGGTCCGTGAGTTCGAGCCCCACGTCGGGCTCTGGGCTGATGGCTCAGAGCCTGGAGCCTGTTTCCGATTCTGTGTCTCCCTCTCTCTCTGCCCCTCCCCCGTTCATGCTCTGTCTCTCTCTGTCCCAAAAATAAATAAACGTTGAAAAAAAAAATTAAAAAAAAAATAAATAAAATAAAATAATGTGTTATTTTAAAACACAATCTTTTTTTTGAGACAGAGCATGAACGGGGGAGGGGCAGAGAGAGAGGGAGACACAGAATCGGAAACAGGCTCCAGGCTCTGAGCCATCAGCCCAGAGCCCGACGCGGGGCTCGAACTCACGGACCGCGAGATCGTGACCTGGCTGAAGTCGGACGCTTAACCGACTGCGCCACCCAGGCGCCCCTAAAATAGCACATTATTTTAAAAAATACATAAAGAACTTTCAGATAATGTTTTTACATATAAATCAGAAAATTTTAAATGTCTTATCAACCCTCCACCCAATGACCCTGATGGATGGTAACAGTACCTACTGCAAGTACAAAAGAAAGTAAAAGCCACCTTTCCATCCTTCCCTCTATTCTCCAGCCCTTTTCTCCAATATTCATATTTTTGTGATTTCTTTCAGAAAAAAAAATTTATTCTGAAAAAGATTATCTCTCTATTTTTATACAAGACTAGCATAGGATAAACACTTGACACCTTGCCTCCTAACTTAATAATTTATCTTGGACACATTGCCATCAGCACATAACAGACTTACCTTAATCTTGTTAAATAGCCCATAGGATTCATCACTGGGTGTCCCAGTGTTTATTTAACCAGCTCTCCAATGAAGAACTACTTGGTTCCACGTTTTTGCTATGTGAACATATCTGTAGTATCTTTGTCCATAAAGCCTGAAAAACATCTAGGAGTCCAGCCATAGATGCAGGATCCGGTAGTGGGGTTGTTGGACAAAGGGTGTGTGTACTTTTAGGTTGGAAGGCAAGCATCATATTCCCCTTCAAAAAAGTTTACCCGATCAACCATGATGAGCATGCCTGTTTCCCCAACATTCTTGCCCACAATGGATAGCATAGAAGTAAAAAAGCAAAAAATTCTATTATTCCAATAGCAATATTAGTAGAAATAAACTTGTTAAGTGTACAATATCTATGTGAAGAAAACTTTAATAAGTGCCTGAAGGACCCCAAAGAAGTCTTGAATAAACAAAAATTATGCCTTGTTCTTGGATGGGAACTTGTAATATGATGAAAATATCCATTCTCCCTCAGTTAAGCTATAATTTGAACATGATCCAAAAATAATATCACTAGGAGTTGGGTTTTTTTTTTTTTTTGGAAGGAAGTTTTGATGAGCTGATTTAAAAGATGATTTAGAAAAAAAAAAAATAACAGACAAGAAGATTCAGAAACTAAACAGGAAGATAAGAAGTTTCAGGAAATAGCCTGACCAGATATTAAAATGTAACGTTAAAATTGTTAAAATAGATAAGTAGAGGACAATCATAAACTTGAATATATTCAGGAATATAATATATGATAAAGGTAGCATCTCAAACTAATGGGAAAAAATGGATAAACATGGGGGGGGGTAGAATATTGAATTCATATTGAATAAATTCCAAACTGGATCAAAGATTCATATCCAAAAAAATGAAATATGT
The DNA here is from genome assembly GCF_016509475.1 of Prionailurus bengalensis. Lineage (NCBI taxonomy): Eukaryota > Metazoa > Chordata > Mammalia > Carnivora > Felidae > Prionailurus > Prionailurus bengalensis. The sequence goes on along the minus strand of NC_057350.1, from coordinate 134,625,992 downwards.
AGTAGCAGGAGAATCGTTTTATAATACCAGATGTCTCTGCTCTGATACAAAACTCAGAAGTCATCGAAGACAAGATTGAGAAATTCCACTTCATAAAAAAAAAAAAATTCCTCATGACAAGACCCACTTTATGCAAAGTCAAAAAACGAACAATAAATTGGGAACAGTATTTGCAAGTGATATCACAAATAAGAACTAAATCTCCTAATGTATAAAGAGTTTCTACAAACCTATAGAAAAAAGGACCAATAACCCAACAGAAAACTAGGGCAAAGATTATAGTTAACAGAAAAGGCGAAACAGACAGTATTTAAAACATGACATGTTAGGGGCGCCTGGGTGGCGCAGTCGGTTGAGCGTCCGACTTCAGCCAGGTCACGATCTCGCGGTCCGTGAGTTCGAGCCCCGCGTCAGGCTCTGGGCTGATGGCTCAGAGCCTGGAGCCTGTTTCCGATTCTGTGTCTCCCTCTCTCTCTGCCCCTCCCCCGTTCATGCTCTGTCTCTCTCTGTCCCAAAAATAAATTAAAAACGTTGAAAAAAAAATTAAAAAAAAAAAAACATGACATGTTCAATAAAAAAAAAAAAATACAAGTTACATAATGAGAGAAATACAGATTACCACCACAGGGATCATTTTTTCACTATGAGATTTGCCAGGGCAAAGAAAAAGAAATACCTTTGTACATCACTGGGGGGAGGGGGGGGAGGTGGTAAATCCATGTTACCCTGTGGAAGAAATCTGGCAATATCTGAGAAAATTACAGTGCATTTATCTTTGGTCTAGCAAATTCCTAGGTATGGAATTCCTAGGTATGATGTATTATACATGAGCACATGTGAAATTACGTAGGAGCGTAATTTTCGTCAGCATTACTTATAAAAGCAAAAGTTTGATTAATCTGTGGTACATCATACAAAGGAACACTGTTCATCTGTAAGAGGATGAAGAAGAATTCTGTGTGCTACTACTGAATGCTTTCTAAGCAAAGTATACTGTCAATTGATAAAAATTAATAAAAAATGAAATGTGTAACACTATGCTACCATTTGTATAAAAAGAGAGGGAGACATATAGACTTTACTTGTGTATGAATTCAGCAATTGTTAATGTGTATACAAAAAATGGATAATACTGATTGCCTTTAGGGAGAAAGCCTGAAGGGGGACCGGGCTGGGGTGTATACTTTCAATTGTGTATATGCTTACAGCTTTTGATTTTTGAATCTTGTCTGTCCTTCTCAAAGAATTGTTTTAAATCCAAATCTTAAAATAATTCCGTAGGTGAAAAATACTTGTTTTGATATTCATAATTCTAATGTTGAGTTAATGTGAGTGTTTTTTCAAATATTGACTAGCTTTTTGTGTCTAATTTTAGGCAATTGCCTATTCGTATTTTTCCTCCTCCCTCCCTCCCTCCCTCCCTTCCTAACTTCCTTCCTCCCTTCCCCCTTTTCCTCTTTCTTTCTTTCTTTCTTTCTCTCTTTCTTTCTTTCTTTCTTCCTGTAGTTTCTTTGCAAATTAAGGAAATTACCTCTTTGTCTTAAGTGTCACAGAAATTTGTTCCAGTTTGTCTTCTGACTTTGTTAATACTGCTTTTTGCCACCTGGAAATTTTATATTTGCGTGCAATTTCATTTTTTCCTCCTCCTCTTTTCTTTTCTTTTCTTTTCTTTTCTTTTCTTTTCTTTTCTTTTCTTTTCTTTTTTAATTTTGGAGGGGATGGAAATGACTCTTCCAATATGACCTCTGAGAAGACTGACTTCTAGGTTTAAGACATCTAGTCAGCCATGCCTTGAGAGGACTTGGGAAATAACCTGCTGCTTTAAGTTCTCTTTGAAGGCAGTAGTTAAGACAGGAGTAAACTCACTCTTAGCAAGAGGTGACCTGGAGGTCTCTGCAAGGGCAAGGGGAGAGGGACTTGGGTGGGGGAGAGCGGGCAGTTTTGTTGGGTCCCTGATGAGCCTCTCCTCTCTCCATCTACAGCAGAGCTCCCGAGGTCCTCAGCAGTGAGGCTGGCCTCCCTGCACGACCTGCCCGCCCAGCTCCTGGAACTGTATCAGCAAGGCTTCTCACTAGTGGCCCTGCACCCCTTCGTGCAGCCAACCCACGAGCGGGAGAAAACACCCCTAGAGCACATCTTCAGGGCCATCCTGATCAAGAAAACTGATAGGTAAGTCTTCTGAGGGTCAATGGTTAGCTTAGCATTACGAGGCTGTTGCGTGTTGAATGGAGGAGGGAAAGTGAGAAGACGAGGGGTGGAGAATATATTTGAAATTTGCATGACGTTCTCAGGGCCTCTGCCCTCTGACAGGTAAGGCAAAGTGTTAGACAACCAGAGAGGAGTTTCATAGTGTCCTGTGACTGTCCACGCCTGACTCCGTGTCACATCCTGTCCCTCCTTTAATTTATTGGATTACACTCCACTAGAAAAATGCCTCCTCTGAAGAGGTGTACTCCCAGAATGATGTAGCTGGTAAAAGCATCATACTATTAATCTCAAATGCATGGCTGCAAAACACAGTATTTTTTTTTTAAGTTTATTTATTTGTAGGGGCGCCTGGGTGGCTCTGTTGGTTCAGTGTCTGACTGTTGTTTTTGGCTCAGGTAATGATCTCACGGTTTGTGAATTCCAGCCCTACATCAGGCTCTGTGCTAACAGTGTGGAGCCTGCTTCAGATTCTGTGTCTCCCTCTCTGTCTCTGCTCCTCCCCGGCGTACTCTCTCTGTCTCTCTCTCTCAAAAATAAATAAATTTTTTAAAAAGTTTGTTTGTTTATTTACTTATTTATTTATTTTGAGAGAGACAGAGACAGCAAGAGTTGGGGGGGTGGAGGGGGCAGAGAGAGAGAGAGAAAATCTCAGGCAGGGCTCAAACCATGAAGCCATGAGATCATGACCTGAGCTGAAACCAAGTGCCAGATGCTTAACCAACTGAGCCACCCAGGCTCCCCAAAATTATTTTTTTAGAGGCTATATGCAAACTTAATACCTTCCTCAAAACTGTAGAGATATTGGATATTTTAAACTTACCATAAGTTCTGTCAGTCACTAGGGAGGAGAAACAAAAGCCACTTGAATCAAGTGCTGTGATTGATTTGGTCTTCATTTTGATTTTCAAGACTTTGAGGATGTTTTCCAGTATGGCTTGCCCAGCTGAATGCTTATTCTTATGCTCTTATTGGGTCTAATTAGGCAAAGAGAGGTTGAGGTTGGTTTCTCAAAAGGAGCAGTATTAATTTTAAGTGATTTTTTGTTTTTAACAACAAAGGTGGGATAGTAAACACGTTACGTTTTTGTGCTTCATTGTGAAATAAAGTCTGGCGAGAGGAATCAGATCTGTCCTTTGGCCAACTATCATGGGAGGAATGATGACATGAGGTATAGTTTAAAAAGCGAGAGGGCAGAGTGACTGCTTCTCTTTCTCTCTGCCTGGAAGATAGACACCTGGCTAGTGAGCTCACCAAGGCCAGCTGTGAGGCAGAGGGCTGAGAGACTAAGATGGGCTCCTCCTTCCTGGCCAGTAGAGTTCATTTCTTCATGGCTGATCAAGCTCTGGGCTCTTAGTCAGAGTCAACATGCATTAGAGTTTGAAGTGAGAGATGGCAGGCACCTTTGCTAATGTCCAGAATTACCATGGTTTGTGTAGAGTAAAACTTTTCTCAAGTCTGTCTTTTCTGAGTATTGGCTTCTTTATGTCAATTTGCTGTATATCTGGGTCAGTCACAAGAGAGCGTTGTTCTGGGAGCCATAGTGGTTTTAGGTTCCACTGACACATAGGATATGCCTGATTATTTATAGGTCCCTTGTACCAAGGGTTCACTGTGTGCCGGGCTTTATAGGTGTCATTTCATTCCCGTAAGCAGCCTTTGAAACAGGTACTTTTTTTCTTTCCATTTTAACGGTAAGGAAGCTGAGGCCCAGGCGTTGACTTCTTTGTCAAGGTCACACAAATGGCAGCAAGCAGAGCTCTGACTGGTCCCAGGCAGGCTGACTCCCAGACCTGCATCTGAACCCTGATGTGAGGTACCTGAGGTGTTCCTGCACCCAGGATTCTTGTGGACAACTCCTTCCCAACAAAAGTGGGGGAGATACCTTTGATTTTTAGATGAAGTAATTTCATCATTCCACCTTCCTCCATTTTTACCACTCAATAATCTCAAAGAAGTCAGAATTTCAGAAAGGAAACAAAATAAAACCAACCTACCATGTACCTTCCAGGTTACACAAGGCATACACTGGGCATCAGTGTTTCTGTTCCTTACCTCATGCCACTGGCCTTGATGTTTAGAGGGGAAAGTCCACTTTGGTCAGGTCACAAGAGCATCCCTCTTGTGTAATTCCACTGTCAGGGATTTGCCATGAAGTCAGCACATCATAAATGAATTTGACTCTAAATGTGAAGATATGTTTTTTTTTTGGTTTTTTTTTTTGGTTTTTTTTTTTTCCTGCTGTGGAGTACTGCCTCTCAAACTTTGATGTGCCTCCTGTGAATCTCCAGGGATATTGTTCAAGTGCAGGTCTGGAGGTGGGCCTGGGACTCTGCATTCCTTTCTCTTTTTTTTTTTAATGTTTATTTATTTTTGAGAGAGAGAGAGAGAGAGAGAGAGACAGAGCATGAGCCGGGGAGGGGCAGAGAGAGAGGGAGACACAGAATCTGAAGCAGGCTCCAGGCTCTGAGCCGTCAGCACAGAATCTGACGCGGGGCTCAAACTCACAAACCACAAGATCATGACCTGAGCCGAAGTCGGACGCTTAACTGCTTAAGCCGACCGAGCCACCCAGGCGCCCTGAGACTGCATTTCTGACACATTCCTAGATGGTATCCATGCTGCTGGTCCATAGATCACACTTAGAGCAGCAAGGGTTAGAGGACCTGACTAATTCTTATCCCACTCAGTGCCTGACAGTCACCTGCATTCCTGGGGATTGCCCCTTCACTGCCAGGGAGAGTTTTGAGAACTGGAAAAGATGAGAAGGAACATGCTTGTGGTTGGAGGGCCTGTGCTCTATGCTGACCTGGCTGTCAGTGAGTGCTGTAGTGTCAGGGGCACATTTGTAGATTTTTCTGGTACTAAATGATTTCCAAGGCCCGAACTTACTCTCAATTATCTGATCAGATGAAGTGGGTGAGAAAGCTCCTCTTAAGGATGAAGAACCCTCACTTTGGGGAATAGTCCATTATCAGCCAGTGGTGGAGCTGAAGTGTTCAAGAGGGTTTTTTTTACTTCCACTGAGGACAGTCCCTGAGCTAATGAACTTACTTTCCAGAAAAGGAAAATGGGTCAAGCTATTAAGAAGAATGAGACACGGGTGTGCTTGAGGGTTTTTAAGTAAGAGAAGATGGCATTCTCCTTGGGTTCGAGTTCACTCTGGTCTACAGTGCCTGGACCACCTGCCTGGATGACTTTAAGGAACATTCCAGGTTCTTAACAAGCAGAATCAGAGCAAGAAATTCCTTGGATAACTTTGTGCTGCATCTTTGAAGCTGCTCCCACCCCCACCCTGTCGTGTTTGTTTTTTTAAAGGAAATTGCTAAAGCCATGGTAATGACAGTGGTAATTTGCCATTCTCTTGGCAAAAATGACAGAATTTCCCCCACATCCATTCCCCATTAGTATTGGGTGGGAGGAGTGGGGGTGAGAAGCAGGATCATTATAGGATATCGTTTTAAAGGACAGGCATTTTCTCATAACAAACACAATAACCATGTGTGTTTGCAACTGAGAAAAGACACCACACTATTAAAAACAAACAAACAGGGGCACCTGGGTAGCTCCATCGGCGAAGTGTCCCCTAGACTCTTGATTTCAGCTCAGGTCACGATCTCAGGGTTCATGAGACTGAACTCTGCTCAGGCTCTGTGCTGGCAGCCCAGAGCCTGCTTAGGATTCCCTCTCTCTCTCTCTCTCTCTCTCTCTCTCTGCCCCTCCCCCACTTGTGCTATAAACAAACAAACAAACAAACAAAACCCAATGGAGCTTTTCCTGTACCAGTAGGGAGTTTATGTAGTAGAAATGAAACAAAGGAAGTACATGATTAATCTTTAATAAAGACAGTTAAAATGATATTTTTCATAAAGTCTGCCAAAGTTCTGACAGCTGTAGATGCTGTTAAATGAAGTAATTTAGGTCTCAAAGATGAAGTAAATGCCTGGTTAATATTTTTTCTAAGCGGACCATCTTGATAGAGCTGTAGGTAAACTTTTTAGAGTACCATCAGTCCAAATCAAGTTCATTTGCAAGAATTACCATGGGATGACTACTTGAAACTTGGATATGAATCTTAATACGTTTGAAAGGTGAACATAGGGGCGCCTGGGTGGCGCAGTCGGTTAGGCGTCCGACATCAGCCAGGTCACGATCTCGCGGCCCGTGAGTTCGAGCCCCGCGTCAGGCTCTGGACTGATGGCTCAGAGCCTGGAGCCTGTTTCCGATTCTGTGTCTCCCTCTCTCTCTGCCCCTCCCCCGTTCATGCTCTGTCTCTCTCTGTCCCAAAAATAAATTTAAAAATGTTGAGAAAAAAAAAATTAAAAAAAAAAAGAAAGGTGAACATAATGTTTTTAGCAAATAACTGGCCTTTGGGATCTGCAGCCAGACCAGGAAAAAGAATAGAACCATGCAAGCTTGCACTCATATCACTCCCTCACTCCCTCATTCGTTTGCAAACACTCACTGAACGCGTATTCTTTGTAAGGTTTTTTCCTAGGAGCTCCACTTGGTGGGGAGGTAGAAGATGCGAGGTTCAACTGGACACGGAGCTTGCCTTCCAGATCCCTGCGATTTAACTGAGAAAATAGGGGGCACCTGGGTGGCTCAGTCAGTTAAGTGTCTCAACTCTTGGTTTCAGTTCAGGTCATGATCTCATAGCCTGTGAGTTCAAGCCCCACATCAGGCTCCAGGCTGACAGCACAGGGCCTGCTTGGGATTCTCTCTCTCCCCCCTTCTTTCTCTCTCTCTCTCTCTCAAAATAAATAAATACACTTAAAAAACAACTGAGAAAATAAGGCATGCCATGGGAGTTTGGAAAAAGAAGTCATCTCCTGCTGGAAAGGAAACCAAGGAAGTGTTTCTGGAAGAAAGAGCTTTTAACGTGGTCCTGATTTCTTTGGGGCAAAAATAGGAGTAATGTGCAAGAGGTAGAGGAGTGTATTTAAATCTTATAATGAAATGTTTTCTCGTGGAGTTTGGATAATTTGTGAGCATCATTGACAGTCTAACTGGATCATTAATGAGTTTTTCCAAAGGCTCAGCACAGTAGTATTTCTCTGAGCCCTATACCATTTTGACAAACCTTACTTAAATCCACGGAAGATTGCCTGATCTTTTTTCTTGAAAATTCTGATAACCACCCTTTCATTTTAAGATGTCAGGCCAACCCATACACCTAAGTACAAATTGTTCTTGATCCTAGGTGTGTTGAATTTACTTTGAAAACTGACTCAAGAATGAATAGCTGAATACGGAATATTTAATGAATAAGTAGAAAGAGAATTTGTACTCTTTCTCAAAGCTCTTTCTTTGGAACACTTAGTGATTTTTAACGGACGGTATAGTTAGTATAGTTTCATTCACTGAATTCTAAATACAATTAAGTTGTCCTTCAATTTTGGGGGGCAGCTTTCCTTAGAATGAGTTGCCAAAGATCTCAAAACTTGCCGGCTAAGAGAAGTCACTTATTACAATGTCACTTCTGGTATTTCGTGAATATGGGTTTAATTCTGGGTCATTTTATGGTTGTAGACATGAGTACAAAAACACATTGTGCTGCCCCATTTTTCAGCTGCTGAATTGTCATTGTTCACACGTAGAGCCATGATTGAAGCCATTTGGGTCCAGGTCCCCTGGGATCTTGCCTTATATGGTACAGAGGACCACAAACATTGGTGAATTCTGTCCACATTCATCAGGTGCCCTTTGGTCTAGGGTGAGGGGCTGGGGCACACAGCCAGGCGCCGCTAATGCAAAGGGTGGGATTCGGAAACCCTTGTGGAGGGTGGAAAATGCATCTAATGAACACTGCCCTTAGGAAAAAAAAAAAAAAAAAAAAAAGGAAACTACCTTTGAGAATCTCTATCAGCCCACGAAGTAATACTGGAGCATTTCTCTACCTGATCTGTGCATGTTTTCCTGCAGGACTAGACTAGATGGGTGTCTCCTACAGTGAACCCCGTGGGGAAGTAAGTTGGTTCCGTGTAGAAGGAGCCTTCGTTAGAATCACACCTGGGGACAGGGGGGTGAGGTGCTTGCACCTGCAGAGGCAGAGGCGTTTGTGGGAACCCGGGTGGAGGGAAAGGTCTCCGCGCCTCGCCTCCCGGCTCACATCCATTCTGGGACACATCTGCCTGTTGAGAACAATTGGGCCGTTTTAAGTGGTAAACAGGCCTGTCCTTCAGTCAGATTTCTCTGAGATAAACGTGTGAGATAATAGCTTCACTATGCAAAGGTGGCTCTAAAGAGCTCTCAAAAAACTTCTCTGCTGGGCTGGGAGTTGTCAGATATATATGCAAATTATGTGAATGCCCAGCTAAATCAATAGGTCTTGGTTTTCACCTCTCACCCGGAATTTATTAATGGAGTTGCTTTAGAAAAGGAGGCTCTGTGGCTCCCATTTGCTCTGGGTCTGGAATGATGGGTGGATTTAAATTTTTTTTTTAATTTATTTTTAAGAGAGAGACAGAGTGTGAGCAGGGGAGGAGCAGAGAAAGAGGGAGACACAGAATCTGAAGCAGCCTCCAGGCTCTGAGCTGTTAGCGCAGAACCCACTGCCGGCCTCACACTCACAAACTGTGAGATCATGACCTGAGCCGAAGTCGGATGCTTAACCACTGAGCCACCCAGGTGCCCCGATGGGTGGATTTGAACAGGGAAACAAGTGGTGAGATGGGTCTCCCAGGCAGGCGGACTGGTTCTGGAAGAGCCAGAACCCAGAAAAGCAGACCGGGGATGGTGTGGGGTGACCAGAGCACGAGGTCAGAGGGAAGCAGGGAGAAGAGGCATGAGAAGCACAAGGGCCTGGATCAGGAGGCTTCCAACAGCTGGGCTAAGAAGTTTGAATTTACCCTGAGGTCCGTGGGGAACCGTTGCAATAGTTTTGTTTTATTTTGTTTTGTTTTGTTTTGTTTTGTTTTGTTTTGTTTTGGAGGAGCAACCCTTAGAGACGTGCTGAGTTTTCAAAGTGTAAGAGGCGAAGGAAAAGAAAACTAAGAAAAAAGAAAAAAAAAAAAAACAAACCTAAGAGGGAGAAAAAAGGAGGCTGTCAGTTATGGAGGGAGCCGGATGGTAACTGAAGTAGGCTGAGATGGATGGGAGATGTGTCTGATGGGAGGAAATAGTGGATTTTAACATTTAGCTGAAAAGGGAGAGCATGAGGGTAGAGGAAGAATCGAGATACGAGTGCAGTTTTGACTCTGAGTGACCCGGAGGGGTAACTGGAGGAGGGGGGCATGGGGACGAGAAAGGGCTGTGTCTTCGTGGGGTTTCCCAGAAACAGATCCTGAGAGGATCAAGGAAGTGTTCCCAGGAAGCCTCGGTTAGAAGTGGGGACGCGGGACGGGGAAGGGAAGGAAGCCTGCAAGAGTACGATGTCAACCTTGGCCTGATTCGGCAGGAAGCAGCGAGTGTACCTTGAGGCTGGGGAAGCGGCTTCCGTACTCCTGCACCGAGGAGCCCTTTGCCGCGAGCCACCCTAAACACTTCCAGATCCAGGGCACATCCCGGAGAGGCAGTCACGATAGCCGAGGAAGACCTGGAACGTGCAGATCCTGGGGGGACGCACAGAACCAAGAGGGGCTTTGGGGGGCATCCGGGTGCGTATGCGCAGCTTCCACCGCAGAAGGAATGTGAATGGCATCAGTTAGGTCGCATCGTGCTTGCGGGCAGTTGCCGGTGGCAGGATGTCCACTGGCAGGTGTGTGCTGGGCGGTCAGGAGCCAGGAGAGAAGTCTGAGCTGAGTGAGGTCATGGGAAGCTGTGTGAGGCCGCGGGAAGCCCATGAGGACGGGCCCACTGCTGCGTCGCTGACTGAGCCCAGCCTGTCGTGGTCCCCATTCCCTACACCAGATGCCTCTGGTAATTCTTAGAAAAGACGCAGTGGCTTGCCGAAAGCCGCGCTAAGTGAGCTGCTCTGTTCCAAATTGACCATATGCTTGGAGTCTGAGAAGTTTTTCCTCTCAGACCGCATCAGCAAGCTGTACTCCCAAGCACTTACGAGCAGCCCAGATTGCTGGATGAGTCAGCTCTGGCCGCCCAGTGTCAAGTGATGCAGTGAGAGATGATACTTTTGGCTTTTTGCTGTTTTATTTCCAGGAAAGCAAATATCAGAAAGTGCCCAGCCTTTACCCCTTACTCCTTGTTGGGGGCTGGGAATCTGAAATCCTGAAGACTGACTTTTTTTTTTTTTCCCCCTAAGACAGGGCTAGCAAACTGAGATGCCTCCAGGGGCCAGGATCTTGGGTTGGGGCTCCTGGGTATCAGAGAACCACTGCCTCACTCTGCCCTGTTGTTGCCAGGTGTCACTAGATCTTGTCCGTTTTCTTGAGAAAAGCCAGAAATCTGGATTTTTACATGAAAACTTCCCTTTTTTCAAGATTGCCTCACTTTTCCCAAATACAGGCATACCTTGCTTTATTGCGCTTCTCAGATACTACATGTTTTACAGATTGAAGGTTTGTGGCACTCCTGTGTCACGCAAGTCTGTTGGTGCCATTTTCCCCAACAGCTGCTCACTTCATGGCTCGGTGTCACAGTTCGGTATTTCTTGCAATATTTCACACTTTTTCATTACCACTATGTTTGTTATCATAGACTGTGGTCAGTGATCTTCGACGTTACTGTTGTGATTGTTTTGGGACACCACAAAACACACTCATGTAATAAGACAGTGAACTTAATAGATCAAGGTGTGAACTGGCCGCCCCACCAACCAGCCATTCCCCCATCTCTGTCCCTCTCTTGGAGCCCCCCTATTCCTGGAGACACAGCAGTATTGAAATCAGGCCAGTTAATAACTCTGCAATGGCCTCTAAGTGTTCATGTGAAAGGAAGGGTCACACATCTCTCACTTTTAATCAAAAACTAGAAATGAGGAAGCTGAGGAAGCCATGTTGAAAGCCAACATAGACTGAAAACTAGACCTAACTAACACACAGTGAGCCAAGCTGTGAATGTGAAGGAAAGTTCTTGAAGGAAATTAGAAGTGCTGCTCCAGGGACCACATGAATGATAAGAAAGAGAAACAGCTTCATTGCTGCTAAGGAGAAAGTTTCAGTGGTTTGGAGAGAAGAGCAGACCACCCACAACATTCCCTCAAGGCAAAGTCTAATCCAGAGCAAGGTCCTAACTCTCTTCCATTCTATGAAGGATGAGAGGTGAGGAAGCTGCAGGGGAAAAGTTTGAAGCCAGCAGAGATTGGTTCATGAGGTTTAAGGAAAGAAGCCTCCTCCTTAGCAGAAGGCGGCAAGATGAAGCAGCAGGTGCTGATGGAGAAACTGCAGCAAGTGACCCAGAAGATGTGGCTGAGACAGTGCATGAAGGTGACTACAATAAACAGATTTTCAGTGGAGACAAAGCAACCTTCTATTAGAAGAAGATGCCAACTAGGACTTTCATAGCTGGAAAGAAGTCATTGCCGGGCATCCAAGCTTCAAAGGACAGACTGACTCTCTTGTTAGGAGCTAATATAGCCAGTGACCTTAGGTTGAGGCCAATGCTCATGGAAAATTCTGAATATCCTAGGTCCCTTAAGAACTATGCGAAATCTACTCTGCCTGTGCTCTGTACATGGAACACCAAAACCTGGATGATAGCTCATCTGTTTTCAACATGGTTTACTAAATATTTTAAGCCCACTACTGAGACCCATTGCTGAGAATAAAAGATTCCTTTCAAAATATTACTGCTCATTGACAATGCACCTGGTCATTCAAGACCTCCGATGGAGACGTACAATGAGATTAATGTTGTGTCTGTGCCTGCTAACAACATCCATTCTGCAGCCTATGGATCAAGAAGGAATTTCGACTTTCATGTCTTATTATGTAACAAATACATTTTGTAAGGCTCTAGCTGCCATAGATAGTGATTCCCCTGATGGATCTGGGAAAAGCCAATGGAAAACATTCTGGAAAGGATTCACCACTCTAGATGCCCTTAAGAGCATTCGTGATTCATGGAAACAGATCAGAATATCGATTAACAGGAATTTGGAAGAAGTTGATTCTAGTACTCATGGATGACTTTGAGAGGTTCAAGACTTCAGTGGGGGAAGTCACTGCAGATGTGATGGAAACAGCAAGAGAACTAGAATTAGAAGTGGAGTCTAAAACTGTGACTGAATGGCTGCAATCTCATGATAAAACTAACGGATGGGAACTTGCTTCTTATGGGTGAGCAAAGAAAGTGGTTTTTTGAGATGGAAACTTCTCCTGGTGTAGATGCTGGGAAGAGTGTTGAAATAACAACAAAGGACTTGGAATACCACATAAACTTAGTTGATAAAGCAGCAGCAGGGTTTGAGGGGATTGACTCTGATTTGAAAGAAGTTCTGTGGGTAAAATACTATCAAACAGCATCAGCTGGTCAGTCAGCAACCATCAACATGGAGGCAAGACCTTCCACCAGCAAAAAGATTAGGACTAACTGAAAGATTAGGACCATCAGATGAGGGTCAGCATTGTCTAGCAGTAAGTATTTTTAATTAAGGTATTTTGTGTTTTTGAACGTAATGATATTGTACACTTAATGAACTACAGTATAGTGTCAGCATAACTTTGCTATGCAAAAAATTCATTTGACTTGCTTTATTGCACGAGTTACTTTATTGCAGCGGTCTGAAACCAAATCTGCAGTATCTCCAAGGTGTGCCTATAACGTTGTGCAGCCCTCACCCACCCCACTGGCTGCCATCTTACAGTCTTTCAGATTTCTGTATGATGCTTCTTTCAGTGGAGTTAATCATTCACCCTTTGAGCTGCCTAGTCTCCCTTTCACACCCAGCAATCATCAGACTTCTCAGACCCTCTTGTTACCATTTCTGTATGTCTGCCCACCTCCTCTCCCCCTTGTTAAATCTTCTTTCATCTTTGGATTCCCATTACTTAGAGTGCCAGGTGGTGAGTAGGTGTTGCTCAATAGAATTTTCCTGAATTGAGTAGAACAAAACTATGCCCTGGAATTTTGCTACCATCATTCACTAAAAGACCATAAATTCACTGCAAAATGCATCTGTCTTCGGTTTACATATTTACCATACCAAAAGTGCATCTTGATAATGTAGCCACACAACATGGACCCCAAGTAATGGATCTCTCTCTCTCTCTCTCTCTCTCTCTCTCTCTCTCTCTCACACACACACACACACATCCTTTCATTGCCCAAATAAAAGTGATTTGCCACAAGGGTATATGTATGTTATTTTTTGTTCTTCTTTTTTTCTTTTTAAAAATATCCAAAGGATGGCCTTCAAAGGAAAGGAAATCTTTGTGGACCTTAAGTGGAGTACAAATGTATTACATTGCCTTTTTTTTTTATAGCCCACAAGATAACATGAGCATTTTCTTTGGCATTTGCAAAGGGCAAAATTGGGAAAGTACAAAATTATACTGGAACTAAAAAGAAAGTTCTTTTAAAAATTATAATCGAAAGTGTCCTCTTTAAGTGGCCTTATGTCTCTTCATGTCTAATTTCTACCAATTACTTTGACTCTTGGGAGAATTATAGGGTTTCTAGAAAGAGGTTTCATAATTAAACGAAATACACAGGGGGTGGTAGCCTACAGGGGTGTGCCCTAGAAAATGCTCCCACACGAGGCTGAGGTTCAGCCCTGAAGCGTGCTGATTGTTGGAATCACACGTGGGGAAGAAAAGTAACGCTGGGCTTAGCGGTGATTGACATGTGTTACTGTGGTGGGGAAACTGGTTTATTCCCTGACAGCAGAAATTGAGGAAGGTGAATTCAAAGTTCTTTTCTTAAATCAGAGCAGGGAATACGAAGGTGTTTGTTTAGCATGGAGGTCGTTATTTTAGATTCAGATATAGAAAGGGCCCCCACTCTGTGCTCGCAGCTGCCCCTCATTGTTGGCGTGGTATCAGCCTTCATCAGTTTTCTCAAGCTTCCTGAGGTATTTGGAGGACTTGATTAGCTCTCCTGGGCTGCCACTGTACCCCCCAAGGAGCTGTCCAGCATCACCGAAGACTGCCTTAATTTATTCCTCCTATTTCCCATCTCACTCTGGAGTGACACCCTTCTCTGGTGTGTTGAAGTATCAGGATTCACTGTTAATTATTGTGTTTGCACTTTCCAATCTAATATGCTGGTGTAAAGCCACATTCTCTTGGGGAAAGAGAGTTTTCTTCAATCCACACCCCTAATGGCTTGCCTAGTTACTCTTATTCTCCACCTCCAAAGTGTCGGCCTTTGTCCCGGTGGAGAGAACAAGGGAGACAGACATGCACTGTTCAGTGAGAACTCATTCCTCCCGCCCGCTCCCCGTTTTATAGCTGTCCTTGATTGCCTGTGTTATTCCCCGTGTTTTATTATTTATTTATTTATTTTTGTCTCCTCTGAGAGAGAGAATTAGCATACTAGTGATTTCCAGTGGTTCCCCAGTAGTTTAGAATGGCGGAGAATAGCAAACAGGTACCCAAAGCACAGAAACACAAGCACTAAATTTCTTTGAAATATCCTGTTGATCTTAAAGCTTATGCAAATACTAAAGTACCATGAAATGTCTGTATTTGTTTTAAAATCAAATAAATAAGGCCCCCTTTCCCCACGGAACACACAATCTTTCAACAACAATGGAAGATATATTCTGTGGCATTACAGGTGGGCTATACAGATAGTTACACACTATTTTGAAGGCCTTGTGCACACAATGTAGGTAATTGAGTTGCAGATACTTTTACTGAAGTGTTAGATTTTTATATGCCTATTGCATATTAAATTTGGGAACTCAGATTGTCTTACTTTAAATATTCCTGGCAGTCTTTTTTGTCTTTTCTCTTTGTCAATCAGACTTAAATTAGTTTGTGTGTGTTTTTCAAGCTGAGAAAGACATGGGCATTACCAGTGTTGCGTCCTGGAAAAAGGACTTAATTTTACATATTTAGCTATGAATTCAGCAGCAGGTGAGAAGTAACTGTCAGGTCCATATAAATATATTATTAGTGATTTCTGTGTTCTTAGGATTTTGATATAATGACTGTCTTTATATCTATATAACTGTCTCGTATAATTTTTTAAGTGTTTGAACGATGGAGCCATTTTACAAAGAGATAAAAGCTATAAATATGATTTAGTGGAGTACATCATTTCATTTGCCTTCCATTCATCAACCATGAGTTGGAACTGAAAGTGGCTCCAAAGTCTTTAAAAACCAAATTAGTAACTTGTATTCATACAACACCTGTTTTTGAGAGTCTGAGAGCACTTTTGCTTCACTCCTATATGTGTTAAGTCTTATAATCTATTCTCACTATGTCCTCATGACGGCTGTTTTTGTTGTTAGTATTTGTTGAAAACATTATCGTGTGCTCAGTGGAGGTTTTAGACTTAATTCTGTTTTGTAGCTGAAAGGTACCATTTTCTTCCCTTATTCCCCACCTCCCATTTCATAGCCTAGGAAAATTAGCCTAAAGAAGGTATAAATGACTCCTTGGTATTGAAGTGTGGGGTGGGTGAGTGGGACTGTGGGGTGGGTGTGGGGCTTAATTCTATCTTGAGGCTCATGGCTCAGAAATACACCATCTTTCAGCTCAGGGGTCCTGGAGCTTACAGAAGAGTCCTCAGAGCATTCCCAGAATCCTCTGGGCTTTGCAACATTGTCAGTCCCATAGCTGGGCTCTGGGACCAGAGGCCTGGTTATCCCCAGACTAGTTTCAGGACATAGGGCTGACACTGCAAGCCATTTGGACCACCCTAGATGGCTCCATTCAGCAGACTGGCTGGGTCTTATCAGTTTCTGCACTTAAAAGTTCTGTGAAAATGGTTCTGAGGCCTTTAGTGAATTATTTTTCCTCTGTTTCCGAAAAATATAAAATAAAATTTAAAAAATGTATTTATTAGGTGTCTTGTATCTTCTAAGGTAGTAGCCTTTGTTAGAATGAGATGAGCACAATCCCTGCTCTGGGGGGGATGGGTGGCATTTATAACAATGCCCAAATTGTTGAAATTTTTATTTTCAAACTTTTATAGTTAAAATCCCCAAAATGGCTCTGTCAAGCAACCTGGATCTTATTAGGAACAAAAAGCCCACTTTCGGGGCACCTGGGTGGCGCAGTTGGTTAAGCGTCCGACTTCAGCCAGGTCACGATCTCGCGGTCTGGGAGTTCGAGCCCCGCGTCAGGCTCTGGGCTGATGGCTCAGAGCCTGGAGCCTGTTTCTGATTCTGTGTCTCCCTCTCTCTCTGCCCCTCCCCCGTTCATGCTCTGTCTCTCTCTGTCCCAAAAATAAATAAACGTTGAAAAAAAAAAATTAAAAAAAAAAAGCCCACTTTCCTTGTGAAGAACATGTATACGTTTGCAAGTAATCGTTAATACGATCCATCATTTACGGTGCCAGCCATAATAACCACCATCTGTTAATTGCTGTGTCTGGTCAGAGCTCTTGTTCATTGATTCAGGATATACATTACCTTTACTCCTGAAAGCCAAGACGAAGAAGCCAAGGCTCAGAGTGGTGACTTGTCCAGAGTCACACTTTTGAGAGAGTCCCGGTAGATAGTCCTGCCAGAGTCCTGGCAGAGGAGCCAGGATTCACATCAGAATCGGTCTACTACTAGCGCTGCTGCTCCTCGGGTTTTTAACCGTTAGGGTTAGGGGTAAGGTAAGATTTCTCAGCCTTCATAGTGTCTCAACTATTGACAGTTTGGGCTGCAACCATCCTGTGCATTGTAGGCTATTTAGCAGTATCCGTGGCCTCTACCCACTAGGTGCCAGGAGCAATCACCAGCACCTCTACCCCCAGCCCTGCAGTTAATGACAGAATGTCGCCAGACATTACCGATGTCCTCAGACAGGCAAAACTACCCCCGGTTGAGAACCACCCGGTTAGTGTTAGAGCGTGAGGCAAGAAGTAGGAAGTCCACCTCTATTGTCTTCTGGACAGCTACCTTTTTCAACAGCATTTATTGCATTTACCTATATTTACATTGGAATGAAGCGGCACCTTTATTGTAGTTTGAACATACCCTGGTTCGTTCCCGATTCTTTAGTTTCTGTGATCTCTTTATTGGTTTTTGTGCCATGCCATGCCATTTTGATTACAATCTGTCTGTAATGTATATTAATATTTATTAAGGCACTCTTCTTCTTTTCCAGAATCTTAGTAGCTTTTGCATGTTGATTTTTCCATATCAAGTCTAAAGTTATTTTCTCCAGCTCCCAGAGAATCCTTTTGAAATTGTAATTACATTTACATAATAATTTGAGGAGAGTTTCCACCATGTGTTTTGAAGAACGTAGAGTTCACTGTTATTGTTGGAAGTAAATTTTTATGTTAGAGCTTTGTGATAATTCTGAAACTTCTATGCACTATCTAAACCAGTATGACCAAAGTGGGGAACGTGCCCATGTTGAAGGAGTACTGAGGCTTCTGTGTATATTTATTTATGTTGAAAAATTAGGAGAGAAATGATGTGTTACTAATATTGAACATTCGGGTTGGAGGTGGTACCCTGACTGGGTACTGATGTCAGAGACCACCTGTCTGCATGAAGCAGGAGGGGTCCTGAGGAAGGCCGGGTTAAGAAGAAGACTTCATTTGAAAACTCAATGAAGTGGTTTTGTGGATTATTTTTTGTGGATTATTTTAACTAATTAGCCCTCGTGAAATGTACACATGGCTTAAAAAATTCCTATAACGCGATCGCGGATTGAGGAAAATACCAGGAACATAAATGTAAAATACTTCTCCCTCTCCTTCTCTCTGTCTTTGTCTCTCCTTTGTCCCTGTCTGTCTCTCTCTCTTTCTCACATACACACACTCACACCCACACACAGAGAAACGGCCACACTGACCCATCTCTCACTGTTTGTAAGAGCTCTCTTAGTGAGATTAAAAAAAAAAAAAATCAATGCCCACCTATTCAGATCTGAGAGAAGATAGCCAAAGAAATTTGGAATCATCAAGAAGGCATCTTGAAATATAGGTTTACTTCCACTATTGTTAACCGTGAATCTCATTTCAAGTGTATATTAAGTCTTGAAATATCAGCTATTCATAATATGAACTTACTGTGATTATAATTTTAAAATATTGTTCATTTCATTTGCTCCTCATCTCTTGAAACTTGTTTTGTAGGTATTGTTTTATAACATATGTAAGATGCTGGTAT
Organism: Prionailurus bengalensis; assembly: GCF_016509475.1. NCBI lineage: Eukaryota > Metazoa > Chordata > Mammalia > Carnivora > Felidae > Prionailurus > Prionailurus bengalensis. The sequence goes on along the minus strand of NC_057350.1, from coordinate 134,607,664 downwards.
GGTAGTAGGCAGGAGTTTTGACTGACCTAGTTACGTGATCCAAAAGTTTGGAGACCACTGGCTCATGGAACTTCTGGGTCACTCGGATGGTTCCCAAAGCAGTTAGAGTTTTGCTACTCAAAGTGTAGTCCCAGTACCAGCAGTATTGGCATCACCTGGGAGCTCCTTGGAAATGCAGGTTCCCAGGCCCCATCCAGACCTGCTAAATGGGAATCTTCATTTTTTTTAATGTTTTTATTTATTTTTGAGAAAGAGAGAGAGAATGGGGGGCGGCAGGCTTCAGAGAGAGATGGAGACACAGAATCCGAATTGGGCTCCAAGCTCTGAGCTGTCAGCACAGAACCCAACACGGGATTCCAACTCACAAGATCGTGACCTGAACCGAAGTCGGACGCTCAACCCATTGAGTCACCCAGGTGCCCCTGGAAGTCTTCATTTTAACAGGATCCCAGGGGGAGCTGTTTTCACATTAAAGTTTGAGAACAGAGTTAAGCTGTGCTTTCCTATTAGGTAGCTACTAGCCACATGTAGTGATGTAAATGTAAATTCATTAAAGTTAAATAAAATGAAAAACTCAGTTCCTTGGGTGCACTAGCCACATTTTAGGGGCTTGGTTGCAATATGTGGCTAGTAGCTACTATATTGGACAGTGCAGATATAAGACATTTCCATCATCTAATTCAGTTTGAGGGTGTAGATGGGAAGAAAAGAAGGAAACAATAAACAGACTTTAACATGGAAAATGTGCATTAAATGTAGACAAGAAGAGACTTCTTGTCACTCAACTGGACATGGCCCATGAGAGAGTCGTGGAAAGCATTCAGATATTACTGTTAGTTTGATTTGCAGCTAATGTGACTTTTCTGAACTAGTAATATCAGGCAGACTTGTTTTTATTCAGTGTTCCATTTGTGATAAAATATTATTTGTGCATTAATACGATATTAGTCCTTTCCACAACTTTCAGTGTAAATGAGGAGCCTTACTAAGGACCCCAGAGAAAGCAGGACCCTGCCCCAGATCCCATTCCTTGTGGTTCTTTTCTTTTCTGTAGCCCAGCCTGGCAGGGATTGAAATTCTTTCACAGCTACATTATACAGGGACCAATGGGGTAAAGGCTGTTTGTTTTCCTGTTGCTTTCAAGATTAATGGTGAGCTCCTTGGGTTGCACAGTCACCGATGGTTTATCTACCAGAGAGCTGGCTCTGACTGTAAACAGTGAGACGGGATGTGGCAAGATTTCTTAGAATAAACAGCAGTACTGAATAGTGAGATGCCCACAGTGACTTGCACGCACTTGGCAGTGCACAGCTCCCTTGGAGAGCGTGTGGTTAGGGTATCATTTGCACGCCCCCCCCCCATCATTTCCGGAATGTTCCCGGTGATACCAAACCCTTATCGACAGAAGTGGTGAATGTCTGTTGGTGAAAGAGGAAGATGAAATTAGAAGAAAAGGCAGTGACCCATCTATGAGTTCATTCTTCTCTTTCTTTCTACTTCCTGTTTCAGAACTCCCCTGATAGATTACATAGGTAGGTACTTTATTTAAAGATTTGCTAGGATTTGTTTACTTCCCCCGTCCCAAGCATTTCTTAAGCTTCACTATTAGGGGAAATTTTGACTCCAGTAGCTTCGTATTTTATTTTGGTAGATTTGATTTATTTTGCAAGGGGGAGGAGTCATAAAATAATCAGATATCTTTTCCCCCATTGTTCTGTGAGCATCTCTGGGAAGCAGCATCTGTTCCCCTCCTCTTCACCCCAACTACCACTGGTTGCAGAGATCAGGGAATACCTAAAATCTCTCTCCCACCCATCCACTCCCTCTGCAAAATCTTAGCTCAGTTCATTACTGCTCTTCTAAAATATTCTTCCCTTCTTTGTCCATCACACACAATGCCACCTGCTTAATCTTCTTAAAGTCTGTATTTTACTATCTTCTCTTATCTAAGACCATCCATGACTTGCCTTTCCCTTGAAATGAAGTCTAGCCCCCTCCTGCAGCAACACACCCCATCCTTTCTTTCCAACCACGGTTCTCACTTTTCTGCTGCCTACTGCAGACATGGCTCGAGTCCTTCCTAACAGCAGATTCATTCACCTGTTTGCTGGGGTCCTGTTTACTGGGCCCGCTGATTCCAATAGGCAGCCCTCACCTTCAAGCACCTTTTACCAAACTGACCTATTTATTATTTCTACCATGTAACTCATGCTTTTTTCCATCAATATCCTTACTAATTTCTGTTCTCAGTGCCTGGAATATCCTTTCATCCATTGTTCCACGACTAATTTCATACAGCTTCAGACTCCCCTGACAGAGTTCTTATTATTTACTTATTTATTTAACGTTTATTTATTTATTTTGAGAGAGAGAGAGAGCGTAAGCAGGGGAGAGGCAAAGAGAGAAGGGGAGACAGAGAGTCTGAAGCAGGCTCTGTGCCATCAGCAAAGAACCTGATGCAGGGCTTGAACTCACTAACTGTGAGATCATGACCTGAGCTGAAATCAAGAGTTGGACGCTCAGCTGGCTGAGGCACCCAGGCATCCCATGACTTCTTGCTTTTTAAAAAATTTCTTATTTCCTGATCCCTGACTCTGAAAGTAACTGAAATCCCATAGCACTTACGTTGTTATGTGGTTTGCATATAGTAAACAGCAGTATTGGGTAGTTAGATGCCCATAGACTGTAGGTTTCTTGAAGCAGGATCTAATTTAGTGCCTTACATGGGGTCTGTGGTCAAGAAGGTGATGAACAGATAAATGAATAATACATAGATCTTTTTATTGTCATTAGTTTTACATTAGCTAATGAGACTAGAAAAAGCCTTTTTTTTTCTTTCCTTGACAAATCTTCAGATCTGTAGTTCATTTCCCTCTCTACCACTACTTAAAGAAAAAAAAAAAGTCATTCTGATTATTCTACTTGAACTTGGTATTGCCTTGGGGGAAATATCTTAAAAATCCTTCCTGTTTCCCAGACACAGAGAATTTGTTTCTGTCAACTGACATTTAGTAATTTTTTTCTAGTTGGAGAAGTGCCTAGTAGTCTAAATTTGAGTTTATCACCATTTCGTTCTGATTATTCCTAAATGAAGCAAAAATAGTTCTAGTGATGAACTGCACATTCTCTCTCCTTTCTTTCCATAACTCAAGTTCAGTCTGTGCTTAATGTCCTGGGAAAAGGAGATATTGTTTAAACGCATGGTCTTTGAAGTTATCTAAGGGATTTAAGAGTTGAAGTGAGATCTGTTACATGTTTATTATTGAAAAGTAGTGTGTATGGGGGTTCCTGGGTGGCTTGGTCAGTTGAGCATCCAACTCTTGATCTTAGCTCAGGTCTTGATCTCAGGGTCACAAGTTCAAGCCCCATGTTGGACTCTGTGCTGGGGTTGAAGCCTACTTAAAAAAAAAATAATGAAAAGGTAAGAGTAGTGTGTATGGTAGTTTTTATTCACATGTTTATTTTTAGAACAGTTTTTTGACTGTTTCAGATCTGCTTATGAAACCAAATGGGTATTTAATTAACTGCTTGGCACTTTGTCAGTATAATTTGAAGACTAGCCCTTTTGCCTACATTAATTTTGAGTATTTAAAGTACTCATAGACATGGTCTTTTTCTTTACTTTCAAACATGTTTGTTCAATGGCTTAGCAAAAGGTTATGTCCCAGCCACTGTGGAGCTCACAGGGGCTGCGTGAATGCACTGACCAAGATCATGATGGTTTAGCCAGCATCATGGAAGGGAAGAATCTGTTAAGTCATTACAAGGAATGAAGTATCTGAATTGGGTATATGGGTTGGTTATTCTGATTATGATATAGTTAGATAATCTGCTCACTCTTATCTCTTCCCTGGCATCCAGCTTTCTGTGACTCAAATGCGAAGTTGTCTATGTAACTGAGAGGCTAGAGGCTGGTGGTCAGGAGGTCAAATTCAATCCCAAGATGTTGGCCAGCATAACATTAAAAAATATTGACAGTTATGGCTGATATAAAAACACGATTTAATGACTTCTTAAAAAAAGACAAAACTAGAAGTTTTGGCAGCCCTGGTCTGGAATCTCTAGTGATGGCTGGGATGTATACTGCCCAGGTTACCATGGTTTCCACTATTCCCACTGTCTTCCCAATACCGTAGTGACACAGCACTTGCCTATTTAACGTCACTCCAGCACTGGGACTTCTCTCATGGGGGAGACAAGTTTTCTGCAACCACATTGCCCTCAGAAATGGCATTGTGAGAGGCGCCTGGGTTGGCTCAGTCAGTTAAGTGTCTGACTCTTGATTTCAGCTCAGATCATGATCTCCTGATTTGTGAGTTCAAAGTCCTGCATCGGGCTCTGCACCGACAGTGAGGATCCTGCTTGGAATCCTCTCTCTCCCTCTCTCTCTGCCCCTGCCCCGCCCACTCTCTCTGTCTCTCAAAAATAAATAAATGAACTTAAGAAAAAAAATTTTTTAAAGAAGAAAAAGAAAAAAAAAAAGAAATGTCATTGTGAGAGGACATCCAGTAGAATTCTGTGTCTGAATGAAAAGCAGAGAGAGCCTTGGTGGACATAAAGACCATTCCTATATCTTTTATATGAGAACAAAGTGTCTAGATTATGTGTTTTTGGTCAAAAATATCCTCTTCCACTCATTACCTGTGGGTCTTTAAGTTTGTATCCCTGATTTGACCTTCTGATCCCCTGGCTGCCTGGGGAGTGACTGCACAACCCTGGGCAGATGTGATCGTTGTAACAAGCACAGCTCTGATCTGCGCAGTTTTTATTATAGTTGATGTTTGCATGTAATGAGGTCAACACGACTCAGAGTAGGCGGTCTTTTCTTATGGTCCTAAACAACTCTGACATATGTGGCCAGTTGTGCTGACGTCTGAGGTACTTCAGCATAGGGGCTCTTTGCTCCCCTGCCCTACAATTAGGAAAGGTTTGCGCACAAGTGCTCAGCATCTAAGTCTGCTTTTATGTGTTTGTTGTGCAAGCATTTATTTAAAATTTTCTACTCACTTTTGGCCCACATCCCATTTATAAGGTGCCAAACAAATGAGGGCTGTTTGGGATGATGAGAAAGTTCTGGAAATGGATAGTGGTGATGGTCACCTGACATTGTGAATGTACTTAATGACACTGAAAGTACACGTAGAAATGGTTACAGTGGTAAATGTTATGTACATTAGCCACAATAAAAAAAAGAAGTGAGGGGGGCAAGAAGATGGATATACTTTTTGAGTTTTTCTGACCAAAAGAGGCATAGAGAAAAGTCCTCATTCTTATTTTACATTTCCTTTATCTCTGGTCTTTTTTTTTTTGGAAGGTTTGTTTTTCTCCGGAGTCTACATTATTGGTCTCTGCAAGTCATTCATTCTGTGTTTTCTCTTTCCACGGGCTTGTTCAGTTATTGCCCAGGGAAGGTCTCTAGGAGAGTGGCAGATACAACATACCCAGCCTGGGTGGTGGTTCTTCACTCTGACTGACATTAGAATCACCTGGGAGTATCCAAAGTCTCCTTGCCCAAGTCATACCCAAAACCAATTAATCCGAATTTATGAGAGCTCCCCAAGTGCTTCCAGTGTTGAATGCAGCCAGGGCTGAGGTTGCCTGCGCTGTAGGAAACCCCGTCTGATTAAAAGAGCCCATTCCAGTGCCTGAAGTCAGGGCACGTCAAAGGCCATTTTCCTTTTCTTCTCCATACCCAGTTGTTTCAGACAATGCCTTCATATGATTTGAAGGACCTCCAATATGAGAAGTAGGGTCAGGCAGCGGTGTAGGTTTAGTGTAGAGATGCTGACCCAGAGAATCAATATTAAAGAGTCAAAACAGGAAACACAAATACCCAAAAGTATAGAACGGCTTTTTTTCTCTTTATAAAAATAAATTTTATTTTAGAATCATTTTATATTTAACAGAAAAATTGCAAAGAAATCACAAATAATTCCTTTATACCCTTCATCAAGTTTCCCTAAGTGTTACTATCTTACATTACCATGGTGCATGTGTCAAAGCTAAGAAATTGACGCTGGTACCTTACTGTTAACTAAAATGTGGATTTTATTTGGATTTCATCAGTTTTTCTATTCATGTTCTCTTTTAGTTATGGGACCCATCCAGTTGTCATGTTATGATGGCTTTTTAAAACTTTGCTGGGCTGTGAAGTCTTAGCTACTTCTCCAGTGCCCTTTAGTTACGGGACCCAGTTTAGTTGTCATGTTATGATGGCTTTTTAAAACTTTGCTGGGCTGTGAAGTCTTAGCTACTTCCCCAGTGTCCTGAGCAGTCAAGGACCGCCATGTGTATGTGCCTTGTTACCACTACGTTGCTACACTAAGAATTTGAATGCATTTTGTCTTATGTATTCTTGGCTTTTAGGGCATCACATCTCTGCCCAGTAGTATCCCTTTTATCCCTCTTCCTTTCAGAAAATCCCTTTGGAATGGAAATAACCCCCCCACCAACTCTCCAATGCTGCATACAAGTGGGGGCCTCAAGATGTGACAGGGTTAGAGGTTTTTTCAGTTAATTTTTCCCCAGGAAGTTTTTGAGAAGTGACCTAACAGCATGAAGATGTTTTTATTTTTTCAAGGGACCAAACTGTTCAGGACCCAAGTCAATGGATTAATTTGATAATCAACGCATTTTAATCACATATTAAATGTAAACAGATTTCTTTGCACTTTTTTCCGTAGGATGGATTAAATCCTATTTCCCTTTGGGGATTTCAAGACTACTGGTAAATTGAAGAGAAGATTGTGCATTTGTTAATTGAAGCAGATGACAGGGTGGCCCATACCTTGCTCCTTGACATGCTTCCCTGGTTTGACTTTCAGGACAGACAGCATAGTCTCTTGGTTTTCTTCCTTCCTCTGGTTTCTCCTTCTTCTCCTTTGGGCTTTCTTCTCTTTTCTCCCAATGTCTTCAATGATGGAGGGTCCCAAGATTTAGTCTTTGACTATTTTTTCTCTATGTTAATTGAAATCTCAGCTGGTCTTGTGCTTTAAATACCATCTGAAAGCTGATGACTCTCATATTTATATCTCCAGCCCCTCTCCTGAAATCCAGACTGGAATATGTATTAAACTGTCGACCAGACATCTCTACTTAGATGTCTGCTGCATAAAGCAAATTCAGAACGTCTGGAACTGAATTATTGACCTTCCCCCAAACCTGTGCCACCCACAACCTTCCCCATGACAGCTGTAGCAATTTCGCCCGTCTCCCAGTTACTGGGACAAAAATTCTCAGTCATCCTCATCTGCTTTCCTCCCTCTACACTCCACAAGAAAGTCCTGAAAGTTCCGCCTTGAAAATATATTCAGAATCCAGCCTGTGACTCTTGCTATACTGCTAACAACCCACATTGAGCCACCATCATCTCCCCACTGGCCCTCTGAGTTAGTCTCTCTTAGCTGCCTCCAATCAATTGGATCATGTTACTTCTCTGTTCAACACTCTCTAAGGGCTTCCCCTCTTTCTGTGTAAAAACTGCTGTCTTCACTGTGGCCTCTACGGTCTACATTACCTCACTCCCCATTGGCTCTCTGGCTTGTCTTCTTTCTCTTCCTCCTCTGCCCTTCATTCACTGGCCTCCAGCCACAGGGCCTCTGTGTTATCTCACCTCAGGGCCTTTACACTGGCTGTTCCCTCTACCTGGAGGCTCTTACCCTAGATATCGGCATGGCCAACTCCCTCACTTCCCATAGATCTTTATTCTAAATGTCACTTCTTGGTGAGGACACCCAAACCACCCTCATTAAAATTGCAGCTTTCCCACATACTCCTGATTCTCTTCATCTTGCTGTTTCTTTTTTCTTCTGAACTACTGCTGAACATACTCTTTTATGTGTTCATGTATGCTTATTGTTTTTGTCCTGTCCCTCTCCACTAGACTGTAAGCTCCACGAGGGCAGAGATTTTTGTCTCTTCTGTTGTCTCTATTGATATATGCTTAAGAATAATGTCTGGCACATAGTAGTTACAGTCAGTTTTTATTGAATGAATAATTCTTAACTGTGAAGGGTGTTTGGAAAGTTAACGCAATTACAGATGAGAGTCGCTAAATCAGCAATGGCTAATGTTTGCTCAGCCCAGACCTCCCGCCATGGCCTATAGTAAGGGCTTTATAGGCTTTTGTCTTATTTAATCCTTACAATGATGTTAAGAGACAGTTATTCATAATATTTCCACTTAACAGTGAAAGAAACTGAGACACAGAAAGTTTAAATAAATTGTCCATAATTGTAAATGGCTCATCTCTAGTTTGCTTTAGCACTTGTAGCCTGTAACCAGTAAGTCTGGAGGAAATTATGGAATGGATAATGGAGGGAGAGGGGGATGCATATTTCGTTGTTAACAGTGCTCTTTTCAGAGTGCTCACATTTAATTTCAGAGTATGCGGTGTTAATTTCCAGATGAGGGAGGCTTTAGTTTGTAGTTAATCCCACATCTCCAAAAATGCAGTCTGTGTTCTTCCTTTTTCTTATTGTTTAAACCCAGGTCTCTGTCCTTTCCAGAACTGGAAGCCATTTAAGCCTCAGTCCGGGGGAAGTTTGGTTCCAGGTTTCTCGTTTCCTTTTCCAGAATGGCCTTTGGGGAAAGATAAATGGTGTTCCCCCTCCTGTGAGGGCAAATATCTCCTCAGCTGAGAGTTTCATGTTAATGCTTCTTCCTTAGGAACTTTACTGACTGCAGAATACTATTCCCTCCTGATGTGATCCCTTGGAGGGCCACGCCCAGGCCCCTGCAGCCACTTCTGGCAGGTGTCTGCTTCTCTCTCCCAGGGTAGTCCTTGTCCTCAGAGATGTGTAACACTCGTCACCTGTCAGTGGCCACTCTCAGGCTGCTGTCAGTTGTCTGACTAGATCTTGTGGGCCTGGGCCTGGACCTGGACCTACTCATCAGTGGGAGGCCTGTTCTGAGCATGAAGTTATAATATCTTCCTACTCAGCATCTGTATTATTTTTCTATGCTCTGTAATGAATTGCCACAAATTTGATGGCTCGGAACAACATGCATTCATTATCTCACAGATTCTGTAGCGTATTTAGGTTCTTTGCATCAGATCTCATCCAGCTGCAATACAGGTGCTGTCAGGGGCTGTGATCTCAACAGAGGTTCAACTGGGGAAAGATCTGTTTCCACTGCTTCCCTTAGGTTCTTGGCAGAATTCATCTCCTTGCAGTCATAGAACTGACATCCCTGTTTCTTGCCAACTGTTATCCAGGGGCTGCCCACAGTTCCTTGCTATATGGCCCTTTCATAACATGGCAGCTTACTTTTTCAAAGCCAGCAAGAGGAACATATAGCTCCAGTCTGCTGAAATGGAATCTTATAGCATAGTGTAATCACAGGAGTGATACCCCATCCTCTTTGCCATATTGTGATGGTTAGAAGCAAGGTTCAGTACCTGCCCTCACTCAAAGGGAGGGTTTTACAAAGGCATGAACACCAGCAGGTGGAGGTGATTGGGAGGAAGGGGTCACCTTAGCATGTGTTCACCAGATCAATCATATTTAATGTGGTTAAATTGTGGAGGTAATCCCTGAAGCCAGGGAAGACCTATTAGTTGCTCATCTATTCCCTCAGCAGATGTTGGATTCGCTTTGCCAAGACTGTAGGTCAGGATGTGATTTTTCATGTGGCATCTAGAAAATTTGTAATAATGCCTATTTTTGTTGATTTTTTGTGCTCCTTTCAGTTCAGATGTAACTGAGTCAATTATCTGATGAAATGAACCAGAGATGCCTCCCTTCTTATAGTACTTCTTGTTATAGAACCAAAGATGGTAGTTATGAGGTCCTCTACTAAAGGTTATTCCTTATGAACCTGGGCTGTTGAGCTGCTGAAAGACAGACTCATCTTCCCTCTGTTCATCTTATGAGTGTTTTACTGAGTGGATACAGTGTCGACTTATTTTAAATGATTCCTGTTTTTTAGCCTACTCATTTAAAATCTCAGTGTGTGTGTGTGTGTGTGTGTGTGTGTGTTTATGGTTTTTTTTTTTTAATTTTATTTTTGACAGAGAGACAGAGTGTGAGCGGGGAAGGGGCAGAGAGAGAGGGAGACACAGAAGCAGAAGCAGGCTCCAGGCTCTGAGCTGTCAGCACAGAGCCCAACACGGGGCTCGAACCCACAAACCATGAGATCATGACCTGAGCCAAAGTCGGCCGCTTAACCAACTGAGTCACCCAGGCGCCCCCTCCAGTGGATGTTTATAAATAACCTCACACAGTCTGACCTTTGTCTTCATATGACAGAGCAGCTGGGATTTCACATGTTAGAACACTGTCTTCCCACACCTGTCTTTGTTGTTGGAGACCCCACGATACGCATGACAGGATGTCATGACCACGTCTTCTCTTTCAAAAGTCTGAAATATTCTGCTTTAGTTCCTCTCAATAGGTCTTTTGTTTGGGGGGGGGATAGAGGATGAGAATGTGGGGGGAAAATGAGAACATGATTCCAGTCTCTGATGAAGTTATAAAGCAGGAAGACTGGAGCGCAGAATCGGTTTCTTTTTTGGAGTTAGTTTATTCCAGTTTGACCAGTAGGAATCAGTTTATTCTTTTACATTTCAAAAGTATGTGCCTCAGTCCCTACGCCTGAAAGGATATGTTAGAAGGATATGTTAGAAGGAAAAATAAAATCAAGATATGCTATTGACCTTTGGTTACCCAATGATAATTGCACACCTGGGAAAAACCAAATCCTCTTTAAAATTTTTTCACTTTTGAATTCCATGTAAATCATACCCAGATGGTTAATGGTAGCACATAAATTGCTTTTCATGATATATAAGAATCTTAGAAATCATTTTTTAAAATATAGCAAATATGCATTCAGAAACCACTGATTTGGTAGGATATATGAGTATTCAGAGTTCTGTATGAAAGTGCCCACTTTAAGAATTTTCTGGCCACCCCTGCTCTCACAGAGGCTGGCATGGGCCCCTCTTAGGTAGAGCTCCTCATAAGTGGGCCGGGAGAGCCCTGCTCACCCCTCGGCCAGTGGGGAGTGACTGTGCGTGCGCTGTAAGCCCTTGGACAGAGTCCAGCGCCCTGGTCCCTAAGTCCTGATCCCCATGACCAGCCACCCGGAGAGAGAGCGGACACGCCCCGCTGACACTTAACTGCAGTCCATTTCTTCTTGCCTTATCCCTGGCTGGGTGGGCCAAGGAATCACCTTCAATTTCTGATGATCACATGGCTTTCAGGAGTTCCTCAGGCCCCCATACAAGAGCTCCTTATAGGAGCTCTTCAAAGGCATGGTGTGGAGTGGTAGAATTTCCTTCTGGTATCACTTGCTGCTGGTTCTCCTGAGTGTTGCATGATGTACATGATGTGCACAGTTACATGTGGGAAGGACAGAAGCGGCCACACCACCTGGGTGGGGAAATGACAGGGCCATGCTGGATGCCTCTGCACTGACCAGAAGACCGAAATTGTTTGCCACAAACAACCCTTTATATCCACTCTTTCCCCAGGACTTTAGTTGCCATATATCTCGATAGATAGATAGATAGATAGATAGATATAATTTTTTTAATGTTTATTTTTGAGACAGAGACAGAACGTGAGCGGGGGAGGGGAAGAGAGAGAGGGAGACACAGAATCCGAAGCAGGCTCCAAACTCTGAGCTGTCATCACCAGAGCCCAATGCAGGGCTCGAACCATGATATCATGACCTGAGCCGAAGTTGGGTGTTTAACCGACTGAGCCACCCAGGTGCCCTGCTTTATATTCTTTCTTTAATGCATCTTTAATTTTGGTAGATTTTGCCAGATTGCCTTCTGTAGGGATTGAACCTTTTAAAAGTTCTTTTAAATTAATTTTAATTTTCCAAGTGCTATAAGAATATACTATCTTCAGAAAAAGTGGAAAAAATTAAAGATACAGCTAAAGTCAATTTCAGTTACCGCCACCAGCCCTAGACCCAGTTCCCCTACAGACAGATCCTCTCCTTCCCCCAGAATTAAACGCTGTTGTTGGTTTGGTGTGCCTTTTTGTCTATGCCTTGGCAGATATAAACCCATGGGAAATAAATATTATGGGAGCGTGTGTGTGTGTGTGTGTGTGTGTGTGTGTGTGTTGTTTAACACATAAACCATATTGTACTAAAATTCTATAATGTTGTGTTTTACTTAATGCTATGTCTTGGAGGTCTTTCCATGATGTGTATAATTATACATCTATGTATAATTTGAGTTTTTACCATAAATTATTTTTCAGCAGTGCCTTTTTGGTATTTACTTTCAGGAAAGAATTTGGGGTTTTATTAAATACCCAATGATTCATACATAAGTATATTACAAAATCTTAACCTTTGGTTGTTTTTTCCCCCCTCTTCAGATCTCAGAAAAATGATCTCCACAACGAACGCTACATCTTGGAATTAGATTGCTGTTCCTCCTTAGACCACCTGACGGGCCAAAAGCTCATCCCGGAGTTCATTAAGAAGGTGAGCCCTGTGGTCAGGAGACAGTTGAACAGTTGTGCAGCGCGAGCCGGCCGGGGGCTGGCCAAGGGCAGTTCAGCCACACCGCACAGGCCAGGGTAGCAGCCAGTGCCTCCTCACACCTGGGCCTTCGGGCGGCCCCACAGGGGTGCAGCACCCCCTACCCCCTGCGCCCCCCCCCCCCACATAGCTCGGGCTGACGATGACTCTGAAACAAGATGACTTCCCCCCTTCCCAGTCTGGAGAGACCTTGGATCTTGTCTTTTAAGGCTAGAGTGGCATTCACAGCGAACAGGCCTGTGGACCCACTGCTGAGACTCCTGCCAAACCCTCAGGGTGGTGGGCCGCTCCCCACCGCCAGCCCGGATCCCACCTTCCACTTGTCCTGTGGGGCCTCATTGCTACGAGCCGCCTTTCTTTCCTAGTGTGGGAGCAGCCCAGAGCCCCGTGACCACTGGCATATGCAGTTACACAAGGGAAAATTGCCTACTTGCAGGGGAGTCCTTCTCTGCCCAGAAATGTGTCTGGTTTTGAATTTCTCATCATGCCATACGAGGTTCCCTGCCTAATTGCAGGGTTCACTTGAGTTTCAGTAGGACATTCACTGCAGAAGGAATGTCCTTGCCCGGACTGGGGCTAAGTTCACTCCTTAGTGCTTACCTTGTTCTCTCTCGCCCAGTCTCCCACAACAACTGACAATTCCCCATCCTGGAGAGGTGATTATGGCTTGTTTGGGACCTCATCTGTCAGCTAATGAATTCATTAATAGTGTTGGCCGTCAACTTTGGGCCAGAAATAGCGCATGCCTGCTTGGTGCTGGGACACGGAGAACAGCCGTGGTCCCCACTCTCAGGCCCTCAGGTCCTCACACCTGTAAGGTGGACCCCGGAGGAGAGTGATGAGTGTTACCAGCAGGGAAGCAGCAGACACCGTGTGGGGTGGGTATCAGTGGGGGTGGGGGATGGGGGTATCTCACGCTAAGATAGAGAGGATGAAGAGTTACCTGATGATGGGGCTGCACGGGGAAGGTCGGGGACTCCTCCAAACAGAGCGAGCAGCGTGTGTGAGGGCCCGGTGCAGGAGCAAGTGAGGGGAGTGAAGAGATCAGAGGAGCTTTGGGGAAGAAAAAGAGTGCCGGGGGCGAGAGCAGGGCCAGGACTCTGCTGTAAACGCAATGGAGGCTGCTCAGAGGATTTTTGCAAAAGAGTGAAATAATCAGATTGTCCCTTTAAACACCCAGTGACCCTTTTGCTGTTGTTTCCTTCCTGCCTCCCTCCCTTCAACATTGATTGAGTGTTCAGGCTCAACGAGGCCTTAGGAATAACCCCTCATGTACGGTGGCCAAGACCTGGAGACTGGGAGTCAGATGACCTCGTAGGTCAAAATTTCTGATAATTTTACTAGAACGATGCAGACTCTTCTCTGATGGAATTCAGGTCATGACTTAAGAAATGGAGGGATGAGGTGCCTGGTGACACTGTCGGTTAAGCCACCAACTCTTGATTACAGCTCAGGTCATGATCTTACAGTTTGTGGGATTGAGCCCCACATAGGGCTCAGCACAGAGCCTGCTTGGGATTGTCTCTCCCCCTTCTCTCTCTGCCCCTCCCCTGTTTGCACTCTCTCTCTCCCTCTCTCTCTCTCAGGAAAAAAAAAAAAAAAAGAAATGGGGAGAAAGGCAATTTTTGTTTGCATGTGCATAAGCCTGACAACATGAGTTTTTGTGTAACTTATGTAGATGCCTGTACACATAGGGCCCTCTTTCCTGGATCGATGCAGACAAAATGTTCTAATAAACTTGAGTAGGGACACGCTAGAGGTGGAACTTACCCCATGATCTGAGTACTGGGGAAAAACTGTTCTAGAAATAGGCTTGTAATCAAGACTCAGATACTTGGAATGTTTGTAGGTAATTGGGTAAGATGAGGATGTGAGTCTCTGTCCATACTTTCACATGTGCTCTTTTAAAAACATATGATTTGGGTGGGGGGGGCCTGAGTGGCTCAGTCAGTTAAACATCTGACTTCTGCCAAGGTCATGATCTCATGATCCGTGAGTTCAAGCCCTGCATCGGGCTGTGTGCTGACAGCTCAGAGCCTGGAGCCTGCTTTGGATTCTGTCTCCCTCTCTCTCTGTCCCTCCCCCGCTCGCACCCTGTCTCTCTCTTTCTCTCTCTCTCTCTCAAAAATAAACATTAAAAAATAATGAAAAAACATACGATTTGGGACTTTTGTCTTAACCAAGCCAGATCATTGCATGACTGTTACATTGTGCCAATATCAGGTCTTAAGGAGACAGCAGCCTGATTAGTGGGCTCTCAGATACTGGTGTGTGTAGTGTTTGGAGTGTAGGTAGACATCTGCCTATCTGTGTGTGTGTGTGTGTGTGTGTGTGTGTGTACATGCATGCATGCGTATCAGTATCTGATGGTTCGTTTCATAGTAAATCATTGACACCTGCTTATTCTATGTTAATATAAGAATTATGTTTTTAACATTTTGAATATTATATACTTTAAAAAGCCCACCATGCCATCCTGCTCCTGCCATACCCCTGGTTTTCAAACAAAAACCATTGGGTCCAGACAGACTAGATAACTTGCACACTAGGGTAGTACTAAGATTCCTCATGTATATCCCAGAATCTCTCACCTCTGCTCGTCTCTAGAGAGGTGGTTTATGGTCATGGTCAGCAGGTGGAGGTACAGTTTCTGCCAACAACCCAGGGGTGTTGAGATCCTGCCATTTGTCCCTCGCCGTCCAGTGTAGCCGAGAGCTGGACCTGGAAGGATCCAGCATTACTGGTCATTGGTGCTGGTTGTGGCTGTAGTTTCTAGGCCGATGGCTGTGACACCCGGGAGAAGAGGGACAAAACAATGGGTCTGGGCCTCCTTCCCTCTGCTCCTTTTTTCTGTTGTCGGACAAGATGTCTGGAGAAAACACCA
Source organism: Prionailurus bengalensis (assembly GCF_016509475.1). Taxonomy (NCBI): domain Eukaryota; kingdom Metazoa; phylum Chordata; class Mammalia; order Carnivora; family Felidae; genus Prionailurus; species Prionailurus bengalensis. The sequence goes on along the minus strand of NC_057350.1, from coordinate 134,592,273 downwards.
CTTCTGTGTGTGAAGAGCAGAGGGGAACTGAATACCCCTCTGTAGGATCAACAGCTTTTCCAGCTGATGGCAGAATTTTACACATGTGTAAATTTTTCTGTCATCGCGCAGGTAGAAGACCATGGGAGCTTCCTGGGAAGAAATACACTAAAAACCATTTGTGTCTTTTCAGTAAATATTTAATGAATAGCCCGGTCCCTATTTGTATATATAGAGAGTGGTGACACTTGTTAATTGCCATTCACTTAGGCCAAGATGAAGCTGTGTCACTGGCGGCTACAGCTTACAGTCATTACTTTTTATCTGGGTCATTATTTTGTGTGAAATAATGGCTCCTGTTCCTGTGACAAGCAGATCCGTCTTACCATGAGATGGTAATTAACTCATTTTGTCATTGTACCATCATACAGGATAAGCTCATATTCTCTGCCTATTAGAATTAAATTCAAAGTGATTAAATTTTTTTTTCTTAAAAACAATGGCCCAGTATTATTTTTCCACTGAATGTTTTAAATTAGCAGAACTTTTGGATAGAGAACATGGATGGAAGGAGGGAAAGGAGATTTCATTATTTCTCACAAATGGGAAAAATAAAATCATCTGTATCTGTGTCATGTAAAATTAAGCTGAAGGTGCTATAATTCACAGCCCCTCTCCATCATGATTTTCGGCAGAGGGTGAGGGGGAATTCTGTAAAGACGACTCTGTTCCTTTCAGTGTGGTCTAATGATTTCTCTGAGCACTTTGGCTGTTCAAATTAAATCTGGGCTACTGCATTTTGTTTTTCCCCTCTTGTATCCTGCTGTGCTCCATCCAACCGGCCCTTTATGTAAATTATTTATTATGGACCACAGAACATTTAAAAGGCAGATTTATGATCAGACTTGGAGAGACTGTGTGTTCCAAGTCCTAGAACCGAATGCTTCAGGGACAAAGAGTCTCAGGGCTGTCTGAGAACAGACATGCTGCCTCTGCTGCCTTGAAACAAAGGTCCCGCCGCCAGGTACCTCCAGAGCCTGTCTTGTGTGGCTGGTTTGTGGGGCCCCTTGGAATTTCCTGTTCTTCAGAGTTCTCAGAGGACTGTAAAGGAGACAGAATGATGTCAAACAAAGGGCTTACATGTTCATCTTCACATTCCTTTACATTCTTTGGAGCTTCTTGGGAAAGAGCTCCTATGTTTGGAAAACGCTTTGAAGTTTTCAGAGTCATTCTGGGTTGTGCTTCACGGTTAATTATGGACAAGAGGCCACACTGGCAGCGGTGTCTCCCTTCTAGACATGAGGAAACAGCTCCGAGAAGATGAGGACTTTGCCCAGGGGCTGGGACTGTTCACGGATGCAGCCTGGGCAGGTCTTTCTACAGGAGCGGCCCCAGCGGGAGGTGGTGGGATTTGGGTGGAGCAGGAAGTTTCTGCGGCCAAGTGGGGAAGGTTTTAGAGGTGTGGTATAGAATGAGGGCCCCCGGAAAGTGAGGGCTGGATGGAGGGGTGAGGCAGATGGCGCTGTTTTTGGTAAAGAGAGGAGCATGGAAAGAAAGTTCAAGGCTGAGAGTCAAGTTCTGTTTAGCTGGGATTTGGGATGAACAAAGGGAAGAGGAAGGCTGTTCTGGGCAGGATTCTTTTGCTTGTGTGAAAACAGAGCCTTCCTCAAGCCAGCTGAGGTGCGGTAAATCAGGGGGGTTTACTACAAAGATGCAGGAATGGCCTGGAGCCCCTGTGACAGAATACAGAAAAGCCCTCCCCCACCCCCCACCCCCCAAAGAAAGCAGCAGCAGAAGAAGAAGAAGGAGAAGAAGAAGAAGAAGAAGAAGAAGAAGAAGAAGAAGAAGAAGAAAAGGAAAGGAAAAGGTTGGGCTCCCTGGCTATATTATAGGCTGCTGGCCCATATTTATGTACCTGTAGGTTTATTTGAATTTTAAATGGGATTTCACTCCACAGAGGGAATCCCTGTGTGTGCCAGGCAGACCCTGTGCTAATAGGCTTTACACACACTATACTCTTAACCCTTATCTCACCCCCTCTGGAGGCTCATCCCTGTTTTATAGGTGGAGAAACTGAGGCACAGAGACGCTGTGCAGTTTGCCCAGAGTTAAAACTGTGAAAGGCGGGACTGAGATTTGAACCTAACCCATCTGACCCAAAGGGTGCATTCCTAACCATTTGGCCATGCTGCCTATTCTGTGTCATCCTCAGGAACGGAGAGGGGGCTGTCCCAGCTGGAGGAGAGATGGCATGGGAGGCAGACAGGTGGAGCTTTGTCTGGTACATAGAGATAGATTTTAGAACCTCTTGAATGCCTCCCCTCTGTGGAGGTTGGGTCTCTAGGCCTCGCTGCCCATCTGAGAAAGCCACACTCCTTGCCACTCTCCAGGTGAGAGACTTCAGGGCCTTTGCCCTCAGGTACTCAACTCTGGGCTCTGCCCCATAGATTCACTCCCTTTTATGATGGAAGGGTGAGCACTGACCTGCACGAGCTACTCGGACCTACGTTTGTCTTCCACTGGGCCACAGAGACCTTAGAATGTAGCAGTGGAGGGGAGGCGAGGCAGACCCCTGCCTTGTCCTGTGGGGAACAGCTCATGGTCAGAAACTCAGTGGCTTAGATTAAGCTAGATGTGTTGTCCTTTCAAAAACCAAATGGTGCGGGGCACCTGGGTAACTCAGTCAGTTAAGCATCTGACTTTGGCTCAAGTCATGATCTCAAGGTTTGTGAGTTCGAGCCCCGCATCAGGTTCTGTACTGACAGCTCAGAGCCTAGAGTCTGCTTCAGATTCTTCCTTTCTCTCTGCCCCTCCCCTGCTCATGCTCTGTCTCTCTCTCTCTCAAAAATAAAATAAACATTAAAAAAAATTAAAAACCAAATGGTGCTTCTTAACATCTTGACCTAAAGAGAAGAACCCAACAGATCTTTAAAATAGAAATGTCTCCTTTTAATGAAACAGAATATCCCAAATTCCCAGGATTATGAAACTTGGCCATAGTATATAAATGACTCATCATTTGCTTTCTGTCTGATCGCTGAGTATTAGGGCCTCATTTCTACAAGTGCGGTGCAGAGAGTTTAATTTTAATTTGTGCAAGATGCGGATTCAGAATGAAAGAAGAAATATGTTAAAAGGCTTCCCTTACCTACACCCCCACCTACCCCCAAGCCAAGTGAATTGTGACATTTCAAAAAGGTGGATCTGGTGGGCGCTGGGGAGGAGTGGAGGCAAAATGGTGTGTGAATGAGCATATGCCCTCAGAGTGGAAGACAGATTGCTGGGGGTGGGCAGGGAAGAGGCTGGTGGTGGAAGCAAGGCCTTGCTGGAGAATGAGGGCGTCCCATTTGCTATTGTCTCCAGAACGTAATAAACATTTGTCACAGGAATGAACAAATTAAAAGACGAATGCAGAGGAAAAATCGTTAAGATTGTGTCGTAGAAGGGGAGAGAGAAGTCTGAAATGACACTCCAGTGACTGAAGTGTGAGGTAGGGTCCCTTGTGAGGACGGAGAACACATGGCATGAGGAACTATTTGGGGGCAGAGAGGTAATGAGATTGGGGATGGGCATGTTGGGACTTGGTGGGACACTCAAGGGAACATTCCAGAAGACAGTTGTGATTGTTGGGCTGGAACGCAGGAGGAAGCTAGGAATGGAGCTGTAGTTATCTGAGGGGCAGACTCAGAGGCCCAGAGGGGCCAGGCAGGTAATGACAGTGAGAAGGAAGTTCAGGTGGCCATCTGGATGGCACATGCCCATCTCAAGGGGGCAGCCACCACTTAGCATCAACTCATTGTTGCCTGGTGGAAATACGAACCCAGTACCACAAGATCTTCTGTTGTATTTTGGTTGGCTAGTTGGTTTTGTCTCATTTAGAGAGGCCGACAATGTTTTTATTTTCTTATTGTGACGTCTCTTGGTTTTTCAATGTAAGCCAATCGATCAGTTTAAAACTGTAAGATCTAGATCAGTGTTTCTCAAATTTTCTGTGCTGAAGGACCAGTTTTTTGTTGTTTGGTTTTAGTTTTTTTCCAGTCCATTAAGAAGTGATACTTAGGTAAAATACGGTAAAAACATGGCGGCAATGTCAAATGGCTAGAAAAGTGTCTACATGCCTGCCCTTGTTTTATGTACCTATCTTGTCATGGACTGTTAACAAAAAGTTGATGGACCAGCAGTGTGCTGAGGACCAACCGCACTTTGAGTAGCCACTGTTTGAGGTGGCAACGCCATGGGACAGGATAGAATCATGACCTGAGAACTCACTTGTGCTTGTGGAGGGAAGAGACGAGAATACCATGGCTGGAGCTCTGGAAAGGACCCAGAGAAGGAAAACAAAAGAAAGAAGTTCCATGAAGCAAGAGGAGAAAAGGAAGAACATGATGTTACAGAATCTGAGGGAAGAGAATATTATAAGAGCAGAAAAGAGGTTGAGTTAGAACCCACTGAGTGGGTGGCCCACTGGGTTTGGCCACTGGAGGCTACTGGTAAATCCTATAAGAGCAGTTTTCAAGAGTGGAGCAGGCAGAGGCCTCCCTCCATGGGTTTAAGAGTAAATAAGTTTGGAAGGAGAGAGAGAGTGGTGGCTAAGACAGGGTACAGGTGGAGGAAGTTCTGGTTGCTCTCAGTAGGAGTTAAAAGCTACCAGTGGAGAGGAGAAAACTAAAGAAAGTCAGAGGTGAGTTAAAGGTAGAGGCAGGTCCAGGTGGGGTGAGCCCACAGAGTGGACATCGGCTGCATACAGGGGACTGGATGCCCATTCCTCAGGCTTGGAGAGGAGGTAGGAAGCCACTTACAGGCTTCGATGCTCAGAGTGGAGAGAAAAATGTAGGCCCTCCTGCCTGGGGGCCTCTGTTTTCTTATAAAGTTCCTCTCCTACCCCAGCCTCTCTTGATCTTCTGTCCCCCTGCTATTTTCATTGGCCTGCGACCTTCCTGTTCTGTCCAGGGGACACAGTTGAAGTTAATCTTAGCCTGAGGGGAGGGAAGGGATCATATGTTTGTCTTGATCACTCCCCAAGAAACAAGACAGATTGTTGTGGTTCATTGTCTCTCTGCATGAATCCAAGATCTAGTAGTGTGGGCCAAGATCCATTCATGTTTCTTTGAACAGATCTTTGAGGACCCCTATGTGGTAGTGTCCCGGGATACCTTCGTGAGCCAGTACAGGTAATGCCCCTGGTCGTGTGAAGTTTACAGTGTAGCTGAGGACACAGACATGGAGCAGATAGTCACATGATGGAAGTAGAGTGACAAAATGGGTATGCGTTCCAGAGCAGAACACTGTGAGCGGCCCTGACCCAGGCTGGCAGTGGAAGGAGGGAATGGTCCATTAAGAAGTGGGGTTTACACTTCGATCTAATGGGTAATCAGGTGAGGGAGAGTCAGGGCTAGTGGTTATTGGAATGGCTTGGACACAGGCTGTGAGGTGGGAGGGAGCATGTTTGGTACAAGGAACAAGAAGGAGACCATTGTGATTTGGCGGCAGAGAATGGAGGATGAGTTCTGGGGGTGGCTAGGACTCACACGTAGGCTCAGGATTTGGATCTTATCCCAAATGCAATGGAAAACTATTGGAGGGTTTTAAGGAGGAGCTAAAGAATGATACCAAATGTGCACTTTGGGAAGAGATGTAGAGATTGGATTGGGGGAAGGAGTCAGTGCAGTTAGGACACTGTTGGAGTATCTCTTTATAGACAGAGATTGTAGCTAAGCTTACAGTCAGAGTATCATCATAGTGGAGATGTAGAGAAGTGGTTTGAATTAAGAACTATGGAGCTGGGGGGCCTGGGTGGCTCAGGTGGTTAAGCGTCCAACTTTTGATTTTGGTTCAGGTCATGATCTCATGGTTCGGTTAGTGAGATTGAGCCTTGTTTCGGGCTCTGTGCTGATAGTGTGCAGCATGCTTGGGATTCTCTCCCTCTCTCTGCCCCTCCCCCCTTGTCTGTGTGTGTGTGCTCGCTCTCTCTCAAAATAAATAAACATTTAAAAGGAAAAAAGCAGAACTATGGAGCCTAAGAGCTCACCAGAGTGAGTAACAGGGTGTGGCAGAGAAGGAGAGGATCGAGCTGGTTTGGCTATGCAACTGGATGAATGGGGTCCTTTGCTGAGATAAGGGAGACAGTGGGCCAGGACATTGTTTCCATGGTACAAGAGCTCAAGGCAGCCATCTGGGCTGGAGACACCAGCTGGAAAATGATAATTGAAACTGTGGTCATGGATGAAATCACTGATGAAGGAAGGGAGCTGAGCCCCGGGGAATTCCAGCACTGATTGCCATGCAAAGAAAAGAGGCAGAAAGGAAGTGGCTAAGAGGGCCTGGGAAATTCAAACATTGGGCGATGGAGGTCGAGGGTATCTAAGTAAGGAGGGGTTGTCAGCTCTGTCAGCGACCCTAACACTAAAAATCAGAAATAACCACTGATAATGTCATTGGTGATGTAGTCATGAGGCCATTGGTAGCCTCTGTGGAAGCTCTTTTGGTGGCCTCACCCCTTCCAGCACATAATTTACGAAGCCTGTTCCAAAATGTCTTTGGGTTATAATTAAAAACCACTGCCATTTATCCCATAGAACTCATGTTGTTCCTGTATTATTCCTAGGATGGTTCCGAGATTTCTGGTCTTGTGGGCTTTTGTTTTTCCACTTTTAAATTTAAGATGTTCTTTCTTTCCTTGGGCTTGCTGAATCATCTTCATTGTTCTCCTTTAATGTAATTTTTATTAAGCAACCGAATTTTAATACCTGACTAGGGGATTAGAACTTGCAATTCTATGTAATTTTTAGCTTTTGCAGCACATATCACATGAAACAATAACAATAAGCAAACTTGTAGTTAAATCAGAAACAAAATTAACTTGGGATTCCTAAAAATGGTATTTAGATGTGCATAGAACAGAAAGTCGCCTGTTGTAGGCTCTGTGGGCAGCCTGTGGCCCTCAGACTTGCATCCCTTTGTGGTCTCTGCCAAGAAATTGCCCAAATCCAAGGAATCAGAAAATATTCTAGGTGCTAGTGGAGCAGACAAGACTGGAGGGAAAACAGAAGGTATACCGAGAGAGGTGAGATATATGCCACCAGATATATACCTGATATCTCTCCCTGTTTTGTTTTTGGGAGACATTCAGCCTGGGCGTTAACACTTTTCACCATACCTTTCTACCCTCCTGGCTCGCATTTGTCACCTTGGGAGGCTAATATCTCTTCCATCCCCACTTGTTGGTAGGAGGTTGATGATGCCGGGGCACACATAACTTTGCCTGAGGCCAGATGTTTGGTTGGCTGCAGGCGAGCCTGGTAGCTCCTGAAGGTGAGGAAGATGTGCGCCTCTCTAGGACATAGTAGTGGCCACGGAACACCTGAGATGTACTTTGCTCTCACAGTATTGAAGTAGGCCTCACAAGGAGCCTGGTGACGGATGATCCGAATGACCACCGTGTTCTAGTTCCCATGGCCTGCGAACCATGCTTATAGCAGACAGTAATGTTCCTTTGGGGCTGAAGGTGAAGCCAAAAAGCGCCGAAAATCTGGAGTTTCTTTCTTCTAAGCCAGCGTTTCTTGATATGTGCTCTTCCTGCGATACTCCTCAGCAGAAGAGGTTCTGTAGCCCGACATGTTTAAGAAACATGCATGTTGTAATCCTGTTGGAGGGTCATGATGCTCCTTAAAGGAGTCAAGGTTCTGAAAAGGTCTGTGGTAAGAAACTTCTTTACTTACTTTACCTCGGCATTTCTCGGCTATAATTTAAGAACTTTCCCCTTGCTTCTTGTCTTTCCCAAATTCCTATTTCTATACCACCGTTGACAATCACAGATTGTTAGCAACAGCGGGGTGAGTCTCCTCTCTTTATACAGTGGATTCCTAACACTGATTGTCTCCTAACATTGCACACAATGGCCCTTGCTCGCAGGAGTGAAGGACTTTATTGCACTTTTTTGGTCCTCCTAAAATAAGTGTGTAAGCCCAGACACTTGGTATAGCAACTGTGTCTCCTAATCCTCACCAAACCTCTAAAGAAGGGGAAATCTGGACCAGGGCAGTTTAAAACTCCCTCCTCTCTTTTGTCACTCCAGAAAGACGTGCTCAGCGCCTCTGTCATTCCTCTTGCTTTTTTAATAACAGACATAGCAATCTTCTAACACGTAGTCAGCAAAAACTAGGTCATTGGATTTGTTGACAGCTGTGGAATTCATAGATAGTGTTTGCTCTGTCTGGGTCAGTCCCGGCTTATCTGACCACGGTCCTTTAAAAGGACTGGTTTCCTGGGCATGTTTCTCCTTTTCTGCTTTCTTCCCCCACTCCCACCCTGCACTCTGCCATAGTTGTTAATCAGATCTTCAAATATATTGGTTTTTCCAGCTTTGATTTCTCATTCTTTTATCTCTCCCCTATAGTCACTAATCAAAACTGGCATTTTATCCCTTAGCAGTGCTATGGAAATACAGTGTCAGCCACCCATGTAATTTAAAGTTTTCTGGTAGCCATGTTAAAAAAAAGTAAAAACAAAGGTGAAATTAATTTTAATAATATGTTTTATTTAGCCTAATATATCCAGAATACTCTGTTTTCAATTTGTAATGAGATATTATATGTATACATATATATATATATTTATTTATATATTATATTTTTTACAAGTGAAATATTTGAAATTTGTGTATTTTACACTTGTATCACATGTCAGTTTGGGTGCTACATTTACTAACAGTTAAAGAGAAATATCCTACAAAATAAAGTTCTGTAGGGGCACCTGGGTGGCTCAGTTAAGTGTCTGACTTCAGCCCAGGTCATGATCTCACAGCTTGTGCGTTCAAGCCCCATGCCGGGCTCTGTACTGACACCTCAGAGCCTGGAGCCTGCTTTGGATGCTGTGTTTCCCTCTCTCTCTGCCCCTCCCCCACTCACACTGTGTCTCTCTCTTAAAAATAAATAAACGTTAAAAAAATTTTTAACAAAATAAAGTTCTGTGTAACAGAAAAAAATATTTTCTACTGCTTGAATTTTTAAATTTAAATTGAAGCTGGGGTGCCTGGCTAGCTCAGTCGGTTAAGCGTCCGACTCAGGGCATGATCTTGCGGCTCGTGAGTTCGAGCCCCGTGTTGGGCTTTGTGCTGACGGCTCGGAGCCTGGAGCCTGTTTCAGATTCTGTGTCTCCCTCTCTCTCTACCCCTCCCCTGCTCACATTCTATCTCTCTCTCTCAAAAATAAGTAAACATTAAAAGTAAAATTTAAAAAAAAATTGAAATTAATTGGGACACCTGGGTGGCTCAGTTAGTTAGGTGTCTGACTCTTGATTTTGGCTCAGGTCATGATCTCACTGTTTGGTTGGTGAGTTCAAGCCCTGCATCCAGATCGCCACTGACAGTGCAGAGCCTGCTCTCTCCCTCTCTCTCTGCCCCTCCCCTGCTCGTGCTGTTTCTCTCAAAATAAATAAAAGTTAAAAAAAATAATAAATTGAAGTTCATTAAAATTCAATAAAATAAAAAAATTAGCTACTTAGTTCACTAACCACGTTATAAGTGCTCGATAGCCACAGTGGCCAGTGGCTACTGTCGTGAACAGCATGGTTCTGTAGGGTTCATTTGTACTTAAACAGTTTTGGCTCTCCGTGTTTTCTAGTTGATTAATGTGTTTTTAGCATGGATTAATGTGTTTTTAGTTGACACCAAAAAATGTGGTTATGAGTCTTGTCAGCCACAAGGAGCAAGGAGCAGTATCAGTTGATAGCATATATTGTATAACTGAAGAAAATTTTCCTTGTGGAAAGATCTAGAACACAGTTTGGAGCCCAGTTACAGCCTTTTAGGAATATATTTGAAAAAATAAATTTCTATTTATAAAATGAAGTATTAATTTAGTTGTACCTGCATTTTTAAAAATAGATAAAATATATAAGCTTGGGAATAATACTTTTTTCCCCGTGTTTACACTTCATGAAACAATTTTATTCCTACGCTTTTCAGGCATCTTTGCCTTCAGTGTCTTTATCATCACCAGAGTGACTTTTTGGGGCATCTAAACTAAGGTTTCAGCTCATCGTATGTACTTTCATCCAAATTGTTCGGAATTCAGCACTTTAAAAATTCATGAACGATGCTATCACTAGAAACTCTATCCTCAGTCAAAAATACTCATTCACCTAACACAAGGATAGTTGTGTTTTCTTATCCTGCTCAGATGTGTGGGAGAAATCTTGGCATCACCCCCTTACTCTGCATTGCCCTTTTTAAAAAGTCTCTTTTTATTAAAGATAGCATAAATACAGGAGAGAACATAAATCATAAGTGTCGGTGAGTATGCACAAAATGAATGCACCTGGGTAACCAGCACCCAAAGTCGAGAAATAGAACAGCCCAAAGCCCTCCTTGTGGCCGTTCCCCTCACCTCCCCCCACTTCCTCCCCAGAGATAGCCTCTAATTTATAACACCAAAAGTTAGCTTCACCTGGTTTTGAACTTTATACAAGTAGAATCTCTCATAAATGGCATTTTTTGCTCAACACTGACCCCCCCATGAGCTCCATCAGTGTCCTGGTAGTTTGTTTATTTTCATTTGTGTATAGAATATTTATATTGCTTTTTTAAATGCACTCTTTAAGAAGCATGCTTACTGCAGCATGCAAAATTTTATTTCACTCCATAGGAATTATTTTAAATTGTTGTTAAATGTGTTTCCCTCCTCTTAAAAAATTAAGTCCATCAGATGACTTTATTATTTTTTTTTTAATTTTTTTTCAACGTTTATTTATTTTTGGGACAGAGAGAGATAGAGCATGAACGGGGAAGGGGCAGAGAGAGGGAGACACAGAATCGGAAACAGGCTCCAGGCTCTGAGCCATCAGCCCAGAGCCCGACGCGGGGCTCGAACTCACGGACCGCGAGATCGTGACCTGGCTGAAGTCGGACGCTTAACCGACTGCGCCACCCAGGCGCCCCTAGATGACTTTAATAAAGGTCCCAAACCAGCTTAGATCAATGTGTTTTAATTAATAAACCCTCATAAGCACTTTGTTGTTCAAAACAAAGTGGCAGAGAGTCCTTGGATTGTGAGAGACTCTGTAAAATTATGTCAGGGTGTGAAGTAATTCCCTCTTTCCTGAGAAATAACATTTGCGGGCATAAAACCCTGGATATGTCCAGGAGATACGGCATGTGATTATGTGTGGGGCTGTGTATTTCCCCTTCCAGCCTCCTTTGGAGGGGGATCATCATGTTATTGCATGCTGGTTATTGCATACTGGTTTAACTCTCAGCAGGGGAGATCATTTGTATGGCCCTTCCTCCCCCTAGATATCCGCTTGGCTAACTTCTTCACTTCCTTCAGATCTCTGCTCAAGTTCACCTTCTCAGTGAGCCCAACCACCCTACCCACCATTTGTAAAAGAGTGATTTTTTACACTCTTTTTAAAAGTGATTCCCCTCACTCTTCTCTATTTCTCTCATTTGTAGCTCTTTTTGCTTCCTAGAGATATTTTACTTATTGTTACTTAGTTATTCTGTTCATTGTTTCTTGTCTCTTGTTTCCATGCCAAGAAGAGTGTAAGTCAGATAGCAGATGCTCAGTGAATATTTACGGAATGAAAAAGTGAAAGCCCATGGATTTCTGAGGCTTGAACAGAAATTCAGAGTTGTGTAGACAGATACTTTCAGAGGTAACGTGATGAAGATAAAGTAGACAGACATTCATACATTTTCTTTTTCCTGTAACTTGCAGTAGCTTTTTCCAGAGTTCAGGGTGTTTGAAACCTGTTGAGTAAACTCTTTCTGGAAGTGATTTGTGAAGGTTATATGTCACCCATTTCTACCTCATACTTCTCAGCAGACACGTTTACAAATATGGAAATCGCTGTTATCACCAGGAAAGTTTCCAAAGTGGCATGCATGCATATATATGTGCATATATATATCTTTCTTTATGAGATGGAACATGTTTTGAGTGCTAATTATGCACCGTCAGTGAACACATGTGGTAGCTGACAGGTTCACAGCACAGGTTGAACTTCCCCGTCTGCGTTGTTCAGAGGTGCTGAATGTCCCCGCTCGGTGAGACCTCCTGTCTGCCAGATTTGTGTGGGATCCAGCACAGACAATGAACGTGGGAATTTGGACTAACCTCACGGCATGTGGAGGGTGGGATGTCTCATCTGAGAAGTGGGGTTTATCCTGGCAAGCAGTTAAGCTGATTGCTGTATCTTCCCCCGAAACTGGAAGGTTTCGCTTTTATTGCTTGAGATTATGTGGAATCTTTTCTGAGGGTCTTTGAGAGCCAGTACAATAGGATCACAACCCATGTAAGGTTTTCTCCTTTCTGCCTTTGGGGAGAATTTCCACTCAGAGAGCCAGTCCCGTTAGGATTAGTCAGCAGTGGAACATGGTGTGGGGGAGGTACGGGTGGTGGTGGTGGTGGGAAGCACTTGGACACAAAAATTCCAGAATTTTCTCCTGATTCCAGTAAAGGAAACCTGCTGCTTAACTGACCGTCATTTAGGCAAGGCACATCACTTTCTTGAATTCTTTGTTCTCTTCTCTGTCAGATGAGGCTTTTGCACATGGATAATCGCTAATATTCTGTGATTCTATGGTAAAGCCATAGAATTATTTGAATTATTTCTCCCTCATCAAAGAGGCTTGTTTGACTAATTCAGGCTTATGATGGTGGCATGCTGGATTTTAGCACCACACATCCTCCTTTTGTAAATTCTGCTGGGCTCATTTTAGTATTCCCTGTGCTCTTCATCCAGTAAATCGATGTTTGCTGAGTGATAACTATTTTCGTCTTGCCCCCTTCACTAATAACTGTGATTGGAATTTAAATCAGGGCTATTATTTTTGTACGTTCTTTTTTCTTTTTATGAGGTTAGAAATAAAAGTTGCCTTCTAAGATTCCAGTGAAGAAAATATGTTGTGAGGAAATCCAAACTTCAAATGATTCACTTGTTGGATCACTTCTGACTTAAGTGTTTACAGGACTAAAGAACAAGAGAGATTTTCACTCTGTGGGTGGTGCTGTAATCTATAAAAGTAACACAAGATATGTATATTTGGACAAAAGGCCAAAGTACTTTCATAACCAGTTATTACACATCTAGTCTACGCAATAAGTGAAAATAGATAGAACCAAAGTTTCCCATCTAATTAGTTACTTCCCAATCTGTATTTTCATTCTGTTAGCCTTACAGTAGTATTCTTAGGTATTGAAAAAGTAGTTGGTGGGGGCATCTGGGTGGCTTAGTCGGTTGAGGTCTGACTCTTGATTTCAGCTCAGGTCATGATCTCACAGATTGTGGGATCCAGCCCCATATCAGGCTCTGCACTGATGGCACGGAGGCTGCTTGGGATTTATTCTCTACCTGTCCTTCTTGCTGACCCTCATGTGTGTGCTCTCTCTCACTCTCTTAAAATAAATACATAAGCTTAAAAAAAAAGAAAAGGTAGCTGGGGATGATGGGTAGGTAATCTGATGGGGTATTAGGGATGTTATTGTTTAGCACTCTTATTGGTGGGAGTGATAGAGCTGGTGTATTGGTGGGGGTAGTGGGGTAGTAGGGATATTGTTATTTTTCCAGTTTTATTGAGATATAAGTGACAATACTTTGTTAATTTAAGGTGTACAACATGATGATTTGAAATACCTACATATTGTGAAATGGTTACCACATTAAGGTTATTTAACACATCACTTCATGAGATCTGAAACTCTTTTTTGTGATGAGAATATTAACATCTTTTCTCTTAACAAATTTCAATTATACAATATGTACAGTTTTGTTAACTATAGTCACCGTGGTGTGATTACATTTCCAGAATGTATTGAGCTTATAACTGTACACTTGTACCCTTTGGCCACCACCTCCCCATTTCCTTTACTCACCCTGAACCCCTGGTAACCATCATTCTACTGTTGCTGTGTGTTTGACTTTTTTAGATTTCACATATAAGTTATATCATACAGTATTTGTCTTCTTTTATCTGACTTATTTCACTTAGCGCAATGCCCTCAAGGTCCATCCATGTTATTGCAAATGGTAGGATTTCCTTCTTTTCAATGGTCGAGTAGTGTTTCATTGTATACATATACCACAGTTTCTTTCTTTGTTTAAAGTTTTTATCTATTTATTTTGAGAGAGAGAGAGAGAAAGAGAAGGAGTGTGTGAGCAGGGGAGAGGCAGAGAGAAAGAATCCCAAGCAAGCTCTGAGCTGTCAGCACAGAGCCCAATGCAGGGCTGGAACCCACAAACCATGAGATCATGACCTGAGCAGAAACCAAGAGTCAGACACCCAACCAACTGAGCCACCCAGGCGCGCCCCCCCCCCATAGTTTCTTTAAGTAGGGTTATTGGTAGAGGCAGTAAGGATGTTACTGGTGGAGTGATAAGGATATTATTGAGCAGAAGGCAGTCAAAGAAGCTTTTATAAAGAAAGCTTATTCACAGAGGAGAAGGTTGGGATATGGAGGATACAAGGAGTAGAAATCAAAAGAAAATACCTGAAAACATGGAAGAAACTTTAAAAGAAAATGTTTAAATATATTCCTGGTTGAAGTAAAGTTAGTTTTTGTTGGAACTCTTTATCATTCAGTTGGTGTAGAAACTTTGATTTCAATGACTTCCCGTTTTGAATGAGAGATGTAGCTGCTACTCTGACTCCCTTCTGAGACACTCCCCAGAGGGCAATGGAAGATTCTCTTTACGGCACCTTAAGAATAACACAGATGGATTTTTTTTCCTACGCCTCAAGCACAGAGGTCTCTACAACCCCTTCCGATTCTGATGGTGCCCGGGAATGTGGGCATTAGTCTGCGTCGCTCTTGAATGGTAAAACATCATCATTAACTCACATTCTGCACATTTGTAACTTGTGATAAACAAGAACTGAGCTTGTGTCTGTAGGTTTGCTCAGCCGATTAATAATGTAAGGCACGCTGCAGGGGCGATGCTTACCTCAGAGTACCTGCCTAGTGGTAGCAGTTCCGAGGCATCATCGTCACAAACTGAGAAGCTAATTACAAACTGTTCTTACCTCTCGACTAAAGCATATCCCTTGAGGCCCACTCCTTGGAAGTATTCATGTTATCCTTGTTTACATTTCTGCATATTGAGAGTGCTGCCAACTGCATCCTTCATGAAGGATGGAGATTTTACTTTAAGACATTACTATGGTCTGGTGTCTTCCCATGGGTATGAGTTGGTGAGGATTGCTGTATTTTAAGAGGTTGCAAATTGCTGTGTTGTAATGAACTACCCCCAAACATAGAGATATAAAACAAGTCTTTTATTTTGCTCATAAATCTACAACTTGGGCAGGATTTGGCAGAGGTGGCTAATCTTTGTTCCATGCGATGTCAACCGGGCGGCTTGGCAGTGGCTGGGGGTCCACTTTCGAGAAGGCCACTCACATGGCTGACAAGTTGTTGCTGGCTACAGGCTTCTTCACAGACTCTTGGACTCTTGGACTTGGACTCCTCAAAACAGGATGGCTGGGTCCTAAGACCAAACATCCCAAGAGAACAAGGTGAACATTCATGGAATTTTTACGACCAGGCCTCAAAAGTCACATAGCACCCTTTTCACCTCACTCATTGGTCAAAACCATACGGGTTCAAGTAGAGGGGCATAGACTCTACTTCTTGATGGGGGAGGGGCAAGGTTCCAGCAGATAGTTTGGAATGAGAAATACTGTTGTGGCATAGAACGCACAATCTGCCACATACATGAATTCAGACATGCTGTTTTCATTCTACTGGGAGAGAACTTTGAGACCATGCTAGGGCAAATATGGAATACATAAAAAATAAAAAGGAAGGCAAGAAGTGGAATTGAATATTGAATATAAGGGTCATTGGACATTGAAAATAATCTTTAAGTGTAATTCTCAACTGTTGTAAATGCAAAGCTCCATTCCTCCCCCTTCAAAATAAATCCTATTTGTTACTCACAGAGATCACATGTCTTCGTGAGATCTGAAACTCTCTTAAATCATTTCCATCTTCCAGAAGAACCGTCCCAAGGTTCTCCAGGGTATTTACAAAGGAACAATAAAACATTCATTTCTTTAGCACATTGTAATGAAAACCATCCCCAAGTACTTAGTTTAACTGCTCTGTTTACCATGGGGGTTTCAAATGCCATTAGGACCGTGTTATATTTTTGTTGGTCTGAAGTCATGGGAATAGAAAAGGATTTTTTTTTTTAACCAAGAGGTAAAACTAGGATAGCACTTGTCCAACCACACCATCTCAACATTTTGTTAAAGTGCCTTTCATTAATGTTTTGAAGGCCTATGTAAATCAGGGAATGGTTGGGGGAAAAAATCACAAATACTGGATGTTAAAGCAGTGTGGTGTGAAAGGAAACATCTGTTCTTGGTTAAAGTTCTTTAAACTTACGTTCTTTTGCCTCAGTCATTTAACTGTGGTGCTGAGATTTGAGTTCCATGAAGACTCTAAAACTGGTTTTCCAGAACATTCTCAGGAATCTTAATAAGCCTTTGAAGTTCTTTGCCCCTAGCCTAAAATGCCAGGGTCACTGGCATTACCGAAGTATAAAACTGGGATTGTCAACCTCAGCGGCTCCAGGATTCTGAATTCTAGCTGTTTTGTTTCATTTTGTTTTTTTAAAGAAATGCATGATCTTGTGTTAGGTAGTTCCTTTAAGAAAAAAGGCTCCAAGGAATGCCCAGTTATGAGGCATTTTTTACCTTGATAAGAAGCACTGATATGAACAAATTGTTTGTTACTATATGTTTTCTTTTGCCTGAGGGGAAGATTGACCTGGTTTCTTAAGAGATGGGACTGGAAACCCAAGGGTTGCAAGTAATTTTATTTTAACAGTTGCTTTCTTAAGATGTACTCCTGGACTTGTAACCCCTTAATTTCTCTAGGCTTCAGGTTTTTTTCACTGTTAAAATGAGATGAGTAACAAATGATGTGCAGATTTTCAAAATCTCAAATGAGTGTTATTTGTAAAACAATATTAGTCCCAGATGGATAGTTCCTGAAATTGTAGAGTCAAAGACGCTCCACTTAGAAGTAACCTGAGATGCTGTAAATTTCACCTCTTTCCTATTCTTCCCTTTAATGGCATTTGGTGAGGATTTACGAGGTACCAGAAACTGTTTCAGATGCTGGGGACATAGTAGGGAACAAAATAGAGTTCTCACAGAGAACTCATTCCTGCCCTCACAGAGTTCTCATTCAACTGGGAAAAACACTTAGTAAGAAAACATTTAGAAATAAGGGATATGATAAAAATTAAGGAAAGAGATAATGCTGAAATATGTCCAGGTGACCATTTTTAGACTGGGATTTCAGGGAGAGCCATAAATGGGAAGAGGGGATCCTGGTAGCAAGGAGAATCCTGTCGTGGGGAGAGTGGGTGGAACAGCATTTCAAAAAGAAGGTTCTGCTTAGACCGAAAGGGAAGGAACTTTGAATGGTAAAAGAACAAAGGCTAGGGAAAGTAGAGAGGTCTGAACAAGGTGCGGGGGTGGTCACCCAGGGGGAGGACAGGAGCGCTGGCTAGAGGTGGAAGGAGGGATTACAGGTCAGCACAGTGTCCTCTTGTGGTCTAGATGGAAGACCTTAAGCCTTCTTTGTTGTGACCCTGCACTGATGGGATGGATTTGACATTGTGGGAGGGGCCAGGCAGAGGGAGCCAAGGATGTAATACCAGGAGTGTGATGGAAGAAGCAGACCACATGTTGGGCAGGGAAGGATGAGAAAGAGGTCATTCGAGTCTTCTTTAAAGCAGCTTTCTGGGTCTTCACTGCTGGTCATGTTTAGGTGACCATGTGCCTCGTTTCCCTTGGACAGTTCCAACTCATCCCTGTTATCACAGCATTATTATTCATAATTTCACCTTTTGTTTTCAAAGTGTTCTTGTTTGGATGATTGCCAGTTGTTTAACACATCAGAGTCCTGTGGTACAAGGCCTTTTAGTCGACAGACTGCTTTCTCTACTTTCGGTCTCCCACCCACCTTTCGCTCACATCCTTTCCCAGGCAAGAGTAGCTCTTAATGACCTTTCCCACAACCTCTGCGGTGACTCCCAGGCCCTCAACCACTCTTTTTGCCTCCTGTCTGCTCATTTCTGTTACCACCAACCCCTGCCTCGATTCGTACTACATCCTGTGGACAGATTAATTTTCCTTGGGAGAAACATGATTATGTCACTGCTGCTCTGACACCGTGATGGTACCTCATTGCCTACAGAATAAAAAGTCCAGACTCTAAAGATTCAACACTCTTCATGATCTAGCCCTGGTATTTCAAAATGTGGATTCGAGTATAGGATATAATATAGACAATATAATGCTGAACGGTATAATAGGTAGGAGTCTGGAACCAAACTGCCTGTGTTTGAATGCTACCTGCCATTTACTAGCTGTGTGACCGAGGCCAACCTGTGCAACTTCTCTGTGCCTCAGTTTTCTAATCTGTAACATGGGGCTAAAAAAGAAAATCTATTATTGTTGCTATAAGGATTACATGAGTTAACTCCTGTAAGGCCCTTAAAATAGTCTGTGGCGGGGCGCCTGGGTGGCGCAGTCGGTTAAGCGTCCGACTTCAGCCAGGTCACGATCTCGCGGTCCGGGAGTTCGAGCCCCGCGTCAGGCTCTGGGCGGATGGCTCGGAGCCTGGAGCCTGTTTCCGATTCTGTGTCTCCCTCGCTCTCTGCCCCTCCCCCGTTCATGCTCTGTCTCTCTCTGTCCCAGAAATAAATAAACGTTGAAAAAAAAAAAAATAGTCTGTGGCACACCAGTGATCACGCAATAAATGTAAGCTTTTGTAATTATGGATTTTCTGTGCAGGCATAATGAGCATTTGCTCTTCTCTACATGATCTATGACACTTTCTTACCTCTTCCTGTTGCTAACCTTTGTTCCAACAATCCAGCTGTATTACTTCCACGGGAGCTACCGTGCCCCTGGCCAGAGCTGATTGGCCCAGAAGTGGATACCTGACCTAAGCTGGACCAATCAGAGCCCTTCTCTGGGATCTTTCACGGTGTGTAACTAGGAAGTTTGGACACTTCATCTCTAGTTGCTAGACTGTAAGCAGAAAACTCAGAATCTGACAATGATCCTATTTCCTGCCACACGGAGAAAATCTGTCCTAAATAAGAAAGAAGAATGATGCTAACAAATAAAGACAAGTAGGGAGAAAACTTGGAGAAAGTTTCCTGACTGTGCTGAAGACACTGGCTCCAGGTCTTCCTAAGGTCCATCTCTGGCCCTATTTGAGGCCACTTGGCTGCTATTTGAGATACCACTGAGTCATTCCTCGTATATAGGCCTTTCCTTGTGTACCTCCCTTTTGCATCTTTGACTTAGACTTTTGACAAGTTGGAGTCTTCTAGTGGGTTGGTTTTCAGGAGGCACCAATAGCTAATTGAAGATCTTTGAGGAATAGGCATTAAACAGCACATCTCTCTGTTCTACTGATTTCTAACTCCCATGCACTATAATTTTAATGAATTGTGAAATTATAGGCACCCTCTATATGAAAGGAGTCAATTAACACAGATAATGAAGGCCAATAAAAGTCCTTTTGTCAGAAATGCCTGCCCTGAAGGGAGCCACCAAAGAGGATGGGTCCATTCTCTACTACCACCAGCACACTGGGCTCCACCTCTTCCTTTTGTTTTAGGGAGTTTGTAGTTTTCTGGGTTCTTTCAGAATTTTCCAAGCCTCCCACCAAATCACCCCTAATAGCAGAGGAAGAATAAAGGCACCTCTTCCCCCCCAACCCCAGCCCTGCCAGGGCAAGGGGTGGTCCCTCAAACTGAGCATAGATAGTCTGAGAAGGATTGAACACATTAACTCTTCCAGAGTCTCGAAGTTACCCTTTGAGTTGGACACATACTAAATTCAAGAGGGCAGGGATATGGGAATGCAAGCTGGTGAGGCCACTCTGGAAAACAGTATGGAGGTTCCTCAAAAAACTAAAAATAGAACTACCCTACGACCCAGCAATTGCACTACTAGGCATTTATCCACGGGATACAGATGTGCTGTTTCAAAAGGACACATGCACCCCCATGTTTATAGCAGCACTATCCACAATAGCCAAAATATGGAAAGAGCCTAAATGTCCATCGATGGATGAATGGATAAAGAAGATGTGTTGTATATATACAATGGAGTATTACTCGGCAATCAAAAAGAAATCTTGCCATTTGCAACTACGTGGATGGAACTGGAGGGTATTATGCTAAGTGAAATGAGTCAGTCAGAGAAAGACAAATATCATATATGACTTCATTGTATGAGGACTTTAAGAGACAAAACAGATGAACATAATGGAAGGGAAACAAAAATAATATAAAAGGAGGGAGGGGGACAAAGCATAAGAGACTCATAAATATGGAGAACAAACAGAGGGTTACTGGAGGGGGAGTGTGGGAGGGGGGATGGGCTAAATGGGTAAGGGGCATTAAGGAATCTACTCCCGAAATCATCGTTGCACTATATGCTAACTAATTTGGATTAAATTTTTTTAAAAAATTAAAAAAAAAAAAAGAGGGTAGGGATAGTGCCTGTTTGACTCGCCATTGTTTCCCAAGCTCCTAGTGTCTAGCACATACTAAGGTATCACGTTATGGCATGAATGAATGGGTATTATTAACCCCATTTTATAAATGAGGAAACTGAGGTTCAGATACATAAGCTGGGTTGACCAGTAACTAAACTAGTGAGTTGCAGAGTTGGGTCTGAAGCTGTATGTCTCAGACTTCTTGTTCAGGGCTCATTCTAAGACCTCCTGGTCATTAAAGGAGAAAACCACAACACCAGCAGGTTTATATGATAATGGAGCTAAACTCCCAGCAGTGCTTAGTAAAGGTTTCAATTTCTAAAGCTAAATGTTAACACATCCGAACTCAGGGCATCTTCAGACTTGAGCTTAAACCCGTGCTATTTTTGAACCTTTCTTCTCAGAAAGCTGTACAAGAGTTTAGGTGACAAAAGAGGAGAAGGGTTGTGTGTGTATGATAAAATATTCACCGTAAAGACTCATGTGTAACTGTGCGACTCAGAACAGCATTTTTGTGCCTGGTCTTGACATAAGTGCATGCCTCTGTAGGTTGCCTTTCTATTTCATAAATCCCCAAAGACTTTAAAATGTCAGCTGTTGCAGAATGGTGGCCCATGAATAATGGGGGAGGGGTCAGAGTGGGCAGTGGTCTGGTCTAGGGTAAATTTGGGGTGTGTGTGTGTGTATGTGTGAGTGTGAGTGTGTGTGGGTCTTGGTCTTTTCCCTATTGTTACATGCCCCTGAAGTCATTGTTGAAAACTGTTTCTATTATTCAGTATTTTTTTTTAATATTTATTTATTTTTGAGAGAGACAGACAGACAGTGTGAGTGGGGGAGGGGCAGAGAGAGGGAAACACAGAATCCGAAGCAGGCTCCAGGATCTGAGCTGTCAGCACAAAGCCTGATGCGGGGCTTGAACCCACGAACCGTGAGATCGTGACCTGAGCCAAAGTTAGACACTTAACCAACTGAACCACCCCAGCACCCCTCTATTATTCAGTATTTTATATGGTTTATTATGCTCATAATAATACTTCTTATGTGATGATGGAAATGTTCTGTATCTTCATTATCTTATACTATAGTCACTAGCCATGAATGGCTATTGAACACTTGAAATGTGGCCTGAGGAACTGAACTTTTAATTTCATTTTGTTTGAATTAACTTAAATTTAAATAGTCACTCTTGGCTTGCTTTATTTATTTATTTATTTATTTATTACATTTATTTATTTTTGAGAGACAGAGCACGAGCTGGGGAGTGTCAGAGAGAGAGGGAGACACAGAAAGCAGGCTCCAGGCTCTGAGCTGTCAGCTCAGAGCCCAACACGGGGGCTCAAACTCATTAACTGAGAGATCATGACCTGAGCTGAAGTCGGACGCTTAACCGACTGAGCCACCCACGTGCCCCTCTACATTTTTAAAAATTCAGTGAGTTTCTGATTTCCAGCATAAATTAGCTAATGAATTATAGCCATTCCATTAAGTTCATCATAAAGTTAGAAACTGCCTATAACTTGTAGAAGTTAAATCTATCGGTTAAGGATTTACTTTCCCTCATTTCAAAATGTGGTGGGGAAATTTCCTTTACCTGATGACAGTGACCACTGGTAACCTTCTTGCCATACCTCATCCTCTCCCCTGGGACCTTGATTCAATGCCAGATTAAGTCCTAGTGGTGTTGTTTCTGTTTGGGGCACATGCTCTCTCACTGCCTTTTGGGAGCTCTTAGGCATCTCTTCATTTCACACCGAGTCAGATTTAGATTTAAAGACCTTTATCAGCCTGCTCTGTGCTGTCTTATACACCTCACTCCCTTTCCCTGTTTTCCTCCTGAATTCGAATTCTCTGGAGAAACAGACCTAATAGGATTATCTGTCTATTGATTGATCTGTCTGTAGAGAGAGATACTGGGATTGAAATTGATTGAGTTTAAGGGTCTTGGGAACTGACAAGTCCGAAACCTGGAGGGCTGTCCTGCCAACTGGAGGCTCAGGTAAGAGTGATGTTGCAGTCTGGAGTCTGAAGGTTGAAAACTGAGGCAGATTTTCCATGCTGTTGTCTAAAGGCAGAATTCCTTCTTTGGAAAAAGTCAGTCTTTGCATTTAAGGTCTTCCACTGATTGAGTGAGGCCCATTCACATTATGGAGGGTAACCTGCTTTAGTTCTAGTCAATTAATTATAGGTATCAGTCACATGTTTAAAATCTCTCTACAGCAACGTCTAGACTAGTTTGACCAAGCAACTGGTCATCATAGTTTAGCCATTTGACCCATGGCAACTCTTTCACTAGATTCAGACAGAATGGTCTTTGTCTCTCACCCTTCACCCATTCCATGTGGTATGGTCTGTGGGCACTCCAGTTCCTACTGACCTGTCAGCAGAAGCCCATTCTGCTCCTTTCTCCATGTGACATATAGCTTTCATTTTTACAAAATCCAATCCACGTTCTGCTTCCCTGTAACTGGTTTCACCCTGACCGATACTTATTCTCGAAAACACAAACACGTGTACTAGATAGAGTGCAGGTATCCCCTGCTTTTCAAGAGTTCATGTTATGCAGCTTCCCTTGTACAAAAACCTACCTTAGTACCCGTTTTCACCAAGTGAAAGAAATCCAATGAGGATTTTTGCTTTTATGAAAAAAGGCAAAAAGCAAAAATAGCATTCAGCGTTTGTTTTGCAGCAAGCCATTACAGAGGCAGCACGTACCCCAGGCAGCAACACTGGCCCCACCAAGCTCCTTCCCTGGGGAACGACGCTCAGCATCTCAGCATCCAGCCTCCATAGCTTTGAACTATGTCTATGAGCATCTGTGCTTTATCTAGATTTATTTTGTGCATCTGTTAGCAAAATGTTTCCTAAGGTATCAGAAAGGCTTAAGAGAGGTTATTTTTTGGATCTGGGAATGCTCAAAATTTTTTCCATAGAAATTAATGATAATTCCTTCTTCACTTTATGCCATTCAGGCTTATAAAAGTTTTCGTAGGAACGCTCTACTTTCACATGGTAGGGCTAAGACCTGCATATACTTGAACTTATCTTTAGCAGCATGGTATTCATTTTGAAAGTAGAGTAACAGATTCTCTGTCTCAGTTTTCTGAGATTATTCCAATGTCATGTTGTTATTTTTCATGAAAGCTATTCTTTAAATAGAAGCTCTAATTTTTTACAATGAGTTGAGATTTTTTATAGAAATAAGTCTTTAAAAAGGAAGGAAAGATCTTTTTCACATCATAATCTCTGATTTTAGATTGGGAAAATAGAGTTAACTATCAAATTTGTGCTTACTCATTACAGAGCAGCTGAATGAAGTCTTGGACCAGTTGAAAATGGTGTTACTTAATTTTTGCTGCCTAACCCAGCAAGGGTTACTCCTTTAAGTATCGAGGGGTGTGGTGGTTCTTAAATGCAGCAGAAATAAGAAGGTGGGCGAAGCTGTGTTTCAGTTTAAACTGGTATCTTGGACACAGGCTGGATGACATGAAGTAGAAAGAGTGGTCTCATTAAAGGAGCATCACGTTGGTTTTAGGATACTGAGTTGAATCCAGACTTTGCCAGTGATTATCCCTGGGTGGTTTGACCAGTCACATAACTGTCTCAGAACCAGTTTCCTTTTCTGTAGGGTATTCTTTTGGAGCCTAAGATCATGCACGTTAAAGTTCTTTGTGGAAGAGTTGTACAATGTTAACAATTATTGTTTTAATAATCACAGTTGTTAGAGAAATTTTATAGGCACACGTGATAATTTGCAGGGAATTCTGTAACAAGGTGACCCGGGTGGTCGTGATTTGATCTTCCATATTGACTTGACCCCATGCTCATGAAGACTTGGTGTAGCTAGGAGGAACAGTGGTGTCCAGCAGCAGATGATGAGTACCTGAAGTAAGTCCATCTTAGATGTGTGGAGAATGGGAGTGGAATTTCAGAAACACTGGGAGAGAAATCTGGCAGGATGTGGTGAGCAGATACACAAGGTTAGAGAAAGGCAAGAGCTAAGAAAAATGCCTGTGGCTCCAATTGGAGAGATGAGGGCAGTGGTGGGCCCAGCAGCCATGATCATCGGCCGTGTAGGTTTGAACTCCAGAGGAGAGTCATGGCTGGAGAGTCTGAATTTGGGAATAATTAACACATAACTAGTGGCTAAACCCAAGTGAGTGGAGAAGGTTACTGCAGGGAGTGTAGCGCGAGGAGACCAGGTGGCTGAGGGTGAACCCCGATGAGCAGTAACTAGGGCCCGCCATTAGTATGCTCATGAGATCTGCTCAAGAAAGGTTGTGAATGAACAAATGAATACATGAGTAAATGCGAAACAAACAGGAATCTGTTTGGCAAACACAGTCAAATGACTTTAAGAGAAAAAAAGAGAAAAGAGAGTGGTGTCCTAGAGTTAAGAAGAGTCAAGACCCTCAGGGTCTAGGCAAATATTGATCTTTATAAAATCTAAATGTGGTTCCTCTGGTTAAAAAGGACTACTCCCCCTTTCTGGTAAACAATTTGGCAGCCTGTACCCAGCCTTTGAAAAGTTAATATCCCTTGACTCATTAATTCCTCTTCCAGGAATCCACCTGAAGGAAGTAAGCAGAGCTGCAAAGATTTATGCACAAAGATGTTTCATATGCCTGAGATGCAAACTTCTCTGGAAGGGCTGGGGACGGGGGGAGGGAGGCATTTACCTTTGCCATCTTTTTAGACGTTCTGGTACTCTACAGTACTATGGTGCAGGATATAAAATTTTCATTAATGTTTGAGATAAAAGATGAGCATTCAAAGAAATCTTGTGCTTTGCCCTCAGGCCCCTATTCTCTGCCCTTGGAGTTACTATAGTGTGAAATGTGGGAGATATGCTGGCCTGCAGGGTGCAGTCAGAGCCTTTGTTGGCATGGTATTCAGTGACATGCACCATATGGCCCTTGTGATTTCCAGTTCACCCTCATTCCTGGCTTCTCCTATCATGATCCAGAAATATTTATAGAAGTCACTTCAATACATCAGGCTGTTGCATACTATCAAGTTTTTGCCCATGATGATTCTTCTTTCTCTTTACCTGCATTACCATTCTCCCTTTATTTTACCTGTCTGGTGAACTCCTATTCATCCTTCAAAGCCTCCTGCAGATTTGGTCCCCAAATAGAGTTTGTCTAGCATAGTATTTTGGAGAAAAAAATTGAATTTGAAAGTGTAAAGTGAGAGGTACACACTCTTGATTCTGTCACACTCCTCACCTCTTCCTACTGTATTACATTATTTCATTTGTTATAGCCCTGACCTGTCAGAAACTTTTCTGCTTCCCCTTAAGGCAGAAATAATCACTGTCATTTCTATACCTTTATATCCATTCCTACATTTAACATGCTCTATGAGAAATTTTTCCAGTATTTACTGCATAAAAGTAATATGCAGGGGCACCTGGGTGGCTCAGTCAGTTAAGCATCCGACTTCACCTCACGACATGATCTCGTGGTTCGTGAGTTTGAGCCCCACTTGGGCTCCATGCTAACAGCTTGGAGTCGAGCCTGCTTCAGATTCTGTGTCTCCCTCTCTGCCCCTCCCCCACTCTCTCTCTTTCTCGCATGATCTCTCTCTAAAATAAACATTAAAAAAAATTTAGAGTAGGGGCGCCTGGGTGGCGCAGTCGGTTAAGCGTCCGACATCAGCCAGGTCACGATCTCGCGGTCCGTGAGTTCGAGCCCCGCGTCGGGCTCTGGGCTGATAGCTCAGAGCCTGGAGCCTGTTTCCATTCTGTGTCTCCCTCTCTCTCTGGCCCTCGCCCGTTCATGCTCTGTCTCTCTCTGTCCCCAAAAATAAATAAACGTTGAAAAAAAAATTTAAAAAAAAAAAAAAAAAAATTTAGAGTAATATGCATACTCATCAGATAAATTTTGAAAAATTACACACTTGGAGAAATATGACATAGCTGTCATGATACTGTGTCTATAAAATTTAGAATCTTGTTTTATTTTTTATTTTTGTTATTTGAGAGAGAGAGCCTGTGAGTGGAGGAGAGGAACAGAAGAAAAGAGAGAGAGAAAAGAGAGGGAGAGAGAGAGAGAGAGAGAGAGAGAGAGAGAGAGAGAGAGTCTTAAGCAGGCTCCACGCTCAGTGGCTTAGCTCAGAGCCTGACGCAGGGCTTGATCCCACAACCCTGGGATCATGATCTGAGCCAAAATCAAGAGTCAGAAGCTCAACTGACTTGAGCCACCCAGGTACCCCAGAATCTTGATTTTTTTAATATAACATTATAAAATAAGCATTTTTGCGCCACATTACTGTAATTGTTTTTCAAAGCTGTTTACAGTAGTTAGCTGAATCTTCTTGAGAGTAAGGATTTCTATTTTTGTTTTTGTTTTTGTTGGGGCAGAGAGAGAGGGAGACACAGAATCCGAAGCAGACACCAGGCTCTGAACCGTCAGCACAGAACCCGACACAGGGCTTGAACTCATGAACCATGAGATTATGACCTGGCCTGAAGTCAGATGCTTAACTGACTAAGCCACCCAGGTGCCCCATTTTGTATCCCCAGCACCTAAGTGCAATGTTGGTCTAGGCCAGTGTTGGGACTTGATACAGTTGAATTCGGGAGCTGAAAAATTAATCAGTCTCCATCTCTACCTTCAAGGAGCTCATTCTGGGAGAGGAGACATACATATTCACTCATTATTTAATGTATTCATTCATTCCACAGATACTTAAAGAGCACCTCCTGTATGTCAGACATCATTCTAGCACCAGGGACAAAGCAGCACACAAAACTCCAGACTTCATGAAATGCATATTCTAGAATAGTGATTCTCAAACTTTTGGGTGTATTGGAATCACCTGGAAGGCTTTGGGCCCTATCCCCAGGGGCTCTGATTCAGAGTTTCTGAAGTCAGCGAGGCCTGGGAATTTGCATTTCTGACAGGTTCCCTGGTGATGCTGATGCTGTTCTCACTTTGAGAACCCCTGGCGTAGAGGATAAGTTTGAGGTACAGGAGGGCAAAGGAGTATGGTTGTCCAGTTAGTTGGGAGAGAAGGGACGTGTCTGATTAATGCAAAGCCTCTCGCAATTTCAAGTCCCAGTAAGGAAAGAGAGGATTGGGATAATGCCCTGTGTCCAGAGTCCTCACCTCCTTCTTCTGGATGACTGTCAGCAGTCAGCAGGGTCACAGAAGCCTGGGACCGATGAGGAGAGAGGGTAGAGCAATAGTGATGGTCAGGAGTGCCTTCTCTGTGCCTGTCCTTCGGCATACCTGCCGTATGTAACGTCTAACCTTCATAGCAACCGCAAGAGAAGTAGGATCTCCCTCCTTTTGTGGATGAGAAAACTGAGGCATAGAAAGTGATATAACATACTCTGGTTCCAGAGTCGTACATCTGGAGCTCCAAGCCAAGCCCTTCTGCCTCCAAACCCCATGACTCAAGTCGAGACTGGCCTGTGGTTGAGCCCCCGGTGGGACCAGCTTTTAATACTTCAACAGTCATAGCTGTTTTGTGTGTGGTGAGACACCCGCAGCAGGGGCTGTGTGCAAGGGGGGCGTGTGCAAGGCGGTGCCGACAGTGCACCTGTTCCTGCAGCACGGTGGCAAATGGAGAGGCTCAGACTCGCGGTTCATGAAAGGGAACGCCACCCGGCTGAAACAGAGGTGTGCAGCTTTGAGGGGAGCTGGGTCACTGTCCTTCCTGTAGGAGCTACCCCTGGAAGTTATTAGTGGTGTTTTCCCACGTATGAAAATTGTGGCAGTTAGGTTTTCGTTTACTTCTACTATAAATTCAGTGCCCTGAGGATGTGCATAACACGTTCAAAACTTTAAAAAGCCACTTTCCCAACCGTTGGGAAGAAGCATAGGCAAGTGATTTCTCAAACTTTTAAGACGAGAACAAGCCACCTCACTCCAGTACGGTGGGAATTGGGGAAGTTAGTGCTGAAGTGGCCCCGTCCCCGAGCATGACACATCTCAGCGGGCTGCCATCGGCTGCAGCTGCCTTCAGTTATCTGGTTTCTATCACGTTAGAGCCACACGGAAGGACTGTCGAAGATCTGTGCTTTAGCACAATGTCCTCGCCTTCTATCAAGGGTTAAGAGTATGTAAATGATGTAAGAAAAATGTCTCTTCGTTTTCTGTAAAACTAAGGAAGACCCATTTGACTCCATAGCTCTGCAAGAGTCATACGACAAATTTCTCTGTTCCTTACCAGCAAATTATGCTTCTCTCTTATTGACCTGGCATGTTTCCTCATTTCATTTAAGGATTATAAAAATCCATGGCTCTCCCTATGTTGCCAGGAGGCTCAGAGCAAGCCTTCATATGCAGTAGCTTCCCTTAACCTCAGGTTCTTTGGTAATAATGATCTCCCACTCTTTTCTCTTAAAACTTTGGTACCTGTGTCTTCCTTTAGAAGGTTTCCAAAACAGCTTCTAAAAGTAGGCAGCTATCACAGATTAATGGGTCAAAAATGAATTTTTGGAATGGGATGGAGTGACTTTAATTTTTTTTTGTTTAACTTTTGAAGAGTGAATTGAGCCAGCCACGGGCATATGTGTGGACACATACATGTCTGAGAACACATATGTACTTGATGATGCCTTGAGAGGCATCCACTTGGTCTAGTGATTGAGAATGAACTTGGGTCTGAGTCAGACCTGGCTTTGAACCTCAGCTACTCACTGCTTACTTTATGACTGTAATGTCTCTGGGCCTCAGTATCCTCATCTGAAATGGAGATAATGATACCATGTGGTGTGTTTGAAGGATTAAACAGACGATTTATGTAAAATGCCTAGTACAGTGTCTGGGACTTAGTAGGTCTACAGTAGACGGTAATCCCTACTGTTGTTGTCATTATTTCTAGAAAAAGCTAGACTTTATAGAAAGACTGGATGGTACATTTGTAGCTGCTGTAGATTGCCTTCTAGAGTGTGCATTGTTGAACTAAAATGACCTTCGGCTTAAAGTTAGGGCGTTTCATCCAAGGAGGGTGGTCACGGCTTACTTCTCCCTTAGAAAGAGTAACTCCATGCTGGTGTTTCTTACTAATTCTCAAATGACAGTGGATGATCGCTACAGAGGCCTCAAGATTTTCTGAGGTCATCCACTCAGAGGCTGGTGACTAAGACTTACACAACTCTGAGGTCTTCACTTCCTGATTTATCTGTAAAATGACCTGAGCATCCTTGCCCAGGATGTCTCTTAAAGCCGATTTTCCAGTCTGGGTCGGCTCTTGCTTGATTTTATTAGGCTGTTACTTTCAATTTTTCTTTCACATACAACTATTACATTCAGTTGCCCAGGGGTATCTGTCAGGGAGGGTAGAGTTAAAGTGCCTTAGTACTTTGTGTGGTCATTAACCCCCCCAACACCCCCCATCTTGCAGGCTCAGGAAGTGAGAAGCAAGTTACCTGTTACCTAGACTGGATGGTGTATCCCATAGCCTACAGAGTCACGAGACAGCCGTAGCAACACCTGTGGGCCCAGCATGGCTTTCAGGTGCCTTTGGCTTAGGCGGAGCACCAAGGAACAGGTGTCTGTCCGTCAGATTTCCCTGCTGTGGGGAATGTGCACACCAGCCTCCACGCAGTGATGATTTCCCCCACCTCCGCCCTTCTTTGCCAAAACAATTGTTTAAAAGAGGAAGCTCTTTGGGTCATAAAATGTCATCTGGTAGTTAGTATATGGCTATATAGACATACTGGATTATACAGTAGCCTGACTGGCAGGAAGTAGGCGATTCATCAGAAAAGAAAAAAAAAAACGAAAAAATAAACTCTTACCAAAATGAACTTCCTCTTTCAAACTCTTTGTTTCAACTCATCCTTTGGAACCTTCTTTCAGCCTCATAGAGAAAAAATAACCAGTAAGGACGAATGCGGTATTGCGAAGAGAGGTAATCCCAGCCCTATTTAGCCACGTGCTTCATAATTTTTTTCATGTTTTATTTTTGAGAAAGAAAGAGAGAGCACAAGCACGGGAGAGTCAGAGAGAGAGACACACATACAGAATCTAAAGCAGGCTCCAGGTTCTGAGCTGTCAGCACAGAGCCCAGTGTGGGGCTCAAACCCACAAAACTGTAAGATCATGACCTGAGCCGAAGTGGGAGGCTTAACCGACTGAGCCACCCAGGCGCCCCCAATATGCTTCATAATTAAAAAGAGCAAGCCCCATGCTGTCTGTCCCCAGGCGGGCCAGGGTTAGGGTGTGGCCACTGCCTAGAGGGACATGGGACACCTGCCACCTTGAGAGACTTCATGTTCAAACTGAATTATCCTCAGAATCCTCCGGTGAGACGTTTTGGATGTTGCCCGTGTCCCCCCTTTGATAGAATAAAGTTCCCTTCACTCAGTCCCCTTCATTTTGTTTGCCTTACAGATCCAGGAGGCTGCAAGTCAGGGCCTGCAATTTGTCGGCGTCATACCTCAGTACCATTGCCCTGCGAGGTCGGCAGGCAGCAGCCCCCCAGTGGACGCCAGAGATGCGGAAAAGGAGCCGGGCAGGTGTGAGAATAACGAGAACCCGGGTGCTCCCGTGGGGATGGACGGCAGCCGGGAGCCAGGCCAGGGCCCAGGAGGGGAGACGCCCATCGCTGAGCAACCCACCTTGCCCTCAGGAGAGGGGGATGGAGCAGAATTTTCTCCGCATGGGCTGAGCAAGACTCTGGATGGGCCGGATGGTAACCTGCTGGAAGTGAGTGAGGAGCCACTCTCGGGAAGTAAGTATGTCAGCAACCACTTAAAAGAGAGGCTAACGGCTTTTCAGTAGTCCCCATGGCATTTTAGGAAAAAGAAATGGAATTAGAGTGTAGAGACAGCAGTCCATCGCACAGGGGAAACTTCATCAGGCATTTTTCCGGGCCTCCTGACTGATTGCGTACTGAAGTTGTGACTTCCGGGAGAGCAGAACCACGGAATTGCCTTCTGGTCGCTCCGACATGTCACGTTCGAAGTAGATTCTAGAACTTAAGGGATTTTCGCCCCATGCCCTTGTGCTACCCTTGAATTGCCCTGCTCTTAGCACAGGAAAAGTGTTAAGATGCTGGGCACCAATGCAGAACGTATGCTCCCTTTTGGTCCCCTCATTTTGAATATCTGCCTAAAGAAAGAAATCAAGAAAGCCAGTTAAGGACAAATTGTGCAGGAAACTGGTGATTCAACTCACTAGGTACTGAAAACAGCCTGATTTCAGGCAGGGCGTATAGTTGACAAATCAGCAGTGTGGAGACAACACTGCCAAAGAGAGGCCACCAGTATGTGAATCCTCCTAATCACATTGTAACGGCCATTAGAGCAGGCATTTTAGGTTGGCAAATTCAAAGAACAACACTTATTAATAGCAGCCAACATTTCTTAATTGTGGTGATGTGTGTGATGTGGGTGAGCTGTAGTATCATTGCCCATTTTACAGCTGAGTAAACTGAGATTTAGAGAGTAAATCTTCTCCCAGGCTAGGAAATTGGCAGATCTGGTCTGTGAACTTATCTTGTTATACCCCTCTACTCTAATAGACTAGTAAGATTTCCTGAGGCCCTCACTTTATGGTGAGTGAAGTTTCTCTCCCTTTCCCTGTAATTCCCTTTCCTTTTCTTTCTCCAAGAAATCTAGCATCCAGCCATTTCCCAAGAGCCAGGCACCTGTCTGAGCTGCGTGGCCTCTTCCAGCCTTCAGAAGGTGCACTGGTAACAAGACTTCCAGGAGACCCCCAGGCTTTAGGGGGCCTGTCTGGGTCATCTTCCTAGTTCATGTTATTATTCATTTCCTGGTTCTTGAAATTAGCCTCTTCTTAATGATGAGGAACAGTTTATGCGCTGAGAATCTAGAAGAAGGTGGAACAGTTTCTTTTGTTATATTAGGTCAGTACTTCCTGGAAAGAAAATTGCGGGGTGGGTCATTCTGGACTTAACTTGCAACGTTGATTTAGAGCGAGAGATTGGCACTGCCTGCATTCTGGGATATATTATGGCTGTTGTTTAATATTATGGCTGGATCCTTCTTAAATATGTACTGAAGTAGGGTTTTTCAGCTATGGGACTTTTCACACTGTTTGAGGTAGACTTCTCCCTCCAGAGTAGCCAAGAGCACATTTAAACCCTGTGTGTGCCTCCTGATGAATGTCCAGGTGTTATTCCAGAAACCTCCCATCTTCTCATTGCTGTTAGGCTACATGTGTTGTTCTGAATCCCCAGAAGGAAGACCGACCTCCTTGGAGGAGCATGCGAGGGTGAGAGTTCAGGGCAGGCACAGCCAGCACCCCCGAAGAAAGGGCCAGGAGTCATGGAGACAGGCAGCACTGTGGTTAAGAAACCGGACCCCACTCACATTCCATTTGCCACCTTCTACCTAGGCAGTCTTGGACAAGATACCCTCCTGTGCCTCAGTTTCTTACCCTGGAAAATAGAGATGCAACAATAGGTTCATATTGAAAGGTTAGGTGTACATTTTTTAAAACGTTCTATTTATTTATTTTGAGAGAGAGAGGCAGAGGAGAGGCAGAGAGAGAGATAATCCCAAGCAGACTCCACACTGTCAGCACAGAGCCTGACCTGGGGCTCCATCTGACGAACCGTGAGATCATGACCTGAGCTGAGATCAAGAGTTGCACGCTTAACTGACTGAGCCACCCAGGCACCCCGAGATGTACATCTGAAGCACTCAGCACTGCTTGACTCTTAAGTGTGAGCTGTTATTATTGGCACACAGGCTCAGTAGCCCTGACCACTGGCCTCCACCTTTGCATGGAGCCCTGGCTTTGAGAAAGGAGGCATTCAATACTGAAATTCCCCTCAGGACTTTTCTGAGATTTCCTGCTTTAGAATCCACCTTTCTCCAAGACTCCTTCCAGACTTCCTGCCCTCTTTGGTTGACTCTAGGGAGAATTAAACTGGGGAGACTTGTCCTAGGACCATTGCCCCCACGTGCCTCCCGCTGGCCTATGGCTGTTTGTCTCCCTCACCCAAAGAGCCCCCTCCGTTGCTGAACCCATAAAGACCCCTCAGCACCCAAGGTGTCCTGGCCTGTGCCTCATTTCTTCAAGTCCCTTCTCTTTACTAGCAAACCAGATCCTGCTAAAGAAGGATGTGTCTGGAAGTGGTCAGGCCAACAGTGGAGGGGAATTTCAGCCACGGGGGAGGGGCGTGTTACAGTACCCCACTTTAATCTCATTCAGTGGGCAGCTGGCTGGCTGTTGTTTACACACAAAGCTGGGCTCTTATCTTTCTGCTCATGAGGCCATGGGTCTCTCTGAAACTTAGGCAGCTTATTGTTATCCTTTGTTCTTCGTCGTGTGGAACAAATGAGCCTTTGAATCTTTTTCATCAGTTAATGAACACGCAGGGGTTATTGGCCACATATATGGCCTTGCTGGGGATAGACAGTCATGATGGTGGTAACTCTCTGGGTGAACTGTTCTAAGTTCCGATGAGCCATCTTGATGGTGCCTCACAACAACAGTTTTATGATGGCGGATGCTATTATTAGCCCATTTCACAGATGAGGAAAGTCACCTTCCATGCTGTCAAGTAGTGACGTTTTATCTCCTAGCTTGAGCATTCAGCCTCCCCGAAGGCCGGACATGTAGGGACCCTGCCCACATTGGTCATGGCCTTCACCTGACCCAAACCTCTCTCCTAAATCTTTTTCCTGAGAAGTCTTACCAGTTCCTTGCACCATCACCCTTCCTCCCAAATCCCCCCAGCTTCCCCTCCCTGCTGCTTGCTTGCTCAGCTTTCAGCTTGCCTTTCTCGCAGGGCCCCCTAAGGAGGGTGAAGTGTTTTTACTCCTCTTTCTGCCAGGTGGGCTTAAATAGGCAATCACAGCAAGACAATTAAAAAAAATCCAGAGGGAGTCACCCTCTTTCCCCCTCCTTCTCCTCGTTTAATTTATTTCCTTTATAGGAGGCCTAGGGGAGCCGGGTCTAGGCTGCGACTGCTCACATGGGGCTTGCCAGTGAATTCACCATCCAGACACGGGGCAGGCTGCCCCTCCCCCTCCCCGTGGGCTCTTGAACGGCCTCTCCGATCCAGAGGTTATGCTCCCCTTCACCCATACAGGTCTCTCTGGGGACCCATCATGTGGTTCTCTTCCTGATCATTGACTTTTATTTCCTGGTCGGGGAGAATTTCCCTGATGGTTTGGTGTCGTTGCTATGCAGAGACGGCCTGAGCTGGTGCAGGGACAGCCCCATGCCTCACTCCTGGACGCTGCCCTTCCCGCTCCTGCCCCTGCCTTATGGTGAACACAGAGCATCCCAGTAGCTCTGCTCCGAATGGCCCCTCGTGATGCATTTCTGCAGATGGGGAGCATGGACAGGCCAGGTGGGGAAGGCCGGTGCTGGGAAAGGTTAGGAAGGTATACCCAGACATCCACCTGTCCCTTGTCTCCTGGCTTCCAACATTCCTTTCTGTCCTTCCCTGGGCGTCTCTGTTGCCAGGAAGGTTCACACAAATTCAAATTGTTCTGCCACTGAATAATACTGAAACATCTTCCAAGCGCTGCCCTTCCTATCCTGTGCCTCGTCACTTAAAATGTTCAGAAATGCCAGTCAGAAACCCAAGCTAGTGACCTCAACTGTACTTCTTGGCCGAGGGGGTTTTATTCAGTAGTCCTCCTTGGCAGCCAGCTCCTTGTGTGGGGAGAGAGAGGAGGTGTCCTCCTGAGTCTGGCCTTTCTGATGTGTGGCCCCGCCTTCCCGCGCCCCCAGAATGGCGCTACCCTGTGGCTCTCCTCCTCCCAAATCTGCCACCTGCCGCCATCTTTTGGCCTTTCCCTCAGTCCATTAACAAACAGCTATTGAGCTCCCACCCGTGGTCCACAGCTCCTGCTTTCTGTGTACTGATGAAATTAGCCTCTTGTTAGATTTGGAAACAGCCCAGGGCTGGGGGTTTGAAAGACTCTTGGCTTTGCCACTTTCCAGCTTGTGATGTTTGGGGGATCCACTTAAGGCTTCTGGGCTTAGAACTGAGGCAGCCCTTCGTGTGGGGGTTGGGAGAGTCACATCAGATGGTGGAGGTGAAAGTGCCCGTAGCTGCTGCTGTCCCGACCAGGGGATTCCCGTGGGGCGCTGTATGTGCCTGGTTTCCCCACTTTGCCTCCACAAACAAGCCCCACCCGGGCCCAGAGGTGTCCTGCTGCTAGTACCCGAGCCTGACAGAAGTCTGAAGCAGTTTCTCTCAGATTCAAGAATCCAAACGGGACTGAGGCCCTTCTGGCTTCTCATCCCATCACAGAGCCCACAGCCCTGCTTCCCAGTGCAAACCTTCCATCTTAGCCCCGCTGCCTGTCACCTCAGCAGAACTTAGCCCCGACTCAGTGCAGCAACCGGGTCAAGTCTGACTCCCACATGTTTCTTCTCCAGCCAACTCACCAGCCTCCTCCTCCTCCCAGTCTAGCCCTGGGAGTCATGCTTTACGCCAGATGCTGCACGCTCCCTTCCCTCCAGGCCGGAGGTCTCTTGGAACATCAGGACCCAACCAGCCTGCCTGCTACCTGCCAGTCACAGGCTCTCTGGAGCCTGTCTCTCTGCAGACAGACCACAGACTTCCATCCTGTGCCTGAATCCCAACTGCCTGGCCTGGGCCTCAGAACTGGGCATCAATTTCCTTCTTCCCTGCTCCTGAGGAGCTTAGCAAGGCCTTCGTGGGTCTGGCTATCAGGCTGGCAGCACCCAGTAAGCCCAGCGCCCCCTTCTCCTCCCCTAGCTTACTGCACTTTCTGGCTTAGGTCAATCCAGCAACATACCTGCATCCCCTATCATATTACAGGGACTTTTCTGGACAGAGGGGATCCAAATGGCACAAGGCAAAGCCCCCCGTGTCAGGGAGAAAGAGAAAGACCAGAAGATTAAAAAATACAAGCAAGACAGTCTTGATTCTCCTTGGGTGCTCTGCCAGTCCAATTCTTCGGCTGTTCTCAGAACATTCTCAGAAACAATGCCTTCCCCCCTCCTTTGGGACTTTCTGTCCCATGTCTGGAAAAATCTTCCAGCTGGGGTCATGGCAGAGTCACAGAGCAGCTGAGAAAATTTAAACAAACTTGGGACTTCTTTTTGGAACTCTCGGTGCTTGCTCATGTGATGATGTGTGTTGGAGAATCAGAATATTAAAACATCAAAAGGCATCATTTGGGGACAGTTTCTCTTGGCCGGTTTCCATGTAAGTAATGAGAAAGAGGACCATGGCCAAGGATACAGCAGGACAGGGGAGTTAACTAAAGGGTTACACATCTGAAATCAGGTTTCTCCCAATATTTCACCACTACTAATCTTTTGGAGGCTCTTGATTCCAGCAGCGTTTCCTTCCTGAAAAATTTATTTCTGTCTCTGGCTTTGGCCCTCCTCCCTGGGGAGGATCCTGATGTGAGAGCTGGGGCTCTGTCAGCACTGCACTGTCTACCTCGTCCGTCGGGCAGTCTGTCTTTCCTTCACCTCACACCCAGCACCCTCCCTTCCCCTTTTGGCCTTCCCCTTTTTCTGTTTCTTTACGCATTTGGGAAAGTTGTGTTTCTGTCTTACCATGCAAGTGGGGAATTCTTCTGGTTGATCAAGTGTTGTCATGTATTTTTGGACTTGGGCCACTGTCAAATTCTCTACTCACCTCTTCCATATAGAGGTTGTGGTTTCTTTTTCTTTTTGATCTATATATATTCGTGCTTGACTATAGCAGATTATGGTGACTGGTGCTCTGGTCCACCTTGGGTCACCTGAGGACAGCTTTCTTAGCCTCTGCCTGAAGGCGTTGTCTGGAATGGGAACAGGCCCCGGCAGGCCACTGCCCCAGGGAATTCATACCTCAGGAGTAGCCTCAATCCCTGAAGATAAATGCCCAGGCTTCCTTGCCCCGTGGCAAGGCAATCGGAGGGATGTTCTGTGCAGTTAAGTGAGCCCCAATGGCTGTGGCAGTAACCTGCTCAGTAATGCACCCTTCCCTGGCTTTCCTCTCTTCCCTATTTCCTACCCCTCCTCCCTCTCTGGGAGGGATTTCCAGGGATCACTTCCCAAATAAACTGCTGGCACTCAAAAACTTACAGGGTCTGCTTTGGGAGAAATCCAGGTGAAGTCAGGGATTCACTAAAGCATTGCTTATCCTCTTGTCCTCAGTAGGTGTGGCTTTTATTTGGACACCTAGCACCTTGGACTGGAAAATGCCTGATCGTGTAGTTCACATCCTGTCCCCGCCAGCTCCAGTCCAATGCTTGATTTCCCTCCATGGCAGACCT
Organism: Prionailurus bengalensis; assembly: GCF_016509475.1. NCBI lineage: Eukaryota > Metazoa > Chordata > Mammalia > Carnivora > Felidae > Prionailurus > Prionailurus bengalensis. The sequence goes on along the minus strand of NC_057350.1, from coordinate 134,554,581 downwards.
TTCTTTGCATGACTCCATTCCTCAAGTGTGTATTTCAAAGTCATGAAATAGTCTGATTACCACCTCTGTACACCAAGCCCTAATTTCTTGTGGGAAAGCATTTACTGGCTGGAGTCAGGCAAATGGACTGAGAAAGGTAAATTGGGGTGGAAATAATAAATAGGCCAGATTTGGTTGTTTAAAATCCAGGTGGCCATCTTTGAAGATGGGCACCTTTCTCTTTCTTTCTTTCTTTCTTTCTTTCTTTCTTTCTTTCTTTCTTTCTTTCTTTCTTTCTTTCTATTTGGTTCTATCCGATGGATAGAAATGGCCCCCCTGGTAGCTTAACTCTTGCTGATGACAAAGTGTCATGGCCTGGCACTGCTCCCCAGAGATCGCTGCTGATGTTTGCTCAGATGGAGCTGTAAAAGACTTCCTTTGCCCGGAATACAGTACCTGTGTGGGATAATTTTAGATGTTGTGTGGATGGACATATTTGGTGTTAATGTGCCTCATCATTCCCTTCTGTTTATAGCAAGTGGTAGTTGTTTCCCTTATGGTCATGAAACAAAGTTTCCTTTTTAAATTCATTTATTTAAATAAAGGAAAGCAATTCTGTTTAAAAGAAGAATAATTCAGCAAGTGTTTGGACACTGCAAAATTGTGAAGTACTTAAGTAGGGGATACAGGGTCCCAGAACGTGGGTCTAGGCCAGGTCTCTCCTGAGGGGAGCATGAGCATACTTTGTCCTTGTTGCTAATGTCAACCATTGTTTATGACCTTTAAAATATTTCTCTGAAAGAAGGGTGGGGATTTTCTTATTATTCCAATAGATATTTTTGGAAACCAAAGCCTATTCCTGACTAGCCTGTGTTAGCAAAGCTTTTTAAGCTGGGTAAACTCTGATTGCTTGACTAAATGAGTAACACAGAAAAAGACCTTCAAGACTTAGATTGAAATTCCAGGTATTTGCTCCTCGAGGCTGATACTGTTCACTCATGGCCCAGCAGCACGTACAGCTGGCGCGGGTCAGCTTCTGGGTGCTAGTGAGTATTGATTTTTGAAGAACTGAGCTATAAATGAAGGAAAGGGAAAGCTCAGAGCCCCACTCCCAGTGCCACCTACCTACCACTCCAGGCAGGAACCCTCATTTACGGGAGCATATTTATTTTTACATATCAGTGGTGTATTTTCGATGTACTTGATTAAGTATTATGGGTTCGGCCCCAGGAAACACCCCTGCTGTTTATAAATAGTGAGTTCAAGGGTATACAAGGTTCCTGGAATTAGAGTAGTATTTTTATTTTTATGTGCCTCTGTATATTCACCTTTTTTTTTTATAAAAAAGAATAGCTCTTACCCAAATACGTCTACTTTTTTCTTCCAAAACACCTTTGTATGGATTTCTAGAAATGTCTACCATGTCCTTACAAACACCTGACTATACACATTGATCCCAGATAACAGCTATTCATTACACGCCAGATTCAAAACCCATGTGCCACCCGCCCGCCATTGGAAGCTCTACCTTTGACGTCCATGTCACTTTCAAGGCTCCCTAACTTAGTACCTGAAATCAGGTTTTATTATTTGGCAATAGTGCAACCTAACAGAAAGTTTACCTTTGATATCATTTCTTCAGGCTCCTAAGAGATTTACTACACTCGATGAGGCAGGTTTTTATCACTCTTTGACCGCTTCTCTCCCACCTTCTTTACAAATCCCAACAGAAATGGAGATCCTCGCCCTTTTCAACAAGCCGAAGAGCCATCAGAAGTGCCGACAATACTATCCGGTCACTATTCCTCTCCGGGTCTCCAAGAATGGCCAGACGGTGAGCGGTTTGGATGCCAACTGGTTGGAGCACATGAGTGACCACTTCCGGAAAGGAGGCATGCTGGTGAATGCAGTCTTCTACCTTGGCATGGTCAATGGTATGGAAGTTACAAACCTTGGGCAGCCCTCATGAACTCTGCTTCTCTTTTCATCTTAGACCATCTTTAGAGCCTGCCCCATTCAGAAAGCCCCGCAGCTGATGAACATGCTGCGTTTGATTTCTAATTAACACCTTGAGGAATTTTCCACAGAAACCACCACCTGTGCTCCCTAAACCTCTCTAGGAGTCAGTCGGCCAGGTATCTTCTAGCACGACAGAGAAAACAAAGGGGTTCTGTTTTTGATGGTGGCCTCAATCTATGTTGCTTGTAAAGACTTTTAAAAAGATTATTCCCCGTTCGCTAATTACCCCCTGGGATCCTGCCGCTCCAAAAGTGCAAATTGTTTGTAGACACTATTACCGTTTGAAGTAGCAGTAGCAGCACCTTGGAATTAACCACTGAGAAATGAATTGAACTGCCTAGTTTCTGTAAGCTCTGTAGAGATACACACTGTTTCTGGGTCTCACAGTCCCCGGTACCCCCTCCCCAGTAAGGTGTTGTCTCTGAGGGAGATAGCATGGTGTACAGCCCTACTGATGGCTGCCCTCCTAAGGCAGAAATTCTGCCCACGATGGAGAAACACGTCAAGCAGAGAAAGGGTTTGGGGTTAACACGACGGCAGGTTGAGTGACTAGGGTGTGTCAAAGCCGGGAGGCGGTTTGGGGAGTGGGGCTAACATGCCAGCACGTAAAGATCCTGAAGGCTGCCAGTCAGCAGGATTTCTAAGTGCAACACAACACCAAATTTGTTGATCCCAGCAAAACCTGGCAGGGGGCTTTGACACCGCCGTCTTGGCTGTTGAGCAGTTCTCTCTCCAAGAATTAGCAGAGTCAGGAACGGAGTTTGGATTCGATCCTTGAAATGCCAGCAAACATCTTTAGAACTAGAGACATCAGTATTAGTTCTGAATGTACATAACTTTAAATCATCTGGAAGTCATAGAACTTTGTACAGAACAGCCGGGTCTTAATTTGGATGTGTGTCCCTTGTTCCTGTCTAAATATCAATATCTAATGCTAATGTGTTAATACAGTAGCAGCAGACATTGGATAGTATAAGGGGTCGCAACCATTCGTAGAATGGACGAATGACCTAAGAAAGGTGGTTGGCTCATTAAGAATACGTGTCACGTGGCACCATCCAGCAGAACTTTCTGTGATGATGGGAATTTTCTCTATCCGTGCTGTCCAGTACGGTAGCCACGACTCACACCTGGCTATTGACCGCTTGAAATGTGGCTAGGATGACTGAGGACCTGAATTTAAAAATTTATTTGATTTTTATTAATTTAAATTTAAATCACTATATATGCTTAGGGGCTAGTAGTGTATTATGCAGTTCTAGAGTATACATTTCATGAATACAACCAATGAAGAGTCCATTTAGTTCTCTGGCGGCAAGGTTGGAAACCTCCCTCTCCCTGAGGAGGCCCTGCATACTTGCAGAGGTCCCGGAAGCCAGAGAACATCACGGTCTGTTTTGAGATTCACCATAAAACACGAGTTGCATCTACTTGGGGCAGATATTTACAGCCCTGATTGATTCATTGGTATTAGAGGAGTCCAGAGAGGAGCCCTTCGCTTCCTGCTTCCTGTAAGGACACCCCATCACCCATCTTGGGTTGTGGCAGCCACTCTTTTTATCTTGTCTTAGGGTCTCTGTGGCCATACATCCTTAACCCTGGGAAACCTATAGTTAGTTACACTAACATCTTTTTTTTTCATGTTTATTTATTTTTGAGAGAGAGAGAGAGAGCAAGTAGGGGAGGGGCAGAGAGAGAGGGGGACAGAGGATCCAAAGCAGGCTCTATGCTGACAGCAGACAGCCTGTTGGGGCTCGAACTCACGAACTGTGAGATCATGAGCTGAGCTGAAATCAACAGTCAGACGATTACCCGACTGAGCCACCCAGGTGCCCCAGGTATACTAACGTCTTAAAAATGTTCAGGAAAGCACTGAAGGTAACAGCTACACAGGCAGCCCCACTTTAGAGAATTAGGGTATCAAAAGGGAAGTTTTCTCTGGTCCTACTGCCCAGCATGTCTGGGGCAAGCTGAGCCCCAAGAGAGGACACCTTGAAAGTTCACAATGCCATGTGAACTTTTGGGCCATTATGGCTTTGGCAATCAAGATAATTTCCTATTCCTTCTTCCTACCCCATTCTCTGACCTTGAGTCCAAAAGCACAGAGAATTCATACAGTTTTTTCTTCAGATTTGACTTGAGTGTTGGAAATGCTGTTATATCCTCCCTTGGCTTTAGCTGCAGTAAATCCTGCCTTCCTGCCTTGAAGACAGAACATGAAATTTCCCCTGGCAAGTGCAACTGTGGAAGCCGAGCCCCAAGCCTATGACATGTCTACGGCTCGGCCACAGCTGCACGTCTCAGTCTCGGAGATGGCTGCAAAATTCTCAGAACAAAATTTATTTAAACCCACTCAAACTTCAAACGCAATTTCGCCCTGTCTGGTTCGATGTGGGGGGAATGTGACTTGGGAGTAATGCTCAGTGGCCAGGGTGTTTCTGCTCTGGAAAAGCCCAAGGTTTCCGTTGGGCAGGGATGAAATATACATATGCTCTTTTCCCAGAATTAAAAAAAAAAAAAAAAGGCAAGCTAATCATAATTATAAAAAGGAACCTGTTTCTAATAAGATAATTAGTGTCCTTACAAGTAAACCTGGCAGAGCTAGAAGCACATCTTTAAGCTGTTTGCCACCTGGAAAAACACCAGTCCTGATTCTTAAATGGATATTTATACTCTGAAATATTTTCCACAGAGTCATAAAACTCGTGAGAACTTTGTCCCATAAACAGGGTGATGTTTTAGCTTGAATCGTTCAGTTAAGACTCCAGCTCCTGTTTTCAAGCCTTTACCCCTCGGGGACATGGAAGGACTTTAACGGTCCTCAAGTTTGGGCTTCTACTGAGTCTCCAGAGCTCCTCCTCTGGAACTTTTATTAAGCCTTAGAAGGACCAGGTGTCTTCAGCTGGGGTGGCTGTGCCCTTGGGCCCTGGCAAGCAGAGGCACAGATAAAAGAGAAGCATAATGATGCTGATGGTCTCCTAGCAGTTACTATGGGTTGGTGCTGGTCTGAGCAGTTCAAACACAGCAACTCATCTAATCCCCACAACTCAGTAAAGTAGATACCATCGTTATCCCTGTGATACGGCTGTGGAAACCGAGGCACAGAGTGGTTAAGTCATTGCCAAGGTTGCCAGCTAGTAAGTGGCAAGAAAGCAGTAAGAAGAAAGAAGGGTCAGGCTAGGGAAAATGGATGTGAGGAGGGGGTAAAAGAGGTGGCTGTGTTGGCAAGAGGGTCAGGCTCCCAGTGAGGCCTTGGGTGACCCTTGAGAAGGAAGGGGAGCTTCAGAGTCACCCTTAGAAAGTAGCAGGGCCTGGACTGCCAGCCACCTGTGTAGCTGCATCCAGGGGTGGGTCAGACAGCAGGGCAGACAGGCACACAGAAACGCTACCCGATGAGGCAAAAGCTAGAGTCTGTGTTGCCAGCAGATGGGAGAGGCCGGGAGGGGAATCTTTCTGCCATTGGTGAGGAGTTGGGTAGGTACAGGAGTCCAAGGTAAGGGCAAGGTGGAGCTGGGTGCCCACCCTCTAAAGACCCACGCAGGAGCCTGATTTCTCACCAAGGGCCTTCAGGCCTGCAGAGTACCTGCTGCTATCACTGGCCATCGATGCTACGGCTGCCACCATCAACTCTCCTTGCCTGCCCTGGTCTTCCCTGTGTCCCCTGGCTGGCCTTGTCGTTTTTTCCGCCCCTGCCCTATCCTTGTTCCCACCTCCCTTTTCCCTCCCTTGGCCCTGTGCTGGCTCTCCTTCTCCTGCTCCCCTGGCCCTCCCCTCACCCTCTCCTAGCCCCACAGTCCTTACACCCCTGGCAGTATCGTCTTTATCCATCCCACATTCAAATGTTTTCAGTTGGGGGTGCCTGGGTGGCTCATTCGGTTAAGTGTCTGACTCTTGATTTTGGCTCATGGTTTGTGAGCTCGAGCCCCACATTGGGCTCTGCACTGACAGCATGGAGCCTCCTTGGGATCCTCTGTCTCCTTCTCTCTCTGCCCCTCCCCTGCGCGCTCTCTCTCTCTCTCTCAAAAGAAATTTAAAAAAAAATGAAACATGTTTTCATTTGTTTCAAAAATGTCCTTGGGGGGCGCCTGGGTGGCACAGTCGGTTAAGCGTCCGACTTCAGCCAGGTCACGATCTCGCGGTCCGTGAGTTCGAGCCCCGCGTCAGGCTCTAGGCTGATGGCTCGGAGCCTGGAGCCTGTTTCCGATTCTGTGTCTCCCTCTGTCTCTGCCCCTCCCCCGTTCATGCTCTGTCTCTCTCTGTCCCAAAAATAAATAAAAAACGTTGAAAAAAAAATTTAAAAAAAAAAATGTCCTTGGCAGCAAGTGGTCTGATGGTCTGAACCAGAATCCAGTCCAGCATTATGCACTGCATATGGTGACCATATCCTCACTTCTCAAGTTTTACCTAAAAGAGTCCTTTTTTATAAGCCTTGCTCTTTGAAATAAACCCAGCCTCGTACACTGCTGAATGTCCTGCATTATTTGTCTGTGGTCGGTGCCTTGTGATGTCATTTACCTAATTTCTCTAGCCTCTGTATCCTGTACACTGGAATTTAGTTCTAAGGCCTTGATAAATTAAGCACTGCGACCACAGTACATTCTAGATGCTGTTGGGTTTTAAAGTTGCATCTCATCAGGAGACACATTATACCTACATGTTCCTCCATTCCTATCCTTTTGATAGATTGTCTTCATTGAGACTGTCCCTGATACCCCAGCCACATGTAAATCCAAATAACATTCAGTATTTATATCATCATTTTTGATGCCCAGCATAACCTAAATTACTTTATATTTGCAAAATACACAAGTTCAAAGTGTACCTGTTTCAAGTAGAATACACATACTACATTCACGTAGAGACTACAAACCCTCGGGCAGGTTCTGCATCTGTACTTCTTAGCACCCCAGTGTTTGTACACCGTGTGCTGTATACAGAAGGTGACTAATGCAGGTTTCTGGACGACGCTCGGTAGTGCCGATAGCAATGAGGGGAAAAGCCGGTATATGGGCGTGTATCACAGGAACCCGGGGAATTGAAGAGCTAGGTGTAGGCGGAATGGAAAGGAAGAGAGATGAGGCAATCCCAGGTGCTTCCAGCAGCCACTGCCTGGGAATGTTTGGCCTACTGATTACAGATATGGCCTCTGTTTCAGAGGAGCCACTTACTAATGTGGGGGTAGAGTTCCCTTATGCCATAGATGCATTTTCCCTTATATTCATAGCACATCTTCAAATGACTTTTTTATTGGAGTATAGCACATATCGAGAAAACTATGCACGTTATGAGGATATAGCCCAGAAGATTTTCACAAGGTGAGCACGTCTCTGTAACCAGCACCAGATCAAGAAACAGAATGTACCAGCCCCATCAAAGCCCCCCTCATGCCCCTCATAGTCCCTGGTTCCCAGGGGATGACCACAGTCCCAACTTGAAACACCATAGATTAGTTGTAAACTTCATATGAATGGAGTATGTGAATGAACGCCCTTCTTGTGTTGGGCTTCTTTCACTCGTTGTATTTGTGAGATCCATCCACAGTTTTACATGTAGTTGCAGATCATTTCTTCTCATTGCTATATACTCTCCTTTAGGTCGATAGATACAACTACTCCGCTTCCAAGTGTGTTTTTTGTCCCATCTAAGAAAGCATGGCGTCTGCATAGATTTGGCCCCAAACTGAAGCCCTAAGGCCAGTCTCACTGTGACATCCCTGGGATGGCACCCAAAACACCAGACATGGAGGATGGTGTAGTGGTCAGGCTGGGAATCTGAGATGTTCATCGCCACCACTAGCTGGAGCCCCAGCACCCAGCACACAGAGTGCTAGCTCAGTAAATACCTGTTAGTTACTGAAAGGGCACAGGCTTTGGAATCGAACAAATCATACTTTTGATCTCTTTTGCCCCTTGCATTCCCTTTGAACATGGACACGTGATTTAACTTCTGAGACCTCCATTTTCTCACCTACTAAGAAGGAATGATTAGCCTTGCAGATGTGGGGGAGGGATTCAGGGAGAAACTATGAACTGTGCCTGGGCATGTGCCTCACATCCAGCAAACACCCAATCAGAACGTTTCTTCCCCGTCTGGTTGGTTAAATGGCTCCGAACTTGCGGGTTCACCTTGCTGCAACTGAAGATGGGTTGTACCTCCTCTAGGTCACTCACCACTTCAAAGTTAGAATGCAGGAGTGAAGGCAGGCCAACAGCAGCTGTGAATGCTCAGGAAGGAGAAGGCAGTAGACCTGCTCACTCTTCTGATAATATCAGTCAATTAGGCACGGTATGATCGGGGAGCAACATGGCACCATTAGCCAGGATTGGTTAAACGGCGATTACATTTATGGTGGGGTCATAGGTCATCGTGACAGCAGTCACATGTGCAGTTATGGTTATACATTTGGGACGTGCCATTCCTGGCACATACGGGGTGCTGTGAGCACCATGTAGCCTCTGATGGGGAGAAGGGGCTCTCAGAGACTCAAGGAAATCTGTTAGGCCAGCTACCTCAGTGGGGATGGTTTAGTCCAATCTAGCTTGTTAAAAGGAGAACGGTGACTTTTTCTTTTTTCATCTCCTGTAATTAGACCACATACGTTGACCACTCGTCATGGTGTGCACATTTCCAGCTGGACTTTGGGGAACAGCACCGAGGATAAGCCTGAAGCTTAGTTTGCTAGGTCTCAGAGGCTGCAGGGAAAGAACAGTTGCCCTCCCAGAATTTACCTCTTGGAATAATGGGGCGAATCCCCTTTTCACACCTCCTTTTTATAAAATCATAAGCTTGGAATGTTAAGGTGGCCTTTTGCCAAAAGACTGGCATCAAATATTTATACAGTACTGGGGCAAATAGCTCTCTGTGCACAGTAGGGAAGCATCTTTACTTTAATAAAAAATGCAGTGATAATGGAGTGTTTTCCATAGATGTAGGGTGATTTAACCTTTTACATTGGGAGCCTTCACTGTAAGAAAGACCTATTTATACCCAGCTCGGTGTGCATCACAGCAAGGCTGAGCCAGGAAGGTAATGAGAAGACGCGGAGTGGACGAGGCCGTCAAAACAAGGGGTTCTTTAAAAGCCCAGCTGTCTGCTCTCCGTGGTTCATTGGCTTTTTTGCTGTTACAGATGATCAAATTTTGACAGCCATTCCGAACTTGCTTTGTAGTTAGTAGGTGAATCAGCACTCCGGATTCAGAATAGCAGAGCAGTGGGCTGAGGGGCTAGAAGGCAGACGGTGGCTGAGGCAGCTGGTAAATAAGGACCTGGTTTATTCCTATTTCACACCCCAAGTCTGGCCATACATCTCCCCACTGACCACACAGCCCTCCTCCCAGGCCTGTGACCAGGGAGGAAGCAGAGAAAGCCAGGCAGTGGCTGGGATGGTCTGGATGGACTATGGTGTCTCATTCCCTCTTCTGGACCTCAGCTCCACTGCACGGTACTGTTGGCAGGCTAAATGCCATCGTAATATTTATGCCAAATTGGGTACTCTATTACTTAAAGCAAAGATAGGCACAATTTAAGGTCTTGGAGATTTTCCATTGAGATTTGTACGTAAAGACTTTGGAGATTGGAGATAACATATTTTGGTAGGAGTCTTGTGGGGATTTGTGCTGTATTGGTCTAATCCTGAGGGAATCATTGAATGTATTCTGGTCTCAAGCATCCCCAGGTCAGGACTTGGGAAAGCTTTACTCAAAGTGGTTCTATAGGGTATTCCTACTGTGGCAGGAGCTCCAGCTGGATCTTTGTTCTTCAGAACTTTAAAAGTGAGCTTTACTATGGTTCATCTTGTCCTGAGGCCCCAAATACCTACAATGTGGTTTAAAGAGAAGCCCTGTTCTTTGCTGGTTATCTCTGTAAAACGTTTCTTAGGAGGGCAGCGAATAAATACTTGGGGAAAACTTTTTAGCAGAGCAGATGACAGAGGCAACCTTAGTACTTTTGCTAAGGCTGTTTGATAACACACTCTCAGTTTAGGAAACTAATAAGAAACTGGAGCATGGTGTTGATGAACTTAGATTGATCTCACTTAAAATGGAGTATTATCTCGTCATATTGGACAAGAATGCTGTGCTCCAGGAATTGGTCTCACGGCTGTGAGTCATTGAGCTGGTCACGCCTCTCTATCATTCTGGAATAATCAAGAATATCCCCAAGCCAACCAAAGTACACCAGTCTCATATTTCTTAGGTTTAGGTTGGATGTTGTATTAGTCAGCTATTGCCACAGTACTGCTGTGTAACAAGCCCCCCCAGAGTCATTGGCTAAAAACAGTACTATTCTCACACATTGGTGGGTTGGCTGGAGCAACTCCATGAGGCAGTTCTGCTGGTCTCAGCTGGGCTCACTCTCAGGTGTGTGGGTCAGCTGATCTAAGCTGAGCTGCTCTTGGGCAGCTGGGGCATGTCCTCTCAAAGTGGTGGCAGAGATAGAAGAGGTTAAGTTTAACCACAAGGGCTTGCCAAGCCCTTGTTGCATCATACCTGCTAATATCCCATTGGCCAAACAAGTCACATGGATAAGCGCCTAGTTGGCTGGTCTCCCCACCCATCATCTTAGTCTTGACTTTCTTCTCTCCTGATTCCACTGCTCTTGTGGTCCTTGGCTACCCCTCATTCACTGTGCATCCCTACTCCAGCTGTATCCTCTACCTAACTCTCAAACCCTGAAGATCCAAAAGCCTTCCTTGCATGGTTAAGTACATATCTCTACTCAAAATGAGGAGACCCGTTTTGAAAAATACCCAACCACTGCCTCCACCTGCACTCTCTCCCCTTAGCCCACTTGATATTTTTATAGCATTTATCACCTCTAACATTATGTCACTGTCTCCCTCCCCACACTACAAGGTAAGCTCCATGGGGCAGAGACTTCATACGTCTTGCTGCCTGAAAGATCTCCGATGACCACAGGAGTACCTGGCACAAAATAGATGCTAGGTAGGCACTGGAATGAATGAGTGAGCAGCTAGAAGTGTTTTCAGTATAAGCTTAAATGCTTCCAGGAACACAGTACTCACTCTTCTGAGGTTTTACCTTCCATTTTTTAGACTACTCTAAGGAAGGTACTTTCTGTTTATATTGTACTCACATTTTCTCCCCATAGTTCCTAAAACTTTTTGATTCTAGCTCTGCCTTCAAGAGCCATGTAGAGGAGAGAAAAAGAAAATTCATTTTCATCTGTGTTGTCTGTTTGTATGATGCTTGTGTTAACTCTTGCATTAATCTTGTAGAAAAGGATAAGAAGAAATTCAAATTATACCTAATCCCACCAATCATAAGTGCTGCTAGATTTTATGTATTTCCTTAAAGTTTGTCTAACCCTTCTTAACATAAAAAAAATTCACATACAGCTCATACCGCAGGCTTGTATCCTGTTTTTTTTTTTCTTCTTTATAACATTGTCTCTAAGGAATGTTTCTGAATCATTACATTCCCATAATTTTTTTGTAGCCACATAGTATTTAATTATATGGAAGTCTCCTAACTTATTCGACTACTTTTCTATGGTTGAATATTTGAATTGTTGAGCATTTAGATTGTTTATGTTTTTAAGGAATTTATAAGTCATGCTGGGAGATAAATATTTGATGGCTTTAGTGGTTATTTCCTTAGAATAGGCTGAACGAGGTAGAATTTCTGGGTCAAAGAAGATGGGCTTTTTTGTTTCAGGCTCTTTCTTTAGACCTTGTGAAATTGCTCTCCTAAAAGATTGTACAGTTAAAATTCCCTTAACCACCATAAGCTTTTTATACACGTATAAAAAATGTTAAGCTTAGCCATTTATTTATTTATTTTTGTTGTTGCAAACAATTTTCTCATTTAATGGCCTTTCAATTGTCTTTATGAGGTCTAGTGGAAGACAGAAGCTAAATATTTGTTAAGTGTTTACATCTGTCCGTCTTTTTCTTTGTGGCTTCTGGGAAATGCTGACAGTTCCTGAACTCCAATGTAATACAAAGGACTTTCTGAATTTATCTCCCTTTCTGTTAAAAAAAAATCATATTATTATGTGAATTATCCTTCTAAAATAAAAATAGTATATCACTAAAGATAGTTTTAATGTGAATTGCCATAACAAAATACCACAGGCTGGATAGCTTAAATAATAGACATTTATTTTCTCAGAGTTGAGGAGGCTAGATGTCGTCCGTGGTTAAGGTGCTGGCAAATTCAGTTTCTGCTTGAGGCCTCTTTTCCTAACCTGCAGACAGCCACCTTCTCTCTTCTTCATCTGGCATTGCCTCTGTGCAGGGAGAGGGGAGGGGGGTCCCTCTGGTGTTTTCCTGGTAAGGACATCAGTCTTACCAGATTAGGACGCACCGTTATGACCTCATTTAACCTTAGTTAATTCCCTAAAGGCCCTACCTCCAAATACTGTCACTTTGGAAGTTAATGCTTCACGTATGAATTTGGATGGGGGGAGGACACAATTCAGTACCTAATGGTGTGATTGATTTGTAGATTAGAATCCAGGGACCAGGAGTGATTCTGTGTACACGTTCCCATGTCACAGATGAGAGACCAAGTCCCTGAAAGGGGTCACGTCACTTTCCATGATAGAGCATGGATCCAAACCACCTGCTTCTCTGTCTAGTCCTCTTTCCCACAATCTCTTCTCTAAATGAATTTAGGGCATTTAAAAGCCATATTAAAAAAAGGAGGAGCGGCAGAAAACACCTCCCTTAATGTCTTCTGCTGTGGCGGGGACTCTGTTGTAATTTTCTTTATACTCTCACTGCCTAAGACAATGAATCCTTCTTGAATCCTGTTTTATGTTTAACGTAACGTTTATTGAATCATATAGAACTCAGAACCTGGCACACTGACCAGAGCAATGCCCAAGGAAACATTTTCAGTGGTAAATCATTTGGGAAAATTCCCCTTTCCCTCAAATTCTGCCTCTTGACAAGAGCTAAAGCGTCATCTGTACAGCTGTCCACATCATGAGAACTTCTAAGAATCAGCGCATCTAGAGTGCATCCGACAAACTCAGATCTGCTGTGTTATATCTAGCCCCCCTTTAAAAAAAACCTTCCACCTAAATATAGTTTTCTTCTAAAAACTGTCTCTAAATGACTGTGTTTTACCCTGAATAAGTTCTCCCCAGTGCATCCTGACGTTGGAGCGTGAAAAAGAAGGTAAACGCGTGAAATCAAATGGTGATTGCTAACAATGAAATTTGGGCTCATAAAATCAAGGATATTATTCAGAACTGCGAGGTAAATTAGTCTCATTCATTCTGATGGGGCTAGACTCTATGGCTGTGTGTGCCTTCTTTAATTAACATGCTGAAAAGATGTTCTGATTGGGATTATTAATGAATGCAGTGAAAATTTTTGCTGCTTGTAAGGCTTCTGCCACAGACGGTTTACAGAACTCCCCCCGCCTCTTTTCTTTTTCCACAGATTCCTTACACAGCCTGACAGATGGAGTATTCATCTTTGAAGCTGTTTCCACAGAAGATAGCAAAACCATGCAGGGCTATGATGCTATTGTTGTCGAACAATGGACAGTCCTGGAAGTAAGTGTGAGATTGGCAGTGGTGCTTCCTTTGTTTGGACAATGATTGTTTTATCCGCTTGCTGGGTCTGACCGTGTCTGCTGTGGCTTTCCTCTGAAAGGCAGTTTGACCTGGGTAGACCTACAAGGCCCCTTTCAAATGCTTCTGTGCCCTCCAGTTGGGGCATGGGCCCCACTTTCCCTTTCTGTAGGAAAAATAGTGTGCGTGCTGGACCATTGGGTGGAAAGAGGTTCTTCTTTCATTCATTTGCATATCACTGGAAACTCCAAGTGACATACGTGAGGCCAACATACAGCCTGTGTCCACCGGAATGAGAGCAACATGGTTGTTGGTGTTAGACCTTATGCCTCCCTCTGCCAAGTATCCTTGGAAGAAATTGGTGCATACGCACTCAGTCTTTGACAAAAAGCCCATGAGGCAAGTACATGACTGCCCCTATTTCACAGATGAGGAAACTGAGGTTAGGTCCCTGGCCCAAGGTTACGCAATAAATGCTGAAGGATGTCCTTGAGAGATGTTGACCCTTGAAGCCACCAAACTGCTGTGGGCAGAGTAATTCCTTCAGCCACGTCCCACTGGGACATTCGAAGACCTGATTTCTTTCGGAGATTCGCCGGTGTGTACTTTGAGGGCACTGTAGAAGGGTGGGCTTCTCAGACTCATCTCTTGTCCATCCAGCATCTTGGGTGTAAACGGGCAAGCTGTTTAAACATGCGGGACTGATTTCTGAAAGGATTTCTTGAGGAGGCCCTGGAAAAACACAGGGTTAGCATCGCTCGGAGGGCCCTTGCCAAACCGGGCTCTCTGTGCCAGAGTAAGACAGGTGTGGGTTCAGCTCTTTGTGAGGGGCATGGGCTGCCGGGACCCACCAGACAGTGGGTGCTTGCCACGTCTTTGTGCCCTCTGGCTGTGCCCCCTGCAGCCTGATGGCAGGCAACGCCCTCACCTAGTTGCTGGAGGGCGGTGGGCACCCCAGCGGTCTGTCCCCTGTCCTCTACGCCGGCAGCAGTTCTGAGCGGGCATGCCTGCATCTGGGCAGTGATGTGCAGTAACTGCTTGCCAGGAAGGGGACAGAGTGCAATGGAAAACTGTACTAATCAATCAGAAATTGGAATTCCAAAAACACAGCATCCAGGGCTCAGTTAGATGAGGGGCCAGGAGCCCTAAAGGAAAGTAAGGAATCGGGTCATGACCTGGTTTGCCATCAGGCTCTGCCAGCTCCCCCTGCCTGACCTTGGTCTCATGTTCCTTTCACACACACACACACACACACACACACACACACACACACACACACCGCCTCGGGTCCCTAGACATCCTGAATTTAAGATGGGGCCATGCTGTTCATCCAGCCCACCTCATGTGGTCAGATGAAAGATGAAATAACAAGGGTGCCAATTGAGGATCTTAAGGACCCTATTAAAACAGCCCACAGGCTTTAACACTCAGTAACTCTGTTTGCTCTGTCACACTTAGCCTTCACAGCAAGCCACATGTGGCTGCACCAAAAACAAGTGCATGTGTGGAAGTGATTGACGGGTCACGGGACGTGTGCAACATCTCTTGCCATCAGCACATTAAAATGGCTGTTAAGGGAGGGCACCGCGGTTTCCTCAAGAAAGGTGGTTTGATGGTTTTGATCCAAAGTCTCAAAGTGTGCTCCTAGGACCAGCAGCATTGGCGTCACCTGGGAAGTTGCTATAAATGCAGATTGTTGGACCCCACCCCGGATGGACTGAATTAGAAACTCTGGGGATGGGCCTCAGCAATCCTTTTTCACAAGGGAGATCCTGATTCACGGTTTTAAGAGCCAGTGTCTAAAAGAACAGGATAGATGCCGCTCTCACCAGATGTCTGTGGTTGTGTGTTGGTTGATGAAAGTTGTGATAGGAAAAGTACCCCAGTGGCTTGTCTTTCTTCAGCCTTTGAAATTAACTGTGACCTTGATGAGCAACTGGAGTGAATGCATCCTATCTAAAATGTTTGTGGGAGGAAGTTAAGGTTACAAACTAAAATAAGGACACGATTGTCTTTTTAATTAGAAGAGGTCAATTTTATGGGTTAAGAGGCTAGATCAGGAAAGATGAACATTTATTCAGAAAGCTTTCCTGGCTGTGCAGATTGGTTTCCATTAGGTTGATTTGTTAATTTTATTTCTTTCTCAGATGTTCGAACTTTTTTCTCTCGACCTCCTATTTTTGTGCATTAATCTATTTGGTGTTATTAGTGTTGGGTCATGTCGTCATTGTCCCTCGTCCCCTTCTCTCCCTCACGGACACACGCACATGCACACGCGCACGCACACACGCACACACGCACACACTTCAGGAATGCTGTGGCTTTTCTCCAGAGATCCTGGGAAATGGCATAGGGTTTTAAGACCCACAGTGGGCCCAGTGGTGTGCACCAGCTTGCGAAGCCGGTTCTGTGCCTCTCTTTCCAACTCCGTATTCAGTGACGGATTCAGTCATTAGTAGCTTGAAATTGTGTTTGTGGAAGTACCTCACCATGAAAACTGGCAAAGCCTGGAAATTAGGATTCCACCCTCCCACCCCCACCCCGGCTCAGAGAGCCAGTTGTAAGCATTTACCAGCACATCACTAGATAGGCCTTTATTCCATCACATGTTGACATTATGATAGGCAGGTGTGGCTGGCATCCAGTTGGGCAGAAACACATTTTCTTAATTTTCCTGATAGTGACAAGTGAATTAATGGTTTTGATGTAGGTGTTCAGCCAGTTCTCCCCCCGCACAAGTCTTCAGTCTCACTCTTTTCTCTGGTGCCTTTGGAGCATTCCCAAATTCCCCACAGTAGAAACAGACCCCCGTCCATTTTAGCAGCGTCAGCTTCTGAGTGCCATCTCTTTAGGACTAAAGGAGGGGAGATCTCTTCTGGACAGACTGTACCCCTGGGCATATGGGTTTCTCTTCCTCTTTGCGGCTGTATTGGCAGACTTAAGGTCAGCTCATAGGTCGCCTCCTTCAGGAAGCCCTTCAGACTCCTTCAGAGTGAAAGACTCTTCCTTTGTGTTTCCGTAATTCTCTGTGCATAAGTCTGTCAGCTCCTATTATGATCACTATGATTTCTTTATCCACTTTCCTTCCTTACTGCGAGTTTCTCGGCGTGGGCACGTTCATCTTTGTTCTCTAAGGCTTCCAGTAAATGCTTCCTGAATTGGATTGCAGGCCTTTTGGTTCAGCGTTAGGTACACATACACTTCTCAGAATGAAGCGTGAATCCCTCAAGAGCTTTTAAACACACAGGTATCCAGGCCCTCCTCACAGAGGTTCCTTTTCAAGCCCACTTTGGGAATCCCTGCCTTAGCAGAACCACATGGATACACTGTATCCCACCCAGCTGGCCCAGCAGTGTCCAGTCCAGGGCAGAACCCACAGCTCAGCTCTTTGAAGAGGATGTGTCAGAAGTCCCCCCTCCCCCCACTGACGGCCCCCCTTCTGCTGGCCCCTCCAGGTGTGTGGGCCTTTGTCCAGCAGCCTCACCTTTCACCCTTGAGACCCACCTGCTTCCTCTCTTCACCCTTTTGGCCTCTGGGAAGGGTCTTTCCTGTTCAAGCCCTGGGCAGATCCCTCTTGGCTTGTGGTTGACCCTGCCTTTCTGGCAACCTCTCCCCTTCCAGGCCAGCCCATAAACTCCTGGGCTCTGGCCACAAAACACTGCCGACCAGCTTGTTCTCTTTGCTCACAGTTGGGACTGCCCTGTTCCTTTTCTGCCTCCTGCGCACATTAGTATCCTCAGCTCGCAGTACACACGTGCCATTCCAGTCGAGCCACATCTTCCCGGCTTCCCTGTCCCCATGTGCACGTGCACACGTGGACGCTTTCATGAGAAAACCTACCTAACTCTTCACAGCTCTGCAAACACCGCAGCGTGTTGGAAAGAGAAGGTAGACTCTGGAGTCTGGTCTGGGAATGCATCCTGGCTGTCTTATTCCCAGCCGAGTGACTGAGTGTACCCCCTCTTTGTTTTTCCATCTTTCAGCTGTATGAGTGGGAACACTGTCAGCCTCTCCAAGTTGAGAATTTAAAAAATGATATATTCGAAAGTTGTGAGTGTAGCTCTTGGCATATCGTAGGGAAATAGTACTTTCTTTTATTGGCCCCCTGGTGTCATCGGCTAGAAAGATCCTCTCCCGGTTGCCTTGCTCTTGCTCTGAAAGCACAGCAGAGGTTGGGCAAGGGAAAAGTGTGGAGCCAAACGCATTGCGTGTTTCTCAGTTGGAAACCTGTGGCAGTTTTGAGTAGTATGAAAGCCCGTCCGCACAGCATCTGTCATGGGTATTTTGTTTACTTTCTTTGAGTTTACAATTTAGAGTGTGAGCAGAAAGGGTCCTTCTTGGAAAGAAAGGGGGAAACTACAGAGATGAATAGGTCATATGGATGAGAGACGGAAAGACAGAGAGACAGGGACCCTCTTTTTTCATTCTGAGGTTGCATGTCCTTCAGCCTGGGAGCCCATCACTGCTTATGGACACCATCGGGTGCCCTTGAGGCCTTAGAGCCTTCTCTGTCTTCACCCCTCTCCTTGGAATGAGCCTTCCGGTTCATCAGCGCCCCTTGTGAAATTTGCTGCCAGAACTGACCATGCGATAACAGTAAAAACTCTTTTAGCTGATGCAGTTGGTATGGTGGTTAGAGAGTTAATTGAAAAGCCAATTAAAAAGAACCAAAGAAAATCATATTCATACCCCCACACATTTTATTTTAATGTAAAATATATAAACATGCATCCATTTGCCCATCTTTTAGAGTTTGAGGTCTGCTGATTGGAATTTCACTTCACCTTTCTTGTGTAAACCACACCCAAGGTGTTGCTATCACCAGTGTCCTGGGGCAGTGTCTTGAAAGTCTAGGAAAGGGATCTGACTGCCGAATCCTTGATTTCATGATTTTTTTTCTTACTCTTTTCCAGCCCCCACCACTTCTAAGTCAGCCATAGTTGTTATTTTTAGGCAACTGCACTTTGTCAAATCTCTTCAAAGCATTCTACTTAGTTTTCCCAGAAACAACTTCTTTTGCCTTTACCATCAGTTTAAATAATGTAAATGAAGACACATAGTGATGACAGTGGGTCTAACTGACCTACGCAGGTCTGGGAGCCTGTGGGACTCAGCCTGCTGTGCTCGGTGGCTGGGATCAGGGGGCCGTGAGCAAGCTGGAGAGGAGCCTGCCACCTGTGAGCACTTGGTCCTCTGACAGCTGGACTTGGGCTTCTGCTCGTCCAGCAGGTGGTTGGATCAACTTTGGGGCAGCCATGACAGATTGCATCATGTAAGGTGGCACATAGTCAGTTCTCCCCATCCGCTCCCTGTGTATTCAATCTGTTACTGAACCGACTCCCAGTTCATCTCATCCTATTAATTTCTGCCCATTCTTCCAGCCTATGGAGACATTTTTGATCATGGTTATATCATCCTGCATTTTTGGAGGATCATCTCAGCTTTGGCTTCTCTGAAGGTTTCATTTGTAGGATGGCTCCTTTCCAGTCCAATGTCAAACACACTAGATGGAGGACATGGTCCTTTGGCATGTTTGGGGGGTTTTTCCTCTAGTTTCTAACCCGACGCCAAACCCTTTTGCCAGAAGTTTCAGATGGCCCTATTGTTCCACCTAACATGTCACCATTTTATCCCTGAAAGAATCACGAGAGGCTCGCTGAGATGCATTTCTGTAACTGACATCCACTCTGGGGTACGCCTCCACCCCTCCGGTCCCCTAACCCTGGAGACACACAGGCCCCACTCGTTCTGCACTAACTTCTGTATTCTGTAGACTTCTGGGGATCCATCTTTTGTTTCTAGGGGCTCCCAGCCATCTCTTGAACAATCCACATAGGATTTGTAAGGGAATAACATCAATTTCTGTGGTATCTACAATCCACCACCTTCTGCTGTGACAAGGGAGCCAATATTTATTCTTATTAAACCATCTGACATTTCTTTCATTGCCACGGTTTCTCTAGGATAATGATTTTGGTTCTGAGATCATAGCCTTGAGTGCCAAAGATAGTAGTTCTCTGTCTTTTTCCTGTGATTCAAAAGATTTTCCCATGAGTGACCACTGCCTTGAATGACCTTGACTGCAGACACATCCCCTTCCCCTACCAGGCTGTAACTCCACCCCTTTTCCAACCCAGAGCAAATCACGGCACAGAGGAGGCCCGCAAGGTGTTCAGGGCAACGCTGAGTCTGTTCTAGAAGCTCTGGGTGCTCTCACTTGGTCAGATTCCTCGTGTCCCACTCGGTTTTGATAGTGACACATCAGTGCACTAAGTGGTATGACTGAGCAACTTTTCCCTAAAATGTAATGTATGTATACTTGATGAATTTTAAATTCATCGTTTAATGGGGAAAAACTGAGAGCTTTCCCCCTAAGGTCAGGAACAAGACAGGGATGTCCACTCTCGTGCCACTGTTATTCAACATAGTACTGGTAGTCTTAGCCTCTGCAATCAGACAACACAAAGAAATAAAAGGCATCCAAATCAGCCAGGAGGAGGTCAAACTTTCACTCCTCACAGATGACATGATACTCTGTATGGAAAACTCTAAAGATTCCACCAAAAAACTGCTAGAACTGATTCGTGAATTCAGCAAAGTTGCAGGATATAAAATCAATGCATAGAAATCAGTTGCACTCCTACACACCAACAATGAAGCAACAGAAAGAGAAATCAAGGAATCAATCCCATTTACACTTGCACCAAAAACCATAAAATACCTTTGAATAAATCTAACCAAAGAGGTGAAAAATCTATACACTGAAAACTATAGAAAGCTTATGAAAGAAATTGAAGAAGACACAAAAAAATGGAAAAAGATTCCATGCTCCTGGATAGGAAGAACAAATACTGTTAAAATGTCGATACTACCCAAAGCAATCTACATATTCAATGCAATCCCTATCAAAATAACACCAGCATTCTTCACAGAGCTAGAACAAATAATCCTAAAGTTTGTATGGAACCAGAAAAGACCCCGAATAGCCAAAGCAATCTTGAAAAGGAAAACCAGAGCAGGAGGCATCACAATCCCAGACTTCAAGCTATACTACAAGGCTGTAGTCATCAAGACAGTACGGTACTGGCACAAGAACAGACACTCAGATCAATGGAACAGAATAGAGAACCCAGAAATGGACCCACAAACGTATGGCCAACTAACCTTTGACAAAGCAGGAGAGAACATCCAGTGGAATAAAGACAGTCTTCGTCAGCAAGTTGTGCTGGGAAAACTGGACAGCAACATGCAGAAGAAGGAACCTGGACCACTTTCTTACACCATACACAAAAATAAACTCAAAATGCATGAACGACCTAAATGTAATTCAGGAAGCCATCACACTCCTCGAGGAGAAAGCAGGCAAAAACCTCTTTGATCTTAGCCACAGCAACTTCTTACTCCACACGTCTCCAGAGGCAAGGGAAACAAAAGCAAAAATGAACTGTTGGGACCTCATCAAAATAAATTCATCATTTAAAAGCTTGAGGGTTTGCTTTAGAAAGCACGTTGCTAATCTCTATTTAAAATGTTAGAGGCTCAGGGGTGCCTGGGTGGCTCAGTCGGTTAAGCGTCCGACTTCGGCTCAGGTCATGATCTCGCGGTCTGTGAGTTCGAGCCCCGCGTCGGGCTCTGTGCTGACAGCTCAGAGCCTGGAGCCTGTTTCAGATTCTGTGTCTCCCTCTCTCTGACCCTCCCCCATTCATGCTCTGTCTCTCTCTGTCTCAAAAATAAATAAACGTTAAAAAAATTTTCAAAAAAAATAAAATAAAATGTTAGAGGCTCCTGGGTGCCTCAGTCAATTGATCATCCAACTCTTGGTTTTGGCTCAGGTCATGATCCAACCCCAAGTTGGGCTCAGCACTGAGCGTGAAGCCTGCTTAAGATTCTCTCTCTCTCTCTCTCTCTCTCTCTCTCTCCCCCCCCCCCCCGCCCCTACCCCACTCATGGTCGCTCTCTCTCTCTAAAGTAAAAACAGTAATAATAATTTAAAATAATAAATAAATAAATAATAAAAGATGTTAAAAATGGGGGCACCTGGGTGGCTCAATCGGTTGAGCGGCCAACTTTGGCTCAGGTCATGATCTCACAGTTTGTGGGTTTGAGCCTCACATCAGGCTCTGTGCTGACAGCTCAGAGCCTGGAGCCTGCTTCAGATTTTGTGTCTCCCTCTTTCTCTGTCCCTGCCCTGCTCATGCTCTGTCTGTCTCTCTCTCTCTCTCTCTCTCTCTCTCTCTATCTCTCTCAAAAATAAATAAACATTAAAAAAAATTTTAATGTTAAAACTGTTAAATACCCACTCCTACCCATGACTAAGCAAGCCCGTACCTCCCAGCCACCTCTTGTAGAGAAACACATGCATTTGTTCACAAGAAGGCACACACAAGGACATTATTTCAGCGTGATTAGTACTAGAAAAAAGGAAGCTGCATACATGCCCATCAGTAGGAGAATGATTAAATAAAAGATGGTACATCCTTATTATGGATGCAGTCATTCTGTATAAACTGGCAGGGAAGGAACTCCAGGAAATGTTAATTGAAAAAACAAGCTGCAGAATGATGCTGTAATGGGTAATTTTATGTGTCACCCTGGCTAGGCTATGGTGCCCAGTTGTTTGGTCAAGCACCAGTTTGATGTTGTAGTGGAGGGAGTTTTTAGATATGATTAACATTCGAATTTGCAGACTTGAAGTAAAGCAGATTGCTAATCCTTCATAATGTGGGTGGGCCTCGTCCAATCAGTTGAGGGCCTTAAAAATACGCCTTTCCTGCAGACTTCGGAGAAGAAAGTAAAATGGAAAATAGGCAGGAAGTAAAATAGAAACAGGAAGTAAAATGAGGATTGAATAATTCCACTTTCTTGGAAAGTGTACAACTTCTTGCTTTGAACATAGTTTAAAAAGGTGTCCGTGTATATGTGTACGTAGTCATATACGTGCAATCTCATTCTGGGCTTGACTTTCATTCTTTTTTGGAGTTTGCCTCAGTTTAGTCACCATCCCTGGAGGGTCAGGTACCTCCGTTCTGTCCTTGTAAATCCACACTCATCAACCTGTGCAAGACATTGATTTCCTTAGGTGCCTGCAACTTTTCTTCTAGAGCAACACTTCCATCAGGAGTCAACTTCTCTTCGGGTGTTTCTTGCCACGGGGCTGGACTGAACTTTTCCCTGAACTTTTAACATTCCTTTTCTTCTTGTCCCTGGAGAGGGTCTCTAGTGCTCCTTGGCTATTAGGAATTTGGCAGAGGACAGCTTAGTTTGTATGGTCTGTGTTCCGCCAGATAAGTCACTCCTCTTCCCCAAATGATGGAGATCATATTTAAAAACAGTGACCCCAAGAGGTGCCTGGGTGGCTCAGTCTGTTAAGCGTCTTGACTTTGGCTCAGGTCATGATCTCACGGTTTGTGAGTTCAAGCCCCACGTCAGGCTCTGTGCTGACAGCTCAGAGCCTGGAGCCTGCTTTGGATTCTGTGACTCCCTCTCTTTCTGGTTCTCCCCTGCTGGTGCTCACTCTCTCTGTCTCTCTCTCAAAAATAATAAATTAACATAAAAAAAAATTTTTTAAAAAACAGTGACCCCAAAAAGCCTTTTTCAGGTCACTGAGTCCTGACTTCTGAGTCTTTGGCCCTGTGCTCGGTTAGTGGGGCCCTGGGTGGCTGGCTGTCCCTGTTTCGTCTTTTTCGGGCAGAATTTTCCCTCTGTCTCCTTCTGGACAGCAACTTCTTGACTTGGGGGTCATGAAATGTCACGTGGATTGTGGCATTGCCAAGAAGAGATAGACGATGGGCTTTTGGGTGGAAATCGGCCCTCCAGCTTTCCCATGGGATGGCTGGCAGTTGGTGGAAGAGGATTAGTGGATGCGAGACAGAGAACTCCCAGGGAATTGGGAAGCCCCAGAGGGTCAGAGAGAGGGACTGGGACAAGAGTGCCGCCCTGGGACGAAAACGTAAAGGGGTGTTCGCTGAGGCCCCTACGCTGAGGAGCATCCAGGAGAAGACTTCCTGCAGAATAAGTAGCAAGGCACTCAGTGCTGGATGGCATCCTGCCGACCGGGAGTGCTCTGGGGGAAAGTAGAGACTGACCAAGGCCCACTGGACACCGTGGGCTCCCAACGGGCTCCGACAGGGTGTGGATGAGCCAAGGGGGTTGGGAAAGGGGCTTCCTGCTGGTGGGAAGTGCCAAGAGCAGAGGCAGGCCAGAAGGGAAAGCACATCTGTACATTTTAGTTTCACAATTAGAACATTAGTGGCTAATGTCAGAGTTTTTCTAGATCCTCGGATCCCCCATTTTTAAAAAAATACTTAGTTTTGGGAGAGCGTGAGTGGGGGAGGGGCAGAGAGAGTGGAACAGAGGATCCAAAGCAGGTCTGCGCTGACTGGCTGACAGCAGTGAGCCCGCTGTGGGGCTCAAATTCACGAACCTCTAGATCATGACCTGAAGCGAAGTCGGATGCTCGACCGACTGAACCACCCAGGTGCCCCTCCTTGGATCCCTTTTTATCAATGTGCTTTCACTTCTAGAAGCCAACACCTGTGTCTTTGCTGACACCTGCACCTGGGCCTCCGGAGCCTGCTTTGTTGCTCTTGGCAAGCTGAGCAGGGAAATACCTGGATGTTTAGGTGCCCCTGGGGTAGCTCTTACCTGTGACTGAGGAGGGTGGGTGTATGAAAGGCAAGAGTGAGGCGAACTCCAAAAATGAACGAAGGTTAAGCCCAGAATGAGATTGGGTGTACGTGACTACACACACACACACACACACACACACACACACACACCTTTTTAAACTATGTTTAAAGCAAGAAGTTGTACATTTTCCAAGAAAGTGGAATTATTCAACCCTCCTTTTGCTTCCTTTTCTACAAGCAGAAAACAAGTATATCTAAAGCGGAACAGAAGAAAGGACATGGTGATACATGACTAGTTATCTTTTTTTTTTAAGTTTATTTATTTATTTTGAGGGAGAGAGCACGTGCATGTGGGTGGGGGAGGGGGCAGAGAGAGCGGGAGAGAGCGAGCATGTGCAAGAGAGGGGGAGGAGCTGAGAGAGAGAGGGAGAGAGAGAATCCTAAGCAGACTCTGTGCTGTCAGTGCAGAGCCCGACATGGGGCTCAATCCCACGAACCACGAGATTATGACCTGAACCGAAACCAAGAGTTGGACACTTAACTGACTGAGCCACCCAGGTGCCCCTAGTTATCTTTTAAATGTAAGTTTTTAATTACCCAAGTAAAATGAAGATTTCTCTCTATTAAAATGAAGACGTTACAGATAAAGCTACCTCCCACTCTTCCATTCCAAGGCACGCGTAACCATTGTCAGTAGAGGTGTGGACCTCTGAGTACAGCCTACCCCCCAGAGCCTCCCGAGCGCTGAGGCTAAGCCTCAGGGGATGTTGCATAAACCTGTGTCCTCACTCGGGTTCAGCCTGTTGTTCGCCTCCCCCCACCCCCTCACCGCCTTATAATAAGCTACTTGCGCGTAAATCCTCCTCTCAGGGACTGTTTCTGGGGAAACTGGCCCAAGATAGAATATGTCTTTTACAAAAATTTCATGTGATAATGTGAATTATGTTGCAAATTGAGACAAAAAATTGTTGTGGGTTTTATAATAATTTTAAAGAAAACTCTTATGGTCCAAAAGTGTATATATTTAAAAACCGAATCTTCCTCCCACCCACCGGCCCTCCATGCTCTCTCCAAGAGGGAGCTCTTCCCAGAGATAAACAGAGTTGGGTGACACACGCAGACACATGTGCGAGTAGGCTGAACAGGTGCTCTCCAAAAGTAAGCCCTGGAACTTGTAAATGTTACCTTATTTGGAAAAAGGATTTTTGCAGATATAATTAAAGATAAGCATCTTGGGGCGCCTGGGTGGCTCAGTCGGTTAAGCGTCCATCTTCGGCTCAGGTCACGATCTCACAGCTGGTGAGTCTGAGCCCCACGTCGGCGTCTGTGCTGACAGCTCAGAGCCTGGAGCCTGCTTCGGATTCTGTGTCTCCCTCTCTCTCTGCCCCTTCCCCGCTCATGCTCTGTCTCTCTCTGTCTCTCAAAAATGAATAAACATTAAAAAAAATTTATAAAGATAAGCATCTCGAGATGGGGAGATCATCCTGGATTATATGGATGGGTCCTAAAAACATTCACGTATATCCTTCTGAGAAGGAGGCAGAGGGAGATTTTACACACAAAGAGAAGACGTGAAGGCAGAGTTGAGAGAGATTTGGAAATGCTGGCCTTGAAGACTGGAGAGATGCAGCTACCAGCCAAGGGACGCCGGCAGCCACAGCTGCTGAAGAAATGGGTTTTCCCCTAGAGCCTCCAGAGGGAGCATGGCCCTGCTTTCACCTTGAGTTTGGCACAGTTGTACTGACTTTGGACTTCTGACCTCCAGAACTGCGAGAGAATGAATAGCTACTATTGTAAGCCACCAAATTTGCGGTCCCTTTTACAGCAGCCCTGGAAACCGGTACAACATACATAGACCTAACTGCAAGGGAGGCCTGTGGCATGTCTTGACAGCATGTCTGCTTGGGAAGAGCGTCTGCGGAGAACTCTGCCATCCAGGCAAGAGCCCGGGTTTGCAGTAGGTTGAAGGAGGCTACAGTAGGGATCTCATCAGAGAGCCAGGAGTCCAGAGTTGGCCCTGAAACAGTGTGTTGTTGGGAGAGATGGACTAGAATGGGGGAAAGGTAGACAGACATTTGGAGGAGAGGTTCCAACGTGAGAGAATACAGGTGGTGGCCATGGTGTCAGTTAGGATGCTTTCCATGTCAACAGCAGGACATGTGAATAGAAATGACTTACAGTAGGGATTTTTCTTCTCATGTCACCAAGCAAGAAGTCTGGAGGAAAATCGGGGGTTGCAGAGTCAGCTTTTTCAATGGCTTAAGGACATCACAGAGGACCCAGGTGCTGTCACCTTTCTGCATTCTGGTCCTCACCCTGCCTGCCAGGTCTCTCTTTGGAATGCTAGGCCCAAAGTGGCTGCAGCAGCTCCACGCATCTCATGTGAACGTCATAAGAGCTGGGAAGAACTGGGCATTTCCTGCCACATGCCCTTTTTTTTATTAGAAAGTAAAAGTGTTCCCAGAAACTCTCCAAAAGTTTCTGGGTGCCCTAGAAAACCTAGAGTTTTCTTGGGTGCCCTTAGCTGGGAAGTGGGTCACAGACCCACATCATTGCCAAGAATCATGGTTAGCTGGAGCTGGAGAGTGTGTTACCTAGGAAAGGGAACCTGGGCTAACAAGTAACTGTTTTGGCACCAACCGTGTCTGCCACTGAGTGGGAATAGAAAGGCAAAGAATGCTCCTAGAAACATTTTAAAGAAAACTAGACTTGGTGACAGCTTGGATAGCAGGAAGGTGAAAAGGAAGAATTTGATGTTTTTCTTCCAAAAACTCAATGGTCTTATTCTCTCAGACACCCATATTTCATTTCTTGTACAAAATTTAGCTCTACAAGTTAAGCTAGACCTTTTAAAACATTTATTCAACAAATAAATACTGAGTTCCTACTGTGTGTCAGCCATTGTGAAAACATGATGAATGGAGGGAATTTGGGCAGGAAGGATTGATGTCTTTAACTAGAAGGAAGGAGCTCAGTCATTAAAAATGAATTCCCACCCCCTGGCCTTTGCATGCCCATAAATAATTTCTCTTCGCTGTCACACATCCTGAGGGTAGTGAAATGTGCTAAATCACCAGGACCCTTTTAGAGCTGGAGACAGGGGAGAGGCAAGTGTGCGTTCTGGCAAAGACCACAGGATGGGGTGAATTTAGAACTTTGCTGCAGAGAAAGAGAAAGGTGAAAGAGGTCAGCACGTTTTCAGAATCTTGTAACAAATGCATTTTTGAAAAACAGTATGCTTAAGGGGCGCCTGGGTGGCTCAGTCAGTTAAGCGTCTGACTTTGGCTTAGGTCATGATCTCGCAGTATGAGAGTTCCAGCCCCACGTCGGGTTCTGTGCTGACAGCTCAGAGCCTGGAGCCTGCTTCAGATTCTGTGTCTCCCTCTCTCTCTGACCCTACCCCGCTCGTGCTCTGTCTCTCTCCCCCTCTGTCAAAAATAAATAAACATTAAAAAAAAATTTTTTTTTGGGGCGCCTGGGTGGCGCAGTCGGTTAAGCGTCCGACTTCAGCCAGGTCACGATCTCGCGGTGCGTGAGTTCGAGCCCCGCATCAGGCTCTGGGCTGACGGCTCAGAGCCTGGAGCCTGCTTCTGATTCTGTGTCTCCCTCTCTCTCTGCCCCTCCCCCGTTCATGCTCTGTCTCTCTCTGTCCCAAAAATAAATAAACGTTGAAAAAAAAAAATTTAAAAAAAAAAAAAAATTTTTTTTAAAAACAACAAAAACAGTATGTTTAAAACCTCCAGTGTGTGCCACAGAATGACAAGAAAGAGGCAATCCTCAATGTGATAAAATAGGCTTGATCTTTAGGTTTCTTGGATGTTTGAGATTAGAAGGGTGGAAGATCATTCTATGAGAATGTTAAGCACATGCACAGACAATTACCGTGGGTCAGACAATTCTGTGGGTCAGAATCCAGGTGGGCTAAACTGCTAGGGTCACAGGAAGCTGCAACCAGATGTTAGCAGGGCCATGTTACTTATTGGGGCCTCTAAGGCAGGAATCTGCCCACCCCACACCCCCCCCCCAAGCTCATCCAGGTTGTTGGCCAAATTTAGTTCCTTGTGGTTGTAGGACTAAGGTCTTTGCTTCCTTGCTGGCTGCCAGCCAAGGGCTGGTCTTTGCTCCTGGGGACTGTCACATTCCTTCTTGTGCTTTCCATGTGGCCCCCCAATAGGAACTTTTTAGATGCATAGACAGTCTTCAGGCTACAGATGAGGACAGGGCAAATGCTTCTCCAAGAAGAATTTAGTATATTAAATCAGTGAGTATAGAGGGCTGGGGGGTGTTCTTGTAGTTAAGTGATCATTCATTGCCACTTCTTGGAATTTGTCCTTTTGAAATTCACTTGGCCAAGTATTTTAATACAACTAAATAAAAAGGAAGGGTCTATGGGTGGAGCGTGACTGGTTGAGAGGCTATACTCAGCAAAGGTGTGCTTTAATTCGAGGAAGATCTTTCCTTGTGTGCCCTGTGACGCCATCCTGTGCTTTGTCCTCTTTTGCGGCTTTTTCAATGGTTTGTGTAGAGATTTACAAGGTGGTGGGCCTATGGAGAGAGACCCAAAGCTGGGAAGTCCCAGGGTATACCAGGTGGCCATGAGTAGCTAAAGAATAAAGAACATGGATGCTCTTGGGTTCTCCAAAAACATTCCGGCTGGGCATGGGAGAAAGAGGATAAAGGGGGTGTCTGAGAGTGGGGCATGGGGAAGATTCTGGACAACCCACCTACACCAGTGTCAACAAGAGCTGCTTTTTCTGACTGTTTTTACACGTTGAGTGTCTAAATTAGATTACAGTTGGTGTTTGTGGAAAGTGCCCCATTACTTTAAAAAAAAAGGAAAAAAAAAAAAACAAACCAAGAAACCTTGAAAATTACTTACCTAATCCTGCTTCTTTCTGGAGTAGGTGTCCCTGACTCCTTAATTCCCTTCTAATCTCATTATCTCTTAATTTATCACTGTTGGATCAGACCATCCCAATAAAATGTAAAAGAGATACATTTAAGTATAAAAAACATCAGTTGCATTTAAGTTCAAAAAAATAATATAGAAGGGAGAATACCTGATTTGACAGCAATTCTTTTTTTTTTTTTTAATTTTTTTTCAATGTTTATTTATTTTTGGGACAGAGAGAGACAGAGCATGAACGGGGGAGGGGCAGAGAGAGAGGGAGACACAGAATCGGAAACAGGCTCCAGGCTCCGAGCCATCTGCCCAGAGCCCGACGCGGGGCTCGAACTCACGGACCGAGAGATCCCGACCCGGCTGAGGTCGGACGCTTAACTGACTGCGCCACCCAGGCGCCCCGATTTGACAGCAATTCTAATGAAAAGGAATTTAATACAGCCCAACAGTATACCTCCTACTCCCCTCCAAATTCTATGACAAATGCTATAAGCTATGACAAAGTGGTATTTACCAGATCATAACTGTGATCTTTGTCCCCTCATTTTGTTCTCTCCTTTCCTCTGCTGAATCCCTTCCCCATCCCAAGTCTTCACCCTGGGGATCCTCACCTTTCCTGACCCAGCTCTTTGTAGAATCATCTTCCCTTCCTTTTGGCACTTAATATGTTCCATCTTACTTTAGAGTTATTTAATTTTTTTTTAACTTTATTTATTTATTTTGAGAGCAGAGAAAGCACGCACATGTGAGCAAGCATGAGCAGGGCAGGGCCAGAAAGAGAGGGAGAAAGAATCCCAATCAAGCTCCATGTCAACAGCATGAGGCTCAAACCCACAAACCATGATACCATGACCTGGGCCAAAATCAAGAGTCAGATGCTTAACCGATTGAGCCACCCAGGTACCCCTAGAGTTATTTAATTTTTAAAATTTAAAAATTTTTAAAATTGCACACACTCCATGACTCAAGGACTAGCTGTTCTTTTTTTTTTTTTTTTTTTTTTTTTTCAACGTTTTTTATTTATTTTTTGGGACAGAGAGAGACAGAGCATGAACGGGGGAGGGGCAGAGAGAGAGGGAGACGCAGAATCGGAAACAGGCTCCAGGCTCTGAGCCATCAGCCCAGAGCCCGACACGGGGCTCGAACTCACGGACCGCGAGATCGTGACCTGACTGAAGTCGGACGCTTAACCGACTGCGCCACCCAGGCGCCCCAAGGACTAGCTGTTCTTGATATCCACGTTCCCTGGTCCCAAATTAATTTCTCTCGTTTTACAAATTTTCCACAAACATTGGTTGAATGAACACAGAACATCCGGTTGCTGCTATTTAACAAGAGGTAACTGGCCATATTTACGAACATGCCCACAGGAAGTACCTGTCTTTCTGCTCTTCTGATGCTGGCTGATGCTGGCTGACTTAGAGCCCTGTGTCCCACCACACCCACCGTATTTGATGAGAAACACAGACAGACTGTAGGGGACACAGAAGAAAGGGCTAGGGATGGAGACATATGCATATCTATCTTGAAAGAGGAAAAAAAAAACGGGCAATCAGGTAGCCAACTCCCTATCTTTGAAAGGCTGACCTGTCATAAAGGAGGTAGACTCTGTTTTCCTTGATTGCAAGGGAGTAACTCGATCCCTTTGAAGAACCCCTGTGGAGCTGTTGGGCAGTGGAGGTGGCTGGGCCCTGGGGCTGTCAACAACCAAGTGCCAGTGTGATTCAGATGTTCAGCCAGTAAGTGAGCCTCCTCCCTTCAGCAGGAAGCACTACAGCAGTGGTTCCAGATCACATTGACCCTCACGATCACCTGGGGACTTAAAAATACACATTCCCAGGCATCACCCCTGGAGATTCAGTGCCAGTAGGTCTGGAGGTGGAAGTGAGGGATCCACATGTGAAACATTCCACCGGCCCAAGAGCCACAGGACTGGAGGACTCCCCTGATCCCTTCCAGATTCAACGAGCTGGGATGCTTGGTTGGCCCGTTGCTTTTAAGTTAGTGGCCTCTTTGAGGCAGAATTATTTTTTTTTTAATATTTTTTTCAATGGGTATTTATTTTTGAGAGAGACAGAGACAGAGCTTGAGTGGGGGAGGGGCAGAGAGAGAGGGAGACACAGAATCCAAAGCAGGCTCCAGGCTCTGAGCTGTCAGCACAGAGCCCAATGCGGGGCTCGAACCCACGGACCATGAGATCATGACCTGAGCTGAAGTGGGATGCACAACCGACTCAGCCACCCAGGCGCCCCGAGGCAGAATTCTTCACATCCTCTTCAGCTGAGGTAGAAGGGGATGTCTCTTTGCTTACATCACTTGACAAATTAGATTAAGAAGGCTTGGGAGATAGCCTAATGAGGCCAAATGGCCTGTTCGTTTTACAAAAGTGATGCATGGACAGTTCCTCAAAATGTCAATAGTTAACAGTTGCCATGTGACCTGCAGTACGGCTCCTAGACACGTATCCAAGAGAAATGTAAACACATATCTACATAAAAACCTATACACAGGGCACCCAGGTGGCTCATTGGTTGCACGTCTGACTCCTGTTCTCAGCTAGGGTTTTGATCTCAGGGTCACGAGTTCAAGCCCCGCATTGTTCTCCATGCTGGGTGTGAAACCTACTTAAAACAAAACAAAACAAAACCTATATATATGGCTCTTCGCAGCAGCATTATTCATAATATCCAAAAGGTGGAGACAATCCAGATTTCCAGCAAGTGATGAAAACATAAGCAAAACGTGACATATCCGTATAATGGAATATTGTTTGGCAATAAAAAGGAATGAAGTACTGATCCATGCTGTGGCATGGATGAACCTTGAAAACATTATGCTGAGTGAAAGAAGCCAGACACAGAAGGCCACATGTTTTACGATTCCATTTACATGAAATGTCCAGATTAGGTAAATCCGTAGAAACAGAAATTAGATCGGAGGCTTCCTTGAGGTGAGAGGAAGGAGAGTGGTTGCTCATGGGTACAAGAATTTGGGGGGAGTGAAGAAGATGTTCTAAATTCAGACTGTGGTGGTGGTTGCACATCTCTGAATATGTTAAATACTATTGAGTCGAAGACTTTAAATGAGTGAATATTTAGATATTTCAATTACATCTCAGTAAAGATGTTTTCAAAAAGTGGTGCTTGTAATTGAAGACAGGTTAGAAAATACAAATAAGGAAAAAGCAAAAACCCTCCTCTCCTCATCACTGAGAAAAGAGCCACATCACAACGTAACATCTTGGTATATTTTCTTCTCATAGATATTCTGTCTATATTTTCATATTTGGGATCATACTCTTCATACTGTTTCTACTTCATCAATTTAAATGGCTGAAAAGTATTTCAGTATATGAACAATCATATTTTAATGTACTTCATTAGTTATCCATTGGTGGATTTTAGATGGTTTCCATTTTCTTGTGCTTGTAAACCAGGAATATTCTTCAGCTTTATCATTATACTTCATATCACTTTTTGATTTAAAGGCCCATACTTTTTAAGCTAGCCAATTTTTATTTTTATCACACTGGAATAAATTTTACCTTTTTCAAAGTTTATTTATTTTGAGAGAGAGAGAGAGCGAGCATGTGCATGTGAGCAGGCAAGGGGCAGAGAGAGAGAGAGAGTGAGAGAGAGAATCCCAAGCAGGCTCTGTGCTGTCAGCACAAAGCCCGATGTGGGGCTCAAACTCCCAAACCATGACATCATGGGCCGAGCTGAAATCAAGAGTTGCTTAACCCACTGAGCCACCCAGGCACCCAGAAACAAATTTTACATTTGATTTTACCTTGAAAGTTCTTGATAGTGTTCAGAAGGGGGCATTGGGCAAGAAGGTGAAGTTCAGGGTTCATCACAGAAGTATTACTGTACTTAAAACTTAATGTGGGCCATGAGATTCTGTAGAGTCCCCTTCCCATATGAGGACAAAATCACTTTGAAAGAAGCAGGTAGCTTTGTCTCTATTAAATGGTAGTTGGCTGTTTTGTTTTCTAACCTAGATCAGTTTTTGCTGTGTAGCAATTCCAATCTCTGTAGCTTCAGACAGCCATTTGCTTATTAGCTCATGATTCTTTGGTTCAGCTGAGTTCTACTCTGGAGCAGCTTAGCTGATCTGTCCTGGGCTCTCTCATGCCTCAGCTGATGCCTGGGTGATCCAGGGTGGCCTCATTCACATGGCTGATGGTTGGCTGGCTGTTGGCTGGGGCAGCAGGGTCTTGCATATTCTAACGCCCGGAAGGTTAGCTGAGCTTCTTCACTGCCAGTCACAGGGCTCCAGGAGCCCCAGTGTGCTACCTTATTTCATGCCTTGGTCTGCATCACATTTGTTAATATCCCCTTGGCCAAAGAAAGTCACAAAACCAGACTGAGATTCAAAAGGTGGGGAAATAGACACCATCTCCTGATAGGACGATCTGCACTGTAGCGGCACGGATACAGGAAGCGGACAAATTTGTGTGTGGCCAGTTTTAATAATTTACCAGATAGTGTTTGCTAAAACATCCAGTGGCCTTAATGACTCCAGTGGCCAGCATATGACTCTGTGCGTTTCATTTTCATACATGAATAAACTTCCAGCTTCCACATACGGAATGCCCAGAAGAAGGGTGTAACACCCTCCTGGCAAATTAACTTGTATTTTTTCATGGTAAACTCAGATCTCATCAATGTTAAATGTTTTGCTAAGACTTTGAGAACATAATAAGACAGCGGCAGCAGGATCTACCCCCAAAAGGCAACGGCGGATGCATTCATTCATTTACTCAACAACTATTTGTTGAGCACTCGTTTGTGCCAGACGTTTGCCTAGATGCTTGGGATTCATCGTAATGAGATAAATAAAATCCTTGCCTTTGTGGAGATTGTGTTCCACTGAAAGAGAGGGCAATAAATGGATAAACAAATCTGTGCCAAGTAGTGATAAGTAAGATGAAGTGATGGGGCAGGGGACAGCGGGCAATAAGGGGATTTTTTAGAGGACACCAAATAGAGTTGGCCAGTCTCTCTGAGATCACTTTAATTTTTTTTGATTTTGGTTTGCTCTTCATCAGCTCATCCTTCGGTGAGTCACAGCCCAGATGCTGGTGGAAACCCAAGAGTGCTGTTACCACCTCTGGTGGATTTGCCTCTAGGCTGTAGTAGAGCAGGGAGCTAGAGAGAATGGAAGGACTCCTGGGATGGGGGTAGTGGACAGTCAAGGGATCTGACATGTCCTGAAGGTTGTATATTCTTGCTGGAAGCTCTATTAGAAGTCCCCTTAGCAGGAGCAGGGTCCTCAGAGGACATGCTGTGGGATTAGTGCAACATAATTTGGCCTGAGGGAGAGGGGAGCATGGGGAGAGATGGCTGAGTTAGAATCATGGTAACCATAGCAACAAGATGGTGACAACTGGGTCACTGTGAAGAGAAAATTGACTGAAGAGAATATTGACCGGATGCCGAAGTGGGAATGTGGCATCTTGAATTTACCAGGTGGAGATAGTCAGGGAGAGAAAATCTGTTGTGTTGTGCGTTCCGCAGCATCGTCTTTTCAGAGTGAGCCCAAGGCCAGCGTAGCCCAACACGCCAAGACACGGAGCTTTGTGTAGCTCTGTCTGTTGCTAGTTTGCACAGTGACAGTGGAATAATCCTTTCCTTCCGTTTCCTCCTCTGTTAAGATTTTGAACCAACCTTTGTTCAGGGCCATTTTCTGGGTTAGCATTTAACGATTATTGGTCAGGTGTCGGGACTCTGCTGTGGAGGAAGGTGGTAAATGATGTGGTCTTAAAAGTTCTTGAGTTTTTGCTGACAAACTTTGGGGCTCCCAACTCCAAAGTAAATACCTTTAATGATATACTGTGGGAAAGCTCTTTTTAAATCCTCTCTTTTCTAGGTAGTAGATAAGGTGCAAAAACAAGAAAGAAAGAGGATTAGAAAATGACCCTCCATCCACCTCATATTGTCTGAAGAGGGAGTAATAAAGTGGCAAATCCCATTTACCTCCTGAAAGCCTAATTTCCTCACTCATCAACGCAAGTGGGAGGCACTTGGCAAGTCCCTGGATGGAGAAAACGTTTCTCGTTTAATTGTTATCAAACAAAGCTGCTTCCAGGTCTGCCGGAGAGGACATGCTCACCCCTGATGCATTCTGTATGTGTGTGAAATGTCAGCTTCTGGAGGCCGTAAGCCCCGTGCTGCGACAGTATGAGGTCCCGCTGAGCAGCCAACAGGATGTAGATGCTTAACTGTTTGCACTCAGAACTGTGGCAGCGGCTGTCCCCACTAACGGCCAGGGTTTGCCCAGCCGTCACCCCCTTAACCTCAAAACCTCCGGCCTCATCTCCTCCGGCGTAATCCCCGAGTCCTGCGTTGTAACACGCGTCCTGTTCTCATTCTGCCCAGGCAGGCGCATGTTGGCACACAGCTCTGAGAGTAGGTACGGCGTGCCGTCTCTGCCACCCCACAACCCCTTCCTGCCTTCTGCGTTTGTGACTTCAGAGAAAACCACACATACCAGGACCAAATCACCCTGCTGGTCCCAGAATCCAGGGGAGTGTTATCTTGTACATGCAGGTTTGGTTTTCCTGCCAGCTTGGCGTGTGTTGTTCTTTAGGAGAAGCCAGAGCAGTGTCTCAAACTGGGATGTGATGTTCTTCCCCAGTGGGGGTTTTTATCTCTCCCTCCCAGGATATGTCGGTGGCAGTGCCGGGCCTCATCGTAGGTTATCATAAGTTAGACTTCAGGGCTCCAGGTGTCATGCAAGGTCACAATGTGTCTGGCATGGAGCAAATGAGGGCTGGGTGCGCCAGCTTTGAGTGTGGCGAAAAATTAAAAACACTGAATTCCATTCAGTAGCAGCTATTACATTTTATTTCTCTCAAATTAGACCAGGAGACTTTCACCACGGTCTTCCTTCTAGAGATTTGTCTGGGCACTCGGCCCTTCGTAGAATAATGCTAGTGGATCAGTTAGCTTCTACTGTGGAATAAAACACCCAAAGCTTAGTGAATTAAGGTAACAATTGTTGCGGGTGAGTCCACAGATCAGCCAGATGATTCCGGTGATCTGGCCGAGGCCTGACTAACCCCACCTGGGCTCACTCATGCTTCGCCAGCTGTTGGCAGGTCCAACATGGCGTCTCTCAAATGTCTGCCAGCTGGTTGGGTCACCTGTCTCACAGCATCCAGCAGGCTAGCCCGGGCATGTCCCCATAGCATAGGCAGGGTTCCACAAGAGCACATGGAAGCAGCAAGGCCTCTCGAGGCGCAGGTTCAGAACTCCCATAATGTCATGTCTACCGTATTCTGTTGGTCAGAGAAAATCACAAGACCAGCCTGGATTCAAGGGGTGGAGAAATGGACTCTACCTCTGTATGCAGAGTTATGTTGTAAAGAGGCCTGGAGACAGGGAGGTAATAATTGAGGCCATTTTTGCAAAGTGCATCTCAAACAACAATAACGACCATTATTATTTTGTCGGGCTCTCCAAGGGCTCCAGAGTTTGTTGCCTTTCTTGCATGGTGGAGAAAATCGGGCAAAGATGTGAATTAAGCAGCAGGCGTGGGTAAAGAGTCTTGGAATGGGAAGACTAGACTCTGCACTGCGTGGATTTCATCTGCCCCCTTTTCTACATCTGAGAACTAAGCTTTTTTTTTCTTTAACGTATTCTCTTTGAACGTTATGAAAGCCAAAGTTGTCTAAAATGAGACCGACTGCTTTCTTAGACTCTATTATGTTGGCCTAATTACATATCAGGAAAATGTTTTTCTGGGGCATTGTGTGTAAAACAAAGAGGAAAACAACATCTCCAGCCGGCCCTGGCGTCCTTGCCCCTCCCTCTCGCTGGCAGGGGCTGTGGTCCTGCAGGAGGCCCCGGGGGAGGATGGGGGCCTGGAAGGCAGGGCTGCTGCAGCTGGCCTCAGAGGGATTTACACTTTCTCCAGAGCGAACGGAGGGGCAAGTCATTCCCGCCTCTGTCCTTCCAGCACAGCTCATGGTGGCTTCCATCTGGTGGGGGAACTTGTTACTCTCCCCACGCCCCCTAGCCCAGGATCTCCTGCCGCAGGAGAAGAGGCTCACATAGCTTCCCAGGTGCTCAGCACAGAACCAGGTTGACTGAATGTGGAGATTCGTAAATGAAGAGCGGTATGAGAATAGCCTTGCCCTTGGAAATGCTGAAGAACTCGCTGAGTTTCCTGCAAGACTGCCCCCAATGTTAATAGCGCCCACTTGCCATTGGATAAACAGAGATGACCCGTCCCGTGGCATTTCCCTCGGGCCCTGCCTTCGGGTCGCTGCTTTCCATCACTTGAGGGATGCCTCTTCCCCACACGCCCTTGTGGCCGGGGTCCCTGCGGCATCCAGGCACAGTCAAGGTAAACCCACATTTCCTGAGACCATGGTTACACCCTGTCTCATCTTCACTACCAACCACAGGCTCGACCTCTCGCCATCTGCCACTTCCCTCCTGAAATGTCCTCGGCTGTGGTCTCCTAGGACCTCGCTGTCCACTCCAGAGATAGTCTCTAAGGCTTTGTGTTGCTTGCCCTCTTATGACGTTTGATGGTGTGAATTTTTCTCCTTAAACCCGTCTCCCACCCTGGGTGCTCAAGAGCTGATTTCTCCCCATCTGGTCTGTGTTTTATTTATTTTCTGCTCACCTCCTCACCAGGCGAGCTTGTCCTCAGCCAACCTCAAGGCTCCTTGAGTTTGCAACTATCCGAGCGTTAGCTGTGTCCCTTCCTGTCCTTTGTTTTCATCCTACCTCTCCCTGCCTTTAACGATGTATTAGTTTCCTGTGGCTGCTGTAGTGGCTTAAAACAACATAGATGTATTCTCTTACACTTCTGGAGGTCAGAAATCCAGAATGGGTTTTAAGAGATTGCAATCGAGGTGTTGGGAGAGCTGCGTGGTTTCTGGAGACTGTAGGAGGGAATCTGTTCCTTGACTTTTCAACTTAGAGAATCCATCCTGCTCAAGGCCAGTCACTCTGGCCTCTGCTTCCAACCCCCCACCTCCTTCCCTTACCCTCACCTGTTTCTCTCTTCATAGGACCCTTTTGATGACATTGAACCCACCTGGATAATCTTCCCATCTCAAGATCCTTAACTTCATCAGATCTGCCAAATCTCTTTTATCATGGAAGGTGACATATTCCCAGGCCCCACAGGTTAGGATGTAGACGTATTTGGGGGACTGAGTAGGCATATTCTTTTCTACCACAGGCCCCATCTCATCTAGCTCCCTCCTGAACCTACCTTTCACTCTCCCTTGAACTCAGCGTGTCTAAAGTGGAATTCACTCCTTCTCATTGTCCTCCTTGTCCTGCGTGCCTTAGTTCAACACGTGATCAGCCCATACCCAGACCCCCAAATCATCATGTGCATAAAACACAATTTAATTTACCAAGTCTAATATTGATGGACACTTGGGTAATCTTCGGGGTTTTGCTATTGCAGACAGTTCTCCAGTGAATAACTTTGTACATTTGTCATGTCTTATACATATAGGATCGATTCCCAGAAGTGAGATTGTTGTGTCAAAGGGTAAACGTATTTGCAGTTTTGAGAGATACTGTCAAATTGTTCTTCATGAGGTTGAATCAATTTGCCTTCCTGCCAGCAATGTATGAGAATGCCTGCTTCCCCACAGTCTTGTCAACAAAGTGGTTGTCAAACTTATGGGTTTTCATCAATATGATAGGTGAAAATATCTATCTTGGTAGTTTTAGTTTGCATTTCTCTTATTGTGAGATTTGGTGGGTTTTTTGTGTGCTTAATGACCATGTGAATTTCCTTTTCTGTGACTCTCTTCCTATCTGTATGCATTTTAAAGCTTGGATTACTGGATTTTTTTTTTTCTTGTCACATTTAAGGGACTCTTTCTTTTTTGTCTGTAATATGAGCTACAAATGTTTTCCCATCTTGTCTTTTGTCTTTTGACTTTACCTAGTTTGTCCTTTGCCATGTAGAAGAGTTTTTATGTCACCAAACTTATTATTTTTATTTTATGGCTTCCAGATTCTAAGCTAGCTAGAAAGACTTCCAGTAGGGCCATTAAAATTAAAATAATAAAATTGTGTTAAATGTGAGGAGTTGGATACAGGCACCAATTTTGCTTTCTTCTGAAAAATCCCAGTGAAATGACACAAAAGAAATGATCAATGATAGGTAGATAGGTAGGTAGACAGATGATAGAGTCAATCCTCATTATTCATGGATTCTATATTTGCAAATCCTACTTGCTTAAATTTATTTATAATCCCCAAATCAATACTCCTGGTGCTTTCACTATCATTTGCAGGCAAATGATGAGTGCCAAAAAATTTGCGTTGCCAAAATTCATGTTCCCAGCTAAGGTGATCTCTGCCTTCTTGTTTCAGCTCTCTTACTATAAAACAAGTGTCCTTTTTGGAGTCTGCTTAATGCCACATTTTTCACATTTTTGTACTTTTTGTTGGTACTTTTGCTGTTTAAAGTGGCCCCAAGCCTGATGTTGAAGTGCTATCTGGTGTTCCTAGGTACAAGAAGGCTATGATGTGGCTTACAGAACAAATACATGTGTTAGGTAAGTTTTGGTCAGGCTTGCGTTCTAGCACTGTTGTCCATGAGTTCAAAGGTAATCAACAAGATATGGTAAACAAGGTGTCTTTAAACAGAAATACACGTAAAACAAGGTTCTGCACTGATCAGGTGATGAGATATTGTCATCAGTATCTCACAGGAACCCAACTCTGTATTTCCCCCAGAGCATTGGTTCAGAGTATTCAGTAATTCTTGTGGCAGCATTACAGAACAAAGTTCCCATGGATAATGAAAACTAACTGTAGATGATAGATGATAGATAGGTAGATAGATAGATAGATAGATAGAGATATCCATAAGAACAAAAAGATTGGAAGAAGAGAAGTAGAAGAGGAATGCTTTCAACGCATTTTTAGAAAATAGAAGGTGGGTAGAGGGATGCTAATTTGTTTAACAAAGCCCAGGAAACTACAACCTGAATGTACAAGGAGCCATTTTCTCTTGCAGAACATGAGAAAGGCTCTGGTTTCCAAAGCATAAATGACCATGGAATGGTGCAGAGTGAACTGCAGAGCTGACAATTTGGGGCATTGGTTTAAAGTCCTTACATGTGGTAGTAAGGTCCCTCGCTCCCGTCTCGGCAGCTTTGGGGTCTTAAAAGTAGGGCTGCAGGAAATTTAAAAAGGTAATAAAAAGGCTGAAAAATAAAGTAAAGGAAATCTTTCAGGAGGTAAAATAAAAAGAGTAAGAAGATGGGGAGGGATAATAAAATGAAAATATCAGTCCTCCATTTTGACTTCTAGAAGATCCAAAAAGAAGGGAGAAAATGGAGAAAGGGAAAATTATCAAGGGGAAATAAAAGAACACTTTTCAGAACTGAAGGACAAGAATCCTCAGATGGCAAGGCCATCAAGTGTATACAGCCCTTTGTGTATAAACAACACACACTAAGGCACATTGTGAAAAGCTGAAACTTCATGGGGAAAAATATCCTAAAATCTTACAAAGCACAACAGGTTACAAAGTATTAGCAATCAAAAGAGATTTCTCAATAGCAGGGCTGATCTCTAGAAGCTAGTAGAGCAGTCCTTGAAAAATCGGAACAGAAAAATAGATTTCAACCCAGACTTCTGTATTTGAACTGTTAGTTAAGGGTGATGACAAAGACATGTTTATGAACTCATGGATTCAAATGACTTCCAGGACATTGTTTCCTAGCCACTGGAGGATGAACTCCAGCAAAATGTAAAGGAAACCAAGAAGGAGCCTTAGATAGCAGTAGGAGAAGAACCCAGCATGGAAAGCAGCCAGACCAGGATTAGAGCAAAGGTTCAGAAAGCTCCAGAAGTGATGTCTCTGATGGAGAAAAAAATAAAACTAATGTATTTAGTTAGGGATATTTGTTGACGGGCATAAAATAGAGGTGTTGAGCATATGGAATAAATTTGTGATGGGTTCATGTACAACCAGACACACGAAGAAAAAAAAGTGAGGACATGATTAACTCCAGGAAAAATGAAGGCTCGTGTGAAAAAGAAGGCATAGTCACAGTGCATTACCTGACCCGGCATTGAGCAATATTTGCCAAGTTGTAATAACACAAACACTGACTTTTGATTTGATTAAAATTACACTATGACCATTTGGGGCACTAACAGGAAGTAAGAGAAGTGTATGGGAATGCTAAGCCTTTATTTCCCGTGGTAGGAAATGAAAAGATATCTAAAACTGATAACAGTAGTATAAACGTACCATGCCAATAAGCGTTGGGCATCAGTGTTTTGGCAGCAATTTTACGAAAGACACACACGTGTTTTTGCAGGGCTCTGCCTTCACGTGCCCTCTCCGTGAAAGGTGAGGGCCCAGCCCAATGGCTTTGGGGAACAAAGGCAAACATTCCTTAGTCACTGTTTTCGGGTACAGACAGCATCCTAGAGCTGGCCCTGCACACTTTTCAGTTATGGGAAATTAAATTCCGCTCTTCATTCTCAGTCATGTAGAAGGGGCCAAGTCTTTTCTTTGCAACTGCGTTTCTCCCAGATTGCTTCCACAGATTGAAACAGGAGAAAAGAGAAGAGCAGGCTGACATTCAGGATACAAACTTTCTCACTGGACCAGTGTGTTACCTCCTGATTAGTTGCCTGCACAGAAGGTCTTTAAAAATGATTAAAAGACAGAGGCATTTCTTAGCAAACTCGGCATTCTGTTGTCACGAGTTTTGGAGGGTAAGGGAAGGTTGTGTTCAATGTCTGTTTCCTTAGTTGATTGGCGACCACTGGAGAAATTATAGGGAACAAAGGAAAAAAGAGCCATAAATACAAATGAATTCCTTTTATACACGTTGAAAAACCACAGGACATGCTCCATTTTTTTTTTAGCACTCCAGGTGTGATCGGAGATTACGGATCCACACAGGAGAGTGGGGAGTTAATTAAAATTTGCACTC
The DNA here is from genome assembly GCF_016509475.1 of Prionailurus bengalensis. NCBI lineage: Eukaryota > Metazoa > Chordata > Mammalia > Carnivora > Felidae > Prionailurus > Prionailurus bengalensis. Next base: position 134,512,559 of record NC_057350.1, on the reverse strand, counting down.
CGACTTCCAGAAAGAAATGCCTTTCCATTTGATAAGCAGGCTGTCTTTGGAGTGCTGTTTGTGCTTTTCTGTCCTCATTGGAGTGTCACAGAAAAGCAGATCAAAGGGAGCCTCCATTCGGATAGGTTTTCTACCACCTTTCTGAGCTAATGGACTTGAAAGCCTCTTGCACTGACTGCATGGGGCTCATGTCATATTCTAGAAATGCCGTCTTCGTACAGTATTGATAATATGCAAACAGGCTTTGATAGATGCTTACAGAAAATCACATTTAACATTAATTAAATCAAGACCATCCCCAATAGAGTGGGAGAGTCTGGCAGAGTGGGACACCTCACCTCCTACCATTTGTATTTTGCTTTTCAACTCACCACGTGACGGCCAGATATTAACACTTGAGATTGAACCGTCAGCTCTGTCAAGCAGGGTTATGTTTTGTTGTGTTTCCTCTTTTCCTTTCAGTCTTTCTGCTTCTGCACCCTCTGGCTGACATCCCCTACCCTGAGGGGAAAAACTGTTGGGGAGAAATCCTGCTGTCTTTCTCTTTAAGATAGTGACAGAATGAAATAAAACAGAGCAAAATAGAGGCCGCCGTGCGAGGCCTGTCTGAGCAGGTCAGGCAGGCTTCAGCAGGGGTTTGTCCATTGTCTTGCTGTGCTGGGTGCCCGCCCGAGAGAACCCAGCCGGCCAGGGCACAGTCACTAATAAAAGGACTCCATTCTGCCACTCAGGGCTTTGTGAGGCGCCAAAGCTTGTCCTGGTTGCCATGGCTACTGTCTGATTGTGGCGGGTTTGTCACAGTGCTTGATAAAGTGGGAAGGTTATTCTTGATAGGCCCAAGTAATCATAACCTCGCAAAGCTCGAGAGTGTGGATTTAACACTTTTTCCCTCCCCTCTCGAAATCGGGAATGCAGAGATGGGGGCAGGGTTGTCAGGATAAAGCAGCCACAGCAGGTGGTGAGGGCCATGCCTGGCAGGAGGGATGCAGCTAGCTAGCTGTGCCCAGGGGGCTGGGCGGAAAGGGGTGTCACTGGGTCATCTGCCGTCCCTTGGCTGGGTGGGGGCTTCAGAGAAGGGGTCAGAACGGGGTTCTCTCCTGACTGCCTCCCCCCATCAAGTGATTATACCTGTGCTCCTCTCTCCTTTCCTCCCTTCCATCCTTCCCTTCCTGCTCCCCCTCCTTTATTAAGGCCCTTCCTTTCTTCCCCTTCCTTAGCCTCCCATCCTTCCACTCCCCTTCTCCCCTGCTCTCTCCCCTTCCTCGCCCCAAATCCCTTACAGATCTGGTCCTTTCAGAACCCTCTACTTTCCCTTCTCAAGAGGAGAAGGATGGGGAACGTTAGCTCGGAGGTAACAACTGATGGAATTCAGCCATAGAATTGCAGTCTCTTCACTGTCATCAGAAGAGAACTAATTGATTCTCTGGGCAGTACCTCTCTGACTTGCCACATCAGAACTACTGAGAAGGTTCCTTCAAACAGATTCCAGGGCACACCCCCAGGTTTCTGATCTGGTGGGTCTCCGGGGAGGGGGCAGTTTGCAAGACTCTGAATTTCTAACGAGTTCCCAGGGGATCCCTGGGATGTTGCTGGCTCAGAGACCACACTTTGAGAACCACTGTCAGAGGCCAAGACTTATTTTTTACAGTTGAGGAAACAGGCTCCCAAAGGATAAATTCGTTGCCAGGAGTTCAGGTGGCTTGGTAGCCATGGTGGGATGGGTGCCCAGTGACAGGAGTTTTAAAAGACATTTGAGGGGCGCCGGAGTGTCTCAGTCAGTTAAGCGAACCCCAACTTCGGTTCAGGTCATGATCTTGCGGTTTGTGACTTCGAGCCCCGCGTCGGGCTCTGTGCTGACAGCTCGGAGCCTGGATCCTGCTTGGGATTCTGCGTCTCCCTCTCTCTCTGCCCCTCCCCCACTTGCACCTGCACCCTCGCGCACACTCTCTCTCTCTCAAAAATAAATCAACGTTAAAAAAAATTAAAAGCCATTTGAAGAGGTAGGGCTCATCTGTCTTCCAGCCCCCTAGCCCAGAGCAGCCAGATGAGTGGTTCTATTTCCAAAAGGGCTCCAGCAGGACAGCCACTCCCACCAATGGTTCCCTTCTGAGCAGTGCCTCCCCCAAGTGAAGCCCACCTTCCTCGGTGCTCTAGGCCCGGTGTGGCCTTCTGTAGTATATGCTGGAGTTTTCTCCCCTCGGGTGCCCCTTCCCCCACTCCGTCTGTCAACTCTCTGCCCGGCCTTTGGGCCCCAAGAAGCCCACCTTGACCATGGCTGGTATCCTTCCGCTCTGCTGACCTTCGAAGCCTCGTGGCCCTGCCAGTAGGCCATTCTGTATTTCCATTACTTGCATGTGGGTGCTCTTGCCTCTGTGAACTGTGACCTCTAGCAGCGGGACCGTGCCTTCATTCACCTCTGTACCCACCACTCTGAAATACTAGCTGGATGCATCCACACGGCAGCCTCGGTTGGAAAGAGTCTGGACACAGGTTTGAGATGTTCTGAGGCCAACTACAAGAAGCCAGCCTAACAGGGATGGGGAATCCATTGTACACACAGGGCAGGACCTTCCAGTGTCAGTGGGGAGCCAGAAGTAAGGCATCAGGCCTGCTGCCTTGGGAGAGCACGAGGAACCCAGGGCAGTGGCCTCTAGTTAGGGCACCCCCCCCGCCCCCGTCCGTGGTGGCAGGACTGAGTTTTTAAATTGAAAGGCAAGTTAGCCCCCTCAGACACACGCGGAAAACACGGGCAGCACTCATTTATCCCTTTATGGAAGGATGTATAACAGGTGAAGCTCCCTCTGTGCAGGTGTGTGTGTGAGCACACGTGTGTGTGTGTGTGTGTGTGTGTGTGTGTGTGTTGTTGCTGCCATGACTGGATGATGCTAACGACATGATCACTTATGAAATGCCGTCTAATGCCCCACGACACACTCCGAAATCACCAGTGTGTGGTGTCATGAATATGGCTTTGAGGCAAGGTGATTGCACTTCTCCAGTGAAACTCACAGGAGGCTAGTTGTCCAGACAAGAATAAACCCAAATGAATGCATTAATCCTTTGGCTCCAATTCCTTGCCGACTGCACAGACTGAGTTGGGGCCCAGCAAGAAATCCCATGTTGGCAGTTTGGCTCTGAAATCTTTAAGCGTCGTTGGAGCCGGGCCTCCAGGCTGCAGGACGCCCCCCGCCTCTTTACTGAACAGCACCCCCTCAGTCACTCAGGTGTTGACATGGTGCGGTCGCAGCCCTCACAGTGGCCTTTCTCCCCCAGGGTGTCGAGGTGCAGACAGACTACGTGCCCCTGCTGAACTCCCTGGCGGCCTATGGCTGGCAGCTCACCTGTGTGCTACCTACTCCCGTTGTCAAGACAACCAGGTAACAATAATACTCATCGTTGTTCTTCTTCTTATCATTATTCAACACTTCCTCTGTGCTGCACACTGTTCCCAGTAAGTGCTTCATGCACATAACTTATCTAATCCTGTGACAAGTCTGTGAGGCTAGTGGGGTCACTCTGATTCTCTGGCTAGGAAGTGACAGAACCAGGATTTCAGATTCTTTTTTTTTTTTTTCAACGTTTATTTATTTTTGGGACAGAGAGAGACACAGCATGAACGGGGGAGGGGCAGAGAGAGAGGGAGACACAGAATCGGAAACAGGCTCCAGGCTCCGAGCCATCAGCCCAGAGCCCGACGCGGGGCTCGAACTCGCGGACCGCGAGATCGTGACCTGGCTGAAGTCGGCCGCTTAACCGACTGCGCCACCCAGGCGCCCCAGGATTTCAGATTCTTAACCACCACCCCCACAGAGCGCTCCCCGGCACCCCTCTTCCCACATGGGGAGCCTTGGCCAGTGAGTCATTACTGCCAGGCATGTCAAAGATGAGCCCCCGGGTTGAGGGGCCCCAGGGCTTTGAGGTGCAAAAGAAATTGAGCCCCTACTGTGTGCCCTGTGCTGGCCTGGATAGGTGCCTTGCGTGTAAAGTTTCATTTAGTCCTCAGAAAACCCCTAGAAGGTGGAATCCTTTTATTAAACCCATTTTACAGCTGAGGCAACGTGGCCAGGGAGGTTGAAGGGACTCAGCCAAGATCACAGCCCTGGGCCCTGGTCAGTAGTCCCACAAAGAGGAGGTAAAGACCTGCAGTCTTGCCCCTTGCTTGAGGCACTTCTCACAGTTTCACATTTAGGGACACTTGTCCACCTGAGCTCAGCCCACCGTCCCCTCAGCTCACGGGCTGGTCCTGGTGTTACTAACCCTGAAAGGCCTTCCATCTGTATTTTGGGTGTATCTAAACTAATCCTCCTAACTATCCTGTGGGATTATAAGCATAGATAGGATTCCCGTTTTGCAGATGAAGAAACTGAGGCTCAGAGAGGCTCTGTCACATACCTGAGGTCACACAGACAGTAAGTGGCAGAACCTGGGACTAGCACCTCAGTCTGCATAGTCAGGCACTTCTCCTAGGCCAGGCAGCCCCTTTGCTGACCTGTAGGGATGCCCCCTCCCGTGACCCTCAGTGTCCCACCTTCCCCAAGTCCTGCTACGTGTTCACAGAGTGATGGCCAGCGTGAGGCAAGGCTGGCGATCTGGGGGGACAGCAGGGGGTGCAGCCGCAGAGCCTAGACTGAGGGTGAGAATGATGGTGATGATCAGTGCCTTCCAGGGTCCCTCCCTGAACGCATCTGGGCTCTCATCATGTCTCCCTCCTGACACTGGGCTACAGTGGGGCACTGCACGTTGCGGGGGGCTAGTCTGCAGCACCTTTGGGCCCTGGGCCATTGGGAGCCTCCATGCTGCCTCATGGCCAAGACTCCTGTGGGTATGGGGTGATGCAGAGGGGTAGAAAGAACCCTGCATTTGTGGCCTGAAAACTTGAACCCGAGTCCTGAGCCTGCCACTTGGTAACTGTCCGTCTTGGTCAAGTCCCAGAGCTGCTCTGAATCAGTTTCCTTGTCCGTAAGAGGGAAGAATGCCTACCCCACCACCCATTCCAGAGGACAAGAGTCGTGATGAGAATGGACTTGGGTGCGAAGCCCCAGCTCTCTAAACCCAGAGGGTGCTGACAGGTGTCTCTGTCTCCATCTCAGATCTCACACCTGCTCAGTCACCGCCCCCCCCCCCAGTCCTCTACTTCCCTGTGCCCTACATGCCACCTCTCGATGGAGTGGGGAGCACATGGAACCAGGCAGGTTTGAGCTTGAAGCCTCGCTGTGTGATCCCAAGCCCGCTCCTTAAATGAGCTTCTGTGTCCTGACTGTGAAGGCGGTGGGCTCCCACTCCTTGGAGCTCTGTGGTGAGACTTAAACGAACCATGGTGTGTGAAACCACCCAGCCCAGCCCCAGCACAAAATACGTTCGTTTCCTCCCACTTTCCCCTCTGACATTCCACGCAGTGATGCTTGCCTCAGCAGAGAAGACACTTGCAAAGAGAGATTTAAGAAAGTGATCAGAAGATAGAGGCAGGGCTGAGAACAGTGACCTTCACAAACACATCGGCCATCTTTGAAGGCAGCTGTGTGGGGTCCGAGAGGAACGCGCGCTCACTGCGCCTTAAACAAGAGCGGCCCTCCTGAGCGCCCCTCACCTGCGCCTGCAGGAGCCGGGCTGCCTTGGCGAGGGCTGCCAGCGAGGGTGAATCGGGCGCACGGCCCTCCCCTCTGCTCAGCCAGGCTCTGTGCCTGCTGTTCGGTAAAGGCTGGCCGGCAGGCAGAGCTCACCACCCATCCCGGGCCAATCTGACCTCTCCATGGCTCATTACCAAAGACAGATTTGGAAGAGGCTTCCCACCTCTTGAGATTCACTAAAGACGCCAGTTTATCATCATTTGGCCAAGATGCCAGCTGTTATTCCACATCGAGGGAAGGAAGGGGAGTTTCCAGCAACGAAGCTGGTATGGCAGGGACACCCACAAAGCTTTTGTTGAGCCTCCAGCATAACCCTCTGGAAGCAAGACGGGGATGGCCTGGGAGGGGGCTGCTGCTTGATTCCTGACCTCTCAGTGTCTGGTGGCAGCTTTCCTTTCTGTGGGTGGTCAGCCTTGACAAAGTTAGGGACAGAAACATCTGTGAGGCTTGGGGTCCCCCCCCCCTACCGCCACCAGGTGTTACAACTCATTCTCCACTCTGCATGTGTTACAGGGAGGGGAATGTATCCACCAAGCAGATTGTCTTTCTTCAGAGACCGTGTCTACCTCAGAAAATCAAGAAGAAGGAATCAAAGGTAAGTGACCTTGATTGCCTTCCCCAGTTTTCCTTAGCAGGGCTCCATCCTCAAGTGAATTTTCTATAGCAGTTGAGCAGGCAGTCAGCTCCAACTTCCAGGGGCTCTCAGAGGAACGCCTGAGCCCTGCGGCAAACTGAATCACACCCGAGGCTGCCAGAGCCGGACAGATGGGGACACTGGAGGGTCTTGTCCTGCGGTCGGGCTGGAGAGTGGAGTGGAACAGTTCTGCTGGACACTCATGTAGGCCAGATATTCCCAGTAAACTAAAAATAGGGGCATGAAGTCAGCTGCCATCTGACCAGGGGGCGGGATGGCTTGAGTTCATGCCCAGCTTCTCTGAATCTTCATCTCATTACAAGCTCTGGTTGCAGCCCGTTGGATCCGTCAGGACATCAGAAGTTTGGTGATTTTGGTGGAGGGACCCTGCCAGGGCTCCTTCTTGGTGTGCCCTGACCCGAGGGCCTCTTAGTGGCAGCGGCTGGTGTGGACAGAGACCAGCCGCAGTCTGTGGCAGTGGACCCTCGGGCTAGGCTGTCCAGGGGATGGCCAGGGGCCTTTCTCCCTCACTGAATGTCGCGTGAACCGGCCTGGAAACAGCCATGCTGAGAGCCTGTGGCTGCTCTCAGAAATTTTCCCATGTTTCCAGAAGTCAAACCCAAGTCTTTCCCCTGTGTCAGACACTTCTGATGCTTCCCAACCCCAGCCGGTGGGTGATTCTCCCGTGGGCGTTTCACCATTTACTCAGGAAGAGATGAGCGAGTCAGTGTGTCAAAGCCCAAGTCAGGTGTCACCCGAAGCCAGCTTGAGCCACCTTTGCTGGCCAAGGCAGCGCTGCCTGGCAGAGCCTGGTGGACCCGCCCCGCTCCTCACGCTTGGCACCGTCGCGTGCTCCCCTGTTAGTTCCTCGTGTCCTTTGGACACGGATCCTGGACAGGAGCAACAAGCAATGGACAGATTGTAGCAGCCCCTCACCAGCCAGCAAACCCGGGGGGCGGGAGGGAGGGTCCTGGGAGGAACGCCAAGGAAACGGCGACCTGAAGCCAGATGGTGTAGAATGCAGAGGAAGGTCTCTGTCTCCGCTCCAAGATGCTAATGTGACAGGTGACGGCAGCCGAGGACCAGAAGGCAACCGCTGAAGCCACCATTAACCACCAGGAGCAGTCAGCCGCCGGCTGGAAGATGGATCTTCCCGGGACCACTGTCAGCTGCAGCTTTGCCCCAGGCTCCTGGGGACCGCGTGCATTCACAGTGACATCCAACAAAAGCACAGGCGAGGCCTCCATCAAACACCAAAACACGCCAGCTCTGCCCTTAAGAGAGGGAGGTGGTGCTGCACTTTCTGGATCCCAGAGGAGAGACGTGTGGTTTGATTTTGGTACAAAGGCTGTGGGGCTCACAGAGGGCGACAAGCAGGAGATTTTAGAGGTAGAGTTTTAAAGCTGCTGTAACAAGTGGAGCAGCTTCCGTCAGGAAAGTCCTGAGGATGGAGTCATCTAGTTCGTGATCAGGAGAAACTTGGCCCCAGTCAGCCGCAATCATCTGGGCGGCTGCTTTCTCTTTTGAAGGACTTATTTATCCCCTGCCCATTCATAGGGTTGGCTCACGTCCAGCGCTTGTTTTCTGTGTGACCTGGAGAGGTGGCCTCACGGGCAGAGCCCCAGAGAGGGGACTTTACAGCCTGATGGCTTGTCCCCCTTTCATCGTCCTGGCCAGTCTTCCCGCGGCTGACTCAGGTCGGCATCCTACTCCCACTGAGGTCTGGGTGCCACGTTCATGGCAGTAACTCCATCGAGCCCTCGCAGGACTGATGCTGTTGGCTGCCCTCTGCCTCTTGAAGCACCTTTTCTCTTGGCGCTGACCCCACACCATCCTGGTTTTCCACTAGGTGGTTCAAACCCAGCCCCATTTCTCTCTCACTCCCTAATCTCTTCCTTAGAAAATCTCACTCATTCCCCAGAGTGAAAAATCTGACTCCCACCTCCGAGGTGATGACTCCTACACCTGCATTTTCAGGACTCGCTTCCGCCCGAAACCCAGCTCCACGTGCCCCGTCACTACTCAGCATCTCAGAGCGACCTGTGATCTGGCTATCCCCCTCCCCCTGTCTAGAACAAGGGCACCACCACTGTCCAGAGGCACCCACCCACCCAGGGCTCATCCTTGACTCCCCATCTCGTTGCCGTGGTCAAGCAGAAACTTGAATCCTCAAGACAGAGACTTGAATCCCTCCCCTTCTCTCCGCATTCACAAGCCTCAACAACTCTAATCCTCTGCTAACAGGTCTCCCCTTCAACTATATTCTCCATCAGGAGCCAAAGTGATCCTTAAGAAAGAATATTGCAGGGCACCTGGGTGGCTCAGTCACTTGAGTGTCTGACTCTTGATTTTGGCTCAGGTCACGCTCTCACAGTCCTGAGCTCAAGCCTCTGCATCAGGCTCCACATTGACAGCACAGAGCCTGCTTGAGATTCTCTCTCTCCCTCTCTCTCTGCCCACCCCCTGCTTGCTCTCGCTCTTAATCAATCAATCAATCAATCAATAAAAATGAAAAAGCATACTGAATCATGTCACCCCACTGCTTAAAGCTTTGTGTGAGTCTTAAGATAAAGGTGGAAATCTACAGTGCGATATCCACAGGACTGTGTGTGATCTGGCCCTTCTTAGTTCTTGTGCCATCACCCCCATTTTCTGCATTCCACCTACTGTGGCCTTCATGCTCTTCTGTGTCCCTTCCTGCCACAGGGCCTTTGCTTTGACTCTTACCTCTGCTTCAGATGCTCTCTTCCTTTGTAATACGTTGGGAATAATCACAATTCCTGTCTTGCAGAACTCTTCTTTTGGTCTAGAATTATTTGTGATCATTAGTTTATCCTCTGCTGATAGAGTCAGACATTAACTCCATGAGAGCAAAGCCCTGTTTTCCCGACTTTTACATGCCCAGTACTTGGCTTTTAGTTGGTACTCGACAGATATTTGTTGAACCAATAAATGAGTAATGAAACGTCTGAGCCCAGGACATTCTTATTACGTATGGGTTGAAATCGAAGAAAGGGGACCATAGGTTGGCACAGCAAGGACACAGCGTATTGAGTCCTCTTTTAATCAGCAAAGTGGAGGAAATTCTCCAATCAGGACTTTTTCGGCATTTGGAAGAAGCCTCTTTGTGTGTGTGTGAGTGTGGCTCTCAAAGCAAATAATTAAACTCCTTCCAAGGTAATAGGTGATTTCTGCCACACCAGAAGTCTTCCTTCCAGCTAACGCTCTTGACGTGGAGGCAGATAACGGACAGTTTTTAAAATGTGCGAATTAAATCCATTAGCCCTTGCCACTCGGAGCTCTGGACACACACTGCTATAAAGTGAGGGATTTTTTTCTCTTCTGCAGTTATCGCTGACAGGGATGGCTCATTGGATCCTTCTCGGTATGGGCACCAGCGGGCGGCACGCCCGAGTGCCACAGACACGCTGGCTTGGGAAGCCTGCTTAACTTGTTCAGAGGCTCTCCCGATACTGCTCGAGATAAGGAATCCGTCCTCCCGGCTGGGCCGCCTGCCTTTAAGCATCTGAATGTTACACACCTCCCCTCAGATCCGCAACCCATAAAGCTGTCACTGTCCCACGGGTGGCCTTTTTGAGCCTTGGGATCTGGAACAACAGTTGTTTGTTAAAGCCCGAGATTATCCTCAGCTTAAAGGAGGAGGAGAAGCCCAGGTTAGGAAGGGAGCCCGGGTGAAGATGGGAGGGAGACAAGAAACCCCTCCATGGGGGACAGAGCTGGGGGCTGTGTTTCTCTTTAGCTCAGTGCTTCTCACACTGTGGCCCGTGGACCAGCAGTATCAGCCTTACCTGGGAGTTTGTTAAAAATGCAAAATTTCCTGGGAATGCAAGCTGGTGCAGCCACTCTGGAAAACAGCATGGAGGTTCCTCAAAAAACTAAAAACAGAACTACCCTACGACCCAGCAATTGCACTACTAGGCATCGATCCACGGGATACAGGTGTGCTGTTTCGAAGGGACACATGCACCCCCATGTTTATAGCAGCACAATCAACAATAGCCAAAGTATGGAAAGAGCCCAAATGTCCATCGGTGGATGAATGGATAAAGAAGATGTGGTATATATACACAATGGAGTGTTACTCGGCAATCAAAAAGAATGAAATCTTGCCATTTGCAACAATGCAGATGGAAATGGAGGGTATGATGCTAAGCGAAATTAGTCAAAGAAAGACAAAATCATATGACTTCACTCATATGAGGACTTTAAGAGACAAAACAGATGAACATAAGGGAAGGGAAACAAAAATAATATAAAAACAGGGAGGGGGACAAAACAGAAGAGATTCATAAATATGGAGAACAAACTGAGGGTTATGGGAGGGGTTGTGGGAGGGTGGATGGGCTAAATGGGTAAGGGGCATGAAGGAATCAACTCCTGAAATCATTGCTTCACTATATGCTAACTAATTTGGATGTAAATTTTAAAAAATAAAACAAGTTAGAAAAAAAATGCAAAATTTCCCTCCTCTCTCCAGGTTGCACACACTGGATGGGGTGAGTGATGGGTTTCAGGAGCCCTCCAGATGATTCTGACGTCTGCTCAAGTCTGAGGGCCGATGTCTTAGGGGAGTAGTTTAGGGTCCTTTCTTGGCTCCCCTGTGGACTGCCATTCAATTTTTATCATTATTGATTTTTTTAAAAATAGGCCTGTCAGGGAGGCTTCAGTGTAGATCTTTTTTTAAGTAAGTCAAAACAAAGTATCTTTAATGGCAGTTAAATCTGACTTCCATTAGCTAACCACTCGGCCTAATGAGTCAAGTGCCTGACCCAGCAGGTGCATCTTAACGTTGTACTGTCTGAAAGCTGAGGCCCTTACGTGTCGGGCTAACCATTGCAAAGGTGCATGTCCTCTCCCTTTGTTTCTTCTCCTCCCTGGCCTCTACAGCAAGAGCCTAAAGCCTCTCGTCTGCCAAGAATGAGAAGCTGGAAGGGTAGTGTGGATGGAGCCAGAGACACCTGCGTTTGAATTCCAGCTCTGCTCTTTTCTAGCTGTGTGACTTTGGGCAAGTTGCTCAACCTCTCTGAACCTCTGTGTGTTCATCTATACAACAGTGCTAACAGTGATTAGTGAGAGTAGTGCTTCGGAAATTCAGGGAAATGGGAACCTTGCCACCGCGTGATATACGCAGTAGGCACCTCGGTGTGTGCTTGTACTTTCCTCCGCAGGTACCCTGCAGCAGCCTGCCTTCACAGCTTGGTACATTTTGCTTTCAGATGATACAGACCCTGAGTTTTGGCCCCTGCTACTTCCCCGCTTCATGAAAATGCCCCCACAAAGGACAGAAGGACAAGGGAAGAGTTGAGTCAGGACCTCCTCGGGACTTGTCTGCAGCACCCGTGACAGATGTGGAGGGGTGCCCCCCCCCAGGAGCTTGGGGAACAAGTGACATCACCACAGCCCATCTGGGGACACAGAAAACAGTGTAGTCCTAGAAGGCATTTGGCTTGACAGATTTCCCTGTGATGACCAAGAAGGACAGAAAACGGCTGGGAGAGTTCTCGCCAGCTCAATGCCAGCAGCCCCGGCTGGTTCCCGGCGAAAGCGGCCGGTGTTCTCCTGGCGGATTATAGCAAATCAACAAAATGTGATCTTCTACAGGAAACTAGATGTGGCTGGACTTCCAGAAGAGGCATGGAAGTTCTGTTTAGTTACCAAGAGCAGCGCTGAGAGAATAGCTGGGTTTGCGTTAGAAGACAAGAGTCGAGGCTAGAATGTGGCACAGGTAGAATCGTCCAGGGTTGTGCACTGCTCAGCTGCAGAGGGGGCTCTTGGCATCCACTACAGCGTGGATGGGCCCCCGAGGTGCAGCACAGCCCCGGGCCGGGGGAGGGGGGGAGGGGGAGAGGCGGGGCAGACACCTATTTCGGAGATGAGGAATTTGAGATTTGGAGGGATCAATAACTTGCCCAAGGACAGATGGCTCGTGAGTGCCAGAACTGACTGACATGTGACGGGAGGTCTGGGCCACCATGCTATCATGCTTTGACGTTTTAGCATTTAGAACCTTTCACCAGAAGTAATCTCACCACTTTATTGGCAAAAGTGAAGCTTCCTCCGACTTGCCTGATAGCTGGCTTCCTCTCCAAGTACTGTATACAGGCCGGCTTACCTGGCCTGTTTCTAAAAACATGCAAAATGCAGGGGTGCCTGGGTGGCTCAGTCTGTTGAGCGGCCGACTTCGGCTCAGGTCATGATCTCATGGTCCGTGAGTTCGAGCCCCGCGTCGGGCTCTGTGCTGACAGCTCAGAGCCTGGAGCCTGTTTCGGATTCTGTGTCTCCCTCTCTCTGACCCTCCCCCGTTCATGCTCTGTCTCTCTATGTCTCAAAAAAATAAAGTAAACGTTAAAAGAAATTTTTTTAAAAACATGCAAAATGCAGATAATAATTTGGGGACATTGATTTTTTTTAAAAAGGCTCTTCTGTTTTGATTGGAAATAAAACGTAGCAGCAGCTGCCCGTGACAAGGCAGCAGTTATGAACCACGATCGTGCCGTGCCCACGAGCCTCGGAGGTTGCCACTGGGGGCGGCAGCAGTGGTCCTCAGGTCCAGAGTCAGCATCCTGCCCTGGTGGGTATGAGGTTTGAGATGTCTGCATGGCAGTCTCTGCCCAAGTGGGCACCACTGGGGCAGGGGTCCGAGGCGTCACCCCGCCTGCACAAGGGCTCCGTTGCTGGAGCTTATGGCTTGGGTGCAGGAAGCTCAAACCATCCCAGGGGGAAGTCTGTCAGTCTGTCAGGTTTAATATGAGAGAACCCCCAAACAGGAGTGTCCGGGGAAACCCATCCAACACCATAGGTGAACTCATCTGAGGACTTGGGGGGCGGGCAGGGCCGAGGAGGACAGGATGGATGTTAAAGCCTAACCTCAACAGGTACTTCTTTCTGTTTTCTCTACTTTGATGAAATACTCACATTTACCAGTGTTGTCGAAACTCTTAAATCCAAGAACCCCCATGATGTGTTCAATCTCAGAACCCCGCGAGTAGGCAGATATTTTGAGGAAATAGGGCTCCACCACTAAAAACTGCACAAAGGTGGCAGATTAAAAACAAAAAAAAAGAAAAAAAATTCCTGTAGCACATGTTTGGTTTCTCCTAGCAAAGCACTAGGTTGTTTACAACATGGCGAAGCCTTAAGAAATCGTTTTCCACTGATGGTGCAGCTGCATTCCTGGGCTCCCCCTCCAGCCTAGCAAGGAGTCAGCAGTGAAACTCCTTTACTTTTTCTCTCAGTCACAGAGTGCCTAACCCTCAACTCCCTATTAGGTGACACTATGTGGTGCCACTGAAATAGAAGGCAGTGACCATCGTGGGAACTTAAACTAAAACTCACCCTATGGTACCGTCGTCACAGAGCTGTGCCTGCCCCAGATTAGTCCCATGATGCTCTTCTTCCTGGTGAGACCACTCTGTCCCTCGGGGGTCCTGACTCTGGCCTCACCTGCCCAGCTCTTGCTCCTCTGGGGGCTTCTCTCGCGTCCTTTGTGTCTTTCACAACCGGGCTTGGTACCTGCTCAAGATTTTGTGACTGTCACCCTCCTAAGTGTTTACCACGCACAGGTCTCTGGCATCTGACTCTCAGCACTGGGGACCCAGGCCCCACTGAGTGGACTGCCCCTCTCTGAGGTGGGAGCTGTGCTGGGCATAGGTACCCCTCAGGATGGCAGAGGTCACAGGGATCTTTGCTCAGGAAGACTGAGAGCACCCCGTATGTTTGGGGTGTGGAAGAAGGCCACAGTCTCTGCTGGGCTGTTCGCCCACAGAACACATCCCTCTTTTGTAACCACAGTGACCCAAGTATTCTCTTCCACACCCTTCGTATTTCCCTGTCTGCTCAAGCTCATTTGCCCAGATTTATTCCCAGCGCACAGGCTCTCAAACTGGCTTCCTCTGGGGCAGTTCGTGTAGTCAGCAGGCTCAGCGGGACTTTGAAGTTTTCCCCTCTTTCCTTCCTTAAATTAGTTTCTCTCTCTGGAAAGCGACCAGAAATAATGTCTAGACGCACCAGTACCTCCTCACTACACCCAAGCGAGGTTTTGACGCTGGAATTACAGGAGTAGCTCGGCTTGTGGGCTCTGTCGTCCTTCCATCCGTTCACCCCACAAGTAGGTTTTGAGTGCCGACTCTATGCTGTATTCCAGGGATACAGGTATAAATAAGACCGCTGGCAGCCTTGACCTGATGGAGTTGACTTCTAGCGTCAGTCATGACAGCAGCGTATCTGGTATATTATATCCCAGGTGTGTGCTAAGATTTACATGGATTGTCGTGGTGCTAAGACGCATCACACGGATTGAATCATCCACATCAATACCCTTTAAGGGAGGGCTTGGCAAACGGGGGCTTGGCTCCCGGGCCAAATGCGGCCCACCGCCTGTTTTTGTAGATAAAGTTTTACTGGAATACAGTCGCGCACATTCGTGACATATTAGCTATGACTGCTTTTACGATACAGCAGTGGAGCCAAATGGTTACAACAGAGACCATATGGCCTGCGGAGCCTAGAATATTTATTATCTGCCTTTCCCAGAAAAAATCGCCAACGTTGTCTTTACAGAAAACCAAGTTGCCTGACGTTGACTTACGTTAGAGTTACTGTCCCATTGTATAGATGAGAACGCTGGGCCACTGAATGGCTACTGAATGGCGAAGAGACTCTTCAGGAAGTCTCACGCCACATCTTCCACATGACCCGTTCTTGTCCAGCTCTATTACTGACTGTGCGACCTTGTCCTCTCTAAGCCTCTGATGACTTCCCTGCCACATGGGGAAATGCTTTGCTGCAGGTCAGGCTCCCCAGGAAGCAGCCTTTGATAAATTTGGGTGGAGGAATTTTTTTGGGGGTGGGGTGCCCCGGGGAACACCTGTGGGGAAAGGAGGGCACAGGAGTGGGCAGGGGGAAAGACAGGCTACGATGCAGTCACAGCAGTGGCTTTATTAGCCAACCCCCGGGGGAGCCCTGGAACTGGGATGGCCTTTTGGAGTTGTTCTGAGTTGGGACAGGAGGGTGGGGCGCACGGCACAGGGCCAGCCCCATGTTCTGTGCCCTTCTAATTCGGGAGATCTGGTGAGAGTGTGGGCCCAGTGCTTGGTAGCCCACAGCCTGCTCGGAAGGGAAGCAAGTAGCCAGCACCGTGGCTCATAGGAGGGGCAGGCCCCTGTGTCTTCTCCCATTCTGCTTCTCCAAATAATAGGATTTCAGGACCTCTTCTCCCAGAGCCAACTGAAAGACATACCCCCTCATCTCCAGAGTCCCCTGAAAACCACAACTAAAATACAGTGCATGGGGGCGCCTGGGTGGCTCAGTCAGTTAAGTGTCCGACTCTTGATCTCGGCTCAGGTCATGCTCTCACAGTTCATGGGTTCAAGCCCCCTCATCAGGCTCTGTGCTGACAGCACACACAGCCTGCTTGGGACTCTCTGTGCCTCCCTCTTTCTGCCCCTCCCTGTGTACATGCTTGCTCTCTCTGACTCTCTCTGTCAAAAATAAGCAAATAAATAAACATTTAAAAATAAGTAAATGAAATACACTGCATGGAGGGCATCAAACAGGCTCTTATGGTGGGTGTGATGTGTGTGGACCATGATTCAAGTTTGCTGCTGGTAACGCTCTGCTCCAGGAGTGCTGGGAATCGTGTCTTGCTCAGACAAGAGCTTGCGCACGCAGACGGTGGGGTGAAGCGCTGGGTTCACAGAGACAACGTTTATTTATCCCCATCCTCTCTGCTTTCTAGTTCCAGTGGCGATTCTCCCGAGAAGACATGCACAACAGGCAGATGAGGAAGTCCAAAGGCAAACTCAGCGCCAGAGACAAGCGACAAACAGAAGAAAATGAGAAGAATTTAGAAGACCAGTTTTCCAAAGCCGGAGACGTGGGAAACTGTGTGCCGGGCCTGCATCAGGAGGACGAGGCGTCCGAGGAGCTGAAGGTCCCTGCCCAGGAGATCACAGAAGAAAAGCTCTGTGTGGAGGGTGGGGCTGTGCAAAACGGTCCTGCGGGTCATTGTGGGGCCCCGGAAGGGGGCTGCGCTGAGCAGTCCCATCCCAGAGAGGATGCCAGGGAGGGAGGCGCCCAGGAAGTGGCCGCAGAGCCCGAGACAGCGGGGGACAACTGAGTCCTGAGCGGTTGGTGTTGCACGCCTGATGCGCTGGCAAAGCGGAGGCACCGTGCCGGCATCTGGGTGGGGGGCTGGTTTGCCCCAGCGTCGCGTGTTACCCTTTGGCTTGGCTTGACCTCTTCTCGTGAGCTCACCGGGCCCTCTGAGGGCCGGGTCCCTGACAGTTTTGGTCTCTGCACATCCACTAGAAATGTGTCGTAATGCCCCAGTGTTAGAATGCAAGAGGTCAGGTTATTTCTTCATCTGTTTCCCAGTCCCATGGGAAGGAGTGGCCCATCCAGTGCCTGTGTTCCCCCCCCCCCCCACTGCCAGGTTCCCCAGGGAGCATTCGAGTCAGGTCCATCCATGGACCTCCCTGGCTACAAACCAAGACTGTTCATTCCCACACCCTGCCGGGGGTGCATTTTACATCCGCTGCTGCTCTCTGCAGCTCTTTGGTGATGTAACAACCCCCGGAGCCCATCAGGTGCCCTCCTCCATCTAAGCCCCACACGCCCTGCTGCTTTGACAAGGAAAATGACAGTAGGGAGGGGAGGTGCCCCACCTCCTGGCTTTTCTCGAAGTATTCCCATAGATACTGGTAATTTGAAAATGAAGAGGTAATTCTGTGTGTACACCTGATCTTGCAGAGTTTCCAAGAAAGTATTCTGTATTAGTATCAATGCCAAAAAATTTTTTAAAGAATTTGTACTCAGCACATTATCTGAACACACGTTCCTTCTTTCATTTCAGGGCAACCCGACTGGTTGGGAGCTCTTGTTATGTGCTATTTTAATCAGTGTATCATTGGCCAAGTTGTTTCCATGTATGCTATCACGTGTTTATATTGTCCAGAAAGTATTGTTAAGGCTTTAAGTAGTTGCAACTAGTGAACCGTGGAGAGAGAATGCCGATTGTCTTGACCCAAACAACAGCCTTTCTCTTCTCTTTCTTGTTTAGTTACTTAAAGCAATAAATCATCTATGAGTTTAGTGCATTGTGAGCATGGAATATTGTGTCACAGTGAAAAGCCTGTCTAGCCTCATGTCCAAAGGACTCGACTCCACAGTCCCCATTCATTCTTTATATAAGTTTCTGACTCCTGGCAGCATGATGATTTTGGAGAAGAAAATGAAGGTCCTGTAGAAAACAGCAGAGCCAGCTAAACCCGCTGTGCTTTCCTGTCCTGTGTAGAAAGAAGATGGAAAGTGGGATTCAGGTGTCACCAGGTGAGGCAGGGCACAGCCACTCCCCATTGCCCGGGGTGGTGGAAACAACTTTTAAAACAAACAGAAAGCCCTACCTCGGTTTCTATGCATGTTTCCAGACTTTTAAGTAAATTATTTCATGAAGCAAGTCTCTTCCCTGTTTGCAAGTTTGCTGAAATACACGTTTATACTATATTTCGTAGGGCAGAATTGAAAACCCTGTACAGCCACATTGTACTGTTGTTTTCCTCTTTTTTATATAAAGTTTATGTATTTTCACAGAGACAGAGACAGCGTGAGTTGGGGAGGGGCAGAGAAAGAGAGGGAGAGAGAGGGAATCCCAAGCAGGCTCCGAACCACCAGCTCAGAGCCCGACACAGGACTCGAACCCACAAAACTGTGAGGTTGTGACCTGAGCTGAAACCAAGAGTCGGACGCTTAACCAGATGAGCCACCCAGGTGCCCCAGTTGTTTTCCTCTTGGTTTTCGAACAAACTTCCACCACCGAGGCCCAGAGCTTCCCTAAAAAGGTTGAAGGCTCTGTTCAAAGAGAAGGCAACTGTTTAAAAATGACATTTTCTGCAGTTATACCCAAGAACATCTATACAGCATTGATATTAAAAGTTATCTCTTGGCTTATATCTTCGAGGGTCACGGCTTTTTAAAAATGCAGTAGTTCGCAGAGCCTGGGACAAAAACAATGCCCATCTCTCACAACTTTGGAAGGTGTTTGGTCCCAGCATGCACCCCTTCAGGTGGATGCCTGTATCACTCAGCAGTAGGTACGTTTTTCAATAATTAAATGACATGTATGTTGGCTGCATGTGTTATGGGAAAACAATTGAAGGTGACTGTAGCTAATTTGAATTCCTCAGGGGGTTTGACCCTAGCGCCAGGCTAACAAGTAATTCCTGAATGTCTTGTCTTTTCCGGCTTTTCCACACTCGTGCTGACATCCGGCAAAATATTAGTCTACCTGAGGCAGTTCTCATACTGGCTGACTGGGGAGCTTTAAAAATTCTTGATACCTGGGTCCCACTCGAGACTGGAGTGGCTGCTCCAGGGAGTGGCCTGGGTCCCGGGTTTGTAACCCCGCTGTGGATTCCACGGTGCAACTGAGGGTGAGAGTCGCTGGCCACAGGATTGCTGTGAGCTGAATCACAGCTTGTTCCTTGTGAAATGAAATGCTTTTTACGAAAAGTAAATAACCAACACCCTGACACTCCACCCCGACATCCTCCATGTGTCTTTCAAGCAGCGGGATTTCCAAAGGAAACGTTACTCTCCTATGATTGCCGATAGGGTGAAAGTCCATCGTTGGCCCGGACGAGGCCTCGTGACCAGGAAAAGCCACAGAGGCTTGTAGGAGGCTTATGCACATGGCAGTCAGTCTTTGCATCTGTCACAGCAGGTCTGGAAGGAACGGGGAGTTCTGGGGGTGATCAGGTGACTTAAGTGGGGCCCTAAGTGACTTTGATGGCCTTGCTGCCACCGCCATCCAGCTCAATGGGACATTCCAGAGAGTCAGAGGCACCACGAGAAGGGGAGGCCAAGTCTGGCCTCATGGGAAGGACTGGGACTCTGCCGTGGAGGGTTCCGTTCATTCTTCGGCCCAGTTGGTTTGCCTGTGGAAAGAGGTTTTTGGAAGGGGAAAAAAAAATCCCCCTCAGGAACAAATGAGAAGTTCTTCTGAAGCTGTGGCTTAAATTCTGAGTCTTAGGCCAGGAGGGTATTTTTCTCTTTTTTTTTAATTTTTTTTTTTATGTTTATTTGTGCGAGAGAGAGAGAGAGAGAGAGAGAGGAAGGGGGAGAGAAACAGGGAGACACAGAATCCGAAGCAGGCTCCAGGCTCTGAGCTGTCAACACAGAGCCCGATGCGGGGCTCGAACTCACAAACTGTGAGATCACGACCTGAGCCGAAGTCCAGGAGGGTATTTTTCAAGACCTCTTCTTCACCTCCAGAGGTTCAGGGGAGGGTCGTGGGTGGGGAGGAGTGCCATTCAGGTGTGGTGCTCTCAAGTGCACATGGCCACAAGGTCAAAGAATTGACACATGGAGAGCCTAAGGACACCCATGTTAATGAAGCAGTGAGCCTGTTCGACATCGGGCTCCCCTTGGTGGAAAAGCCCAGCTGGGCTTTGGAATCGGCTGGTTAGGATGCTAACCTACACACGTAATCTCCAGGTAATTTCTCCACATCTCCAAGCACCAGTGTCCCCACGTGTGAAATGGGGCTGACCCCCACCCCGTTAGATTTTTGTAGGCAGACGACGTGTGCAAAGTGCTTGGTGTGGTTGTCAGTGAATCCTAATGCCGGCCGGCAACAAGGTGGCAAGAGCTGTCAATGCCCAGCCGGTGCCCACAGACTCCCGTACTTCCAGCCTCTCTGCACTCCGGGCCATGTGACTGGGTTCTGGCCAACAGGACATGAGCAGATGTGATGCAGGCCACTTCTGGGCCTGACCTTTACAAAGCCCCTCACGCCACCTCTGCCCTCCCAACACCCTTGGCGTAGTTCAAGATGGACCATGACGTGAGAGTACATCAAAATGAGCTATGCTAGGGGTGCCTGGGTGGCTCAGTTGAGCGTTGGGCTTTGGCTCAGGTCGTGATCTCACAGCCCGTAAGTTCGAGCCCCACAACGGGCTCTGTGCTGACAGTAAGAGCCTGCAGACTGCTTCAGACTCTGTGTCTCCCTTTCTCTCTGCCCCTCCCCTACTCCTGCTCTGTCCCTCTCCTTCAAAAATAAACATTTAAAAAAAATGAGCTATGCTAAACCACTGACAATGCAAGTTTTATCTGTTACAGAAGCATAGCATAGCCCATCCTGACAGAAATACTCTAATAACATTTTTCAAAGTCTTCACGTATTTGTTAGTGGTTTGTAAGTAACAATACGGTCAGCACGGTCCAGTCCTTGTCTGAATGTTTTCAAATCTCCAAGCTGATCATACTTCACTCGAACTGTGCTTGATGGGACCAGCTTCAAGAAAACACTAGGACGAGACGTTCTAATTCACTTCTTATGAAGCACATTTTATCAGTTCTCCAAACATATTAATCATGGCCGGTTTTAAGCCACAAGACATGTTTCAGGAAGAGCTCTCGGGTGGCGCAGTGCTTATCAGGGGGTTCACGTTCACCAAAATCTCCTCACTCGGGGAACACGCTGCGGGCGTGCGGGGCCTGGCTGACCCCGGGAGACCCCGCGGGGCAAACCGGTCTGGGCTCCGGGCCCCCACCCCGAGCGGGCCCAGAGCGGCAGCTGGGAATGAAGGCTCAGGAAAGGGTTGGTGGGAGGCGGCAGGAGAAAGGACGGGGGCCGTAGGCGGCAGCCTCGAGGTGGCTCGGCGCCGACTCCCCAGCCCCAGCCGTGCCAGCGGGTCGGGTCTCCCGAGGGTCCCGCGGAAAGTGCTGGAGCTGACTGCGTGGGCGGGGCCGGCTGCGCCTCGGGTGATGAGCGCTCTGCCGGCTCCGCGACCTGCCCAAATGAGCTCGGGAGAGTCTGGTTTTCCCGTACCTGGTCCCCAGGGTCTGGAACAGGGAAGCACGTGGACGTGAGACCTAAGGACAGGACCCAACAAGTCTTTGGCTGGGATTTCTGAGGTGACGGTTGCCAGGGAAGGAAGCAAAGCCAATGTTTACCACAGGTTCCTGTTGATAGAGATCATCTCTGTGGCCAGACTAAGAAAGCTCACTCCGGGTTGTCGAGAGCTGCTCTCTGAACCTGCCAGGTGCTCGCTTCCCTAGCCGCTGCGACACAGTGGGGTGTGGCATCTCCCTGCCGAGGCAGCCCGGCCGTGGCAGACCTGTGGGTGCATTTCTTTTTCTTTCTTTTTTTTTTTTTAGGGTTTATTCATTTTTTAGAGACAGAGCATGGGTGGGGAGGGGTAGAGAGAGAGACACAGAATCCGAAGCAGGCTCCAGGCTCTGAGCTGTCAGCAGAGAGCCTGATGTGGGGCTCGAACCCACGAACTGTGAGATCATGACCTGAGCTAAAGTCAGACGCTCAGCCGACTGAGCCACCCCAGGCGCCCCCCTACTGCACGAGGGATCATTCTCCACACACACAGGTAGTTGTTGTTTTTCATGTTTACTTATTTTTGAGAGAGAGAGAGACAATGAGCGAGCGGGTAGGGGCAGAGGGAGAGGGGGACAGAGGACCCCAAGTGGGCTCTGCGCCAACAGCAGGGAGCGGGAGGCGGGGCCCAAGCTTGATAACCGAGAGATCGTGACCGGAGCTGACGTCAGACATTTAACCCACCGCGCCCCCAAGGCGCCCCCACGAATGCGGTTTTAAGGCCCACACCACAGTGCTAGGTGCTGGGAAGAGAGCAGTGACCGAGACCGACCCCCATCCTGGCTCCCTCGGGGCTTACGACACACGCTAGGTTCCCGCACCGGCAGCCGTAGCTGTGGCGAGTGGCGTGGACAAGGGCGGGATGCCGCGAAGGCACCGACAGGGAGAGGTCACCCGCTTACGGAAGGCTTCGCCGAAGGATAAGCAGTCAGGTGAGCAGTCCACAGGGTGGCAGTGTGCCTCGCAGCTCAGGGCGCGGACTGGAGCCCCGCTGCCCCGCTACAACCCGGACTCTGCGGCCTACCAGCTGGGTGGCCTTGGGCAAGTCACTTAACCCGCCTGTGCCCCGGCTGCCTCATCTGTAAAAGGGAGGTAGAGGCCGTAGCGAGAATGAAGTGAGTATATGCAAAGTGCTTAGAGAGCGTCTGGCACAAGGGAAGTGCTATATACAAACGTTAGCAACGAGGAAGCAAGACTGAACAGGAAGAATGTGAGAGCAGGCTCTGAAGGAAGCAGCTTATGTTCACGTAACTGAAAGAAATCAAAGCAGGTTCGCAGAGAGCGTGTGTGTGTAGGGGTGGGGAGTAGCAACCATGAGATTCGAGACAGAGATGGATGGGCAGGGCCTGAGGCAGCTGAGCCTCGGGAACCCTGGTAAGGATTCTCGTCCTCGCAGGAGTCATGGGGGGCCGTTGATCAGTTTTAAACAGGGAGATGACGTCAAATTTGCATGTTTAAAAGATCTCTCTGGCTGCTGAAGGAGAAAGGTGTGCAGGGGGCCCAGAGAGGATGCAGAGGGGGGCTGGTGCATTAGTGCAGGTGGGAGTGTGGGTGGTTTGCACCTCAGTGGAGAGCGAGAGGAAGGGTCAGCTTTGAGAGTGATTTAGGAGCAAAAATCGACTGGATTCTGCACTGACCGGTGAGGGAGGTATGGAAGCTACCAGCCCTACCAGAAACCGATGAGGACTGTCCTTATTGAAAGTATTTCCTCGGAATAGGGGTGTCTGGGGTGGCTCAGTTAAGCAGCTGACTCTTGATTTTGGCTCAGGTCATGATCTCACAGCTGGTGTGTTCAAGCCCCGCATCAGGCTCCACGCTGACATGGCGGAACCTGCTTGGGATTCTCTCTCTCTCTCCCTCACTCTCTGCCCTCCTCTGCCCATTCTCGCTCAAAATAAATATTTAAAAAAAAATAAAATGAAATAAAAGTATTTCCTCGGAATAACAAATACTGCAGTGATACTGCCATCGTTCAAAACTTTTCTAGAAACCCTCTCGTGGATTAGTTTTCAGGATTTGAATGACTAACTCAACATGATTCTACAAAGTCACTAAAACATGAGTCTGGATACTTCCCTTAAGACCCAAAAAAATAGGTCTTTAATTTCTGGAGGGAGGAAGCTGTTGACAAACAGAAGCAGCTGGTGGGGAGGAACCATGGGTAAGTCATAGGTTGTAGAACGGGACCTATTTGTCTTGGGTCAGAAGGACGGAGCCTAAAACAATTTTTAATGGCAGTGCTACAATTATAGCCAAGGCTGTCCACTGTGGGGACTGTGTCTTAGAAATGGAGTAAAAGGACTCATTCAATCCAGAGACGTTTTGAAAACATGGATCCCATGTTGGTTGACCGGTAAGAGGAAGCAAGCTTTCCTCGCTGTAACTAACACAATCTTTAGTAATCAATACTTCTGTATTTAAACGTGTCGCTCACTAGACATAAAGTTCAGTATGGCTTTGGATTTTCTGCTGCCTCTAAATAATATGAAGGTTTAATGAAGGTAAGAAATAGATTTCACTTATCAGGTTGAGCATTAAAATGCTTCCTGTAATGAACCTCTGTTTGTGAATCCTGGGTACCTCTTCTCTTGTTAATTCTTCAGCAAAGAGAACAAGAAAATCATCTGAGAAGGAAGGACAACCGGCAAGCTTGTCAGGGCCTGGATCCCGAAATGCCTAAGTTGCTAACTGTTGAGAAAACTCTTCTTTTCACGAAGCCAGGGAGCTATCAATTCAGCCGCTGTCTCAGTCCAGCCCACCTTAAGCCCCAACAGGCAAATGTTGTCAGTTTTCTTTCTTATTAATGGTGAATCCACCATTTCTCCTGAGCCCCAACTCCAGAATTTAATCAGTACCACAGTGCAGAAGTCCTCTATATCAAACCAAACTTTTCCCTTGCTTCGGTCCAAGGCAGTTTCTTCTTATTCTGTCGACACTGGAGATGCAAACAACAGTAATTGCAACAATGAATCAAGTATTTGAAGACAGTTAAGACCCTCCTTCGTCATCTCTCATCAGAATGGCCAACCTCCGCTCCACTCGATCTCTAAGGCCCGTTTTTTCCATCAGGAAAATTGCAGAATGATCATGCTAAAAGGGATTCTAGGTTGTGTAGTCCTACCCACTTGACAGATCAGGAGAGCAGGTCACGGACACAGTGAGTCGTGCAGGAAGCTGTACAACAGGGATGACTTAGGTCTCTCGATGCCTGGCACCCTGTTCTCTCCATCCTACTACACAGCCAACTAAACTTGTTCCATTCTTTCTTCTCTCTAGGTGCCTATAGTCCCTAAGGACAGACAGGCTTGGTTGGTTTTTTAAAAAATCTCACTAAAATGGAATGGAGTGTTCTGGTTAAATGAGTCTCTCTTTAAAAAAAAAAATGGGAGGCAAGCCTACCCCGTTAATGAGTGGGGAGGATTTTGGAACAAGGTCAGGGCCGAGTCTGTGGAGAGGAAGGGGACTAAGTCTCATAAGTCACGCATTGTCACTGTCAGCCATGTGAGCTTGGGCAAGCCATCCAGCCACTCAGTCTCATTTCCCTTACTGGTAAAATGGGACAGCATCTTCACCCTGATCATCCTGCCTACTTCACACAGACACTGTGGCTAATTCAATGAGCTAAAACAAATGTCTTGTCAAATGCCAAGTGCTCCTGTAGTATTCATTTGATAATAGAACTCTAGCCAAAATCTAGACCACCAGTGAATTCAGGTGAACTCCAGAGTTACTATTTCCCATCCCTTTTCCTTTATTACTTTATCTGTGAAAATGAACCTCTATGGCTACATCTAAGACCTTTGTGTTTAAATAATCTAGAGGTTGGGGGGAAAAAAAGGAGGTAAAGAAAACACAGAATATACTAAGAAGCTATAATAATTAGAACAGTGTTGAATCAGAGCAGGAACAAATAAATAGACCTATGGAACAGAGAGTCTAGGGGAAAAAAAATCCATCTGTAGGTGGGAGTTTATATGTGATAAAGAAGGCATTTCAAACCACTGGGGGAAAGTGTGGAATATTTGATAAATGGTGATGGGCAACTGGAGAGCCATATGAAAAAGTCAGATCCTTATCCCCCATCAAGCACAAAAATTAATCTCCAATAGATTAAAGACCTGCCAAAGTATCAGAAGAATGTATATTCATAAAAGCCAAGGGAAAATATGTGATTATATATAAATTTAAAACTCTGGTGTAAGTTAAACAATTCAGGGACAAATAATACATTGGGGAAAATATTTGCAATGCATATACAGACAAAAGATTAGCATGCATTCTATTTTATAAAGAGTTACAAATCCATAAGATATCAAAGTAGACATAAAATGTGAACACACCATTCTAAAAAAAAATGGCTAAAACATTTTTGGAAAAAATGCTAGGGAGCAATCAGGAAATTAATTTTTGAATTAATGTGACTAGGAAACACACTTTAAAGACTTAAACAACCTAGCGTCAGAGAAATGGGTACTTTCATACTCCATTAGAATATAAATCGATTGTGCATTTTACAGGGCCATTTGGCAATACCAGCCAATTTTTGATCCAGAAATGATCCAGAAATGACAGGATACATGCACAAGAATTGCACAAACAAGTTTGTTTCCTGCAGTACTGTTTGTAATAGGCCCAAACTGGGAACAGTGTAGATGTCCATCATAGAGATGTAATTACGTACATGATGGCATGCATCTACAGCCGGGAGTAGGCAAGAAGAGTAAATTCATAAGTGCACGTACCTGTCTGTGTGTCCAAGGTTAATACACTGCAAAAGGTCTAATACCTAGCAAGCTCTTCATATAGAAGTTCATGCTAGGCCAGGGAGTGGGATGGGAGAGAAGAAAACGTTGGCATTTTGATGCACATGCTTTCATATTATTTGATTTTTTTTTAATTTTTTTTTCAACATTTATTTATTTTTTGGGGGACAGAGAGAGACAGAGCATGAACAGGGGAGGGGCAAAGAGAGAGGGAGACACAGAATCGGAAACAAGCTCCAGGCTCTGAGCCATCAGCCCAGAGCCTGACACGGGGCTCGAACTCACGGACCGCGAGATCGTGACCTGGCTGAAGTCGGACGCTTAACCGACTGCGCCACCCAGGCGCCCCTTATTTGATTTTTTATAATCATATTCATCAGGTAATTAAGAAAGAACAAAGGAATAGACAAAATCTTGGGACATGGAGATGACACGGAGGTCAGGTTTATGGGCTCCTGCAGGGGCAGGGGCAGGGGCAGGGGCAGGGGCAGGGGCGGGGATGGGGGATGGTGGGGATGGGACAGGGGTAGTTAAGAACCCAGAACAGACAGGATGGAGACGGCTGCTTAGTAATGAGGAAGTCAGGACTCCTGAACACAAATACTTTTCAATGCACGCCTTGAGTGGATGGTGGGTCAGAAGGTATCTTCCTATGTCATCACCACGCCTGCTGCCGAGGCACATATTAGGAAAGAAGAATATTAAAGACAAGACATCCCACTACTTCTCGAAGATGAGAATGGTATAATTCTTGGAGTTTCATTTAAAATAAAATGAAATGACAGCGCTCAGGTTAAATTATCAGCATACGATCATCCGCAGTACCCAGGAATGAAGGAAATTGCTGTTTTCCAATCAGAAAGAAAGAAAAAAAAAAAAAAACCTCTCCGACAGAGGTGCGTGATGCTGGGCGATCACTGGGCTTGTGCATACATATTGCTGCTCACACAGTGTATGTGAACACACCCGCAGCAGCTCTGCGTGCGTCCTGTGTAACAGCTCTCCCGAGCACGGTCCCCAGAGTGTGGGCACAACCCTTCCCATAGCTCCACCCACGCCTCCAGTGACCTGTCCAGCCAGCCACCTTCTATAGCTTCCCTTTCGAGTGGCAACACTTGCAAATAAACCATTTTGCCCTCCAAAGCATTTCTACTTTCAGTTTTCCAAATACTTAACTTGCTCAGGATAACCTTACATTTTCCTATCTACAATCTCTAGCACAGTGACTGCACATACTAGGTGCTCAATAAATCACACTTAGTTAACTTCTCACCCTCCAGAAAAAGCCGTCACCTCACCATCCCAAGTGGTATCCCACTGAATGATTCTTTCATAGTTTTTCAGGCTGTTATTTCTCTCACCTTAAAAAAAACAAAACTAACTATGGCTTGGTTTATAGCACTGTACCAACCTAACTGTACTGTTGTTGACTTCTTAGCTTTGATAAATACACCATGGTTCTATAAGATGGTATTTGGGGAAGCTGGGTAAAAGGTATACAGGAACCCTTTGCAGCTCTTCTGTAAATCTAAAGTTATTTCAAAAGAAAAAGTTTTAAAACAAAACAAAATTTTAAAAAGAAAGGTGGTGGTGGGGTGAGTTCTATGGACTCTACTTGCCTTTCCTATCTTTTTTTTCTCCTTCATAGTAAAACTCTTCGTAACTATTATCTATCCTCATTCGTTACAATTTCTTTCCTCCCAGTTGTGGAAAGGAAACCACTACAATAGGTTTTCCTTCCTCACATGTTTTTTTTTTCTTTTTTATTAAAATTTTTTTTTAATGTTTATTTAGTTTTGAGAGACAGAGAGAGACAGAGCATGAGCGGGGAAGGGGCAGAGAGAGGGAGACACAGAATCCGAAACAGGCTCCAGGTTCTGAGCTGTCAACACAGAGCCCGACACGGGGCTCGAACCCACAAACTGGGGGATCATGACCTGAGCCAAAGTCAGATGCTCAACCAACTGAGCCACCCAGGTGCCCCCACATTTTTTTTTCTTAACATCCATCTTGTCGAGATCACCAGGGACCTTCCAGTTGCTAAATCAACGGTCACTCGTGGGAACTCACCTTTCCCGTCCTACCGGCAACATGACACAGCTGGCCAGTCTGTCCTCCTCGAAACACTTTCTTCATGTAGTGTCCTGACGCCACACTGATCTCCTTTTCTTCCTTCACGTTTATTAGAGCGCTGTTTGCAACTCCGAGAGCCATCAGAGATGCAAACATCAGCAACCCCCACAACTAACACAGCAGGGGCCACTCCAAAACAAGCTGAACAGCAAAAATCTGGCCACAATAGACACAATCAAACGTTCAAAAAGCCAAGAGTTCATATTGATACTTTTAAAAATCTCACCAGTGACCAGTTTTGAAGGTTGCTAGGGCACCAACTCATATTAGACTAACTGATAAATACAGGGCAAGAATCAAGCATCCATTCTGTCTTTCATAATTTTTACAATACGATTTTCAAAGTAGGGGCTACCGACCAGAACCAGGGCTCCAGGGAACATCTTTATCTCAGAGCTCCATGCCCATCTGCACACACCTACTGGTGAGGGACAGCAGACCATTTGGGAAAGACCAAGTATTTGATCCATTTCCTGGTAAGTGCTGGTGCTCATACCAACACTTCAAATTTGAGAAAGACTCCTACATCAGCTTCACCTCTCTCTGGTATAGACTGTAGAAGGGTCTCATATCACTAAAAGCAACATCTTTTCACAAACTAATTAGGCTCGAATGATGTTTAAGAATCCCTGTAGGGGAGGCCGGGGGCCCAGTCAGTTCCACATCTGACTCTTGATTTCAGCTCAGGTCATGATCTCACGGTTTGTGGGACTGAGCCCCACATCAGGCTCTGTGCTGACAGCACGGAGCCTCCTTGGGATTCTTTCTCTCCCCTTCTCTCTCTCCCAAAATAAATAAATAAACAAACATTAAAAAAAAATTCCTTTAACACAGCTCATCAGCTTGGGCACTCCCTTTCACCCATGGAAGAAATATTTACTAAGCACCTGTTATGTGCCAAGCATAGTGCGGAACGAGACAGGGCCCTACCCGCACGTAGGTTAAAGGTTAGTGGACTAAACCTAAGCCATCCGGCCTCTTGAAATCCTTTTGGAATAAGACAAGGAGTAGCAAATTACTAACACACTCAAGCAGTGCTCTGCCAAGCACTTTATACGTATTATCACATTTAATCCCCGTGACAGTCCTGGGAGGTACGTAAGATTCTACTTTACATGTAGTAGCAAGTGTGTGCACACGTGTGTGTAATTACAAACTGAGGCGTGACACACTTGAGTGACTCACTCAAGGTCATCCATCTAGCAAGCAGTGGGACTCCAGGGCTCTCTCCAGTCTACACTCTCAGCCTGATCACTATAAATTCAAGCCCCCCTGGCTGGACTTAGTTCAGTCTGAGTACCAAAGAGATCTTGACTAGCCTGGCAAACGAGGGCAACAGGCCATTCTTGGCCAGCAGACCAGAAATACTGTCCGGCGCTCAGCACCAGAAACGACAGAGCTAGAAGGGACTATGGTCCAGGCAGAGGTCAAGACCTGGCCCGTCTAGAGAGGTTAAGGATGGTGACATCGACTGGCAGGGTGGTGGGCAGGACAGGTGGCCCTTGCTCTGTCACAACAGCAGGCAGACAGGCTGTGGCGGCGGGTGGACAGAGGCGGTGGGAGGCACCACCCTCTGCACACATCTCGAGCTGTGAAGAGGCTTGCCCTGCGCCTCCACTCCCAACGCAGAAAAGCCTGGGGTGGCCACTTTCTCTATACCTTTGTGTCCCCGTCCCTGCCAGCTGCCTTTGCCAGTTGGCACAAGAGCCCACTGCTGCTCCCACATCCCTGAATCTCGGTGCGCCGCGCTCCTGTGCCTCCTGAGTACTCAGCCCTAAAGCCCAGCCCGTGGGCCTGGGCACTTGGGGACCAATTGAGGAGTCAGGGCTCCTTACCGCGGCCAGAGCGTCTCATATTCCCTCCCCTCACCTATGAAATGCGGGGATAATCACTGCCTTGAGCAGACTTTGAAATTCCCATCAAGTCAACAGCCTCCCTTTCTTCCTGCTGAACTTGAATGTGGGATTGAAATAGCTGACAGATGATCTTTGCTTAAAACGTGACAAAATTCAGGGCACTTGGGTGACTCAGTCAGTTAAGTATCTAGCTCTTGATTTCGGCCCAGGTCACGGTCTCGTGGTTCGTGGGTTCGGGCCCCGCATCGGACTCGGAACTGACAGTGTGGAGCCTGCTTGGGATTCTCTCTCTCCTTCTCTCTCCGCCCCTTCCCTGCTCTCACTCTCAGAAAAAAAAAAAACTAAAAAAAATTTAAAAACTTGACAAAATTCAAAACAGGGAAGAGTCCACAATAACGATGCCAGCCATCATCAGGCCCCATAAATCAATGATGTGTTTAAGCCCAAATTCCCCGTGAGGCCTGTAGCCACAGAGATGACAAAGAGCAAGATGTCTTTCCCCATCAGCTGTTCCATCAGCTCAGGAACAGAATTCCAACTGGAACTCCTGTGTCTCCAGAACTGATCTTCCTTTCTTCCCAGACCCCTTTTACCCTCACAGTATTCTCCAAGCTGGTAGCCTGGGCCCAACACTGTGTCACAGGAAGAATGGCCTGGCCTCAACCTATGGACTTCTTCTGGCCTTTTAAAGATCTAAATGAAGATACGAAGAGCAGTCTGCTTTCTAGCAGTTTCATTAGAGCAGCCTTGCGATGAGGCTCCACCGTTCTCTCCGTCCGTCCTGGGGACTGCCTCCCAACCCAGGCTTAGCAAGGAGCTAAGTGTTAGCTGCTTTCTTTCAGTCATTCAACAAGTATGTATCGTGGAGCTGTTATTGGTGCCAAGAACAACCCTGGCAAAGAAATTAAATAAAAGGCAGAAAAGCAGGATTTGGAAATGGCTCTATACTCCCTAATCAATCCTCAGCACATTTTTACAGCCAGCCAGCCTGGCCATTGAAGGCAAGATTCAACATGGAATCCAGCAGTCACCGACGCCTTTGTCCCAAACAAGAAGCTGCCTCCTACATGTAGTGTTAAGGCAGGCAGCCAAGACGCAGAGCACAGAAAAGGATTTAATTTGAGGAGAAACGAACAATTAGTCAGGATACATACTTAGGACATTCATTAACACTAAGCGAACATGCCAGATATTCAATTCCCTAAAAAGGTTTTCCTAATAATTTTCCATTTCCAACCCCAATTTTGATGGTCTGAAGAAACAAGCCTTCAGGCTTGTAGTACGGTGAACTAAGACCTTAAATATAAAGAATTTTCAAGGTAAGATTAATAAGAATGTGTTTAAATTATAAGTTTATTGGACATAAGATATATATAGGTTGCTACCAAATAAGGACAACCTATATCTTACACACAGAACATTTTTATATGATTAAGTTTAAGGGTAGTCTCTTTTTTCCCTAAGAGGAAAGAACATCTATATTGACTGATTCAAGATGCATCATGAGATAATCAGTTATTAATAAAAGAAACTCAATATAGCAAAAATAATTTAATCAATGAAGTCTTGGCAAAAAGTTTATCATTGAAGTCTGTCGGCTGGTTTTTCTTTGATGCTCCAGCTGGTCACTTACTTAGTTCAGCCTTGGAAAAAAAAAAGAAAAAAGAAAACAAACAAACAAAAAAAACCGCTGAGGAGAGGTAAATTCATGGTGCCACAAATCATGTCTCTGTTACTGTCCTGAGAAGATTTCACAGCTTTCTCTCTTCTACCTTTGCCTGCTCCCTACCACCACTTCTCAAAGCAAATGTGTTCTTTGGGAACATGGCTGTTTTCCAGTTGCTTGGAGAAAAAGTCTGTCATTGGAGGTGGGCCACAAATATAGAACAAAGTCTCTTTTGAAATATGATCTCTTATCTCCTTCTCCGTTATTCTTCCTTCTACCAAAAACAAACAAACAAACAAACAAACAAACAAAACAGAATCAACAGCAAATAAGCCAGACATGCTTGTACCAAAATGAGGAAGGACTAACTACCACTCAGCAACTGTGTCTGTTTCCAGGAACTGCAGCTCAGGGAGTCTAGTGCTGAGGCCCTCACACAACGGCTCCTGGCGGTAGCACCTGGCGCCAGACCCAAGCAGAGAGTGCATCTCTAGGTTTCCGGCAGGCAAAGCGGGAAGCTCGTCATAATGCACTCTTCAGACAGGGCCAGTTAGCTTACTAATCTTTGGTAGAGATTCAGAACTCACTTCAGCAAAGTAAATAAACTGGTGAAAAATCTTTCGAAGCAGGGGAAACCACGAGTAGTTTAAATGACCATGAATGGCAAATGGCATCGATTCAGTCAAAGCTGGAATATAAATTCTTTGTAGGCATACTACAGCGATGACGCAAAGGTCCCCTTAAAAAATGTGGAAAATAAATTTTTAACATGGGCAGTAAGAAACCTGTATATAGTAAGTAAATCTCACTGAATCTGTCCTTACTTTTCCATGATGAGTCACCCCCCAGCTCCCCAGGTAGTGACATTCCTAGGCAGCAACTCCCAACAGTAAAGCATCCACACTCGACCGACTGGCATGTCCTCCAAACAACCACGTGGAGATAGTCAAAATATCTTCAGGGGACTCACCGGTGATGTATGGCTGCAGTTCTGCACTGATTTGTGTAGTCTGTTTGGTAACATGCAAACTGCACGCAATCTTCTCAGGAAATTCATTTACTAAATCGAGGATATTTTGCTGGAATGTCAAACATATTTGGTCACGCTACAATTTTAAAAAATCAAAACAGATGTGCACAACCCCTGCCGCTGAACCTCAACTCCCATTCTGCACACGTCTGCCACTCTTCCTCTCTACTTAGAGAGGTATTGTCTGCAGCCTAGCAGGCCAGAGCATTCAGAGTACAGAGGGCTATTTGGCTTTAATTGAAATCTGAATATGCTAACAAGCATATTACTAACTCTCCGGGAGTTTTTTCTTCTTCCTTTTTCTCAAGCATCGGCAATTAAGCAGCAGTTTCACTGACCACAGTTGTGTCTTTTAACTGTTTCTGTTCTTTTGTTCATCCCGCAGCTGCAAAGCAATCCAGAGTGAAAGCCTTCTCCTGTCAAACGTACTTAGTTTCAACAGATGCAACCGACGGGGGTTTCATTTACCCAGCGGGTCTAAACTCTGTGCCTCTCACCTACTCCTGTAACACACGAGCCCACTTGTAGGTCTCCTGACTCGACAGAATCTCAGGGATGTGGCGACTTTTCTGTTCATCCGCCTCCAGATTCAAGCCCACAAACCTGCCCTAGGCCTGTCACTTCAGTGGGCGCGTCCTCAACACTAGCTGTTTCACTGTCCGGCATAAAAAGTGTTGGGTAATTCCCATCTGAACATGATAAAGCCTTGTCAAGCCTTTTGGTGGAACAACGGTTGCAGAGAAGACAGAACTAACGGAAGAAAGTTCCATGGACGACTAATACCATGACACGAGTTTGCTCACGGCAAGCGACGAGACATGTTTCTCCCTTACCTTAAACAGGAGCTCACTGGTATTTTTTGCACTGTAGAAGAGCTTTATCGTTCCGACCTCATAGCCGCTTCCTTTGTTCGCCCGGTCTCTGTGGAGGTCTGCCGCGTGCCGCAGGATGGACAGCAGAGGGTTAATTCCGACTCCTCCTGCAATCAACACCAGGTTTCTAGAGGCATCTGCAGGCTGAGGGTCAAAGAAGAACTCTCCACCCACTCTCACGGCCACTTCAGAGTCAAGGGTACACTAGGGCAGGAAAGAAAAGATCCGTTAGTCCTTTGTGGCACAGGTCTTAAATCTAATGCTCTTCTTTAATAACACAGACGGTGTCTACCTTCTGCATGTTATTCAGTGTTTAGGACTATTTTCACAGCCAGCTCTCAACTGTGCCAGGGCCCTGTGAACTGATTCCACTTGTCCATTATACAGGCCATTTGCTACTCTGCCTCTGTGATCCACACTGCACAGCCACTCCAGTACGGACAAAAGAAGACTCGCGTCAGTAATTTTGCCATTTGTTAACTTCTTAGGTGAAGAGCTGGGTTGTGGAAAAAGGCACTGGGCTCAGGGGACGGCTCTGAAGCACGAGTCCCCTTTTCTCTGCGGCGCTCCTGTTTTCTGATCCAAGTCATGGAGCTGACACAGGCAGGATGGAGCAAGTGTCACTATGCTGCGGCTGCCCTGGGCTCATAAGAGAAGACCCTGGGGACTGGGGGGCTTCCTCCGGGTCACCAGAAGGGCACAGCCAGAGCTGTTGCACAGGCTCGAGGCCAGCCCTGAGATGCTGGTCAGTACTGTCCGCTCTTCCCTGGAGAGGTAAGAATAGACAGCAGAGGATTCACACTAGGAGGGGAGCACCACAGACAGCCACCCCACCCAGGTAGAGCACCTATTTGGTGAGGCCACTTAGACCAGAAATACGATCAGAGCTGAATGTACTGGTTCTCCATGGAGGTGATCCTGCCCCTGACGGGGTGTTATGGAAACACGTGGTGACACTTTCTTATCGTCACCATGGTTTGGAAAACCCAACTGGCAGTCAGAGGGCAGGGCCAAAGGTGCTAGATGTCTTGTGAAGTTAGCAATGTCCTCCAGCCGGCTTCTGTTCAGCTGATGGTTAAATTTTGAGGAATTTCATGGACTAGTTTCTACTGGTTGTTTGAAATCGGCCATTGAGGGAGTATCTGCAGCACAGAAATCAGCAAATGCTGCAGACGAGGGCTTTAGTACTCAGCCGATCTAGCAGCACATCATTATCTCCAATGCCCAGGACTGCCGTGCGGAAACTTCTGAATGGCCCATGGGACGTACATGTAGGTGAAAACTGGTTCGTAATAATCTGAGACTAGATCCTAACTCATTTTACAAAAAACACAAAGCATTTTTTGCACGTATCTAGTGGCGTCTGAATTTTCCAGAATGTAACCATCATGTGGATTGTGCTTTGCTGTATCCAGAACTTTACCAAGTATGTTCACTGTTCTGGAAAACCACATCCCAGTTGGTAACATGCATGTGTGATGCTTCTGTCACCATAAAGAATCTTACAATCTGCATCTGTAGAGGGTGTACTCATGGTGATTCCACACTGAGGAAAAACCATCTGCCTACTTTGTTCTTCTAGTTAAGATATGCCCAACCATTCATACACTTAAACGCACAGGGGCACCTGGGTGGCTCAGTTGATTAGGCGTCTGACTTCAGCTCAGGTCATGATTTTGTGGTTTGTGAGTTCCAGTCC
This sequence comes from Prionailurus bengalensis, assembly GCF_016509475.1. NCBI lineage: Eukaryota > Metazoa > Chordata > Mammalia > Carnivora > Felidae > Prionailurus > Prionailurus bengalensis. The sequence continues at coordinate 134,477,371 of NC_057350.1, read as the reverse complement.
TGCTTGGGCTCTCTGGTCTCAGCACAGAGCCCGCCTCAGATCCTCCATCCCCTCTCTCTCTGCCCCTACCCCACTTGTGCTTGCTCGCGCGCTCTCTCTCTCTCACTCTCTCTCAAAATAAAAAAAAATATAAAGAAACATATAGGCTCTGATTGTGAATCACTTTTCTTTTTCTTTAAGTAGGCTTCATACCCAGCATGGAGCCCAATGCAGGGCTTGAACTCACGACCCTGAGATCAAGACCTGAGCTGAGATCAAGAGTCAGATGCTTAACCGAGCCACCCAGGCACCCCATGAATCACTTTTATTTCTCCTTGGCATTACACTTAGAGAATTATGCCACCCCAAAATTTGTCATGTGTTGATTACACTAACTTTGAATTTCATCTCAGGATAGTTCTACAAAGAGGGCATTGGATCTGACAGGGTTGAGACTTCTAGTTTGGGGAAAATGCACTCATCTAGGAGCCAGAAGACTGAATCTTAATCACAGTCTATGAAGTCCATCAAGTTCCTTAATTTTTCTGAGCCTCTGCTACCACGTCTGTTAAATGGGTACCAGCACCTGTCCTACTCACTTCACAGGGCTGTGGTGGCCGTCATATGACACACCATGGGGAAGAGCTTGCTGGCATCAGGTTCTATTATGAGAGGGTGTTTTAGTCATGGCAGCCGTCACAGAAGAGAAAGCACTGAGGGTGCCTGCTTCCTTCTTCCCTAAAAACGAGAGTCTAGAACTAAAGAAATTTATATCAAAAGCAAAGCTTCGCTCCATTACATGTTCCTGATGCAGATCAACTGAATGAACACCCTCCTAAGAAGCAGTAAGTTATCATGTGTTTTTAAAAGACCAAACCCTCAGCATTCACTCCTTGGCACCTTACATGGCAGGTAGGCAGCTAAGTACTTTTTGACATGAATTGAATTTGGGGCTTTACAACGGAAAGATGTTAAATCTTAAGAGTTAATCTTTGAGAAATCTAAGAAAAAATGAAAATTATTTTAATTCACTAAAGAGGTTCCTTTCTGGAAAGTAAAGAATGATTAAATGAAGGGAAATCCTTTCTCAGAAAAAACATCTGAACTGAACAATTTTAAATATATAGGCCATTTTTACATGAAGAACGGTAAGTGGGTTTTCATTTTTGACAAAAGAAATTAGCAGCAAGGGAGCATTCTGTTAGGAATAAGTACAATCTAGGAATCACTACAGTGGCCACCAAAGTGCTTTAAAATGCCCCTTCTTTCCAAGTCTCAAAAAGAGAAGCTGTGATACGAGAGGCTCTGCCTAATGACGACAGATTTAATCTCCTTGTACCCTCCCCCCCCATCCTGCTTGCCTGTACACGTTTCTCTTTATTTCCAAGAATATAAGAGAGACTAAGAAATGAGACAGAAATCATTTTCTCCAATGGTCATCTTCGGTAGGACTAGTAATGACAGCAAAGCCTTTAGGGTACTGTTTTTAGAAACCAGAGTATTTTCAAAACCCTAAAGTTGGCACCAACAACAAAACAATGTGCATGCCATCTCCTTAGTGACAAAATAATCTTAAATAGATCTATCTTCTAATTTGCTAGCATCTGGAAAGAATGAAAAGCCATCTTTGTCTTTTATTGATCAATAAAAACTGCCAAGGTAGCATGAACACAAGACTCAAAGTGCCACACGGTATAATATGTAAGCGAGTAAAAGGACGTTACCCTCAATTACATAGCCATGTATCTAATTTGGGTATAGATTTTTCTACTTGCGAAATAAACAACTTTTCCACAGCAACTGGAGGCCAGCACACAATAGCTGTCTAGAACCCTTTACCCTGCCAGGAGCCTGAGCCAAAGCAGATAAAATAAAGGAAGACATTTATGGCACTTTATCCCCTGTCCCCACAGAGCAGCCTGCTGCCACCCAGACACTCACGTGCCTCCATTGTCCACTCTAATAGCTTCGTAAGACAAACCCTCAGGAGGAAAACAGCCACCTGAGAATGGTTCCAAGAAAAATCTGACTTCATAAAGGCTGTTTGCAACTCCCACCGGGCAGAGTGGAGCAGGCACTACAATTAAAATGTGCATTCAAGCAATGCCACTTGGAGATTTTCTACCGCCTCTAAGAATAAGTTCCTTCATTGAAATGTCAATGAGGCATGAAACCAAGCAGGGAGCTGTGGACCAGGACCAGGTCAGGTCACGTGGGAGGCTGATCACTGGAGGGGACTCATGGAACTAGGAGCCGGGATGGCTAAGCTCATTTTAACACTGAGTGTGGGACACATGGAAACCTTGCTGGTTCCACCCCCATGGCATCTTTTAGAGACTCAGGATGCAGCCTACAGACAGCCATGGGTGGAAAATCCAAAGCGAATCTAAAAAGGAATGCAGCAGCTGAGGACACATGGAAGGAGTGACTCAGAAGGTCAGAGGGTAAAAATGTGACAGGATACACTTAGAATGGAAATGCTAAGGCAAGCAGCTGCCTTACTCTGAACAGATACAACTTGACATGCAGACCCTAAATAGAACAGCTATTTTTTATGCCCCTATATCTTTTTCTTTTTAATTACCTTACAGTAATACATTTTTTTGGGGTGGGGGGAGTATAGCTCTATGAATCTTAACACATACGTAGATCTACGTAACTACCACCAAAACCGAGATACAGAACAGCTCCATCACCCTCAAAACCTCCCTGTGCTCTCTATGCTCACACCTTTCCCTACCCCTCACCCCTGTTAACCACTCATCTGTTTTCCATCATTGTATCTTTGTCTTCCAGAGTGTGACAAAAATGGGATTATGGAGTACGTAACCTTTGAGAACTGGCTCTTTTCACTTTACATGTGGCCTTTGAGCCTCACCCAAGGGGAGAGCATCAAAAGTTCATCCATTTTTATTGCTGAATAACAATACATTGTTATGAATGGATCACAGTTCGTTTATTCACTCACCCGCTGAGAAACATTTAGGTTGTTTCCAGATTTTGATAATTATGAATAGAACAACGATAGATGTTCCTATACAGGCTTTTAAACGAACAGAGCTTTCATTTTTCTAGAATAAACACCCAGGAGCAGTATTACTAGGACTTACGATAAGTGCATATTTAATTCCATACAAAACTACCAAATGTTTTCCAGACTGGCTGTATTACCTTGCATTCCTGCTAGCAATCTAAGCAATACAAGGGACTTCCAGTCACTCCACATCCTTACCAGCACTTGGTATTGTCAGAATTTTTAACTTTCGTCATTCTACGAGGTGTGTAGAGACACCGTGCTATATACGGTTTTAATCTGCATTTCCCTAATGAGGGTGAACATCTGGTCATTGCTTATTTGCCATCTTACATCCTTTTAGAGAAGCACCTTTCAATCTTCTGCCTATTTTTAAATTATGCTTGTTTTCTTTTTGCTGACTTTTGAGAGTTCTTTATGTATTCTGGGTATTACAGATCCTTTCTTGGATATCTAACGTGCAAATAACTTTCTCTGAGTCTGTAGCTTGTTTTTTTTTTTTTTTAATTCTGTTAACAGTATCTTTTGCAGAAAAATGTTTTTAATTTTGATTAAGTCCTATACATCAATCTCTTCTTTTATGGCTCTTGCTTTTGGTGTCCTGCCTAAGAACACTTTGTCCACCCTCAAGTTCAGAATATTTCCTAAGTTTTCCCCCGAAATTTTTATAGTTTTGTGTTTTCCACTTAGATCTACAACCTATTTTGGGTGAATTTTCAACATAAAGTATGACATTTAGGTCAAAGTTCTTTTTCTTTTTTTTGCATACGGATAAACAACAGTCCCGTCTCTACATGTTGAAAAGGTTACTCTTTTGCCACTGAATTTCTTCAGCACTTTCGTCAAAACTCAAATGGCCATATGTATGTTGGTCTATTTCTGAACCCTTTATTCTGTTCCATCAATTTATGTGTCTATCCCTTCACCAATACCACACTGTTTTCGTTACTGTAGCTTTATTTTCACCTTAAATTTGAGCAATGTGATTCTTCCCACTTTATTCTTTTTCAAAACTGTTTTAGCTCTTCTGGTCCCTCTGCCCTTCCAATAACTGCTAAAATCAGTTTATCTACAGCTACAATATTTATACTGGTACATTCCTTTTTGGAAAAGGTGATAAGAAAAGGCCTGGGATGGGATGGAGGTTGTTGGTAAATATAGAAGGCACAGTCCAGAAACACAAGGGATGGTGGTAAAAAGGAGAGAAGGGTCAAAAACTAAGAAGACAACTAATCTGTGCTGAGCTCATTCTTTGTTACCAGAGTTCTAAAAGGTAATGAGCAGGTAGCTTCTGTAGGATTGTGCTGAGTCCCATGGTAAAACAGCAGTTATTAGCGGCAAATGTGGATTCCCTCTCAGAATCACGTGTGAAGAACTCTCCAGAAAGGCAATAACACCACAGATTCAGCAGCACTCAGCTCTGGGCACGAGCGGGATGCAATCAGAAATTGTTTCCTTTCCAAATGAGAGAGTGATGGTTTAATTCCCTTTGTTTAGGACCGTTAGGAAAAAATAATCTGACTTATAGATGTACCATTTACGAGACATATATACAGAGGCAACCTTCAAAAACTTACATAAGGCATAAAATATTTCAGTACTAAAGAGTGTTCAACTCAACACTGGTAACCCAGAAGATATCATCAGTCTTCTTCCTTAATGCATCAAAAGGATTCTGCTTCTTTGACCATTATGGAGTCTGAATTGTGGATATAGGGGCTCTTTGTGAGCACGTACCCTTTTCACTCAAGCCTAGGTTTCTTAAGTGCATGAAGTGAGCTGAACACCAACTTTGTGGGAGGCAGTGATGCCCAGATCTCCAAGTTTAAACAGGTTTGCTCACCTGATTGTGAATCCAGAGAGCAGGGGGGTGGTTCGCATATTTCACTGCCAATTCTATCATCCTCTCTTGTTTTAGCAGTCTGGGGCTGGAGCATATTGAGAACCCACCAACCACAGAGACTCCTGGGATAAAGAAATCAACCCTAAAAAAAAAAGAAAAAGGAAATAAACTCTTTCTGTTGAAGCAATTTTAAAAGTGGGCAATAGGTAAGTAAAACTGACAAACTTTTAGCTAATTAAGAAAAAAAAAGAGAAAAGATAAAAGGAATAAAACCAAGAATGGAAAAAAGGACATCATCACCAACCTTACAAAAATAAAAAAGATTATAAAGGAACTCTATGAACAACTGGATGACAAAAATTTAGATAGCTTAGGTGAAATGGGTATAGTCCTAGAAAGACAGAAACTCCCAAATTGGACTCAAGAAGAAACAGGAAATCTGAACAGACCCTTAACAAGCAAATAAATTGAATTAGTAATTTCAAAACTTCCTAGAAAGAAAAGGATAGGTCCAGATGGCACAATGGGTGAATTCTACCAAACATTTAAAGAACACTAATCTTTCACAAACTCTTCCAAAGAACAGAAAAGAACACTTCCAAGTTCATTCTATAAGGCTAATATTACCCTGCTACCCAAATCAGACAAAGGTATATAACAAGAAAAGAAACTACAGATCAACATCCCTTGTGAATATGGACCCAAAAATCCCAGGAATACTAGGTTGGTTTAACATCTGAAAAACCCACGTACCATCTTAATAGATGCAGAAAAGGAATTTGACAATATTCAAGAGACTTACATAATAAAAATATTCAACAAACTGGGAATAAATGGGAGCTTCCTCAATCTAATAAAGGACATCTACAAAATATCCAACATTTCACGTTGAAAAGCTGAAAGTTTCTCTTCTAAAAACAGAAACAAGACAAGGATGTTTGCTCTTACCACTTTTTTTCAGCATTGTACTAGAGGTTCTAGCCAAGGCAATTAAGCAAGAAAATGAAATAAAGAAGCTACAGATGACATGATGTTGTATATAAAAAATCCTAAGGAACCTACTATAAAGGTATTATAATAAGCAACTTCAAATAATGTTGCAGGATACAAGACTAGCAAAAATTAATTGTAGGGGTGCCTGGGTGGCTCAGTCTGTTAAGCATCTGAATCTTAATTTCGGCTCAGGTCATGATCTCATAGTTCGTGAGATGGAGCCCTGCATCAGGCTCTGCGCTGACAACCTGGAGACTACTTGGGATTCTCTCTCTCTCTCTCTCTGCCCCTACCCTCTGCATGCTCTCTCTCTCAAAAATAAGCATTAAAAAAAAATCAATTGTATTTCCATACACTAGCAGTTAGCAATCTAAATGTGAAATTAAGAAAAATAATTCTGGGGCTCCTGGGGAGCTCATTTGGTTAAGTGTCCGACTTCGGCTCAGGTCATGATTTCATGGTTCATGAGTTCAAGCCCCACATCGGGCTCTGTGCTGACAGCTCAGAGTCTGGAGCCTATTTCAGATTCTGTGTCTCCCTCTCTCTCTGTCCCTACCCCACTCACGCTCTCTCTCTCAAAAATAAATAAACATTAAAATTTTTTTAAGAAAAATAATTCTATTTATAATAGCATAAAAAAGAATAAAACAACTGGGAATAAATTTAACAAAAAAAGTGTAAGCATTGCACACCATTGCACTACAAAACATTATGGGGAAAACTCAAAGAATTTATAAATATAAGAAGACATCTAACATTCATGGATTGGAAGACTCAACAATGTTAAGATGGCAATACTCTCCAAATTGATCTACAGATTCAGTGTGTGCAATACCTATCAAAAACCCCAGCTGGTTTCTTTGCAGAAATTGGCAAGTTAATCATAAAATTAATGTGGAAATTCAAGGAATCCAGAATCATCAAAACAATCTGGAAAAAGAAGTACAAATTTGGAGAACTCACACCTTCTGATTTCAAAATTTACTATTAAGTTACAGAAATGAAGATACTGTAGTACCGGCATAAGGACAGGTACATAGATCAATGGTAAAGAACTGAAAGTCTAGAAGTGAACTCTTAAATATACGGTCAATTCACTTTTGACAAGAGATCAACACAATTCAATGGCAAAAGAATCGTCTTTTAAATGACTGGTGCTGGAACAACTGGATATCCACATGTAAAGAGAATGAAGCTGGACCCCTACCTCACACCATATACAAAAATTAACTCAAAATGGATCACAGGCTTAAAGGTAAGAGCAAAAATTATAAACTCTTAGAAGACTTACAGAGGAATAACTCTTTGTGGCAATGGTTACTAAGATCCGATACCAAACATTTTAAAGAAAAAATGATGAAACTAGACTACAAAAAAATTAAATACTTTGTGCTACAAATGATACTATCAAGTTAAAGGACAACACACAGAATGGGAGAAAATATTTTTAAATCATATGTCTGATAAGGGACTTTGACACAGAACACATAAAGAACTCTTAAAAATGGGCAAAGGATTGGTATGACATTTCTCCAAAGAAAATACATAAATGGCAAATAAGCACATAAAAAGATGCTCAGCATCATTAGTTATTAGGAAAATGCAAATCAAAATCACAAGAGCTATCACTTCACACTCACTAGGATCGATGGCTAATCAGAAAGACAATAGTATTAGAGAGGATCCTGAGAAACTGGGACCCTTACACACTACTGGTGGGGACGTAATATGGTGCAGCCACTTTGGAAAACACTTTGGCAGTGACTCAAAATGTCAGTGTTACCATATGACCAACAACTCCACTCTTAAATACCCACAAGAAATGAAAATATATGCCCAATCAAAAACATGCACATGAATATGCATGGCAGCATTACTGGTAATAGCCTAAAAGGGAAAACAATCTGAATTTTCATTAATTGATGAATGTATAAACAAAATGAGGTACATCCACAAGAGAATGAAGCACTGAGACATGCCACAACATAGATGAACATTAAAATCGTGTTAAGAGAAAGAAGCCAGCCACCAAAAAGACCACCTATTGTATAATTCCATTGATATGAAATACCCAGACTGGCAAATCCATAAAGACAGAAAGTAGAGCAGTTAAGCAGGTGAGGATGGGGAGTGAATGATAAGCAGTATAGGGTTTCTTTTGGGGATGATGAGAATGCTGTAAAATTTTGTTCTGTTGATGGCTGCACAGTTCTGTGAATGTAGTACAAACCACTGAATTGCAGACTTTAAAGAGTACTTTTTTTAAGTTTATTCATTTATCTTAGAGAGAGGGAGAGAAAGAGAGAGAGAGAGAGAGAGAGAGAGAGAGAGAGCTAGCACGTGCACATGCAAGCGGCAGAAGGGCATAAGGAGAGAAGAGACAGAATCCTAAGCAGGCTCCGCACTGTTAACGCCAAACCCAAAGTGGGGCTCGATCTCACAAACCGTGAGATCATGATCTGAGCCAAAATCAAGAGTCAGACATTTAACCAACTGAACCACCCAAGCACCTCTGAATTGTATACTTTAAATGGGTGAATTTTATGATATGTAGAGTATATCCCAATAAGCCAGTTTTTTAAAAGTGTAAAAAAAAAAGAGCAACAAAAATTCTTTCACTGGCATTTGACAAATTAAAATGCTGATGTGACCTTCTAAGTTCCAAAAATCTTATGTTGTCTTTTCTTCTAACCATACTGCTATAGTCTAGAACTCTTCCAAGTTTTAAGCCTTAGATACTTCTATGCCATAGAAAACCTTTTTTTGGTGGGGCTTCTAGGCAATACAACAAAGCTAGTTACATACCAAGGAAAGAAAAATTTCTTAGAACCTGGAACCAAAAAAAATTTCGCATCCCAATGTCTAGAAAACAAACATCTAATCTAGAAGTTTCTCAGCCCTCAAAGAGCAAAAGTATCATTATTCCCCCAGTTATTTTCCTACCAGTAGGCTTACATGAAAGGTACACTATGTTCTCTACTGATATGATCTATGACCTTAAAATATGTTCTCTTCTGATCTCTGGCCTTAAATATCCGGACATTTTTTATAATCTTTAAAAACCAGTTCTGGATTGGAAGTGCTCCAGAAAAAGTCCCTAGCCTATTTTTTTCTCTATTCACTTGATTCTTTCCCATCAATACTTTTATTTCCTCTTCATTTCAGGCAAGATATAAATCTAAAGATTGTAGTTAATATTTATTAATACAGTTGTTGCTTGCTTTCAGAGAAGAGGTTTAATAGTTATCTCCACAGCTTCCATGTTCAAAACAATAAGTAAATCAATGAGCTAGGTTTGCTGCTTCATCTCCTGAACTACAGCGCCCTCTGCTGCTCGATGTTGATACAGACCATTCTCTCAGGTGAATGACAGGGAATCCTCTAGTAACTTTGGAAACCAATCTTTTTAAAAAGGGACTCCTTCATTAAATACTATAGAATTCAAATGACATAAAAACTTTATCTGAATGGATTTAAGAGAATATGCACAATACATTATTTCATAAAACACGCCCTTTCCAAGATTAGCATTCTTGAAGCCAAGAGTTGAGGCACCTACTCTACTCTATATGAGCGAGTATAGAAGAACTGGGAGAAAGAGCCTAATTCTTTATGTAGTGAAGCCACATGTCCATATCCAACTGTGACACACCAGGAAGCCCTGTCCTGCCCACAGATGCAGCCCCAGTGCCCTGCACATACCTGGCACGCAAACTGTGACCAAATGTCAATGCTACACCATGAGGTCCTAAAACTCTTTAGTCCTCAGCTTGAGTACTTGGAGCCCCTCCCTCATCCCTTGTGCAAACACCACAGACAGCACCTGCTTACCATGTACAGGCACTGTGGCCAGTGTTGGATGTAAAGATGCAAGTATGTCTTGATTCCTGCCCTCAATAAACTCACCCTAATGGGAGGAAAATCAACAGATAAACATAATTACATGGGCTATGAGAAAATCTGCTTGGGAGAGATAAAATGCTCGTCATTTAAGGCCTGTCTGGAAGTACCTGCACTTAGCATAGATTTCTTCTTAGCTCCAACATACGTGATCTTGTTTTTATCAGGAAAATACTAATAAAGCCACTATTTTATTTTTTAAAACCTGTTTGGCGGGAGGTGGGGGTGGGGGCGCGTAATGGAAGAAGTAGTCAATTCTACCAGGGGTGGACGGATTAACAAAGACTTCAGAGGAGTCTTAAAAGACACACAGCACTCACCAGACAAGCGTGGGCAAAGACACAGTCTGAACAATGACACCAAGGAATGGAGCACTTTCTATGTGTGGTCATGTAAGAGTCAGGGCTGCCAAACACTGCCATTTAGGTTCTATACTGGTCTACAAGGCAGCAGCCCTGCTAGAGGGGTGGGGTGTAGTCTTGTTTCTCTAACCTCACTCCTCTCATCTGTTTCTTCTTGGTGTCCGTGTCCTTCACTTAGTCACTTTCAAGCATGAAAACTTTTGTTACCTTATATGAAGTCACAGACACCTTTCTCTTTCCTAAAAGGCTTTGGCCTTGCTTTCCCTTGGTCCTTGCAAGCCCAAGCGTGGAACGAGTACTGACTGTGGCAGGAGGGGCATCATCATAGTGGAGATGCACACTTACCTACTCCTACTTGGCCTGCTGCTCTATCGAACAACAGCAGGGAAACCAGCCAGGGAACAAAGAATTGGAATCTGTCCCCTGGGCCTCACCAACACAGATAGATAATCTAACTGACTGAGTGAAACACTGGCTATAACAAAAAGCAAAAACAAACTAATAAAGTTAAACATGAGGCATTGTATTAAACACCTGACATATCCCAAGACATAGGAATATTACTATTCCCTCTTAAAGACATGGAAACTGAAGCCCAGAGAAAGAAGGAACTACCCACATCACAGAGCTAGAAAAGCCAGCATGTGAATCACGTGGTCTCCAGAGCAGTAGGCATGTGACGCTGCGATACAGCCTCCCTCAGAGGACGGACCCGGCCCACAGCAGTGAGTGCCACAAGGAACACTGACTCTGTCAACTTCAGGCACTCACACGTGACACGGAGACCGTTGGTGGCACACTCCAGCCCCAAGAGAGAATCCCCATGTTTCTACCATCAGGAAGGAGGACTTTTAAGAAGGTCAAGAATGGGACTCACCTAGCTACTAGGCAGTAGATCTACTATTGACAGAAGCCGAAAAGGTTTAGTCTTGCTCCAGTGAGCAATGGTTTTGAGGGAGTGCCCTCTTTTGGCCTTTCTCTTTAGATTGGATTACTTGAGTTCTTGGAACTGGTTTCCCAAAAGGAATTAGTCCCCTCTGGAAGGTCCAACAAGAACACAGTGTAGCACAGAAGAGCCCCAGAGGCTGATCTCTGGTCTACATTAAAGTGTCTACCTGGAGACCTGTGCCCAAAGCTCCAGAGCATTCATTTATTTACTTAAAGGCAGGTCTAGAGCGTCCCTGTTTGGAAGGCATCAGAGGAGGCCAGTGGTCAAGAATTCAGTGGGATCGATCGTGACCCAATCTCTGACCCCAAAGATAAGCCCAGGGGCAATCCTCTACCTTATCTCTAGCAGTACTCCACTCTGATAATCCTAACTTCACAGACTGCATGGCAGCCACGCCCACACTCCCTCTCTCCTAGATCCTTGCCCTCTTCCCCAAAATGCCACATGGAGGTTACTACCGAGCTGCTGATCTAAGAGAGCACAGAGCACATGCCATCCCAGCAACAGCACCGAAGACACAGGCATCACCAACCTAAGCAAATGGCCCTTCTGTAACCAAGAAATAAAATATCCAAAGAAACTTACAACCTCCAGAACCATACAATAAGTCAGTAGTAAGGGAGAAATGTTTTATTTTATTTTTTAATTGTTTTTAATGTTTATTTATTTTTGAGAGAGAGAGTGCAAGCCGGGGAGGGGCAGAGAGAGAAGGAGACACAGAATCCAAAGCAGGCTCCAGGCTCTGAGCTATCAGCCCAGAGCCTGACACGGGGCTCGAACTCACAAACTATAAGATCGTGACCTGGGCCGAAGTCGGACGCTCAACCGACTGAGCCACCCGGATGCCCCAAGGGAGCAATCTAAGGTTCAGATGATGGGAATGAGTGCTGATGGCCCCGTGACAGGGAAAGATCAATACTAAATAGTCGGAGATGACCACCCCTATGTCTGTCCTCTGAAACAGGAGTCTGTCTGGGCACATTCTAAAACCAATTCTGACATCAGTGAGATTACCAAATCCATTCATTGGTATGGGACATAGAACACCAAACTTGAAAGATTTTATCTTGAGGATCACAAGGGAATCCTATTTCTACACATATCACTAGGGAATGATGGTATTTTTCTTATCAGGTGACTACAGTTGCAAGTGCTAATACACGTGCAGGTACATCAAGGTCGCAGCATTACAAACCAACGTACAGGCTTCTCTAATCGGGAGTCTTGGTGCAATTTGATATTGAAGACACAGAGACAATGCTGTGCGCAGGACCCAAACACTTCCACGGAAAGGGGAATATGGAAAGACAGATCATCACAATTAAAGTCTCCACTTTTCAATGTAATAACTGCTTAACTATTTTTGAAGGGTAAAAATGTTGCCCGCCCCCCTAAAACAGCCCAAATGCATTTAATATGCATCACCGAACATGTGCTAAGATTGCAGTAAATTGCCTCACAAACGCAAATTATGGCAATCAGCATCTTGTTTTCTAGTTCTAAATTCAAAGGCAAACTATGAACACAAGACTGCTAACTCTTGCTATTAGCACACTTGCTATTATCACACATCCTCCTTCTAACAAAACCACATTTCCAGATGGACTGCCAAAATTAGTCAAGTGACTCCTAAGAAAGACTACCAAGATTGACATGCCAGAAATTCACTTAGAAATGAATGCTTTATTTAAATAAAGGAAACATACACCCAAACACACCTTTCCTAAGGAAATACAAGTTGCTTTATTTACAATTCAACTTGAATTGCAACTCAGGGAGGCCATTCACAGGAACGGTGGGACAGCTGGGCTGTCCACCCTGTCTGTATTCTGACTGGTCCTTGGTGTCAAATCGGACAGAATCAGGAGTGTGATGCAGGCTGGGTCTGGCTGGGGGATCCTGGTAATAAATTCAGCAAAATACTTAAACTCAACTCAGACAAGTGATACGGGAATTCAGTCAAGAAGGTGGTCAGCTCTGTGACATAACTGGGTATTCTCCTTTTCAGACTGCTGTGTTTACTCTGTATTTGACACAAAGGCTAATTTTTTAAAATGTATCAATCTCCAGCAACAAATAACTCAAGCAGATTAGATTATTCCAGTGCATTCTATTATAGCGAACATTCCTGAAGAGCATAATTATCAGAGATGTCAGGTCCCTGGCTCAGAACTAACTGCTTTGTTTCAATCTACAAAACTCAAGGCAGCAACTTTCATACATGACTGAGAAGGTCAAGGGCTCAAAACCAAGGTGAGATCCGAGGCAAGGAAATGAATCAGATTCTCTCTCCATGCCAAAAGGAGGCTCCCCTTGAACAGGGATGGTCTAGAATTCCTACTCCTCAGGAGAAACAGCCAGCCAATATAGTCCTTTCCAGAAGAAAAACTAAGCCCTGCTATTTGATGGCAACTCCTTGAACACAAAACACCAAGGAAAGAGAGAAGCCACTTACCACTGGCCAGCTTTAAAAGAAAAATCTTTATCAGCAACAAGCAGGTGGAGCCTTTTCACTGATGGCGACTCAGCAGCAGCCCCACAAACCTTAGCGGTCGACACGACCTAGAGACAAAAGATGAACTGTGGCTGAGGTTAGTGCGTACACACGTGAGGAACAAACTATGGCTTTCTGGTAACTAAGGTTTCTTGAAATCTACAAAGATGTGCTTTTTGTAAACTGCAAAACAAGGGAAGGAGCACTGTGCTTTAAAATGCTGCCTACCACTAGGTCAACAAATTTTAGTTATCTTATTTTTGAGAGACTTGCATTCAAACTATTCAAATTTTATTCTGCATATAAAAATCATCTCTTTTTTTTTTTTAAAGTTTATTATTTTGAGACAGAGAGAGGACACAGTGGGGGAGGAGCAGAGAGAGAGGGGGAGAGAGAGAGAATCCCAAGCAGGTTCCACACTCCAAGCTGAGCCTGACACAGGGCTCTATCTCACAACCCTGAGATCATGACCTGAGCCGAAATCAAGAGGTGGGAGCTTGACCGACTGAGCCACCCAGGGGCCCCACAAATTCAGCAGAATACGGATCTCGCGGTCCGTGGGTTCGAGCCCCGTGTCGGGCTCTGTGCTGACAGCTCAGAGCCTGGAGCCTGTTTCAGATTCTGTGTCTCCCTCTTTCTCTGACCCTCCCCTGTTCATGCTCTCTCTCTCTCTCTGTCTCAAAAATACATAAATGTTAAAAAAAAATTTTTTTTAATGTTTATTTTTGAGAGAGAGTGGGGGAGAGGCAAAGACAGAGGGAGACAGAGGATCCGAAGCAGGCTCCGCGCTAATAACACAGGCCAATGCAGGGCTTGAACTTGCAAACTGCGAGATCATGACCTGAACTGAAGTCAGGTGCTTAACCGACTGAGCCACCCAGACATTTTAAAATCATCTCTTAAAGGGGCTGTTTAACAAGTGTTTACTTGTTGAGTGTCTAATATATTCCATGCACCAGGCTGGATAATCTGGAAAGAGCTTGGGGAACTGGAACCCTGTGAACCATCTCCCTGTGTCTAAATTCTCGGTCAGACAACATACACAAAGTGAAACCCACTGTCAGCTACGAGCCTATGTTTGTTCTGAGCCTGTAAGAAGTCCATGACAAGCTAATTTCAGAAATTACAAGCACTTAGCAACTTATTTTTAGCAATTTCACAGAGTCTGTTGAATCTAATAATAGACAACAACTTGGGTTTGTATTCCCTATGATTTGTAATTTATTTTTTCTAATTCACTGTTGATATTTGCCAAAATATAAACAGTCCACAGCCTTAGAACAATATCAAAAATAGCTCCTCACTACAGATAGTTTGAGAAGCACTATCCTAAACAACATATCTGGTTTCTAGAAAATTGTAAGGTCTGAGCCAGGCACTCCTCAGTGTCATCCACACCTCAGCAGCTCTCGAGTTCAAAATGCCTCTGCTTCCTTCATTCTTTGTTTCTTCCACCTTTGGGTTTTTCTTCCTCCTGAAATCTGAGACATCTTCATATGACATCTTCAGAACATCTTGTCACAAAAAAGACAACATGACTCTTTTCTCAACCTCCTACTGCCATTCAACTCCACTTCTGGAAGCAAATCAAAGCAGTAGCAGGTGACCAAAATACAGTCATTCTCCTTGGATGGTGTTAGTTTCACGGCTCCACTAAAGGGTGCCTTGGAAAGCTGTCAAGGTCAATCAATGAACCTCACACCCTAACACTGCTCCCCCTCAACCCCTTTCTCCCATAGGACTAGGTTTAACCACATTACCAGTGGGAAGCAATTCTTAAAAACCCACTGCAAAATTCTCCAGATGGATGGTGGTCTCCCTCACCAACTCAAAATATCTCTGAAAATGTCTTATCTTTCTCCTGCTCCCATAAAATCTCTTGCCTCTCTTCCTCTGGATTTTGGCCAGTCCTCCTTCTCCCCTCCCTGAGAGCAAGTAGGTCAGTTTCCACACTGACCATCTCCCCGAGTTTCTGATCCTAGTCTTGCCCATCCTCTCCGAACCAGTGCTCCCCCACTCCCGCCAGCCCCTTCCTTCAGGGCCACAGTTCCTCTCTCTAGACCTCCTGTTCATCAGGCAGGACACCTAACGCCATCTGCCTTCCAAAATAAAAGGAAGCAGCCTAGTGTGGCTGCTAACAGCACACGCTCTGTAACCACACTGCCGGGTATATAATCCCGGCCCCAGCACGCACTTACCAACCGTGTGACCCTGCGCACATTACCCAGCCCCTCTCAGTTATAAAATAAGGTCAACAACACCTGTACCTCAGAGCTGCTGGTGATTAAATGAGATCATACATGCAAAGCACTTATAATGCTGCTGGTTCATAATAAGTACTCATTAAGTGTCTGTTACAATGTATCTCACGGCATTCATTATAATTAGCTTACTAGTATTTATTACATTATACATTACATTTTATTCTCTTATTGTTATATATGCCACCATACCAGTGCTTTCCATGTAGGACCTTGCAGAATGAGCACTGCACACCCCCAGGGGGCCTATTCTCATAGAGGAGGAGAAGAACCTGTGAAGTACAGTGGCCTTTGTACCCTGTCCTAGCTATTTGCTAGAACAAACTTAAAAAGCCATAGTGGGGGCACTTGGGTGGCTAAGTCAGTTAAGCATCCGACTCTTGATTTCAGAGTGGGTCATGGATCTCATGGTTTGTGGATTCAGGCCCCACAGCTCACTGTCTCTCTCTCTCTCTCTCTCAAAATAAATAAGCTTTAAAAAAGCCTTATTGTCTTCAAGCAACTTTAGAAATTTGGCCTTTAATCTCTGCCTCTGATACTTCCTTATCTGACAGAATCTTCTGAGGCGCTCGGTAAACACAGGTAACTCAGCTTCTGTTCTCTAGCAACGGGTTCTAATGATGTCTGCCTGAACAAATGAACTCAAATGTCCAGGCTCAGTTCTTGCCCTCTCTGAGCTCTATGATTTTGACACTTTTTAAATTTTTTTTTTAATGTGCTACTTATTTTTGAGAGAGAGAGAGAGACAGAGTATGAGTGGGGGAGGGACAGAGAGAGAGGGAGACACAGAGTGTGAGGCAGGCTCCAGCCTCAGAGCTGTCAGCAGAGAGCCCGATGCGGGGCTCGAACTGGTGAACCACGAGATCATGACCTGAGCCACCCAGACGCCCCTGATTTTGATACTTTTTACTTCCCTTCCATCCTGAAACATTCTTCTGCCTGGCATAGCTGACATTGAACTCTTCTACAGGGTCCCCTCCTGCCTCTCCAACCCGGGCCTTGCTCCTTTACCTTTCTTCCTTGCCCTTCCCCACTGGGCACTCTGTCTAAACTGCCTCACGCCCACCCCCTCTCCTATCTCTCGGCCAAGGCTGTCAGGCATTCCCAAAGCTACTAACCCCCACCCCAACTCCTCATTACTTTGCTGGCAATCAGGCCCACATCTACACTCCCCGTGAGTAACAGCAGCCAATGTCTGAGGGGCATTTATCTCAGATGTATTCCAGGTACAGGCTTAGATGTCTCATGTACACCAATTCATTCAGTCAATATGAATAATCATATTATATCCCAACAGATGGTGTTCTTACCCTCTATTCTGTACATAAGGAAACAGAAAGGTGTAGCAGCTTGCTCAGGATCAGTCAGGAGTGGCCGAGTCTGGCTTCAAACCTAGCTGTGCTTGGCCCTTCATCACTTGTTAGTCCCATCCCAAGGGTAAACTCACTTATGTGTCCAACTAAATCTACAATATTCATCCCTTTCTTGAGCATGTGCTGCCTGGCACTGAAGAGGCAGATGGAGAAAGCGGCTTCTGCCCTCAGGGCACCCTACAGAATGGCTGCTTTCCATCATCAGGATTTCTAGTCAGGGCTCATCTTGGATGCAAGAGAGTCAAATCCATTTTCAACTGGTACACACATATGCATACACACACACACACACACACACACACACACACACACACAGAATCTTTGAGTCTCTTCTAGGCGTTCTGTCCCTACCATGAACAAGTTCCACGAATTCAGCTCATGTCTTTTCCTCCCTGTGCTCACCCACCAGCATCCTCAGCCAAGAATTTCTTCTCACGTGAACTGCTGCCTTAGACTCCTTCCTGTCTCTCTCAAAGCAGCCAACAGGTAAATACTGCTAATATTCTGACCTCACCAAGTTATTCTCCATCTCAAAAACCTTCAGTGGCTAATACTCAACTCAAAAAAAAAAAAAAAAAAAAAAAAGCTAAAAGGCCTTTGTAGCTTAAGCCCTCCTCTATCCCTATGCTAGTGTTTACCAGCCAAACTGGATAATTCGCTGGTCCCCAAAGGCACCTGACATTTGCCTGCCTCCCCAAAGCCTGCCTGAGTCATTGGGCAGGCACCTCTCAGCTCTGTCAACCTCCTGCCCACCTTTCCAGGCCCTGCTCAAAGCCTAACCCCTGTCTGAGGTTTTCCTGCTTTTCCCCAGCCTCTCAACTCTACCAATAAAATGTTTCCACCTTCTTATCACACTTTGCACATATTGATGTAACTGTAAGAACTCATGAACACGTCTCTTCCATCACACAAGACCACAAGCCTCCTGAGGTCAGGTGTAGGGTAGAATCTATACCTGATACTCCCTAGATCAAGCACAGGGCCCAACACACAGTAAGACTCAGCAACTATTTGCAGAATACATGAAAACTCTAACTTAAAGTCACTTAAAATTGGTTTCCTGAACAAAAACTAGTAGAAGTTCAGGGGCCTTTTGTTGTTTAAAAAGAAAAGGGACGAAGGGGGCAGGGGTAACCACTATAGAAAATCGAGATTCATGTTTAAAACTGTGAGAGAAGTAAGGGAAGACAGGGATTTCTTCACTAGAACAAGGACTCTTCCTTTGTTTGCCACACAATTTCAAATATCTTATTACAAAAACAACTATTAGGAATCACCACAGGACTCCCCATTACAGTATTATGCTCACTTTTTTTTCAGATTTACCAAAAAAATGTTTATTTTATAAACATTATTTTCTTTTAATAATCTGTAAAAACATAGCCAAGAGCTAGATTCTTTCCGTTTAACTGGCATCTATCAGATTCACGGATAAAACTAGACATATATAAGCTTGAAACACACCCTAAAGAGTCACCTGGTGGCAGGGAAACCAACATTCATAATCAAGGGCGGAGGCAGGGGGGTGTGTACAGAATTTCAGCTGCAAGGTGAGCATGCCTCACAGTCAAATGCTAGAATGTACAAAATGAAATCACCACTAACTTGCTAATGTTCAAATATAAAATTCAGTGAAGAAAGGAGAGAAGTTATACTTTCTACTGAAAGGTCCTGTTTTCATGTAGATAGTCTCTATGACCAAAAATGTTCCCAGATGCTTTATGTCTGTTGCAATTAATACAAACAGTAATATACCTGTTGCTATGAGTCCTAATAATCTGGGCAAAACTGCTGTATCTGGTCACACAAAATACGTTGTACGATTTGTGATTTTTTAAAGATGTGCCTTCCTATTAACACTTTATTTTATTCAACTAATGCAAATCCACATACTTTATAAAGATTTCTAGTAATGCAGATTAAAAACATTAGCACTATCTTTTTGAAAGCCACATCTTTATTTTACTCTGAAGCTAGTTTCATATAATTAAGGACTATAATCATGGCCTGTGTTATATACCGCTTTCTCTACTTTTATGAATAAGCAAAACATGATGGGGAAACTATATGTTTTAACATTTGTACTTGTTCTCATGCTTAATGGATCAAAAGGTTTCACGACTAACGGCTCAACTAGCCATGTCCTAAGTTAAAACACATGGCAGGAAATGAAGTTTTCCATAAAATAATATTTAGACTCTTCTACTGTTCAATAAAATAACAATGCATTTGCCAACTTTTACTAGCACACATTTTTAATGGTTTGACGGGGTCAGCATCTAAAAGGAAATTCCATCATACTGATTTTAAAAACTGGTTTTATGTAGGATATTTTAATGTTATTGCTGCTGCAAAAGTCTCTGTGCAGGAAATAGGTCTTTCTGTGGGAAACCTGACTGGCTTCCTCTGTTTACTCCCATTCATTCGTTTGCTGGCTTAAAAATTTAGACAAAGCCAGGATTAGAGGTAACTTTAAACAAAAATACAGTCAGGGCATAGAGAATTTCAGAGTCAAAGGAAAATTCAGTCATTATTCATAATAGAACATCATTTTGGGGTATCTGGGTGGCTCGGTTGGTTAAGCGTCCGACTCTTGATTTCAGCTCAGGTCAAGATCTCACAGGTTCATGAGACTGAGCCCCATGTCAGACCTTGTCCTGACAGCATGCAGCCTGCTTGGGATTCTCTCTTTCTCTTTCTCAAAATAAATAAACATGAAAAAAATAGTACATCACTTCACACACGAGGAGATCAAGGTCCAGGGAAATTACTTAAATTGTGGCAGAAAACCAATCTGATGAATAGGAATCTAACTAGAAGAAAGCGGTTTTACTGAAGTGATTTGCTGAAAAGGAAAGATCACAAATTTCTGTCAAGTGACAACTTCTGTCAACACCAGGTCCTGGCATGACAAATGGACTCCCCTTGCTCCCACCAAAGGGTACCCTGTCCACTTGGGCTGAGTTTCCTCTCTGCCTTCTCCAGCACACATCACCCCCTTTGGCTCTCTCTGTTAGACACACGCGAGCACTCGAATCTTCCACCTCACATCAGCTGCAAACACCTGTGTGTAACTTACCATCTGCCAGGCACTTCACATACACTCATTCATTCATTCTTCACAACAACCCTAGTAAGCAGGTATTATTATCATCATCATTTCCATTTTACATATGAGAAAACTGAGGTCCCAGGGCTCGTAAGTGGCAAAACAGAGATTCAAATCCAGACACCTGGCCACTATGCTTTGCTGCTTCTCAAAATATAAACAAAACAATCCTCTCCCTTAATCCAACTGTCTCGTCATTGATCTGTTCCTATTCACATAAAACATTTTCAAAAATTATACACGGCCCTGGCTCCAATTTCTTATCTCCCATTCTCTCTTCAGCACAGTCTAGTCAGGCTTTCACTCTCAGCAATGTATTACCAGTCATTCTGGTCACCAACCATCCATTTTGCTAAATCCGGTGACGTCTCTCAGCAGAGTTCAGCACAGTTGGCCACTCCGCCTTTGAAACACTTTCTCCTGGGTTCACCAACACCCTGCTGATTTCCCTTAGGCCTCGATGGCCCTTTCCTCTTCTGCTTCACCTCTAAATGTTGACACACCCCAGGGCTGAGTTCCAGGCCTTCTTCCCCCACTCTCTACATGGCTTACAACCTATTATTTCCAGCAGTGAACTCCAAACTCACATACCCAACTGCTGATTTCAATTTCCATTTCAAACAACACATCCAACACAAAACTCTTTGATCTCCCCAAGTTTCTTCCTTTGTATTATTATGGAAAACTTAAACATATACAAAACTAATAGAAATAGTATAATGAATCTCCATTATAAACATGACCCACATTCAACAGTTGATAGAAGGTGATAAAACTCAAGGCTAATCTTGTCTTATCTGTAACTCTACCCACATTCCACCCTCCCACCTCAGATTATTCCAAAATCAAGCACTTTATTTCCCTTCCTGCAACTTGTTCTTCTCCATCATTATCTACCTGGATTATTGAAATCCCAGAGCTAGATATCTCTTGGTTTCTTCTCCTCTTACTAACTGTACCCAGCCCCCAACGCAAATCTGTGAATGCCATCAGCCCTACCCCTGTTAGATCCGCTCACTGTTCTCCATCCCTACCACCCTACTCTAAGCCACCATCACCTCTCCTGGGACTGTGTCAATAGCTTCCTACTGGTGTCAAACCACAACAAAAGCCCAGTGTCCTACCAAGCAAATAGATGGCCCATTTAAAATGTAAATCATATGTCATTTCCCTGCTTAAAACCTTCCATCCCCCCCACCCCCCCCACCCCGGGCATCTGAGTGGCTGTCAGCTGAACATCTGACTCTTCATTTCTGCTCAGGTCATGATCCCAGGGTCCTGGGATTGAGCCCCAAGTTGGGCTCCACACTGAGCGTACTGCCTGCTTAAGATTTTCTCTCTCCCTCTGCCTCTCTCCCCGACTTGTACTCTCTCTCTCCCTCTAAAATAAATAAAATAAAATTTCCATCCCCTTTATTTTAAAAAAAAAATTTTTTTTTAACGTTTATTTATTTTTGAGACAGAGAGAGACAGAGCATGAACGGGGGAGGGTCAGAGAGAAAGGGAGACACAGAATCTGAAACAGGCTCCAGGCTCTGAGCTGTCAGCACAGAGCCTGACGCGGGGCTCGAACTCACGGACCGCGAGATCATGACCTGAGCCGAAGTCGGCCGCTTAACCGACTGAGCCACCCACGCGCCCCTCCATCCCCTTTAGAATAAAATCCCAACTCCCTGCACAAGGCCATAACAGTTTATACAACCTGGGCCCTGCCTACCTCTCATCCTACTACCTTCCTCTGAACATCTCAAGCTAGTCCTGCCTCAAGGCCTTGGCTCTTGTCTGTTCCTCTGCCAGAGATGCTGTGCACGTGGCTGGCTCTTTTCCTCTTGTCTTGGTTCCAATGTTACACACCAATTTAAAACAGCACCCCCGTTCCCAGCCATTCTTGCCTCCCATGACACAATTACCCTGTTTTATTACTTTAAGGATATATCACATCCGACATTCTCTGGCTTATCTGCACCAGAATGAAGCTCCACAGACAGCAGGGGCTTTACCTGCTTCATGCACTGTTGTATTTCCTGCCCCTAGAACAGGGCTGGGCACACAGCAGGCGCTCAAAACATGTCTGCTGGACCTAAAATAAAATCTATTTCAGCTGATTGGATAATAATAATGGCATAATGGAATAACGGAAATAATGGCGAGTAATGGAAAAGAGCCTTGCCTTATAGATGACTTAATTTATTGACCAGAAGTGTGTCAGTGAAGAGCACTGACACTGTACATTTTAGACATTAACCAGCTCTAGGCATAGCTAAAAAGTAGCAATACAGGCAGTGCCTACAGTACACATTGCATCACCACTTCATCTCTTGAGGTGGGGTTCGTCACCGTCCCGACTTTACCAAGTGACCCATCCAAGGCAGTGCAGGTAATCGACCACAGAGGTGGGGTTCACACTTGTTTGCTCTACTCAACAAATGTGTAGTGAGTGCCTATTCCATCAGCGCTGTGCTGGATACTGTGGCTCCAACACTGCTAAGCTGGGCCTTCCTCCAAGGAGCCTCTGTCTTTGCAGGCTTCCACTCATAGAGTGAGTCGGCCACCCTGACGTGCCACAGGCCTACTGCCAGGGCCATCAGACTATAGCTCCCTGGGAGTTTCACCAAAAGACTAGAGCCCAGGTCCCCTATAAGCCACACAGCTACCTCTCAGCGGCAGATGCCTGAGGTTTCTCCCCACCATGCTCTGCCGTCAGAACTGACAGCGTGGTAGGGCTGGAATGCCAACTACTGCTCATTCTAGGCTGGATAAGACAAGCACAGCAAATTAAGTGCCCAACGGTTAGAAACACTGCATATTAAAGAGATGCCTACTCCCATGCCCCCAAGTTGAAGAAGGCCATTCCAGCAGACGCTCTTCCCAAAACGTGTAGCTGATGACTAGCAGAGAATTGGAAGGGTTAAACTCAGGACACGGTCCAGATCTCCAGCTAAGCAGCCCATCGCACCCAAACCCAACCCTCAGCAAAATCACAAGTCAAGCAGACTACCAACGCTCAGTAATCAACACAGGGACCATAGGACCCCCAAAGGTCTCTGTGCCAGGAGCCCAGCCATTTGACTTTATTAACTAACCACTGTGTCAGCCCCAATCTCTCCTTTCTTATATCCAGTAACACTTAAGTCAAGTTTTAATTTGGAACAGAGATGAGGAGATGTGAAATTTATCTTCCATTGTGTGGCTCAATCAAACTTTGTCTGAACCAAGTACCACATTTTTTTGCTGTAGTAGAAAGAAAAAACAGTTTGATTATCAAAGGTCTGAGTTCAGAGACTGAGCCCTTCATTTACTTAAGCCAGTCCTTTAAATGTAGGCCTACAATGTCATTTTCATCCAAAACAGGGCAGTTGTGAGAGTGAAACAGGATGCTGGCCCAGGCAAATCAAGAATCAGGGTCATCACATCGAAGTCTCTGAAGTCTTAATTTCCTCACCTGTGCAGGTAATGGGGGCAAGGATCCCTTCACCTCCCTCCCGGGGTGGTTGGTGAGAATCAAGCAGCAACCTGATATAATCGAGTGCTTTGTCAACAAAAGGGTAATGACACACATAAGCATTTTTGGATAAGGCTTACACTTCTAAAAGAAGCAAACTAGTACAATTATAAAAGGATTCGTGGTTTTTCCACAATCAATTAGGTGCATAGAATCAGTCTCTTCTGAGCACAGTCCCACTAAGAATCTGAGGTGAAGGGCTTTACGTATCGTGCTCAGGCCGCAACCCCAAAACCTAGTCTAGTGTCTTGCATATTACCAAATAAGTGCATAAGAATTCGTGATTTTAAAAATTCTTTCCTTACCAAACTCTCCCATCAAATTCATAGACAGAGTCCCTCTTGCTCAGTGAGCCAGCCTTCTAGAGGCCAAGCATGGAGCGACCCCTCCAGTGAAATCTTAGTCGAGCCTCCACAGTCCTTACTGCATTACAAAATTTTACTCTTATCTCCTTGACATTTCCAAGGTTACCCAGGCTGCTTATTCTTTGATCCTTAAGAAAAAACTGTGCACTTGAACTCAGTCAAATGTCATCTAATTCAGACCTCAGCTTCCTGCATCAGCATGACCTCAGGCTGGTTACATTTACAGCCTTAGATAAGAAGCATTAACATCATAATACGGTCATTCAATAAGTTCTTCGGAGGGAACTCAAGGCCCAACAAGGAAAAAACATTTCTGGGTGGGTGAGTGCTCCATTCTTTACCCACTCCAGGAGGGGCAGCAGGGTCCTTTGGCCCAGGAGTCAGAGACGGGGCTCAATTCCCCTCTGGTCCAGGGAGCCGCCCCTAGCCTATCTCCTAGGCTCCACTTCCTCTTTCATCAAATGCAGATGCTATCCTGTTCTGAGACTACTTCACAGACTTGAAGTGAAGAGCAAGTGGCATGCTGGGAGCTCTTTCTATAAAGTGTACTTGCAGTACAAATTAAAGGCAAAAGTGGTATGAGACGGTGGTCCCGTTCCATTTTGACCCAGCCTGAGGTACTGTTCATTGTGGCAAGTCCAAGGTCAGGCTCCTGCTTCTACCGCTAGGAGCCATCCTCTGGAGGGATCGGGATGAGCCCTTGCTGACCGTATACCCACTGAAGGTGTACCTCAGCCACCATCTAGCTTTATCCAGCTCCTCCCAGCTCCTCCATTCTGTTCAGGAGAGGAGAGGAAATCAGAAACAAACAAACAAAAAAAGAGCTGCAACTGGAAAGTTCTTCTGTCAAGGTAATACCATGGTTGCAATGACCCCTGTCATTTTCTGACTTCTGGGCAATAAAATTCTTAACTTTGCAATCATTCTATTAGAGCTTACATTAACTTTCTGTGTGGTTTTCTTAAACTTCACTCAAAATAACCCCTGACAGTCTCAATAACTTTGTCCTGTAAAATTCTGAAATGCTACTCTACTTCAGGGATTGGCAAACTATGATCCACAGGCCAAATTTGGGTATTTTGGTAAATACTGTTTTATTGGAATACAGCCACTCAGATTTGTTTATATGTCATATATGGCTATTTCATACAACAAAGGCAGAGTTTTGTAGTGGTAACTAAGACAACATTGCCCATGAAGCCTAAAATACTATCTGGCCCTTTACAGATAAAGTACACCAAGCCACGTTTCTAATTCTACCTGCCTCAAAATACAACAGAAAAGAGTGTAGTCCAAGCGTGTTAAATAAACTGCTTTTTCTTCAAAACTGGCAAGATCTCACTTTAAAAAAAAAAAAATTAATGTTTTATTTATTTTGGGGACAGCACAAACGGGGGTGGGGCAGAGGGAGAGGGGGACAGAGGAGCCAATGAGGGCTCTGCACTGACAGCAGCAAGCCCGACGTGGGGCTCAAACTCACAAACTGGAAGATCATGACCTGAGCCAAAGTCAGATGCTAACCAACTGAGCCACCCAGGTGGCTTTTTAAGATTTCGCTTTTTAAACAGAAATCCTAACAAATCACACATTTACAAAATGAGCATTTTTGTGTGTTAAGTGAGCCAAAAAGAAAAAAGTATTTTCATATTTATCATCAGTGGGAAAAGTTCATTTTTACAGATCCATAAATCTATCATGCTGAACTAATTTTACACGGACTTTTCAAAAAAACACATCAGCCTAAAGCTGAATCCACAAACATACTACATACACTTGGTCCCAAAGCAATTTTCTTTAGAATTAGCTTGAAAAGCAGGGCCTAAACAATTGTCTTTTAAAGTGTATCCTACTATTTTATAGGAAATTTTATTGTCCGGAGGGCCTGGGAGGCTCAGTTGGTTAAGCATCCGAGTTCAGCTCAAGTCATGATCTCATGGTTCCTGAGTTCGAGCCCTGCATCGGCTCTGTGCCGACAGCTTGGAGCCTGGAGCCTGCTTTGGATTCTGTGTCTTCCTCTCCCTCTGCCCCTCCCCTGCTCATGCTCTGTCTCCTTCTCTCTCTCTCTCTCTCTTCTCTCTCAAAAATAAATAAAGATTAAAAAAAATTTTTTTTATTGATCCTCTTTGAGCTATTCAGTTTTATATTTAACTGGACAGCATGACAATATTCAAAATAACTTTGTAAATAACAGATGAATTTATTATTTAAAAATACCTAGGGGCGCCTGGGTGGCGCAGTCGGTTAAGCGTCCGACTTCAGCCAGGTCACGATCTCGCGGTCCGGGAGTTCGAGCCCCGCGTCAGGCTCTGAGCTGATGGCTCGGAGCCTGGAGCCTGTTTCCGATTCTGTGTCTCCTTCTCTCTCTGCCCCTCCCCCATTCATGCTCTGTCTCTCTCTGTCCCAAAAATAAATAAAAAAACGCTGGGGAAAAAAAAAAATAAAAAAAAAAAAAAAACCTAGTTTTTCCAGATGCATGGGATTTCACAAAGCATAAACATGTAAATATTTCATTGTAAAATACCGTACATTGTTTTTTATAAGTGTTTTGGCAGACTAATAAGTAATTAACAGTTGTTCTCTTAGGGTTATAGAACATTTTGGTGTTTGTTAAATGGGTTTTTGGGGAGAGGGACAGAGCACCTTCCTTTTCTTCAGATTGTTACATTCTCATAAATATAAGAAATGATTAGATTTTATACTTACAACAAACAAAAATACCCCAGGATGATTTTTATCTTTAGAGAGAAGGAAGACATGAGAAGGAAACTGTCATTTTAAATCACAGATATATTCGTAGAGGATTCTCATATTGCCAAGTAATTGTTACTTTGCTATGCTATATAAATCTACTCTTTGCAAATTTATATGTGTATATGCATACATACATATTATAAATGTTAATATACGTGTGCACATGTTAAATTAGTTTTAGGAGTGTAAATCTGATAGCGCTCTCCTTTTTTTTCTCATTTTATCGGCTTATTGCTTTGCATTTTATCTTTTTGAAAATTATGGAAATATTCGAGTCTAAACTTAAATATTTCTAGAATCCCGCTTCATGTTATATCTATGGGTATGTTATTATTTTTTTTATTTTTCTAATGTTTATTTATTTTTGAGAGAGAGACAGAGCGCCAGCAGGGGAGGGGCAGAGAGAGAGGGAGACACAGAATCCAAAACAGGCTGCAGGCTCTAAGCTGTCAGCACTGAGCCTGATACGGGGCTCAAAAGTCACAAACTGCAAGATCATGACCTGAGCCAAAGTCGGACACTTAATGGACTGAATCACCCAGGCACCCCCTAAGTGTATGTTATTTTTAATATAAAATGAGTAACTCCAAAACAAAAGTATCCTACTATTAATACCAAAAATGTAAATTCCTACAACAATGCAACTTCTGACCATGTTTTTTTTTTAATGTTTTATTTATTTTTAAGACAGAGAGAGACAGAGCATGAGTGGGAATGGGGCAGAGAGAGAGGGAGACACAGAATCTGAAGCAGGCTCCAGGCTCTGAGCTGTCAGCACAGAGCTCACTGCGGGGCTCGAACTCACGAACCGTGAGATCCTGACCCGAGCGGAAGTCAGACGCTCAACTGACTGAGCCACCCGGGCGCCCCTCTGACAATGTTTAGAGAAGTATATAAGTTTTTTTTTTTACTGCTAGCTTAAATACACTACAACACTAAGATAAATATATCTAAATATGTGAAGATTCACTCAAAAAGCAAAATCAAATATCCAATTTATGTTTTTAAAAGAAAATGGGGTTACTCACTGAGGTAAAGGGTGAGGATCCTTTATTTCCCAGCCCTTGACACCCCTTCAGGTGGTAGATTAGTTTTTTAGAGTCTGAATATGGTGGGGAAAAAATCTGCACATGGCAAGGGTAACAAGAACTCATCCACCTTGCTTTCTCAGATGTTAGTGCTGTCTCCTTTGATGAAATAAGTTGTTCTAAAGTGGGGATAAGTACAAGGACTTTGAGACACGGTGCCGAAACAACAACAACAACAACAACAAAGAACAGGAAGAAGAAAAAAAACAGAAGTAAGCTACTCATAAACTGTAGGCTATTAAAGTTCTATCTCTAAAATATAACCCTAAACATTACACCTGTGAGGGTAGGTCCCTCAATTGCTGCCATACTCCCTTCATCAAAAATTAATCCATTCAGGATAAAGAAGATGTGGTTTATATATACAGTGGGATACAACTTGGCGATGAGAAAGAATGAAATCCTGCCATTTGCAGCAACGTGGATGGAACTGGACAGTATTATGCTAAGTGACATAAGTCAGTCAGAGAAAGACAGATACCATATGTTTTCACTCATATGTGGAATTTGAGAAACTTAACAGAAGACCATGGGGGAAGGGAAAGGGAAAAAAAATAGTTACAAACAGAGAGGGAGGGAGACAAACCATAGAGACTCTTAAATACAGAGAACAAACTGAGGGTTGATGGGGGGGGCAGGGGAGAGGGGAAAATGGGCGATGGGCATTGAGGAGGGCACTCGGGATGAGCACTGGGTGTCGTATGTAAGCGATGAATCGCAGGAATGTACCCCTCAAACCAAGAGCATACTGTATTCACTGTATGTTAGCCAATTTGGCAATAAACTGTATTAAAAAAATAAAATAAATCACTGCATTATCCACCTTAAACTAATGTAACACTGTATGTTAACTATACTTGAATTAAAATTTGAAAACTTAATAAAAAAAAGTGAAATCCAAAAAAAATTAATCCATTCATTCTAAGTTTTAAATGAAAAATTTGAGTATCTGGCTGTCATCTTTTCAAATCAGTTGTCATATGTCCTATCAGAAAAGGTTCTGAACAAAAAAATAACAAACTCTCCTGGATTGTCCTTCAAAGGGATCGAGGCGTTCCCTGTGAGCCAGTTGTAACCGGGTGCACTGCCAAGCCTCGAAAAACTTGCCGTCACCCAAGGATACAAACCTCCCGTCGAATGACATTTGCAGTTCTCTCCAAGTGATCAGTTTTCCTTTTGGATTTCATTATGCTTTAACAGAAAGTAAAATTAGATTATTAAGTATTATCTTCACAAAAATAATTAAATTAGTTTCCCCTGTAACATCATGACTGCTTAAAACGCACTGTAACATTATGGATCCTAGAAAGTGGTCGGTGAAAAGCTGCACATCTAACTAAAGCTTAGCGGTCTACCACAGGCATAAATATATGAGCCAGATGTTCTGATGTGCCTTCAGGAGTCCCACGGCCATCCACAGGTCAGGGCTTTGAATCACCTCAAATGACACCAGGGCCAAAAACTCACCTTGTGAGAGTAAGGTGGCGCAAAGCACCGGACGTCAATCTCAGCGAAGCAGCCTGAGCGCAGATGGTGCCAACAGAGCTTCGCAACAACCCAGGAACTATGACAGCAGCACACGCCATGGTGCTTCCTGGGTAAACATGAAAGTTAAACGATTTTGAGAAAGCAGGGAAATATTAGACTATCTTAGGGGCCAATGAAGAAGAGTTTGGGTTTTTGCTGGTACTTTTATGTGCTGATCTAACAAAACAGCACACATTTTAAAGGCCTAACTCTACTCTGACATAGTTTCTGCCACTATTTAGAGCTGATTCAACTGATCTCCACTGTACGGACATATGTAATCAGCGGTGCCATCGAATATTCATGCTATCAGTTTCCACAATCACTAACCAACCTCACGTGACTCATTTTATGCTATTATGGGAGACTAGATTTTATAACTGCCTAATAATTGTATTCCTCTCAAAGAGCATCACATAAGTCTTTAACATTTCTTGCTAGATAAAGTACAAGGAGCAAATTTTCTGAGGTTCACAGCGATGAAAATAAACAAACCGCACCTACGTGCAGTAACATAGATGAGTATCATTAATATCACGCTGAACGAAAAGAATGAAAAACAAACTCCGAAAAGCATATTCTGTGAGTCCAGTCATATAAAGTACAAAAAACAGACTAAATTAATCTATCAAGTCAGAAATCAAGTTAGCAGTTATCCTTGGGGAGGTAATAATCACCATGCTATTTCTTAATCTGAATGCTGACTGCATGGGTATTTTCATTTTGTAAAAAGTCATCAAACCCCAGAAGATTTCTAGGGTATTAAAGATACTCTGCACGATACCACAGTGGTAGTGATAGACACCATTTGTCTAAATCCACAGAACACACAATACCAAGAGTGAGCTGTAAACTACAGCCTCTGGGGGGATTATGATGTGTCAATGCAGGTCCATCAACTCTAACAAATGTGCTGCTCTGGTGGGGGATACTGATGATGGGGAAAGCTACACATGTGTGAAGGGAGGGAGTACGTGGGAAATCTCTGTACTGACTCCTCAATGTTGCTGCAAACTTAGAAATGCTCTTAAAAAAACAAAAAGCATTGAAAATTAATCAAGCTACCTTCCTAGGATTTAAGTACTTCTGTTTGTATATTTCAATAAAACACAAAAAACAGAAAGATTATCCAACACTGCAATTAAAAAACCTACAGGCTTATCAAAAAAACAGCACGGATCAGGAGTCAGATGATCTATTTTTTTGGTTCCTACCATTCTGTTATCCTCTGCAAATTTCTGAATATTTCTTTGCCTCCGATGGTCCCTTTTAGCATGTTATATCGCAATATATATTTGTCCTATGTTAGTTAGAGAATATACGAAAATGTATGTAAACACTTTTTTCTGAGCTCTTTGGAAGGTACTATACATAAATTGTAATAAATTTTGGGTTAGAAAAATTCAAGCTGTGTGTGCTTACATTCCTACTCCACATTTGTTAAGTTAGTCCTTCATCTGACAAATACTTATTAAGAGTCCATTATGTGGCAGGCACTGGGGATACAGACATAAACAAAACAAAGACTTTCTTAGAGAGCTTACATTTTAGAAAATAGAGACAGAAAAGAAATAACAGTAAATAATCAAGGGATGATATAAGTCAGTTAAAACCAAGTCATATCAAAACGCACTGCTTTCTAACTAGTCTTTAAAAAAGCTAAAAGACCAACTTCCTGCCACAGTACCTTGTGGCATCATTGTGGATATAAACATGCTACTCACCATTTTTCTCTCTAGTAAATGAAAGAAGCATAAGGCCTTTCATCTCATGTAAGACTACTAAATGTAGTCTCTCTCCTCTGAATGTGCTAAACCTAAAATGGTGCATTCATTGTTGAAAGAAAGAAGGTGAAACTTACTTCAGAAGTCCATGAGATTTTAGAAGTCATTAAGTATGTGGCTGGCTGACTGACTGACATGTAACACTTTGGTCCTGGTATTATACTGAGACCTTTGGATATACACCAGTTGGAACAAGGATGGTGTTTCCATATACTGAAATTCTCACAAAGTTCCTGCAATGGCAGAGACAACATGTAAGAACCAAGTTCTGGAAACTGTTAAAAGGCAGTCTTAGCTGCAAAAGGAAAGGCTCATTATAATCAGCAAGCATCACCTCACAGCAAGTCTGGGCTCAACTACCTCCTATCCATCAATTCTTCCTCCTTGGGTTTCCACTTTTCTGATTTTTTTCTCTTATTGCTTCCTTTATTCAGCTTCCTTGGCCTGTCTTTAACTCTTGCTACTTAGGACATCCACCCCATGAAAGACCAGACCAAAGGCTGATTACATGTCAGTTCATGTAACATGTAACTTCAGTTACATGTCAGTGAAGGCCAAGTCCCCTGATAAAATTTAACTGATACATAGTTCATATGGTAACACTGTTCTGTTCTGGCTCAGTGCTTTAGACAACTATTGCTAAAATAAATTGTCCTCAATTAAGATATGCCTTTTGGTGATTATGCTGTTTAAAGGGTCTACTGCTCAACTGAACTTGAAAATAAGGAAATGGGGGCACCTGGATGGCTCAGTCAGTTAAGCATCCATCCAACTCTGGATTTCGGCTCAGGTCATGGTCTCATGGTTTGTGAGATCGAGCCAGGAATCAGGCTCCGTGCTGTCAGTGCAGAGCCTGCTTGGGATTCTCTCTCTCTCTCTGCCCCTCCCCTACTTGCACTCTCAAAATAAATAAACTTAAAAAAAAAAAAAGAAAAGAAAGGAATGTTAATTTTTAAAAGTTGTTCTCTCTAAAACTCTAAAATCTTATTTTTTAATGCTAGTAACCATGACCAAGGGTGCCATCTACTGACATATAAAGGGTATTTTTTATCAATTGTGTTCAAAAAGCTTCCCAAAGCAGTAAGGTAATAAAAATAAAAACCAAAACCTACCCACTTTTTGACATACATCCAATGGTTTCATATACTCAATGTAAATATTTAATTACCTCTTGAAAATTAACATACATTAAGGATTTTCTAAAATGATACAAAGAAATACTTCATCAATGTTTCTATTCTCATAGGCCTTACCTCAACCAAAAAATTCTTAATCAACTCTATTTCTGAAACAGAAAATTCTCATCAATGCCAAATAAAACATAACCACTTATACAGTAAAAAAAATTACTGCAGGCAACAGATTAAGCTTACGATTTAAAATGAACTATACTGGTTCAGTAAGTACACTCTGTTTAAGAATTGCCAGGATGTCAGACACTATTCTACACCGTGGAGACACAATAAAGAACCAGACACAGGGCGCCTGGGTGGCTCAGTCAGTTAAGCGTCAGACTTCAGCTCAGGTCATGATCTTGTGGTTCTTGAGTTTGGGCCCCACATCGGGCTCTCTGCTGTTAGCACAGAGCCCACTTGGGATCCTCTCTGTCCTCCTTTCTCTCTGCCCCTCCCCCACTCATTCCCCCTCAAAATAAATAAATACACTTAAAAAAAAAAAAAAGAACCAGACACCAAGCCCTTCTCGTCATGAAGTTTTTTTTTTTTTTTTTTTAATTTTTTTTTTCAACGTTTATTTATTTTTGGGACAGAGAGAGACAGAGCATGAACGGGGGAGGGGCAGAGAGAGAGGGAGACACAGAATCGGAAACAGGCTCCAGGCTCTGAGCCATCAGCCCAGAGCCTGACGCGGGGCTCGAACTCACGGACCGCGAGATCGTGACCTGGCTGAAGTCGGACGCCCAACCGACTGCGCCACCCAGGCGCCCCTCGTCATGAAGTTTTATTAGTGTGTCCAATCAATAACAATAAACAGATAATTAATGAGACAAATATAGATTATAATGAGTATGATAAAGGAAATAAGTGGGGGAGTATCAGGAAAGGTCCCTCTCGAGAGACATGTGAACTGAGACCCGACTGATGAGGAAGAGACAGCCGAGCAGACAGCAAGGGCAGAGCCACCAAGCAGAGGTCTGATCACAGAAACAAGCCTACTATGTTACAGGAACCACAGCCAGTGTGACTGGAGAGCAGGGAGCTAGGTGACAGTGACAAGAGAGGAAGTCCAGCAGGTAGACACTTGCCAGGTGACATCAGACCATGGAAAGAGTATGACCTTTATTCCA
This sequence comes from Prionailurus bengalensis, assembly GCF_016509475.1. Classification (NCBI taxonomy): domain Eukaryota; kingdom Metazoa; phylum Chordata; class Mammalia; order Carnivora; family Felidae; genus Prionailurus; species Prionailurus bengalensis. The sequence goes on along the minus strand of NC_057350.1, from coordinate 134,443,752 downwards.
AGGACAATGGGAAGCAACTGAAGGGTTTGAATAAGCCAGGAAAGGTTTACATTAAAGGATCTAATTTACATTGACTGAATGACCTAATTTACATTTATAGTAAAGGACCATTCAAACTACTATGTAAAGAATGGATCACAGAAGGCCAAGAGTCCCCAGTTTTAAGGCTCCAGTCTAAGAAGAGAGCAGGATAAAGCTATGAGATGGCAGAAGTAGAAAAACAGAGAGCCTTGGCACAAAAACAGACACATAGACCAATGGAATAGAATAGAAACCCCAGAACTAGACCCACAAACGTATGGCCAACTCATCTTTGACAAAGCAGGAAAGAAGATACAATGGAAAAAAGACAGTCTCTTTAACAAATGGTGCTGGGAGAACTGGACAGCAACATGCAGAAGGTTGAAACTAGACCACTTTCTCACACCATTCACAAAAATAAACTCAAAATGGATAAAGAACCTGAATGTGAGACAGGAAACCATCAAAACCTTAGAGGAGAAAGCAGGAAAAGACCTCTCTGACCTCAGCCGTAGCAATCTCTTACTCGACACATCCCCAAAGGCAAGGGAATTAAAAGCAAAAGTGAATTACTGGGACCTTATGAAGATAAAAAGCTTCTGCACAGCAAAGGAAACAACCAACAAAACTAAAAGGCAACCAACGGAATGGGAAAAGATATTTGCAAATGACATATCAGACAAAGGGCTAGTATCCAAAATCTATAAAGAGCTCACCAAACTCCACACCCAAAAAACAAATAACCCAGTGAAGAAATGGGCAGAAAACATGAATAGACACTTCTCTAAAGAAGACATCCGGATGGCCAACAGGCACATGAAAAGATGTTCAGCATCGCTCCTTATCAGGGAAATACAAATCAAAACCACACTCAGGTATCACCTCACGCCAGAGTGGCCAAAATGAACAAATCAGGAGACTATAGATGCTGGAGAGGATGTGGAGAAACAGGAACCCTCTTGCACTGTTGGTGGGAATGCAAACTGGTGCAGCCACTCTGGAAAGCAGTGTGGAGGTTCCTCAGAAAATTAAAAATAGACCTACCCTATGACCCAGCAATAGCACTGCTAGGAATTTATCCAAGGGATACAGGAGTACTGATGCATAGGGGCACTTGTACCCCAATGTTCATAGCAGCACTCTCAACAATAGCCAAATTATGGAAAGAGCCTAAATGTCCATCAACTGATGAATGGATACAGAAATTGTGGTTTATATACACAATGGAGTACTACGTGGCAATGAGAAAAAATGAAATATGGCCTTTGGTAGCAACGTGGATGGAACTGGAGAGTGTGATGCTAAGTGAAATAAGCCATACAGAGAAAGACAGATACCATATGGTTTCACTCTTATGTGGATCCTGAGAAACTTAACAGGAACCCATGGGGGAGGGGAAGGAAAAAAAAAAAAAAAGAGGTTAGAGTGGGAGACAGCCAAAGCATAAGAGACTGTTAAAAACTGAGAACAAACTGAGGGTTGATGGGGGGTGGGAGGGAGGGGAGGGTGGGTGATGGGTATTGAGGAGGGCACCTTTTGGGATGAGCACTGGGTGTTGTATGGAAACCAATTTGACAGTAAATTTCATATATAAAAAAAAAAAATAAAAAAAGAATGGTAATTTCCCCCCCCCCCAAAAAAAGAAAAACAGAGAGCCTATTTTGGAAATAGAGCCCTATGACTTGCTAACAGATTGGATGAGGTCTGGAAGTAGTTAAAAAAGAGAGGAAAAAAAAAAAAAAAGAACAACTCTAAGAGCATTCATACACTGAAATAAAGTAAATTCACAGAACTATCATAGCACCCGTTGATTCAGAATCCTAAGTGTCACTAAGGAATCAAAGGGGCTCCCAGCATTTGGCATTTGGTAAGGGAACTCTAGTGGTTCACAAGTCACGAGAGTGCTTGACCTGAAATCGGTGGAACTGCGTTCAGGCCTGACTCCTTCCTACTTTTTCATCTAGGGCCAGTCACATCTTAACATTTTAAAATCAAATGCCAATAGCACTTCACTGGATTGCTGGAAGGAACAAATGTCTATGCAAGTACCTGGCAATCAAGAGGTACTAAAAAGCAACTCAATTCCATTAACCCCTGGCCTCTCCTCCCTGCCGAACAACCTAAAGAGGTTATCGGTTTGATACCGCCAATAAACTCGCCTCAGCCTGATGCACAACACCCAGTTGCTATTCAGAATTATAAATTAGTTCTAAATTTGATCATATGCTGAGAATTTTGGTCAATATTATTTTCCAGACCAGCAGTGTTAACATTTTATGATTTTAAACACCTTTTTTAATTTCTAAGTTTGTGATTGCAAATGATCCTATAGCAACTAGTAAGTCTGCTTTTGTCACACTCTCAAGGTCCAAAAATGTCTCATTACAGAACATTTCCATTCCCTTTCAGGAATAAAAGTTTAGTAACCACACATTACACGTGGTTATGGTTTTACTTTCTCCAGCACAGTATGAACTCAAAACTGGGCAGAACCATACAGGGAACCACTGCTGGCCAGACAAGGCATATGGCCAACAGCTGGCAGGATGAAAACAGTATAGGAAGCCAAGGAGACTCCCAAATCTAGGTCTCAAGGAAACCAGCACTGCTCTGGCAGAAAATCTCTGAGCTCCAGGGCTGTAGGTTTCATCCAGCTCTGCTTCAATGCCATCCTATCACAGACAACATCAAAGTTCATTAAGAGCCTAGGTTCTGGAGTCTGACAGATCGGAGTTCTCACCACAATTTACCGCCACTTACCAGCTTTGCCTCCTTAGGCAAGCTCTTCAGCCCCTAAACAAGTTTCCCAGTGTTGATAATGGGATTAATATACCTACACCTCACTGGGCTTCTTTAATGACCTCATGCACACAAACCATTTGATAATAGTGCCTGACAAATAGTGTTCATTATAATTAATAAGTAGTTCACTAGTTTTTCTTTTTCCATTTTAGGTAATACAAACTCAAAAAAAGTTGGAAAGTTACAAAGAAATTATACATAAAAAATATATATATATTACCCAACAACTCCTGTAACTGCTAGGCTACTGACCTCAGATTTTAAAATTCCCCGGCAAATTGTTTTTGCTAGGTCCAAACTGCTTTCTAAAAGGCCTACCAATTCAGACTTCCAAAAACCAAATATGAATGCACCCATTTCTGCACATTCAAAAATGGCTCATCTTTAATTTGTAGGTACTTATGCTGAGAAGCACTGAAGAACTAACGATGGTTCCCAACCTCAAAATGATCACTGGGACTAGTGAACAGACCCTGGAAGACTGTCCCTTGTCCTCCTGTCTCCAAGATGCTACGTGGGAAGTATATGTGTCTACAGAGATACAAGGAGCAGCCATGGAGCTGGGTGGGCTTTGCTGGGATTTCTCCTTTGCCCAGTCACTCCAGAATCATCCCACTTAATTTAACAACTGTTTCCTAACTGCTGGGTAGGTCTCCAATTATGCTAATGTGAGGCCTTCGAGATAACCTTCTACCAACTTTTATGTAACTTACTGATTTTCTCCCAGACTCCTCTTTTCAAGACTTAGAAGAGCTAAACCATGTGGAGCTACACCTCAGTGTGCACAAAATTGGTAACTTCATGCAAATCTTTGAGTATGTGTATATAAATAAGCATAGGAATGTGTGTGTGTGCAAGTGTTACCCTCAACATACCATGTAAATATAAACGAAATATGGTATAAATAATTGCTAACCAAGTAAAACAGGTAACTTCCGTGCAAAAGTGGAATGTGAGATCTGAACGCAATCTTGTAAATCATCTCTAACCCAACCCCTTTTTAGTCAGAAGGCAAAATAAGGCTCAATGAATGTAAATATCCAGCTCCCAGAGCAAGTTCCCAACAGTCAGATTCTGACCCCACATCTATTTCTCAAAGTGCCGTTTTCACTGCATTGCATTCCTAAGTTTGAATAAATGTGGAGTGATGGAGCGATACCTCCCATGGAATCTCCTTGCACTAAAACAGGCACTAGCACTGCCTTCAAGACAAAGCACCTTTTATTTGCATTTCACTTTAATGTATACAGAGGTCTCAGGGTGATAACTCTGTCTGCAAATACCATTCCTTTGACAAAAAAGAAACCTGGTTCAAATAAATTAAATACTTTGTTCGGAGGCTTTGTGGACAGACAGGGCCTTCATTTCCTAGACAGGTGGTTTTGGTCAAGATATCCAACTCTGTTATCTTAGTCTGAACATCAATAATACGGAGTAACATCTAAACTCCCAGGGTTGATATAAGAATCATACTTAGTGCAATACTTGGTATATAGCAAACTCCCAATAATAAAAGGTGGTGTCATTACTATTATTACAAGTCATTGTCATTAATAATGACACATGCTTGGCAAACATAGGACTAGAACTCAGCCTGCCTTCCCGGCCGTGGTCCTCTCAACACAATTTAGGGCATTTGAAGATAATCTGGAATAAGGGAGAGAGGCGGGGATGTACCTGAATGGCCGAGCGCAGCCAGGAACTACAAAGTAGGCGTCGCCCTGAGCTCAAGGTCACTCGGTGAATCAAAATTCCAAGTGGACTTTTCGTCCGTCACCGGAGAGGCAGGAAGGGAGGTCCAGGAGGCAAAGCTGCTCCTGCCGCCGCCTGAGACCTAGCAGAGGAGCGCCCTCCTCTCCCCAAGGGCGTTGAAGGCCGGGGGGATGCCACCGATTCCGCAGACTAAGGCCCAGGCCTCTCTAAACCCGGCGGACTTGAGCTAGGACCGCAGCCGCAGTAAAGGGCCTCTACGCCTCCGGGGCCGCGGGGACTTCGCTCGAAGACCTGCCAGAGCTCCACCACCCGCGCGAGACAACTTCCGGTGTCCCAGACGACGCGTCAGAGCGGCGCAAGCGATCCCCACATTTTATTGGTCTGTGCCTCCGACAGCCGGCGCGGTGAGCACACCACCTAGCAGCTGGCGCCCTCATCCAGGGTCTCCGCCCCCTAGCTCAGCCATCTCCATGGTGACCGCAACCGGGTCACCCATTTGGCCTCGAGAGCCGGCGTTGCGTCTTTGTGTATGCGCCGGAAGCGATAGTTCCTGAGCCGGTGCCCGCTGAAAACACCCGGCTGGGGCCCGCGCGGGAGAAATTAGACCGTCCCGGGGCAGTGTCGGCTGGCGGGGACGACAGGCATCTGCCGACCCCAGTGACAATGGCCGTGTTTCACGACGAGGTGGAGATCGAGGACTTCCAATATGATGAAGACTCGGAGACGTATTTCTACCCCTGCCCGTGTGGGGATAACTTCTGCATTACCAAGGTAACTTCAGGGCCCCTCCCGGCGACTCGTCGGAGCAGGCGCGTTTTCGCTCTTGCTACGTTCTTTCCGCGGTCCCGTCACCTTGCAGCTCACAATTTTCCACGCCCTTTTTGCCCTGTCTCTGAGTCGCCGTAAAGTTGATACCCTGATTTGACCGTGGCACATCGTTCTGGCCTTTAGTCAGGCGGAGGGCTGGAAGGTGGAGGTGGGAAAGGTCGGATGGCGGGCAGCTGCTATCTTGCCATCCTCCTCCATTTAGGATCCCAGTTCTTTTGGGAGGAAGGGACGCGGTTTTTTTTAGTCTTCCCAGGGGTTTGGAGGCGACTGAATCTTGGCCAACCTTCCCGGGTATTTTCAAGTAGCGCTTCGCGGGAGAAATAGAGTTGATATCTCTCTCGGCAGGCCTTTTTGGCCCTCACATACCTTGTCGGGAGACGAGCCACAAAGGAGCTTGACCGTAAGGGTGGAAAGAGTTTGGGAGGAGGAGATCGCAAAGGGAAGACAATACCGTACGGTGTTTGATTTTGTTATAGGAAGATTTGGAGAATGGGGAAGACGTGGCAACGTGTCCTAGCTGCTCTCTCATTATAAAAGTAATTTATGACAAGGTAAGTCGTCGAATTTTAAAAGGTGCGGGGGTGGAGGGAAGTGGTTGGAAGGCAGGGACCTAGAGCAGTCTGTGACATGTAAGTGCAGGTTACTCATTTTAGCTTTGGAAAAGGCAATAAAGAAAACTGCGTAGCTAATGAAAATTATTGATTACACACTAAATAGAAAAATAATCATAAAGATTGACAACTTGTATTCCTCCTTTATTTACTAAGTAATTAAAATTGTTGAGACCTCCTAGACTTATTTTGGAGGGAACAATTGTATAGTGTTTCTTCCCTGGCTTATACGTATAAAACTCTGCATTATCATGTCATAGCTGCAATTTTACAGTTTCATTTTGGTCTTTGTCTTACTGTTTTTCACTCAAGGATATTGACAATAGAAAACAAATGTTCTGGGGTGCCTGGGTAGCTCAGTTGGTTAAGCGTCCATCTTCGGCTCAGGTCATGATCTCACGGTTCGTGAGCTGGAGCCCCGCGTGGAGCTCTGTGCTGACAGCTCAGAGACTGGAGTCTGCTTCAGATTCTGTGTCTCCCTCTCTCTCTCTGCTCCTCCCGTGCTTGCTCTCTGTCTCTCTCTCTCTCTCTTTCTCAAAAATAAATAAACATTAAAAAATTAAAAAAAAAAAAAAGAAAAGAAATGTTCTTATTGCCCACCCCTACCCCAACTTTGGTCTGTACTTGTAAGAAGCTTGACATTGTTTCATTTTTCCTTTTTTTTTTTTTTTTTGGTGGTGGTGGTGGGAGGGAGATATAATTGACATATAACAGCTTACCATTCTTAAGAATAAACTCTAAAATGAGTATAGGGAAGGTGAGAACAAGGCACTTAGTCTCATGAGAGAAGCAGGCTATAATTTGGAAGCTTACAGATTTATTCCTGTATTAAAATGTGTTCTGGAACAAAAAGAGAACAGAGTAAGGGAGAGAAGGAGTGCTTGTATGAGAAGAGGTTGCAATTTTAAATAGGGTGGTCAGGGCAGACCTTCCTGAGAGAGGCCTTATTGAGCAAAGTTTGAAAGAGGTGAGGGATTGAGCCCTGGGGGATAACAGCAGTCCAGCAAAGGGAGCTTTCAGTGGACAGGCCCTAAGGCAGGAACAGGTCTGTTTTTATTGAGGAACAGCAAGTGTGACCAGAGCAGAGTAGATGAGGGTGAGAGAGTAGCCCAAGATGAAATTAGTGGAGTGGGGCGATCACAAAGGTGTTTATGGACTACTTTAAGGACTTTTGCTTTTGCTGTGAATGACACAGGGGACCAATGGAGGATTCTCAGACAAAGGAGCGCTATGATACACCTTAAGTGAAAATAGAGTGATTCTGGCTGTTGTGTTCAGAGTAGACTGGGAGGCAGCAAGGATAGGCGTTAGGATATAGCAAGGGTAACAGGAGGCTGGTAGACGAACCAAGAGGAGAAAATGGATGGCTCGGACGAGGCTGTGGCAGAGGAGATCATGAGAGGTGGCTGGATTCTGGATACACTTTAAAGGATAACGATTATTTTTTTACTGATTGGGTATAGGATATGAGAGGAATCAAAGATGATTTCCACATTTGTGGCCTTCGTAACTAGAAGGTAGGATTTACCGCCAACTGACAGGGAGGTGTCTGCAGGTATAGGGACCGGAGCTGGAGGTACTAAGTTTAGGAGGTCTACTTTTGATCCAAGTGGAGAGCAAATGAAAATGCAATTTGATGTGCAAGTCTGGAGTTCAAAGAGAGAGAGAGAGAGATCAGCTGGTGCTGTAAATTTGGGAGTTACCAGCACACAGATAGCGTTTAGAGCCTTGAGACTGGATGAGATGACCATGGCTGTGAATATAGATAGAGATGGACAAAAGAAAGGACTCAGCTCGGACCCCTCCCAACGTTAAAAGGTCAGGACGTGAAGCAAGGAAACAGCAGAGCTGCCTGAAGAAGGAGGAAGAAAACTACCGGTCTCATATCCTGGAAGCCAGATGAGAAAAGGTGGAGGAAGGGAACACCCTTGTCAGATGCCACTGAGAGTGAACTGACAGTCAACGATTGGCTTTAACAGGGAGGCCATTTGTGACGGTGGTGAGAGCAGTGTTGATGGAGTAATGGAGACAGAGCCCGATTGATGGAAAACTTCTTGGAGAGAATGAGAAGAACAGGAAGCAGCAAGAGTAGACTTTTCTTTCAACGATTTGCTGCAAAGGGGAGCAGAGACATGGGGCAGTAACTGGTGGTGATAGAGGATCAGGAGAGGGTTTAGGGTGGTAGACATTCAGCTACATGGGTGAATGTAGACACAGGAAGTTAGATTTAACCATGGTTGTGGTTTTGTCAAGTAGGTAGGAGGGAGTGAGGGAAGAGGGATTGTGATAATTGACTGTGGACTTTGAAGTAGGTCCAGAAAACAGAGAGGAGCAGCGATGATACATCGTGTGACTTAAGAGTCAAAGTTGGTGGGTTGTAGAGAGGGAAGGAGAGCAGTGGCAGAAAGAGCAACCAGTCCCTCCTCCAGTTTCTGTGGTACCGGAGCTCTGAGGGAACACAGCACCACCACTTGAGAGGCTATAGGGGAAACGGTGCCCTTAGGGGATGGCCTGTTCTCGAACCCAGCATTAGGGTCATTTGGAGCTGAATAACCGTTGTACAGAGCTGTAGGGTGTTTAGTAGCATCCCTGGCCTCTGCTCATTTGATGCCAGGAGCACGTCCCCCGAATGTCTCCCAAATATTGCCAGATGCCCCCTGGAGACAAAATCAGCACGCCCTTCCTACCACCTCTTGAGAACCACTGTATTAGAGCAGGAAGACGTGGTTATGTTTTAAAGAAGGGGTTGAGAATATGGAGCAATGTGCTGGTCACAGACCATAAGTTTCAAACAGCAAGCTGGGGTCGGAGAGGAGGTGCTAGGTGCTGGGCAGGAGTGAGAGAGCGATGACACGATACAGGCTGACCCTGCTGGGGATCAGACTACAGGAGATGAGGGGTAACCTGGAAGGCAGAGGTTTCTCGTAGCTGACATAAGCCAGGATAACTAATCAGAGATTGAAATGCATTTACAACATAGCTGACACTGCAGATTATCTGTGTGGGGAAATGCATAAAGAGCAATCTCTTTTAGCTGGAAGAAGTAATTACCTTGGGGCGCCTGGGTGGCTCAGTCGGTTGTGCGTTTGACTTCCACTCAGGTTACGATCTCACGGTTCCTGGGTTTGAGCCCTGCGGCGGGCTATGTGCTGAAAGCTCAGAGCCTGGAGCCTGTTTCGGATTCTGTGTCTCCCTCTCTCTTTGCCCCTCCCCCACTTGTGTGTGCGCTCCCTCTCTCTCTCTCTCTCTCTCTCTCTCTCAAAAATTAATAAATAGACTTAAAAAGTGACACCTGGGTGGCTCAGTCTGTTAAGTGTCTGACTTCAGCTCAGGTCATGATCTCACCATCCATGGGTTCGAGCCCGCGTTGGGCTCTGTGCTGATGGCTGAGAGCCTGGAGCCTGCTTTGGATTCTGTATCTCCCTCTTTCTGCCCATTCCCTGCTCGCGCTCTGTCCCTGTCTCTCAAAAATAAATAAACATTGAAAAAAACATTTTTTTAATAAATAAATAGACTTAAAAAAAAAAGTAATTACCTTGAAGAGGATAGGCATTTGAATGACCACATATTGAATTTGGGAAGTTATAGTGTAGTAATTAATACAGAAACTTAAAAGGTGTGACGTGATTATAAATGTGATTTCTGACAAGTGGATGCTCTGTGGTGAAGGGGGTGGGCATGCTTGTTTCTAAGATAAGCTGCTTTGAATTAAGTGTGAGTTCAGGACTAAAAACTGAAGCACCTTTAAGATGATAATTTTGGTGCCGACACTGACTCTGAACAAGGATGAAGTGATACAGCAATGAAAAACTAACAGCTGTGGGGTGCCTCGCTGACTCAAGTCAAAAGAGCATGTAACTCTTGATCTTGAGGTTGTGAGTCCAAGCCCCACGTTAGGTGTGGAAATTACTAAAAAATAAATAAATAAACTTTAAAACAAATCAAAATAAAAACGAACAGCTGGATTGATTCTGCAACAAAACGAAAGTCTAATATTGATGCGTTTGTGACACACTCGATGATTAATGTAATTACTTGTTCTGTCTTAGGATCAGTTTATGTGTGGAGAAACAGTCCCAGCCCCTTCCACTCACAAAGAATTAGTTAAATGCTGAAGAAGACTTTAGGAATCCAAATGCTGAACATTTGGGAATGAGCCAGGCTGGAAAAATCAAATGCAAAGTTACTGGCTTCTTCCTGAGGACAACCATTCTGTAGTTGGCTCTTCCATTAGAGTGTGGATCCTTGCCTTTGGCTGCCAAGTTCATCTCCAATTAAAGAAGCAAGTGCACGACACGACATGCCTGGATTTTGTGCTTAGAACTTTGAATTGGATGTGTTGTTAATTTTCCATGTGAATTTTGTGTCTCACACCTGTTTTCTTCCTTATCCGATCACAGCATCATCTACCTCAAAGTCATTAGGATTCCTTAATAAAAGGGGGGATTATATTTTTGGTTTAGTTATTAAGATGATTAAAATGAGCCCTTTCTTTCAAATCGGACATCAGCTTTGCTGTTCTAAACTCAAATTAGCTGCTTTGTCCACATGCACTTTCAGTTCCCACTGCTCAGTCTTGCATTCATTAGAACGTTCATGTTCTGTTTAGCATGCCACTTCCGTTATACTTCCTACATGGAGTTCTGCTCGTGGAATTAGAGAGAAAATATACTGAGCTCACCCTTTTTCCAGAGCAAAAAGTTAGAAAAAGTCAAAAAGTGAAATGGTCAAAGAATCTGGCGTTTCCTTATCAATCTTCCACATGTTCCTCGAACATTGGGACAAGACAAAAAGAAAAGCAGCCGAAGGAATGAAATCGGTAGCAGAACGAGAGGAGGAAAACGTGCCAACTTATAAATTAAACGCTTGAATGGTTTTGCCAGGTCAGAGCAGGTAATAACTGCGTATCTGGGTCTTGTTTGTCTGTTTTTAGATCAGGCTAATGAAATTGCTTTCGAGACAGGGGTTCGTATCAAGGCCTTGCAGCTGGCAACAGTGCTTTCAGCGTTACCTCAAAATCGACTCACTGCCCCTAAAAAGTAAAGCATCTACAACAACTCTTGGTTTGCCGAGAATGAACTTGAAGATGAGATGCCAACTCTAAATAAATACGTCCCTGGGGATGCATCTAACAAGTGGTTATAAGCTGTACCTGAACCAGACGTGCATTCTTAGAAGTGTAAAAAGAATTTATAAAGACAGGCTATCAGACTTCCTTTGCTACAGTGTAGTAGCCAGAAATCAGAATCGCTTACACGAAAATTCAAGATTTTCTTTTATATGCACAATTTTCCTATGTGTTTATAAAATTTAAAAATTCACTGATGTCCGGCAGGTTGTTTTGGATGGGAACATTTCCCGCAATTGGAAAAAAATAGCTTGCCAGAACATGACCAGTCTGTCGCTGGTTGATACGTGTGCTTCACACACTCGCCAAGGGTTTAAATTAAAACAACTAAGTGGCCTTTTTATAAAACAAAACAAAAACAAAACCCGCAAAAAAACACCTTGCAAAAGCACGGTTATGTGCAGCTGTTACGTTAAATCACCAAACATTGTATGCCAGAAGTGCATAGTACATTATATGGTATTATATAACATATTCACGGAATGAGAAGTCTCACTGCTGTTCAGGGACACACTGATGCCCCAGAAGAATCCGCCAGTGAATTTGAGCCAATGGCAACTTAGATGAGAGCATGTTATATGCTGACTGCTGGGAATTAACTCTAAAGAGAAATGAACTGTCTCATGCTCGGATTTGATGGTTTTGTAAATCCCAATATTAACTCCTTCAGCTGATGATGAATTTCAGACAGGAACGGGCACCCCTGATGTAGGTCTACTGTGAACATAGAAGGAATAAAAGTCCCCAAGTCCAAACATCCCAGGAGAGAAAAAGTGCACTGGCAGTCGGTGATCAATGATAATCTGCAGTGATGGGAGTGATTCTGTTTCCAGAATTTGTTAACTGCAAAAGAACAAGGTTTAATCCTATGTTAAGCAGAAAGTAACACAAGGGCCTTTGGGGTATGACTAGAGTTCTTTGTGATGCTATGTGCCTTGTGTACTTTACCAGACCTTTCAGACCACTTCTGAGAACTGATTTGTAATCCAGGCTGTCTCTTACTAGCTTTGTAGTCTTTGCAGTGGATTTGTCACTTCTACAATTAGGAGACCAGATCAGGTGATTTCTAAACTGTCAGTACTAGAACTTCAGCCTTCATCGCTTGCGGGAGCTGAAATGGTCATTGAAACCTTTATAAACTCAGAACTAAATCATGAACTATTAGAGAAGGAGACCCCATGCTTCTTTAGTGACTTAATGTTACCACACTTCAGAGTTTGAAAATAAAGTCGACTATTTAAAGGATTCTGCATATTAGTGTACACCTCCAGAACCACTTTAGGGAAAGCGCCCAATGCTTTTGATTGCTGTGCGTATTAATTTATTATCAGGATACTAAATAAAGTCATAATTCAAATCCATTTGTTTTCATGTAGCTTTCTTCCCCTAACCGCTAACATTTTGTATTAAAAGGTTTTGATACCATTTTCTATGAGGTAGAAAGAAGCCTTCACCTGCTTCAGGAAATTTTAAGTAAGTTTCTCGTATGGACGGTAGAGTTTTTAAATGGGAAAGAAATTGTCACTGTTTTTTTAGTTTGGCCACATGGGTTTTGGTTGTGGATTTTTATTTTTCCTGGGGGGAAAAATAGCTGTGAATCAACTGGCAGTCAGGCAAAGACAGTTGAAGGTTGATATTTTATTTTAAGGCTGATGATCAACTCTTGCAGTTGTTTGAGAGCCCAGCTCTGGTCAAGACACAGTTTGAACCTCAGTTCGTCCACTATAATCTTGGACAAGCTACTGAATGTTTCTGTATCTCTATGTCCTGGTGTGTGAAATGCAGACCATAACACTACCTCTTTCCTGTGGTTGATCTGTGGATTCATTCATTCCGAAAGTGTGTGTGGAGCGCCTGCCACATGTTAGGCACTCGGTAGGGTCTCTACCATCATGGAGCCTGCAGGCGAGTGGAAGAGGGGAAGTAAGATTACAGACTGTGGTTACGGCCCAGGAGGAAACAAACTGTGATGTGACAGCTTCAGTAGTTGTATCGATAAAGGGCAGACACAAGGCATTGCAGGTGGGGCACTTCTTCTGAGACTTGAAGGGTAAGGATGAAACAGTCCTTGTGAAAATAATTAAACGAACTAATGACTAAAACATTTAGTACAATACCTATCATATGTGCAAAATAAAGGTTAACCATTCTGATTCCAAAAGGAATTCAACATTGTTTTGAGCATTGATAGCATTCTTAGAATAAATATGAGAAGTGCAAATTATTGGACACCCTTCCCCCGCACTTACTGAATCTGGGGGCGAGTGTTAACAAGCTCTCCGAGTGATTCTGATGCAGCTAACATTTGAGAACCACTGATCTAGAACCAGTGTTCAAACTTGGCAGCACATTGGAATTATCTGAGGAGCTATACACGGATGCCTTAGAGAAGCTGATTTAATTGACCTGGGTGCAGCTTGGACACCAAGATTCTTAAAGCATCTCCCTGGTGATTCTAATGTGCAACCAAAGCTGAGAACCACTGGACTAGAAAAACAGGAAATTCATAATCGCAAAGTACAGAGGGTCCAATTTTTTTAAGTGGTCACACCTGCTTTGTGGAGAAAGGCGTGTGGACTCAGTTGACCCCACACCTTGTATTCAGGCATGAAATCAGCCTTAGCAAGTGACCTAAGAGCCCAGGCTGGGCTAATGAACAGAGTTGGAGAGTGCCAAACTGGGCAGTCTCTGGCCTGCGTCCCTTGTTCAAACAGACAATCCCATCGTTTCTAGCACACACTCTGGCTGCTAATTACATACCTTACAAAAGTGACAGCCTCTGCAGGTGTGAGCAATTAGGATTTCTCTAACTCCATTGGAGGATGCCTGCCACTCCCTGCTTCCTACAAAGCAAATTGCCCATGATTACATATTTGACTGGGAAACCATTTTACAAATTATTCCTTGTTAAGGGCTTGAAACAAAGGACAAATGAATAGGGAATCACAGTTAAAAATACTATCCCCTAGCTCACACAATGCTTACATGGGGGAGGTGTATCTAAGGAAGTCAAATGAGGGGCATTTGACAGGGGTAGGGGTTCAGTAAGAGGTGGCTCCCAAATAGAGGTAAATGTCTAGTAAGGGATGAGGCATCCCAATAAGTGGCACAGAGCCACAGGTGCTATTCAGTGGGTCAACACTTGGGACTGAGGCAAGTAATTCCCATCTGAGACCTGATCATGGTAGCAGGGTCCAGTCACTAAGCAAAGATTTGGGGGGCAGATTTCATTCTTAGAGGGGAACTGAGCTCTTGGATAGGGTCAAATGTTGAACCTTTGGACAAAGATGAATGCCAAGATTGAGAGTGGAGAATGGGGGGAAAACAAACTGTTAATGGGCACTATCTGTGAAGGCAGCACAGGCCATCCAGGGTCACCCCAGAGGGCACTGGGTCCCAGTCGGCAGTCCCAAGTGACAGAATTTGGAATATTACTTCCAATCTTTCTCTGGTGGCCAATGCTAACTTAGGACCACACAGGGGAGGGTATTCTGGAAATGTAGTTATATAGTCCCAGTTTAACCAAATTGGCACCACATGCAATGTTGGGAAGCCAAGGTGAGAGTGGGGCACTTCATTTGTTCTTAAGCAGGTAGAATGATAGTAGCACAATGTCATTTGGATTACATGTGATGTTGATACCGTTATCCCAATGTTAACTGGAACCAAGTTTTTTTAATGTGTCGAGTATTGTGCTACAAACCACCCAAAACTTAAAACAGTAGTCGTTTGTTCTCTCTTGTGTCTAGGGATCAGCAGGAGTTGGCTGGTGACTAAACAGCAGCCTGCAGCTGGTTCTGGTCCCATGCCACCCTTCTTCCTCAGACCCAGGGACTTGCCAGGACAGCAGTGCAAGAGCCATGTCTGCCAGTTTTCCATTGGCCAAAACCAAGTCACATGGCCAAGCCCAAAGTCAAGGTGCAGGGAAATACAATTCTCCCATGGAGGTGGTGGGTAGGGAAGGGGTGGCTATTTTTGGAAAGTAATCTAAGTGTCAGGCTTGGCATTTCAATCCAATACTTTTGACTCCAAATCTCATGTTCTCTCTTCTGTGGCCGTGTTGGAATAATTGAAAAATTTTCCAAGTGATAAAATGGAAGCAGTTTGAAACATTAAAATAAGTCAGCCACTCTCATGTTGCTGGCCAGACAGACATCAGACAGCAAGCCCATGGGACTAATTTTTTGCTAATTTTTTGTGTTTTGAGATGAGCGAGTCTTTGGCTGTGTTTTCCATATTCAAATTCAGACCAATGTAACTCTAGTAATAACAGATTAATATTTCCAAAGTCTGCCATAAATATCCACTTGAAGATATTGAATTATTAGCCCTAATTATAGAGAGAAATGGAACATAGGCTCATATGATGTCATTAAAAGTGAGATGTAATACTCATGGGAACCTTCACTACCCACCTTACTGACATGTCTGTTTCCTGCTTGCTGGCACTTTGGGATGTTCATTTTGAATGTTTTTATGACAACTAATTCCCTGATACATTTCAGCAGTACTCAATGGTTTGTTATCCAAACTGTTTCAAATCAGGTGAGCGGCTCTTGCTTCAAGTCTCAGGTGACTGTGGTGCCATATCTGAAACCTTGAACTTTAGACCTTTGACACAGTCCACCAGATACAGCTTATATGTTTCCAGCCAAATGTGGCCTACTCATGACTTGTCCATCTGGCATGGCTAAGCACTCGACACACCATGCTGAGGGGGAAAAAAAATCAGTGAAGTTAGAATTGAAGCAGGACTTTCTGCTTATAAAAGTGTTAGGATTGTTAGTAGTTAGCCCCCAAATGGATAAGTACTCTTATTCAATCAGTAAATATGCTCCAAGGTATTTTTGTTTATGAGAACTGGGCCTCATCTCTTCAAAGGGCGATTAAAGAAATAGAATTATATTATGGAGACTCTTTAAGAACAGGATGGAAATGTTTTGCTCCTCTAAGTGACCCAAAGGCATGCATTGATAGTTAAGGATTAGAAACTTGGTTCTTTGCCAAACTTAACCCTTATTCACCATCACTTTTTTTTTAACTTTATTTTTTATTTTTTAAAATTTACATCCAAATTAGTTAGCATATAGTGAAGCAATGATTTCAAGAGTAGATTCCTTAATGCCCCTTACCCATTTAGCCCATCCCCCCTCCCACCACCCCTCCCATAACCCTCAGGTTTGTTCTCCATATTTATGAGTCTCTTCTATTTTGTCCCCTCCCTGTTTTTATATTATTTTTGTTTCCCTTCCCTTATGTTCATCTGTTTTGTCTCTTAAAGTCCTCATATGAGTGAAGTCATATGATTTTTGTCTTTCTCCGACTGACTAATTTCACTTAGCATAAAGCCTCCAGTTCCATCCATGTAGTTGCAAATGGCAAGATTTCATTCTTTTTGATTGCCAGTACTCCATTGTATATATATACCACATCTTCTTTATCCATTCATCCATCAATAGACATTTGGGCTCTTTCCATACTTTGGCTATTGTTGATACTGCTGCTATAAACATGGGAGTGCATGTGTCCCTTCGAAACAGCACACCTGTATCCCGTGGGTAAATGCCTAGTAGTGCAATTGCTGGGTTGTAGGGTAGTTCTATTTTTAGTTTTTTGAGGAACCTCCATACTGTTTTCCAGAGTGGCTGCACCAGCTTATATTCCCTCCAACAATGCAAAAGAGATCTCTTTCTCCGCATGTTTGCCAACATCTGTTGTTGCCTGAGTTGTTAATGTTAGCCATTCTGACAGGTGTGAGATGGCATCTCATTGTGATTTTGATTTGTATTTCCCTGATAATGAGTGATGTGGAGCATTTTTTCATGTGTCGGTTGGCCATCTGGATGTCTTCTTTGAAGAAGTGTCTATTCATGTCTTTTGCCCATTTCTTCACTGGATTATTTGGTTTTTGGGTGTTGAGTTTGATAAGTTCTTTGTAGATTTTGGATACTAACCCTTTATCTGTTATGTCATTTGCAAATATCTTCTCCCATTCTGTTGGTTGCCTTTAGTTTTGCTGACTGTTTCCTTAGCTGTGCAGAAGCTTTTTATTTTGATGAGGTCCCAGTAGTTCATTTTTGCTTTTGTTTCCCTTGCCTCTGGAGATGTGTTGAGTAAGAAGTTGCTGCGGCCAAGATCAAAGAGGTTTTTGCCTGCTTTCTCCTCGAGGATTGTGATGGCTTCCTGTCTTACATTGAGGTCTTTCATCCATTTTGAGTTTATTTTTGTGTATGGTGTAAGAAAGGGGTCCAGGTTCATTCTTCTGCATGTCGCTGTCCAATTTTCCCAGCACCACTTGCTAAAGAGACTGTCTTTATTCCATTGGATATTCTTTCCTGCTTTGTCAAAGATTAGTTGGCCATACGTTTGTGGGTTCATTTCTGGGTTCTCTGTTCTATTCCATTGATCTGAATGTCTGTTCTTGTGCCACACCATCACTTTTAATGGAATCACTGCATGGTCGTAACCAGGCAAGAGGAATGCCTGACCATGGCCAGATGGCTCCTGTTTTCTTGCTTACACACGCATTCTGCACCATCTGTGAGCTCAGTGGGTCAGGGCCCTAGGCAAAGAGGCCAAGGACGTTACTGGTCACCTCTCCAGGCCTTGTCTTAACTGTGAAACAGGGTGGGTGTAAAGAAAGAATTCTGAAGGTCTCTCTCAGCTGTGTTCTGATATGACTTTTAAGCAGGTGAACGATTATTTCTATTCTCTGATGAAGTTGTCCTGTCCTGATTTCTATTCTCTGATGAAGTTGTCCTGATTTGCCTGAAGGAGCAACCTGGCGATGAGTGCTGTGCTCTGGGCTGGGAGAGGGGACAGAGGAAGAGAAGGAGGGGGAAGCTGACAGGGACCAGGCCCTGTTGGGGGAGCCAGAGCCCCACTGGACAGGAATGTTGACAGCCCAAGCCGTGTCAGCAGCTGAAACCTCTCTGGGCTCACATGTTCTTCTTCCCAAGGGGCAGCCTACTTAATGTGAATAACATCTGTGGAAGCTTCACTCCAAGGCCTGAGGCAAACACAGCCCACTGGTTACCAGGCAAGGGGACATCTTACCCACCTAGCAGGGCTTTTGCATTCTGGAGCTGCGCTGTCCAACATGGTAGCCACTGACTATGTGTGTTTTTTTAAATTTACATTTCAATTAAGATGAAATAAAATTAAGAAGTCAGTTCTTAATTTCAAGTACCCATGTACACATGTGGCTGTGGCTTGTGGCTACCATATTGGATGGTTCAAGTAAAGAACATTTCCATCATCACAGAGAGTTCTATTGGGTGGCTCTGTTCTAGAATGCAGCACAGTGCTCAACTGAAGAAATATAAAATGCCTCTCCCTACTTCCTCTTCTTATATGACCTTTCTTTCTTTGCTTGCATTAGAATGGCCCAGCAATTTATTCTGGGAGGCTGAAAAAGATGAGCTCTTTGATATCAAAAACCTGAGTTCACGTCTCAGCTCCCTTAAGTCAAGTTTACGATAGTCACTTTGTTTCTATGTCGGTAAAATGATGAGTTTTGAAGATCAGATGGGATAATAAACATGAAATTATTGATAAGCCCAATGAACTGTACAGATTCTCACCAAATGATGCACCAAGAGAAAAAGGAGGGGAGATTGTCATTAGAGTTCTATCAAAAAGGGGGTGAGTTTTGGAATAATATTGGTGGCTTTTCCAAGGGGACTGTACAGGTAAAATAAGGATACTGTCTTTGAGGGACAAAGCACCTATCTCCCATTTCTCCATCCTTAGGGAGTCTTCATGCAAACCAAATGGGCCTAAGAAGAGGCACAAACTTTTGATTTTATAATGCAAGGTTGAGGGGCACGTGGGTGGTTCAGTTGGTTAAGTGTCTGACTCTTGATCTTGGCTCAGGTCATGATCTCACAGTTTGTGAGTTCAAGCCCCTCATCCGGTTCTGCAGTGATGGCAAGGAGCCTGCTTGGGGTTTTGTCTCTTCTTCTCTCTGCCCCTCCCCTGCTTGTGCGTGTGTGTGTGTGTGTGTGTGTGCACGCGCGCACGCACGCGTGTGCTCTCGCTCTCAAAATAAATAAACTTTAAAAAAATAAGATAATGCAAGGTTGAGGTCCTTCTGACCCCTGGAACTATAAACACACACCATGAAAAATGAACTCAGGAGTCTCTGTATGATAGGGAAAGATAGGATAAAATAAGCAGAGAGGGAAAGGTTAGGACCTGAGGTTCCTGGGTGGGGAAAAACACATGTTTTGGAACAATGCTTGGAGCATCTGACTATAGCAAACCCCCTCGGATAGAAGGTTCCTCTTAAGAATGTAACAAATACCACCTACTTCCCCTTAGGAATTTGACAAAAGACCTAACTGAAAAAACATGGTAGACCATAAAACCTATGACCCACAAGGAACATTATGGCCATAGACCACCCCCTCATACTTGGAATCCAGCCAATCAGGAGTGGACAACCCCGCATCTAGAGTTATCAAGCCAATAAGGGTAGAACCTGAGAAGGAACGAGGGGGCAGGGAAGGGGGCAACCAGAACCTGATAAAACAAGGACCCCTTGCCTAAAGAAGGCATTCACCTTCGAATGCCCCCTCTCTGTAAAGAGAGCTTTCCTGCTGTTCTTCCTTTCTGAGCTTATACTCTCATAAACTTCTGTCTGCTGCTCGTTCCGTGTCCACCTCTTCGTTCTTTGAAGCGGCGAGCAACGAACTGCGGGTTTTGAGGTAAAAATTCCTACAACATCTGGAGGTACTCAGGAGATCCTCACAAGGCCTACTCCTTAGCCTCTCAAGGAGATGAAAGATGAGAAGTTGTCCTTATTCCTTCTTCCACTTTACTGCAGAAATTCATGTGCAATCGTGTCGACTCCAGTCACTTCTGAGTTACCTCACATGTGAGTCTGTTGGTTCTTATGTAACAATAAATTGTGTTTGCTCTCTTCTGTACACACATGAAGAGGTCTTTTTGTTGGCAGGATTGTTTTATGGCCCCAACAGAACCAGCGAACACTTGGGTTTCTGATGTGGAAAGGAGGTGCCAAAGGGAAGGCCTCCTTCTGAAGGAGATGGGCTCAGAGGAGGGCAGGGCTGGGCTTCAGGCTGACTTGCAGTCCAGGGATGCTGCATTTGAGACCCAGGCCAGAGGAGAGCAGCAGCTCTGGTGTCCTGAGGCCCAGCAGTGGTGTAGGCCAGGAAGGGAGAGGCGTACTATAGGCCAGTCCTGAGACTGCCTGGTAGTAGGGCAGCTTTCCACCTCCAGCATGGCAGACTCCCTGATAACTCCAGAAAAGTCCTTGAAGTGCAATTTCTGTTTTAAGTGCTACAGGGCTTCTTTGCCTTACATGAGATTTCAAATCACTGAGCTTTCAACAGCAAAAGTCCTCATAGTTTCCTAGACGCTGGGAAGGAGTCCCAGGTCATACTGTAACCTAGTGGTGGAAGCAGGTGGAAGATTGGGGAGCCTATGTGCCCTTGGCTGAATGGTGGTGAGTGATCACACACTAGTACAGTGCTACACAGGGGCAGGCCGAGGGCAGCCCAATGGCTGTAAGAACTAAGGGGCTGAGGGACAAACGAGGGAGGGAACCACCTCGTCCTACCAAACCTGGCGTTGCAGGTTTTCTGTACATCAATACCCAGTCTTCGTTGTCTCGCCGCTTCGACGAATGAAGAGGTGGACACGGAACGAGCAGCAGGCAGAAGTTTATTAGAGTATAAGGTCAGAAAGGAAGAATAGCAGGAAAGCTCTCTTTACAGAGAGGGGGCATTTGAAGGTGAATACCCGCAACCATAGGCAAGGGTCCTTGTTTTGTAAGAATCTGGTCACCCCTTGCCTGCCCCCCCCCCCGCCCCGTTCCTTGTCAGGTTCTACCCTTACTGGCTGCACAACTCTAGGCGCAGGTGCTGGGTTATCCATTCCTGACTGGCTCGACTCCATTGTGTGAGGAGTCAGACTGGTCAATACTGTCCCTCGGTTAAGATAAGTTGTATGGTTTAGTTATTTCAATCAGGTATTTTGATTGTCAAATTCCTGAGGGAAACCTGAGGGGGAGTAGGTGGTGTCTTACATTCTTAAGAGGGTCCTTACGCCTGAGGGGGTTTGGCGTAGTCAGATGCTCCCAGCATTGTTTCAAAATATGTGTTTTTCTCCACACAGGGACCTCAGGTCCTAACCTTTCCCTCTCTGCCTATTTTATCCTATCTCTCCCTATTATAATCCCCACTCTGAACACATGACTCCTAACTGCTATTATGAACCAGGACGATGACCGATCTAAACTGCTTCCTGCTGAAGGGGGACGATGACAGGGGAACCGCAGTCAGGGCAGGTTCAGAAGTCGATCCAGAGATCCGATCTAATGGGAGGGTGTTTGTTACATCTTGGTTTGCAAAATTGCCTTGGATGTCTTATTTTTCTGGCGTATACAACAGCGTCTACGAATGACACACAAAAAGAATATCAGACCAACAAGCAATATTCCAAATGCAGCGCCCCCTAGGGAGGAAGCCACAACATAGGAAGGAAAGCTGCATTGTAGCCATCCTAAAAATCCCTGGCATGTCTGGTCATAATTTTTTACCAATTTAACTATAGCTTTTCCTCCCTCTTCTATACTTATTTGGATCTGGTGATATTGTTGATTAGGATAATTAAGCACCTGAGCTAGCTCGTGGTCCTCAATCCTCAATTCTTCCTTTGGCCATCCAGTTTCCATAGGAACAATTCCATGAGGCATATTTAATTCTACCTCAAGGAAAGATTGATCTTCCATATCCAGATTACTGTAAGTCTTGTTAATCTTTTGTAAGTGTATTCGACCAACGGTTCCAGTGTTGCACCATACTCCGGTATGATTTAGTACATGGTACGTATGCTCACAGGTAAAACTCTCTGTGTCAGCTATTTCTCCTTGTTTACTTTCCCAGCAAAATTTCCCTCTACCCATGTACCAAATGCTATTGGTTATTGGGGTAGAGACGAGTGGCCAGACCTGAGCGAAATCAGGGTTCCAGCTTTGTTGAGGGCACAGCCAGATTTTATTTCTCTCTTCGCAGTTAGAAAGAGATATGGGAGCCCAAGATGATTCATTTGACATTATGGCCCATCGACTCCCCATTGGCAAAATCCTTGTCTGATTTAATATAATCCCTATGCCTGCAAGCTGAACTATTGGATATGAATTAGCATGGTCCATCCGAGGCACATGTGCCCTTAAGATGCAACGCCTCGAGTTACAGCCCCCAGTAATAATCTTCCATAACTTGGGGCTTCCATATATAGGCCATAATTTTTGAGTCTCCAATTCAGCATTCATTAGAGTAGGCCATTGTCCCATGGCCACCTCAGATTCCATCTGCATTAACATGGTGAGCAATCCTTCCTGGGTGAGAATACATGCCCTTTCCCAGGTTTGAGTTTGGAAATGCCTTTGTACGGTTTCTCTGGTTTTACTTATCCACCTTACTAAGACCTCGTTTTCTTTTGAAAGAGTTTCCCATCCTTTGCCTTCTTCTTGAAACAAAGTGCCTTTAATATGGCCTATTTTGGATAAGGAATCCTTTTCCAAATTGTGTCGTTCCTCAGCAGCAGCAAATTCTGCCTGCCCCAATATGCCTAATCCTGTTCCTATCCCTCCTATAAGATCTCTTTTCATTATCTTGTTATTTTGGGGCCAGTAATGTTGTATCCACCATAGGTGTTGTTTCCATTGTAAATGTACGGAGTGGGAGCAATTAGGATAGTAAGTATCAACCCAAAACCTCTGGGTGTCCCAAGTTAGAGTCAACAAAATCGAGGAGACTCCCAGGTAGGCGGTGGTTTGGCTTTGCCACAAAGGTTCCCAAAGCCTTCCGGGTCTAACCGTGATGTTTCCCGTAGGCACTTGGGTCCACCATTGGACCTTTAAGAATAATGCGTGATTAGCCTTCCAGCCGCATTGACAGGGCAGGAGACTATCTGGACAAGCAATACTATGGCACATCACACATCCAGCCGCAATATCTTGGTCTTCATAACCTGGGACCTTTTTAATTTTTCGATCATCTATATCTATGGCAATACAATGTATCTTTTTAGTTGAGTTATATAATTCCCTTCCAGTTTCATTGCTGGGCAAAATTTCAGCCCAATATTTATGACTTCGTTCTAATTTTACAAATAAGTAACCTGTAAAAGGTTTGCCTTTAGGTAAGTTAAGGATATGGCTATTATCCCAATGCCAAATTGTAAAATTGCCATATTCCAGGTCATATTTTAAAACACGGTCTCCCTCTATAAAAGTTAGGTTAGCTGCCTCAACCAAAGGGATCCTATCATTCACCCCTAATAGTGGTGGGGTTGGTGGAATACATACAGGAAGTGTTTCTGAACCCCATAGGCATATTATTATTATATTCCAGTATATTGTGTTACTTATCTTCATTCTGTGCTGTCCTTTTCTTGAATATCAATTTAAGGCCTTCTCCTGTTTCACAACTTAACTCGGGCTCCGTGTTGTCCTGTTCTGATGGAAACCACGGCTTAACTCAGGAGCGATGAATCAAGGAGTCAAATTCCAGTACTTTGACAGCAGTAGGATTTGCCAAGATGACCATGCATGGACCCTTCCACACTGGTCCTAAAGATGGGGACAAAGAAGGAAGGGTTTTCATGAGTACCTGATCTCCTGGGTTATACAGGGGACGCTGGTCATCCCGGAGTTAAGAGACAGATAATTCCTGAAGAGTCTGATGGAATTTATCCAAAGGAATTACATAGTTTACCAAATCAAATACCTCTTTACCTGCCATCAAGTCATTAACAAGAAAGGGTCTTCCATAAAGAACTTCAGAAGGGCTTAGGCCCTTTTTCATGGGGATGGTTCTAATCTGAAACAAAGCAATTGGAGGTAGGGGTATCCAGTTCTGACTTGTTTTTTAGACCATCTTTCTAAGATGTCTCTTAATGCTTTCTTTGGTCTTTTCCACTTTCCCTGAGGTTTGTGGCCTCCAGGCACAGTGCAGATGATAATCAATGCCCAGAGCCCTAGATACCCCTTCGGTTACTGAAGACTTAAAGGAGGGACCATTAGAGCTTTGAAGGGATCTAGGGAGTCTGAAACAGAGGAACAATCTCGTTTAATAGTGCTTAACCACCTCTGAGGCTTTTTTAGTCCTGTGAGGAAAGGCTTCAACCCAAAGTGTGAAGATGTCTACCCATACCAAAAGATATTTATATCCTTGTGTTTTTGACATATGTGTGAAATCTGTTTGCCAATCCTCCCTGGGATAATTTCCAGTTCTTTGTAACCCTATTGGAGCCTGCGGGTGAGAGAGTGGGTTATTTCTTTGGCAGATATCGCAGGTTTTTAGAATATATTCAACAGTCTTATCTAAATTCCTTCCTGTAGAAAGTTTTTGAGCCATTTGCAGGGTTTTACCCTACATTTACGTAGGTAAAACCCTGCAAATGTAGATGGAAGGTGTAATGTAGAGTTTTTAAGCCTTCCACTGGCTAGCGGCCGGTAAATGAAGTCTGCTGTCATCCATCTACAACTACCCTGTAGGCTGAGGTGTGGAACCCCGTTCTGATGCCCATTGTTTTTTCTTCTGTCGAGCAGTGAGGCTTTTCTTGAGTTATACAGCCATCCCAGATAAGGGAGGCAATGGTAGGAGTAACTTAAGATCTGGCTGCCGATTTTGTTGTGGCTACAGCCAGCTTGTCTCCCTCTGCTATCTCATCCATTCCTTTTTGGTGTCCTTTGCAGTGTTCTATCTCTAAGGGCTGGTGAACAGCCTGTAAAAGTCGGGTAATTTCCTGGTAATACTTGATAGGAGACCCTGAAGCTGTTAAAAAAAAATGTCTTTTGTATCATGAGCATGTAAGACTAGGAAAGCGTACTTAGAGTCAGTATAAATGTTAACTGTCTTTGCTTAATTCTAGGGCTCTAGTAAGGGCAACTGATGCGGCCAGCTGAGCACTAGTTCCTGATGGTAGGGTGCCACTTTCCAGAGTTTTATGAAGAGTCACCACTGCATACCCAGCTTTTTGGGAGCCCTGCTCAACAAAAGAACTCCCATCTGTGTAGAGGGTCCATTCTGGGTTTTCCATAGGAGTTTCCCTTAATTCCTCAGGCAGCATAAGTTTGGGCTAACATTTGTTGTGTTAGCTCCTTACCTTCCTCAGGCAGGAAGGCTGCTGGGTTCAGAGAGGAGCAGGTCTTTACATACACAGCAGGCCCCTTTGGCAGGAGTGCCTGAGGCTGCAGAAGGGGGCTGTGAACTAATGGCTGCCGGCCACCAGTAGGAGCCCCTGGATATTATGTGGGGCCTAGACTGTAAGGTCTTGCCCAAGGGTTAGTTTTGTAGCTTCAGGAATTAAAAGGGCAACATCTGTGTCGGCCCTAAGACATGCAGGCCATCACAAGCTACCAGATCAAGTTCTTTGCTAAGATACCCCACTGGTTGCTGTATTGGGCCTCATTTCTGAGTCAGAATGCCCAACGCTACCCCCTTTCTCTCTGTAACATATAAGTTAAAAGAACTTCCAATGGGAAGGCTCGAGGCTGGGGTGCCCAACAACGTGAGCTTAAGGTTTCTAAAAGCTTGTTCTGACTCAGTGTCCCATACCAGTAAGTGAGTATTTGTGGCCTGTGTGTCCGTGATCGGAGGGAGCAAGCTACCTCTCCATATCCTGATATCCATAAGTGACAATGGCCGGTATTGCCTAAAACCTCTCAGTTGTCTAAGAAGTTTCTTCCGGAAGGGGGTATGAGACAATAGGCTGAATTCTGTCTTTTCCTAGTCTTCTTGTGCCTTCCAAAAGGATTAATCCTAATATTTAACAGAAGTCTCAGACAATTGGGCCTATTGGAAGACTTTATATCTTCTTTCTGCTAGAAAATTGAAGAGGGCCTTGGTACCAGCCTGTATAGTTGGTTCAGAAGGGGCACACAGCAAGAGGTCATCCACATATTGCAGCAAAGCGCAATTATTGGCTGAAAATTTCTAAAGATCACGTGTGTTAAGATAGATGTGGACTATCTCGAAAGCCCTGAGGCAACACTGTCCAAGTTAATTGTGAAGCCTGAAGCCGGAAGGACGGGATCCTCAAAGGCAAACAAGAATTGAGAATCTGGATGTACTGGAAAACAGAAGAAAGCGTCTTTTAAATCTAAGACTAAACCATTTCATATCTGGTGGAATCTAGGCCAGCAAGGTATAGATAGGGTGGAACCACCCAAGGAACCACAGGGTGGATGGGGACAACCACTTCATAAATGATGTGTAGATCCTGCACTAGCTTCCATCCCCCATTAGGTAGGGTTCTGTACTCCCAATATCGGAGTATTACAGGGGCTGTTACATTCCTTTAAAAGCCCCTGTTCTTCAGAGTTTCTTTAATTTTTACTAGCTCTGTTTTAACCTCTGGTTTTAGAGAATACTGCTTCCGGCATGGAAGAGAAGTGGGATCCTTAAGATGTATTTGCACAGGTATTGAGGTTAAGGCTCTGCCCAGTTCTCCCTGTATCGCCCATACTGGTGAATCATTATCAGTTTCCATCAGAGGGAGGCAGTTGTTTATTTGGCCTAGAGCCAGGAGCACTGTAGTCCCTAATTCAGTCATAATGTCCCTTCCTAGCAAGGGAGTGGGGCTCTCTGGCATTATCAAAAAAAGAATGTGAGAATGAGAGCCTCACTGGGGTTTCTTCCTGTGTCTGTAAAATAGTGGCCAGTTTAGCGTAATTTGAGGGCTTAACCGTAGTTCTTTTTTTTTAAGTTCATTTATTTGGAGAGAGAGCAAGCAGGGAGGAGCAGAAAGAGAAAGAAAATCCCAAGCAGGCTCTGCACTGCCAGCACAGAGCCCAGTGTGGGGCTGAAACTCAGAAATCATGAGATCATGACCTGAGCCAAAGTCAGATGCTCAACCGACTGAGCCACCCAGGCGCCCCTCCTTTTATCTGTCTTAAGTCTTATAATGAAAAAGGTACTTGTGATCTTATCATAGTGCTCCCTCTGTGCGGCCCTCCTCCTGGCACTCCAGCTTCTCTTAGGGAAAACATGCCTGTTTCATTATGGGGAAGGCCTGGCTAAGGTGGGCAGCGGGGAGCAGAAGTGCACGTTTTTCAGTCTGGATCTATGGATGGAGGACCCGAGGAGGAGATGGAGGTGGGAGACTTTGCTTCCTCTTTCTCTAGGTCCTGCTTTGGGCACAGCCAACGGGCCCTTGATTGTCTCCCCTCCTGATCGCTGGAGCTTGGAAAGGGCTGCCAATAAGCCACAGTCGACCTTGCGTTGCATACACATGTCCTGATTTTCTCTTAAAGCCCAAAAACATTGAACAGGGGGACTTCTCCCCATTTCCCCTCACATTTACAAAACAAGTCCTATTGTAGGATAGTATTATAATTGATACTTCCCTCTGGCGGCCAGGTTTCCTCCTCCAATTTGTATTGAGGCCAAGCCTCGGTGCAAAAGAAAATGAGTTGCTTTTTCTTCAGGGTTTGTGGATCAAAATCATCCCAATTTTTCAGAATGTATCCCAAAGGAGTATCGGCCTTGGTTGGGAAATTGCCCATCTATAGGAAAAAGGAGGAAAAGGCGTCCCTTATCTCAATTTCCTATAGCTGGCCAGGAGATACCTTACCTCTTGATCCCGATTGTTGGCCAGGAGAAGCCTCATCTCCTGGCCCCGAGTTTTGACTGGCTATGCGACTGGCAGCCAAAAGCCCTGCCGGTCTCATGAGGTGTTGGGAGTAGTTCTCTTACTCAGGCTTGACCCTACCTCTGAGAGCTGATCTTGTCTTCCCCGATTTCTCCTACCCCTCCATTTCCCCTCCGCGGGATTTTGGGGGGATGGACTGTGACCAAGCAAGACTGCCCTGGTTGTAGAAAGATGCACTAATTTTATTTTGGCCCAACAGTAATTTATATATCGATCGTTGGGCATTGAGGGGGGTGCTAAAAGGGCCAAAGTCCAGGTCTACTCCCCTGCCTTGTTCAGCAATGCCCACATAAATATCTTCCAGCCATGTGGACGTCCATTTTAGAGTATCGAGTTTGTTCCAAATCAGCATACACTGGGCTAAGTGTAGCGAAATGGCTCCCATGTAAAAGCCCTTCCTATATTATCCATCCTTTACATGGTACAGGCATCTATTGCTAAAGAGAAACAACACAAGTGTGGAACATTTGGAGGCTACTAGCAAGGTCATCGCCATCGTTTCCTCAGCCTTTGGATCAAAGGAGGGGCAATTTTAACCAGGCCTCGAGCAAAACAACTCAAAAGGTCATGCTGTCCTGATCTTTTGGGTAAAAATCACAGTTCTTTCCATCTTTCTTTCCAAACACCATTAAGTACAAGGAGTACTGTATGTTCTCTCCTGTATATATCTCTCAGACATATAGTAAATCTAGCATCCTGCAGTTGAAGTTAAAACACAAATTAGAGACAGAAAGAGGAGAATTCGCCAGACACCCAAACAGGCAGTCAGCGATCAGGTTCTGTGACAGCCTTCAGGCATCCACCAAAGAGTAGCCTTTGTCAGGACCCTTCACAATTGCTGTTCGGCCTCCCCTGAATCCAGCGCATCTGGGGGTTCTTCTCGAAAGGCAGTTGGGGCTCCATCACACCGACAGTGCCCACTATGTTGGGGGATCAGATGGGAGGAGACCCAGCTCTGCTCTTTATTCTTAACTGGCTAACGGGTGCCCATTATTTGGGTTTGAGAGTTTTATTTAGGATAGAAAGGAAAGGCTGGGTGCCGGCTGCTCTTTACTTACAGTTAGAGGACGTTGATATCCCGGGATGAGCCCCTAAAGAAAAGTTGCAGGATTTTTTTTTTTACCTCAATACCCGGCGAGTTCGTTGTCTCGCCGCTTCGAAGAACGAAGAGGTGGACACGGAACGAGCAGCAGGCAGAAGTTTATCAGAGTATAAGCTCAGAAAGGAAGAATGGTAGGAAAGCTCTCTTTACAGAGAGGGGGCATTCGAAGGTGAATACCCGTGACTGTCGGCAAGGAACTTTGTTTTACTGGCTTTTGGTCAGCCCTCCTCCCTTCCCCCTCGTTCCTTCTCAGGTTCTGCCCTTACGGGCCAGCCAACTCTAGGTGCTGCGTTGTCCACTCCTCATTGGCCCAACTCCATCGTGTGAGGAGTCAGACAGGTCGTACTGTCCCTCCGTTAACATAAGATTTATGGTTTAGTTATTTTAGTCGGGTATTTTGATTGTCAAATTCCTGAGGGGAAGCCAAGGGGGAGCAGGTGCTGTCTTACATTCTTAAGAGGGACCTTACACCTGAGGGACCTTACACCAGAGGGGGTCAGAGGCTCTGGCATTGTTCCAAAATACGTGTTTTTCCCCACGCAGGGACCTCTCTGCCTATTTTATCCTATCTTTCCCTATTATACTAGAGCTTATGCTGGGGTCCAAAAGGAAGGCAGCTGGAAATTTCAAAGAAGAATTTGGTCAAAACCATTATATACATACATTCCAGTCAAAATTCTTTCAAGGATTCCTAACTTTGTGACAGTATGGGATATTTGACAACTGCTTTGCACATGTACACACTTTTGGAGAACTTTCCCCTCACTCTGTCTCGTCACATAAGCATTTTGTCATCTCACGTTATCACAAAAAGGAGAGTGAGTACAATACAGTAAGATATTTTGAATGAGAGAGGCCACATTCACATAACCTTTATTACAGTGTATTGTTGTAATTGCCCTATTTTATTACTAGTTATTGTTGTTAATCTCTTACTGCGCTTAATTTATAAATGAAAGTTGATCACAGGTGATGAGGGAGCTTAAGGCAAGCTGACATCCCACAAACCACCCCCTCTTCTAAGTGGGATATGTATGACATCCCTCAGGCACTCCTGGCTGCCCAGGAACAAAGGAAAGGGGAAAACTGTGATAAAGATCACAGTCCTGCAGGACATGAGTCTCCATCAGTTTACAAATGTTTTAGTAAATTACAAGAAAAAGGCAATCTTATCAATAGCCTAATCTCCAGAAACCTATAGACTCAGTTTCCTGGAGCCCTAACTTCACCCTCCCCTCCATAGTGACCTGGGGAACAAAGGCAAGAAGGATACGGTAGGTAAAATTAAAAAAAAATATTTTTTTTGAGAGGGAGAGAGAGACAGAGCACAAGCAAGGGAGAGCAGAGAGAGAGAGAGAGAGGGAGACACAGAATCCGAAGCACGCTCCAGGCTCTGAGCTGCCAGTAGAGAGCCTGATGCAGGTCTTGAACTCACAAACAATGAGCTCATGACCTAGGCTGAAACCAAGAGTCGTTGCCTAACTGACTAAGCCACCCAGGCGCCCCTCTTCTGAGTCCTGTTTAGAATGAAAGTCCTTTTGGAAACCTCCCTTTTGCCTTTACCTTCCCCAGCTCCACAGTATATAACCTTTCACTCATCATGACCCCAGTGCAGCTCTTTCTGCCCATGGGTCCTGTCCCTTGGCACTGTAATAAAAATCACCTTTTTTTTTTTTTTTTTAACCAAAAGCATCCCACAAATTCTTTCTTGGCGGTCAGCTCCGGACCCCCTCCATTCCAAAACCTCATCAATAGCTGTGTATGCATGGAGAAAAACGACATATGTAGGGTTCAGTACTATTCGCAGGGTCAGGCATCCACTGGGGGTGTTGGAATGTATCCCCCATGGGTAAGGGGGTGTATTGTCATGCAAACAGGGAAGATAGTGATGTGACATGGGCCAGGAGTAAACAGTCAAGAAAGAATACTTGAGACATTTTTGGTACAAAAAAGTGTTTTTATTGAAGCAGGGAGACAGGACCTGTGGGCAATGTGATTGTGGGGAGCGATTGACTGTATACTTTTCTTTAGGGTGAGGGGCTGGGTAGAAATAAAGGAAGTTTCCAAAAGGATTTGCATATGTTAAAGAAGACGTACAGGATTCTGGAGGTCTGGCTATCGTCAAACTAAGGTTGTTTTTGCCTCTAGCGAAACATTAACCTGAAGATAGTAGTGGGTTCCTTGACGAACCTCACACTAGTCCTGTCTCAGGTATTTCTCAATGGGCTGCAAAATAAGGACGTTTAATTTTATCTACATTTCTTTTGCCTTTGTTCTCCTCATCAATAGGACTACAGCAGGGTGGGGAATGGAGCAGTGGGTGGGCAGATAGTTAATGACTGGGTTGGAGAGTTATAATTACCCAAATAACCCCCCACCCCCACCCCCCGCTGCTCACAGATGAGCTGGAGGCCTCACTGCTACACACACAGGCCACATGGTTCCCAGGAGCACCCCCCGTACGGTGGGAGGTGTCCCCCCTCGAGCTGGGTCTTGTGGGCACAAGGTACATCTTCAGTATTAAAACAGTGGTTGTTCAGGATGGAGACGGGGGCAGCAGATTCGGGTCAAGGGAAGCCTTGGAAATTTGGAGGGGCCAGGGAGATGGTAAGGGGCTTCTATATTCCTGGTGTAGAGAAAACATTTTATTTCAATAGAAAACTGCTTTGTCTAGAGGCCACCCTTACAGGTCTCCTGAGTCTAGCCTCTCATTGTCTTTGAGCTATTTTGCAACTCCGAACTCGTAGGCAACCTACAGCCACCAGATAGCTCTTGCCTGCAGGCATGCAGGTTCTGTGCTGCTTAGTAAAGGTTCAATTGTCTGCCCTCCCACCATATAAAAAAACGGGTTTTCCCCTCATTTACATACTCATTGAAATACTCCTCATCTATAAACATGCCTTTTCCTTGGATTCTCTTTTGAACTGGCTATAACGTCACCTAGTTGCCCATTAGTTAAATAAAATAGTTCCCTCATTAGTTAAATAAAATCTTTAACATATTCATTTTTTACATCTATATGAGGGTCATGGTTTTACCCTTTTGTCTTTTGACAGTTTCGGCAGGACTGAGGAGAGGGCAGCTGGAAGGTGAAAGAGGCTATGAGCTACCTGGACACCCCTGGGGGTATAGGGAAGTCGGTGATGGGACCAGAGTGATGCAGTTTTGGAGTGATGGTGGGATTCGGAGCTGACGGCCAAAAAGAATGCTTGAAGACGTCTTTGGTGCAAAAAGGTGATTTTATTAAAGCATGGGGACAGAACCCGTGGGCAGAAAGAGCTGCACTGGGGTTGTGCAGAGTGAATGCTTATATTCTGTGGAGTTTGGGGGGGTGGGGGGGAGTAAAGTCAAGAGGAAGTTTCTTAAAGGGATTTCCATATGCTAAAGAGAATTTACAGCTTACTGGAGGCATAGCTGTTGTCAAGCTGAGGTTGTTTCGCCCTCTAGCAAAGCATTAATCCTTAAGAGAGTAAAGAGTTCTGGAGATGAGTCTATTGAGGAGATATTTGTAAACTGATGGAGACTATCGTTTACCCATTTGTTTTCTGTCCTTTCCTTTGTTCTTGGGCAGCCAGGAGTGCCTGAGGAATATCACACAGATCCCCCCGCCCTGGTGGAGGGAGGGGTGTCCTCACTTGTGTTTGACCCTCAGCTTGCCTTATGGCCCCTTATCAGAGGCACCAGGTGTGTGTGGAGGGGCAGAGAATGAGGGAGGGCAGGTTGGGGTTGTCAAATGACATTGAGGGGGCATTTCTGGAAGTCTGCAAGGGCTGGATATCTGGGAGCCCCAGGGAACCCACGGCCCTGTGTGAGGAAGAGGGGCTCTAGACTGGTCTCCCCTAGCACGGCACCAGTTCTCTGGCGACAGATCTTCTTATCCTCAAATTCCTCATCTACAAAATTGAAGGTGTTAGGTGCTTTCTGAGAATCCCTGCAGCATGAGGAGTCCACATTTTTCTGGAAACATCTCAGGACTAGTCCAACAGCTCTGCTGAGAGATCATCTAAAACCTGTAAATAAGGCAAAAGGATGGCTGTATGTCCTTCCAGTATCACCCTGGGGCGTTATCCAACAAGACCTACTCAAGAATAATTTAAATGTCTATAGAAACGTGCCTCTGGCTTACTATTTATTATTGATTAGGGCTCAGAGTCCATGAGATTGGATGTTAATTTGTGAAAGAGTGGTCACTTCTAAATGGTTTTTTTTCCTTGTACAGATGCAAAATAAATTCTATCCACCAGAAAATAGAACTCCCAAAGGTTTCATTGTCCTGTAAGACATAATCTAATTTAGCATTTCGTTTCAATATCCTTTCTTCCTCTGATTATGCCAGCCTCTGCTATTCTTTGACCCAAGTTTATCATTCTGCTGATTCGCTCATTAATGAGTTGAATAAACCTTTGGCACATGCTTACTCTAATTTGAATGAGGGTCATTTTTTTTTTTTAACTTTTTGAAACTTACACATTGACAGTATGGTTGCCAGCCTGTGGTAGAGTCTGCACGATCCTGCCCCAAGTTCTCCTCACAGAATAGTGTGATCTGCACTTTCTCATTATTCAACATGCTAGGCGCTGAAGTTGGTTGTGACGGGAGGGGGGGGGTGGAGCTTGGGGGTGGACAGGGGTGGGGATAGAATTCACACTTGTGGCCAAAGAAAAGTTGTTTATTTGTTTCTCAAATCTGCAATTACAATGAAATGTGCTAAGTCCCATAATAGAGGTTTCCAAATTAAAGATTAGATACTTACAGCAACCCTTGGCTGATGCTTGTGTTCATGTCATCTTTCACGTAATGGACACTTAAAAATGGATGTTTAAAATGGTAGCTGGATGTAAAAGAAGAATGAAATCTATGGAGCACCCGGGTGGCTCCGTCGGTTCAGTGTCCAACTCTTGATTTCGACCCACGTCATGATCTCACGGTTCATGGGTTCGAGCACTGCGTTGGGCTCTGTGTTGACAGCATGGAACCTGCTTGGGATTCTCTCTCTCTCCCTCTCTCTCTCCACCCCTCCCCTGCTCATGTTCTCTCTCTCAAAATAATTAAACTTTTTTTTTAAAGAGAATGAAATCTTACCACTTGCAACAACATGGATAGATCTAAAGGGTATAATGATAAGTGAAATTGGTCAGAGAAAGACAAATACCGTATGATTCCACTCATATGTGGAATTTAAGAAACAAATGAACAAACAAAAAGAGAGACAAATCAAGAAACAGACTCTTAACTAAAGAGAACAAACATGGTTACTAGAGGGGAGGTGGGTGGGGAAATGGATGAAATAGATGATGAAGAATAAGAGTATCCCAAAAAAAGAAAAGAAAAATAAGTAAAATGGTAGCTGGAATCTTCAGTGGGTGAACGACTTTTGAGCTACTCAAAAATGTGGTGATGCTTAAAAGGAAATAGGAGTTGCCTCTCTCTGAATCACTTCACCCCATCAGGGCACGCTCAGCAGCCCAGGGGTTTTTAACTTTCCTGAAATCTCCTGGCACTATTTGTTCTTTTTTGGTATTAAGGTGGCATTGGATTTTGCTGACTTTTTTTTTTGGCCATGAGGTTGGGGTGAGGGTGGGACACAGATGAACCTGTTTGCTTCACCAGGTTTCACAAACCGTTTTAGGGACAGGTAGCTTGCAGCTTCAATAGCTTGATGTCCACTGACCTGGTGCCTATTCTAATCTTGCCACCAGATGGCGCAAGTTCCCTTGTCAGGACTGCCACAGCCCAACCCAGAAGAAAGCGAGGGCATTGAGATCTGGTGTTTCTGGATTTGAATCCTTTGTTAGTTTTGTGATCTTGGGCAAGCCAGTTTCTCCCTCTGTAAACTTGGAATGATGAAAATCACCAGCCAGTGATGCTGGCTCAGGAAAACTCCCTCAGGATGGGGTTTGTAGGCCAGTGTGCCCTGAGTGGAGGGTGTGTGAGAGAGAGGTGGTTAGGGCTGGGCTGTGGGCGAATAGCATGGAATATTAAGCAGGTCAGTTTTTTGTCATAGGCAATGGGGAGCCAGAGCAGCCTTCTGAGCGGAGTTCCACTGGGACAATGTCACCAGTCATGACCCCTGGAAAGAGCAGGGACTGTCCAAAGCTGGGAACTAGGTAATTTCATCCTCATTTCCTCCCAAACCTCCTTCCTTCATCTACCTCCTCTCTTTCCCACCTTCTCTTCATTCATTCACTCACTCATCCATTCAATAAATACCTAGTAACCACATACCATATTGAAGATATGTTTTGGTACTTGAATTAATCAGTGAACAACTTTTTCCTGAAGCTTACAGGAACTCACTCACATTATGATATTTGTATATGCGTTTGTCTTCTTTAATATGGGCCTTCTGAGTTTTGGGGGGCCATCTTCTCCAGCCAGGTAAAGAAGCCAGGGTCATGGGGAGCCTGAGGGCCTCAGTCAGTTAAGCATTCAACTCCTGATTTTGGCTCAGGTCATGATCTCACAGTTTGTGAGTTCGGGCCCCGTGCCGGGCTCTGTGCTGACAGTGCAGAGGCTGCTTGGCATTCTGCCACTCTCCTGTGCTACCCCTCCACCTTGCTCCCCGTCTGGGCATGCTCTCTCTCTCCCTTCCTCTCTCTCTCCCTGCCTCTCTCTCTCTCTCCCTCTCTCTCTCTCTCAAAATAAATAAACAAACAAACAAAAAAAGAAGCCAGTGTCATGCTCCCCTGTGTTATCCAGCCCTTCCTTTAATTAATGAGATACTTCAATATTCTCCTACTAATCTCCCTGTCTCTGTAGGACTAAGCTCATTTAAGTGCATTTATGTCATTTGCCATTAAAGGTTCCTGCTAGAAAGGCTGACCCATCCAAAAAAAAAAAAAGGAAAAGAATTTCTTGATTACGTTAGGATGTAGGACCAGCCCTATAGTGGGGCCTAGGGCCCTGAGGTAGGATTCTCAGAGGCATCTGGATGTCTGGGCTCTGTTCTAATTCTGCAGCCCTGAGTTGGAGAACAAATGTACTTGGCACCAGCTGTGTTTGTCTGGAAAACCCCTGTAATAAAGGAAGACTGTGTTCATGCATGGTTTCGTGAGGATTCTTCTCAAAGCAGAGCGTGGGACAAGGATTGGGTGCAGTTGGTTGGTGAGGGAGATGAAACTGGGAAGTAGGACTGGGGAAATGAGGGAGTGAGACGGGGAAGAAGGAAAAGCCAATATAGGGGCATGTTCTCGAAGTTGCAGGTTGATTCTGCTGGGCCCTTCTGAGAAGTATACAGAATGCCTCCTAGAATTATCTGCTGAAAAAGTAGAGACTGGAGCTTCTACCCACTGGTTCCTATCCCTGCAATGACTAAGCATTGCCTTGGGAGTGTTAACTTTCCCAGCAAGTCAAAGGGCTTGCTCCCTGGCTCTGTGAACAACTCTGTTTTCATAGAAGATCCGGTGGGGGGGGGGGGGGGGGCGGTGCAGAAGACCCTTAGCATGGGGTTAAGGGAATCAGAGCTGCATAGAGCTGTCCAGCAGCCGTGGCTGAAAGCAGAAGTGGTCTGACGGCATGTGAAGCTGGCACCAGAGGTGTCTCCAACAGCACCTTACTGAACTTTGTAGTCAGAAGTTGCATAACCCCAGGTTGGGTGAGGTGCTGCTGGCCAGATGAGGTTGTCTCTGGCTCATGCTAGCCTCTGTGCAGAACCCCAGTTTTAAGCATGGGAAGAAAAATGTTGAGCTTCCAGAAATTCTGATGAGGTCCTTCTTTGACTTTGCATAGTTTAAGTGGCAATGGTGAGGCTGATTTGGGGATCAAGGAGTCTGATCCTCCTTTGGAACATGTAATTTTCCCTACTGGGTACCCCAACTGTGCTGACTTCCTTAAACCTTGGATTTGCTCCAGGCATTAAAATGCCTGGCTGTCCTCCAGCCTGGGCCACTATTGTCATTGGTCAAAATAGTGGTCATGCACAAACCTTGCTTCAGAAACTGCCCTACAGGCTCCAAGTCCCATTTAAAGCACTCCTGTGATGGTTTCAGCCAACAGCAGTCTGCAACATGCAATGCCTGTCACTCTCCTCCGTGACAGCCTGGCTCCATTTAGATTAAGTATTGTGTGGCCGGGAAGGTTATCTGAGCTGTCACCATCATGTTTTGTCACCTGCAAACAAATGGCAGGAAATGGATCGGTGGGCCCTCCCTACTTCTGAGGTTCAACCACGGACATCGCGGTTGTGAGTCACTGAAGAGGTAGAGAAAATCTACTCATACATCTCCAGGCACCCTTAGAGCTTTTCAAGAGACAGAAGAGCCCTCCTGATCTGTGCCTACTCTTCTGAGCCATGTACTTCATGAGCTGATTCTGCTTACAGCCATGCACTGGGCTAACGAGAGCACCTGTCACTCTCATGAGGGCAACGCAGCCTGTATCATATGAGACCCAAGAAAGAAAAAGGCACCAGCCACTTGGCCTGGTACCCATACCTGGGCTGCAGAGTTCCCTCCCTACTTAACACAGCATTTCACAGAACACCAGCATTAGACAAAGTTACTTGTGACCACAATGGAGTGAGACAGAACAAAGCCATGCTCCATCATGTGAAAAGACAAAAGCAAAAACACTGGGCAAACTACAAAAATGACCAAATAGTTTCCTCTCCCTGGAAAGCATGAATGGTTGTTGATCAACTACAACTTTAGCCCCACTCTGTGCCTCCCATCTCCTTCTATATAAAAGATGCTCAACCATAAAATTGCCCCATTTTCTGACAGCATCCAGTCTAGAGCAAGACCATACATCCTGGAACTTCCTCGAACCACCTAATCCAAGATCTGCTCTCATAAGCCTCTTTGGACAACCTCCTACACGGTTCCTTATGGTGGGTGGTCTCCCTTGTTGCAACGAGTGCCAGGGAACCCACCTTTGATTGGCCACAGGTGTGTTCTGGTGGTGTTGGCTGGTGCCACTGACAGGCCTAAAGGGAAGATGTCCTGCACTGATCTGCTACACAGGAGGGGCTCCCTGGATGCCCAGCACATCAGCTGCAGAAGTGCTCCTTGGAGCCATTTGGCAAAGTGACTTTGGCTCTGACCCTGCGGGAGCCATTTGTTGATTGGCTCCTATGACAGATATTTTTGGTACCTAGAGTCACATCCCTGGCCCTCTGGATTTCAGCATCAGCTCTGGGAACACGTTTCCATACAGGCTAGACTCATCTTGCACCATGAGAAGGTCAAGCTCACATCCTTTTCTGCCTTGGGGCCTTCTCTGAAGCCTTGGGAGCCTGCTCTGCTCCTGCAAGTTCAGTCTGCAAGGTGCATTTGGAGATGCCCCCAGGAGCAGCCTTCAACCAGTAAAGAAAGGGAACTGGTGGAACAATGTCCCAGCCTGCTGTCCTTCAGGTGGTCAGGTTTGGAACATGTTCTGTGGGCATCTCAGAGTAGGAAGAATCAAGCCTCATTGCTCACAACACTCTTACCTTGGCTTTTCCTCCCTCTTGTCTCCTTCCCACTACTCCCTCACTCTTGCTCCCTGGGATTACTTCCCAAATAAAGCACCTGCATCCAAGACCTTGTTCAGGTCTGCTCCTCAGGTTACTCCAAACTAACATCCCTGCCCAGGACCCATGCACCACCGTTCCCTCCCTGTAGGATTTCTTAGCCATAATATTGGCTAAAATTATTTCTGCACCCAGCTCCAATCAAAATTTCCCACGCTCCTTGTCAGAGAGATTGGTTCAGGCACGGGTGCGTTCCCCAAGCCAGTTTGACCACAGATTAATCTCAGGGCTTTTGCTAGGGGTTCTGGAACGTAGATTCAGTCTTTGCCACTGGGCCTGTAGGGGTGATGGTTTAAAGACACCCCATACATTTTTTGTTATTCCTTCCTTTGTTAGGTAGGATTTGTTTCCCCTCTTCTTGAATCTGAGATGACGTGTGATTGTTTTGCAATGGAGAACAGTGCAAGGGGTGCTATATCCATTCCAGGTCTGGCCTTGAAGAAGACTACCAGCTTCTGTGTTGCTCTCTGGGTGTGCGGAGCCACTTTACGAGACACCTGACAGTCCTGCTGGAGAGACCGTGAAAGGGGCCCTGAGACTACCGGAGAGGGGAGGGTCCAGGTGAGCCCAGCCTGCCACATGCTCCTGCTCAAGGGCCCAGCATGTGAGCGCAATTCTAGAGTAGACGAGCCACCAATTGAATGCCACCAAGTGACACCCGTTGGAGTCCCATGAAGAGAGGAACTGCCTAGCCGAGCTATTCCTAAACACCTAGCCTACAAAATTGTGAGCTATAATAGACTAGTTGGTTTAAGCCATTAAGTTTAGGGATAATTTGTTATGCGGCAATTGAGCACTAGAACGGTGTAGTGGGAGGACATGTGGTCTGGAATTACTGTGGCCCGAAGAGAAGTCTAAATCCCTCAGGTGGCCATTTTGGGCAGCCGGGTAATAGAGCTAAACCAGAGGAAGTGATGGATCCCTGTGATCTCTTTCGAGTCCTGGATCAAGCCAGATCTGAAGGCAAACCATCCCAGATTTGCCAATTACATGAGTTTATTATTTCCCCTTTTTGCTTAAATCAGTTTGGGTCAGGTTTTCTTTTGCTTATAAACCAAAATATCCCAAATGAGCCAACCCTGAGTTTTCCTTTATGTTGTAAAGAATATAAAGTTTAGTTTTGTTCTGGCCTCTGCAATTGTTGAAGGGCAGTTACCTGATAAGGGTACATTTCAAGGACATCAGAAACCCCTGAACCTAGCGACATGTCAGAATCATCTAGACATCGTTTAGAAATATGGATGTTCAGGCCTCACCAGGTGTGTAGCATTTACTGCCTCGGGGAAAATATTAAAATTCAGAGAAAAGATATGTGAGTGTGAAAGTCTAGGTTCTGAGGGGAAATGGGTTATATCCACATAGCCTGAAGCTCTCCTGAGGAACCAAAGTGAAACTTCCATACAAGCCCCCACTCCATTGTCTGGGATATTGGATATGCCCGGATGGCGCCCCGGCCGACTTGGGAGAAGAGTAGGGGGTTAGCTGCTGATATGTGCCTTGGGAAGGGTGCTGGGCTAGTCCCCACTCCAGACTGCCATCAGGGGCTGTCAAGTGCAGGGCCAACCTATGACTCCACAGGAGTACCCCCACCTCCCTGGCTTGCTCTGGGACCCACAGGCTCCAGGTAGAATGCCAAGCCTTCTGTAGGGGAGGTGGGTGCTCACTTCCTGCCCTCAGCATGGCTACCTTTCATGTCTACCACTTCCAGCCCCTTTCAAGTTGTTCTCCTTAGTCTCCTTAGTTAGAACAATGAGTTGTGCTCAGTCCATTTCCAGTCAGCACACTTGGCTTTTCTGATTTGTGTCCCTGGGTGCACTATTTGGGAAAAAAAAAAAAAAAGATGCTTCTGCTTTTTCAAAATGGTTCCTTTTGATCTCAATGAACTAGATTTATGCATTCTTTAATTTTTTTTTTTTTTTTTTTTTTTTTTTTTTAGCTGATTGAGGATCTTTGTCTCCTAGACCATAGACTCTGGAAGACTGAAAAGTGATTAGGACAAAATTCTCTTAATAGCATATAAGAGTTCTTGGGAGTCTGAATTTAGGTTCTATAGCTTTTCTTCTCTTGCTTTCACTCTACCTGACTCAGGGTACACATACACGCACAAAAGGTGCTGTTACCACTTGAGTTCAAGTTCAACAGGCATGTATTATGTGTCTAACGAAAGTCAGAAAGTGTGTGAAGAACTTGGGGCAAAAATATGTGCAAAATTTGATTTTAGTGGAGGAATGTGTGTGCTCATTGTAATACTGAGTGGTCGTGTTCAGACAGAGCTACATATATAGTGCCCCTGAAGACGGGCACTTAGCCCAGCCTGGGAGCATGGAGAGATGATGCATGAACAGATCCTGCATGATGGACAAGAACAAGCTGGTGAAAGGACAGAAGGGCGCTCTGGGCAGAGAGAACAGTGTGGCAGAGGCAGAGAAGAGAAAGTGTTGTACTGGAGACTCCATGTTAAGAGATGGTGTGGTAAGTCCAGAAAGTCAAGGCCAGGCTAGGAATGACCTTGTAGCCAGGTTGCATTGGGGAGGCAGAGAATTGTTTTGAAGGTGGTGGGGAGCCATGGGAGGATTTCCAGCAGGGGAGAACTTAAGGTTCATCACTTGGGTTCTAGTGTCAATTGAAGTTGCCTGAATGAGTGGATCTGAGGTTCCAGGATGAGTCAAGGCTGGAGAGATACCTGGAAATTATCTGAACATAGGTGGATTATGTTTTAAGGGTCACTGAATGCTAGGATGTCCCTACAGCGATTTTGGGAAAATAATTGTTATTTACAAATTTAGGTCTGTTTTGTGTCCCACTTGGCTAACATATCAAAGGACACATTTGCTTCCTTTCCTGGAATTGTTTTTGAAATCTCTCTGCCTTCCCAGAAACTGAAGAGTACATATCCAACTCTGCCTGAGCCTGTGCTGACATAATATGCAGTGAAGATGATATTTTGCAATTTTCTGATTCACGGGTGATTCATCAAGATCATCAGAGCTAACAGTTCAGAAAACACATGGGTCAAGGACCTGGAAACGTTCTTGGCACATAGTAGGTATTCAAGAAATATGTATAGTTTTTTAATTTGGAAAGCGACCCTAAGAGTCTAGAATTCACTCTGGAAAGAGCATTATAATTTGGGTTTATAACAGTAAACATATCACCCAGACACTTAACTTTGTCTGGGTGCAAATCTAAAGCCCAGCCATTGAAATTTCTGGATTTTTCATTGCATTGCATTGCTTTCAGAGCACAGAAAGATTTAAACTTTTCCAACTCAGCACTCATGGGTATCGGCCAGATGCTCTTACCTTCTGTGGTTACTGACTGGCCTAAGAGGGAACAGATTAGAACCAAGGGGTTGGAGGATGTTGTCATAAGCCCCCCGCCTTATGGAAAAGCCTTGAGAAAATCCAGAGCCCCCTTGACATGATCACATAATAGCTTTCCTGCTCATGGGAAGCAGATGGGGTTAATAGGCTGTAACTTGTTTTCAGCAAAATTCCCAAGCATCTTCCTGTATCATATACTCCCATATGATCTACAACAAAGGAAGGAAATCATTATGAATCCCATGGGAAGATGCCCCCTCTCATTTTTATAAGCCATGCTTACTTGCTTTTTATGTCTCTTTTTAAAAAGCAAATAGAAACCTGCCTCTCAGAGACAGAAATAAAGGAAAAGAGCTTTGTTGGATGGTACTTTGGGGCCACATTTTCCCCTAAAATGTGTGTAATAAGAGAGATCAGAACACTTTTGCTTCATAGAATATCTGATCAATTGTGGTAGTAGAGGGTAAAATCCAGATGGCAGGTACCCTTATGCCTTCCTTTTAGCCAAAAATGAGTAAACTGAGCTGGGTCTGGGGCAATTAAAGACTACCACTTTGGACAGGGAGCAAAGAGACCTGACCAGCTGGGAGGGCCGTTGCTCAAATATGTGAAGGGATGTTGTTGCTGGGCAAAGAGGTGGAACCTCAAGGAGACA
The DNA here is from genome assembly GCF_016509475.1 of Prionailurus bengalensis. Classification (NCBI taxonomy): domain Eukaryota; kingdom Metazoa; phylum Chordata; class Mammalia; order Carnivora; family Felidae; genus Prionailurus; species Prionailurus bengalensis. Next base: position 134,401,375 of record NC_057350.1, on the reverse strand, counting down.
GTAGTGGCTCTGTGCAAACCAGCCCACCACCTAGAGCTATGTGCAAGGCCCTCCCATGGAGAGTGGTCAAGGATATTCTCAGGGGCGCCTGGGTGGTTCAGTCGGTTGAGCATCCAGCTCTTGATTTCAGCACAGGTCATGATCCCAGGGTTGTGGGATCGAGCTCCACATGGGCTCTGTGCTGAGTGTGGAACCTGCTTAAGATTCCCTCTCTGTCTCTCTGTCTCTGTCTCTGTCTCTCTCTGTCTACCCCTCTCCCCTTCTTGTGCTCTTGTGCTCTCTCTCAAAAAGAAAATAAAAGGTATTCTCCAAGAGTTGACTAAAGAAATAATGACATTCCCAATGAATAGTAAGAACGGGGGCTTCTCATCTTTCTATTACTTTAAGCATCTGAGCAACAGGGGGGAAGAAACAGGATCTCTCCAAAATAGAAGTCAACAGGCCTCAACTATGGCTTCCATCTGGGTACCCAGCTCTATGGAGCTATGTGTCCCTTGTCCGTTGGTGAAGGCTCACTGGACAATGACACATAGGCTCAGCAGTGTGGAGAGCAGAACACTAGGTTATAAGGTAGAGATGGGGTTGGACAGCTCTAGCCCTGTCCTTGAGGGTGGGGAGGAGGGGGCACCCCAGGATCTTTGTTTTATCTGGAGTCAGCCTTGGATATGCCAACACTGACACTTGAAGGGGCATGATGGGCTGGCAGCCCCAAACATAGGTTATAACAGGCAGGAGGCATCACTGGGCCTGGCCTTTAAAAACCTGCATTATGGACGTGTGTGCTGGCCTCGGAGCACAAGGAGTGAGGTTTGCTGGCCTGGTGCACCCCCGGGGCTCAGGCCAAGCTTTTGGAAATCACTTTACTCTGCTTGCCTTTTGCTGTTTGTGTTTTGAAGTCTGGTGAACTTGGGTGTCAGGGAAGAGAGTTTATAGAAATACCCAAGGGTTATTGCTCTTGCCCGTGTAAGAGCTTGTATCTGATTGTCTCCAAATCCCAGCTGCAAGAGAATTGTGTCAGGGAAGGGAGGGAGTGTGTGCATTGCCCTTTGTGAGTGTCTTCATCACAATAATGAAAACTACAGTAACAAATTTCATCTGTTAGCACAATTTAATCCTGTTTGCTCAGCTAAAATGCGGAGAGTTGCTCTTTGCTTCTTAGCAGCCTCCCACATTGCTGTTCTTGCAGCCTGTGTGCTCGTTAAGAAAGCTTGTTCTGCCTAACCTCTGGGGACAATGAAGGCCCCTGGAATCTGTAGGTCCCTGGAAGAAAGAAGGCTATGGGCTGAATGTCAATGTTTTATGTTTTTATTAAGAAAAAAAAAAAAAGATTTATTTGTTCCCATTTCTTTCTAAAAAGGATTGAGGTCTGCTTACAGTGAGAACATATGCTGTATATTGTTTTCCCCTTTTGTTTTTCTTTGCTCTTTTGTTATTTATAGTACAGAAATATTTTACTTTTACGTTTTTCAAGCATACTCACAATTTCTTTGGTAATATTTTTCTGTTTTCTGAAATCTATAATTTATCTCCTTCTGCAGCTGGGTCAAAAACTCTATTCCGGAGGGTGGCAGAGTATGGTTATGCACCAAGTCTGGTTTTCTTTTTCTTTTTTTTTTTTTTTTAATATTTTATCAACGTTTATTTATTTTTGGGACAGAGAGAGACAGAGCATGAACGGGGGAGGGGCAGAGAGAGAGGGAGACACAGAATCGGAAACAGGCTCCAGGCTCTGAGCCATCAGCCCAGAGCCTGACGCGGGGCTCGAACTCGCGGACCGCGAGATCGTGACCTGGCTGAAGTCGGACGCTTAACCGACTGCGCCACCCAGGCGCCCCAGGTTTTCTTTTTTTTTATATATTTATTTATTTTTGAGAGAGAGAGAGGGAGAGAGTGAGTGGGGGAGGGGCAGAAAGAGAGGGAGACACAGAATCCGAAGCAGGCTCCAGGCTCTGAGCTGTCAGCACAGAGCCTGATGCAGGGCTCGAACTCATGAACCTCGAGATCATGACCTGAGCTGAAGTCAGACGCTCAACCAACTGAACCACCCTGGTGCCCTGAGCCAAGTCTGTGTTTGTAAGTAAAATTTGATTGGAACACAGCCATACTCACGTGTTTCTTGTTGTCCGTGGCTGCTTTTGTGCTACAGTGGCAGATGTGAGTAGTTGTGATAGACTGTAGGCCCCGCAACGCCAAAAATATACTGTCTAGCCCTGTAGAGGCAAAGTTTGCTGACCCCTACTCTAGTTCACAATCTAATATAATTTTAACACGTTATCCTGTCTCATTGAATTTATCCTTATTGACACGGTGTGGTGGCCAGAACTTATATTGGTTCTTCTCTATACTGATGTTTCCCCACTTCCCCTGAGCGTCCAGTCTCACTGGTATCTATCCAACCTGCAAAGGCCGCTCTCTTTCCTCTCTGTCCCAGACGGGTTTCTCAGCCCTGTTCCTTCCCATCCTCCAACACAGCACACATGTCAGTATGTAAGTCTTGGCTAAAAGTTTCAGGTGAAAATAAGGAAACATGTTTATATTGAGGACTAATCACCTAACTCCAAAAATCCCTCTGGCAACCCCTCCTGCCCCCACTGGAAATCCCTCCTGGATCATCTTGCTCTTCAGGACTTTACCATATCATTTCGCCCATCTCTTCCTCAATACCCCCCTTCGTATCCGGATCCCCCTCATTTTATCATGGAGAACAATCACACTCTCCACTCCTATCTTACTAGTATGCCTGCACATCCTCTAACGCTGGTATGCACCAGTTATTGGAAAATAACTAGAATATGAAAGGGAGCATTTTGTGTGTATGTGTGAGATTCAGGAGGAACCTGGGCCTCCCTAGGCTTTAGGCTCCTACAAGGAGGAATACCAGTTAGTGGAATACTTGTGGCCTCTCTCTATGCCTCAGTCATTTTTTCCTAGGGATGAAGGCTGTCTACCATTATTGATATGTTTGGGATAAGGACTGAGGATGTTGCCCCTGCCTCAGTCCCTCCCTCCTGAGGCACAGCTGCCTAGAGGTCCATACCCCGGTCTTGCAGCTCAGTGGGATAAGCTCAGCTCAAGGGAGTGGGGCATCTGGTACATGGGTAGGATTACCAAAAAAGAGTGGAATTGATGAAGGGCACCTGGGTTGCTCAGCTGGTTAAGCATCCGACTCTTGGTTTTAGCTCAGGTCATGATCTCACAGTTCTTGAGATCGAGCCCCATGTTGGGCCCTGTGCTGGCAATGCAGAGCCTGCTTGGCATTCTCTCTCCCTCTCTGGGCCCCTCCCCACTTGTGCTCTCTCTCTCTCTCTCTCTCTGTCTCTCAAAATAAATTAATTAATTAACTTTTTAAAAAAGAGTGGAATTGATAAGCAGAGTAACTCCTGCAGATGGAAGCTTTTGGAGGGTCAGGCCGTGTATCTTAAGGTGGGTTTTCCCATTAAGAGACACTGAAATAAGGATTTGAGTGTAAGCAGTTTACCTGCACCAGTAGGGAGTGGGAAGGAGATGTGGCCATTAAAGATGTATTATAAAGCCAGCTACCACTGTGGGTGATTAGAGTAATCCCACAGTAAGCTCTAGGAAATGGTATGGAATTTACACCTCAGAGTTATCCTATTGTAGAGGATGAGGGAGCTGAGGCATCTATACTCCCAGCAGTCATTGATTGAGGACCGCTCCCTGGGGATGACTTTCTGGCCTGCCCCACATCATAAAGCAGCCTTCTCCAGCTTTTAGGAAAAACCCTCAGGCAAAGAAATGCAGATACTGACAGTTGGAAGTTCTTCAGGGGCTCCCTGAAGCTGTAAGGCCAGAGGGAGGTGGGAGGGACCAGAATACTCTATGTCACTACCAGAGACTCTGATGTTGAAGGGTGGATTTGGCATCTCATCTCCTTAGTTGTGCTTTATCTTTATTGTGCAACTTAAGGATTGAGGGAATCAAATTTCGGACTTTGGCAGAATTTGTTTACTGATCATCTAATCTTATGTCTGACTATTAGATGTGGCTAGTTTTCAGAGGTCACAGGTCCCGGCCCATCTCCCAAGGGTCCCCTACAGCTGCCTTTCTGTAGGTCCTCTGTAGATAGGGCTACCTGCCTGCCAGACCGCAGCTGTCTCCTCAAGACAAGGGCTGTATTCCCATGACTAGCAGCCGCACTTCCAGCAGCACCAATCATCCCATGTCCATGTGAAATGGCATTTCTACTCCTTCCTATCCTGGAGTCTTCCAGGAGAGAAGCGAGGGCTGAGAAGAGCTGAAAAACGGAGCAACTAATTGATGTGATCAGTGCTCCAAAAATCCTTTGGAGAAACCGATAGTGTTCATTCCATCAAGATTAGTCAGTTGTACTTGGTAATGGAAGGGCATAGAGGGCCAGATGGAGGAAAGGGAGAGTCAGAGAAAAGCTGCCACAGGAGCATGGATGCTGTCTGTAAAAACAGCTTTGATCAGAGATGAGAAAGAGAGAAGCTGAAGGCAAGATAAGGAAAGCAAGGAAATCACAACATAACCATGGACCAAACAGCAAGAACAACAAAAAAAGTAAAGAACTCCCCTGGTCAAAAGAGCAGAACTAGTAGACAGAATGAGAAGGAGGAAAAGTATCGAGGGGAGAAAGGAAAAGGAATTACATTGAACAAGGTGTATTGTGCTACATCATATAGGATCAAACCATCCTGCCATGTGGCTTCAAAAAAAGATCTGTGAGAAGCAAAGAATAGTTCAAGAACTGGTCCAATGAGGACTCTCCTAGTTCCAAGTAACAACAGAAGACTACTGGAAATGTTTAAATGTTTGCTACTCAGAGAGTGGTCCACAGATCAGCATCAGCATCCCCTGGGAGCTCATTAGGAATATAGAATCTCAGGCCCCACCCTAGACCTACCAAATCAGAATCTGCATACAATCCCTAGCTGATTTGTGAGCACAGTGAAATTTGAGGCCTGCTGGATTAAATCAAAATACTAAGAGATGTCTCATGGACTCTGAGGACAAGGATCTAGCAAGACCTTGAGAACAAACTGGAACCAGCAACTTGAATACTATCAAGATATTCCATCTATCTCTTGCTTCTCCTTCTGAACAATAAAGTCTAATCATAAAAGTGAAGATCAAACTCTTGGGAATCAAATCTTCCAATTGTCAGTTTTCTCTACTTTTAAAATGATCATTGTGGATAAAATCAAAGCAGAATCCACAGAGAACAGAATTTGAACACTTGGTTACACTGTGAGGAGAAGGTTGAATTTCTATTAGAACTAAATGGAGACATCTGTTTTGTTTAAATTAAGGATCTGTAAGTATCAGCCAGGGACCAAGTTGACAGCCATTTCTATAATAAAGCAATAAATCATGGGGATGGTTAAGGAAGCAAGGAACCCCACATTCTCACTTTGTTCAACCAATTAAGCAATAAGCCATCTGGGTCCTTTTGTTAATTACTGTCAAACACAACTCACACAATTGAATTCTGCCTTTTATTTAATTATATTAATTTATTCCAGCAACTTCAAACACAATGCCAATAATTAAGTTCATTTAAAAAAATAGAGGTCTTGTTTAATTTTTATTTTGCAACTATTAATACCATTTACAAGGTTGACATCTGAGAATGTTTAGCTCCATCTCAGTCTCAGGATGTTAGGGGAATTTGCTTTAAATATAATCATGTCTGAAGGAAGAAGACAGTGTCCAAAATCTCTTCTCTCAATGGGATGATGAATCTATCCAGATCAGCACTATCCAAATAAAACTGTTTGCAGTGATAGAATGTTCTATATCTGTGCTCTCCAATACAGTAGCCACTAGGCACAGGAAGCTATTGAGCACTAGAGATGTGACCAATACAACTGAGGAACTGAGTTTTAATTTCTTTTTAATTCTAATGAACTTACATTTAAACAGCCACGTGCAGCTAATGGCTACCGTAGACAGCACAGGTCTGGAGCGTATTCTAAGGAGGGAGAAGTGCAGCAGGCCATTGACTTAAGCTGGTAGAAAAAAATATGTTAATGAGGATAGGCCTTGTTTAGAAACCCTCACTTCCTACCTACTTTTTCTTATTTGAAACGCACTGAGTTCTGAGACAGCCCAGAGGAGATCAGTATCTTCAAAGGGAGGTTTCCTAGCTGACCATGTGAAGAGTAAACTCCACCTGGAGGAGAAATGGGCATAAATGGTGTCTTCTTAACAGCAGAACCAACCCCACTCCACAGCTCTTTATGGACAAACTAGGTAGGCCAGGTCACAGCCAGGAGAGCCTTTCAGCTCTTGCTAGCACTGGCTCTGCTCTAGCAGAGGCACGCTCTTCCCACAGTTGTGGACATTCAACCTGCAGGCACATTTGGGGGACTGAGGCTCAGAGATGGCCACATCAGCCCTAACGAACATTAACTCCCAACTCTGGTTCCTCTCGTGTGAATTTGGGCTCAGATGCTGGCATTCCCCTACTGTGGAGGTTTGCCTCTTTGCAAAGGTTGCTATTTCTGATCCAGTCCATGCAAACCCTGTAACAGGGCATCAGGAGAGCTTCTCCACTGTATACAGCTTGTTATTGGGAATGCTTAGTCTGAGCTGACCCAACGCCAATGACTAATGAGAAATACACTGCATGAGATTCTGGTTGGGGTTAACCAAGCTAGAGAAGGGTTAGGGCAGGGTGAATGGAGGTAGAAAGTCAGGAGGAAATTCTCATTTACATGAAAACATCCTATTCCAGGCGTGCTGACTCTTTGCAGCTGCCAGGCTGAGCTGGAGAATTGGGTCAAAGCTTTTTCATCTTCTCTTCAACCCCGTTCTTTGCTCAGTGGCTTCCCTTCCTTCTTCTGAGCTATGGCTCAACCAGTGAACATGGAATTTGTCCTAATGAACTTAATCCAAAGTTTTGGGGATGTCAGGCCTTTACACCCTTCTCACACTTTAACTTTCATGGTTGGCTACACAGATAGTTCAAGGTAAGGCCATTTTCAAAAAAATTATCAACCAGATGTATGTATCCTGGAGGTGTTCCCCGAGACGGTCCATGCCTCTCCTTTGTCAGAGATAAAAGCAATTCTCAAGTGCACGATGGAAAACAAAATAAAACAAACAACAATCTTCTGTACTACATAATGACCATCATCCAGTGATAAAGACAATGAGACAATGAATCCTTTTTTTTTTTTTTCTAAAACAGCCAACAGTCAATGCAATAAGGGGCGAGAAGGAAAGACTTCCTATACTCATTCATGGAGTTTTCTTCTCTACTATCACCAGGAGCGCAAACACAAAAGGGTCAGCTTCATGAAATATATATGCTCTTTTAGTTCCCTTGGGGATGAACTGTAATGGCTAAACTTCTCTTTTCCCTTTGACACAGGCATTCATCGTTCATCCACAGTGTAGACGTTGTCAAATCGCCACAGCTGGCTGGCTTTTCCATCACACTGGCGCAGGTACAAATCTTTGCTGTTTTCCTGCACCACAGCTTCCATGCATTTCCCAGAAAGAATGTGAACAATCATTCCATTCTGAAAAAACAGAAAAGACGAGGAAAAAAAGTCATTTCCCTGTAATCAGTAGGCAAAGAAGGATATTTCTAAGATTTGTGTCAATCATTATGAGAATTACAGAGGTGGTGTGAACTCGCGTAGTAAGGAACTGCATTATGTTGGTTAGTGTAAAAATAATTTAGGTAAAAACATATAATATAAATATATTATGAATATAAATATCATTTGAAACCTTGAGATCATTAATTCAATTACTTTATTGAGATTGTATAATTGTGCCATTTCTTAGAGAGTTCTGTTTAGTAACAGGCCAGTGTATAGAGCATGTTCAGTCTTTATACCATATTGGTGAAATTCATTGTTATCACTGTGCTTGTACATTTCTGCTTTCAAAATGATTTGATCATTTTGCTTTCAAAATGATTTGATCTCTGCCCACTGTGACTCCTGCAACTTAGTACTGTTGCCACCACGTCGCAGTAGAGAGTAAAAGCTCAAGGATACACTGAGGGCCCAAGGCAGCCATGTTTCAAAGACTATAGCTGCCTCCTGCTCAAAGTCCACTGGACTTAATACTGAATCTAGCCATCCCTTCTTCAACAAAAAATTGATTTCTTTATGAAAAGTTAAACATTTTAACCAACAATGCCGATAATGTCCATTTGTTTATGTACTTTTGAGATAGAATTCACATACCATAATATTTACTCCTTTAAAGTATACAACTTGATGGGTTTTAGTATATTCACAGAGTATATGCAACCATCACTGTAAAAAGAAACCCACTATCATTAACAATCACTTCCTGTCCCTCCCTTCCAGCCACTGGAAATCACTAATTTGCTTTCTATATTTATGAATTTGTTTATTCTGGACATTTCCTAGAAAGGTAGTCATATAATAGATAGCCTTTTGTAATTGACTTCTTTCACTTTGTATGATATCTTCAAGGGTCATCCAAGTTGTAGCATACATGTTACCTGATTTTTTTTCTTTGTATTGTAGTAAAAATAGGTAAGATAAAACTTACCATTGTAACCATTTTAAAGGGTAAAGTTCAGTAGTATTAAGTATATTCACATTGTTGTGAAACATATATTCAGGACTTTTTCATCTTTCAAAACTGAAAGTCTATTATTTATTAACCAACTTTCCTCTCCCCCCATCCCCTGGTAAACACTATTTACTTTCTGTTTCTATGAATTTGACTATTTTAGATACCTTATTTAGGTGGAATCTTACAGAATTTGTCCTTTTGTGACACATTTATTTCACTTAGTGTGATGTCCTCAAGGTTCATCCATGTTGTAGCATGTGATCCTTTTAAGGCTGAATAGTATTCCATTATACACACACACACACACACACACACATATACATACATACATACCACATTTTGTTTATCTATTTACCCATCGCTGAATGCTTGGGTTGCTTCTACCTCTTGGCTATTGTAAATAGTGCTACTATGAACAGTAGCTGATGATAATACTTTTTTAATGTTTATTTATTCTTGAGAGAGAGAGAGAGAGAGAGAGAGAGCACGAGCGGGGTAGGGGCAGAGAGAGAAGAAGACTCTGCACTGACAGCACAGACCCTGATGTGGGGCTTTAACTCATGAGCCATGAGATCATGACCTGAGCAGAAATCGGATGCCTAACCGACTGAGCCACCCATGTGCCCCATAATACTTTTTTAAAGTCTTAGGTTTTGATGCCTGAAATATACTGGGTATATCTTACTCACTAATCTTGTACTTATTATTTTAACATGCTGTTTCTAAGATGTATCTTATCCACAGGACTTGGTTAGAATGATCCAAGACGTCTTTGAGCATGTATGGGCCCCAAGTCTTAGGTTCACTTGTCACCAAGTAGAGAAGGAAGGGCCTTTCTGTTTCTCCTAAACCACACCACTGAGGTAGTTGGCTGCTTCTGTAACATGCTCCCTGGTCTTACTGGTGACCTGAGCTAATAAACTTCAAAAAGGGACCGTCTCTTCTCTCTGCCACGATCATGGTCAGAGCTTTACAGAGACATGGCGAATGAGTACACTTTAAGATGCTTGCGGTCCAACTTTGCTACAGTGTTGGCTTTACTTCCTCCTGAGGCCTTAATGCCAGGTCACTAAGTTCAACAATAGGGGCTCTGACCTGTATGGTACTATCTGACCCCTTAGAAGACCCTGGGCCACAGTCCCAGCTAGAGACACTGCTGAGCCCTTCCTGGACAGATTACTTACCTCTTGGAAGTCCCAGTGCTGTTGATGGATAGAAGGCCCTTCCTCGGTGCAGTTCTGAAGAGTCACCTGCTCTTGCCTGATGTCAAGACACAGGTGCTGTGGGCTGCCAAAGCGTATCTCCTTCCTGCCGGTGTGCTTCAGGTGCTGGGACAGAGAGGATGTTTGTTAGCACAGCTAGGAGACCTTCTCCAAAGCTGGAGATGAAGGAAGGGGAGCTCACAACGGGGCTGACGTCAAGTGGCAATCTTTAGATTCTCTTAGGGTCAGCCAACACTGTAGCTCATAGCCAAATCCACACGTGCAATGCCAGACTGGACCAAGCCTCTGAAATCTGCATGTGCCAGCTGCTGCCGCATTCATATTTCTACACTGTGGCATGTTTCTCATTAGTCTCTCTTACTGCATCACGGTGAGGTCATAAAAGAGTGCCGTGTGTTGTGTGAGTGCACTACCGCAAGAGCAGATGAGGAACACTTCTGAGGCCCAAGGGATCTCTTTCTGGAGAGAGCTGACCTGGCCTGTCACCTGGCCCAAAACGAATTGTCTGTTGCATCTGATGACTCTCACTCATGGTCATTTTTTTCCTCCAGTGTTTTATACAATTGGATTGTGCATATCTTTGCAGAGGGGCTCTCACTGTAGGAAGCCTGTGTGCCCTGGCTGGAGAGCACGCTCTGACAAAACCAATTTCTGTTTATTCCTGCCAAGTGCAGCCTGAGTGGATCTTATATTAATTTTGCGGTTGGGAGGCAGTGTTGGCCTCAGTGATCTGCGCATTCACATGGGGCCTCGTGCTTAGAAGGGGTTAGTGTTCTTGGTTTAATGTATTTGGTTTAATGCTCTCCTGTTACTATCTTGAAATCCTTTTTGGTTTTGGTTTTGGTTTTGTTTTGTTTTGTTTTGTTTTTTGAGATAAGGCACAAGTGAAAGAAGGGCAGAGAGAGAGGAAAAAGAGAGAGAGAAAGGCAGGGCTCACCTGATGTGGGGCTCAAACCCACAAACTGTGAAATCATAACCTGAGCCAAAGTTAGATGCTTAACAAATTGAGCCACCCAGGCGCCCTATCTTGAAATTATTATTATTTTTTTAACGTTTATTATACTTGAGAGAGAGTGTGAGCAAGGGAGGGGCAGAGAGAGAGACGACACAGAATCCGAGGCAGGCTCCAGGCTCCGAGCTGTCAGCACAGAGCCCCACGTGGGCCTCCGACTCATGAACTATGAGATCATGACCTGAGCCAAAGTCAGATGCTTAACCAACTGAGCCACCCAGGTGCCCCAAGATGTTACACAGTTTTGAAATTCTTAATAATTGTTGAACTGTGGGCTCCACATTTTCACTTTGCGCTGGGCCCCAAAATTAGATAGCCATTCCCGCTTGAGGATTCTCACACCACACAATTCATATAAATTTGAATCCTAAACCCATATTAGATGCAGACTTGTGGTTAAAAAAAAAATTTAAGAGTGATTTTTTCGTATACAAAGACCCTGTGGAGACAGACAACCTTCCTTGTCATCTTCCTGTGGCAGTGGGTGGATTTTTCTAGTCAAACTTTTCACAGGTAAGTTACTCTTTGAAGGTCAAAGCTGGCTTTCTATGGCATCTCATTTCCAACTTCTCATCTGTCAAAGGCTGCAAGTAGGCTCCCACTGACTACTGCATGTAGCTAATGGCTCATGTATCCTGAGGCAGGATAGCTTGGCCAATGCCCTGTGGCTCTATTTTCAGATGCCTCTTGACTTGTGGCCCCTGGAGATTTCCCTTTGTTACAAATTCACTTACTTATGTGTTTCTTCTTAATTTTTTATCTGGCATATCTAGGTGCTTTTAGGAAAAGGGCTTTCAGCTTATCCAGCTCACAATTTTGCTAGATATAGAGGTCCTTGCTAGTCCCCTCTTCCCCACCAAGAATCAGAAAACCCACAAAAGCGAACATTCTGTTCGCATGCCTGAGACTGCATTATTCCCGGTTGCAGAGGAGGAAACCAAGACTTGGAGGGTTTAAGAAGCCTCTGATGTCATACAGCTAGAAAGTGGTGAGCTCTTGCCACCATATTACACTGCTTCCTCACTTAGCACTTTATATCTGTATCCTTCTCCCCTGTGCCAGGTGTGAATGCCTTTTGCTGTGTTCCGGAACACTGGTAAAGGGCAAAACGGAAAGAGGCCACATGGGTCCTAAGAACCTGCTTCCCCATGTGCCCTCCAGATGCAGGCCTCCCTGCCCCCAGCCCAGCCCCCTCCCCACCCCCCACCTCCAGGATCCCAGGACCTGCTTTGCCAAGCCTGGCCTCACCGGTCCTCCCTCCAAGACAAGTTCTGGCATTTGCCCCCAGGCTCTCGGGGCCTCATCTGACTCATTTGATCAATATCTCTAGGAACTCATACTTTGTTGCTTATTTTTAACACAGGCCTTTGGGATATGACACCTTAATGCAAAGGCCCCTGTCACAGGCTAAAAGAGATTTGGGAGCGGGCTAGGCCTTTCTAGGTTCACCCAAGTTGTGAAAAGAAGTGGACCCACCGACCCTCAGCCAGCATCTCTGAGCCTTCCCACCACCTCAGGGAGTTATTCTGTGATGGCAACTTTGAAGAGAAGCTTAGCCTAAGATACAAAGAGATCTTCCTGATAAACAAGGGGTCTTCATGGTGCTGGAATGACCCTGCTGCATCGAAAGCCTTTCTCTCACTCAATTACCTTCTTCTCTTCTCAGACACTTGAGGGCGTAAAATTTACCAACCCCTGGGGTGCTGCAGGAGGAAATATGGTTCTATCCTTTCACCCATTCCTTTAGCTTCTGGGAATTATGAACTAGGGATTTTAGAGCGCCAGGGACCATAGGGGGCTTCATGGGAATCTATGAACCCTGGAAATTGTTAAAATTTTGTGCAGCTGTGCTTATATGTGGTTTTTTTTTTTTTTTTCTGGGAAAGGGTCCTTAGAATTTATTACCTTCTTAAATGAACCATGTGACCTATAATAAAGAGTCTAACTCCTTGTCTAATGTCTGGTCTCTTAGCATTCAAGCTCCACTCCTTCACCTTATATCCTTGCTCTACTTCTGGGCAAGCTCAAAAGAAAGCCCCGTGCTTTCTTCTTTGGTGCTGGTGGGAAGTTTAATCCAGGTAAGCCCAGCCAGAGCTTGGGAACCCTCACCTGCCCAACCCCCCCCCCCCCAACCACATAAGAGCCAAAGTCAGCCGCCCCTTCTTGCTGTCTTGCTATCTTGCTTGTCTTGCTTGCTTGGAGCCTGTCCTGCTCCACTAGGAAGTCTCAGGTGAATAATGATGCTTTCCATTCTCTGTTGTTGCATGTGGGGAGTCATCAGTTTCAATATCTGAACCAAATTTGGGGTCAGGGGTTGATCTTGCCCCCACAGGGCAACCACTAGATACAACCTAAAAAGATGAGGAAGCACAGGGAGGGATGGAGGGCCCTACTAGGCCTTCCTAGGCCTACACTTTAACCAGGTGCCACCTGGATTTCTTGATGTCAATTTCAAATAGTCTGTCCTGTGGTGAACCATCAATATCCAAGAACAGGAACCTTGGCTCAAGGAAGGGCCTCCCTCTGTGGGCAGGGTGCCTGTCAGGCATGTTCAGCATCTCTCTTCGGCTGCCCTTTGGGCCATTAGCTTTTTCTGTCACCAGGGCAGCCCCATCCATCTTGGGTACTGACAGGTCTGGCCACACTGCAGAGTGGGGCCTCGGGGAAAGTCGTGAAGTTTGTCTTCATTGCTGCATCTCGGTCCTTCCCCAGCAGTCATCAGAGCCCTTTCTCCTGGGGAGAGGCCCCATCAGCCCTGGCATCCCAGTACAGCTTATGTGCTGTTCCCCAGGGGTATTTGTACTCTCCACTTTCCATCTGACTGTGGAATGAAAGACTTTCTCCTTGTGGAAGGAATCCCACGGACCAAATTGCTCTGTGCCTGGGAAATCTTCTGAATGACGCCAGTGCTCTGCAGCTTGGAGCCAGGGACCCCATCTGTGTGGAAGCCCTCCTCTAGCAAGTGCAGCAGATGGTTGGCCGAGGCCACAAGGCCTATCTGCTCCAAATCCAGCCCTCCTTCTCTGCTTCACACACACACACACACACACACACACACGCGCGCGCGCGCGCGCGCGCGTGCATATGCAGAGACACCCACACAGACAGACAGATACATGCACAGAGACACAGACAGACAGACAGACATGCACACACCAGGCCTCTGTTGTGCAGTAAAGATCCCCCTCTGTGAACTCTGGCTCCCATAGAGCCCCGTTAAATCCTGGAAAGCCACAACACATCTGCGTGGGAGGACTCGGAATCAGAGGACTGAGACAAGACTGTAACCACAAGTTGTGGGTTGGAGGCACCACTGTAAGTGGGGAACACACTCTGGGGTCCCCTTTCCTCCTCAGTGCTTCTGTGCCTACAGCGCCCACTTGGATGACCCATATTACCCCATCTCTGGTTCTAGCTGGCTGAGGATCTCTGGCTGGTCCAGATGTTTCAAGTGGTGCCCTGATAGAAATGTGTGTCAATTTCTTTGACCTCTGATTAGAGATTTTTAATTTAAATAGGGAGGTTTTCCACAAACTCTGGATTTCCAATGTCTTTTAAATTTGGGGGCTAATCTCATAATACTGGACCCACTTACAAAAGAGAAAACGTGTTGAGGCTGGGGGACGGGCATAGCTGTCCTTTCTGATGGGCACGTGCTCCTCAGGCATAGCAGCCTCCACCCAGCTCACTGTGCTCATCCCTGCCTGACCCTGGGGATATCTGAGTTTGCAACCCCTGGGTCAGTCACTCTCTGAGCCTCAGTTTCCTCATCTGTTAGATGAAAGCATTGGCTAGATAGTCTCTATTTTCTTCAGGCTCAGATGCTTGTATTCTCTGATGATGGCCCATGTCTGTGATTGTGCCTGGGGGCGGCGTGGGCAGAGCTGGGATGGGTCATTGTGGTGGGGGACATGGCACCACTGAAAGGAGGTGCCCCAAAGGGAAGTGAGGAGCATCCCAGGAAAAACCATTCTTAGGTCTTGCCCGGATGTTACCCACCTGTTGCTGCCGGCTGTCACTGCAAGGAGCTAGCATCATGGTGCAGCCCAGGATGTCCCCTTCTTCCCGGCAGTCAACACAGAAGCCAAGTCCGGTGTTGTGGAGCTGAAAGTGGACATCCATACAGAAGTGAACCCCGCCCTCCACTGTTAAGACACCCTCCATCAGGCGCTAGTCCTCCTCTCCTCCTTCCCTGCAGTGTAGCTCACGGTTCCAGGTTCAGGCCACAGAAATAAGCAAGGTCAAGCTAAAGCCTCTAATCCCAATGGACAGGAGGCAGGCCACATCTGTCATGATGAAAGGACCTGAAACAGGTTTTGGGGTAACCCAGTCACCTCCCTCAGGGCAGGCATGGAAGCCTCTGAGGCTCCCCTGACCTTGGGACTGTGTGGCCAGGGTCATGGAAAAACATCTGAGTATCCAGTTTCTGTATTGGGAGGCTGCCCATCCCCTCCCCTTCCTCCTCATCTTCCCGGGGGCATGCCTTGCCTTTCCAGAGAACCTGGGCCTGCACTCAGATGGGTAAAGCTCAGGGTAGATGTTGGCCAGAAACCAGTGGAACGTCCGACAACCCAGTCTCCTTTGCAGCTGCAGGCGTTCTGTGCAGTCTGGCTTCTCAGCCTGGTGGAGGAGAAAGACACGGGCACTGAGGTGGGGGAAGGCCGACTGTTCACCACAATTCACAAGTGGGGGAGGGACAGAGGTAGCTGGGAAGAAGCTGAAGGACTGGGACAGAGTGAGGGGACCAAGGCCACGGTTCCCTAGGGCCGTAGCCAGGTGGGGAAAGTCATGTGTTAGGGGAAGAAGTTTAGAAGGGACAGAGTAGGATGGTCCTCCCTACAAAGAGCTGTGGAACCAGCAGTGTGGTTGTGAGAGCATTCCCTCCCCAATCCTTCACATCTTCAGTCTACGAAGACGATTATACCTGTGCTTTAAGGACTTTTTGTGGAAGCTGGCAAAATGGCGGGGCTTTGCACCTAGGCTGGTGTGCTACAGCACCATAATGAGCCATATGGAGGCAGGAACTGACCCAAAGGCAACTGAGATGAAATAAGCTAGGAAATTGTGGGGTGGGAGGGGGGCAAGACAAGTTTACTTTTCTTCCCCTCTAAGTGCCCAATTTCCTCCATTACCATTAATAAATCATTCCTTTGGGCTACTCTATCCCCTTTCCTTGAGATTCTCCTTTATAATACAATTGTCCTGGGACGGGTAGCAGGTAAATCCTTAACACTCGAGTATAAATTTATACATTTGGCTATATTGATAAGATACAAGGAAACCTACCTATACATTTAGTATTAAATCCTGGATACCTTGAGGGAAGACAGAGGTGCTAAGGAGGGGTAGGAAGGACCAAAAATAAAAACAAAAAAGAGAGATCATATTTCCTGGGGTAAGGAGAGGAAAGGAGAGGGGGCTGGAACAAGAAGTCCATGTCAGAGTTCCAGTTTGATGGCCTTTAGTCTGGCAGTTAAACACTGGGCTAACAGGGTGAATGAAGTGATTCCACTTTTTCCTCTTTTACTCCTCAGATATAAATGGTCTGGATCTGCCATACTGACATGCTCTTGGTATGCTTCCCAGACAATGATCCCCTGAGCACCTGGTTCAGAAATGCCCACGGAACTTGTTAAAAATGCAGGTTCCTAGGCCCTATACCAGAGACTATGATTCAGTAGGTTGGGCCAGCAACCCTGGAATCTGCATTTTGACCATTTCTCCTGCTGAGTTTTATCCACAGAAAGTTTGGGAACAACTTCTCTAAGGGAGGGATGTCTTGTTTATTCAGCACACCTGCCTACCATTAAACCAAAGAGATCTATTACTTTTTAAGGAAATTAGTGTAAGTTTTTTATGGTTTCTTGGCTTTCTTCGTGTTCGTTTGAGACCTCACCAGTCATTCTGCAGGGCTGGACTTTGCTGCCAAAGCAGGAACATTCCTTCATGAATTTTCCATCACCTTCACCTTTCTCAGTGGTCAAACAAAGTGGCAAATCTCTCCAGCCTTTTGTTTGATCTCAAATGAGGGGCATATGCTGACAATGAACTTTCCCTTCTGTACAACCAAACTTGACAGGGGAAAAACGAGAATGTTAACTCCTCCAACAGTGAAACCTTGACCTTGTCTTTTGGGTGCCTATAATTTCTGTATCTCAAAATCCATGCGAGGGTTTGGATAGAAGGGTAGAAATTGTAGAACAAAATTAATTTTTAGCTACTTAAATTTAAACTAAGAGCACAAAGTTAACGTCTCCACCTTCAGGGAGGCAGTGATATTATTAAAATCTTAACATCGATGTCAGCCATAGGACATTTCCAAAACATGAATTAAGAGGAATGTTCCAAAAAAAAAAAAAAAAAAAAAAAAGCCAGAAAAACAAATGTCTTCTCATTTACCAGTAGGAGGTGCCATTGTCCTTGTGAAAGTCATCAGATGACCAGATGACGGGGACATTTGTGGATCAGAGAATGGAGCACACCCAGCAGTGTGGGCAGGCTGGTGAGGGGCTCATGGGAGTTGTCCCAAGACCTTTGTGGGTCACGGAAATCTTATCTTCGGAGCCCCCACTCCCAGCCTAGCAAACAGTAACGGGAACCCACGTCTCAGGCTGAATAGTATTTATGTGCCAGTTCCACGAGAATTGGGCTACGTGGCAGTTGAAGATGTGCTGTTTGTGGACATTAATGAAACGTTTAAAGTTTTAAATGTTTTGTGGCTTGTTTTGGATCTTTTATGTTTATACTTCTATTTGTTTCGCGTCTTGGATGATTCCACAGTTTGAGTGCTTTGCTCAGGAGGAAAGGGCGCTCTGAGACCCGTCACTGCTTATTCCCTGCCCAGTCTGCCCTCTGGCCCCACGATAAAGGATCGCAGCCCATAGATGTCCCACAGACCTCAGGGGGCTCCAGGCCAAGACCAGCCGTGACGCTGTGTGGAGATGCTTGGGACAGACAGGCAGCTCTGCCAGGGAGCCACTTGAGAGGGGAAACTTAAGGGAAGCACAAGCCGGAAGCTTTTGTTTTCCCCTCCGGGTTGGACAGAGAGGCACTCCTTGGCCCAGCCTCCTGCTGGCGGCCCATGCCGGGCCCTGAGGCCCCTGCCAGGATCTCTCCTTACCTGGCTCAAGGAGAAGGCCTCTGGGCTGTGCCTGTAGAAGGTTTCTTTGAATGAGCCCAGCCAGGTCTCGGCGATGCGAACCTTGTTCCGCAGAGTGGCCTCCTGATCGCGGGGGGACTGGGCTTCCTGATTTTGATAGATGTGCCCCACCCGAGAACAGGGAAGGATTTCAACAGAGCCGCCACAGAGCCAGGCCTGCCATAAAAGGAGAAAATAAACATCTGAACACAACTCCAAGGACATGGAGTTAGGGATCCTGACGGGGGCTGGGAAAATGCACAGGAAATCACGAACACAAAATGGTGAAGAGAACCATAGTCCTCGGGGTGCCTCAGAGTTTCCAGATCTGGGAGTTCTGGGCAGGCGAGTGACAGTGCGGGAAGAATGGGTGCAGTTGTCCCGGGACAGAACCAGTGGAGTAAGGGAGCCGCATCCATGCAATACCGGAACGGGCCATTTCCCAAAAGCACATGGACACGTTTGGCACCTTGAGATATAGCTACGTGGATTAGCACCCCTGTTCCCCAAAGCTGCTTCCTCAGGGGAAAAGGGGTCCCTGGTGGTCAGAGAGTTTCTAAAAGCTTGTGAAGTCTCAAGTGGAGAGCAAAGCAAGTCTTCCTTGAACATAGTCTCTCCTTTAGGAGGGTTTTCACGGTTCTCCAGTAAAATTCATTTGAAAGGAAGCCTTTCATTTCATCCTGGGGATCAAGAGGAAAGCGAAAACATTTCTAGCAAAAGGCAGCATGTGGACTGAAACACACCAAAAACAGAGTTCCCAAACTGTGGGCCATGGTACCCCTGGGGGTGCCCCATCAACCTCAAAGGGCCATGCAGGATATTTTAAATGTTTGAGAAAAACACGGTGACATCTGTTGGGTGTTCTGCAAACTACAAGCTTGAGATAATTCATGATTTCCACATAAGATGGCTGCATTTTCGATAATGTACACCTTTACGGGGTTGGGTTTTCAGTGGTTGCTGTGATGAAAAAGCCAGTCTCGTGTTCAAATCGACATGGAACGGGAAATGAAGGTGATTGTGTCTGGTCTGATTCCAAGGCTTGAGAAGTTGTGCAGTGCCCAACACTAAAGTCAGGCACTACATTTTTAGCACAAATACTTATTTTTTGGAACTATAGTAGTTCCCCCTTATCCATGGGGGACATGTTTCAAGACCCCCGGCAGATGCCTGAAATCACGGATAGTTCTGGACCCTATATACACTATGTTTTTTCTTATACCATACATACATACATACCCGTGATAAAGTTTAATTTATAAATTAAGCACAGTAAGAGATTAACAATAACTAATAATACAATAGAACAATATCATAATATACTGTAATAAAAGTTATGTGAATGTAGTTTCTCTCTCTCTCAAAATATCATCTTATATTGTACCCACTCTTCTTCATGTGCTGATAGGAGATAATAAAATGCCTACGTGATGAGATGGAGTAAGGGAATGACAAGGCATTGTGACCTAGGGTTAGGCTACTACCCGTCTGATGATACCTCAGAAGGAGGATCATCTGCTTCTGGACCAAGGTGGACCATGGGCAACTGAAACCGTGGACAAGGCAGGACCAGTGAGTTCAATGCACAGAACTGTTTGGCATTTGTTTTGGCCTATGGGTGCCATGAATAATGCCTGAGATGCCAAGGGTGCTGTGAACACAGAATGTATGGGAACCCCTGTGCTACAGTGTAGACGGCTGATATGATGCCCTTTCCTATGCACAGGTTGGATAGCTGGTTTCAAGAGGGAGGCTGGGGGCACAATCAAAATAGGGCATGAGAGACGTGGGAAGGGAAAGAAACACACTACATTTCATGACTCGATACATTGCCTACAGCCTTATCCCTGACCAGGGGCATTTCTAATGGCTGCGTCTCAGCTGGGACCTCACCTACTACTCCACAGAACCCATCTGGCTCCTCCCTTGGTCCAGGACATACCTTGAGAGACAGTTCGAGGTTTTCACCACCCCGCAGTGACATGAGAGGGTCATATGCACCAGTGTTTTGGAAGTAATGTCTGTCCATGGCCACAACACCACTGGGCACCACAGGGCTCCTAGGCAGAGAGAAGACAGGAACAGACTGCAGTTCAGAACCTCAAGTATATCGGGAAGTCTTACCATGTGGGAGCTCCAGTGGCTGAGAGAGTGGACTCTGGGCCCAGGTAGACCTCAGTGCTTTTAATTGCAAGACTGGAGCCAAGCAACCAGGTCAAAAATCCCAGTATTCTTTTTTTTTTTTTTTTTTTTTTTTTTTTAAGATTCATTTGTTCTTGAGAGAGAGTGTGTGAGCAGGGGAGGTGCAGAGAGAGAGGCGGGGAGAGAAGATCTGAAGCAGGTTCTGTGCTGACAGCAGCAAGCCCAATGCGGGGCTCAAACTCACGAGCCGTGAGATCATGACCTGAGCTGAAATTGGACGCTCAACCGCCTTAGCCACCCAGGTGCCCCTCAAAATTCCCGGTATTCTATGAGAAGAGAGCTATGGCTGCCTGGGTCCTTTTTACCCCATCCTCAGGTGCTGGTCCTAAAGGGAGGGGCACCGGGCTGCCCCTGAGGTTCCCCTACCCTCTGGTTTGAGCACGTCTGGACAGACCGCTGGGAACGCCTTGGTTAAGATAATACACCCTAAGACAGGCAGCACCAGGCCTGGACAAAGGGAAACAGTCAGGCTTTTTCTTCCCACATCCTGATTTGGGACTTGGGCAGATACCACAGGGAGGGTGGAGGCCGCTGGGGGCCAGGAGTGCCAACCCCCTGCCAGAAGCCATGGCCAGCAAAGTGCCTCTTGGTGAACAGTGATGCAGGACAGCTTGAGCCTGAGGTGGGGCACTCCTTCCCCACCGCTGCTGCCCCCGCAGTAGCCTGGAGCTCAAAATCAACTTCAGGGGGACAGAGAGAGGGGTACATGCCTGGATGTTAGACTTCAATATGATATCACTAAGCTGTGACTGAATTTGACTAATTTGCATGGAAGTTTTCTGCCGTTAGTGGAGAGAGGTTAAGATAGAAATTACCTAAGTCCAGTTATTAGAAAATAAAGACAGAATTTTTTGCATATCTAAGCTTGTGGCTTATCAAACTTCTGTTAGAGTTATATTCCTTTGGGCAGACTCTTGGAAGGCCTTCATTCCATGTCTCTGTACTAGACATTCAGAAGCCACCTGGATAATTGGTTGGTGTTGGGCAATACACGACGAAAGTCGACCATGGCAGATGGAGGGCGACTGCCCGCGGGTAAACACCACATGATCCCTTGTCCCACGGCCCTTCTTACAATGTGACATTGATATTGCTTCCCCCTGAGAGGTGGGGTCTAGTCTTCTTCCTTCCCGTGAACCTGGATGGGCCTGCGATTATGTTGGAAGTGACCCTGGGTGACTTCTGAGGTTTGGTTATAGAACGGGATACATACTCTGAAACATTATACTGACTGAAAGAAGCCAGACACAAAAGGTCACATATCCTATGATTCCATTTATATGAAACATCCAGAACAGATCAATCCATAGAGACAGACGGTGGCTTGATGGTTGCCAGGCACTGGGGGGAGGAGAGGGTGGGAAACACCACTTAATAGGTATGGGATTTTACTGTAAAGTGATGGAGATGTTTTGGAACTAGATAGAGGTGGTGGTTGCACAACATTGTGAATGTGTTACCTGCTGCTGAATTGTTCATTTTTAAACGGCTCATTTGCGTTACGTGAAATTCACGGCAATAAATTGTTCTTTTAAAGGCGGAGAGGGATACAGCTTGTTTCACCTGGGCCTCTTGAGTGGGATACTTAGTCTTAGAACCCAGTGCCATGGTGTGGCCAGCCCCACGTGCAGTGACCTCAGGGAGAGAGCAGGGGAAGTTCCCACTGAGGTCCCAGCTGATAGCCAGCATGAACCTTCAGACATTCAAGGAGCCTCATGGGGATTCCAGCCCCACCCCCCACGGCCCCTTGAGCCATTTCCTGCCATTCTAGTCTAGTGCATGGTCCTGCTGAGGCCCCAGATACCACGGAGCAGAGACACCCAACCCTGATGCTTCCTTTCATAATTCATGACACACACAATCTGTGCGCTTAAAAAAACTGTTGTTGTTTTACAGCGAAGTTTGGGTGGTTTGTTACAGAACAGAAGACATCTAGAACATCTTCTTAAATAGAATAATTGTCCCAAACCCAAACACACCCAAAAACCAAAGCAAACAAGCAACCACAAAATTTGACATATTTTGAGAGTTACGGTGTCTTAGCATTCACCTGGCTGAATTCTTCCTTTTTAGCAAGAAAGTACTTGAGGTCAGGGAAATTCCAGTGTTAGCTGGAGAGGTAGAGTTAGCTCAAGATCCCAGCTCGGGTTCTCTCACTGCCCCACACAGAGGCATCCACTGACGCTCCCAGGAGGAACTTAAGCTGGACCCCATTCCCATAAGAATATAACACTAATAACACCAAGTGTTGCGCTCGGCACTCTTTCCATGGTTTTCACGCAGGAACTCTTTTATTTAGCCTTCCCAACAACCCTTTTGCCCTCAATTCACTGATAAGGAAACTGAGGCACAGAGTAACTTGCTAGGAAACTGGTGGGGCTGGGATTAGATCCCAGGCAGTTTGGCTGCTGAGTCCACCCTGAGGAAGCAGAGGTATAAAGCAGGCTATGTGACAGAACCTCACCTGATTGGGCTGATGGGGGACCGGAGGGCCTTCCTGTCTCGCTCTGGCAAAGGCTCCCAGTGGAAATCCAGCTTCCAGTCCAACACCCCACGCTGCAGGTCCTTGGAAGGGTAATACTGCAAAGTCTTCCAGTCAATCACGTCTATGACTGGAGACACCACCCGGCTCCTGGAAAGCATTGTGGAATCAAATAAGGCATACAAACCATTCACTTGCTGGAGGTTAGAAAGCTGATCTACACTTGCACTGCCCAGTATGGGAGCCAGTGGTCACAATATGGTAGGGGTTGAGGTGTGGTGTAAGGGTCAAATACACACTGGATTTAGAAGACTTAGTATGAAAAAAAAGATGTAAAAATCTCAGTAATTTTTCCATTCATCGCATGTTGAAATAATAACATTTTGGATATATTGGGTTTGCTAAAATGTATTATTAAAATTAACTTCATATGTTTCTGTTTTGTAATGTGACTATTAGAAATGTTTAAATTATATACATGGCTCATTATATTTCTGTTAGTACTGTTCTAGAAAATATGTTTTTGCATGAGGAGCTGGGAGCTCATTTCATTAAATAGCATGCCTGCCTCTTTTTTTTATTTGAAAACATTTTTTTTAATGTTTATTTATTTTTGAAGGAGAGAGAGACAGAGTGTGAGTAGGGGAGGGGCAGAGAGAGAGAGAGAGACAGAATCTAAAGCAGGCTCCAGGCCTTGAGCTGTCAGCACAGAGCCTGACGCGGGGCTCGAATTCACAAACCACGAGACCGTGACCTGAGCCGAAGTTGGACACTCAACCAACAAAGCCACCCAGGCGCCCCCCTGCCTCTTTCTTTTTTCACACACCTCTGTTGATAACACTGAAAGACAGGAGAATGGGGTTCTAGGCTCAGCTCTGCCACTAATGGGCTGTGTGATCTTGAGACAGCTGCCATACCTCTCTGGGCCTTGGTTTCCTCCTTTGTAAAGCGGGAGATTGAACCATGTCCCACAAATACCTTTCTCAGCAGTAACACTCTAGGACTATGGCTATTGACTTCTTTTGGGGCCTTTTCCCCTTTGAAAAGTGTAGACTCCTCTTCAGAAAAATAATCATAGGCACATATCCAAAGTATTATGCATAATTTCAGAAGGTTCATGGGCCCCTGCTCTAGGGTCTGTTTCTTGTTCCTGTATCATACAACTTGATTGGCTTGAGGAATCAGGTTTGCCAAGCCCCAGACGTGTCCCTGATGTTAATGCAAGTGTATGTGGGCACACGGTGTCTACAAGCAAATGGCGATCCTGCGTCTAGACTTATTTGCTTGTTCATTTACTGATGGCTGTTGGTGACGGTATTTTATCCTTTTGTATGATTGTTGTTTGTTTTGTTCTGCTTGCAACAGCCTGGGATATGACCTCAGGGAGGGTAATGTGGGAAACTGGTACAGGTCAGAAGCTTTTTTTATCTCAAATATAATTTATTGCCAAGTTGGCTAACATACAGTGTATACAGAGTGCTGTTGCTTTTGGGGGTAGGTTCTGTGGTTCATCGCTTACATACAACTTCACATTGTAACTAGACAGGTGATCACTCAGGTGGCGTGCCGGGAGCTGATCTCCACCTAGCCAATATCTTAGTCTCATTGTTTTCTGTTTTGTCACAGGTTTTCTCTCATGGCTGTTACTTTTTTTTTTTTTTTAATTTGAGACAAAGAGAGAGAGCATGAGTGGGGAGAGGGCCAGAGGGAGAAAGAGAAAACCTTAAGCAGGCTCCACGTTCAGCGTGGAAGCTGATGTGGGGCTTGATCTCATAACCTTGGGATCATACAAAATCAAGAGTCGCGTTCAACTGACTAAGTCACCCAGGTGCCCCCAATGACTATCAGTTCTAAAATCTATGCCAGGAAATAGATCAGTCCTGAACTCGGGGTGGCTGGGAGGTGCCACTCTAAGAGAAGAGAGATTCCTGGCAGGAGAGATGCCAGCCACGCTGTGTTTTACACTTCTATTGATGTCCACCTCTGTTCCTTCCATCTTGGAGACGGCCAGGACTAGGGTAGCCCAGGCTACATGGAGAGGGCCAGGCTGGTCTTGGGACTCAATTATCTGTCCTCAAGTGACTGACGTTGGCATAACAAGTCATGGGGTTTATATTTAGAGCAAGGACTCTGATATGGTTTTCCTGCCCTTTTCACATTGTTGCTTCTGGAAGGGAAGGGAAACTTAATCCCTCTGGGTCTCCACTATTTCTGGCATCCTGAATTGACCAAAGAAAACTGAGAGGCAAGATCAAGGAAGAAAGGAGGACACCCAACCCCCCCCCCCCCAAGTCCCCACTTACGGCGGAGTGAACTGAGCAGATGGAATGGATTTGGCTCCGGGCAAAGCATTTTGTGGAATTTCAGAATTGAGAGCCAGGGAAGCCGTGTGGCTGAATCCTGAAGAATCCCCTCAAATTTGTGCCATCTTAGTAATCATAACAGGACAGGAAAGGAAATTGCATGCGAGCATCCATACAACTTGCTGGTCCTAGATCTTTGAGCTGTGTCCTTCCTGACAAAGGTGTACATTACTTTTGACCAGAAAATGGGAACTCTGGAATTTATCGAATTTCTCTTTTTGCTCTGTCTTGCTGGAACCTCAGAGTCTATGCAAAGCTCGCTGTTAATAACTGTATCACCCCTCATATCCAACGCTACCTTTTCCTGTCTGAAATCTCCTTGTGCTTCTATCTTGACCAGACACTTAGGTGATTATTCACGAACCTCTCTAAGTGCATTTTGGGTAGAGATTAAGAGGACAGCAGCTGCCTGACCACGGCTGAATTAGGGAGTGACTGTAGTCTAGTGACTCAAAAATGGTGATTTAAAAAAACCCAAACAGTCTTATATTTAGCTTTGGGTTTTGCACCTACAGATGTGTCTGGTGTTCTTGGAATACGCTTAACGCAACATGGCAAAGCTGCCTTGTTTGACTTGGAAGGAGCTCAAAGTGTCTGCTTATGCCATCATTCTCTCTTTCAAATTGAGCTTTAACTCTCAGGCAAGTACAAGGCTGATTCTCTCGTAAGCCTCTCTAAGTTCCAGGTCAGGCGATTGGGTTTCACAAGACACACAGAGGTAGGAGAGCTATCAGCCAACACTGGTTGACTGTTGACTGTAATACATGAGGTCAGCTTAACTGGGGTTTCAACCTTACCAACCAAACCTAGTTTATTTATAAGCCCTAGTTTATCTCATCCTTCTGCATTATTCCTGTGCTTCAGTGTCCCTCTGGGTCTATGATGACTACAGTCATTTTGGAAGTTCACCCAGATTCTCAGTGTTGGGGAAATTATCAAGGCTCTAAATTCTCTCGCCCCAGAGCTCTTGCTTCTCAAGGGTGACCCCAGGACTGCTGTGGCTGGCTCTTTCAGACTCTGTCATGCTGAGGGGTGTGGACTAGGATGAGGGCTGGAGAATTTCCCAGGGGTGTGAAACCAAAAGGAGGCTGCTCCCTTTGTGGGCTGGAGGCATCTTGGGCCCCTGCTGCTCCTCAGCGTACACACACACACACACACACACACCACTTTTCCACAGGATTCCTCAGACTGCTTTCCATCATTTAACCTCTTGCAGGGCAGAGCGGTTCTTGCTTCTCCCCACTGAGCAGGCCCAGCCCTGGCTAAGCACTAGGTGACCTTAAGAACTAGGTATCTCGGGGCGCCTGGGTGGCTCAGTCAGTTAAGCGTCCGACTTCAGCTCAGGTCATGATCTCACAGTCCATCAGTTCGAGCCCCGCGTCAGGCTCTGTGCTGACAGCTCGGAGCCTGGTGTCTGCTTCAGATTCTCTGTCTCCCTCTCTCTGACCCTCCTCCGTTCATGTTCTGTCTCTGTCTCAAAAATGAAAAAATATCAAAAAAAAAATTTTTTTTAAGTAATAATAATAAAAAAAGAACTAGGTGTCTCTAAGATAGAGGACCAGACCCAATTTAAGTGAAAAACAACTTAAACAACCTCTGGAGCCAACATCGCCCCTCAGGGGGTGTTGTCTTTGAGCACTTCACTAAGGACTGCCCCCTTCCCACTGGAAACCTTCATTTGTCTAGGGCCATGACTCTCACTCCATGGCTTGGGTACTAGAGCTGGCTGGCAGTTAGCACATGGCAGTTGACCGCTCCCCTTGATCTTCACCTTTGTTACTTTACATGGAAACCAACCACCAGTCAGCACCTTTAATTCTGCTTTACAAAAACTGCTCTTTGAGTAACTCCGTCTGGGGCTGCTATGTACAGTTATGTGGGCTGTGCACTGCCCAAACTTAGAGAATGCCTCAAATACTGACGTTGGAAATTTGCATACCTATTTCTAAAATTTCTGGCAGTTATCATTAAGGTATGTTGTTCTACAAAATGAATGTATTATGACACATGTTCTGAGAAATGGGAGTAAAGGGTAATGAAGAAAGGAATTCTTTTACCAGTTCATACAAAGTTGCCATATGGCTCTCCATAGACCTGTTCTGTGGGCAAGGACAGAGAACCAGGGCTAGGAACCAGGCCTTGAACCCTCTGACCAGGTTGATGAGGAAGTTATGGCTCTTTGAAATAGTTGATTTATGGCTTGTTACACTGCCACTCATCATCCCACTCCACCTTTTTTTTTTTTTTTTAAGTTTTTTTTTTTTTCAACGTTTATTTATTTTTGGGACAGAGACAGAGCATGAATGGGGGAAGGGCAGAGAGAGAGGGAGACACAGAATCAGAAACAGGCTCCAGGCTCTGAGCCATCAGCCCAGAGCCCGACGCGGGGCTCGAACTCACAGACCGCAAGATCGTGACCTGGCTGAAGTCGGACGCTTAACCGACTGCGCCACCCAGGCGCCCCCCCACTCCACCTTTTTAATGAAAGATCTTAAAGACCTTTTCTTACCTTCTGCACAGTGGGTCCTCACCTGGTGACAGAATGCCTCTTGCCCTGAACCTCAGCTGGGGACCCTTTCCGCTCTCAAAGAGCAGCAGCTATTAGGAACTGTGCCCACTGGCTTCTATGGCTTTGCTTTACACGAGGTGAGTGGCCACAGGAGGCCAGAGGAACACTTGAGCAAAGTTGCCATGGGAGTAAAACAAACCTTAAAAGGGGACCCAGCTGCAGGTTTCAGAGTATCACTGTGTGCAGTGGAGAGAGATGAGAAATCAGACCCAAGAGAGGTAGCTTTTCTTTCAGACCCTCACCTGCAAAGGCCTTCAAGGTGAACACTAGGTCCCAGAGCAAATAGGGTGCACAGGAAGCTGTGAATGAGGTGTGGGGTCACAAAAAGATGGTCAAACCACAGAAGGGAGGGGACATGATGAGGAAGCCAAGCCAGAATGGGTCCGGGACCAGAGGCTGTGTGTGTGTGTGTGTGTGTGTGTGCATACGCACGTGTGCAAGAGAGAGAGAGAGAGAAACAGACAGAGAGAAGGAGGGAGAATGAGAGAGAAGGAGAGGGGGAGAAGTTTGATAAAGAGAAGAAGGGAAGAGCCCAGGAAATTAAAATTTCATGGACCCACCTCTTCACTGTGGAAGGTTTCTCAGGGAGCCCCATTTTATTTCTAGCTGAGGACACTGAGGTATTGCCAAGTCTTCCTCACTCAGCCTAGAGTGAGAAATCTCCAGATCTGTGAAAATGGCACCAATGTGAGAAGCAGACATGAAGGGCTTGTTCTAATCAATGTTTTAACACGTGTCTCACAACCAGGGTGGGGGTGGGTATGACCAAATGTTACTCCCTGATCAGCTTCTCCGATTCGTTTTTTTTTTTTAAATAGAGTTTATTTATTTATTTATTTTGAGAGAGAGAGCAAGAAAAGGAGGGGGAGAGAGAGAGGGAGAGAGAGAGAATCCCAAGCAGACTCTGCACTGTCAGCACAGAGCCCGATATGGGGCTCGAACTCACACACCATGAGATCACAAACCAGAGTCAGACGCTTAACTGACTGAGTCATGCAGGTACCACTCTCAATTCTTAAAATAATTCCTAGACAACAAAAAGAGCAGTGGACCCAGAGTTGGAACACCTGGCTCACCTGCAGAGTCTCTGTGTGCCCTTGCAGATCATTTCACCCCAGGGAGCCCCAACATCCCTCTCTGTGAAATGGGAGCAGAATTAGCCGCCTGAGACATCTCATGAGGAGGGCAGGTCAATGAAGAATTATACGAAAGCGATCTGTT
Organism: Prionailurus bengalensis; assembly: GCF_016509475.1. NCBI lineage: Eukaryota > Metazoa > Chordata > Mammalia > Carnivora > Felidae > Prionailurus > Prionailurus bengalensis. Next base: position 134,372,618 of record NC_057350.1, on the reverse strand, counting down.
AGGGTTATGCATACATATGGCTTAATAATATATGACCAGGCTCCTAAATGTCTGCATAAAAGAAAACAGCCCAGCTATTGAGTGTCGGTATGACCCTGAGGGGTCTCCTTGCCCTCCTAGGAACTCAGTTTTTTTCAGCAGTGCAATCCTGAGGTAGGACTAGATGGTCTTACAGGTCCCTCTGAAAGCCATCTGTCTATGATATAAGGATGGGAATTAGACAGGGAATAGGCAGGACCAACTTTAGGTCCTGCTCCAAAGATACACAGTCCTTGTGATTTTGAGAGGAGAATCCAAGACGGCAGAGTTGCAGGGTTCGCGTGTTTGCTTGCCTTGGTCTTGGTGCTGGATTTATGCACGTTTCCTTTTCTTCTGAGATAATAGCCAGGGATGGGCAGTAATCTGCATCATGGTCCTGCATAATTAATCCTTCTTGATTTCACTTGAGCTCTGATGGTTCTTTATTAAAAAGGAATTGCTGGACTATTAACAATTTGCATTGTGCTGCTTGAAAGCTTCTCCGTCTAGTGGAATATGCTAATTCCAGTCCAGTAATGACTCGTCCAGTAATGACTTTTTTTTATATGTGGTCATCCCCAACTTCAAAGGAGACAGCGAACATTTACCAGGGGAAGGAATGCAAGAATAGAAGTCATAAGGCTTGGTTCTAGCATCAGCCCTGTCTGGCGGGGCATCATCAGAAGCAATCATTTGTTGAACCCCTACTGTGTAATAGGCCTCTGCAAACCCCACGGGCTGGTCCAAGGTGGGCTAGCCACCAGGTTTTGCTTTTCCTTAGTGGGATATTCAGGTTGAAGAAAATGGTCGACAAGACATGTTCAGAAACTGTATAAGGAGAGCAGGAAGTAGGGGAGTAAATGACAGTAAGATGGGGAAAGAAGAATGGAAAAATGGTCGCTGTTCTCCAGGCCCCAGTCTTTGTGTCTAGAAGGCAGAAAACAAGGCAGATGGACTGGAGAACCTCTAACTTCCCTTCCAACGTTACCTCCCTGTGCTTTTGAAAAGGCTCAAACTCAAACATCACAAAAAAACCAATGACACATGCTGCTCTGTAATGGTGGAGGAGACTTGGGGACTTTTTCAGTGGTGGATAGATGTTCTGTGAGTGGCTGAGGCTGCCGATAATTTCTCCCAATCCCACCTCTTGCTCCCCAGACCTCAGGGGCGAAGTTACCTGTCACCAGCTATTCTGCTGAGGAGGGGCTCCAGCCAGCCCGGGTGGCACTCACAGTGGGAATCCATGAAGACCAGCACGTCCCCGGTGGCCCTGGTGGCCCCCAGCATCCGAGCCCCGATGGCCCCCAGCCTCTTGTTGCTCCTGAGCAACTTCACCCCCTCCAGCCTGGCCACGTATTCGCTGAGAGAAGACTTGAGTTGTCCTGGAATCGACAGAGTCATGGTCAGTGGGGTCACAGACACCACAGCCGCTGAAATTGTGACGACTGTCACTAGGATCACTATCAGCAATTCTCTTGGGAGCTGGGGTGAGCATAACGTCCTGAGACTCAGATACATTCCACTGTGGCTGTTGCTAGGATGTAAGTTGCTTAGTTAGTTTGGGGTGGGTCAGTATTCTCTCTGGTAAAAACCAGCAGAGATGGTGTCATAAAACCAGGAGAGGAGAGAAATGGCTAACCTTCTCTAACTGCAGCAGTGAGGGTATGCAGATACTGTTGGTGCCCTACGCAGATGCCCTAGGGTCCCTTTTACTGGTTTGGTTTTGGTTTTCATGTACCCAGCAGCTGTAGGTTTGCTACTAATTGTAGTCTGCATCCTTCTCTGGAGACAGGCCCTTGGATATGGACCTGCCTCTCCTGTGAGTGCCAGAGAGTCATGCAGAACACCACCCTTGGCCCCACGTGCCCAGGGCCAATGACCAAACAGTGCAGGGTTACCAAAACCCGCTTTCTTGCCCCGAGGCAGGACAGATCCTGAGGTGCAGCTTGCACTGCAGAGCTGTCTGTGGGATCGGGCTGTGGCTGGACTTCATCTGAAACCTCATCTTGGTTTAGCTCCTTCCTCTGCTTCTCCTACTTCCCCCACTCTCCTACGGGGTTCCCCTGAGAGTGCATCGCCCCCCAAATCACGAGCACAGGAATCTCATCTCAGGCCCCACTTCTGAGAAATCTGACCTAAGACAGTGGTTCAAGACAGAGGGTCCGTGAAGTGTGGCTGCTGGTAGGCCATTGGTGGTGCTGGCCAAAGTGGTCTCCTTGTAGTTGTAGGGGTGGGTGGGCAGCACAGTGGGTCGAAGAGAATGAGCCAGGAATCTAGACTTTCTTTAGGAACAATGATTCCATAGGGGATAAAGAATGAGAGAGGCTTCTTAGGTTTTTCATTTAAGATAAGAAAAGCTGTGTGTGTGTGTGTGTGTGCGCACGCACACATATGCCAAGATGAACAAGCCAGTGGAGACCAAAGGAATAATGTATTTAGAAAGAAGTAGCATCCTCCATGAGGTTGTGGAAATGGGGCGCCCCTAATCACTGAACTAAGACGTTCTCAAGGGCAGGGATCGTACCTCACCCATTTCCACTGCTCTGAGCCCTAGCACAGGGCTGGCCTATGGTAGGCATTCAGTGCGTGTGTGTTGAACAGAACTAAGCCAAAGAGCAAGGATTTCCTCAGTTCCTCAGCCCAGAGACAGTCTTGACAGGGATACACACAGCCCTGCTGCTTTGGTGACTGGGTCTCCGGCGAGGGGAGGCTCAGGCAGTCTTTTTAAAGCTCTACCTTTTAAACAGCATGTGGCTCCCCAAGGAGACTTTTCTGCAGAGGAAACTGTCGAGCAGTGGATGGATTTCCAGTCACTTGGCTGTTGAATTTCTTGGTGGTAAAATTTTTTGCCTATTTATTACTTTATAATTATTTATATATAATTACTATATAATTATTTTTCTGGTAATTAATAATTACTATATAATATATAGTATATATATGTATATATATAATATATATATAATTATAATTATATATAATTAATATAAAAAATATAATAAAAATATATATATATAATTATTTTTCTGGTAAGCTTATTAGCCCCAGGTCCATTCCCTAGAGAAGGACATCTATTAGCAAAGCTATTAAAATTTCTGAACTTGGATATGTGAAAAACAGCCCTATGGTGACTCCACTGTATTGAACACTGCTGGTTGTCTTATCCAACATTCATTCTCCCCCCTCCACCCTACTAGAAGAAGCTTGATTTTGTTCAGTGCAGCTAAAAGCACTCACTTACCCCAAGACTCCCTTGCTACTAGTAATAGACTTTTGATCCAACACTGGTAGAAATATACAGAAATATGGGCCTGAAGCCCCCCAAAGAAGAGCAGTGTTCCTCAAAGTGCAGTACATAAACCAGCAGCATCCCCATCACCTGAAATATCGTTAGAAATGCAGATTCTTGGGCCCAATACTAGGATTGGGGGCTCTCTGGGGGAAAAGCTAGCAATCAGTGTTTTAGCAAGCCACTGCTTGCTAAATCAGTGTTTATCAAGCCCGGTGATTCTGATATACATTCAAGCTTGAGAACCTCTGAACCTTCTTCTGTCTCCATCATCTTTTAGTGACTCAGTCATGCAACGGGCTGGTCCCTAGTAGTGAGTTTCCCGTCAGTGTAAACATCTGAGCAGATTCTGCAAGTCTAGGCTCTGGGCCTGACTCTGCTGCTCTTGGCCTGACTCAGTCCTGGTCAAGTCTCATCTCTAGGCCTCAGCTTCCTCATCTGAAAAATGAATGGATTAGGCTAACCAAGAGTGATTTAATGACTAATCCACTCAAGTGCATCACCCAGTGTCTAGGAGGCAGTGAGCACGTATGAATGGCCACCCTGCTGTGATTCTAGAGTGTCTTGGGAAGAAGCGTATTAGGATGTGTGGAGGTTGGGACTGGGAGATACCTCCCTGGGATCAGGCTGGAGTTACTTCCCGGGACTCTGGCTCAGACCTCTTTGCCTTGCTAGGTGGCTGTGCTCTCTATGCCTTCTCCCCCTATTCCTTACTGGTTGCCTCTGGGGCTCTTCACTCATGAGTTACCTGCACCTGAATCCTCATCTGGAGGTATGCTTCTGGGAACCTGGCCTCCAGAGGTTCCAAACCCCAGTCTTTGCATGGGAACCCCCCCAGGGTCCAGGCCCACCCGAAGAGCTGGGAGGAGCCCATAGCCACCTTGCTGGCTGAGGTCGTCCACCAGGATGATCTCCTTCAGGAAGGCCCTGGGCACCGTGTCAAGGATACTGTGCACGGTTCTCAGGAGGGTGGACCAGGCCTCGTCGTGGAAACAGAGGATGATGCTGGCTGTGGGCAGGCTCTCCTCGGGGTGCTGTTGTAGACACCTGAAGGGCAGAGAACCAGAAGAACAAAATAAACATTGGACGGCCTCTAACTCCCTCCCTGGGGCCTGACTGGAGCTGCTTTAACCAGACAGCTCACCCCCGCCCCCAACTTAGTAGCTGTCTCTCTGGGTTTGCTTGAAACTTCCGTGTAAAGAGAACCCATCACACCCTCGCAGTGGTGCTATGAGCTCCCAGTCCTCATATCCCAGGAGCATCTTGACAGTGTTTAATCCACGTCTCTCTCATAGCAGTTGAGAGGTGTTTCCACCACTCCCAGGAGACGGCTGTCCTAATCTGTAAAATGGGAATGAAGGACATCACCCACCTCACGGAGCTGTTGTTAGGCTTGAATAGGACGAGGTACACAGTGCGTGTCTTATGAACACAAATTATCATTCATTGAAGGGCAGAAACACTATTCTCTTTGTGTCTGCTTCCATACAGTCTAGCATAGCACCTGGCACATAATAAATGTTAAGTATTATTCTTATTCTTGCGGAAGGACAAGGATTGAACATGTGCGAGGGCCAACAAAATGCCAGACCCTTTACACATATTACTGCTTGTTTACACTAAAATACGTCTTTGGTTTGGGCTTTTACCCCCATTTTGGGGCTAAGGAAACCGAGGCTCAGAGAATGGGCAAGACTTATCAAATGTCACAGTACCAGTAAGTGGCAGAGAGCTTCAAGGCTGTCGTGCCCTTTCCCCTCTGCTGGTTCGTGGCTGGACAGATGGGAGTGTGAGGAGCTACCTCCTCGAGGCCATTCGCAGGCCTGTCCGGTTCCCTCCTTCCTTTGCAGATGAGCCCAATGCTTTGGATTTGCTTTGCTCTGCCTCTGCTGAGGGTTCCGACTGAGACCACAGTGGAATGAATTATAACAACAACGGGATGCGTAGAGAGGTGCGTGACTCACGACTGTTCACAGAGGCACTTGCTTTCCTAGGTAGCTTCTAAATGTCCCTCCGTGGAGGAGTATTTGCTTTTGAGTAGGGGTTATCTCAGGGACCTCCAACTTCTGACACCTAAAGGCAATTGTGATGGTCAAAGTGCATGCGCTTCTCAGTCTGACAGCCGGACGAAGGCTGGCCCCGCCGGAGAGAAATACCAGGCTGCCCCATTGGCTCACCCTCCCTCTGCCTGGCACCGTGCTAACCAAGGCTGAAACCCTCCGTGTGCAGGACACCCGCATGTGACTCGGGAAAAATCCTACCGCAGGCGGTGAAGGGAATTGATAGTCAGGAAGAGCTTTAAGGTAACAGTAAAACAGAAATCCTAGATTAAAAAAAAAAAAAAAAAATGAACATCTCATAAACTAGCTGTGCCACTTTATTAGTTTCTGTATGTATGCACTCTTTCTTTCCATAAAGGATTTGAAGTCACTCAAAAGGAATACGTACAATAAAATAATGGTAATATAAAAGTAAGGATGAAAATCAGGAGTAGGGAAATACAAGCAAGAGTAGAAAGTCAACATTTGGAGAAAGAACATAAATATATAGGCCATCAGGGCCTTGGTGTTTCCAGAAAGAATTTTAAACGTGAGCTTCCTAGTAGCCAAAGGAAAACAGGAGGTTTATTCTGCAACGGAATTGACACCATCAGAGGGGTTACATCCCAGATTTTTTAAGGGAAGGTGATGTTCTTTCTAATACTTTTTTTAAAAATAACTTTTATTTTGAAATAGTTTAAGACTCAAGAAGTTGCAAAAATAGTACAGAGAGTTCCTGTGTTATCATCACCCAGCTTCCCCCAGTGATGATATGTTACATAACCATCCACCACGAGCAAAATCAGGAATTTCACACGGTTCAGATACTATTAGCTCAAATACAGACCTTATCTGAACTTCACCAGTTGTTACATCCAGCACTAGTTTTTAAGAGAAATTCCTATGGACTTTAGAGAGGAGTCCCTAAATGGGTGACAGCGTCCTTAGCAGCATGCCTGTGACAAATGAAATAATGAATTTTATATGCACTTTTACAGTCTGCTTTCAGGGCTGTTCAGATAACAGGTCCAAAGGGGAACCCATTCCCGTAAGGTTTTTGGAAGATAAAGGGGTCCCCAGCGCATATTGTGGGCTATGCGGAGGTATTTTACCCCTTCATCTCCTCCCCCCACTCCCCCCTCCTTTCTCCCCAAACCCCGGTGGAACTTTTCTCCCCACCCCACTGACTTTGAGAATTTCCACTCTGCCCTCAGAATTGCTCTAGACCTGTTCACAAACAGATTCAAAATTTCCTTTGTGTCCTCTCTATTTCCTTTGTGGTTGAGAGTGTAGGCAAATCCCGGAGTCCTAGGACGGGGGCATCTGGTGGCTGTGAAAAGAAATCATGCCTCCTTCGTGAATCCAGTGGGTACTGAAAACATCAGTAGGACAATGGCTTGGGGTCATGCTTGGGGACAGAGAGGCCTGCATATGGCATTCTTGAGGCTGCAGTTTTTTTGTTTGTTTGTTTTTAATGTTTATTTATTTTTGAGAGAGAGGCAGACAGAGCGAGAGCAGAGGAGGGGCAGAGAGAGAGGGAGACCCAGAATCCGAAGCAGGCTCCAGGTTCCGAGCTGTCAGCACAGAGCCCAACGCGGGGCTCGAACTCACAAACCATAGGATCATGACCTGAGCTGAAGTCAGACACTTAACAGGACTGAGCCACCCAGGTGCCCTGGGGGCTGCAGTTTTACCGGGACTGAAGTCTGTCACCTTGGTGCAGAACACAGCCTTGTCTTTTCTGTCCCCAGTCCATAGAATGTGAGCACTGGAAACAGCAGTGTGTGGTGCGTGTGTCCTTGAAGAAAGGTGCTTAAAGAGCTTATACTTTAGGATCATATTTAGATTTGAATCTTCACCTTGCTGCTTCCTAACCCCTTGGGTAATATACCCGATATTTATAAGCCTTCATTTCCTCATCTGAACACTGGATGATATTTACCCCTTGGGCCTGTGGTGAGAACGTAAGCCTTTTTTGAGCGTGTCATAGGCTTAACCTCAGTTTTCTCATCTGTAAAATGGGGTTGTTGGGAGGGTCAAATGAGTTAATACATAAAAAGTACTCATAGTAAGAGTTCAATAAATGTTCATTTTTATTATTTCTTACAAGCCTTCTGTGTGCCAGGATACCTCACTACCTGAATTTGTTTGTCTATAAAATGAGTAGATTTACTTTACGGGGCTATGTAAAGATTATATAAACAAAGATGTGTGTTGTGTGCTTTGTCCATACAAGCTTTCAATAAATGGAAGCTGTTGCCATTACTCAGGTTAGTGTTGTGTGCGGGCTGGTTTCCGGTGTTGCTTTCTATCGTGGTAGAAGACTGGTCAGGTGTTCTAAAAATATGGACTGCTCGTACTTGTAGGATTTTCCCACGTGCTATGTCATTTAATGCTCACTCCCATCGCGGGGCTTTTGCATTGCCCAACTCCAGTGGGTGCCACGCTCATAGAATGCCACGTGATGGTGCCCCTCGGAGTTGTACAGCATGACGGTAGCATCCACCACAGAGGATTCCAGGCAAAGAAAGCCATATGAGTGATTGGAGTTCATCCAGATCCCCTGCCGGGCCCACTCTCTGTAGAACACCAGCCTACAATCGCCCAGGCAGCCATTGGGAACAAGGGCCTCCCATCCCCTTTGTTCATCCAAGTGGCTTAGGTGGCTTCCATTTTGTTTTGTTAAAATAGAGGATGAACTTGGGGCGCCTGGGTGGCGCAGTCGGTTAAGCGTCCGACTTCAGCCAGGTCACGATCTCGCGGTCCGTGAGTTCGAGCCCTGCGTCAGGCTCTGGGCTGATGGCTCAGAGCCTGGAGCCTGTTTCCGATTCTGTGTCTCCCTCTCTCTCTGCCCCTCCCCCGTTCATGCTCTGTCTCTCTCTGTCCCAAAAATAAATAAACGTTGAAAAAAAAATTTAAAAAAAAATACAGGATGAACTCTCCTCAAGAGAGTAAGGCTTGTGATAGCAAGCATCCACTCACTCCTTAACTGACGTGAGTGTGTGAGGCTTGGGAGATTCTGATGGAACAGTAAGGAATGGTCCGGATCATGGGGCCCTGATCACCTGTGTCTGGGAACCCTGGGCCCCTGATGTCACCACGGGGATACTAGGTCCCTAAGGAGAGAGAGGGCGCAAGGAAGGAGGTGGGAAATGGGGAAAGGAAGGCAGGTGGCACGAAAAGCCTGCCATCTGCTTCACAATATACCCATGCTTCCTCCCTACCTCCTACCAATCTTACAGAGCTTTGGAGGGTGGAGAGCGAGGGGTGTGGTAGGCCAGAACTAGGGAGAGAGCTTGAGCAGTGATTCAGAGAAGTTGCTGGAAGCCTCTAAAAAGCAAGCAAGCAAACAAAACAAACCCTCCAAAATCCAGCCAACAAAGATTGTTAAAGGGGGGCCTTAAAGTTTATCTAGGCCACCTCCTCCTTGCAAGTGCTCCTTGGTCGGGTACAGAGTAAGCACACACTCAAACGTCCGCAGACAGTGGCATACATCCAGAGGACAGCAACCTGGCCCCGTGGGAGCTGCAATGAGCTGAAGATCACATGCCTCACCCCACCCCGCTGCCCTCCCCAAGAGCAGCCAATGTTACTAGGAGGAAATTCAGTCCAGTGTTGCTGGATCTTTCTGATTTTCAGGAAGAGCCATAAACCTGAATTATTTATGGGAAATCTCTTGGTTTGATTAAAAAAAAATTTTTTTTGAGGGGTACCTGCGTGGCTCAGTCGGTTGAGTGTCCAACTTTGGCTCAGGTCATGATCTTGCAGTCATGAGTTTGAGCCCCGCGTCTGGCTCTGTGCTGACAGTTCAGAGCCTGGAGCCTGTTTTGGATTCTGTGTCTCCCTCTCTCTGTCCCTCCCCTGCTTGTGCTCTGTCTCTGTTTCAAAAGTAAATAAACGTTAAAATTTTTTTAAAAATTTTTGAGAGAAAGAGAGAGAGAGCAAGAGGAGGAGAGGGGAAGAGGGAGAGAGAAAGAATCCCAAGCAGGCTCCATGATCAGCGTGGAGCCTGACACAGAGCTCAATCCCATGACACTGGGATCATGACCTGAGCTGAAATCAAGAGTTAGACACTCAACCGACTGAGCCCCCCAGGTGCCCCAAATCTGTCAATTTTTAAATATTGGTCACTTTTCCAATATTAAAAAAAAGACTATGGCCTAGCTGGCTCAGTCAGTAGAGTATATGACTCTTGATCTCGGAGCTGTGGGTTCAAGCCCCATGTTGGGTATAGAGATTACTTACAAATAAAATCTTAAACAACTGTGGCCAAACCACATGTCTGTGACAGGATACAACTTGTAAACTGTCATTTGATGACATCTGAGTTACCCCTGACTCCTGTGACTCCTGTCTTTCATCCCAGGCAACAATTTGCCTTCTGTGCTTCTTTTCCCTCTAAGACCCTCGTGCTTGGAGCCAGCAAGCGCTATGATTAGAGCCCGAGCCGGGGTACTGGTCTGCAGGGAAGAGTGTGAGACGAGGTGTCAGAGAGCATGTGCCGTGTGCACTGAAGAAGACCTACGTCGTGCTCAGACTTCCGAATCCCCTGTGAGGAAGGGAAATAAGGGACTTTGAGCAGGTCTGTCTCTTCTCTGGGGCCCAGTTTCCATATTTGATGAGGGAGGAGTTCACTCACTGCACAGTGTCTAAAGACATTTCCAGCTTTGTCGTCTACACTCTGTTCTCTCATTGTCTACAATGGGGGACTGGGGAAATTAGGGTGGACCGTGTGATATTGTAGAGTCTTATTAATATTCCTTAAAGCCACCACTTAATGAGTCTTCTCTTCCTGTGTAACAGGTGCTGTGCTAAATACATGCGTTATCACATCTAATCCTCCCAAGTGCATTTTGAAATAGGTCTTTTCACGTGTGCAGAGATGGTCACCATAATTCTGTCCACCCTCACATGCATGTTCCTTTGCGACGTGACTGTGCCGCTTCTCTCACTGAGAAGCGCAACCTATTTCTCCACCCTCCAAACCTAGCTGGTCTTGTGATTTTTTCTGATGGATAGAATGTAATGGAAGTGATGTTCTCTCAAGATTAGGTTCCCAGGGGCCTTGCCGCTTCCGCTGGCTGCCATAAACTGCAATGCCAGGAAGCCTATCTACTCTAACGGAGCGTGAGAGGCCACTCGGAGAAAAGCTGAGGTTCCCCAGAAGACAACCAGCATCGGCTGCCAGGTACGTGAGTGAGGCCATCTTGGATCGCTCAGTCCCAGTTAGTCTCCAGAGGACAGCAACCACAGGAAGGACCCCAGGTGAGGCTGGCAGAAGAAATGCCCAGCTCAGTCCAGCCTAATTATAGAATCATGGGTAAATGGTTATCGTTTTAAGCTACTAGTGTTTTGAAGTAATGATTGCATTGAGACATAATTCACACCTCATAAAATCCACCCTTATAAAAAAGTATACAATTCAGTGGTTTCTAGTATCTTCACAAACCTGTTCATCTACTACTGCTATCTAATTTCAGAATATTTTCTTTTTAGATTTTTAAAAATATTTCTTTCTTATTTTTGAGAGAGAGAGAGAGAGGAAAAAAACATGAGTGGGGAGGGGCAGGAGGACAGGGGGGTGCAGAGGGTCTGAAACAGGCTCAGTGTTGACAGCAGAGAGCCAGATGCAGGGCTCAAACTCATGAACCGCGAGATCATGGCCCGAACCGAAGTTGGACGCTTAACCAACTGATCCACCCAGGCGCCCCCCCAGAATATTTTCATCACCCCAAAAGAAACCCATGACCCATTAGCAGTTCCTCCCCATCCCTCTGTCATCCACGCCAGCCCCAGGCAAACACTAATGTACTTTCTGTCTCTATAGACTTCCCTACTCTGGACACTTTATACGTATGAATGGAATCACACAGTACGTGGCCTTTTGTGACTGGCTTCTTTCACTTAGCATAATGTTCTCAAGGTTCATCATGTTGTAGCGTGTATTAGTACGTCACTCTTTTTTACTGCCAAATAACATTCGTTGTTTGAATACACCACGTTTTATTTATCTGTTTGTCAGCTGATGTGCATTTGTTTCCATTTTCGGTTGTTTTGAATAACGCGGCTATGAAAATTCATGCACAAGTTGTTATGAACTCATCAAACAAGTTTTTGGAAACATATGAACTATGTTTTCAGTTCTCTTGGTTGTATACCCAGGATTGGCATTTCCGAGTCATGTGGTAACCGTTAAGCATTTTGAGGAGCTGCCAGACTATTTTCCAAAGCAGCTGCACCACTTTGCAACGCCACCAGCAATGTGTGAGGATTTCAACCTCTTCACATCCTTGTCAGCACTTGTCATTGTCTGTCTTTTTTATTTTAGCCATTCCAGTGGGGGGTGAAGTGGTATCTATTGTGGTTTTGATTTGTGTTTCCCTGCTAACTAATGGCTTGAGCATCTTTTCATGTGTTTTTTGGCCATTTCCATGTATTCCTTGGAGTAATACCTATTCAAATCTTTGCCTATTTTTTAAATATAGATTTTTATTTATATTTGAGAGAGAGAGAGAGAGAGAGATAATTGACAGTGTGTGAGTGGGGAAGGGGCAGACATAGATGGAGACAGAATCTGAAGCAGGCTCCAGGCTCCCAGCTGTCAGCACAGAGCCCGATGTGGGTTCAAACTCACAAGTCGTGAGATCATGACCTGAGCCAAAGTCAGATGCTTAACTGACTGAGCCACCCAGGCTTCCGGAAATCTCTGCCTATTTCTAAATTAGGTGTCATTTTGCTGAGTTGTAAGGGTTCTTTACGTATTCTGATACAAACCCCTTATTAGATTTGTAAATATTTTCTCCCATTCTTGGGTTGTATTTTCGCTGTCTTGAAGCACAACACTTTTCATTTTCATGAAGTTCAGTTTATCTGTTTTTTTAAGCCACGGAATTTTGAGGTGGTGTGTGTGCAGCACTAGATAATGGATTCATATTTCCATTTTAAAGATGAGGAAACTAGAGCCCGGAGAGCCTAAGTTACACAGCAGATAGCAGATGGCCAGTCTGACTCTACACCTAATGCTCTTAACCAGTATAGATATTGCTATTTTTGACAAAAGTGCTGACAGAATGTTCTGGATTCAGAGTCATGAGGCTTGGGTCCCACTGTCCGGATCAAAGTGACAATGATGGCGGGTTATCTGAAGAATACGCAATCCATTGATTCCTTCACATGTTCTGGGCTGTCTACACTGATCCGTTAAGGTCCTCAGAAAGCACTGTCTTGGCTGCCTTAGAAATGTGCTTATGTGGAGTCATGCTTGGCATCACTCTCTCAGCTTTCATCAGGTTTATGAAACCTGCTTTGCATTACAGAGGGAAACTATTGAGGCTGTCGTGTCCTCTATCACTGACTATTCCCTCTATGCAGCTTTGAAGGCAAATTCCTTTCAAGCAGAAGTGTCGGGAAAAGGCACTTTTCTTCCTCTGAGGACTTGGTATGTTTTCTCCTCATGAGCAATAAGTATCATGATATATCTACGGTGTTTCCTTTCTCAGTTTGGCTGCCAGGAAGCTCAGAGTAAGGAAATAGGATATTTAGTCACCGAGACGGTTCTACAGATTGTCTGTCTTCACTTTAATTTTCTCTTTGATCCTGACCTTCCATCCTCCAACTGGTCGTTTAACAGATATTTACTGACAAGCTTATATGCATGAGGACTAAAATAGATAAGATCGTTGAAGCAGGATCGTGATGGCCCAGCCATATCCCCTTCGGCCCTATCAATATAGTACAGAACAGCCTGCCTTCCAATCGTGTGAGGGCTTTCTCTGACTGCTGGAGATGCTCTCCTCAAGCAGGCCTGACGAGCTGGAGAATTAACCTCCCACCCACCCCTGACAGCTGTCCTCAGCCAGCGATGAGAAAGAGTTGGCATATTAATACCCAGCAACCCCTGACCCTAAGGAGGTCTGACACGTGGAGCTGCGTGAGCCACAGCCTCTCCCAGATTCCCCCGCAGGCCGAGCTCTAGCTCTAGTTACCTCTGAGGTAACTGCCTTGAAAACACACCTTTCGTCGCTGTCCTACTTTCTGCTCCACGTTGCCAGTCCCCTACCGGTGCTCCCTGACGTCATCTGCAAAACAAATGCTTGTCTCAGGGTTTGCTTTGGCGGAACCCAAGCTAAGATAGTCTCTGGTGTCACGGAGCTTACATCCTATTAAGCGGATGACCAAATAATTATTTAACCACTGTAGCAAGTGCTCCAAGGAGATCCTCAGGGAGTGGGGCAGCAGTGATATGACAGGCAAGACCTGAAGGGTGGGTAGGAGGCAGTTGAAGGAAGGTGTGTGGGTGGGGAACAGTGTTCCTGACAGGTGTCGTAGCGTCTGCTAAGGCCTAGAGGTAAAAAGGAGCTTGGTGTATACCAGTAACTGAAGGAAGGTGTTGCAAAGTATATTTCCCCTTATCTTGATTAACATCATATTAATAGCGATTTTCTATTTTATGATGTATTTTTAAATCCTTTGAGGGATGAAGGTAGGTAGGTAAACAAACAAGTGAGCAAAAGGTAAATGGTCCATGCAAGTGGCCCCGGGCAAGTCACTTCACCTGCCCACGTCTCACATCCTTTCTGTCGAGTGGGGATGCACATTCTTCCTGCTCTATCTGTGCCATGGCTCTGTTGGGGGGAATCAGTGGGGCGGTGCATAGAAACAGCTTTCAGACATTGCAGAGCAGTGTCCAAATGTGACAGGTAGTTGTGAAAAGGACCCATGAAGAAATGCACATTCTTCTTATTAGCGAATAGGGTTACGTTCTTTGTTCTTCAACCATATATCTGGTGGATGTTTTACTATCTCAGTTCGTATACATGAAAAGCTCACCTGACCTCATGTGTCCATCTCTGAGTGGCAGCAGTGGGGAAGGAAAGACCAAGGGCTTTGGAATCGAATCAACTCGGCTTTGAATCCTGGCTCTGCTATTTACATCCCCTAATTAGTCAACACAAGGATGCTGTTACTTTTCGATAGCCCAGGGGAACTTCTTGGGTTAAAGGGATCGTCCTGGCTCTAGAGAGCTGCTGAATACAAGTTAGTTTCATATCTTCACACTCCAAGATCGGGGGAGTCCGGGTCTGGCTTTATACACAGATGCACGCCCTCTCTGCATGCAGCTCCAGGGTTCCCCGTGAACTCAGAAAATGCATTTGGATGATGATTCTGGAGAGGATGAGTCACAGCTTTGCGCCAGATGGCCTGGCTGTGGCACAAACACCGCCCCCACCCTTTCCTCACCTGGCCAGGGTGGAAAGGTTTCTGCTGGGTTTTCTGTCTTGGGGTTACTGACCTCCAGCTTCTACCAAATTAGCAGAAGTCCCCCACGCAGACGAGTTTCCATATCGCTGCCCTGAGCCCAGCGATGTAACAACCTGGTTCCTTATCTGTATCCCTCAACTCACCCCAAGCTCCTTGGGTTTGGGGCGGGGTCCTGCTCACCTTCTCACCTTTGATAGTTGCTAAATAATTATTTGTTCAGTGAATGAAGGTAGACACTGTTCTTGCTCACAAGGAGTATATAGACTGGCTGTCTATATAAATGGGAGGGTAATAACCATAGACTCAGTTCTCCACAATCTGTGAAAATCCCAATGTTTAGTACATTTTGTCTGTAGTTAATGGGGCTCATCTTGGGAACACCAATTTCCAGGCCATGCCTGGAGACGCAAGGGCTGGGACACGGCCTGGGGATGATCCTGTGAGGGATGGACAGTGTTCCTATCAATGAGAGGGAAGTATGTTCAGGCTGGAGCCTGTGGGTAAGGCTAATGCTGCCAGCCTATCATTCATTCCCCAGAGTTAGAGAGAAGTCATACAAGGGGCACACAGTCTCTTTGTAGGGTCCTCAGAAGACTTACAGCCTCCTTCTAGGGGCTCCAGGCATCCTTAGCTTTGCTCTGATTCTGGCTCCTCAGCCCTGGACTAAAAGTGGGCACTGACAGGTAGTCGCTGGTCTGAACACTGACCAGAGCCTATGAAGCATCCTGGCACAGTAGTTTCCCCTAACAGGCATAGCCTCCCCCAAATAATGGCCAAGTGAAACTTCCAGATCCTCTGTCTCAAGGAGTTTGATATTCAGACATACAGAGAGGATCAGCAGTTGGTAGCAGGTCATAGGACAGGCAGTAAGTCAAAGGTGAGGCAGCAGAAGCCAAGAGGTAGCCCAGTGCCCTCACACGTTAACCTGCACCTGTACCACCGGGGCATCTCCATAAATGCAGATTTGGATCTAGGAGGTCTGGGTGGGGCCTGAGGTTCTGCATCTCAGGTGATCCCGATGCTGCTGGGCCTCCAGACCGGAGCTTGAGTAGAGGACAACGGTTGTTAGTGACAAGACACCAGCAAGTAAGTGGCCATGAGGGCGATATGAGCAGGCTCCAGGGACGCCAGCTGCTGGAGGACATCAGGAAGGCTGAGCCCTAGAAGTACCATGGCTCGTGAGTGTCTTTCCTGTCCTCCTCCTATACCCCCTGCAGTCCTCCCTGGACTGTCCCTGTTCCTCACTTCCTGTGCAAACTGCAGGAACCCCACCACCTGCAGAACACCAGTGTTTCTGCTCCTTTTCACCTAAAAGGGCCTTGGCAGGAGTTCTCAGCCTGGCTGCACATTAGAATCACTTAGAAGAGTCCCCTTGAATTGTATCTAATTGGTTGGTCTGGGGTGGAGCCTGGGTGTGATGATTTATAAAATTCTGCCACTGATTCCAATGTGCAGGCAGGGCTGTGAACCGTTGGCCTCATCAGCATTTCTCAAACTCTGACATGAATATAAATCAGCTAGAGATCTTGTTAAAAATAGAGATTTTCATCTAGTAGGTCTGAGTGGGGCTTGAAAGTCTGCATTTTTGATGCTGCAGGTCTGAGGACCATACTTTCAGCGGAAATAGCAGTTTCCTTAAGAATTAAACAAGAAAAGATGCAGGTTGACCACCTCTGATCTAATCCCCAAGCCTAACCCGAAGCACAAAGCAAGACTCTACTGCATTGGCTACCACGGGCACATTTGATCTCAAGGGGCTACATTTTTTTTTAAATGTTTATTTTTGGGAGAGAGGGAGACAGAGTGTGAGCATGGGAGGGGCAAAGAGAGAGGGAGACACAGAATCTGAAGCAGGCTCCAGGCTCCCAAGCTGTCAGCACAGAGCCCGACCGGGGCTTGAATTCGTGAATCTCAAACCGCGAGACCATGGCCTAAGCCGAAGTCGGACGCTCAACTGACTGAGCCACCCAGGCGCCCCGTGATCTCAAAGGGTTATACTCAGCCTGTCTACACCACAGGCATTGAGGATGGGTGGAGATCTGGGGACACACGGTTCCCAGCCTTGGCTACACTGGGCTTGAGGGCTGAAAGCTTGGTACTTGTGAGTTCCCCTTGTGACCTGGCTGGCCAGGCACCAGAACAAGCACTCCTACTCACCACACTGGGTTGTTTTCCCTCCTTTCCTGAGTGGGAGGGTAGATAAGCTGAGTTCCAGCACCAGGTGTTTGCCCCAGCCTGCTCCTTCCTGCTCTCCCCTCCGTCCCCACTGCAGGGCCGCACCTACTCACTCCGATTTATTGGTGCCCTGCCAGCCGTCTTCTCTCACTTTTGTAGCCCAGGTGTCAGGGCCAACATAGGGGTGGGGAGACATGCTGGAGTGGCTCCCTGCCTGCCTGGAACTCGACTGACCTGACCGGAAGGTAGACTGCACCACCACCTTCTCCTTGACCATATAGAGCTGCTGCCAAAGCGGCCTCTGGGCGGGAGGGAGGAAACGAAGCGGAGGATACCCCTTCCTATGTCTTCCCACTGCCTGTGAAATGCCGTTGCCCAGCTGGTGCCCCACAGCGTTGCTTCTCAGCCCCGGCTGCGCATCAGAACTACCTGGGGAGGCCCAGGCCCCTCCCCAGACCAACTAAATAAGAATCCCTGGTAGTGGGACCCCAGTATGGGTCGTTTGTAACACTTACCAGGTGCTTCCAGTGTGCCACCAAGTGAGTGATGATTTAGCAGCCCACAGGGTAGAAAATAACTCTTTGATCAGAGAAAGGACAATGACGTGATGTCCACAGCTGCCTGCTCTGGCTTTTCTCCATCTTTCAATTCACTCCCAGACCCTATACTCCAGAATATGATAAGGACAACTTCATTTGGACTTGAATCCTGGGGGAGCAGTGGGGGGGTAGGGAAGATCATCAACATTCTATCTCATTTAACCTACAACTCCACGCAAGGGTGTTATTTTATCTACATTTTACAGTTGAGGAAACTGAGGCTTAGAGAGGCTGAGTGATTATACAAGGTCACACAGTAAGAGATGGGGCCGGGTTTCGGGCCCAGGTTTCCTGTTCTATGGGCGTGTGAGTTAGTCACAGTTGTGGGTATATAAACCAGGCTAACACGGGCCAAAATATGAACCCAAGTTATAAACTGATGCGAGTAGGTAGGTAGCACCCAGCCAGCAATAGCCGAGCTGACATTTATATTTAAGTACAAAACTCCAGGTCATGAAGGGGACTGTGTTACTCACTACTTCTCTTTTCTATTTTCCAACCCCGCGACTCCCTTCTCTGTGGAATCTTCCAGAGCTCTACTACCTCTCTGCTCATTGTCTGTATCAGTGGTTCCCCAAACTAACATCAGCTTTTTAAAATTCAGATCACTGCATTCCAAATCAGAACTATGGGGAGTCTCTAGAAAAGTGGTCTGAAAATCTACATTTTTAACAAGCCATGTGGGGGAATCCACAAGTACATATTTGGCAAACCAGCGATAAAGCCCCTTGCTGCTCAAAAACGTGGCCTGTGGACCAACAACACCGGTACCAACTGGGAGCTTGATAGAAGTGTAGCATCTTGGGTGGAACCCCTAGCCGACTACATTAGACTGTGCATTTTAATAAGATGCCCGGGGCGAGGGGTTTGCATACACTTGAAAATCTGAGAAGCATGGCTCTGTCCAACCTGTTAGATACAAAGAGTGCCCACACATCAGCAGCATGAGCGTCTCCCAGGAAACTTGTCGAAACCAAATTCTCGGGCCCCACCCTTGACCCTTGAGTCAGGTAGTGTAGGAGAGGAGGCCAGGAAGCTGCATTTTAGCAAGCCCTCTCGGTGGTCCCATGTGAACTCAGGTTTGAGAGCCACTGCCTAGACCAGATTACAGAGCGCTTTCTCAGTCGGGAGCCTCTTTGATGCGGGCAATCGTTGCCCTACGCTGGGCCCCAGGATGATCAAGGAGAGCTGGGCTCGGAAGAGCCTTGAAAGCTGTCGTGCCACAGGAGGCTGAAGGGCAAGGCCTGCTCCTCCCCGACCCCCTCTGTGAGAGCAGCTTTGAGGTGCCAAGTCAGTCCTAGTCTTCAGTCTGGGGCTCCCATGTGGGCCCCTCTCTTTGCTTCCTCTATATATTCATTCGCTATTCCCGCGCCTGCCCCAGGACCCAGCTCTCCACACAACACAGCCACTCCCCGGAGCTTCCTCTGTTCTTGTAAAGAATGCATTGGTCAGCACGCATGGAGCTCACATTTCCCCAGTGATGTCGTGCTATGGACCCCTTTTCTGCACCTTACTTGTGTCACTCAGCATGGTACTTGAAGGTCTCCCTCCATCGGGTATTGTGCACCGAGTCTGTTGCTTCTACGTCCCGCCGTGTCTCTGGGCTGTGCCCAGCTTCCCTGGTGCCCACCCATGACGTGTCCAGGTGGTTTCCAACACTTCAGTGCCACCAAGAATGCTGTGACAGACATCCTCCTCTGTGTCTCCCTGAGGACCAGTGTGAGCTCTCCCTAATTTATAGGTGGAAAAACTTGAAATTCTTCTAGCCTACGTGACTTGCCCAGAAAGTACAACGTGGTGGTTAAGAACATGGCTTTGCAGCCAGAGAAAGACAGATATCATATGATTTCACTCAGATGTGGAATTTGAGAAACTTAGCAGATGATCATAGAGGAAGGAAAGGAGAAATAAGATAAAAACAGAGAAGGAGGCAAACCATAAGAGACTCCGAAATACAGAGAACAGGGCACCTGTGTGGCTCAGTTAAGCGTCCGACTTTGGCTCAGGTCATGATCTCATGGCTTGTGAGTTTGAGCCCCGCATAGGGCTCTGTGCTGACAGCTCAGAGCCAGGAGCCTGTTTCAGATTCTGTCTCCCTCTCTCTCTGACCACCAGCCCCCACTCACACTTTGTCTCTCTCCCTCCCTCAAGTATAAGTAAACATTAAAAACATTTTAATACAAAGAACAGAGGGTTGACGGGGTGGGAGGGTGGGGAAAATGGGTGATGGGCATTAAGGAGGGCACTTGTGATGAGCACTGGGTGTTGTATGTAAATGACAAATCGTGGGATTCTACTCCTGAGTATCACACTGTATGTTATCTAACTTGAGAATAACAAAACAAAAAAACAGAAAGAACATGACTTTGGTGTCAGACACACCTGGTCAGATAACCTGGCCCCAGTCCCTCCGCCTTTCTGTTTCTCAGTTTACACATCTGTAAAATGGAAATATTAATGGTATCCAGCTTATGGGTTCATTAGGAAGATTAAGTGAATGAAAACCACTTAGCAGGGTTCCTAGCACATAGTAAGTGCTCAGATAAAAGTTCACCGTAATTTTACCTTTCTTTCCAGAGTCTGCCTTTTGACCTTTTACACTGACTTTTTTCTCTGTCTTGGTCCTGCATTATTACTAACTTCCTGGCATGCCCCTTTTCAAAATGACCTCCAGCAGTGACCCCGGAGGTACTCAGAAAAAGCCTGTGGCCTGGATGGGGGTGATGAGCAAAGGCCAGGGCTGGTCTAGAGGTTTCGGCGCACGAAGGGCGCGCAGGACCAGCCCAAGTTGGGACAGGCTTGTGCAAAGCCCTGGGGTGGGTGGCGCTTGGCACACTCCAGCAGAAGGCAGAGGGACTGGGGTCTCCAGAGTTCTCCCAACCCTGGTGGGAAAGCAGAGCAGGACTCGCACAGAGTAGGTGCTTAATATACGGCCGTTCTTTTATAAGTTGAATTTTGGCCTGGTTTTAAAGCGCTGACAGTAGGAGAGTCCTGTCACCCTGGAGGGACAGTAGGGGCTTGTTGCCTCAGTTTGCAGAGGATCCCTTGTATGTCCTGAGAGGGGCCAGAAGAGACACCCAGCACCTGAACTGCAGAGGGTAGAGGAGAGGCTGGGGGCCAAGGCCCAGACCGCACAGGCTGTAGGGAGCAGCTGGGACCAGCAGAGGGCGCCACACACCTCTAGACAGAGCCGATGGCTGTCGTTAGAACGGGGCAAGGGGAGGGAAGTATGGGGCGGGGAGACCAACCGTCCAGGTTTGCCAGGGACCGGGAGGCGTCCCAGTCCGGGGAGACCGAGACAAACTGAGCCGAGGTGGTCACCCTGGCTTGAAGCAGTGACCACTGAAGTGGTGCGCACGCGATGTCAGTGCACGTCGCACACGTGGCACAAAATGTGCCCACGCTCACAGCGCAGGCGCGCCAACACCTACCAGGCATTGCACACCAGAAGCATAACACACACAACACACTTGCACACACACACACGTACACGTCGCCCAACGCCTTTCTAACCTACGTGCACCACACGCACACACAACGCCCGTGCACTTCGCACTGCACAAATAGCACACACAGCACACCTACCCGTGTACAACTCTAACAAGGCGTTTATACCACACATGCGAGTCGCACACTCACACAGGCACATCAAACACACGTAGCCCGGGCACAACACAACATACATGCACACACGTCCCGCAAAAACGCATACACAACAAAAGCCAAATCACAAGACACGTGCGCACGTCACACCGGGGCGAAACATACGCAATCACGCGTGTACCACACACGCCACTGCACCTATCAATGTGCACACGCGCATAAGGACACGGACACATCCACACACATGTGCACGTGTGATTACATGTGCACAACTCACACCGCAACGCACGCGGGCACTAGGCACGCGGGCACCACGTAATCCACGACGCGCACGTACTACACGCAGCACACGTACGTAGCATCCATTCGCCACACACGATACAGTGCGTGTTCGACACACTCACGCACAACTATATGCAACGTACCCACAGAACTTCATAGTCACAACGCACTTGCATAATGCAGAGACACACATACACGCCTCTGGGTGGCCAGAGACCCTCTTGTTTGAGGCAATGCTTCTTATTAGCAAAATGAAGATACTCATTTTTGTCTTAGGCCAAAGAGAAAGATGTATCCAAAGACTTTGAGAACAGTACGTTCACTCATTCGGCAATCACTCGCTTCCTGTGCGTGGCAGGGACCCCGGCATCGATCAAACCAATACATCAGCGACCGTTTAGCTTTGGTTGTAGTGAGGGTTATGAATTAAAACTGCTGAGAGCACCAAATTGCAGTGGGGTGGGCCTGGCTGGGTCTGCAAGTTTCCTGAAAAGAGCTGTTGAAGCCAAGACCTGAAGTTGGAGCAGCAGGGTTGGGGTGAGTATGAGAGAGGCGCCCACGCACACCATCTGAGAAGCCGGTCTCGGGTGCTGACCTGCATTTGCGTGACCCCGAGGGTGACTGCCAAGCGGCCAGACCGACAGGAACCCCACCAGGGATCAGAGGAGTACACTGTCTTGCTCTTGACTGCGGCTCTAGATGGATCCACTCACTCGGAAGGTCTGAACGTGTGTTTGCTTCGTGAGAAGCACTCTGGGCTCTAGGAAGAGCAGTGGCTTACAGGGAAGGGTTTTCCCAGAGCTAACCAGTCGCACCGGCCACGGATGCCAGACTGGGGCCCTCCTCTGCAGCCAGCCACAGTAAGGGAGGGGGAGGACAGGGGATGCACAAGGGGAGCTCAGCATCTCCCTGGGTATAGCCTGGATGCACTCTCCAGCTTGGCTTCTGGGGGTGGGGCTACCCCAACAGGTCGGGCTGCAGCAGCACCGCATTCTAGCTCCTGCGCACTGGGACTGTCCCCTTAAGTCTAATGGGGTGGCAGTTCAGGCACACTGGAGTTTCTTCCTTCCTGGATTCAAATCCCTGCCTTGGCACCTGCTAGCTGTGTGACGGTGGGCAAGTTACTCAGCCTCTCTGTGCCTTGTTTTCATACCTGTAAAATAAGCTTGATGGTAATAATAGCACTCATCTTGTAAGGACTGATAGACGAACAGCTCTTAGATTAAAATCAGGCACATGGAAGGAGTCACGTAAATGTTAGCTGCGATTGTTACTTTGACCCGAAACGAAAGCAAACCCTAACAACAATCATAATATCAAAACGTCCTGGAGGCGGGGTGTTAGAACTGGAAGGTGGGTTGGAGAACATCTGCCCCAAGCTCCTGTGTGGTATATGGATAAAGCTGTTTGACCTGATAGTCCTGAGACAGAAGGACTAGAACCAGGATGGGGAAGGGAAGAACCAGTAAGAGCTCCCCTTTTCCTCACCTGCAGGGCTGGTTAAATCAGAGTGTCTCACTCAGTGGGTCTGGGATGCGGTCTGAGACTCTGCGTTTCTAACAAGTCCCCAGGTTATGCTGCTGCGGCTGGTCCAAGGACCACACCTTGGGAACTGCTGCCCTAAGGACAGCCGGTGGCAGAAAGTTGGCATTCCTGGGTCTGTTGATGACGCCTCAGTACCTGGGGGAAGGGGAAGCCAGGGCCTTACTTACAGTGGATGCCGTACCTCGGGCAGCGCCCTCTGCAGGGGGATGCGGGCACTGAGCGCCTCCTCCAGGCTGAGTGGGGTCAGCTCATCTTCAGATACCTCCCCATCTTCCTCCTCGGCCCCCCAGTCCCTCTCTGGGGCCTCCTCATCCTGCCTTCTGCTCGGCTGTCTGATGAGCCGGTAGCTGCCACCTTTCCTGCCCTGGGTCTTGTTCCTTCTGGCCCTGGGTGAGGCCACGGCCACCAGGAGCTGATCCTCCCGCAGTGAGATAAAGGGGGGCAGGCCCTCCAGGGGGCTGTACTCTTGGCCCTCATCCTCGGCCTCCAGCACCCATTCCTGGGATTCCCCGAAGTTCAGGCGATACCCAGCACCTGGGCTGTGTTGGGTGGCCAGGACTGTGACCGCGTGGTGCGGGGCGTGCGGGGGAGGGTGCAGCATGGCCACCATCAGCAGCACGCATCCCAGCATCAGTAAGAGCAGCAGGAATTGCAGTCTGCACGGCCCATGCCTGCATCGCTTCCTTAGGAGCATGTTGCTGGAACTTGCCATATGCAACAGGTCATATTCAAGTTCGCGTCCTCCTCCTGCTCCAGGTTCCTTCGGGCTTGCAGGAGAACCTGGCTTCCTAGTTCCACCTGGAAGTTTTTTGCTGGTCACTTAACCTGCTCCTTTTTTTCCCATCTGACATTTGCCAACAGCATGTGTAAGACTGACTTCCACTTATAATCAGAAAGCCACGGGACCTCTCTGAGTGGATTTCTGTATTGCCTTCTGAGAGCCCATTCACAGGGACTTCAAATTGAATTGTTTGGCCCCTTTTACCCCCTTTTTCTCCTAAGGAAAAAAAAAAACGATTATTCCATTCTGCTCAGGTGTTTAGTCCCACGTGTTTCGTCTCCCCCCTTGCATGAATGGTCAGGTTGCTAGGCGATGTCTGGAGAGGCAGCTGGTGGGTCCTCAGTCCAGCAGCGCTGACAGTGGTCCTCCTTTGGACGCTTCAAGTCAGGTCAGATCAACAGATGTGAAGCCGGCAGGCAGCGCCTGATTTCCTTTCACACATAGCTCTGCGCTCAGCTGAGAGCCCTCTGCCAGACGCAGCCCCGGCCAAGCCAAGCCTCGCTCCTGGTCCTAATGCCCTCACTGTTCCTGGGCTTTGCACGATCCCGCAGCGCACAGCTCCGGGGCAAAATATAAACCGTCACTGCTAGGACCAAACCCAAACAGGAACATCCCAGAAGTTCAGATCTGAATCTCGTTCATAGTTCATAGGAAGACTTCTTTCCCCCACCCACAGGGGAAGGAAATAGTAGTCCCTCCTGGTTTCAGAAAGCCTGTGCCTGTGGCATAGATGCAAACAGCTAACTGTTTGTACCTTCAGCCTCCCACAGGCGATGTGTGAAGTTAGGCTGGACTCTCCCTCCTTGCTGAGGACCACTGTCCTTGTCCCTCTGAAAATGACGGAAGCTGGGGGCGGGGGGGGGGGGAGACGCTCCTGTATGCCCCTCCTGCCACCAAAGCATCTGAAGGCACTGGCCACTAAGCAGGGGCATCTGGTGAGGAATGTTCCTTCAGTTGTAAAACCTCCTTCATCCAACCAACAGATGTTGACGTGCACCTACTGTGTGCCAAAACTATTCTGGGACTGGGAGTCCAGCAATGAATAAAGCACCAAAATTTGTGCCTCATGGCGTTTACCTTCTAGTGGGAGAGGCAGACAGAGAATTAATTTAGAAAGGCAGGGGGTCAGGGATGATACGGGTGAAGGAGAAAAGTAAAGCAGGGAAAGGGGCTGGAGAGCATGAGCTGGGGACTGACAGGGGACACTGAGTGGGGAGGGGAGGTTTCACAGAAGAGTTAGCATCTGTGTGAGAAGGAAGGGCAGGCAGTGATGTGAGGATGAGCATTTGGGGCAGGGGGCATAGCAAATGTGAAGGTCCTGCGGCAAGCACGTGCCAGGCCTTTGGAGGAGCAGCGAGAACCAGTGTGGCAGGAGCAGAATGAGGAGGGCAGAGTGGGATGGAAAACAGGACGAAAGAGGTAAGGTGGGGGCAGGAGGTGAGGGGGGATCCTACGGGACATCGGAGTGCATTGTAGGAATTTTGGCTTCTCTTCTTTCCTCTGAGTAAGATGTGAGCCCTTGGTGGGTTGTGAGCGGAGGACAGACACAATTGACTCAGATTTAAATGGGATCACTCTGGCTGCTGTGTTGGAATCAGACTGGGGGAGCAAAGGGAGTCAAGTCAGGCTAACATTATTGCAGCGAGAAACGATGAGGGTGTGGACCAAAGTGGCATCAGTGGAGGAGGTGTGGAGTAGGCAACTACTAGACATATTTTTTTAATGTTTATTTATTTGTTTATTTTGAAAGAGAGAGAGAGGGAGGGAGAGTGGGAGAGGGGCAGAGAGAGGGGGAGAGAGGGGGAGGGGCAGAGAGACAGAGAGAGGGAGAGAGAGTGGGAGAGGGGCAGAGAGAGAGAGAGAGAGAGAGAGAGAATCCCAAGCAGGCTCTGAACCGTCAGCAC
Source organism: Prionailurus bengalensis (assembly GCF_016509475.1). Taxonomy (NCBI): domain Eukaryota; kingdom Metazoa; phylum Chordata; class Mammalia; order Carnivora; family Felidae; genus Prionailurus; species Prionailurus bengalensis. Next base: position 134,347,122 of record NC_057350.1, on the reverse strand, counting down.
AGAGCCTGACCCGGGGCTTGATCCTGCAAATCAAGAGATCATGACGTGATTTGAAATCGAGTCAGATGCTCAACCAACTGGGCCACCCAGGCGCCCCGGCTTCTGGGTATATTTTCAGGAAGAACCTACAGCAGTTGCTGATGAACTGATATCCAGTGTCAGAGAAAGAAAGGAGTCAAGGATGATTTTCAAGCTTTCAAGTCTGGTAGTTGGAAGAGTAGGGTTGCCATCGGCCGAGATGTGGGAGACCAGGATTTGGTAGAAGGGGATGAATGGCAGTGGCTCCTTGGGCCATGTGAAGTTTGAGATGTCTTCTAGACAGTCAAGGGGACACGGAGAGTAGGCAGTGGGACATGCAATAGCTGGAGGTGAAGGGAGAGGTCTGGCTTGCAGGTGGTAAAACTTCACAGGGATGATGTCTGAAGCCATGAGATCCAAGGTCACGGAGCGCGAGACGTAGATGGGAGACAGAATGGACGCCAGCATGCTCAGAGTTCCTGAGCTTCTGGCCCGAATAGCTGATCAAGGGTGACTAACTCCGCATTTCTTCTGATGACTGCAGAACGGCCCAGCCTTCCCAGTAATCAGGAGTGGAGTGGGGGGAGGAACGCCACTGGGGAATTCCTGAAATGAATTGCTCGCTGTTTCTGTTTTGATTTTGATCTTGGAATGTGAGCTTAAACATCTCATGGAAAAAAAATGCTTTTCCTTTTGATTCTGTTGCTTCTTCTAGAGCGTGTGTGAGTGTGTGTGAGTGTGTGTTTCCCCTGAAGCCTTTCAGAGTCAGAGGTGACATGGTGGGTTATATGTGATTGTTCCTAATAGGCTAGCATAGTGTCCCGATGGACAGTTGTTAGGAATTGCTAGATTGGACCGTGCTTTCCGAATCCCACATCAGGGTAGGCTGGGGTGAGAGTTGTATGGCTTTCAGGTTCAAGACACAGGCACTCTGGAAGATGTAATTTAGAATTTCTGGTACATTTTGAGGTTCACAAGGATGATTCCAGGGGACTTTCAGAGAACAAGGTATGCGCAGTCTCCAGCCTCAGGGCAGAACACCCTCCCCTACCCTCTCCGGCAACATTGGTTTCAAACTCGTCAGCCACATCATGCCTCCTCAAGGCCTTTACCTGGCCCATCCTTTGCTTGACTGCCTTTTCCCCAGAAACCAGCCACAAGGCTCATTTACTCGCTTTTGTGTTTTTTCCCCACCGTTTCACAGCGGAAGCCCTCCATCTTACCCATGGTGTTCTCCTCTTGCCTTGCTTTCTTTGAGAGTCTCTGGAGCTCTTCCCAACAATTGATAAGTAAGACACTTGGCTCTTTGTTGTCTGTGCCCCCATCCCACCTCCATAAGAGGTGGGCTCCACAAGGAGAGCTGTTCTATCAGTTTGTTCACTGCTGTTTCCCCAGAGACTGCACCTGTATCTGGCAGAGCATAAGCACTTAATAAATATTTGTCGAATGAATATAGGGACGATGCTGTAGCTATTCTGATTCAACTCAAGTTAGGTCTGTGTGTCCTCTGAGACTCCGGGATATGGATCAGCCCTAAAAGGGTTCCACACAGCCCATAATCATGGGGTGATACTTTCAGTCTGCCCAGAAGGAAATAAAATTCCCATGTACATCCCCCCGTGGACAGAGCCACCCCAAGTAGAGGGAGCAGCAGGCCTTCCTGGCCCATCCCAGCCCCTGGCTCACAGGGGTGTTACTTTGCTGCTTGTACCAGCTGGAGCCCCCCCTTAGCACCCAGATATCAGCCATGCATCTTCAGTCTACAACCCTGGCACTTAGCTTCTGTCTTCATGCAGCTGGAATTTTCTTCTCTGGGTCTTCCACTCAAAACAAAAGCAAGCAAGCCATGGATCTCCAAACACAACATAAAGTCCTTTTAGTCTCCACCTTATTCCTCTCAGCCTGGTTGGCTTGGTCGGAAGAGCATGTAACTCTTGATCTGATCTGGGGGTCGTGTGTTCAAGCCCCCACTGGGTGTGGTGACTACTAAAATAATAAATAGGGATGCCTGGGTGGTTCTGTTGGTTGAGTGTCCGACTTCGGCTCAGCTCATGATCTCACGGTTCACAGGTTCAAGCCCTATGTCAGGCTCTGTGCTGACAGCTCAGAGCCTGGAGCCTGCTTCGGATTCTGTGTCTCCCTCTCTCTCTCTGCCCTTCCCCCACTTATGCTCTGTCTCTCAAAAATAAGTAAAATAAAACATTAAAAATTGAAATAATAAATAAATAAACTTAAAAAAAAGAGAAAGAAATGGGACTTCCCTTAGAGACATCCCTTCTGTCACTTCCCAGAGCCTCAGGGGCTACCCTGCCCCTGTCCAGGTCTAATTAGAGGAGGAAGGACTGGACACAGTCCCATAGCCCCTGTCCCCCGTTATCTCTCTCTTCTCTTTCTCACCTGTATTCCTATTACGGGTTGAACTGTGTCCCCTCAAAAGAGGTTGAAGTCCTATACATGGGTACCTGGGAATACGACCTTATTTGGAAACAGGGTCTTTGCAGATGATCAAGTACGATGAGGTCATGAAGGTGAAGCCCAATTCACCATTACTGATGTCCTTATGCAAGGAGAGGTTTGGACAGAGGCGCACACAGGGTGAAGATGTGAAGAGGAAGGCAGAGATCAGAGTGGTGCACCGAGGGACGCCAAAGATTGCCGGCGAGCCACCAGCAGCTGGGGGAGGGGCATGGGACAGGGTCCCCCTCACAGCCCCAGAGAGAACCAAGTCTCCGACACCTCGATTTCCGACTTCAGCCTCCAGACTGTGAGACAATGGATGTCTGTCGTTTAAGCACCACCCGGTCTGTGGTGCTTTGCTACACCAGCCCCGGAAACTAATAGTTCCTTTTGCCCGCCCACCTTTTCCTTCCCTCAGCTCTCCCTCTCCCTGGCTTTTCTCATAGGACACAGCACCTTTACTGTAGAAAAGACTGCTATTTGCCTAGAAAAAAGTTGAGCTTTCAATTCAGTTTCGTAGCAGGTTAAAGTGCCTGAACAAGTCAGAGACTGAGAGGTTCACAGTGGGCATCCGCTAGTAAATAAACACTGTGCCTTGTAACAGGGGACCTGGCCCAGGTGATTCAAGATGTCATCACCAGGGTATGTCTGGTCACCATTCGGGTTCCCATCTGAACCTGAGGTGAAGAGAAGTGCAAGAAACAGGATGAGAAGATAGTTCCCCAAGGTGCGTCCTCTGCTTTACCTCGTTATGACACATGGTGATGGCTGTTTGCTTTTTTGGCCCCCCTGTTACCGGTCCCTCCATCTTCGTCTCTCCCACAAGCAGCACGGTGCCCGCTCAGCAACACGTGTCAAGTTCATGGCTCTTGAAGATGAGACCTGGTGTACACCGAACGCCTCGTTGAGAATAAGGTGACAGCCTGGGACGGGTCCCAATGTTCAGCCTAAGAGAGGGGAGAAAAGAAGTGGGAGGCCATGCCAGCCCCACCTGCCCCCTTCCCTCAGACCACCTCACAGAACCGGGCCTGAGGTGGCCAACCCCACCGCACTCCTGGTTCTCTGCTATAACCCATTTGGCTTGGCTTTCCTTGTGCATGGATTGTACTGGAAAAGAGCATCACCAGTGGTTAGGTTGTGTGTCAATGCCACCATGACAAGCGCTGACAGAGAGCAGGTTTACACAGGGCTACCTCAAGGGAGGAGTGGCATCCTTGATGTCTGTAAGCCACCCCTCTGTGCCCAACCACCACCAGCAGGGTCATCTTCAAACGCAAGAGTGACCAAGAATATTAGACCCCTCTTAGGCCCTTCTCAGACACACTGAGCTAGAGTTGATGTGGGTGGGCCAGGCATCTGTGTTTTAACAAGCCTTCCAGATGCTTCTGATGTCAGCTAAGGATGGAGAGTTCTCTCACAAAGAATGTATCTCCCTCAGGGCACCTGGGAAGCTTGGTCAGTTAAGCATCCAACTCTTGACTTCGGCTCAGGTCATGATCTCACGGTGTGAGTTCGAGCCCCATGTCAGGCTCTGCGCTCTCAGCTTGGGATTCTGTCTCCCTCCCTCACTGCCCCCCCACCCCCGCTTGCTTGTTCTCTCTCTCAAAAAAAAAGTTTCTTCCTCAATGTATATAATTGTCAAAGCACTATGCTGTTTACCTAAAGCGAATATAATATTATGTCATTCTACTTCAATTCAAATAAAAAATTCTTAAAAATAAAGAATACATCTCCCTTAACATGACAAAGAAGAAATCCAAACTCAGGTTGCTTCTCTCTTTCTCCCTGGCCTGGGACATATGCTTCTTGGGCATGAAGGGGAAGTAAGGGAGCTCAGTTTTGTGCGTACAAATCCCAGGTCACAGACTCAGATGTGCAAGGACACATTCTCCTCGGTGTGGGTTCATGAGTTTATTTACAACAAAAATAAAAACACCCGTCCAGCCTTTACACATAAACCAGTCTCAGAAAGTTCACGTTTTTTTCATCCCCTTCCTCTCCCCAGGGCAGGGTCTAGGTTGTGGGTGCTACACAGGGCCCAGGCATTGAGAGGGAGCACGCCTGTCCTCGTCATTGTCATTTATCTATGCCAGAGTCCCCTGAAAGGGCCCTGTTCCCATCTGGCCTCTAGAAACTTCCCTACAGAGGTTCTGCTGAATCCACTTGTTCTCCAAACACAAGGCTTCCTTGGGTCACAGTCTTCCCAAGGCCCAGCCACACCACTCTTTTTGGGGGGCCCGGGGAACTCTCTGAGACTGCCTCACACCCACCAGCCTAAACCTATGTAAGAATTTTCTCCTGCTCTCCCGCTCCTGCTCTGTGCTGGTCGAAGAGGATTCTGGGAAATTACCATCACCCCGAACGGTACCTGAGCATGGGGACACTGGTCCTCTCTATCTGGGGCTTCTGTCATTTACCTCCGCATGTACTTTCTGCCTTGAGAATTGGCTTAGAGGAGGGGCTTAGGGCACTTTTCCGGAACCCATCAGGATCCAAGGTCTCTTTGCTTTCCCTTCCCTTCAATATTTCCTCTCCTGGCCTAGTGGATTCAAACAAACAAACAAACAAACTATATATATATATATATATATATATATATATATATATAATTTTATTTTTAATTCCCCAAGAGATTTTAGCAGCCATGGTTGATTGACTACACTAGACCCACTTGGCCTTGCTCTGAGTTCAACCACAGCTGCAGATGGACATTAGCTGTTCGTGCAGAGAGCTTACCACAGTGCCCACATCTCCCTGCCCATCTGAGAGTCTCTCCAACATCAGGGAGCTTGCTCACCCTTCATGCAGAGTGAGGCAGGAAAGTTAGGGATTTAACTACCGGAGCAATTTCCGTCATTAAGGAAAGGAAATTGGTGGATAATACTGAATAAGCTCAGAGAAACTATTCTGAGATACGACTTCCACAATTCATTAGAGAATTCCTAGCAGGATTGAGGTCCCAGTTGTCCCCAGTGGCAGTCTGCTTATCAATACGCCCTTTGTCCGTGTTCTCCCTTCTTTGTCTCATTCTCGCCATCCCCTTGCTTGGACTTCCTGTTTCTCTCCCCCCATAAACTACCTACATCCAAGTTCTTTTAGCGGAATCCAAACTAAGAAAGAGATGCCAACCAGCATAAAGACTTTATTTATTTTCTTCCTGGTTGCAGAGGAAAGTAATTGCTGAAAGGAACAACTTCCTATAGTATTCTGCAAGATTATTTCTGTTCATTTTATGTAAGTCTAACTATGACACATTTCCTGATCTGAAGTCTGTGCAATAAAATGGATACCTATGTAATCAGCACTTTATTATATCTGAAGTCCTTAAAAGAGTGAAACATTCTTCAGCATATTCTATATTATGCCTGGAAAAATATGTTGAAGGGTAAAGGCCATGCCTGATATTGTAAAGTCAGACTGTCTTAAAAAAAAAAAAAAAACAACTAATTTTTTAGTTTAGATATACTAATTACATTAACTAATCCCAGTGACCCTAACAGTCCTTTGGAATTCATTCTAATCACCCAATTCCACTAAAAAAAGTTTTTAAAAAAGATCCCGTTATTTTGTTTTCAGGTCATGATTATGTATTTCTTTTAAAGCAACAACTGTTCTCCTAAGTATTCAGAAAATTCCCCCTGCTGCTCGGCAGGCTGCTCAGTGATACCAGCCAGGGGCAGACAGGGAGGGAGATCACAAACACTAAGCTTATCCCCTGTGGATCCATCCGGATAGGTGGGGGAGTGGCAGCACTGACTCTGCCTGCCTGGGGAAGCCTAGACTTGGGCAATGGCCATGACCCAAATCAACATCGTGCTGAGCCCAGAAACAAGACTTCAGACAGCTCCTGCCAGCTCCCAGCAGCAATGTACCAGGCAAGTGACTCCATACAAATTCAGTTGGTGTGCATTTTGGCTGCATGTTGTGAGAACACTCCAGAAGAGTCTCTTCTTATTTTTTCCATCTTTTCAGCTGCCGATGACTCTCCTGTCCTTCTGAATGGGGACCAAGATTCTCGTAACCACCCTCAGACCTGCCACGTGAGCCCTCTCTGGGTGAAATCAGTCGCTACTGATGCCACAATCTACTCTCAGCAGACTGTACTTTGGGGACCTTTGGCTCTTGTACAGAACAGGGAGGCACTGTTGATACTCTTCAGGTGTTCTTCCATTTTTTGGGTTTCTGTCCCTATTTAGTCTATTAGACCTCCAAAGCCAAGCATTTAATTCTTTGCAAGCAACATTCTTCAGTGCCATCCTCTTCTCCCCAAGGTGCCACTTGCCAGAATGGGGAAAGGCCTAGGGCACAGAAGAAATTATGGAGAGCAAACGCACCAGTTATCCCGCCATTTGAGCTCCAGGTGCTTTGAAGGCCTGAGATCTAGGAGAACAACATGTCTCTGTCTTTCGTTATTCCTCTAATTCTGAAAGCAAAGGTCTACTTTCTGTCCTGGTGTAAAAAGCAGGGTGAATGCACCACCCTCAATACTCAAATTTGAAAATGTGTAGCTTGTGTGTGTGTGTGTGTGTGTGTGCATGCGTCTGCGGGCGTGCATATGCATTTGTAGAATACATGTGGGATAGACTTTGCAGATAATTACACTGACTTGAACTGGGGCTGAAGGGATTAAAGATGCTGCTAAACTTTTGAGAGTACTTGGAAGAATAATTGCACCGGGCTCGATGTGGATTTCAGAGAGAGATGAGTCAAGTGACCAATATATGAGGTTTGCAGTACTTATAATTACTCTTTTGGAAAAGCACTGTGAAACCCTACTGGGTGTATTTATTATTATGTTGCCTCCATTCATTCTGAAAACATTACTGAATATTCATTATGTGCCAGGCAAGGTGCTTGGCATGAAGGATAAAAAAATGAATAAGATATGGTCAGTAAGAGAGGTCCACAAGCAATTACAGCCACAGACTTTGCTGGGAGTAGTCATAGAGATGTGTACAAATATTTGGGTAAATATGAAGAAAACAAAATAAAATGTAAAGGCCTGACGTTTCTCCAGGCCTGTTGATGAACAACGAAAGTGCAATTATCTCTCCACCCATCCACAGGCTGTAAGATCTTAGAAAGCTGCGTGGGATCTTGCATGCTTGGCACCTGCTGGTGCTGTAATTTCCAAAGGGCTTTTTAGTAGTGTGTCAATAATGAATTAAAGCCAAACTGGTTCCAACTTTGAGGCTGTCACTCTCAAAGCCCTGCCTTCGGTTCTGTGACATATAGACAGAACTAAGAAGGAGGTTCAGCAGGTGACCTTGAGGGAGGAAGTTGATCCTGCCATGACCCTCCCACTGGGTCTTGATCCATGGAAGGTGGGTTTAGAAGGAAAATTTTTGTCTTCATCAGCTCATTTTAACCACATGGAGAATTCTGATCATATGGAGAGCTTTCTCCTTATCAACCCAGTTCCTGGACCTTTTGTGCTGCAGTTTTAGGAAAATGGATAGAGAGACCCTGAACTAGAGAGGCATGGGGAAGAGAAATGGATTCTGGTGTTGGTCAGTTCTCAGGTTCTAGTTTGGTCTGGGAGAATCTGAATGATGGGAAAAGTGGAGAATAAAGAGGAGAAAGGGGCGGAGGAGGGGGATCCACCATGAAAGAGGCTCAGTCGATCCGTCTAATAAAGAGGTGAGACAGGAGAAAAGGGAAAACATGAAGAAAGCCCAACGGACGGGGCATGAGAGTGACAGATGTCAAGTTTGGAGGATGAGATGCCCAAAAATAACTACAGAAAACAACAGTAGGAAAAGAGATGAAAGGAATTTTAAGAGGTGGCTCTGTTCTTTACTCATCAGTCACAAAGCCCACACTCTTCTCAAGTGCACATGGAACATTCTCCACAATAGAACACATGGTAAACCATAAAATGAGCCTCAATTTAAAAGTATTGAAATCGTACAAAATATATTCTCCAACCAATTACAATCAATAGAAGAAAGAAATTTAGAAATTTACAAATATGGGAAATTGAACAATGTACTCCTTAACACCCAATGGGTCAAATAGGAAATCGTATGAGAACTTAGAAAATAACTTAAAATAAATGAAAATGAAGATAAAACATACCAACACTTATGGGATGTAGCTAAAGCTACATAGAGGGGAATTTATAGCTATAATTGCCTATATTAAAAGAGAAGAGGGGCACCTGGGTGGCTCAGTCGGTTAAGTTTCCGACTTCAGCTCAGATCATGATCTCAGGGTCCGTGAGTTCGAGCCCCACGTCGGGCTCTGTGCTGACAGCTAGGAGCCTGGAGTCTGCTTCGGATTCTGTTTCCCTCTCTCTCTGCCCCTTTCCCACTTGCACTCTGTCTCTTTCTGTCTCTCAAAAATAAATAAACATTAACAAAATTAAAAGAAAAAGAGAAGAAAAATTTCAAATCAATAACCTAGCCTACTACTTTAGGATTCTGCAAAACGAACAGCCAACTAAACCTAAAGCAAGCAGGAAGAAGAAAAAAAAATAAAAATCTTGGACATTATAAAGCTGCCTCATTTTATTTAACAGCCATATAGTATTTCACTGACTGGGTAAACTATTCAGTGGTTAATTTAACCGGTCTTGTACCAATACACATATAGGTTGTTACCAATTTTTGCTTTTATAATAATCCTGCCTTCCGTATCCTTACACACACAACATCTCACATATGTGTGCATATTATTTGTGAATTCTTGCAAGTGGAATTTCTGGGCCAAATAAAATGTGCATTAAAAACTTTAAAGCTATTACAAATTGTACTCCAAAGAGGTTGAATTAATTTACACTTGCAACAATAAAAGATAAAAATGTCTGTTTCCCCATGGTATTACCTGTATAGGATGTTATTAACCTTTTTAATCTTAGCCTACCTGGTAAGTGAGAAATGGTATCTGAGCAACAAAAACTCTAAGGTACCTAGTAACAAGCCTCACAAAATTTGTGGGCAAGATATAAATTTTATCAAAGGAATAAAAGCAAACCTGCAGAGAAACAGCATGATCCTGGGTGACAAGACTCAATATCATAAAGATGTGAATTCTTCTCAAATTCATCTATAAATTCACTCTCGTTTTATTCACAGTCCTAATTGAGCTTCCATAGATCTTCACAAGCCGTCCTACAATTCCTACAGAAGGGTAAAGAACCAAGAATGGGTAAGTATGAAGAACAAGGATGTCTCTCCCTAGATATCTAAATTTATAAAGCTATAATAATTAAATAGTGTGGTATTGGCAAATGAATGAGAAACAGATCAATGGAACAGAACAGCGAGTCCAGATACAGACTGGTAAAATTTTTAAAGCCTGGTGATACTAATTCAGTCAAGGATGGGGAGGAAAGGGACGGTTCACATTACTGGCGGCTGTGTAAGCTGGTGTCTTTAAGGAGCATTTTGGCAATATCCAGTAATGTCAAGGATGCACGCACTGGACAGCCCAGCATTCGCACTTCTGGGAAGATCTTTTGTACATGTTCACACACACACACACACACACACGTACAAGGATATTCACTGAAGCACTGTAATGACAGAAGATAGGAAATAACCCAAATGTCCACATAATGTCACATAATGAAGTTCCATACAAGCAGTTAGAATGAGTGAGCAAAAACTACATGAACTACATCAACACACACAAATCTGTAAAACATAATATCGCGTGAAAACTTACATTGTAATGGGACAGTGTAATACCTGTGTGCATTTTTGAAATAACCAAAATAATACCACATATTAAGCACATGTGGTAAACATAAAAATTACTAAAAACTAAAACACTTCTAGGAGATGAGCACTACTGGAAATGAACGAAAAAGTGGAATAGAGTAGGGGAGGGGGATGTAGCTGTTCCATAACTTCAAATATTGATTAAAACCAAAGATCTGAGGCCCGTATGAGCACAAATCAACTTTTAAAAAACTTGGAATGTAAATACGTGAGTGTCTATTACATGATTTTCAATATGTTTGAGATATTTCATAATCAAAAGAAAGTTAGCTGGTATCTTACTAGTGTAACTTACTAGTTAGTATCCATTTCTGCATGGCCTCAGCCTTTACTCAGTGTATATTATTAGCATCAGAGATGTCCATTGAAAAGAGCAAACCCACTGCCATTTTTATATTTTACCATCCAGTAGAAACAAGATCTGTGAAAACTTAGGGTGGTATTTAGGACATTTCTCTCATCTTCATTTTGTTGTTCTTGTCACCTATCCTTTCGATTAATGAGTGGACAGACTTAAAACGAAAGGTTCCTATGTTTTGGGGAGGGCAAAAATAAGGAAAGGAACTGGAGAGACAGAAAATTCCACAGCCATTCCTTCCATTTCCTGGGAAGAACATCCCTTACAATTATATAGTAGGCAGCTCCCCACTGAATCTGTAAGGCCTGAAGGAAGAAATCTAGGGAGCGTTGGAAGCCACCTTAAGCCAAGCATGGCAGGTGGTTTGTCTGTGCCTTCTCCTTGACAGGGTATTTGGGAAAGTTGGCCCCTGGTCCAGCTTCTCCATTGTGTCTCCTCCCAAGGACCACAAGTGCCCGCATACCACCGGGTTCCAGGGATGGGCCTAAATGACCTGCAATTTGAAGCCACCCTCTAACAAAGCCTCTGACTTCTCTTACTCTTTTTTTACTCTCTGAATTTGATTTTCTATTTCTAGTTTCTGTCGCTCTGTCTTCAAGTGAAATAATCTTTCCTTCTGTAGCATCTAATTTTCTATGAACCCCATCCAGTGTATTTTTTCATTTTTCATCTCAAACATTCTAATTTTATCACTAGCAGTTCTCTTTGGATCTTTTTTTATATCTTCCATGTCTCTACCTAAGATGCTCAATCTGTCCTCCACTTTCAAATGTTGGGAATATGTATTTATGACAATGGTTTCCATGTTCTTGTCTACTAATACTATCTGTGTCATTTCTTGGTCTGTTTCTATTAATATTTCTCCTCACTACGGGTCATAATTTACTGGTTCTTTGCATGCCTAGTAATTTTTTCTTTAATGCCAGATGCTGTGAATTTTATCTTCTTGGTTGTTGGATATTTTTGTATTTCTGTATTATTGAGCATTGCTCTGGAAGGTAGTACACTTACTTGGAAACAGCTTGGCCTCCGAGCAGTCTTTAGATGAGGGCCAATTTCTCCCCACTACCGAAGCAAGACCCTTTTGAGTTCTCTGCCTGATGCCCCCGGAATTACAAGGTTTTCCACTCTGGCTGGTGGGAACACTAATATTCCCCACCCTCTGTAAGCTCTGAGGATTCTTCCCTCTGTTCCCTTCTTCCTCATGTTTCCTCTCACACATGTCCTGATCAGAGCTCATATGAAGACTCACAGATCCTTGCAAACCTCTGAAGCTCTCTTTGCACACAGCTCTTGACTCTCCAGTACTTCGCCTTGTAAATTCCAACCAGCTTGGCCTCCTTGGTCCCCCAGCTCCATCTTAACTCACGGCTACCCCCAGGTTCCACCTGGGTTCCACTTTCCTGCAGTGCAACCTTGAAACAGTCTCTAGGCAATACTCTGGGGAAATCTTAGGACTCACCTTGTTTGGTCCCCTCTCTTGGGGATCCTGTGCTGCCTGTTGGCCAATCCCTGAAAACCATAGTGTAATATTTCTCCCAGTGTTTTTAGTTGCTACTGAGTTATTTGAGGAAGAAAGCGTTTCTGTGGTGCTGTCTTTATTTGGGGTTCCCCAGAAGCTGACTCTGGGGTATAGCTGATTACTTGTTATTCACAGATATTTGTGAATTTGCCTCCTTACTATAATATTTGTAACCTCAGAATCAACATCCGTGGCACTTTCACATTCACTTGTGGACATGCAGAGTGTGACAAAAAAGATGGGGTCACCTGATATGTCCACTGCCAGCTGAAGTCAAACATGGTAACACTCTGCCTTCTTGTTTCAGCTCCTATATTGTAACCAAGTATCCTTTATCACGTTCTATTTTGTGCCACATTTTCCCCGTTTTTGTGCTTTTCGTTGGTGCCCCCAAGCCTATTACTTAAGTGCTGTCAAGTGTTCCTAAGCCCAAGAAGGCTGTGATGTGCTTCGTGGAGAAAATATGTATTAAATAAGCTTCGTTCAGTCATGAGTTATAGTGCCGTTAGTGACGAGTTCAATGTTTATGAATCAGTAGTATATATTGAATAACATATCTTTGAACATAAACACAAAAAATAAGGCTATATATTGATTGGTTGGTGAAAACATTGTGACCAAAAGCCTAGGAACCCAACCCCCAGAAGCAACGATTCAGTATTCGCTACTTCTGTGTTCATGACAACAGCATAAAGCATAGCTACTACAAATTCTCATTATTGTATGATAAACTGTACACTTAATTTATTCAGGTGAGATAAGAAAAGGAAAGGAAAGGAAAGGAAAGGAAAGGAAAGGAAAGGAAAGGAAAGGAAAAACACTGGTGGGGAGAGAAGAGAGACAGGAAAAGTCAGGTGGCCTTTAAAGGGTATGTCATCCCACAGTTACCACGGTGCGTAACTAGAGCTTAATATCCTTGGGGACCTCTGGGACCCAGGGTACAACATGTGTCTCAGAATAATCCCAAACAGGGGGAGGAAGCTGGGGTTTGCATGCACCAAATTCCATCAGTTGGAGACTGTTGGGAAGGGGCAATTTATGACCTTCTAGGGAACAGAGGGAGTAGCTACCAAAGAAAAACCTCAGGCAAAGGGGTACAGAGCCTGGCAATTGACATTCAGCCTGGGTTTCTACTATAGTGGGAGAGGGGGATCTGTAACAGACAGGACGGCCGGGGCTGTAAACTCAGATGCCTCCAGAAGTCAGGCAGGTCACAAAAGCAAGAGAAATAGGCCAGGTGGGACTGCAGGAGCTGGCAAGTTCCTATCCTGGTTGGACAAGAACAGCTGTCGCTCAGTACAGCCAATTTTTGCCATGCAGGAAAAATAGGCCTATCCTTTTCAAATCTCCTGATCTTTCAAGAAAAGTGGGAAATTCATATTTTTAAAAATGTGAAATCCCCAATTAGTAAAAGTTGGCAACGAATTCAAACATTTTAAAATACACCGTTAAGGCCAAAGAAAACATGTTGGCAGGCCAACTTCAGCCCACAGACTGCCAATTTGCAACCTCTCTGATGGAAGATGTGCAAAACTCCACCTGTTGGGTATGAGCCCAGGAAAATGTATCTTTATCTCATGTACAATCTCAGGCATCCCGGGACAGTCAAGAGATGCTGAGAAGTCTGCCCTGACGTGTGCGTGGCAAGGCACCTCTGTGTCTGTCTAGTGAGCTCACCTCCCTCCTGCCTCGAGGTTTATCAGATGTCCAAGGACAACCATTTGTCATGGCTGGTGGAGTTCTCCATGATTTCTTGTCACTGTGCTGGCATTTTTCTTCTCGTGAAAAAATAGCTGAGCCTACTGGGCTATTTGTCTGGCATCTGCTAGTCTGCACAGCCAGTCAACCCACTCCATAGCTGAGACAGGGCTGCCTGCCCAACCTTCCACCTGCACACAGAACAGAGATTGTCAGAAGAAGCTTGCAATGGCAGTATTTGTGGAAGCAGAGACTAGGGAATTAGCCACCATCTGGCATTTTCTGCAACACAGAGGGAGGGAGAGGTCACTGGTTGTGGGGAATGGCAGAGTACCTATTCAGTCAGGGGTCAGTGGTCAACCAGAAGGGCAGAATCACCAGGAAATACATATATATTCTTCAATTCTAAGCCATTACTCTTAGCCATTAGTCTCCCAATTGGTGAGTCCCAGCCTAGTTGACCCAGCAGACATGATTCTTTGACTCATAGTGATCTAAAGACTGTTGTGGTTTTGTTTTTTTCTGTGTTTTGTTTTGTTTTGTTTTGTTTTGTGGCTGAGTCCAGGAGGACTTGGCTGTTCTGGCCTGTGACCTCATTGTTTATCTTCATTTTTTAAAGCTTCTGCCTCCCTTCCGTAGACCGGATCAGAGCTGGGCACAGCAGGGTAGATGTGTGAAATAAACCCTAGCCAGCGTTACTACAATCTTGGACACCCAAACAATGGGTCACATGTCCACAGCTCGTGATTTCTCCACAGTTTGGCTGAACCTGAGTTCTTCCACTTTTATCTGCCATTTGAGATGGGAAGGCATTGGAAATAGCTAATCTGTGAACATTGACAGTGTAAAATCCAAAAGGATAGAGAGGAGATGAATTTGTGAGCAACCCAATCTTAGTCCCTAGGAAAGACTAGAAAATACATATAGTCTGATATGCAAAGGTCTGACATGATCCAGATGCTGGATGCTTCTGGTTCAGCATCCAACTCTCCTTACACTGGGCAGCACCTGGAAGGGGAAGGGCGGGTGCTATAGGACATTCAGGTATAGGAAGATAAAGAGGTCAATGGTCCCGAAGATGGGGAACTGGGATTTGCTCCTTGGATGTCCTTTGCACAGTGTCCCAATTCACAAGAGTGGGACTGTCTCTAAAGGAGGCTTTTGAAAATCTTTTGTGATCTCTTTACAAACATGAGATGATCCTTGAGAGAAAGTGTATAGGCTGGAGATGACTCTTGACAACAGCGGTTTGCCAATCAGCAAGAGTGGAGCAGGCAGAAATGTAGGCCCTCCCTGACTTTAGAGAGGAGGCAGGGCTGGTTCCCTGAACAGAGAACTCTCATGGCCTGCTGGAGCCTTCCAGTAGGACTCATGTTCAGAAGGCTATGTATCTAGACAGTTTGGGGCATAGACCCCTCCCCCACCCCCCAGGTAATTCTGCAATTCTTTTTTTATTTTTTTTAATTTTTTAACGTTTATTTATTTTTGAGACAGAGAGAGACAGAGCATGAACGGGGGAGGGGCAGAGAGAGAGGGAGACACAGAATCCGAAGCAGGCTCTAGGCTCTGAGCCATCAGCCCAGAGCCCGACACGGGGCTTGAACTCACGGACCGCGAGATCATGACCTGAGTTGAAGTCGGACGCTTAACCGACTGAGCCACCCAGGCGCCCTGCAATTCTTAAATAAGGACATTGTGAGTATACTGAGTAAGTTGGAGGTAAGTCTGGAGGAAATTTCTGAGAGATTGTCTTAGAGGCTAGAATTGAAGTTTATGCACCTCATCTGGGGTTGCTCACAAGTGTGGTGGACATTGGATCCCAGTCCAAATTCTGCAACTCATTGTCTATGTAGTCCTAGAAATGCTTCCATATATTCACAGAAGGAAAGGATGAGATGTTCCCAGAGAATTCTCACTGCTAACGTTCTCTGATGGAAACTGGACATGCATTATAAAATGGAGATTTTACTTGAGCCATTTATATAGAACCTCTGAATTGTCATGCAGCTGGAGGAAAGTGAATAAATCTTAACCCACACAGCGTCCCTGCTTTCCGAACAAAAGAGTTCTTGGAAACCAAATTCCTAGCATCTGCAAATACAACCCCATGGAGAACCAAGTCACCAGCCACAAAAAGCCATAGCTTCAGGCATAAAACTACCCTGCATTCCCATTAAAAATGCCCATGCTCTTGGCTCAAAATATTGGTCTGCATTTTAAATTATATTTGCATATTGATTTTAAGACTCTCTCACAACTCTGTAAATAAATCAAATAAATTAATTAGAAGAACTGACTGTGGTAGCTCTCCAACCCAGCAGTGAAATCACTCTCACAAAGTGCATAGTTGAGCTTGTAACCAATCTACATAATTGTGTCCTTGATTGGGGAAGATAAGTGTGCTTTGAAGGCAATCCTCTGCTCCTTACTGGGCCTCTTGGAGAGACCAGAAGACAATGTCAGAGAAAGGCCAAAGGACATTTCTTGGATTGGGTATTTGGGCATCAGTCCTTTTTCTGTATGAGTTGTGGGGGAAAGCATGCATCCTGAAAAGGTAGCTTTGGATTAAAAATTGGAAGCTTTGCATCACAAGAATCAGCATGAACTGCTTTGTAGAGTCTGTACAACATTTTTATGCTCTGCTTCTTCCTAAAAATAGCAATTACCATCTGCATTTTATTTGTTTGTATTTTAGGACTTTCTTCTGAAAGGGTTTGTGGCAGCTTGTGTGTACATTCAATTTTATTGAACAGAATAAATAGCTAAGGACGCTGGGTCAAAGGGAAAGTCAGCTTAGGGAGTAAGATGACACCAGAAGTAAAATTAGCATATGAAGCGTAGATCATGAAGTCTATGCAATTGCTAAAAGTGAGCCACTCTGATCTTCCTAGCAGTCAATGTAAAGAAGGAAATACGACTAGTCATCAGAATCACAATATTCATAGAATAAGAACATTCCAACCGTATAATCAATAGATTCCCCTGGTCATTGTCTATGAAACCTGGGATCCAGGATTTTAATCTTTATTATTTTTTTTTCAGGGTTTTAATCTTTAAACGGCACGTACCTAGAGAAAAAAATGTGCATGTTGGTCAGTTACGAGTAGTATCAAATGTTTTGACAATCAAGAAAATGTAATATAAGGGTTATATTATCTTTGGTTTGAAAAAAATTGTTATGGTTCACACTGGGACTTATGCCTGTGGAGATCCACTCCACACTCACAGGGAGGTGGGCTGGAGTGGACCATGGATAGAAGCAAGGTTTTCCTCAGAAAACTGTATTTTGGACATAGAGACATTCGAGTGCCCAGTGTTTCAGGTCCTTAGGGCAGTGAATCTTAACTCTGGCTGTGCATCAGAATGACTGGGAGCTTTGAACAACATTGAAACCCAGTCCCCCAGGGGATTCTCACGTGTATCCAGAGATGAGGACCACTGCCCAGGGCGTGGGTGGGGTTGTTTCAGGTGGGAAAAACCCAGGGTAGCTGCTACCAATCATCGATCATAGCCATAGTTAGTAGGATGCCCTTGCTATATCTGGCTGTGAATGATGGAAGATCCTGGTGAACAATGAGGGAAAATGTACCTGGAGATAGTAAACCAGGAGTTGATCTGTTGCATCAAATTATTGGAACTTAGCCAGTTAGTCTTGGAAGATGTCTGCCCACAGGAAGGACTTAAGCCTTTTCAGAATGGGGCCTCCTGCTGTGACATTGGTTTGCAGAGTGACCAACCATCTCAGTTCTAAGTTTCCCAAGCCATGGGGCTTTCATTGCTAAAACTAGGAAATCCCAGGGATAAGTTGGTCATTCTGTTGGTTTGGCTTCTTCTCAAGGCAGCATCACATCAGAGAGTAGAAAGGGGTGACTTGGCCAAAGAGGAAGAGTCAGACCTGAGACAGTTGGGACTTGTTCTGAGGCAGAGCAGGGCTGGGTCTTCCTGTGGGTGTTTATCTGCTCAGCTGTGACCTCCTTTCTAGAGGGACTGCCAAGGGCAAGGTTCTCCACCTTCACCTCTGTCCCTATCTCCCCGGGACATCTCTGTATCCACTCCAGATTCCAGTAGGGGCCCAGGGCTCTGGAACCTTTGGGGCTTCAGGGAAGTGGAACCTCCTCAAACCCTGAGATCTATTCTATTGGCCCCTCCAGGACCATGGCTCTCCTCCAAAGTTAGGGCATGGGCTTTCAAGACTTTTGCCTGGAAACTTTGTCCTTGAAAATCAAGTGGGCAGCCCCTGCGTTACAAACACTCAGATAATACAAGATTCCCACAGGCAAATGGTGACCTGCTACCAGAGTTGGTTTTGTGGGCATTCACAAGGGGCGCTGTGATCACAAGGGCCCATGCTTAGTTTAGTGTTCTGCTGTTGCCGTTTTGAAATCTTTAATAATTTTTGAGCAAACCACCCCATATTTTCATTTTACACTGGGTCCTGCAAATTATTTAGCCCACCCTGCCTGCCACCCCAGCCCAAAGGCAACCCTTCCACTTTCATTCTACCCCAACAAATTGCCTTCTGCGGCTTTCGCCAGGGGCGCCATTATGGACAAGACTGACAATAAAATGGCAGAGATTTTACCTCAGGGCCGGTTCCTGAGACTGTTTTACAGCACATCATTGTGTAGTGTTTCCAGACACCATATATGTAAGTAAACTTAGGTACATAGATAATAATAATAAAATGTAGTCAAATAATTAGGAAGTGATGAATTTTGAGCACCCCATTACCTTTTTTTTAATGTTCATGTAAGTATAAATTTATATAATTTAATTTTTAATAATGAGCATGTTTAGCAACCAGCTAGCAAGATTCCTGACATTTAACAACTGGCTGTCATGAGCCAGCACCATTTGGCTCAAGCACGTCTCTACCTCTGAAACTGGACTCCATGATTAACAGTGCTGTGATCAACCAACGATGTTCTCTTAAGAACATAGAAGGGACAAGCAGTGGAACACATTTTCTAGAATGTCAGTGACTTTACGAAAACAACTTTTTTTTTTTTGTAATTGCAGAGAGCCTGGAAAGGAAATGGCACATTTCTCCCTGGGAGGCAATATGTCAATCTTGCCCCTCGTTTACAATGCTTCTTCAGTGGTATCTCACTGCGTTTCACTGGCATGGCCAAAGTTCTGGAAAGAAAGGAGTGGGAACACCTAGGGAAGAATTTCTCATTTTTGCCCCAAGTTGCTAACAACTCCATTAATACTGTACTCTACAGAAAAGTCAACTGCTGAAATGTGGGCGTAAATACTTTTGCAGATTCTTTTGCTTGAGTAGAGGGAGTGTTTAAGGTCTGAATTTCACAGTTTAATATCTCACCAAGACTTTCTACACCAGCTTTCCCATTTCTCTTTTGTTTTTCCTGGTGGTATTTTCCAGCAGATGAACAGATCAGGGGTCTGCCTGGTTCTTGAAGGGAGCAGACAACAGCTGCCTCAGTAGAAGCATGAAGGAATTAATGTGACTTCCAGAGTGTCAAAAGTCTCTTAATGAGCTGTTAGCATTTGGTACAACTTGCCACAGTGGCTGTGACTTGAGGACTTCCAGATATTGCTTTTGGAGTTGAAAATACTCCCTGAGATCTAGGGCCCAAGCTCCCTTTTCCCGCTCTCTGTCATTATATCTGTGGTTACTGCAAGAATCTGCCATAGTGGGTGTTTGATAAACCTATATCCCAAGTTGATCAGTTAGAGGGTGTGAGTTATAGTGAAGGGATAACCGTTCTTACCAATTTTTTTTTCATTTCTTTATTGAGTTACAATCTACATGTAGTAAAATACACATATCTTAAGTGTATAGCTCGATGCTTTTTTGCATATACATATGTAAGTATCCATGTGACCACCACCCTATCAAGATGTGCATTTCCTTCACCCTAGAAAATTCCCTTGTGTCCTTTTCCAGTCAATACCAACTTCCCCAGAGGTAACCAGTATTTTCATCTTGTCATAGGGCTGCCATAATAAAATACAATAGACTGGGTGGCTTAAACAACAGAAATTAATTTTCTCACAGTTCTGGAGCCTCAAAGTCCAAGATCAAGGTTCTGGCCAATTCAGTTTCTGGTGACAGCCCTCTTCCTGGTTTGTAGATTGCCACCTTCCCACTGTGTCCTCACATGACCTGTTCTTTGTATGTATGTGAGCACTGTGGTTTCCCTTCTTAAAAAGACACTAATCTTGGGGCGCCTGGGTGGCTCAGTTGGTTGGGCATCCGACTTCAGCTCAGGTCATGATCTCATGGTCTGTGGATTCTGGCTCCATGTCAGGCTCTGTGCTGACAGCTCAGAGCCTGGAGCCTGTTTCAGATTCTGTGTCTCCCTCTCTCTCTGCTCTTTCCCCGCTAACACTCTGTCTCTCTCAAAAATAAATAAACATTAAAAACAAAAAGAAAGACACTAATCTAATTGGATCAGGGCCTCTCCATTACAGCCTCATTTAACCTTGATTGCTTTCTTAGAGGCCCCATCTCCAAATATAGCCACACTGGGAATTAAGGCTTCAACACAGGAATTTGGGGTGGGGGGGACACACAAACATTCAGTCTATAATAGACCTCTATCACAGAGTAGCATTGCTGGTTCCAGAGTTTCATGGAAATGGAATCATACCATATATGCTCTTTTGTGTGTGTTTCTTTTGCTCAATGCCATGCTTTTGAGATTTGTCCATGTTGTTTCATGTGTCAGTGCATCTTTCTATAGCTGAATAACATTTTGTTGTATAAAGAAACCATAATCGGTTTATCCATTCCCTATTGATGAACATTTGAGTGGTTTCCAATTTTCCAAGAGATATTTATTCTTTGTAGGGCTCTGTGTTCACTCCTGGGCTATCAAGAAATGTAAACTATGTCCCTGCCCATCAGAAGCTGATGCTTGGGATCTGTGCTTGAAAAACAGCTAAGATTGCACCAACATATCAAACAAAATATGACTCTGACTCAATGAACACAGACTGAGTCAAGGACTCAGAAGGAGGGAGTTTTTTAAGGAACATCAGTACAGTCTGTTTGTAAATACATGCACTTAGAAGATGAGCCAGCTTTAAAACATCAGCTGCCGGAGAACCAAAAGCAACTTCAAGTGAGGTCGGAGCTGGCAGGTAGTTAGGCCTGTTGCATGGGTACCTCTGGGAAGCCTCATAAATGTCCCATTGCCTGTGTCCTGGGCCAAAGAGCTTAATGAAGTGGGAGTAGGGTGAAAATATTCCCCTTGGAACACAGCTGGCTCCTGTCTTGTTTTTGTGGTTTTCTCCAAGAGGGTGGGGAGGGAAAGGTCTGTCCTCAGAAGGACAACCAGATGCCACATCTATGGTCAGGAAGGGCTCTCCGTGGCCAGGCATAGATGTTCCAAGCTGTGGGAAGGCAGGGTGGGCAAAAGGGATATTGGTCCTGGGTCCCAGTTTGGGGTCTAGAGGGTGCATGTTCAGCAGCTCTGACCTAAAATTGAATTTGGGTGAGTTGGGTAGAGTTTTGGGCACCAAGAACAGTGCTGTAAGTGTAGATATGGGGCTGGAACATGACTGCCCCCAAAGGGGACCTGAGAGTCTGTGGGCAGAGCTGCTAACATCCCTGTCCGTGAGGCTGAGAGTTGAGGTCTCATTTGTTTTCATAAACCTTTGGAAGCTCACCTCTCCCGATTCCTACCCACCAAGCTCTAATTCTTAGAGCTTTGCCTTTCCTTAGAGCTTTGCCTCTAAGGTCACTTTCAACTCAATCATGCTGTGTGACCAGTTCTGGTCACACAGCATGATTGAGTTGAAAGTGACCTTAGAGCTCCTAAGCATTCAGAGGTGAAAGAGTGGTAGAATGGGCAAGTTTGGGGAGATTTCAGGAGAGTTATTCAGTGAAATCTCCTAATGATAGTTTTATGACCATGTTGGTGTTAATGACATCAATAATATCACATAATAATGATGTCCTGGTTGCTTGGGTTTTAAATTTTCTTAAAAAAGAATTTTTTTTTCATTGAAAGGACAAAAAACATCTTACATAAAATTTGGGGGCGGGGATGAGAAATCTTCCTACGAGCACCTCCTCACAGATATTTTCATGTTTGTCTTAACTTCCAGTTCCTATCTTAAATACTGTCTTCTCACAAGCTCACCTCAGCATTTTCCATGTTGCTGCAATAGTCTTGACAATGATTATACTTAATAGCTGCATAATATTTAATGTTGATGTATCACAATTTTTTATTTTCCATTGCTGGACATCTTAGCATCCTGATTTTCCTATTATCTATAACTCTGCAACTGAATAATTCCTTTAAAAAAAAATTTTTTTTTAACCTGAAGGTGCCCCTTACCGCAACCCTGAGGGAGGCCCAGGGTGTCATTAGTGATTGAAGAACAGAAAGATGAAGAGGACTCATGACTTAAGACTGTATTTTTGTGGGTCCAAGGAGAACCAAAAATAGAGGTGCTGTGGGGATAACTTCCCAGGGCATAATTATTAAAATGCTTTAAAAAAACCATAATTCCCATAAAAATACATTATGAGTACATAATGTTTTTTTATGTGTTCGTATTTATTTATTTATTTATTTTACGTTTTGGCACATATTTTATTAGGATAAACTTCTAGAAGTGGAATTGCTGTGTCCAAGTGATATGGTGATGCTTTTTTTTCTTTTTCAAAGAAAGGAAATAATTTTTAATTTGAATTTCCTCTTCTAGTTTTATGTTGGAAAGGAAAGCCTTTCAGTCAAATTACCTAAGAACCATATTGCTTAAAACAAGACATGCTAAAAAAAAAAAAAAAAAAAAAGATGAAAACAGAAAATAGAACTTGTGCTTTAAGCCACCCTGATTAGCCTGTCAGCTTGTAATTTTGGTAGCACTTTCTCAAAGAAATTCATTGCTATGCATGTTCTTTTTTTTAATTTTATTTTTTTAATTTACATCCAAATTAGTTAGCATATAGTGCAACAATGATTTCAGTAGATTGCTTAGTACCCCTTACCCATTTAGCCCATCCCCCCCTCCCACCATCCCTCCAGCAACCCTTTGTTCTTCATATTCAAGAGTCTCTTACGTTTTGTCCCCCTCCCTATTTTTATATTATTTTTGCTTCCCTTCCCTTATGTTCATATGTTTTGTCTCCTAAAGTCCTCATATGAGTGAAGTCATGTGATATTTGTCTTTCTCTAATTTCGCTTAGCATAATACCCTCCAGTTCCATCCACGTAGTTGCAAATGGCAAGATTTCATTCTTTTTCATTGCTGAGTAATACACCATTGTGTGTGTGTATGTGTGTGTGTGTGTGTGTGTGTGTGTGTGTGTGTATATATATATATATACATACACAACATCTTCTTTATCCATTCATCCAGTGATGGATGTTTGGGCTCTTTCCATACTTTGGCTACTGTTGATAGTGCTGCTATAAACATGGGGGTGCACGTGTCCCTTAGAAACAGCATACCTGTGTCCCTTGGATAAATACCTACATAATGTTTTTTTAAAATGTTTATCTATTTTTTTTCAACGTTTTTT
This sequence comes from Prionailurus bengalensis, assembly GCF_016509475.1. Lineage (NCBI taxonomy): Eukaryota > Metazoa > Chordata > Mammalia > Carnivora > Felidae > Prionailurus > Prionailurus bengalensis. Next base: position 134,323,840 of record NC_057350.1, on the reverse strand, counting down.
ATTTATTTTTGGGACAGAGTGAGACAGAGCATGAACGGGGGAGGGGCAGAGAGAGAGGGAGACACAGAATCGGAAACAGGCTCCAGGTTCCGAGCCATCAGCCCAGAGCCTGACGCGGGGCTCGAACTCACGGACCGCGAGATCGTGACCTGGCTGAAGTCAGACGCTTAACCGACTGCGCCACCCAGGCGCCCCAATGTTTATCTATTTTTGAGAGAGAGAGAGAGAGACAGAGCACAAGTGGGAGAGGGGCAGAGAGAGAAGGAGACAGAGAATCCAAATCAGGCTCCAGGCTCTGAGCTGCCAGCACAGAGCCCAATGCATGGCCCAAACCCATGAACCACGAGATCATGACCTAAGTTGAAGTCAGATGCCCAACTGACTGAGCCACCCAGGTGCCCCTCACAGTTTTATCTTAACTCGTTAATAAGGAACCAGGTGTATAAGATGTACAAGATAACGTATATATGGAAGTACAAGAAAAAATATGGAATAAGTTCACTAAGTTAGAAACAAACTAGTTATTTTTTTCAAGGCAATAAAACCATAACCGTTAGAATTATAGTTTCTATCAAACAGATGCCACTTTTCTCTCTACGGGAAAACAATCGTTTGTATCACTATTGGATAAAAACCATTTGTACCTTAATGATTTTCAACAAATTAATAGCTAACCTTGGAGAGTCATAAAATATTGACTCAAGACTAAATAGCAAGGCAAACAAAGTTTGACTAGAAAGTTGAAGGACCCCAAGGTAGGCTTGACACTAGGGGTCATGTATCTACTTTGCTTTATTTCTGACTTTTTGATATTGTTTTTCTTGAAGAGAGAAGTGACCAAGGAGGAGACTCCATATTATTGATGATATTAACTGCCTCTCCAGTTCCTTCAGTGCAGGGGGGCCCAGCTGGGTTACGCTCCTGGCTTCCAGCCGTGTGGGGTGCAGAGGGCCTGTGAGCACAAGAAAGGGAGCTTTGAATAACGAATGCACAACCTCTGGGGATGGATGGAGAGGGAGGGTCCACAGCATGTGGGAGGAACAAGAGCGGAGCCCTGGGATTTGGCTAGAGCCCCAGCCTACCCCTAACTCACAAGGACTCTTGGAAGGCTGCGTGGAAGGGAGTTTAAAAGCTCAGGTGGAATCTGTTCATTTTACCTAATTGAGTGATCCTCTCCTTACAGGGTGGAGTTCTGCCCGGTGCTTTTGAGCCATTAACAGGATTGTTCACTCTCATCACTGCACCTTTTTTGTGTTGTTTAATTTTTTAAGTTTGTTTATTTACTTTGAGAGAGACAGAGAGACAGAGAGAGACACAGAGAGACACAGAGAGAGAGAGAGAGCACTGGGGAGGGGCAGAGGGAGGAAGAGAGAGAGAATCCCACTGGCAGTATGGAGCCCAATGCAGGGCTCAGACTCACAAACCATGAGACCACGATCCGAGTCAAAATCTAGAGTCGGATGCTCAACTGACTGAGCCACCCAGGCGCCCCACCACTGCCCCTTTCTTATCCCAAACATCCCTTACTTAGCACACTGAACCTGGAAGTCTAAATGTCAGTCTCTGCCTCTGGCTTTGTTCTTTCCCTTCCAGTTCCTGGCCTGGGATCATCGTTGCCCCTTCCTACCTTTCCAGAGCAGAACCTGGCTCTTTGCGGCACAACAGTGGGGGTGGCTTCTGATTAGGAAAGAGAGCTCCAGTCAGGGTGGCAAACTTGTCCCGGTATTCCCAGAACTTCCTGGATTAAAAAAACTGAAAGTCCCACATCCCAGGAACCCCCTCAGTCCAGGTAAACTGGGACAGTCGGTCACCCTAAGTCCAGTCCCACTTGCCACCCAGGCAGCTGTTGGATGCTGCTGTTCCCAATCCCTGCTGGTTCTTTTAACTCTTTCCCCTCGGGTTTCCTAGTCTTAATGTTCTCATTGAAGCTCTCTTAAATACCTTCTTAATTTGTGAAGCTCAGGCCTTAGCTCCAGACTCATAAGTTTCCTGTGTCTTTCATTCTGGAACAGAAATGGATACAAGTTTTACATTTTTGTTTTCTAGCAAGGGGGTATTTGTGGAGGCTTCCAAGAAGACAAACTGAACAGGATGGGATGTTTGCTTTCATGGATCAGAAATGAATCACATCACTTTCTTTCAGTAACGACACAGAGTTGCAGAGTCACAAGAAAGAAACAACAGAAAGAAAATGTTTTCGGGGTGGGGGTGGGGGAGGTTGTGAATAAAGGCTCCTGCGTGGAGACCCAGGATTGTGAGACAGAGATTGACGGTGTTTGACTGTGGTTGCCTCTAGAAAGACAATAAACTTGCCATGCTTATTTACAACTAGGTGCTGTTTCTGAATGCTCTCTCTAGACATTTATTCTGCTCCAGGGTCTTTAGAAAAACAGGTTAATAACTGGCCAAGGGAAGGGGGGAAAGGGAGACTGTCGGTGTGGAATGGTCCGTGCCTGAACTCCTCTCAGGGATGAAGGCAAAAGCAGATCCCTGGATAAGGGGGCGTCGTGCACAGCTCTGAAAATAAAATGTTATTGGCTCAAGTCTGAAACTGTCACTTTCCACTGAGATGGAATGTATGACTCAGAAAAGAGAAGCACCAAATATTATGCAGACTGCCTTTGGGGAAAGAAAAAAAAAAACACCCACTTCTTATAAAAACACTTTTTTGGGATGAAGGATCTGATTTCAACTGATGAGTCATCACTGTGTTTTTTTACCACTTAGCCAAAAAATGAGGTTTTTAAAAAAGCATTTCTTGAAGCAAATTCTTCCACTGCTTGGGTTTCTCTCATCTGAGAGAGAAGGCATTCCAAGCACTTCTATCCACAGCGCCAGAAGCTGTCCCAATTAGCAGGAAGGATATAGTGGGACAAGATTTGTAACCATCAAGCTCCAGATTCATCATGAACAAGCAACCTGAAGGTAATAGTTGTGATTTAGAAACAAGAAATTATCAAAAAATAGATTTTAAAACACAAATTTCAATTAGTAAAGAGTATGTTTTAAAATGACACAGTGAATGTTAGAAGCAAAGGGATTTATGAGAGCCTGGTGAGAGCATTGTAGTAGAGGTGACCTGTCTTGGTTTACCAAGGACAGTTTTATTCATGCTTGAATAGCACCTGCTTTTGCTCTCAAAATGTCTTGCATTGGACAGTGAATTATATGGTCATCTTAGCTATATTGATTCTAAAATATGCCTGAAGATCCTTTGACACTCTTCCCGTCAAGAAGTCTATATCCATTCCTCTTGAAAATGGATGAGCTTTTGTAACCGCTTGGGTAAGTGGTGCGTGATATGATATGGCTTCTATTCTGCTCTCTCTCACACACCCTAGAAACTCAGCCACCATATTTCAGGAAAGCCCAGGCCACATGGAGAGGCCATGCGTATGCGTTCCATCTGATAGCCCCTGCTGAGGTCCCAGCAGATAGCCGTCATGAACTTTCAGACAGTTGAGTGCATTTTCCTTCAGATGATTCCAGTTCCCAGCTTTGGAGCCACCCCAGCCAATGCGAACTAGGGCCGAGATGATGCAGTCCATCGTCATTGTTTTAAGGCTAAGCTTTGGGATGATTTGTTATGCCGCAATAGACAATCAGAACATCACTGTGTTTTCATTTCTTAAAACTGTCCCAATTGTGATATATAAGTATTTTTTAAACGATTTGCTTTATGGATTTATGGAATGAATAGATGAATACAAAAACCCGGAAAGTACACGGGAGTGCCAGTGCAGTGGAAATGAAAATCAGACCAGTTCCTGAGGATCCAAAAAATTATTTTGGTTATTAGAAAAGCGAGGAAGGAATATTGCTCACATAAGACATCTGTGGAGCTGGCTGCCATTTTGTAAGTTTGCATTTGCCAACCATCCAATCATGTCTGGGTGTACACTATCTCAACAAAAGCCTTTTATAATCTTTTGACACCTTTAAGAGTTAGGTTCAGGGTAGATTCTTGGTTCAAGCAATTTCATCAATGCATTTATACAAGATTTAGCTGTAATCACATACCAAAACAAGTATCGTCTCTCATGGGTGGAAACTTTTCAAAGGGAAATAACTTCTCAAGAAAGGAGCAAAACAGAACAAAACACCAATTTATCAATCTGTGAACACTGGGCAGAACTCAAGGTCCTGATGAATGAGCTTGGCGAGAGGAAGATGGATTCAGGGCCAGAACCAGCTAACTGCCTCAGATGAGAGTGACGGGCCGTGCAAACAATCACAGAGTATGAATGACGGTCTTTGGGCTTCTCGGGTGTTGACTGCAGGTGAACAAATTAAATGCCTCTTCAAAGAACTGGGCCTCAGAAGAGTTGATGAGCATCTCCTACTACTGGGGGAGGAACAGACAACCTTGTGAACTGGAGCCACTCAAATGTCACATAACTTAACACTGGTAATCCTTCTGTCTACACCTCTTCCATCCTCCGCTCAGTTTCCCCAGTGTCTGTATCGCCAGTCTCCTTGGAAGCGGGAGAAAAGTAGACATTAAATTCTGAAGATGGGGAAGGGGTTCTTGCCCACTCTTATTGGCTGGTGTTTGCACACATGCCCTTCTTTTTATTTTTTATTCATTTTCATTTTTTTAAGTTTTTAAAAAATGTTTATTTATTTTTGAGAGGGAGACAGACAGAGCACAAGGAGGGGAGGAGCAAAGAGAGAGGGAGACAGAATCTGAAGCAGGTTCCAGGCTCTGAGCTGTTAGCATAGAGCCTGACGTGGGATTCGAACTCATGAACCATGAGATCATGACCTGAGCCGAAGTCGTCCACTTAGCCGATGGAGCCACCCAGGCACTCCTATCTTTTTAAGTTCTAATCTATTTACTTTTAGAGAGAGAGAAACTGCATGAGGGGCAGAGAGAGAGGAAGAGAGAACCCCAAGCATGTTCTGCACTATCAGTGCAGAGCCTGATGCGGAGCTTGAACTCACGAACCAGAAGATCATGACCTGAGCCAAAGTCGAAGGCTTAAACGACGAAGCCACCCAGCCTCCCGTACGCTCCCTGCTTTTTAAATCCAGTGTTCCATTTATGGTTCAATGGGCTGAATGTTTGTGCCCCTGCCCCAATTTGTATGTTGAAATCCTAACCCCCAGTGTGATGGCAGAAGCGGAGGGGTGGTGGGGGGGGGGTTTGGAATGTGAATAGTAGTGTAATTACTACTACAAGTAGTAGGCAAGAGGGCTCTCTTGCCCTCTTTCTTCCACGTGGGGCTACAACAAGAAAACAGTAGTCTACAACCCCGGAAGAGGGGTCTCACAAGAACCTGACCATACTGGACTGATCTCTGACTTCTGACCTCCAGAACTGTGAGAAATAGATGTCTGTTGTTTACAAGCCCCTCAGTTTGTGGCTATTTTGTTATAGCAGCCTGAGCTAAGACAGCCACCAAACCTCTGTCCTTTCTAGACTCATTGTGTTCTCTCTTCCCTCTGTAAGTTTGCCCTGAAATGCCCTATCATTGCCCATCCCGTATATTCCCTATAGTTAACTTTGAGTGCTCTCCTCTTTCAGGGGTCAGTTCAGGTGTTGTAGTGGAGGCTGCCCGCACCGCACCAAGATCCCTGTTAGTCGGGCAGGTACACTCATCCCAGCTGCTGAAAGCTACATCCTTTCCCACAGATTCACCCGCAGCCAGCAGGAGCTCCTTCTCCCAGAATTATGCAGGATGTTAGGCACCCTCCTCCTGGGGAGCAGCCTATAGCCCACGACTGACGGATAAGGAGTACAGAAGTCTGGCCTCTTCGACTCCATGAAGGGCAACTCTGGTGCAATTGACACTACCTTCCAGATACACCCTTGGGATCAAACTAAGGCTAGACTCCACCGCTGAAATCACATCTCTGCCTACCTGCTCCCCCTGCTCTGTCATGCTTCCCTCATTTCTTCACAGAATTTTTCTGATCTCCTTCAATAAATCACTTGTCCAATGGGGCTCCTGGGCGGCTCAGTTGGTTCGGTGTCCGACTTCAGCTCAGGTCATGATCTCGTGGTTCGTGGGTTCGAGTCCAACATCAGCCACTGGCCGTGCTGACAGCTCAGAGCCTGCAGCCTGCTTTGGACTCTCTGTCTCCTTTTCTCTCTGCCCCTCTCCCACTCGTGCTCTGTCTCTATCTCTTTCTATCTCTCAAAAATAAACATTAAAAATTTTTTTAAAAATCCCACACTCTAAACATAAAATTAAAAAAATAATAAATAAATAAATCACTTGTCCAAGATTTCTCCTTTCAGGCTCTCCTTGGAGGAGGCCTAACCCAAGCAGATGGTGTTTCTTCTGGGAGACTTTCCCTAACCATTTTCCATACAAACTGAAGGGAACTTATTTTTTTTTTAATTTTTTTTATATGTTTATTCATTTTTGAAAGACAGGGACAGAGCACAAGCGGGGTGGGGCAGAGAGAGAGAGGGGGACACAGAATCCGGAGCAAGATCCAGGCTCTGAGCTGTCAGCACAGAGCCCGACGTGAGGCTCGAACTCACAAACCGCGAGATCATGATCTGAGCCAAAGTCAGATGCTCAACCGACCGAGCCACCCAGGTGTCCCCTGAAGGGACCTTCTTTTGTGCACACACCTCTACACTGAGCTTCTCACCAAGTATTGGGATCATTGGTTGATTTACTTATCAGTCTCCCCACTAGTCCACTGACAGAAACCCTGACCCACTGATCTCTTCCTCCCCAGCTTCCAGGACAGTGTTTGGCCTTTAGCTGGTGCTCTGGAAGAGTTTGAGGAGTTAAATTCTTGGGGACTTTTTGAAAGAGAATGGATGAGCCTCACTCTGGCCTCCCATGTTGGAAGAGGGTTCAGAAAAAAAAAAAAGTCACAGAGATGGCTATAGAAACAGGATATGGACCCTGGAATGTTGGTTAATATTGTTGAAAATGGACTGTAATCTTCCAGGTGGGTCAATGAATGATTATCAGTTCAATCACTTACAGGGTGCAATGGAAGGTTTTTAAAAAATGTTGGGGCACCTGGGTGGCTCAGTCAGTTAAGCATCTGACTCTTGATTTCGGCTCAGGTCATGATCTCACAGTTTGTGAGTTTGAGCCCTGCATTTGGCTCTTTGCTGACACTGCGGGGCCTGCTTGGGATTCTCTCTCCCTCTCTCTCTGCCCCGTTCCCCTCCACCAAAATAAATAAATAAATATTTTTAAAAAGTAATACATACGCCGTGTCTTCAAACAACTTAAAATCCAGTTTGGAAAAGATTGATTGTAAATATATGAAGAACCATTCCAAAACAGATCATGAACCAACTTGTAGCTTTGGTAAAGAACAGGAAGAAATAGGTTTAAACTATGGTCACAAATACGGGGAGCTCTCTGAATCAACTTTCTGACTGGCAGAGCACTGCAAGTCTCGTCAGCGCTGACAGTCTCTGTCTTTGACCAGACTTGAGTCTGTTCCTTTGAGCCCTCTTCTTGACTGGGCCTCAACCTTGGCCTGTGAAAACCGCAAACACCCAACACAAATTATTTGTCTGCCCTCTACACTAAGAGGCTCGCACAACACTAGCATCGTTTCTAACAGCTCAAGGGCGCATTCCTAGAATGATGGCCCTAGTCTACCTAAATTCCTGCTTGAGAAAGCTCAATGCTGCCAAAAGAATTTACTGTTTGTTCTAAAACCTGACTATAGGCTCCTGGCCTCCCTTTTCTTAGAAGCATTTACTTTCAAAAACTTGCAGTTGTAAATCTTTTCTCTTTTTGTGCTGCATCTTCCACAAGCTAGGAACGTTTTTCTCAAGGGCCCGAGAGCCATCGCTTTGAAATGTAATCATCAAGAAAGGTAGGGCCCTGTCACCCAGTTTTCGGCACATGAGTTATCCTGCCCTGACCCCAACTCTTCAAAGTGCTTTTCCTTTGGCACACCCCAGCGCTTAAAAAGCCGCCTGCCCTTCATCTCAGCGAAGCCGGGCGGAGGCCTCTCCCCTACTGCAGTAGTACTGAATAAAGTATGTCTTACTGCCTTTAGCTAGCGGTTTGGCTGTTTCTCTTTGACAGAACCCAAGGAAGCTGTGACTTCAACATGAATGGAAAGCTCTGAAAAGGAGGGCAATGGGGTTCCACTTCAGAGGTTTTGTCCCGTAGGGAAGTAAGAGGTGGACAAAGTAAACTTTTCAAGCCCCTCTCCCAGCCAATTTGTCAGATGGCTGGTAAAATATCCTTTAGGAGCCTGTGGGTTTAAGGAAAGGATCGGCAATGAATTAGGTCCCCAAAAGAAACAGAAAAGTTGTCTCTCTAGTAATCAAGAACGAGGCCGGTCCTGACCCTGTTTATCCATTCCTGGGTGACTTTAGATAGATTGCAGGACTCCCCTGAGCCTCAGTTTCTCCGTTCTATAAAAAGAAAGGGTTGTACAAATGATGTTCAAGCTCCGTTCCCTGAATTCCTGAATTATCTGGAAAATCCCTCCTGCTAATCACCCTTGATGGTTATATTGAAATCCCTGTCAGCTGTGTGTTGAGGTGGGGGAGGAGCTCTCTGTTGTGTGCCAAGAAAGAGCTGTCGCACCTCTTCTAGGGCCATATGTGGCCAGGATCCCCTGGGAAACCAAAAGCACACATGGTTGCCAGAGAGTCTAACTTTGTGACTCAGAAACTGCCATCTGCTAAACAGCTTTTAATTGAAGCTCCAAGAGGCAGAAGCTGGCTGGAAAAATCTTGCAAGTTGATCCAATAGGATTATCTTCTCTAAAAGAGGTTTTTCTATGTTTAATTAGTTGGAAGCCATTTTGCTACAGATGGATTATTCAGGTGTCAGTCCTTTTGGTGCCCTGCCCCCTCCCCTCTGTATTTGAGTCCCACAGATTCTTTAGTTAGTAGCAGCCTCCAATTTCCACCCCCCACCCCCACCCCAAGACTGCACTGCCTAACCTCTGAGGCATCCAGTGCCACGGAAGCCTTTTCCCCACCATTCGGGATACAGGTGAGCTGTTTCAACCTGGATGGAGACGCCTAATGTAGTCAGTTCTCAATTTTTGGTAATCTGAGTCAGTTACATATATTCAGGAACCAAAAACTCATGGTCGCATTGGTCTACTGAGTCATCCTGAAGGCATGAGCCTGAAAGGCAACACCGACCAAAGGGAAACCCAGTCATTTCAGGGGCAGAAATTTAACCCTTTGCGGTCAGGGCTACAGAGGGCTTTCAGTGGCTAAGACCAGCTTCACCTGCAGCTGGCAAGAGGTGGGTGAAGGAATAAAAACCCAGAGTCTGAGGCTTCTTCCAATCTGGGATTTGGACTGCTGCAATTCCTCGTCTGTCCTCACGGGGCGTATTGTGAGATTCTGCTATGACAAAATGGGTAGAGTCAGGGAGTGGAGACAGCATTGGAACCAATGTCAGACACGGCTGCACAAGTGAGGGTGCTGTTCAAAGTGCTTCTAGGGTTGCAATGGGGTAAAATACTCCATTTCAACGCACAGGTAGGTAATATTTTCTTTATATAACCTTTTTATTATGGAAAATTTCAAAACATATGGAAGTGGAGACAACATTTAAAGGATTTCCATATACCAATTGCCTGGTTTCAATAATTAACAACTCAAGGCTAATCTCATTTCACCCAAATCCCCACCAATCTCCTCACTCCCACTTCACTCCCCATATTATGTCTTCACGTTTTAGAAGGGAACCAAGGCTATAAGCATAAATGAGGAAGAATAAATTGGGTCAGTTATTCTCAATGAGTGGGGAGAGGTGAAGGGTAGAGGGCATATATTACATTCTTTGGTATGGCTTGTCTGTTTTGGAAAAAGCAAGATTGATAATATACTTAATAATACAGTTATTATATTATGTAATTATTACCTGGAACGTGAAAAAACAATACCTATTGTTGTCATAATATAATTTACAGAAAGCAAAGCAAGACAAAAGTTTTCACGAATCAGGGTGGGGATGACACCTAACGTCTCAGTCTGTGAGGTTTTTATGTTTATCAGAAAGAGGTCAGGGGTTAGAATAGGTCAAAAAATACAGAATTAGAATCTGTCCAAAATCCCTCTCCTCTTTTGCCTGCCAGGATTTACAGTCCTAACACCTGGGAATTGGAGGCCATAGCCAGTCTCGTTTATAGCATCTAGCATAGTTCTGTGTAACTGTGGGCTTCACTGAACGCCTGGGAGAAGTGGCTTTTCCTAAAGTCGTTGTTAATATATGAACCAGTGGGAGATTTAGAGGAAATGACTTCTGAACATCTTTCACATAGCATTTCCAAATTTGAAAAGTAAGCAAGCTCCAGATTGGAAAAATTGCTTGAAAATAAGCAAACCTTGCAGTTTCAAAACTCTGTTCCCTGGAACCTTATGGCTCTATGAGGCGATTGGCAAGCATTGACATGTCCCGATCAACCTTGGAAGAACCGAACTCTCTATTGCTTTTGTTTTATATTTGGGTTTTGTTGTACACTTTCATCAGAATTTCATAAATGAGTTCTGCTACTAAAAAAAACAGTGATGGAGCACGTGGGTGGCTCAGTGGGTGAAGCATCTGACTGTTGGTTTTGGCTCAGGTCATGGTCTCACAGTTCTCGTGAGAACGAGCCCCGTGTAGGCTCCATGCTGAAAGCACAGAGCCTGCTTGGGATTCTCTCTCTCCTTCTCTCTCTGTCCCTCCCCGACTCACACTCTCCTTTCTCAAAATAAACAAATTTGAAAAAAAATTTAAAAACCAGTGATGATAATCTTCTTTCACGGAGGAGGAGCTGGTGGTATGGAGAGAGAGATGGGACTTGCCTGAGCTCACACGACAGGGTAGTGCAGTGCTGGGACCAGAGCCTGGTATCCTGAGGTCTATGGACAGCTGATGTGGTCGTTGGATTGGGAGCCGCAGAAAAAGGGAAAAACCTTTGGAATGAAAGTGCTATCCACTCAAGTTCTCCTTCCAACTCCAGGGTCAGGCTCAGCAACTTTCCAATGGTTTGTTCTGTAATGGTTCCAGTGAGGAAGAGTCACTGTGGTTCAAGAAAACAAATGGCTAAACAAACAAACAAGAAGCAGAATCGGACCTATAAATGCAGAGAATAAACGGATGGTTGCTGGAGGGGAGGGGGATGGGGAGAGAAACAATATGGGTGAAGGCGAGAGGGAGATACAGGCTTCCAGTTATGGAATGAATAAGTTATGAGAATAAAAGGCACAGCATAAGGAACACACTCGATGGTATTGGGACAGTGTTGTGTAGTGATGGATGATAGCTACAATTGTGATGAGCATAGCAGAATGTATAAACTTGTCAAATCACTGTCATACGCCTGAAACTAATGTAACCTTCTGTGTCAACTATACTCAAAAAAATTTTTAAAAAGAAAAGTGGTGTCCTAGAACACCCCTGTGCTGCTGGTTGAGGGACATGGTAGGCTGAGCCCCTGAACTCTCAAACAGAAGCTCACCTTTGCTAAATGTTCCTCTCGGACTCAGCTAATCCCCCAGAAAGGAGAGTGTGGACACATCATACCCTTAGGGAACAATAGAGGAACTCTGGACTGGATATTTGGGAGGATTCCTGCAGAGGAAGCCATGGATCGGACACATGGCAACATGATGGAGAATGCAAGCTGTGGTTTTCTCTGCTGAGCTGGAGAATCCTTGACTCACGGCCCTCAGAGTACGTGCTATGAGCTAAGTCCGTGTCAGTGGTTGCAAATGCGTGGTCGGGAGACTGAGCACTACCCTCAGACATGTTTTGTTTAGATTGCAAGGTGTTTGAATATATTTTGGGGGTCAGTCACCAATGTAAATTGAGAGATTAAAACCTAGATTTCTGGTGCCTCTTAGGAAAGAAAGAAAGGAAGAAAGAAAGAAAGAAAGAAAGAAAGAAAGAAAGAAAGAAAGAAAGAAAGAAAGAAAGAAAGAAAGAAAGATCTGGTAACTCTGAACACCACCGACAACACACTCTTCTCAGCCATCTGGAAGCTTTAATACATTCTTCTGTTTGCGTTAGTCCCCACCGTTCCCTATTGCCTCACACCCAGCCTGCTTCACTTGTTCAGTTTACCTCCTGGGTCCTTAGCAATCTGGATTGGGGTGACCTAATATTCTGACAGAATGTTTCAGACAAACATTCTCAAATGTTAGCGTCAGAATCCTCTTGGTGCTTGCCTGAGGCTGTGCCCAAGAGACCTGGTAGATTTATTAGGCTCAGGATTTGCATTTTAAACCAGCAGCCCAGGTAGTTTCATGACATAGTCTAAGAAAAGCTACTATAAAGTCAAGGTTCTCAATGCTGGGTACACATTTGAATCACCACAGGGAGATTTTACAACATATTCAGGTTTTACCCCAAACTAAATGAATCAGGAAACACTAGAGCGACAGCCCAAAATGGTTAATACTTCCTCATTTGTATTTTTTAATTCCCCAAATACACAAAATGCGGAAGAAGAATTTGACTCCTTTAAACTTCTTAACTAGATTCACCAGCTATTAACATCTCGCCGTCCCCACGCCATCACACACACACTTCGTGTAGCCAAACCATTCAAAAGTAAGCTACTGACTTTGCTACTTTGCCCTTAAATGTTGCAGCATGCCTCCCTTTAGAAAAAAGTGTATTCTTCCACACAAGCACATAGCATGGCCAAGCCTGAGAAGAATCGCGGTTTCCTTGTGCTAAGATTCAGCTCCAATACATCCAGCAAAAACCTCACATAGGTGGTTCTTGGGGATGTTCTGTACCTTCCACCACATCACATCAGGAGGCAATACATGTAGTGGTTCACAAAGTTCAGCGTGCACCTCGAGGGCTTGTTAAAACCCAGATTGCTGGGCCCTACCCTTGGAGTGTCTGATTCCAGAGGCCTGGGATGGGGCCCGAGCCTTTGCGTTTTTCATAAGTTCCCAGGCGCTCCTGGTGCTGCCAGACCAGCTTCTCAGTTTGGAGAACAACCGACCTCATGGCAGGTCTTCCCACCATTGCAATAAGTACTGATATTTTTTTAAGTTTATTTCTTTATTTTCAGAGGAGAGAGAGAGAGAGAGAGAGGCAGCAGGAGTGGGAGAGGGGCAGAGAGAAAGGGAGAGAGAATCCCAGGCAGGCTCCACGCTGCCAGCACAAAGCCCAATGAGAGGCTCCAACTGACGAAACTGTGAGATCGTGACCTGAGCTGAAATCAAGAGGCGGACGCTTAACTGACTAAGCCACCCAGGTGACCCCGTGTGGATGTTTTTAAAGTTCCAGGAGGCGATGACAACACACAGCCAGCATGGGGAACCAGTGCTAGTCTGGCCCCTGATGCTCAGATACAGACCTCGGAGCTACAAGAGCAGCATCACCAGGGAGCCTGTGAGAAGTGTGGGCTCTCAGCAACCCCCCCCCCCAGACCTACCAGACCAGAAGCTGCACTTTCACAAAATCCACAGTGACCCATGCACATGTTAAAGTTTGTGCAGTGCTGCTTTGGAGCTTCTCTAGAAGCTTCTAGAAACTTCTCCCACACCTCACCTGGCCCCTGGAGGTGGCTCTGCAACCATGGCACCAGGGTGGGTGAGGTGGCTCCAGGTGTCTCTGGGGGCCAGATGGAGCCTGCGCTCATGGGTCCCCCAGCCCTGGAGGAAGCGGAAGAAAATACAACCTACCAGCTTCACTCTGCACCCACTCTCTCACCCCCACTTCAGGGTTCTTAAGTCATTTTGAAGAACCCCCTCACTTCAGTTCCATCTCTAATTTTGGTGCCTTGTATTTCCTGCTCCTCTGGCTTGGGCTTCCTCCTCAAGGGTGGCTTTGTTTAGTCTCGGGATTTCTTAGTGCACGGTGTTTTGCTAAGCCCCAGGGATATAAAGGTGACTAAAACAAACTCCCACCCTTAGGGAGCCTGTAGCCTGGTTTCCCTGTTTCCCAACTGGCCACCTGCATGGCATTGTCAGGTCCCTACCTCAGCCTTTTCGGTGGCCTGTTGTCCCCACTCACTCATTGGCTCCAGACCTGCAGGGTTGGGTTGGACACAGAGCTCACCTGACCTCTTCTTCCTGCCAGTTTTGGGACAGGGGCTATTTAGGGCCATCGACCAGCTATCAACAAATAGTCATTCATCAAACATCTACAGGGAACCAGCTGTGAACTAGACCTTGGATTCCATGGAGAGGTGGTTCCTGGCCTTTGATTACCCACAACATGGAAGAGGAGATGAGGCATTTGTGGAAAAGGAAATAATACCAGGAAGAATGTGTTTGAAGACGTTCATGAGATCTCAGACTGGAGAGAAATCATTTCCCGTAATGAAATTAAAGCAGGCTTCAGGGAAGGGGAGGTGATATTTGCAAAGAGCCATTTGACATCTTCAGGGTTGGATAAAATAACCAGGTGGCTTGGCTTGGCTTCGAGACTGGCTCGGGAGTTGCTCAGAGTCAGACCCTGTTTACGGCAAACCCACTTCCGCACCTTCGGCGTCAAGGAGAAGGCAATATATTTGCTCATAAAGCATTTTACAAGCCTGAGCAATGGGGCATGGAACGTAAAGGGCTCTAACTAATTCAGTGCTGTGGTGGAAATAGCTTCAACATGTGGGAGGAGAAGAACCAAGTGGGTAATGTGACGACTGGGGATTAGAAACAGCCATCAGAAGAACTGATCTGCACTTTCCACTCCTGGCAGAGAGCAGGTCTGTCAGGAACATAAGCAGATGGCTGGTCCAGGGAGGCTCAGAAGCAAGTCTAGGGCCGGGTAAACTACTGTCCTGGGTGAAACTGAGTTCAGGGATGATCAGGAGAAGGGGACAGAAGAAGAATCAGAAAGAGAGCAGCAAAGAGGCCACTTCCCCATCTCAGAGCACTGGGCACCAGAACCATAATTCCTTAGCTTGATCATCAGTTCAAAAGGAGGCCCCTGCTGGGGATGGTCAGGGATGATTTCAGGGCGGAGGGAAATCTTACAACTTGAGCTGAAACTTTCCGTGTAGTTGGGGAGTTGCAGGAAAGTAGAGAACAGCACATAGGAAGCACATGAGCACATGTGCTGCATCCTGGGAATGAGGAGACCATGATGGGCTTCCACGGCTGGCCCTGTGCTGGCCCTGCTTCTCCACTTCTCCCTGCATCCCTGCCCTTTGCTGTGAAACTGGGCTGCCCTCCCACTGGGACTCTGGGCCAGTCGTGCTTGCTTTGACCAATAGCATGAGACAGAAGAGGTCGCATGCAATAAAGGATTAACTCAGCAAGTACGATGGTCCAAATCCTGAACATTCCAAAGGAAATTTTGGCCCTGGGCGGCACCTGGTTCCCAGGAGGTAACCTCGAAGTCCTCCGAATAGCCTGCCTCATAGGAGAGAGGCCTTGGGCCAGGCCAGATAGTCATGCTAACAGTGTTATTAATGATGGGGGCTACATGGTATTAGCTTGATCTCTGGAAGGACTGGAAACTAAGGTCAGTCACACTGCAGTCAGCCAAGCCAAGTGACCAACCTCCAGTAAGAACCCTGGGCACCAAGGCTTGGGTGAGCTCGGCAATATGCCACGTATGTTGTCACCCATTGTTGCTGGGAGAAATACGTACTGTCTGTGTGTAGAACTCCACTGGAGAGGTCAGCTGGCAGCTTGCAGCTTGGAGTCTCTTAGACTCTGACCTTTGAGCCAGGGCTGAGTTAATCTGTATCCTTTTGCTGTAGCAAATTGTAACCATGAGTGTAACAGCATTGTTCGGTTCTGTGACCTCTTCTGGTGAACCTGAGGGTAGTCTTGGTGACCTCCAAACTGTAGGCACTATACC
This sequence comes from Prionailurus bengalensis, assembly GCF_016509475.1. Classification (NCBI taxonomy): domain Eukaryota; kingdom Metazoa; phylum Chordata; class Mammalia; order Carnivora; family Felidae; genus Prionailurus; species Prionailurus bengalensis. Next base: position 134,308,118 of record NC_057350.1, on the reverse strand, counting down.
AATCCTGGGCCTAGTCCTGAAGAGGCCTTAAAAGCGCTTCTTCTTGGGGGCTCCTAGGTGACTCATTTGGTTAAGCAACCGACTCTTGATTTGAGCTTGGGTCATGATCTCACAGTTTGTGAGTTCGAGCCCTGCATCAGGCTCTGTGCTAACAGTGTGGAGCCTGCTTGGGATTTTCTCTTTCCCTCTCTCTGCCCGTCTCCAACTCGTGCTCTCTAGCTCGAAAAAATAAACTAGCAAAAAATAAAAATTAAAAAAAAAAGTGTTTCTTCTTGTTCTCTTGCATTCAGTCAACTGTCTTAAGAAGTACCACCTGGGTGGGGCCACCTGGGTGGCTCAGTCGGTTAAGTGTCCCCCTTCAGCTCAGGTCATGATCTTGCAGTCCTGTGAGTTCAAGCCCCACATCGGGCTCTGTGCTGACAGCTCAGAGCCTGGAGACTGCTTCGGATTCTGTGTCTCCCTCTCTCTCTGCCCCTCTCCCTCTCCGCTCTGTCTCTGTCTCTCAAAAATAGATAAACATTAAAAAAAAAAGAAGGGTATGCTTGAGTCTTCCCACTAGTCCAGGAGGGGAAAGAGAGACATGTGGAGCAGGGCCACGTCCAACAGTTTCATCCTAGATCAGTTTACCACCAGCTGGCTGCACATGAGCGAGACACGTTGAGAACAGCAGAACCACCAGGCTGAACTACCCATCCCTGACACCAAGCTGACCTACAGGCTCATGAGAAATAATATATACTTATTGTTTTAAGGCGCTGAGCTTTGGAGTGATGCATCTGTCATGCAGCAGTAGAATCGATAAGCCTCCAAACAACTGAGGTGTCAGTCCTGCTCTAACTGATATCAGGGCCTCAAGAGGCCTCTGCAAGCAGGTTAGTTTGGGGGACTGTCCATCCCCAACTTCCAAGTCAGGATAGAGTCACAAAGCCTGCAGCCACGTAGCTTCATTCACGCAACACAAGTGATCAGCGTGTCCAAAACATGCCCAAGATCACCAAGGCCTGGGAGAAGTAACATGGCCGAAAGGAGAAGGGTGGTCTGAAAGCAGGGTTAGGTAAGAGGGAGAAAGAGTGGGTCCCAGGGAGAAGTGCAAAAAGAGGAGAAAGAAGAATAAACGTGAAGTAAAGGACAAATGGAGGGAGGGGTGGGGAAAAATCTTGGGAGTATTTTTTACAACCTCCCAACAGGTTTATGTACGCTTACACCAGGCAGCATGTGCCTTCCAAGATGCTGCAGGCTTCCCAGGCTCATTCCTGGATTCAGGATTCCTGAATCCAGGTTCCTACTCTTCTGGGATATACCATTGACCTTTTGGACTTTACTGGTTTTGAATTCTCTGGCTCCGACTCTCTGTACCCTCCCTTAAACAAGGTTTGCTTCCTTCTCTGGATCCATCCACTCCCAGGCTCCCTGGTGTCCCACCACTACTTGATGGAACCCTAGTCTCCAGGACCCTGCCCAGGCTGATGCCCTCCAGCCTAGGACTCCCCCGACTACCTGTGGTAGATCAGATCACTTTATAACAAATATTCACTGCCTTTACTCCAACTCCTTGAAGGGAGTTACTTACACACACGTTGATGTGGAGCTTGGCCATGTGACTTGATTTTGGCCAATGAAATGTGAGTGCAAGTAAAAATTTTCTCATTACAAGCTTATGTTTAAGGGACATAATGTTTCTGCCTGCTTCTCCAGGAGATTCTGATCTCCACCACGAGAGATCATGCCCCAGGTCACTGCTGTCCCTTCATATCAGGTCCAGAATGAGACATGAGGGGCAGATGTGAATTTGATCTTCAGCTTGAAATAGAGCTATCTTGGTCAACTCACGGGCATTAAAACCAATTTGGGGGCGGCTTGTTATGTAGCACATTACAATGGTTGATGACTAATACACCACTCATGAAGAAGGAGAGCCACCATCTTACTGAAGTGGGATCACCATTATGACATTAGCTACCCCAAATCACCAATTAAGAAAAGTTCTTTTTATTCAGATACACTTCCATAAACCCATCCTTGGCATCAACATTTTTAAGCACGATAGAATTTGGCTATTACTTTGTTCACAAGAGGTGGGGGAAATGATGCTAAAACATGGATGCTCTGAAGAAAACCCCCAAGTGAGAGCTGGTCCACTATAACCAGTCCAAATGAAGGCGAAAGAGACAAAGTGTTATGATTGTCTCAGGGAAAGAAACTTGTATACAAGCAAATTGAACTCCTCGCTTCTCTCTCGTTTGGCTGCTTTGATGTCAGGAGGATGTAAGTCTGAGACCATGGGCGAGCTCACTCGGTACCCTGCTACAGGCTGTGCTTAGAAGAAAAAGATTTTGCAGACCTCATAAGATAGGCACCTTGGAGTATGTGAAGGGTTGCCATGGGGAAGAGGGATTACACTAGTTTTCTATGTGGGGTGGAAGACACAGGAGTCAGAACATTCAGAGGAATTCTCTGAAAAGAGACATCATGTACTGCCAAGGGAGAGAAGGATCCTGTTTTCCACCACGGGAGGTATTTGTGTGTTGAATGAATGACCGCCTTCGTTCAATAATGAAATTCAATAGGGGCGCCTGGGTGGCTCCGTCCGTGGGGCGTCTGACTTCGGCTCAGGTCATGATCTCGCGGTTTGTGGGTTGGAGCTCTCCTTCGGGCTCGCTGCTGTCAGCACCGAGCCCGCTTTAGATCCTCTGTCCCCCTCTCTGCCCCTCCCCTGCTTGTTCTGTCTCTCTCAAAAAAAAATAAATAAATAAAACATAAAAAAGTTGAAATTCATTCAATAAATATGTCTGTAGAGCCGGCCACATGCCAGGTGTTATGCAAGGTGCTGAGTGATGGACAAAGCAAGCATAGTATCTCCCTTCCTGTGGTTTTTAAGTCTGGTGGTGAAATTAGGTATCATACATGCAACACATAAGTGAACATATAATGCAGGAAGCATCTTAAGAGTGTAACAACTGCTTTATGTTAGGTGGTCAGGTTGGATAGGTAACATTTGTCACTAATGTGACTGATTAAGTGTTTGGAAACCCTTTTATCTCAGATGTATAGGCCCTTCCCCAAGCCCAGTTGGTGATTGAAATGGTTCTAAGCAGTCAGTGACCTGTCATCTCCTTTGACCAGTGACAGATTGTAGGGAGGTCATTTACCAATGAAATGAAAGTCATTTCTGGCCAATGATAGGAAAGTCAAAGTCTGTTGGCTAGGCCTTGTTAGAAAATTTTTGCTTTTCGGATAAAAGATGGACAGACTTAGATTAAATGGCCTTTGCTCTTTGTCCTTCCTTCTTTCAGACTAAACTATTTGAGTGATGCCTGGAGGTATGGCAGTCATCTTGTGACCATGAGGCAGCAAGCCAAGTATTCTAAGAGTAGAGGAATGGAAGGACAGGAAGAGCCTGGTTCTAGCAACATTAACAAGCTGCTGTGTCAGCCCTGAACTATGTATGTCTGACCTCTTCTTAAGTAAGAAAAAAAAAAAAACCTGTTTGTTTTAGCTGGAGAAGCTGAGTTTGCTCTCCCTTGTAGTCCAACACTTCCCAACTGATGAGTCCAATAGAACTCTTAAAGGAATTAACGTTTGCTGAGACCTTGAGGGATGAACACCTGCTATCCAAGCGGACAGTGAGACAGAAGCGTGGCAGGAAGAGGGGCAGCATGTGTCAACAGCCTCGGCAGGAAGATTGGCTTGTGTGAAAAACTGAAAGAAGGGCTGACGGTCTGAAGTTAAGAGAGCAAAGCATGGCCAGATCAGGCCAGGCCATGTAGGATGTGGTCTTTTTTTTTTTTTTTTTTTTATAATCTACACTTGACATGATTTTCAACAACTGAAAGGTTGTTGAAATGAAGCAGACCTTCGAGTCGCCTGTCACCAATGCAAGCCATGTGCTCTCCAGAGTACACAGCATGTGCTCCTGACTCTTGCTAAGCCTGGACAAACATTTCCCTGTATTTTTCCCTTAACCTGATTAGTTGTGAATCCTGTAGCCAGTGTCAGAAAATGGGATAAAATATTTGGTGGTTTGGTTCCTGGCCGGTTTGCTTCGGTGCTGGCTATTGATCATATAAAGAGAAAAATAGTCATCTTTGCCCTTGAAATATGAATTCAACCATTTTTACTTTGAGTGATAATGGAAGGCAGCTTTCTACTGTTCATAGTTAAGTCTTTCAGGAACCTCGCTAACTTTTTTTTTCTTGATATGAGGAGAGTTGATAAAGATCCTGTTTTCAAAGTGTGTAGGGAAAGTCCAAGGCGTCATGTAGGATGTTGAGGCTAGTAACCACAGGACACTGGCACCACCTCTAGGGCTGAAGGTTCCAGGAGGGAGAATGTTGCTCAGGGACTGGTAAAGATGGACATAGCAGAGTCCAGAGGAAGAACATGCTGAGTGACGAGGGCTTCCTGCAGAAGCTGTGAACTCCTGTCGAGGGACAGTCAGCCCATAGAGACTCTGCAAGGAGGGACCCAGAAGAATAAACACCCCTCTGGCCCTCCCACTCACTCCCATCTCCTCCCAGCGGTCCTCCTTAGCAAAACCTGACCAGAAGCCAGGAGCATGAGAGATCCCACTGACTTTTTTTTTTTATAATTTTTTTTTAACGTTTATTTATTTTTGAGACAGAGAGAGACAGAGCATGAACGGGGGAGGGTCAGACAGAGGGAGACACAGAATCCAAAACAGGCTCCAGGCTCTGAGCTGTCAGCACAGAGCCCAATGCGGGGCTCGAACTCAAGGGACCCCGAGATCATGACCTGAGCTGAAGTCGGACGCTTAACCGACTGAGCCACCCAGGCGCCTCCCCCCCCACTGACTTTTAAATGACTAGAAAAGGGAATGTAGGTTTAATGTAACAGAAAAACAATGTAGGAAAGAAAATTCCTATTGCAGCTAGAGAAACAACACTGTTTGTTTATAACTATTTGTTATAATTTTTTAAGTGTCTAAATTGTGTCCTTCAGAATTATTTCATTCAGGACCAATCACCTCCACTTAGAACTCCAGGCTGCTGGAAAGAGGCAGAACAATCTAGCATCAGAACCATCTCAGTCAGGTGTCTTTGGCCTCTGGGAGATGGAATGAGGCCAAGCCAGGTGGGAGGTGGGCTGGTGGGTGGTTCCTTCTTCTCACTCCCACGTTTGTTTTAACTCATGTGCTGAGCCCTCCTGCCACCCCCACCCTAATGTTGATAGTACGCAGAGACATTTCAGACCAATGATGCTTATCCTTTGGATCTCAGGACCCTCAATGAGAAAACTCTCCGGTGGGGACACCGGAAACCCAGACTCAGTGGATTGATGTGGCCACCCTGGCCTCAGTCACCATGACTCCGTATTCACTCAGGGAAACACTGAAGTAAAGGAAAATGAAGTCCCCAGGCACCAATGGTGGGGAAACCCTCACATGCACTCCATGTACCTATAACCACATTCCTTCTACACCGTCCCCTCGGCAAAGATGGGTGGGACCGCTTTGTCCTTAATGGGTATACACAGGTGGCTTGCCCTAAACCTTGCTGTGTTTCGAGAAGACCCAGCACACCTGGGCCTGGTGAGGAACAGTAAGGACGAGACATGATATGACACCAAATAGATCCTACACGTAAGGTCGTAGCAACCTGGTCTTGCTCCCACTAGAAAATCAGGGCCTGGTAAACGTGGACGTCATGTCCCAATGCCTGGGCCTTGCTGCCATCCCAACCCCCCCGCCCGGCCCCCCGCCGTCCAGTCCGTCTGCATCTGCCTCCCACCAAGTAAGTCTGCAGTTGCTGCACGGCCGCCACTTTGTTCCACGACATATGAAGAACAATCGTCTCCAGGAGAGTTTCCGACCCATTCCTGGCATGTACTGGTAGGTCTGCCGGAGCAAACTTCACATCTGCAGCTTCCTGACTCTAAGTGATGAGATGTCTGACGAAGAAAATCGATATTTAGTTGCCACCGTGGAGATCTATTGTATTTGCCATTCCAGTCTGACAGTTAAAATTCGTGAGTGGCCATAATTGTCATTGATTGGTGTGCAGATGAGTTCACGGAAACAATGAGGAGGGGCGATGTATGAGACGCGGATTTCACTCTGAGCTGGGCCCCGTAATTGCACCTTCACAGCAAAAGAAAGGCATTGACTGAATATCTCTCAGGTACCGGCAGAGATTTTACCAACTGGGTTTGGGCTGAAAGGGACACTTCTGGGCCCTTACCCATGAGGTCAATGCCTTTCCCCTTCCTCCTTTCCACACCCCTCCAGCCCTTTTAAAAAAGTGTTTATTTATTTTTGAGAGAGACAGAGCACGGGTGGGGGAGTGACAGACAGAGAGGGAGACCAAGGATCTGAAGCAGGCTCTGAGCTGTCAGCACAGAGCTTGATGCAGGGCTCGAACTCACGAACTGCAAGATCATGACCTGAGCCGAAGTTGGAGGCTTAACGGACTGAGCCACCCAGTCAACCCCTCCGCCCCTTTTAAATCCCACTTGCCAAACGTGCCCCCAGACCTCTTCCCTCGAGGGCCCGTGGATCCAGCCTGCCGAGATGTCTCCCTCTTGGGACCTCTGCCACCGATATCTGTGCACCTGTCTGAGGCCCCAGCACCTCCTTCCCCATCACCCCCACCACCCCGACTTTGGATCTCACTCAGCAAACACTGCTTTGAGAGTCTTCCCTACTAGATGGAAATCTCTTGGCAGTCAAGGACTCTTCGTGACCCAGCTCAGTCGTGGTTACTTCTAGTTGTTACCATGGATGATAAATGAAGATGCCGATTCCATCCTCAGTGATAGAAGGAAATGCCACACCTCCTGTTTTTCTCCTTTGCTTGCAGAGGTTAAGGAATAGTTGGTCTCCCAACTTTGTTTTTACCCCCACCTTTCAGAAAAAACTGTTTTGGGGTTGTAAACATTGCTTCCTCCCAGTCATCAGCACAGGGACCGCCCCCCCCCCCCAAAGGGTTTTGTCCTGGGAGGTTGCCGGAGATGAGTTTCTTTGTTTACTGAAATTGACTGGACAGGGGATTCCTGCATTCACAATTCACTTGTTCTTCTCAAACCTCCCAAAGCACTACAAAGGAAGGAGCTTGTACTCAGCCTCAGCAGGAAAAGTCAGAGCCTGGGCTCCTCTGGGGAGTACCAGCAGAGTCACATTAATGACGAAACCCCACGTTTGTCCAAGTCTCTCTCTCTCTCAGGACATCCGGCCTCCGGTAGGGCAATCACTTCTGGGAACCCACAGAGGATGTCTTGGATGTGCTCTCAGAAGTGCTCTTGACCCCCCTGGGACAGCCGCCATGTTCCCTGGTCCTGCTCTGACTCTGTTTGGTAGTGCCCACAGTGCCCAAGAAAATCCTTCCAGGGTATGCACACTAGGTTGGGCCTTTCTTTCTTTCTTTCTTTCTTTCTCTTTCTTTCTTTCTTTCTTTCTTTCTTTCTTTCTTTCTTTCTCTCATTCAGTTTATTTATTTATTTTGAAAGAGAAAGAATGAGCAGGGGAGGGGCAGAGAGAGAGAGAGGGAGAGAGAGAATCCCAAGCAGGTTCCATGCTGGTCAGCACAGAGCCTGATGTGGGGCCCCAACTCATGAACTGCAAGATCATGAGCTGAGCCAAAATCAAGAGTCAGATGCTCAGCCAATGAAGCCACCCAGGTGCCCCTGGGCATTCCTTTCTGATGACTCTGATGCCTCACACTTTGCTGCATGGGGACCAACTCCCTGTGGCTTTTACCCTTGTGCCTCATAGCATGAGTGGTGAGAGAAGTCTTGGGAGTGTTTCCTTGCTCCCAGCTTCTCAGTCTCCTTCAGGACTCAGATAGAAACTCCCAAGGGACTTGGCTGAGGGCAAGTCTGAATGACAGCAGCCTCCTTCCCCCCATCCTCCCCACTGGCTCTGAGTGGTCTCTGCCCTTAGATCTCTAAGGTTCATATTGTCTAGAAGCCCGGCCCCCTCCTCCTGTAGGATCAGTTCTCTCCCAGAAGCCTTGCACATGTCCCTACTCCGTTTAGAGCTCTAGCCACAGGAAGACAGTCTTGGCTTAGGGAAGATGGGTAGAAAGGATGCTTCAAGCTGGTGGGAACAAATAGGCAGAGGTGGGATGTCACATGGGGGGAGCAGCAGGCTGAAAACCTTACATGACCCAGAGCTTCTGAAGTGGGGTCTAGAGAACTGGGGTTGATGAAAAGGGGTTCAGTCAGGTTCTGATTTGGTGCCACACAGCCAGGCAGTAAGGAACCCATGGCAGTCGTTGAGCACAGGGTGACTTAGTGTAACAGTTGTGGTGGCCAGTCTCCAGAGCCCCTCCACAATTCCCACTTTCCACTTTTCATGGTTTTGTGTAGTCCCCTCCCACGCTGGATGGGGCCAACCTATTAGCCAATAGTATTGAGGATATGATGGTGTGTGACTTCTGACTAGGTCCAAAAAGACACTCTGGTGAAAAAAGACATTTTTTCATCCTTATAAAATGGAAAAATTACTATTCCGTTGTAAAGAGATGTTGAAATAGAAGAGCAGGGCTGGGGATAATGGTATAAGAATTATTGCACAATTTATCAAGATACAAGTACTTAGATATTCTTTTGTTTCTTCACATCCCACAATATTTATTCTGCCTTAGCAGAACAGTCTGTCCATTTCAGGCAGATCACCCTCATTCAGTTCTACATGTTTCTAAGCAGTCTAATTCCCCTGCCTGAAATTGGTACCTCATTTTCCCCATTTATTCTGAAGACCAAGTAAATATGGCCCACAGACATTCCCATGGTCTGCCATACCTTCACAAAGCCAGGAGGGATGGTGCTGGCTGGGCCCATCGAGGTCAAATATAACTGCATATGTCCATCTGTCTCTTTAAGGCTAGCTTTAGCTTCCATAGATAGACATTTTTGGAAAATCATTAATAAACATCAATGACTATTGAAATGTTTGGAGTCTTGAGGACATAGCTTACTGTGGGGAGAGGGGACAGGGATAGAAAGAGGGGTGGAAGATTTAAGTTCTCATGAAGAATATGAACAATGTATACAGTCGATCCTCGTTAGTCACGGATTCCACATTTGCAAATAGCACTTACTCGCTAAAATTTATTTGTAACCCCCAAACTAAACACTTGCAGTGTTTTCATTGTCATATGCTGACGTGTGCAGAGAACCAGAAATTTTGAGTGACCCAATACGCACAGATCCGACTGAGGTGGGTCGAGGCAGCACTCTGCCCTCCTGTTCTGGCTCTCACACAGAGGTGTCCAGAGGACGGAGGGGGTGGAGGCAGCACAATGTAGTTCAAGAAGCTGTCTCTGGGGCTGGATGAATGGGTTTGAATCCCAACTCTGGTACCTGTTAGCGAGGCAGCCTAGGGCAAGTCACTTCACACTTCTGAACCTCGTTCTCTCTTTTGTAAATTAAGAAAATAGAATCTACCAAGAAAAATTGTGTTTAGGATTTGGGAATTATAATCTATGTGAGATGGGTGTGTGTGTGTGTGTTTTCCCCTAAGAACAACGTTTCAGTATTCACTGATTCAGTGGTCCCGATGACTATATAGAACATAACTACCACAAGTAACAAAAGACAACTGTCTTTGGTCTAAGCCAATGGTGGGCATGTTGCTCTGTCCAGCCACTCCAACAATGACCATAAGGGAGAAGTCCCGTGAACAACGCGTACAGGAAAACTGTCCAAGATGGTAGTTCAAAGACTGGAAAAATTGGCCAAGACGTCAGCAGAGGCAAGTCTACATTATTTTTCAGCTGAGCGAAGCCGTGGTTGAGCTATCCAGCCTGGAATCAGACCAGGAAGAGGAGTCACACGGAGTCTGCCCCAAGCAAATCAAAGGGGAGTCCGTTCCACTCAAAACTACCATTTTATTACATGTGCTCAGCTCCCGCTAGATACAAGGACCAGCTCTGCGGTCTTCAGCTCCTGCCAGAGGCACAGCAGTATACAGAGAACCCCTCAGATGCTGCTGCCAGGTTTTGGTTCATGTGACCCATTTATAATTATTCTGTTTCTACAATGAGCCTACCCACTGTGCCAGTGAAAACTGTCAGCACGTGGAGTCTAGTGACTTGTGTGATATGCCCCGGGGACAACAGACCACGAGACAAGAGGTGGCTCATAACAATAGAGAAACACAAACAAACAAACACACTGTATTTCGTGGCATGCCTCCCGATTACATGAAAGAGCTCCGAGAGGAGACGAGGCTGAAGGAAAGGCAAGTAAATTGTGCGAGGACTCGATACAGTCTGATTCCTCCAAGCGTCACCACCAGCGCCTCCATCTGAAAGTACAGAACTGCTGAGTCAAGGGGCACATAAGTACGTTCATCTTTAGTAGACACTGCCCGCTGTCCGAAGTTTTGGTACCGGTTCACGTGCCCGTCGGCCGTGTAAGAGAATTCTAGTCGCTCCACACGGTCACCAACACTCGGTGGTATCAGTCTCTTTAACCGGATCTTGAATCTTGAGTGGAGAGTCTCAGGGGCAGGGAAAACGGCCAGAGCTTGTTTGTTCCAATGAGATCATCCCGCCAGGGTAGTCCCACAACCCTGGTACATGGTCCCCGGGAGTGCCATTTCTGTGCGAAGCTCTTCAGCCTTCCCAGCAATTTTCTGAGCTCCCTGATGTCCTCCTTTAAAGACCATTTTGCCCAAAGACCATTTTTGCCAAGTCCGTCTCTGCCACCTGTCACCAAGGAACACAGCTGAGGCAATGGTCAAAGCTACTGAGGACTCCAGACTGCGCCTCCCCTGACCTGAGCAGCAAGGTGCAGCCTCATGGGCCACACACTGTAGCTACATTGAAATTCTTCCTTCCTCCAAGCTCACCAGGTTGGCCCCGCTTCCCTGTCTTTGCAGAGTATCTTTGCTCTGTCCAGAATTCGCTTCCAGCTCCCTGTTCACTTGGGAACATATTTCAGAACGAAGCCTAAATATCACCTTCTCTGGGAAACCTTCTCTGACCCCCTCATGCAGTTGTGTCCTACTCCACTGAGGAGAATACTGGTCACACCCTGCCAACGGCTGTCCCCCATGAATTCATATGTTGAAGCCCCAACCCCTAGTACCTCAGAATGTGACTGGATTTGGAGATGGGGACTTTGAAGCAGTGAGTCAGACAGTCAAGGCCCGAACCCAATCTGACATGTGTCCTCATAAGAGAGATCAGAACACAAAGAGGCACCAGGCATGCTCATGCCCGGACAAACTCTATGTGAAGAGGACACAGGCAGTGAGCAGCCCTCTGCAAGCCGAGGGGAGAGGCCTCGGGAGAAACCAAGCCTGACTGCTGACACCTCCATGTCAGACTTCCAGCCTCCAGAACTGTGAGAAAATAAATGTCCGGGCGCCTGGGTGGCTCAGTCGGTTAAGCGTCCGACTTTGGCTCAGGTCACGATCATCTTGTGGTTCGTGGGTTCAAAAGCCCCGTGTCAGGCTCTGTGCTGACAGCTCGGAGCCTGGAGCCTGCTTCAGATCCTGTGTCTCCCTCTCTCTCTGCCCGTCCCCTACTTGCTCTCTCTCTCTCTCTCTCTCTCAAAAATAAATAAACATTTTAAAGAATTTAAAAGAAAAGAAATTTCTTTTAAGTTTAAGCCCCCTGTCTGTGTCTCAGGTATGACACAGACCCCCTGTCTGTGTCTCAGGTATGACAGCCTGAGGTGACTAATGCACACCCCCCCTGCTAGAGTACTTCCCGGTGTCACCTGTAGTCATTTATCCACCTGACTGATCCCTGTTCCCAAGAAAGCTCTCATCTGTACTCCCTGAATCCATCACAGTCCCAGGCACCTTATGGAGGCTCCATGAATGGTGGGCAAAGGAGGCATGAGTGCTAAGGACAAAGGCAGGAAGGATAGACAATGGTTCCCTTTTACCCTCCTCCAGCCCTCCTCCTTGGGATCTGGTGCGGCCCACGGAAGCAAGAGACCCCTCAGAGTTTCACTAGCTTCTTCAGCTTGGAGCTGTCACCACCTTTCAGCCACATAGGCCCACAGCTTGGGTAAGATCCATCGGTGACTTCAGCCCCTGACTAGGGTTTATAGAAAACACATCCCTCGCTGATCTCAGCTGTCTGCAGCTTCAGGGGCTGCTCCTGGAAAGAGAACCAGTGGTTCTCAAACTTTGGCATGCATCAAAATCAGCTGGCAGGCCTATTAGAGCACAGATGGCTGGGCCACCCCCATAGTTTCTAATTCAATAGGTCTGAGGTGGGGCCTGAGAGTTTACATTTCTAACAAGTTTTCAAGTGATGCCAATGCTGCCTGCCAGTTTAGACACTAATCTAGGCAAAGGGAAGTAGGCATTCTAGGGAAGGATGATAGAAAAGATTCCACGAATCCAGGCAGAATGAGATAAAAGGGGATAGGAATGTATGACTTGGCCAAAAAGTGCTCAGCGTGGGCTGGGCAAAGCCTGACAGTGGAGACGGATGCTGACAAAGCTCTAAGACCATCTCACAGCACCCAGGTTCAGGTGGACCACCAAAGGGCAGTGAGAACATCTCAGTTTATTTCCAGATCTGCAAACATTCCTGCGGATTCTACAGTTTATAGGTTAGACACTGAGCTGGTGCAATGGGGTGTCGTGGGGAGGGGTAGGTTCTGAGTGGCTTGGTTGCCCTCAACTGTGTGCCTGGATCACTTAACCTCTCCTTCCAGGCCTTTGTTACTTTATTCTCTGTAACCCCTTCAGGGTTGCCACAAGGATGAAAGGAGAGTTGGACAAAGAAGCACTTTGTAAATTGTGAAATTCTGCAGAAGCACAAAGCGTATAGGTACTGCAGGGGATGTTAGAAATGAGCAGGACTACGTCCTTGTCCACAGGCAGTCACGCCCTGGAGCAGGAGGTTCTGCACACAAAGCACCTGTAAATCCTACTAGGACTTTGCTTCCCTTCATCTCCCTCGTTACCATCTAGCCGAAGTGGCCTCATCGCCCTCCCAGACCACTCAGCAATTCCCTGGGTCTTGTCCTGTAAGCCAACTATACAGCAGCCAGGGGGATTGTTTAAAAAATCTAACCACATCATCTCACTCACGCTTAAAATGTTCTGAGAGTCTCTTCCTATTGTCTTGAAACAAAGTTTAAGTTTTCTCTAGAACTCTAAGACTGTGTATGCTCAGCCTGAGCCCATCGTTCTAGCCTCAGCTTGGACCCTTCTTGAGGATGCCAGCCAATCCTTCTCCGAATGCAAGAAACTTCTCTCTGCCTCAGGGCCTTTGTTTGTCTCCTGTCCTCTGCTGGAAAAGCCCTTTCTCGCTGCTCTCTCTCTCAGCCTGCTCACCCTTAAGATCTCACTGTGGCCTTCAGCAGCCCACAATCTTTTTTTTTTTTTTTAATTTTTTTTCAATGTTTATTTATTTTTGGGACAGAGAGAGACAGAGCATGAACCGGGGAGGGGCAGAGAGAGAGGGAGACACAGAATCGGAAACAGGCTCCAGGCAGCCTCTGAGCCATCAGCCCAGAGCCTGACGCGGGGCTGGAACTCACAGACCGCGAGATCGTGACCTGGCTGAAGTCGGACGCTTAACCGACTTCGCCACCCAGGCGCCCCTGGCAGCCCACAGTCTTAATCAGGTCATTCTTCTATTCTGTTCTCTTCCATTTATTTCACAGCTCTTTGTAATATGTATTTTTCGTTTGTTTAGTGCATATCTTCTGACCCAATTGTTAGGCTCTGAAAGCTGAGATTATGTCTGTTTCACTCATTTTTGTATCCATCAGGGTGTCTTGGATGAAAGTAACAGAAATCAATCTGGCTAATCTAAGAAAAAGGGAATTTGTTGGAAGGACGTCTGGAGTTAGTAGTCAGACCAGAGAACAGGTCTTGGAAACAAGCAGGAACAAGGCAGCTCTAAAAAGCAGGAAGCTAAAATGGCAGGAAATATTCTGGTAAAAATGGCCTGATTGGGGTGTGAGATCCCTAAATGCCAACTTATTTTCAGTTTCTTTAATAATCTGTTTTGATTTAAAATCCGGGGCGCCTGGGTGGCTTGGTCAGTTAGGCGTCCGACTTTGGCTCAGGTCATGATCTCACGGTCTGTGAGTTCGAGCCCCGTGTTGGGCTCTGTGCTGACAGCTCAGAGCCTGGAGCCTGTTTCAGATTCTGTGTCTCCCTCTCTCTCTGCTCCTCCCCTGTTCATGCTCTGTCTCTCTCTGTCTCAAAAATAAATAAATGTTAAAAAAATTTAAAAATATATAAAATAAAATAAAATAAAATAAAATAAAATAAAATCCAGAGTGAAAACACTTAACTGGCCTGGCTTAGATCATGGGCTCACCCTTGGCTTGAGGAGGGAGAGAAGCCTCATTGGACTGGTTCCAAAAGAAAGTCTAAAAAAGGAAGGAAGAAAGAAAGAAAGAGAGAGAAAGAAAAGAAAGAAAAAGAAAAAGGGAAAAAAAAAGTGTGTTTGGTTGGCTCTTCCAAAGGGGAGAATGTGTGACACAGCCTCAAACAAGGTATCTGCTAGGCCACTGAATTGATCCCTGCTGACTATCCAGACAGGGTAGCTACCCAATAAAAATATTTGTTTAATGAATAAATGAAAACTTGCTTCTGGGCAAAGTTCAGAGCTTGCTCAGTACACATGCTTAAAAAGAAGAGATTGTAAATGCCGGTCTTGGTGCTTTGGAATGTAAACCTCTTGGTACATTTAACAATACTTGGAACCACACATCCTCATTTAGTGTCATAGAATCTATAAGCAATTGGGGATAGTAGGGAGTCATATACCTTCAGCCAAGGACAAACCCAAAATATTCCTGAGATGTCATATCCAGTCCTACTTCTAAGGAGCTCAGAAGATGGTGATTTTTATCTCTCTGGGTAACTTTCTCTAGCATTAACCAGGAAGACTTCCTCTTCGGTCTTTAGGGACATACAGCCCATCACACACTGAGCCACCTCACAAGAGACTGGGCAATAGAACAGGAGGCATTTGAAGGCATGTGTCTCAGGTGTCTCAGGAGGACCAAAAAAAAATCTATAGCCTTCCCTTAAATTATGTATTTATTGAGGAAGAAAATAGATATGTGAGAGAGGAATGAGGAGCACTGAGTGAGAACTTGGTCTTATCTGGCTAGTTAGCAGAACATTCTTATATCTCATGGTTTAAAGATTTCTTCTTCTTTTCAGGATTTGTGAGTAAAATATTTTTAATTTTCAGGAGAACAGAGACATTTCCAGATTCCACTTCCAGGGCCCTTTGGCTACCCTTCCAGTGCCAGAAAATGTTCTCCAAAGGTCTCAGACCAGACATCTGCATTTCCCAATGAGTTTTGTAGCCAAGAAAATTTTAAAGAGGAGACATTTTCAGTTATCCTTTGTAGCTTTATAAACTGCTCCCAAAACTGACTTAAAAACAACAGCGATTCATAATTTTTCATGACTCTGTGGACGACTGGTATCAGCTGAGTTACTCTTCTGTTCCACATGGTATAGCTGAGGTCACTCATGGGCTATATTCAGCTGGGAGCTTGGCTGGATCTGAGACGTCCAAGATGGACTCTCATCCTCCAGGACCTCTCACCATTGGGTAATTTAGCCCAAACGTCTTTATAGCATGGCAGTTGACTTTCAAGAAGGAGCATTTCAAGAGGACAAACTCCAATGTGAATTCATTTATCACGCCTCTGTTGCATCACTTTGCTAATGTCTCAATGACCAAACCAAGTCTCTGGTTAAGTGCAGAGTCAGTGTGGGAGGGGAGTACACAAGGGTATAATAAACACCAAGAGGCATGGTTCATTGGAGGCCACCAATGTAGCAATCTACCCCCAAAAGAGCAGGGTTTCTGTGCAGGTTGGAGTCTCCCCCATTGTCAGTACTTAGGTAAGGATGCATAATCTAATATCTGGTCTATGACTTTGCAGCTCCAGAAACTCAAGGTGATTGGGGTGCATCTAGCCCCATTCTTTTCTCTGAAAATGCCTCTTATCCACAGACCCTGCCAAAGAAATGAGTTTTGGTTGTCATGCTTTTAAGATCCTGTCTCCTTTATTTTATTGTAAGCCACTGATCTCTTAAGGTTGTTTGTTAGGCAACATTGTTATGCCAGCAGCTGACTAATACAAATCCCAATGTTAAAGGTCCTGATTGGTCAGTTTTCTGCTCCACTGATCATTGAGGGCCTCAGGTCCTTAATCTTGCAATTCTACCAACGCTTAGTGTATGATCCTGATCTGCATGTTTGGAGCCTGGGTACGGGCCTGGTCAGGTATCATCTTTGGGAAGGGGAAAAATGCATGGAGAAGCACAAAGGCAATACTTAAAGGCCAAAACTTGGAAGTTGAGTGCATCATTGTCATTTATATTCAGCTGGCAAGAATATAGTTACATGACCACCCCTAACTGCAAAGGAGGTTGGGAAATGTAATCTCTAGCTGAGTAGCCAGGTATGCAACTACAATGGAAGAAGAGGAAAATAGCTTTTGGTGAACAATTAGTAATCCCTACCAATAGATGGGGGAAATAGCTAAAAATCTTTGAAGATTTTCATGGATAGTAAGATAGTATGAGGTATCATAGTGACATAGTTTCTGAAACAAGCCAGAAAATGAAACAAATTCGATACAGGCTGTACAAATAACAATGAGAAATGTGATAGCCCTGTTCTGTTCTGTGCTATTTAACATTCCTCTTACAGTATAGCATCCAGTTCATGGTCACCCTTTTAGGAAGAACAAAGACAAACACAAGTATATTCAGAGGGAGTGAACTGGTGATGAAGGCCTCAGAAGTAGGTCATAAGCAGAATAGGTAAGGACTTGGGGACTTTTACATTGAAGAGAATATTTGGGAAACAAAATGGCTGCCTTCAGATGTTTTAAAGTATGTCATGGTGGGGGCGCCTGGATTGCTCGGTTGGTTGAGTGTCTGACATTGGCTCAGGTCACGATCTCACGGTATGTGAATTTGAGCCCCATTGTCAGGCTCTGTGCTGATGGCTCAGAGCCTGGAGCCTGCTTTGGATTCTGTCTCCCTCTCTCTCTGCCCCTCCCCTGCTTGTGCTCTGTCTCTCTCTCTCTCTCAAAAAAAAAAAAAATTAAAGTATGTCATGGTGAGAAGAGATAAAATTTATTCTGTAAAGCCCCCAGGAATAGATATAAGATAATAAAAGGAAACTACAGAGAGGGGCACCCGGGTGGCTGAGTTGGGTAAGTGTCTGACTCTTGATTTCAGCTCAAGTCATGACCTCATCATGGTCCTGAGATCGAGCCCCTTATCGGGCTCTGTGCTGAGCATGGAGCCTGCCTGGAATCCTCTCGTTCCCTCTCTCTTGCCACTTCCCAGCTCATGCACATGCTCTCTCTCTCTCTCTCAAAAATAAATAAATAAACATGTTTTTAAAAAGGAAAATACAGAGAAATATATGTATGTTCATATAAGAAAAGATGATTTAGCAGAGAGGTCCAAAATGATTTACACCTCAGATGCATCTTGGACTAGAAGCAACTGAAAAAATGCTAGCACTTGTCCATGACATACAATGTGCTCAGTATGGCTCAGGCACTCTCACATACTATTCCTTCCAAACTCTGAAAGTCTATAAATGATGAGGCTGCACCCTACAACTTTCTGAAGTCTTCTGAAGAGGCCACATTCCTCCACTTATATTAAATCATACTAGTTCCTATCTGAGAGTTTTCTCTTTTCCTGACTTTGTCTCCAAATTCTGGAGGCAATTTACTGCAACTCTCCATACTTTTCTTTAAATCCATTTTTTAATTTTTTTGACTCACTGACAATCTTGCAGAGAACATATGTGAGTTAAATTTGTGGGGCGGAACTTCCTAGGGAGAAGATCCTGTTGTATGTATACCAAGTTGTGGGTTCTGCGGTGGATGAAGAAGCTGGCCATGGCAGGGAAAGAGGAATCCTATCACTTAGTAATTTTCCAATTCCCAGCAGAAACCCGAGATTTTTGAGCGGGAGGTTATAGTCTGGGCTAGCATAGCTTTGTGGTGACCCTCATGTCTACTGCATTACCGCATGGGGGAGTCTGGAGAATGCTGCCAAGGAGGGTGAGTGGGCTGGTTTGGAAGCTCTGTCCAATGCACAGATGTCCAGTGTCTTCTATAGACCTCCTCTGGCAACTAGTGGGAAAAGATGCCTTTTCTGATAAGTTAGGAGTTCCTCTTTCCTCACTAGAGTTAAGAGTCCTTTTCTAATTCCTTGTACCACCGGAACCAAAGTTCCTGGATCTCCCAGATGTATCCCCCTGTCTCTCTTTAATTCAACAGTCACCCAAGTCAATACAGAACCTCTAATGCTATGTTATTTTACCAGTGGGGAGCCCAGACAGGAGATAGAAAGTGACATTGAGGAAGACACCCTAACACTCCAAATCTCCTGAAAAGTTTGAGAAGCTTTAATATTTTGTACACACCAGCAGTAAGTGGTAAGAAATTCACACGCATCCCCAGGAAATTGAGAGACAGCTGAGAGGGTGAGGTAGGAACCTCTCTGGACACATAAATATTCCAGTTAAGCTGTGAGGAAAGTACACAGAAGACAATTCAAAGCCTCAGGAGCCATGAAGTAGCATGCCTGAGAAGACTGCTTAGAGAACAAGGGTGTCCTCTCTCTCATACACACCCATACTTCACCTCCCAGCCCCCAGTCTCTTCTTGTGTCTTTGAAACCCTAGAGCCTCATATTTTGCCAGATGTTAATAAGGATTGGCTATGCTCAAGAGTCACAGACTCTAAAGTGTGATTGGGAAGGTTCTTGTCTTACGGCCTTGTGGAATAGAATTGTGAGCACGATCCCATTCAGCCTTTCCAGCAATGGGAGCTCCAGCCAGCCGCCAGTGATTTACCTAACGGAAAGCATATTTCACCCCAGCAAGCAATAATTTTTTCCCAAAGCAACAGAATGTAGACTCAAATGAGAGATGCATATTCTTTCTGTTGACTTTCTTTTTTTTTTCCTCTTGATTTTCTAAGGACCTCTCATCTTCTGTCTTCAGCTTCTCTTATGGCAAGTGCTATCAAATTACTTGAGAACAGTTCCAGCTGAGCATCCAAAAGAAATGGACCCAAAGAAGATTGGGGATGGATATGATGTCATTACTCTTCATTAGGATTATTTCCTTGTTCTAGATTCCAATAAAGTGAAATTACTGAGTTAAAAGATATGAACATTGTTAAGGACTTTGATACACATCACCAAACTGCTTCCAGAAAAGTTATACCGTTGCTGCTGTCTTGTATTTTTCATATTTAGTCCCTTAGCAATGTCCTTTTTCTAAAGCTAGTGGCTATACTATCTTCCTGAATTATATCACAAGCCCCCATCCTTAGAACTTAAGTCCTAAATTTGGTACTTATAATTTTCCCCACTCACTTGCCCCACTCACTAGAGCTGGAAATATTTGAAAATTGAGTTTAGAATAAATCCTTATTCATATGTGGAGCTCCCACTCCAGGATTACACCAGCCTCATTACACACCCAATACACTAGCCATACTTTTGAAATGAACTCATCACATTAACTGGCAACATTTTGTTAGTGAAGGAAATAAGCAAAGGCTATCTTCTCTCAAGAAGAAAGAAGTGTCGCTGGGAAATCTCAGGTTGCCTCCTATGTAATTGTTTAAATGTTCCTCTCATTAAAGTATTTGCATTGTCTCTGGTCTCTTGTTGGGGAACAGACTGAGGAAGACAATCAGGAAAAAGAAATATTGAGAAAAAGAAATATTGGGATCTCCATTAAATTGCCCTCCAGCTTGGGATATGTAATTAATTGGACTGATTTTGACCACAAGCAACAGAAAAGCCAACTCAAAAATTAAGTTATGACCTCACACAGAATGGTCCAACAGTGTTTTCAAGGACACTGACTCTTTCATCTTCTACTCTGTCATTCTCAATGTGTCAGCAGCACTGCTTCCATGCTACCTCCTCTTGGTCAGAGGACAACTGTGACCATATATTGCTGCCACAGCCTTGGACAGTCAGTTTCATACATGTTAAGTCTAAGATGTCTATTACTCGCCCAGGTGTGGATGTGGAGAAGGCATCTGTGTGTATGTCTCTGAAGTTTAGGAGAGACATCTGGGCTGGGTATATAAATTTGTGAGTCACTGGCATAGAGTTGATGTTTAAAGCCATGAGACTGGATGAGGTCATCAAAAGAGTGAATGCAGACAGAGGAAAGGGTCAAAGATGGATCCCTAAGGACTCTCGTGTTAAAAGGTTAGAAAGAAGTGACAAAGCCAGCAAAAGAGCGTGAAAAGAAGCAAACAAAGAGACAGGAAGAAAACCAGAAGAGTGTGGCAGCCTGGAATCCAAGCGTAGGAAGGGCACCAAGGAAGAGGGAATTACCAGCTGTGCCCAGAGCTACTGATGGGTCAAGAAAAAAGACTGAGAATCAGGAATTATATCTAGCAACACATTCATTTCTGTCCTTGATAAGCACAGTTTTAATTTAGTGGTAGGGGCAAAATCCTGCCTGGAGTGGTTTAAGAGAGAGTGGTTAGAGAGGAATTAGATACTGTGAGTTTAGAAAAATCTTTCCAATTTTTCTGCACAGGGAAGCAAATAAAATGTAATCAAAAGCAGGTATTTTTTGATGGGAAAATAACAGCATATTTGTACAAATAGGAATGATCTGCAAGATAGTGAAAAATTATGATCTAGAGAAGAGACAAATGGTTGGGGTAAGGTCTTTGAGTATAGGAAAATGGTTGGGAATTCCTATACAAACAAGATCGTTCTTTCTAGAGGAGCACAGATAATCCATCTATAGTATTGGGTGGGAAATCAGATGGTGGCTGGTGGGTAGGTAAGTATAGAGGTGGGAGTTCACAGAAGCTCTTCTTTAATTGTGATGAACAGAGTCCTCAGCTAAGAGTGAGGATGGAGGGGGCAGAATTGGAGGTTTGAGAAGGAAGGAAAAGATGTGGAATCACTGTGTGATTTAATAACCATGTGATGGGCAGCAACAATAAGGACACATTTGAAGTTCATGCCTTTAAAATGCGGATGATAATAAAAACACTTCATGACAGGCTGTCATGAAGATTAAATGAGTCAACTTATGTAAAGTAATCAGAACATGCTTGGCATGTGGTAACACTTTGGAAGTCTTAACTGTTATTAGTAGCAGCAGAAAGGCATAGATTTGTTAAGTCAGCGGAACTTGAGCAGTGAGTGAGATTCTAATTCAGTTATATTATTTATCATAGGGAGGTCTAATAGTAAATACAAGAAAAAGCAATAAAACTAGGAGGAGGCAAAACGCATTTATCTTGAGACGACTTTGAAGCACTCAGCGTCAACCTCATGGTGGCCCTTAATTTATCTAGATGTTAGAGGTCAGGAGAGCTGTTGCCTGTGGGAGGTGAGTGGAAAGGAGAGTGAGAAGGTGTGCAGAGATACAGGCAATAATTCTGTTTCTTCATCTGGTGCTGGTTCCATAGGTGTGATTAGTTTGAAAACAAAAAGATCAAGCTGTACGTTTGAGATATGTGTACTTTTCTGTATATACATATACCTCAATAAAAATTTTTAACATTGGGAATGCAAGCTGGTGCAGCCACTCTGGAAAATAGTATGGAGGTTCCTCAAAAAACTAAAAATAGAACTACCCTACGACCCAGCAATTGCACCACTAGGTATTTATCTGAGGGATACAGGTGTGCTGTTTCGAAGGGACACATGCACCCCAATGTTTATAGCAGCACAATCAACAATAGCCAAAGTATGGAAAGAGCCTAAATGTCCATCGATGGATGAATGGATAAGGAAACTGTGGTATATATATACAATGGAGTATTACTCGGCAATCAGAAAGAATGAAATCTTGCCGTTTGCAACCACATGAATGGAACTGGAGGGTATTATGCTAAGTGAAATCAGTCAGTCAGAGAAAGACAAAAATCATATAACTTCACTCACATGAGGACTTTAAGAGACAAAACAGATGAACATAAGGGAAGTGAAACAAAAATAGTATAAAAACAGGGAGGGGGACAAAACAGAAGAGACTCTGAAATATGGAGAACAAATAGAGGGTTACTGGAGGGGTTGTGGGAGGGGGGATGTGCTAAATGTGTAAGGGGCACTAAGGAATCTCCGCCTGAAATCACTGTTGCACCATATGCCTACTAATTTGGATGTAAATTATAAAAAATTAAAAATAAAATTAAAAAAATTTTAATGAGCATAGAAACCACGAGATGAATGTCTACTAATGTCAGTAGACTTCCTTGGAGAATGATAAACTTGCTCCTTATTTAAATTTTCCTTTTTTGAACCGAAGCTATCTTGAGTGGGTTTCTTCAGCCTGGGGGATGAGTTGCTGATCCCCAAGCCTCTTCTCCTGGGAGGCAGGCCTCCATAATGACAGAGATGTGGGGCCCAGAACTCTTCCCTTCCCTTCCCCTCATCCTGGCCATCTTCAAAAGTAGATGGCTCTATTCTCTTCAGAAAGTTAAGTAGTCTTCAAATTATTAATCTCTAACATCTCATCAAGATCAACATTTATCCAATTCTGCTAAGAGTCTTGAGTTCTTTAAGAAAAGATAATGTGAACCACTAGTGACTAACTCACTAGTGACTTTCTCATCTAACAAGTCACTGCAAAGTCACTCCAAAACAGAGGCCGGGTCTAACTAATTTTGTGGCCATTCTAGTCTCCACTCGCCCATCGAACGCTCTGCCTGTGCGGAAGAGAAGCAGCGTCTCACATCAGGCTGGGGGGTGAGATGGGGTTGCTGACGGCTGGATCATCAGCCAACACAGTTTCAGGATTCAGGCTGAGATGTCTTGTAGTCAGCCCAGGCCCTTAGGACTGTGGTTAGAGCTACACTCTCAGAAGCTTGGTGATTTATACCCCCACCTCAGTCCCCTGGATGGCTTCATGAGAAACTAGAAACAACTCAGAGTCCCGGTCCTCCCACACACCTTCAAGAGAACAGACATCCAGCCCGTGAAGAAGCGGCTGAGCAATGAGGTGTCGCAGCCAAGAGGAGATCAGACCCTGGGCGCTGAGCCCTAACCCTCTCCAGATGGCTCAACTGTCCAAAGCTAACCCAGGCCCAGACAACTGAAGCAGCACCTTCTCTAGACAGACTCAGATCGACCCAGCTTCATCCAATACAGTAATTATTGTGAAGCCAAATCTATGGAAACTCGACTCTCAATATCCAGTCTTCATGCATCTAATATGACCGTTTTCATATGCATCTCTGACCTTTTGTGGGGTGGAATGGATGACTTCACTTGCCTCCAACCGCAATGACTAAGACTTAAAGACTGTGTTTGCTTGGAAATGCAATTTGGCTTCAGTGGAATCATTCTGTCTCATGTGGATTATGCATCTCCAGACCTCCTTGTGCCGTTCAGAAGACAAGAGTTCTGAGGGTGAGTGCTTCCACTCAACGTCATGGCCAAGTGGGAGCTTTATTCATTTACAACAAATATTTAATGAGCACATATTCTGTTCCATGAACCACTCTAACTACTAAGAATATGTCATGAGTAAGATAGATGAAACCCCTTCTTTCATAGGGTTTACATTCTAGAGAGAAGGAGATAGATAATGAACAAGATTTTTGGTAAGATTTTTAACGATAATTCCAGCTATTGATAGGGACTGTGAACACAAAGGAAACAATGTGGTGAGAGGAAGAGGGGCTAAGGTGGCAGAGAGCTCCCTGGGGAATGTCACTTCTAAGCTCAGATTTAAATAACAAGGAGGCGCCTCCAGGCAAAGATCTGGGGGAGGTATTCCAGGCAGAAAGAACAGCGCTTAAAGGCTTGAGGGCAGGGACCAACTTGGCATGTTCAGAACCAAAAGAATGTCGGTATGGCTGGGGTAAAGGAAAGAAGGCCAATGAACTGCATAGGGGCTAGATCATGTAAGACTGTGGGCCGTGATAAGAAATAAAATTTGCCTGCCTGATACGGACAGATCATTCAAATATACTGAGTAGCACCAAAGGGAAAAATGTAGTTTTGCTATATAGCGAAGTGGTTAGGGGCTCAGGCTCTGGAAACAGAACTCTCTTGGGCTATATCCCGACTCTACCACTATGATGTGTGAGCTTAGGCAAGTGGCCTAACCTCTCTGGGCCACAGTTCCCTTATTTTTAAGTTGAAGGTAATAGTAGTTTCTACTTAGAGATATTAATTTGTTTTGAGGATCAAATAAGTTTACATATTTATGGAGCCTAGGATAATTCCCGGCATGTGGTAATGCTTACATTTTAAGTGTTTCATTGTTGTTGTGCTATTGTTATAGACTTATTGATAATGAGAAGAGGAATTTCTTTTTTCTTTACTGTTTATTTATTTTTGACAGAGAGAGAGAGAGAGAGAGCACAAGTGGGGGAGGGACAGAGAGAGGGAGACACAGAATCTGATGTAGGCTTCAGGCTCTGAGCTGTCAGCACAGAGCCCGATGTAGGGCTTGAACCCACAAGCCGCAAGATCATGACCTGAGCAGAAGTCAGACGCCTAACCGACTGAGCCACCCAGGAGCCCCAAAAGACTTTTTTTTTTTTAAGTTTATTTATTCGTTGAGAGAGAAAGAGAGAGTGAGCACAAGCAGGGAA
This sequence comes from Prionailurus bengalensis, assembly GCF_016509475.1. Lineage (NCBI taxonomy): Eukaryota > Metazoa > Chordata > Mammalia > Carnivora > Felidae > Prionailurus > Prionailurus bengalensis. The sequence goes on along the minus strand of NC_057350.1, from coordinate 134,283,575 downwards.
GGGGCAGAGAGAGAGGGAGAGAGAGAACCTCAAGCAGGCTCAATGCTGTCAGTGCAGAGCCCAACGCAGGGCTCGATCCCACAAACTGAGAGATCATGACCTGAGCCAAAATCAAGACTCAGACACTTAACCAACTGAGCCGCCCAGGCGCCCAAGGAAAGGACTTTAAGTGTGCTCTTCACTACGTTACATTTAAAATTTTTAAATGGTTATTGTAATAACATTGTCACAAATTGCATTATGTGTCCTTAATTCTCCTTCCCTTCCTTCTCTTGCCATGGCTTCTGTATTAATCTGCCAGAGCAAACAACAGAATTTTTTAAATTTAAAATAAAAATCTTAAACAACAGAAATTTATTTTCTCACATTTCTGGAAGCTAGAAGTCCATGATCAAGGTGTTAACAGGGTTGGTTCTTCCTGAGGGCCGTGAAAGGAAGATCTTCTTGACTTGCAAATATCTTCTATCCATGTCTTCACATTGTCCTCTCTCGGCCTGTGTCTCACTATCCAAATTTCCCCTTTTTATAAGGACACCAGTCACTTTAGATGAAGGCCCACCTTATTTATTTTTTAAATTCACATCCAAATGAGTTAGCATATAGTGCACAATGATTTCACGAGTAGATTCCTTAGTGCCCCTTACCCACTTAGCCCGTCTCTCCTCCCACAACCCCTCCAGTAACCCTCAGTTTGTTCTCCATATTTATGAGTCTCTTCTGTTTTGTCCCCCTCCCTGTTTTTATATTATTTTTGCTCCCCTTTCCTTATGGGATGAAGCCCCACCTTAATGACTTTATTTGAACTCGAATATCTCTGTAAAGACCCTGTTTCCAAATGAGGTCACATTATGAGGTGCTAGGGGTTAAGTCCATTGGGACTTTAGTGGACACAATTCAAGAGCTTCACCAAATGGAATCCACCTCTTCATCCCACTTATTTTGGGCTTGGTCATATATGACTTGCTTTGGCAAATGGAATGTGGGCAGGAGTGACACTTGCCCGTTCCGAGACAATATCTTAAGAGGCATCACATGTTTTCACATGTTCCTCTTGATCATGTGATCTCTGCAATGAGAATGTCATGCCCTGGGTCACCAAGGTGACTTTAGTCAGAGTTTCAAAATGAAACTAAGCCGAACCAAAGCTAAAGTCTGGAGTCCAGCCTAGCCAAGCTGATCTACATCTGGCCCACAATCACTCAGCAAACCAATTGGCAAGACATAAATATGTTGTTATAAGCCATCAGAAGTTCTGGGGCTATTTGTCAGGCAGCATTAGCACAGTAAAAACTGGCTAATGAAACATTTAAAATATTTCAAACATTTTCACTCAGAATATAATAACCATTTTTGTTTGCTCACCTCCATTCTTTCAGTCTTGATCCTGATGCCTTCATACATTTTTAGCGGTGTTTAATTATGTGCCATTATCATTTCAGGCTCTGATTTTTTTTTCTATTTAGCACCATGTCAGACACCTTTCATGCTGCTTCACAGTTGTCATAACAGTCAAAGGTCCTGTCTACATAGCACCTCCTTCATCTTCTCCTCTCTGGGGGTCTCCCGTGAACAACTCAGCCCATCTCTACCACAGTTTGCTTCGTCCCTAGCATTTCTAATGCTTCCAGATTGTTGCAGTTATAAACGCTGTCGCAAAAGGGTGTGGTAAAGCCAGGCTGCCTGCAGGCCTGCCTGCTGACCGCTGGCAGGCCCCCAGGATGTACCAGTCTATTCCATCTTGCCACTGGTCAGTGAGTGGTCTTCAGCCTCGCTGAATTTTAGAAGCCCAACTGTGTCAGTGTTCTCGAATTAACCAGATGCAGAAAGACAGTGATATAAACCAAACCCATGCATTTCCAGCAAGGAGAAGCTCCCCAGGTCAGGGATTGGATAGTTTCTAGCTCATAATGAGGGTTTCCACTTTCTCAATACTCCTGCCTGAGGAGCTAAGTTTGTCCCAAGATTGGCAAATTTACAATCAGAGCAAGAGGAGAATGAGGGCTATTTCACTCAGCCTGGGAGGGAGGTCTGATGAGTGACCACACAGCACTGTGCTTGAGACTCAGGTCTCATTCCTCAGGCCTATACGAGACAGTCACTGAGTCCTTACTCTCTGACACCTTGGTGTTTCTATGTTCTCTACAGAGGAATCAGAGGGCCTCAGCTGCTGGAGATGGGGTGAATAACTGTCATCAAATTGCGCTTGTATAGCTGAAGAAATGTGACTTCCACTGCTTGGAATATACATTTGGGCTAATCTCAAGTAACATACTTGAAGAAGTATTAAAAGGATATTTAGCACCGGGGGTGGGGGTGGGGCACCTGGCTGGCTCGGTTGGTAGAACATGCATCTCTTGATCTCAGGGCTATGGGTTTGAACCCCACGTTGGGTTTGCTTAAAAATAAAATGTTAAAAAAAAAAGAATATTTGAAATTTGAAGAAGTAGGTTTGTGTTTCATCCCTTATCAGTGTCCTAAATGGCCTTGGCTGAAAAACTTAACCCCTCTGAGCCTCAGTTTCCCCATCTGCCCCTGCAGAGGCAGACCTTCCAAGGTCATTAGATGAACATGTTTTGAGATCTAACAGTGTTGTAAAAATGGCAGTTGTTGTTTCTACGGCTGCTTGGGGCTCCCCTCCATCACACAGAACTCTCCAGGCTCACCGAACTCCTTGCAAAGTTTGCCATGGTAGAATGCGCCAATGACTATTATACTCCAAAGAGCCCCCCCCCCCCGAAAAGTCCCTCAGGGGGTAAAACAGGGGCTATAAATAGCTGTGTACCTTCTACACACATCTCCATGGCTTAGTGACCTGAAATTCCGTCCATTGTCTCCCTTCTTGAACTCTCATTAAGGAATGGTTTTAATTTGGGGGTCCAGGGTGGTGTTGGTGATGTATGGAGATTCTAGTGAAATGTCAGGGTGTGCCAAAGTGAGGTGAGCCATGATTACAAACGCTAACAATCATCAAGATAATCATATCGCGGGGTGCCTGGGTGGCTCAGTTGAATAAGCATCCAACTTCGGCTCAGGTCATGATTTCATGGTTCGTGGGTTCGAGCCCCACGTCGGGCTCTGTGCTGACAGCTCGGAGCCTGGATCCTGCTTCGGATTCTGTGTCTCCATCTCTCTCTGCCCCTCCCCTGCTCACACTCTGTCTCTCTTTCTCTAAAATAAATAAACATTAAAACAAAAATTTTTAAAGATAATCATATCTCGTGCCTTTTATTTCTCAAAGTCCTCTTGGAAAAAAAGTATGAAGTAATCTTCAGTATTTGTAAAGTGAATAGTATCTATACACAATTTTTCTTCAGTTTGTCTTTGCCTTCATCTTCTGGTTTATTGAAAGCAGAAGGTGCAGGTGATAATTAGCAACTGGTGTTTGTGTGCATGTGTGTGGGGAGACAAAAACAGCAAGAGACAGAAAAGGAGGGGGAGAGAGAAAAAGTAGGAGGAAAGAGAAGGTGAATAGAAGAAGAGGAACAAGAGACAATAAATGCTTACAGTGATAAGACAGAACTGAAAGGAAAAAGGGAGGATAAAGAAGATGAAGAAGAAAGAAGGGGTGAGATGTAGCAAGAGAGAAGAGAGGAGGAAGAGGAAGAGGAGGTAAAGGGAGGCAGACACCTTCCAGCGGGAGCTGACCCCTCAAGCTGGTTTCAGGAAATGAGCCACATGTTCTGGAGGGCATCTTGCTCCATTGTTTCTAAACTTCGAAGCATCAGAAGTTCAATTTTGTTAGAACACCCAGAGATGACCATGGGCTAGGAACGGAGTTTCATACGAGCCAAACTCAAAGGAAGTTGAAATAAGTTCCAGAATAACCCTTCATTATCAAAGACAACACCTTCCCAATATTCACAGATTGGTGTCCACTCTCCTGAGTTCCCTGTTCCTGGACTCAGACGACATAATTAGTGTCAGACTGGAGCTCTGGCAAGTCTGGTGGGATATTCTGATGACCTCCCAGAAGGGCCCAGACTGAACTTTTTTTCTGGCCCGAATTCTCATTTCTGCCGATGACTCTCCATGAAGTAGGCATCGTCAATCACTACGGCAGTTTTTCACAGCACAGAGCTGAGGCTTATAGACATTAAGGAACTTGCCCAAGACCAAACCATAGTGAGGATTCAGGCTTCAGTTTGACTGCAGGGCCCAAGGACATGACAGGTGTGAGAATAGTTAGAACCACACCTGCCCCGTGGTAGGCACTCAGCACAGCTGTCACCTCTGCCACTAGATGCCATCACTGAGCCCAGGGAAATGGGCAATTCCGACCACTGCTGCCCAAATCAATCCTCTGCCATATTTGCTTTTTACATGTCTCCTTTCAGCTATGGATGGCTTAAATTAACTAAGCCTAAGTCATGTATTGGAGCTTCCAAGATGTTCTGGGAATTGCTACGTAGTGGGCAGGAAAATTCATAACCACTGACCTGGCCTGATGCACACAAGCATGTTCAGGCAGCCCTGTTATTAGTTGAAACACAATACGGTCAAAGCATCTGTTAAAATATCAAAATCCTTCCGAACCAGCTGGTAAGTCATCACTATCTCCAGCTCCCAAGTGCCCACCACCATCCAGGAAATCCCAGCTTTCCCCTAAGATACTCCCTCAGTTCAGCGACTGGGATGGTTACCTTTATGTCACCTTTACTGGGCCATGGGGTGCCCGGATATTTGGGTAAACATTATCGTGGGTGTGTCTGTCTGTGAGGGTATTTCTATATGAGCTTAACATTTGAATCAGTGGGTCGAGGATAGCAGATTGCCCTCCTTAACGTGGGTGGCCCTCACCCAAACAACTGAAGACCTGAATAAAACAAAAAGTCTGGGCAAGAGGGACTTCTCTCTGACTGTTTCAAGCTGGGACATTGGTCTTCTCCTGCCTTTGGATTCAGACTCAGGCTGGAACTAACACCACTGGGTCTCCTGGGTCTCTAGCCTGCTGACTGCTGCTCTTGGGACCTCTCGGTCTCTGTAATCATATAAGTCAATTCCTTCTATATTGGAATAAGATAGATAGAGGTAGATAGATAGATTAGATAGATAGATGATAGAATAGAGACAGAGACAGACAGAGATGATAGAGAGAGAGACAGAGAGAGATCTGGTATATATCTGTTTCTCAGGAGAACCCAGATTAACACATTATCTAAAGGGTTGATGCCTGGCCAACAGCCTTTGGGACCTTCCTCAAGCCAGCGTGGCAGAGTATCACCGTGATTAGCTGCCAGAGATTCCCCAGTAATTAAACATTTTGGTTCCCCCACAGGTGTGCGCCTCCGACTGCTCCAGGCAACAGCGTCCCCGGAGAGCACAGAGTGGAGGAGTCACCAATCTGAACTTCTGTATCACGCCAGGTCCCATCCATCTGCTGGAAGAGAGGCATCTCGTCCTGCCAGTCCATCATCAGTGCCGGCTCGCCAGGCCTGAGCCAAAATGCTTCAATAAGTCTTTGCCATCTGGGAGTGGAATCGACTGAGGGGAAGTGGGGGTCCCCCAAGAGGCATGGTGGTTGTTACCACGGGTTGTTACCAGACATCCATAGGTGTCTGACTTGTAATAGATCTGTGTCCAAGATCCAGGTCCCATACCTGTAAGTCCCTGTGCCAAGAGCCCACATAAAAGGAAATCACAGTTTTGTCTTCATTCTTCCTGGACCCACTCACACACAGACCTAGATGGGAGGGAACTGCATGGTCTTTTCCACTCTGCATATATTTTCCAGGATAATCGGATGTAGGAGAAAAACATATTTAGTCAAATAAAGAAGTCGGTTTGTCACAGAAACTTCTGTAGGAGGGGAAAAGGCTCAGAAAAACCACAGGAAAGTAGACAAACCCCCAAGTTTATAGGGAGTGGCAATTGCTGTTTGTTGTCTGTGCTCAGCAGTAAAACAACTCAACATCGGAGATTTAAAAAAAAAAAATCATCAGTTCCTGTGTGTTAATGCGGGTTTAGCTGCGGGCTTCGGGCCTCTGATTCTACTCATTCTGGGTGAGAGATGTGTGAAAAGAGGGAATGTGTGCGTGTGTAAGTGCTGGGGCAAAAGAGGGAGGAAGGGTGGGAGAAGGAGAATATAGAAAACAGAACGAAAGCAGCATTTGAGACAGATGGCGAGGGAGGAAACTACGACATTTCCTTTCTTGGCTTAACTGAGGCAGTGGATCGGAGCGGAGTGTTCGGCTCCAGAAGATGGCTGTGTGAGAAGCCCTAAGGGGGAGCACGGGGTGGCAACCAGGAGCCAGAGCAACGCAGCCAGGGCTGCCCCCAGAGTCCTGGGGGCTGCTGTGTTGGCCACTCTCTGACCCCTTTTGTGTCTAGGTTAGACAAAATTGATGAGAGACTGGAGCCTGGCGTTCCCCAACAAGCTGGTGAAGGTCCACATTGCTGTTTAGTCTTCAAATATTTCACCTTGACCTTTGGTATTTGTCTAGTCCTGCACTTGGGGGAGGATGCAAGCGATCCTGTTGGTGGCAAGATATTGGTGGCCAGCTCCAGATCCAGGGCTCTTGGCTGGCAGGTGGAGGGGACAGGATGCCTGGGGCCCCAGGGAGGAAGAGCGGACTCCGGAGACCCCAAAGATGAAGGTCACCAAACTGGGAGCAAAGGTAGCACAGGCTCCTTCTGTCTCTCCTGATAATGGCCTAGGATGTGTGCTGCCATGGCTACGGGAAGGGAGCGGGGAACAGAACAGTTTTATAGACTTAGATAAGATTTCAGCTGGACTGGGAGGTCTCCTTGGTGTGCTAAAGTGTCAAAAAGCCATTCAACTTTCCCAAGGTCCTGTGAGCCAGCCTGATCTCTGTCCTACTCAGAGGAATTTTCCAAGACCCATGACATTAATATGATATGAAGGAATTATGTTTCCTTCTGGGCAGGGGATGGACTGCAGCAGATTCTGTTTTTCAAAAACAGCTGCTACATCTCTCATCGTAAATGTTCTTCTAGAACAGGGGTCAGTCAACAAACTACAGCCTGTGGGATAGCAGTCTGTTTTTGCAATTAAAGTTTTATTGGAACACAGTCTTGCTCATTTTGTCTATGGCTGCCAGGGTGTTGCAGCTTCCTGACGGAGCACCGGGAGAGCTCCGGCAGAGTCTGGCTGCCTGCCGCCCATTGTCGGCATAAACCATGCATCTGAGCGCCACCCAGCCCCCCTTCCTTCGCCTCTGCTGGGCTTCTTCCGTCAAGGTGATGGGCTACAGCTTCAGGTCCCCTTCTGTACCCCGGCTCCCCCAAGCCCCACCTTAACTGTCTAGCCCTTCCCCGTGACTCTTCTCCCTTCCCCCTTTCCATGGCTGGAATGCAGAAGTGGTGGTGGCCTACCCCTAGGGCAAGGATGGAACAAGACAAGCAAGAAAAAAAAGGGGGGGGGGAGCCAGTCACCGAGAAAGAGGTCACAAATTTAAAAGATGCCTTTCTATCTGGGGAGGACTCACAGGGTTTCCCCCACAGGGCAGCTTTTAATTTAAATTACTTCCAACCCACAGCAAGACTTGTCTTTATCCAAGATGGGTCGGTTCCCAGGATGGCCGATGGCGATGTCTGTGCAGCTGAAGGGTTGAACTGTCTCAGGAAGCCAAATGGACAGCCGAGAGCACTGGAGACATGCCCTTAGTGATGCACATGCTGTAGCAAGGCACCGACACACCACATTCTCCCCCCAAGAATTGGGGATCATTCCAAATGGACCGGCTGCTCTGGGGAAAGGCACATCAAGTTCATCAAGTCAGGGCACAGTTGGCAAAAACAGCCATTTCGTTTTACGGCTGATTTAGTAGCTGTTTCAGCTGGCTTAAATTTCTTTGAACATTTAGCAATTAACCCCTTCTTAGCATGTTCTAGAAGATAAAGTATCTTGTAGGGTCCGCTGAGCATTCAGGTCTGGTCCACAGCCTGTCGTCTGCATGTTCCCAACAACAAATGAGAATCTCTAACAGCTGGCAATGGCATTTGTGTAAACAGGTTAGGCAAAATTTATTGATTTGTGCAACACCCTTTCAAGGAAATTTTCCAAGGTAGAAGGTTGGGTCGCTGCCTTTAAAGAATTAATTGTACTTGACTTTTTCATTATTGAGGGTGAAGAGGGAGGAAGTGAATGAACTTGAAGACATCAGACATTCCCCTGGATCTGCAGAGATTCAAACTCTTAGCACCTCAGTTTCTTCCTCCAGAAAGAGGACATGGGATTTATCTACCTTGTAGGGATGCAGTGAGGATCAAAAGGAGAATCTGGATGGAAGACTTCTGTCAACTGTAAGGTGCTAAAGGCTAGTCAGAGATTTGTTAAAACTAGTTCCCTGTTCTATTCTCTCTCCTCCTTCCACAGGCACGTAAACTCCAAGTGTGCAAACTCAAAGTTTGCTGTTATTAAAATTATAGATGATCAGACCTGTGCTTGATCTTATTTTAGCTCCCTGTTTGCAATGTCATCACAAAACCAAGCTATGATTAGACCAGGAGCTCAAGCTAAATGAGTCACAAATTTGGCAGGATTTGCCTCTAGTGTTTTGACAAGTGTGTGTGTGTGTGTGTGTGTGTGTGTGTGCATGCATGCGCATGTGAGCACATGTATATATACTCATGAGCGCCAGGCATAATCACTCACTGGGATCACTCTGATTAACGACACCATAAAACCCGGTGAACTCTGCGAATGTCTCTTCAAGACACTCAATCAAGGATCTTGCATACTATACTCATCTCTGCATTTTCTTTCCTGTGGATATTCAACAAATAGCTGATGGTGGAAGGCTCTGAGGGTGTTAGGCTGGGCCTGGGTGCTCCTTCTGGGCCCATTGTATCGGATTCTTTTTTTTTTTTTTTTTAATGTTTATTTATTTTTCAGACAGAGAGAGACAGAGCATGAAGAGGGGAGGGGCAGAGAGAGAGGGAGACACAGAATCTGAAACAGGCTCCAGGCTCTGAGCTGTCAGCACAGAGCCCGACGCGGGGCTCGAACTCACAGACTGTGAGATCATGACCTGAGCCGAAGTCGGATGCTTAACTGACCAAGCCACCCAGGCGCCCCTATCGGATTCTTATATATTCATGCATTTGGAGTTTCTACGACTTTATCTATTTTCTTTCCCATGTATGATCTTTACACTAGTAAGTTGGCAACGGTTCATGGTCCCACACCAAGCTGCCTGCCTTAGCATACTAGCTGCTGCCCTGGAAAAACTCACCTTGGGTCCTACAAGATCTCTTCCACTTGTACTTCCAATATAGAGCCTTTACTATAGGACAGAACTCCCAAAATAAAAGACTCCCTGTCCCTAAGATAAATGTGTCAATTGTAGAGATAAGGGGGAAGAATCAGAAAATAATGAAAATTTGCCTGAGATCCTGAATGCAAAATTCCTCCACAGTTTCCTCCTCTTCCTGTTAAAAAAAAAAAATTGTTTTGGAAAAGTGACCTTGGGGAGGGGTGGAGAATGTTGGAGCATGGCTGTGACTACTCTGGTCAGATCACTTCCACCAGCTCATTCTCCTGGAACTTCCACACCCTGGAATGCTACTTCTCCTTAGCAACATGGCCTAAAGATCTAGGCTGACATCTTTGGTGGGTTTTGAAAGAGAGTCATGCCCTGGATGAGGTAACTTCCACAAAGAGCTGCAAACTCAATGCTCCCTACTTATTCCCTATGCTCATCCTGATGGTGCGAGTCTTGGAGGGACAGAGGCCAAGAAACTTTGTCATTTGGTGAAATCCACAAAAAGGGCACAGTTGAGCAATTTCAAGAAAACCATAACCCAAGGTGAGTTCAAGATACAACGCTTTCTACCATCATTTGTAATCAAAGGATTATAAAAAGAAACCACTTTTTAAAATACATAAATTATTACTGGCATAGCTATTAGCATGCTTGCTTCCTGACCTCCAGAAAGTTTGTCTCCATTTTACAGACCATCAGATGTCTCAGTCTCCCAGCGCAGCTGTTACCCCCGGACCACTCTCCCCACCACTGCTCTGAGCATGCACTGGCCCACCCCAATCTTTGACACTGCTCTCCCTCAGACACTTCCATTGGGCCCTTCTGGTCTCACATTCCGGCATTGCTAAAATCTTCTAGAGCTTTGCCATCTTCTCTGAGCCTTCCCTTCACCTCTTGTCCTAACTCTGGAAACTGGGTCTGTCCTGAAGACACCACCTCCCCCTGAGCCCTACTGAGTGGAGGCTGGTTTGTTCTCTCACAATTATCCTCCTTTGCTCCATAGTTACCACTTCCAAGCCATTTTCCATTCTTCTACTGAAAGAGCAGACCTAGGCCGGCCGACTCCATCTTGTTCTGTATCCTCCATCTTGAGTGACTATGTCCCGGACATGGCCGCAGAAAGAAGTTCCCGCTCAAACCTCAGACCACGCCTCCTCCCCTTGAGTAACTTCCCACTCACCCGTTCAAACTTCCGGATCAAACCATGCCTGGCAACCTTCCTGATGGGACTCTGACCTTTCCCCAGCCAATCGGCTAAGGCCACAACCCTTCCCCAGCCAATCGGCTAAGGCCATGATCCCTATAAAACCTTTGTGCTTTTGAAACCCACACTCTCTCTCTCTCTCTGGCATCTCACCGCTGCGTCGGTGCAGGTAGGGGATTGACCTCGAGCTAGCTCTAATAAAGGCTCTTTGCTTTTGCATCGGACTCGGCTCCCTGGTGGTCTTTGGGGATCACAAATTCTGGGCATAACACTACCTGCAAAACCCAGGTTCCTCTGAAGCTCATGCTTCCAAATTAGATCTTCCCAACCTCTCTCCAGCCCTGTAATCTCATAATCCCTAAGGATCATCCCTTAATCATGGAATTTTCCAGTACCTGGCCCCCTATCTTTCTCTCCACTCAGGCTCTGTAACCACAACTTCAAATACATATGTGGATGACTCGTCTTCATTTCTCACCTCCATTTATACTTTCCTCTAATGCCCTGCCCCCAGTCACCCTTGTCCATAGTCATTCTGACCTCATCACCACTGACAAAAGCACCACCTCAGAAACCTTCCTGCTCACTTACTCAGACAAGCCATTCTAACCTACCAACCCTGCTTCTCCATGGAGACTTTCAGTCCAGAAGTGATGGTTTCTTTATCCGTTACCCCCTCAAGAGTCTACCCTCCTGTTTCTCCAAATTACATTCTGTGATCCGTCTTTCCACTCACTGCCTGGCAACCTCCCCCGACTCCCTTATCCTCTCTCCCTGCCACATGCTCACCTGGTTAAGTCCCAGCTCACCCGGTTAATCCCAGCTCAGGTTGAATTCACCCTCCACCCACTCCAGACCTCTGAGTAGCAGCTCCCGCTGAAGGAAAATGCACAACTGTGCCAACGGGTCTCACATTAAATTCACGGTAACTGTAACCTTATGTGGGCCTTATCTGGATAGCTTGTCCCACCTGCCAACAGATGCCCTGCCATTCTTGAACACGACCCTCATGGACTTTCTTTTCTGTCCTCAAACTGCCCACATCCCCTCCTCTGGCTTTATTTCCAGATGAGTATCTTGTCTGGTATTTTGATGAACAAATAGAAATCAGTCAGAAACTCTCCCACCTTCCTACTACCAAATCTGTCAATCCACCTGTGACTGACCCCAAACCTCTACTCTCCCTCCTGCTAAGATGGATGAAGTATCCCTGCTCCCGTCTAAAGGCAACACCTCCCTCTCACCTTCTCAAAGTTGTCGCCCTAAAGTTATTCCTTCTCCCTAACTTCGTGGACAACCTCGAATCCAGACACTTACCCCAAGTAGCTCTCAAAAAAGCATCCCTTATCTCCCACACCTTATCTGGGGGCAAGGCCAAGACTAGCATGGAGAAGGAGAGATACCGGGGCACCTGTGAGTGTGACCTTTAACTTCCAGCCCTCAGTGCCTTTCTTGCCTCTTTCTAGTCCTGACCTTGTCTCTAGGCTCTTTGAAGCCATGCGCCAGTCTCTTTTTGTATCTTTTCCCCAGACTGTGACAAACTCCTAACTCCTCTTTAACATTCACCACAGTTATAATCAAATAATTGTGTAATTATTTGTTCGATGTCTATCTCTCTTACTGGAACACGAGCTCCCTGAGGCCAGGAGCAGATCGACCACATTCACTGTCATCTTCCATAACAACTCTGTTCCTCAGTTTCCCTGTCTGTAGAATGGGGGAAAATAAAGTACTTAATAGATGTTGGGTTTTATGATTAACAATATCCACAGCAGTTAGTAAATTACCAGCACATAAGAGGTACTTCGTCAATAATTTGAATGAATCCATAAATGAAGAAATCATTCCAGGACTGATGCATGGATGAAGATTCAACAGGTTTGAGTACTTTTCTGAATGTAGCAAACTATGAAAAATTGGCAACAAAATGACCTGAGGATACAAGCCTTCTCCTTTTTCTGGTGGCTCGTGAAATGCACTCCATATATATCTTCCTCTCCCATACTCACGGTTACCTTTATTCCGCTGTCCCAGGTGCCCATTATCAAACCGGGTCCAACCTGCCCTTTCCTTCCCAGCTCCAGGGGAGTCACTGCGTGAAATCTTTGGCAAAACAAAATCATTAGCGCAGCTTTCCCCTGACATACTGGATAAGGCTTATCAAGCTCTTCAGGGAAATAGAAAGGCAGGGAGACTGTTCTGCATGTTGCTACAGCAAAGTAGTTGCTAAGGAAACAGCCCTATCTCTGGTCTCCTTCGCTACCCCTCAGGGCCTTCCCACCCTTCCTAGGGCCCATGCCACCCTCCTGACAGGCCCCTGTACTTCTGTTCCCTCCATCTCCTTCCTCTCCTTGGAGAGGAACAAAGAGAGACCAAGTCTAGGCCAGACAGCCAAGGAGGCCCTGCAGAAAGCTTTCAGGCTCCTGTTCCTAGTGACCCATTGGCTTCAGGGGCCTCAGCTCTCAAATCTGATCCCCCCCCACTTCCCTGCACCTCCCTCTCCATTCCCCCCTCCTCAAACACGGCACCACAAAATGCCCAGATGCAAGCTTCGGTTTGGCCCTGCAGGATTGACACAGATAACCCGGGCACTTGCCAAAAAGAAATAATAGCTACAACCTGTTCATAGTATCAAGAAGTAAGTGGTATGGGGCAACGCCTTGGTCTCTGGGTGTGGTTTCTCTCCCAGCCTGGTGGCCTGCACTACACATCTCGGAGGAGTCACGGCAGCACAGCCTTCGGCTCCCATGGGTGCATCCGCAGGAGCAATTTTCCTTATTGCGTCCCCTTACCCACTGTTTCTCTTCCTCCCTCCCTCACTCCCTCCATACAGTCAGCTTTCTGACTTTCTTCAGCTTTCCCTCAGGGTCAGCCGTCTAATATTTGATTTCACTTCGAAGGTGCTATGGCCTTCTCTGTTCCCCTCTCTTGATGCATGGCCCAGATCTGAATGGCTGCCAAGCTGGGAGTAGAAGCAGCCCCATGTTTCCCAGCTTCCCAAGACCCTCCCATGTCTGCCTCCCTTACCCATCAGCCCTTGCTTCAGGGTGACCTTGTTTCAAAGCATCAGTCTTGGCAGACACCTCCTTTCCTTAGCTCCCCGGGAAAACCTGTGGCTTTGCTACGAGACAGAAGCTCTTTTTTTTTTTTTAATGTTTATTTACTTATTTTTTTTTGAGAGAGAGAGTACGAACAGGGGAGGGACAAAAAGAGAAGAAGAGAGAGCAGCCTCCATGCTCAGTGCAAAGCTCAATGCAGGGCTTGATCTCTCGACCCTGGGATCATGACCTGAGACAAAATCAAGAGTCAGACATTTAACTGACTGAGCCACCCAGGGCCCCAAGATGGAAGCTCTTTTAACTATACACGTTGCTAATAGAAAGCTCTTAGATATTTGTTTTACAATAGGAATTAATAGGAAAACATAGACTTTTTCCAAACCAGCCTGTCCTTTATGTTATTTTGAAGGGACACTCCTGGATCCAAAGGAATAAGATCTTTCCACTGGGAACAACTCCTGAATGACTTGATTTCCAGTCACAGGAAAAAAAAAAAAAAAATATATATATATATATATATATAGAGAGAGAGAGAGAGAGAGAGTCAGAAAATCACTGTTGGATTTAACTGGACACTGAAAATCCACACTAACGTTAGCTCCTTATCTTTCTTATCTTTCTGTCTTTGACAAGGAGACTCTGCTGGCATGCCAGGCTTTTGGCAGAAAAAATATGTTATTGTTCCAAGTACCTGACTGAGTTGAAAACATCCTTGTTGGGTGTTTCATTCTGTGTTTGAGTGAACTAAAAAATGAGACAGGCACAGCTGTATGTGTAGGGACTTGCCTACTTCTTAGCTGTGTGACCTCAGGTGAGTTACCATTCCTCTCTGAGCTTCAGCGTCCTCATCTTTACAATCGGGATAAAACTGCGGTCCTTACGCCATTATTGTTAAGAATAACATTGAAATAACTTATGTGGAACACCTCGTATGGTGCCTGACACATAGAGGCAATCAGTGAATGGAAGTCACCACAGGAAAGCTGGCCTTTGTGCAGGTTCAGCCAAGGGTGGATGGGACTTGGGGAAGAGACTGTTTTCCAACCAGGGCACCAGACTCCTCACTGCACAATTATCCATTAGGCTCATCCTTCTCAGGCCTCCTATCTTTGATATCTAAAGAGGTTCACTTATTAGGGACTTTCTTGGGACAAGTGTAGGTCTGACAAGGGACGTCTGAATCCAGGAGATGAAGTGGAAACTACATGTATTTTATTGTAGTAACTAAAAATCGAGTTAACTAAACTTTGCGGTTTACTAAGAACGGATGGTGGGGCTGCCCACCAGGGTTTTCTCCCCGTCTTCCTCAGAAAAAGAAGCTGTCACGTCACAATTGAGCAAGTCTTCTGGGCCACTCTTTGCTACGAGCATGTAAGCCGGGGACACCCCTATAATGGAAAAAACACCTTTTTGAAAAATGTTTACTTATTTTTGAGAGAAAGAGAGAGAGAGAGACCCACCCCCCCCCCACCTTCACCAGTGCTCCGTCCCACAAAATTCAAATCTTTGAATTTAGAAAAAGGGATCTTGGCCTAGGCCCATTGGCCCCAAACCCAAAAATATAGTTGAGAGAGAATTCATGAACTGGCTTTGACCCTAAAAGGGGAAACAGAAGGAAATGGTAGTTTTGTCCTTTTGAGGCCATGGCTCTTTGGATCTACTTATACCCTGGTAATGAGCAGTATATGTGAGTGGAAAAACACAGCTGGCCTTTGGGAGCTCAGACCCTTTAAGGCTTGGGGAGCCCTTCTGACAGAGAATAAAGGATGTTTTTCCTTCTTAAGGGGTGGCTGAGTCTATCAGTCTTAACCCAACCATTTACGAGGCAAACAGACTCCAAAAACAGCTCCGATTCCACTCTCATAGGACAATCTGTCATGAAAGGAAATGGCAGGATGAGATCAGCAAGCAGCTCCCAGATAGGCAAGCTTAGAAGGTGGTTAGATACAAACTCTGGTCTTTCTGATATTCCTAGCGAGCGAAGGAGGCCCGAGGGTTTCTCTTTAGGGCCCAATGACACATATTCATCCTAGCGCAAATGATAAAAAGAAAGTCAGAAAGAGAGACCGGGGAAAGAAAAATGTAAATCAGAGGCAATTGATTTACTGTGTGATTGTGGTATGAATTTCCAATCTCTCCTGACTATGAGTCAAAGGAATCCTCACTGGGGAGTGGGCAAGAACGTCTGCGTCCTGATCCTATCTTTTCCCTTCTTTTATCACCTGGTTCTGCAATCCTCACTGATCCCCCTTTGTGTGTCATGCCTTCCACATTTCAGGCAGTAGGAAGGATGCTTCCTTGAACAAAAGTGCCCTGGATAGTTTAGCTTTTACACTGAGATTCCTACTCTCTCCAGCTTCCGATTGCTCATGGTTCCAACCTGAAGGCACAGAGCTTCATCACCTGTATTCGTAACTTTAGCTCTGCCTTTGCTCTTGCGACATTAAGGGAGTTTGCCCTCTTTTCCCGAGTGAGTTGTGAAATGCCTGCTCCTGGTTTACTGGGAATGCCTTGTGCTGCCTGAGCAGCTGAACACCTGCCTCTCTCCCCTGTGTCCTCTCTGCCTGCCTTGCAAGAGGACGAGGAGATCTTAAAGCCTTCCTTGTTTATTGGGTGGCAAGAGACGTAAACAGACTGAAAAGGCCTGTCCTGAATCATCACCAACTCTGCTGGTGCACTGTCAACAGCACCCCCCCACCACTGGCCAAACCCCAGCCTCAGCTCTCTGAGGCCTTTATTTTCCTGGCTTGTTACTTACCTATTTCATGCCCATGTCTGTGCAAGCTCCCTAGGCTCCAGACACACACTGCCCAGCTCAGTTGGGCCCCAGGAATTCAGCCCGGAACCCTGTAATCAACCAAGGTACCACTAGGGCGGCCGCCACTAGGAGCACATTTAGTGACACAAAAGGTCCCAGACAGACCTTGGTCTCTAAGGCCTCCAGCTGCCGGGGACTGGCTTGTTAGGCCAAAGCTTGAGGAGCTTTAAGTTTAGAAAATTCTCAGTCCCTGATATCAAAATCACCAACTTTAGACGCCCCGGGTAAAACATACAAGGTATATGCACTGAAAGGGTATCAAATTATAAATACTGGAGTTTTTGATTGATTACAGGTTTTTTGTTTGTTTTTAAAATTATCAGCCTGGGGGCGCCTGGGTGGCTTGGTCGGTTAAGCGTCCGACTTTGGCTCTGGTCATGATCTCACAGTCCATGAGTTCGAGCCCCGCATCGGGCTCTGTGCTGACAGCTCAGAGCCTGGAGCCTGTTTCAGATTCTGTGTCTCCCTCTCTCTCTGCCCCTCCCCTCTTCATGCTCTGTCTCTCTCTATCTCAAAAATAAATAAACATTAAAAAAAATTTTTTTTAAATTATCAGCCTTCACAAGAATCTCTATTGTGTTTTTGCAAACCTTGTGTGTAATATTCAGGTGTGTACTATAACTTCAAACTTTTTATTTTGCAACAAAAAGCCCAGAGGATCTTTTGAAGAACAACACAAATAAGCACAGGAGAAATAATACAACAATGATAAGCTCCCCAAACAGCCCATGCAGTAAAATTAAGGGGAAAAAGTTCTAACGGGTTTCATTCTAATTCCAGCAAAGTCCTCCTCAGAGAATGGAGATAAAGTATGTGTGTGTAAGTGTCTGAATGTGTCTGGGGGGCTGGAGGTGCATGTGGGGGTGTAAGTCACAGGAGTATAAGCATGTGTGTGAGTGGGGATGTGAATGCATAAGCATGTGTGAGGGTAAGTGTAACTGAATGTAAATGTGAGTGTATAAGTGGGAATGTGTGTGTGTGTGTGTGTGTGTGTGTGTGTTGAGTGGGCGTAAACAGCAGTGTATTTGTTTGTAAGTGCAGCTTATGTGAATGTGAGTGAATGCACATTGAGTGTGGGCGTGAATGTGTGCCTTGAAGTTGTGTGAGTGTGTGTTAGGTGTGTGAGTGTGTAAACATAAGTTTGTGTAAGCAAAAGCGTGAGTGTGCACATGCACGAATATAAATTGTGTTATGAATGTGAGCGTGTGTGAGTGCAGGTTGTGTGAGCGTGTGCGTTTACTATGAAAGAGGATCCAAAGATGCAACGTGACAGGATCTGGGCTCGGAAAATCGATCACTTCTTCTTTTTTTAAATGTTTATTTATTTCTGGGAGAGGCAGGGGGAGGGGCAGAGAGAGGGGAACAGAAGATGTGAATCAGGCTCCGTGCTGACAGCAGAGAGCCTGATGTGGGGCTCAAACCCATAAACTGTGAGATCATGACCTGAGCCAAAGTCAGACGCTTAACTGAGCCATTCAGGTGCCCCTGAAAGTCAATCACTTCTGAGCACGCACAACAGCTTGATTATGAGACCGTCTCAGGAACTGGTAATGATGAGGATGACCATTTGTCTCAATTTGCTCAGGTCAGAGCTCACTTATGCCTGTTATCCTGGCATAATTATCATTATTTTGCAGCCATGTTGATATTGTGGCTGAGGTATAGTTTATATATCAGTAAAATACACACCTTTTGAGAGAGCTGGCCAATGACTTTTACAAACACACACACCCATGGAATCATCCCCCTAATAAAGATACAAATATTTCCAGCACACATTCTCAAAAACATCTTGCTTTGGAAGAGTTGTCCTAGTAAAGTCCTCCAGGATTTCTCCTCAGCCCACCAGGAGGAGGGTGGATTTCACTGACATTATGCCATCTTCTGGCCTTTGTATAAGATTTTACACATGCTGGGGGCACCTGGGTGGCTCAGTCGGTTAAACGTTCGACTCCAGCTCAGGTCATGATCTCACGGTCCGTGAGTTCGAGCCCCGCGTCAGGCTCTGTGCTGACAGCTCAGAGCCTGAAGCCTGTTTCGGATTCTGTGTGTCCCTCTCTCTCTGACCCTCCCCCGTTCATGCTCTGTCTCTCTCTGTCCCAAAAATAAATAAATGTTAGAAAAAAAATTAAAAAAAAAGATTTTACACATGCTGGAGAATCGCAGTAAACGTACCGCAGCTGTTTGGAAACCAGGAAGAGTTAAATTACATCGGGTTGATTTGATGGGCTCAGAGGATGTGTGGATTCTGGAAGGTGGAGACTATTAGAACAAACACCTTCATGGAAATTACCATTAATCCAAAGCGTCTGAACTTCCCTTTACCCTGTCTCCACCACTCTGGCCTTCCCCTGCCAAACTTTCCTTTGATTAAAGGAGTGACTCATCCCCATCGGGAATCATATAGGATCTGTGGGAAAGAGTATGGGATTTGGAGTCTGCCAGGCTTGGCCTTGCAACTTGACTGTATCATTAGCTAGCTCTGTGTCTTTGGGTAAGTTAGTTAACCTCTTAAGGCCTCAGTTTCCTGATCAGTAAAGAGGATAACATGATCTACTCTGCAGAGTTGGGGTCAGGCTTTGATTGAATGAATACAACGTACTTGGTACATGGGCACCAAATATATGATAACTAACGTCTAAGTCAGATTTATTGATCAGAATAAAAGCAAGCCATGGCAGATCAGCTTTTCCAAAAATGGCCACAGCAATGTCTCCAGTCCCATTCATTCTTCTAGAACTTTGCCACTCCCCACCAAGAGGCAGAGTCTCCCCCACCCCACCTTGAATTTGACAGGACTTTGTGACTGCCTGAATGAATAACATGTGACAGAAGCAATGCTACATGACTTCTGAGGATAGGTGGAAAAAGACAACATAGCTTTTGCTTGACACTCCCTCTCCCTCAGGATGATCTCCTCTGGGAACCAGCCACCCTCCTGTGAGGAAGCCCAAACTGGCCCCCATAGAGAGACTGAATGGAGAGGCCCATGGGAAGAGGAACTAAGACCCCCAGCCAAGAGCCATAATCAACCACCACACACGCTCGAGTGAATGAGCTTTTAGATGGTCCTAACCCTCAGCCCCTGAGTCTTCCAACTGAGGCCCCAGAAACTGAGAAACAAATTTAAGCTATCCTTGCTGTGCCCTATTCAAATACATACCCCATGAATCTATGAGCATAATAAGTGATTATTTAAGCTTCTAAGTTTGAGGGTAATTTGTTACACGGCCATAGCAACTGGAGCTCAGGGTAATCAGGGTTTTGTTGGATGGGGCTGACATTTCTCACAGACATCTGACTCAGACCAAATGAATGCGAACACAGCTCTCGGCTTTTGCCCATCTGAACCTCAAAGGTGGGGAGTCTGCTACACAGTGTGTCCTGTTGCTTGTGTCCTATTGCCTGTTCTTGCTCACAAAATGAATTGATTCCATTATTCAAACTCAAAGTGGTTTCCTATATGCCGACTCCTAGAGCCCTGTCTGTTCTTGAACACTAACCATTTACTAGCCTGTGGGAAGGGGAATCATAAAATAATCAACTATATTATATCCAAACACGCTTTAAGTTCTGTATGCAAACTGGCTGTTATCCTCTCCAAATATTAGTTATGAAAGCTTTAATCCTGTTTATTTTCTGTCTCGCAAAGATGGAAACTTTACTCAGTGCCACGAATGCATCTGGGAAGGAGGGGGTTATGGCAGACTAGCCAGACCTCCAGTGGCAGCCAAGAATCATCAGGAAAATCAGGTCAGAAAGAGGGGCAGCAGCAAGATCAGCTTTCCAGACTGGCCCACAGCAAGAAAAATGGGTCCAATGGGCAGACCATGCAAAAAGAGCCTGACCATGGCCTAGAGCCTGTCACATGGTCATGGCGAGGAAGCTAGTATAAGAGAGTAGTGAGACCATGGGCTTTGGGTCAAACAAACCTGGGTTCAGCTCTGGTTTCTCCACATACAGGCAGTGTGAACTTGGTTAAGCACCTTAACTCCTCAATTCTGTCAACTGTCAAAACAGTACCTACATGTGGCAAAGGCAGCTCACTATCTACCAAAGATAGGTACTCCTCTTGCATAGTGCAGTTATGGCTGGAAAGCAGATGCCTAGCATCTAAGTCGGACCATGTGACAAGATGGACCAGTGTGATTGATGTATTAGTGTGCCTTGCCTACATGATCATCCCCTTTCATGGTGACCTTGGAGGCCAAAAGTTGAAGATGATGACTTCACAGGATTGAGTGAGGCTGTATCCCTATGTCACCACGTGGAAGAGACCCACTTGACTAGGAACATGCCCATCAGACTTTGTGTGAGCGAAAAATAAACTTTTACTAGGCGAAGACACTGAATATTGGAGGTGTCTGTTACAGAACGTAGCCCCCTAGTTTAGAGAATTGAGACATACATAGCTGTAGATAATTATAGAGTTGCTTACTATCTGGCTTCCCCATTTGGCTGATGCTCCTTGAGGGCAAGGATTGGGCCCTGGGGAGCCACAGTGCCCTCCACTGTGTCTGGTACATACCAAGAAGGTAAGCAAATTTGAATTGCTTATCTGCAGCTTGATGAAGAGAAGAGAATTAGAACCTGGACTTTTTAGCAATAGGAGAAAGAAAAGGTTGATGTTAAAAAAGACATTTACATTAATACTTCACTACAAAATGTACTTATTTAAACTTTTGTCAAAAGGACCAAAAACAAAACAAAACAAAACAGAAAACAAAAACAAAAAACGAAAAACAACACCCACCTGGCAGTAAAGTCATAATTTGCCAGTTTGGAACTTTGATCCCAAAGAGGTCCAAGGAAATGAGTTTTCCCATTAGAAGTTTCGGAAACCAAAGCTTACTATTAGATTGTCTTTAAAGTTCCACAAAACTTTTACAAGTTAATTAAATGGTTGGCTTAACCACTGGTTCATGTTTCCAGCAGATGGAGTGGAGTGGTCTAGGGGAAGAAACAATTGTGTAAATGCAAATTTGGTAGAAAAAATGTACCTGAAAATAATATCTTATCAGTAACATCAGGGTTTTCTCTTTGAATCATTAGGGTGAACAAACAACTCGCATTTATATAGAGCACTTTCCTTTTTTATTGTTCCCAGTGTATTCTCGCAACAATCCTAAGAGTTAGGGCATGTTTTATTGTCACCATTTCACTGACAGAAAATCCATGAAATAAAGTGAGCTGTGATTTGGCCAACATCTCATGGCTCACGTGAGAATCAGAAGCCAGACCCCCTGACTCTCAGCATAAGACTTTTTTCTCCACAAGACCTCCCAGGTTGATATGGGTTCGACATGGATGACCGCCCACAGAGAACCACGTCAAACAAACTGTTTTTGAGCCCAGTCTGGGTAACGTCTCATGATTGGGTGTCTTACAGGGTAAAAAGTAAACTAAAACACAGTTCCACAATCCAACAATAACCCAAAAATAATAAGTAGGTGAACAGGTAAAAAACAAAATGTTGTAGTAGCAATTCCTCTCCAGGACGGCAAAGACAAGGTAAGACAATAGGTGTGAAATGAGAAATACGCAGCATACTCAGGAAGTGTGATGGCCATCCAGAAGAGGGAAAGAGGATATAGGGCTAGAATCTCAGAAAGGCTGGAGGGGTGGAGGAATTGGGATTTCAGAAAAGGGTAGAATTATGTAATAAAAACTGTCTTATCTGCTCAGCACCCCTCCCTTATTCTTCTGAGAACATGCCCCCCTTTATTTGGGGGGTCATTCCTTCCCCTATTCCAGTCATTTGGGATTGATTCAGGATGAGGTTGCCAGTGATAGCATCCTACACCTTGGCTGTTAGTGGGCATGGGACTCATTCTAGCCAATTAGAATTTTTAGGGGGAAAAAAAGAACTGGAACTAAAAGAAGGAACCATTCCTGCTTGTATGAGACCAGTGGTGGCCATGGGTCCTGCTTTGTGGAGGAGATTGGGCTGAGAAAAGGAAGCTGAGATGAGAGATAGGACAAGAGACTACTGGTGGCATCAGGAATGTGGTTCCAGTAGCCTCCACCTCAGCACACCCCTGCCTTCCCTGCAGCTTATGGTCGCATTGAGCTAATCACTCTCTCCTTTCTCCAATGGGGGTCAAGTGGAGCTCGTGTCACTTGCACACATAGTCTTGCCTAACGCAATAGGTGGAGAGAGGAGGGGAAGCCGCCCTCAGGCAGAAGGTACTAAATGGGCCTACATGGAAAGTGTGGAGGCACAAGACTTCTTTGGGGACAGTGAAGAAGCCCGTTGTTCTAGGGCTGAGGATAAGCATAAAGAAAGAGTGAGATACCAAGCACTGAGCATGCTGATTTTGAGACTAGAGCAGGACATGTCCGTGGAGACACTGAGCAGGCAACAGGGTGTGGGAGTGGGTCTCCAGAGAGAAGCTAACGCTGATGCAACTCTAGCGAAAAGGGTGCTACACTCGGAGTCAAAAAGACTCCAAAGATAAAGGGAATATGTGCAGATTAAAGTGGTTCATGAATTTAAGAGAATATTATTCATTTGGGAGCTATCTGTGTGGAGTCATAGATGTAGAAAAGGGAAAGAAGAGGAGAGAGAGTCTTGGATAAATGATTAGTCACAATTAGTCCATACAATTAAAGCATCAAAGAATCAAGAGAAAGCAGAGTCACAAAAGCCAGGGAAGCAAAGAGTTTAAAGACGGAGAGATTGAACTGTGGTTAAAAAAAAAAGAGAGAGAGAGAGAGAGAGCCAGTGAAGCCGGTAAGAAGGTTGGTGAGATGTCTGAATTTGAGGAGCAGGAAGTTATTGGTGAATGAACTTGGATATGGCAGAATGGTAGCGAATGATGGAGAAAAGTTACGGGTAAGGTGATGTATGCTGTCAGTGCCCACCCACATTCCCTCAGTTTTCCAGTGGGCTCCTGCTGACCTTCCAGTGTGGAATCTGCATCTCTGTGCCTGAGAGATCTTTCCCCACAGAATCACAGGAGGCCACTCTGCCGGTGAGGAAACCCGGAAGTTGTAGGGAATTAACAGCCCCCAGAAGCAGCCCTTGGACATACGAGTTCGAGTTTGTGCATGAACCCCCCACCTCTCTTGCCTTGCCTCCGCGGGGGGAGGGCAATTCTGACGGATGGATTTTGCAGCATTTGCACAGCGTTTCCTCCACTGTGGCACTGTGCAAGTGCACTCGTCCGTAGCTGGGTTCTTTTTCCCGTCTTACTTCTCGAGTCCCCAGCAGCAAGTTCCCTGCATTTCCCATTTCCCAAGTGAATGACTGGCACCTGAATCCTCAGCTCAGCATCTGCTTCTGAGTGAAACCGAGCTAAGAGAGGTGATCCTGTGACTTTGGGGCTCAAACTAGGGCACCTGTGAGAGTGAAAGGGCGGGGACGTTGTTAATAATGATGCTGGGACAATGATGCTGGGGCAAAGTAGGACTCTGCATACCTGGAGGTATGGCCTCCCTGGCTCTGTGCCTCTCCTTTGAGAGGATGGCATTCAAACACCAATTCCTTAGAATAACAAAGAGTGATTACTGACCACGCAGGAAGTAAAGATGTCTTTTCTTTGGTGAGCATTTGTGTCCTGTGCCCCATTACCTGGAGGGCTCTGGAAAAGAATATGTCAGTTCAAGACTGAGAAAATATCTCAGGAGGAGAATGGACCATAAGAAGTAGGTCAGTGTCCAGCCCCCAGGAAAACGAGGCTCATGCGTTTCTGTGATTCTGGGCTCCGAGGCTGCGAGCAATCCTGTCAACCGTGGTCGATAAGACGCTCGTCTTCCGGCATCGCTGGGCACCCCCTTCTTGCTCCCTCTCGCCTTCCATCAGTCACGTGGGTACGCGCCTCTCTGCAGCTGCACAAATGGACAAAGCTCCTCTGACAGCCCTTCTTTACCGTCTCGGCTGGTACCAACAGCCCTAAGGGTATCATCTGGAAACCTGGCTGCTTTGATACCCAAGCTCTTCCACTTCCCACGGTTCCACAGTATCCTTTGATCATGCCTCCTCTAAAAAGAGAATGTTTTCTGCCAGAAAATCTTTCAAGAAAGCTGCTCCATTTTCTCACATGGTTGAAGAGCAGCTGGATGTGATAGTGTTGAGAAAGGACGAGACACCAATATTTTTTCTCTGCCCTGTGCACATATTAATCCCCATCCCTGGATTCACGATGCGAGTTGCTGCGTGATGTCAATGGTGCAGACGAAGTGACTCTGGAGGGGGAGGGACCTTGGCTCTCCAGTGCCAGGTGCCGGCTGCTTCCTGCGGCTCCCAGGACATCCCTTCCTGGGAGATGCACCTCATCCCTCTGACTGTCTGTTCTTGACAAACTGGCTCCCAGCTGCCCCACTTGAATGTGGAGTTGATATATAACTAGATAGATCAACATGTGCTGTGCTAAGCCCCTTCTATGTGTGAGCTCGCTTCATCCCCACAATTCCATGAAGCAAATCTCGTTAATCATTCTGTGTTACAAGTGCGAGCTAAGATGCAGAGAGACTAAGTAGCTTGCCGGAGCTCTCAGTAAAGTTTGCAGTTTGAGCAATGGAAAACAGAAAAGCCCATGGGGTACTCCCTGAGTACTTACCCTGAGGTAAGGGGGGTGGGTTGGCTGGGTTGGCTGAGGAAGGAACAGTTCTGGTGAGTCTCAGTACCACAGAGTTTTCATTAACTCAGTAGATTAAAATACTGTTCTGTAGCTCCACTCCTATCCTAGACCTCAGGCCTGGGGGTATGATGTCCCATGGATGGCCCAGGCACACTTTATCAGGACACCAGACTGTGCTCCTTGTCTCCAGAACCCAGCCTCTTCTCCAGTTCTCAGCTTTGCCGTGGGTTTTTCTCCTGAAAAAAGCTGCCCCTCACTGTGCCCTTGTGTCACAGATCAAATTCATTACCTCCTCAGGAAAGACCCTAAAGACCCTTCCACCCTCTTACTGCCCTTAGATCTTATACACCAGTGTCCTTCTCTGCCTGTCCTCTGCGCAGAACTTTGCTTGTCCCCCATCATGGCAGATAGTAGGCAAGTGGCCATGGGTATCTCTCAGCTAGACCAGCAATAGCTGAACAGGCTCCTCTCATGTTTATATTCAGAGGGCGAGTTGCTGAACCAGGCTCCGTGATGCTCCCCAAACACACACATGATTTCCCACCTTGATGGCTTTGCTCGTGCTGTTCTCTCTACCACGAATGACTCCTCTCTGACTGCCCATCTGTTAAGGCACAGTACCAGGTAGCCACTGCTTGATGCCCTCACTAAGCCCCTCGCTGGACGTCCTCCACATACCCCCGGAACCCTGGAGGCTTTTTGTCTGTATCCCTCTTAGGTCATACGTGTGCTGCCTTCTCCTCTGAGATATGCGTATTTATGTTCACGTTTTCTTTTCCAGTCTGTGGGTTCATCAAAGACTGAATCACAGTTATTCAACTGTGCTTCTTCAATTTGCTTAGCAGAGAGCCTGGCATGTGGGGTGTTTTTGAATGAAAGAAAAGGGTATACTCGTGCAGACAGGGAAAAAAGCAATGTCTGGTTCTGAAAATTGCAAATAACATATTTGCCGAATAGATGATGTACTTGATGCATCAAATAAAATAATACTTATATCCCAATTCCTATCTTTTGGACATGGGGTCCAAAGGGTAACTCTGAGAATCCAAACAGATCAACGCTCTGCTTAAAAGAGTAGATTCTAGGGGCTCCTGGTGGCTCAGTCGGTTAAGCGACCGACTTCAGCTCAGGTATGATCTCATGGTGCATCAGGCTCTGTGCTGACAGCTCGGAGCCTGGAGCCTGCTTCAGATTCTGTGTCCCTTTCTCACTCTGCCCCTTCCCCACTCATTTTCTCTCTCTCTCTCTCTCTCTCTCTCTCTCTCTCCCTGTCTCTCTCTCAAGAATAAATAAACATTAAAAAAAAAGAATAGATTCTAACATTGAATTATATTAGTCATGGGGGAGGGCCTAAGAGAGGTCACGTGGGAGTGAATCTTCCCCACCTTCTCTCGTCACCTCCATCTTCCATTGGAATGTTGACAAACCAACTCCAAGGTTTCATACCCTCTCTATGATTTTTCTTTTAAAGAGTTCGATATGGAATTGATTACATAAGATTATAGCAAGGTCTTCTTCATTCTTGACTCTTCAGAAGCCTTGTACCTTTTGAGTAGACTTGGAGATAGTGTCTAATAATGATAATAAGGATAGTACCAGTAGCATAGTAATAGCTACCAAGCTCTTTACAGGATTCCTTACTCGGGGCATTTTGATCACAGGCAACGAGAACTAATTCTGGCTAATTTAAGCCCAAAAGAGAGACCTTGAGAGATGTAGTATATGCCATCAGTGTTCCACTCAGATCCTCTGTAATTTTGTCATACTCACCCAGCAACCACTGTTGGCTACAGACAGTGCATAGCTGGCCTGTTCACCGGACATCTGGCCTGTGCCAACGCACGTCTCCTCACCTGGCAGATTACCCTCCAACTCCCAGCAGCCCAGGGCCAATGACTGACTAATTTGGGGGTCAGAGAAGGCCAACCACTTGGTCTCAAGGCAAAATTTGCTCCGGAGTGCAATTCACACCAACAGCCACTAGGCTGAGGCTAGATCCCTGCTGAGATGGCATCCTAGCTCTTTCTCTGCTCAATCCTGCTTCCCTCACTTCCTTCCAGATTTCTCCTGAGGGCATCAAGAACCCATATGCCAAGAGGCCCCACCTCGGGCTCTGTTTCTAAGGACCCCAACCTAAGACAAAAGGGCATTGGGAAGACCACAGAGCCAGGAGAGGATAATACCCAGGGCAGCCCTCGGGGCTCTGAAGAAGGAACTAAAATCTGACTTCAGTCTGCCTGTCTCAGGATGAATTAGCTCCAACAATTTTCAGGGTTTTTTTTTCTGCCTACTGAAGATTCAGATTAAAAAAAAAATCCTTATCCTGGATCATATGCCCACCTTAGTGCAAGGGTAGAATGAGGCATCTCCTACAGCTGTCCTACCAAATTATTATTGCCTGGGTACCTTGGTACCTTGAGGTAACAAATACCATCTCACTCAATCCTTAGAACAGGCTGTGAGGTAAACCTGTCACACAACTGAAGAAACCAAGGCACAACTCAGGAAAGACCAAGGAGTATACCCCCAATTTTTTACACCCAAAATTTTTTGATTCAAAAATCCTACTCTGTAGAGTTGACTCCCCAATATCCATTTCACCCCCATATGGATAGTAAGCCCATCATGGTAATCCCATCCCCTTTGGCAGTTATTGGTTTAAGATTGGGCCTGTGTCTTTGCCCTGGCCAAAGAGACACAAGGGGAATTTTTCTGGGCTCTTCTGAGGAATATCTCTTTGTTCCTAAGAACAAGACCCAAGAAGAGACCATCCCCGACTCTTCCCCTTGACATTGCTAAGTCTGGGTCCAACAACCAAAAACTTCCGCAGACATCTTGCTCACCCTTGTTCATGGGTCAGAGAGGTGGGCAAGTCTGAAAGAATCACAGAGACATGGAGCCAGTCTGGAGCCTGCTAACACTCTAGTGTCTTTGTTATATGACAAAATAAAATCCCACTATCATTTGGGATATAGCCCAAGATGGGGATGTCTGTTCCTTTTAGCCAAAAGCAACCCAAATGATGTACTTACTACCCTGGGCTGAAAAAGATGCCAAAGGAATGAAGACATTTCCAAAGATAAGTCCCGGGATAACTCATGACTTTGAGAATGGCCATTTCCTAGCTGTGTAACCTGAAACAAGTCTTCTGACCTCTCTGAATCACAGTTTCCTCATATGTAAAACAGAGATAGTATTTGTATCTACTCCATGACATGGCTGTAAGGATTAAATAGGGTCAAGCATTTAGAAGAAACAACTTACCACCTGGCACATAGTAAGTGTGCACTAAATACTTGGCTATTAGATATACTCTCGAAATAAAAGTTGAAATAGAA
Source organism: Prionailurus bengalensis (assembly GCF_016509475.1). Classification (NCBI taxonomy): domain Eukaryota; kingdom Metazoa; phylum Chordata; class Mammalia; order Carnivora; family Felidae; genus Prionailurus; species Prionailurus bengalensis. Next base: position 134,255,350 of record NC_057350.1, on the reverse strand, counting down.
TAAAAAATGAATATTGATTGCTTTTATATAGCTAGTGAATATGTCACAATTTTTTCCTCTACTCTCTCCAGATTGTTTCTGAGATCTGCATATATACCTGACTCAGCCATCGCATCCTTTCCGGTCACACACACAATTCTGTCATGCACCCACTTACAAGTTTGTTCATATTTGAATTGTGAACTTCTAAAAGGCTAAGATTCCTCCTGTTCTGTTTATTTGAATAACATGATTCCAAGAACATGTGAACACAATATATTCTTAGCTCAGTGTTTTCTAACCACAGGTCAAAAATCAAATGGGATTGCATTGGGTTCTTAAACATTTTTGGATCATGAACCCATTTTAAGAATCAAATAAACGTTGTGGACCAACTCCCAGGCAAATAAATATCCAAGCAAAATGTCCATACACTGGATCTCTTCGCCTTCCCCGGGCATGAGACTCCCCGAATTAAAATCTTTAAAATAAGCCAGAAACAAAGTAGTGAGTGAATAATGTGATGTGCAGCAGCTTCACAAACTACATCTTGTTTAATCTTTAGAAAAATGCCAAGGTCAAGGGGTTGCTCTTCTCTGCAGGTTCAGAGATGGTAGATTTCACGTGTAACATGATACATCTACGTGTTTCACTGTCCTGGCTTATAAGCCCTCCTTGTTTCCTCACAGGCCTGCCATAGATCACCAACCAAATTTGTAGGCAGAAACAATCACTTCCGTGTCAATTCTGCCAGTGAGAAAACTGAGGCATTCTGAGGAGTAGGTCTCATGAGAAGTAGAGATAGTAGGATAAGGTCAACCCAGGTCATCTGGCCTTCATTCATTGGCTCTCTCCTTCCTTCATTCTCTTATACATCTGAGCATTGTAGGTGATATTGTAGGTGCCAGGCACCGGACCAGGATCTGGTGCATGCGGCATTGTAGAAAGAATCCATGGCAAGTAGGCCTGGATTTGGATTCTAGTTCCATCAGTTAGTTGCTATGTGACCTTGAAGAAGTTAATTAATGCTCTGAGCTGCAATTTCCTTGTCTGTAAAGTGGGGTTAGTTGTGGGGGTTGTCCTACAGATCGAGGAGGTCTATGTCAGGAAAGTAACCTATCCAGGGCCCCCACAGAGTACACACTGGACAGGGGTCACTTGCAGACACATTTGATCTATTTTAGGCTGTCAGATGAGAAGCCCTTCGAGAAAAAAAGTACAGTCCTGCCCAGGAGAGGGACTCAGTAAAAAGGGCAGAGCAGAGACGACGTGCGGTAACACAGGGAACATTAACTTCCTCTTCTCTCCAGACCACTCAGCTGACACTCCTCTTTGTTTTCATGCTGAAAAGGGAAAAATCTTTCCCTGGCAGTTGGAAGCAGATTTTTTCCATTAATCTTCCCTCTGCGTGTTGTTTCACCAAGTTCCAAAGTGACACCAAACAAACCCCAGAATTTCACACCAAGGAGGATGGAAAAATACACCCTTGCCAGAGCTGGGGATAGCCTTTTCAGTCCAGGGTAGTGAGTATATCAGCTGGGTTGTTGTTGGCTCAAAGGAACAGAAATCCCCACCTTGGGCTACATCTTAAATGATAGGGGATTTTATTTTGTCATATAACGAAGACACCAGAGGGTTAGTAGGCTCCAGACTGGCTGCATGCCCAGACAGAGGAGCAAGGGGCCATTTCTTCAGGGGGAATTATCAGCACCCTCTACAGCTGTATCCCAAGAGAACACACAAAAGCGGCTTCCCACAGACCTCCCCAAATATTTGAATGCAGTCTTGAAAGAGTGCTTTAAAAATTTCTGGACGTCTAAATAAAAATGATATGCCTGGGAAATATGAAGACTGCCACTGGGGGGCCAGCCAACCACATGAGTCCTGTCTTCCACCCCAAAATCTCTATCAGGGGCTAGGCTTCAATTTTTCTATTCCGGGGCTCATCAGTTTCCTTCCAGCCATGCTGGATGATATTTAAAATAGATTCCTTGAGCCAGTCCAGTCTGATATCCTCTCTAGATATGGAAAAGATCCCCTCCACACACATAGAATGAAATAAATGGGGACAAGAAAACCAAGCCAGACCTGCAGGCCCAGAATCTAGTCAGGATTGGCTAGAATGTGCCTTGAAGTATTCCCAGTGTTTAGTGGCAGAAAATCAGCCTCCTTGCTCAATGGGATGGTTGTTTTGCCACTGAATAGCTAGCTATTAATTGTACCAATGGGTCTTTTCTTTCACACCAGGGTGGGGCTGGGGTCGGGAGGGTCACTCAATCATCTGAATGTGAGCATCTTGGCTCTGGACACTGTCCTGCTACTTGGAGGCTGCTGGGTCAGCAGGGGGCTAAGGGGAGGGAGTAAGATGTTGCTCTCTCATGCATCTTTCCCTCCATAGGCTTGTGGAGCTGTGGGGCTGGTTCCTGTCCAGGCCCTACCACCCACGGCTGTGTGTGTCTGGGATGGAGGAGGGGGACAGACAGCAACGCAGCCTGCCTCTGGTCCATCTCGAAGCCCCTCTCCCAACCCCTTCCAAAGAAACTCATCCCTCTCCCTTTTTCAGCCAAAGAACAAAAACCTTTGTGGATGTTGACCTGGAGACAGATCCCCAAGAAGTCACAATCTACCAGTTCCACAAATAGCCAGACTCGAATCTCAGTGTGGGCTCAGCTGGAACACTCCATTTTCTTGGAACCCATAGGGTCTACCCACTGCCTACCGTGGTTGAGAGCACAGCTCATGTTTACGCTGATCCCTTCATGTGCATTTTCCCATTTAGTCTTCACTCCCACCCTAAGAGGATGAGGAAACAGCAGGAGGAAGTTGATTAGCTCCCCCAAGGTCACCCAGTTGATAAGCAGAGAGCAGGGATTCAAACCCACCATGGCTGAATGGTCTCCCAACATGTTCTGCTGCCTCCCACTGGTTGGATGAGCAAATAGCCCCTCAGAAATGCAGTTTTCTCATCTGTAACATGGGGTATTCTGATGTTTGCATGGGTTAATGTTTGTAAAGAGCCTCACTATGTTGGGTACATAAGGCCTTTTCCTCCAGCCAAGTAAGTGTGTGAGAAGTGGCAGAAGATGCACGTTGAGTCAGAAAAGTCTCCGGAAATTAAAGTGTGCGAAATGTATCTTTTTTGCCCATAGATAGCCTGTCCTTTCTGAGCACATGTTACTGGTCCCTCTCACTGCTGTCACTGGAATTGTGCTGTCGATGAGGTCCAGGGCATTTGTATTTTTAAAAAGTCCATGAGGAGAGGAATGCTTCATGTAAAGGATATAATTACTTGTGGTAGGGTTTGAAGCACTGAGGTGTTTGCTGTTCTGCCATTTAGGTGACCTATTCGTAAAGATAGTCCTCCGGCAGCCATAAACCAGAGGCATCACCGCCCAAGAACCAGCAATGGCCACTGGTGAGTAGTGCAAGGCCAGACAGAAACAAGGGTAAAAGGGTTGCCTCTAGATTACAAAGCCACCCCTACTCCCAATTAGTAAAGATTCCAGGAAGACGAGGGGGAGTGAAGTGGGACCCATCCTGGGCCATGAAGCAGAGGACTTGAGTTCAAGTTCTCCATGCCTACTCTAGACCTGGCTGTGAGCACCACCCTTGCTCCAGCCTGCCAGGCTCCCCATTCAGTGTCACACTAATGTCACACATCCCGTCTCACCTCACCCACACCCACTGCTCCTCTTGAATTGTCCCCAACACCCCCCATGGCGGACTGATCTGGAAGCCCCTGAGTCATCACTGGCTCCTTCAGGCCCTTGGCCTCCCCACCTTACATCCACAAGGTCTCACACTCACTCACACACACCTGTTCTCTCAGCAAATGTGTAATGAGACCTGACCACAGTAGTGAAGGTATGACTCTCCCTGCCCTGGCCTTCCCCATCAGGGCCCTCCTTGAGTGACAGTTCTCCCCACCTACCTTCTCTCTATTCCTTCTCTTCTGACCCACAGCTGCCAGGGAAATCTTTCTAGAGAACTGCTTGGATCATACTCCTCACTGCCTCTCTCTCAGCCCCACCATTAGCCCCCAAGAAGTCACAACCTACCAGTTCCACAAATAGTCTTGAAGAACTGCAGTGAGTATTAAAGGAGATCATGTTATATAGACACTCTCAGCCACACAATAGGTATTTAAGAACAGTTTGTTGAATTGATCTGACTTGTTTGGCTTTTCCCAGGTTAGCTAGTTACCAGTTACCAGGGACTTTCTGGACTCCAGGCACTGAGCCAGGTCATTTATACACATCATCCTTTGTTGTCTTCTTATCAACCCTGTGAGGAAGAGTCTTCAATTATACCCATTTGTAGCTGAGGAAACTGAGGCCCGCAAAGCTGAAGTACTCTGTCCCTGGTATCTTAGAGAAAGGGCAGAGGTGAGACTAAAATCCAGGTCTAACTGTGATGCCACAGAGCCTCTCTCAGTGGCTTCCTTCTTTGTGAACATAATGCTGGATGTCCTCCCCTCCTCACGGAGAAGCTTGGAGAATCAAATGAGTAATAAACCCAGAATGGTAGGCCTGAGAGGGCCCTCAGAGATCATCCTGTCCAACCTCCTCGTTTTATAGATAAGGCAACTGAGGTCCAGAGAGGAAACTTACCCAACACCCAACAGTTATTGACAGAACTTGGAACTATAGGTTTTTAACCACCCCTTCTTTTATTGTGAAAAATAACATGCATACAGAAAATAAAATGGCTTAATGAAAGATTTAAAATGAACACTCTTGAATCATCAGCTATTTCAAGAAATAAAACATTCCAACATGCCAGAAACCCCCTCTCACATCTGTCTCCTTCTTAAAGGTAACCACAGACCTAACTTTTATGGGAATCATTTACTTGCTTTTCTTAATAGTATCGTCACTGCAGTATACACCCCTACATGCTACAGTCTGTTTTTCCTAACGTTGAACTTAACAGTGTGATGTAACGGTACATTCCCCTTTGTGTGTAGCTTCTTTCACTAAATAATGTTTGAGAATCTCATCCATATTGTCACATGTAGCTGTAGCCTACCCATGTTTATTGTTGTATAGTACTTGTACTGGGCCGAATACTGTCTCCCCAAAATTCATGTCCACCCAGAACCTCAGAATGTGGCCTTTTTTGGAAATAGGGTGGGGTTTTTTTTTTGTTGTTGTTGTTTTTTTGTTTTTGCAGATGTAATGAGTTAAGATGAGGTCATAGTGGATTAGAGCGGACCCTGAATCCAATGATCAGTATCTTTATAAGAAGGCCATTTGAAAACACAGAGCAAAACAGAGAGGAGAACACAATGTGAAAACAGGGGCAGAGATCAGGGCCATGAAGCTACAAGCCAAGGAACGCCAAGGGTTGCTGGCAACCACCATGGGAGAGACATAGAATAAATTCTCCCTCAGAGCCTTCAGAAGGAACCAGCCCTGCAGACATCATGCCTTGGGACTCCTAGCCTCCTGAATTGTGAAAAGATAAGTTTCTGTGATTTTAAGCAACCCAGTTTGTGATATCTTGTTATGGTAGCCCCAAGAAATGAATACAGTATTCCACTGTGTGAATCAGTCACAGTTGGTTTATAAACATACCACCATTTCTTGATCCCTTCTGTAGTTGAGGTAGTTTGGATATTTCAGGTGGGAAACACTTATGGATAATGCCTCTGTGAACACTGTTGCTCATGTGTCCTGATGCAAAAGGACATGTGATTCTCTGGATGGCATGCCTCCAATACTGCTACCTGAGTGGCCATCCTTCTATGGCCATAGCAGTAGAACTTCCTGGTCCTGGTCATGAAACACACTCAGATGAAGGCAAAAAGGACAACAGTATAATCAGCAGAGCTCTTCTGGGGATGCCCCCTCTGACCTGCCCCAGCTGCAGCTGAAGCTTCAGAATCAGGGCCCTTCAACCTTTCCTGCCAGAACTCTCCCCCAGGCCTCCATCCCTGGCCTTGCCGTGACCCTGACCTAGTCATCACTTCCTGTGTTCAGGAACCACCCTCCATTGACTTTGACCTTGCGTCTGCCCCCAGCCAGAGTCTCTAAACTCCCGTTCAGCTCCTTTCTTCTTTTGCTGGTCAACTGGGTTTGGAACTGCACCCTACTCTATTGTTGTTCACTGGGCTCAGCCAATACATCTCAGATCAAAAGTCCTTAACAATGGGCCCTTTATGCAAGGAGAGGCTTCTGAATTATTTTCTTTCCATCTACCAGGAAATCCATTGGCTTTAGAGAATGGCTACTTTTAAGGACAGGGGAAGGTTGAGGACAGAAAACACAGGCATCATGGGGCAGAAAAGGTAAATGGTGTATGTGGTAGAAGCAGAGATGTCAGTACATGTGGCTGGAACAGCATCTCCCAGTGGGAAAGTCACAATAAAAAAGAATGTTTGTGGGGCGCCTGGGTGGCTCAGTCAGTTGGGCATCTGACTTCAGCTCAGGTCACGATCTTGCGGTCCCTGGGTTCGAGCCCCGCGTCAGGCTCTGGGCTGATGGCTCGGAGCCTGGAGCCTGCTTCCGATTCTGTGTCTCCCTCTCTATCTGCCCCTCCCCCGTTCATGCTCTGTCTCTGTCTCAAAAATAAATAAACATTTAAAAAAATTAAAAAAAAAAAAAGAATGTTTGTGTCAGCCTCCAAACGGTTGCCTTTACTCGGTGCCCATTCCTCAAGATGAGTCACTTCCTAAACTTCCAGGGCCATGAGTACGATTGTTTATGTGACACGAACATTGAGCTTGTTTTCATTGCTGCAATACTATCCCAAAGCATATTGGGCTGGCTTGTTTCTGAGTAACAACATCCTCTTATTATGAATTCTGTATTTCATTTGGACCTATCTTCATAGCATTTGTATTACTCTGTACAACTCGTTCTGGGAAATTGTGAAAATAGCAATACTGAGGTGGATAGAATTCTTTTTTTTTTTTTCCTTTTATTTTTAGGGAAATCCTACTGCTTTGATTTTGAAATCTGATGACAAATCTGTGGTTAACTCCACCCATCAGTGCTCTGAAGCCAGGAGTTGAATGTTTTTTCTGTGAGGATTTCAGCAGCTAATACTCATTCACTCTTGCTCTTCCTACAGAGAAGTTCTGGGAAGGTGATGGGTGAAGGGGAGGTGTGGTTGAGAGCCCAAATGCCTAGAGTTATGGTAAATGGGAAATTTTTAAAAAGAACCATGACTTTTCAGTGATGCCAAGGTCTTCCCTCCCAACTCATAAGTTAACTGGAGGTTGGAGGTATATCAGCCAAGGTTAAATCAGGAAAGCAGAACCTTCATGAGGAATACAGAAAAACACAGATTTGAAATAGGGATTAGACCTTGAGTAATGATGGGATTTGGTGAAAATGTCTGTGTAGAGCTGTTACATCTGCATTTGGTGGGAGTCGGTCCTAAAGTCATTGGAGATTGGCAGGTCTGATAGTTTGGAAGGAAGGAAGGTGGGACAGGAAGTAGAGGAGAGCAAGGGCGAGGATAACTATAAACCATGGGAACAAACAGTAATCCGCAAGGACAATCTGAAATCCATGAGAACCAGCTGAAAGCCATATCTGTCTCCCATCACCTCAACATCAACTACATGGAAGCTGGGACCCTTCATCATGGAGCCGCGCACATACCCAGCCAGGACTGGGAGAAGCTTCAGGAGGAGGTCCAGAGGGAGTAGGGGAGGTGGCAGGGCCACTGCTGCCCTGCACCAGCTGAGTCAGCCTGCAGATCAATGATGAGCTACAGCAGCACCTTGTGCCCTACCCTGACCTTCAGATCGTGGTGACTGCGGCTTCACTTCCAGCTGCCAAATCTGATGTGAATTTTTCATATGACAATTCTCGCCCAGACTGCATAAGGAAAGGAATTCTGGGAGATGTGGTTCTGGTAGCTAGATTAACATAATAGAAAACCATCAGAGGGGTGCAGTCATAAATACCAGGCAGATGTTAAGTATGATGCTCCATTTTGGAGGCACCGCTCAGTTAACATATACATACTACTTACTGTGTGCCAGACACTCTCCTAGGCATTTGTGTATATTCATTACATATACTCATTCAATCCTTTCAACAGCCCTATGAAGTAGTTGCTTTTATTATCCTTATTTTTCAGATGAGAAAACTGAGTCCTGGAGATCACAAAGCTAGTAACCAAGAGGCAAATCCTAATACAACAGCAGTAATGTTAGGCAGTCTTTCATCCATCCTTATTTTTTTATGACCGGCCATTCTTTAATCTGAATTCTGCTTTTGTTTACTTTTCTATTTTTTAAAAAATATATTTGTCCTTCTCTCTGAGAACTGAGAGCCTCTGACTGAGATCCATGAATACATGATCCTGGTATGATTATAGCTCTCCTCTTCCCTGAAAACCATCTGAAAAAGAAACCAATGTATTTTCTCATCTCTTCTCCATTCCAGGGTAAAAATCTTTGCCTGGGAAGAACTCATCAGAATACTAACTAGGTTCATTTCCCAAGGTTATATAAGGTGGCGATTAAGAGCCCAGAATTTGAATTCCATCTTCATTGGGCACTGGCTGTGTGACCTTGGGCAAATTATGGGCAAGTTGAGCTAATATTGTTATTTGTTTTAGTCAGTTATTGCTGCATAACAAATTAACCCAAATAGTGTTTTAACCAATTATTAATTCTTGCTTGTGTATCTGAGGCTTGTGTATCTGTAGGTCTGCTGATCAAGGCTGGCATCGGCTGGGTGGCTTTGCTTCAACTGAAGATTCAGCCAGGCTTCAATCTTCACTGATTTGGGGTGCATTCTGTTCCATGTGTATTCAGTGTTACTAGGAGGCAGCAACTACTGAGTATAAACTCTTCTCATGGAAATGGAAGAGGTACAAGAGAAACAGAATCCAACACTGCTCCTTTAGAACTAGGCTCTAATCTGTCAGACCATCATGTCTATGCACATTCCATTGGCCCAAATGCAAGTCAAGGTCAGGGAAGTACAAATATGCATGGCAAATATAGATGGCAGGTGGTGTAGACAAAGAGAGGGGGATGAACCGGAGCCAATAATGTATAATACTTAACAACTTTATTATTATTTAAAAGCAAACAATTATTCTTAGGTTCTCCTTTAAATACATTTCTAGATCGCAGAAGTTTAACTTTCAGAAAGACAAGCAGAAGTGAGTTGATATTTCCAATTTGGACAGTTGACTAAATGGACAGCATTCAGAGGAGAACTTTAGGCTTGTTTCTCTGCTCTCCTCCCAATACCTCTAGGTCAAATTCTGCGCCACAATATCCATTGTAAATTCCTGTGATCCACAGGCTTTGGTTCATTGATTGATGTCATCTACATATTGGTATCCTTCACAGCATCAACTGCATGCCTCAAACATGGTTAGGTGTACTTGAAGCCTGACCTAGGAGACAGAGGCCCCATTCTAGGGTCTTACCATCTTCTGCTTCCTTTCTAAGCATCCCACCCAAGGACACTTCATCTCCAACATATAAAATTTGAACCATGATTCTCAAGAATTCTAGGGATAGATTGTGCCTCCAGGGAGAAAAGTCTGTTTCATCTTTGTGACTCAGGTATGTCAACGGCACAAGCTTGAATTTCCTTGCTTCTACATGTCTGCATCTTGTATCTTCTTATTGTTAATGTGTCATTTGTTAAAAAAAAATGTTTTGTTCCCATGGTGGGGAGTATCATCCATATTTATTCTCTGGGGTGAGCTTTCTTTATTTATTTATCTGGAAAAAAAATAAACACTTTTTTTTTTTTTTGGAGCAGAATTAACATTGGTCAGCTGACCTCCCTGTAATTGGGGCAGACTTCCCCTGAAAGAACCTTTTACTTGCAGAAGTCTTAACAACAACAGCATCAAGTCAAAACCAAATCCCTTTGCCAGTTCTCCACCACACTACAAACTCCTTGAAGGAAACAAGTCATGTTGTCTTCACGTTTAAATTTGTGCAAGGCCTGGCACACTTGGAATTCAAATTATCTTTGCTAATTAAATGAGTAAATTCCAAACCTCTGTGACAGGGTCCTCGTGGCAATAATTCTGAAAACAAGAATATCGCCAGGTTAAGTTGCAGTGGGTGTGGAAGCAATTTTATAGGGAATTATTAATTGTAGGCAAAATTATGACATGGGTGTATAATTCTCTTCAGATCTCCGAGTCTCAGTGCTACAGACCTCATTCTCAAAGTCCTGCTACCCTACAGTTCTCTGGCTCTCTCCCATGATGCAAAAATGTAGATGGGGTTTAAGGCTATTTATTTATTTTTATCCACAATGATTTATGAGCATCTATTATAAGTTGGGCACTATGCAGGTTTTAGGGACTAAGAAGTCAAATATAGCATGGTAACTGCCCTTAGGGAGTTCACAGTTTGATGGGGGATATAAATGTGTAAACTAATGATTATCACACTGCATGACAAACTCCCAAATGCTTCATGAATCCAGAAGAGGCATCCCCCGTACTTCCTGGAAGAGGTGACATCTGAGCTGATTTTTGGTGGACAAATGAGTTGGGGATGGGGTGCCGTTCCAGCAGAAGGGAACGGTATGTACAAGGACTCATGTTGGACACCAGCAAACGTTCTTGGAACACCACGGAGGTCCACATGGCTGAGGAAAAGGGTGTGAGTTCGGGTGTGGCCAGAGCTGTAGCCGCAGAGGGAAGCAGGCTCAGGCCTGCCATCTCTTAAGGCGTCTTGAGAAGTGTTGATTTATCCTGGGGCAGTGGGGAGTCACCAAAAGTTTGTAAACAGGAAAATGACCCGATCAGATTTGTGATTTAAAAAGACAGACATAAATCAAGGAGACTAGTTCTGAGACCACTGCAATTATCAGGAGAGCAAGTGGCCCTGTTGAGAGGCCCCTACTCAGTGACAGGTCAGTTGTAGAGTTTCACCCCACGATGCTCTGCACATGCTTTGGTCTGTGTGCCTTTAACACATTACAAGCTTTGGCTAATTTTTTGCACTTGACTTGAATTTCCTTGTTTGGTGGTCATTTCATCTTGCCAAGTTTGAAGTTTACAGCCTACAACGTTTGATAGCTTTTCAGTACATAGTTTTCAGGCTTTTTTTTTTTTTAAGTGGAAAACTATGGGGATTTTTCATGCTTGAAACCCAGGAGTGCATAAATGGCTTAGTTCAAACTTTTCCCAAAATATTGACTTTGGGTAAAGACCAAATATCTGAATTTCAGGCCAGAGCTCAGTAAAAGGTTAGATATCTTTGTGGTTTCTTCTTAAAAAAGAGAGAGTCTCAGAGAGAGAGAGAGAGAGAGAGAGAGAGAGAGAGAGAGAGAATGAGAATGAGAGAGGGAGAGAAGAGGAAAGAGAACAAGAAGTTTCTCATTTCATCATTTGAAGAATTCGCATCTGAAAAAATAAAATCATATCCATCCATGTAAGCTTCCCCGATTCCATGAAAGATGTCAGTATCAAATTCTGAACTTTTGGATCAAAATGTAAGACTCAGTATTCCCCATCACACTCAGCACTCTCTTGCCATCTTCCTTCCTTTCCTGGCTGTACCTGCAGTCTCTCCCTAAATTGTCACCACCAGCAGGACAGAGTCCCAAGTAAGAGTGGCCTGGGCTGTTTGTCACTAGAATATAAAAGAATTTTCCAATGATTCTCCAAAGAGAAGCAATAAGCAAGTAAAATTAAAATTTTGCTTTCCATTTTCTCAGGTCTAAGCTCACCATACCTGATTCTGAAGCCAAGTGTAATGCAACTGGATATAACCCATTTGCTGTCCCCTCACAACTCCCTTAGACCAGGGTTCTGAATGCTGTGGAAATTTAGAGGCTGTTTGGGTTAACTATTACTGTACAAAACCACCCCAGGACATAAGGACTTAGAACAAAACATTTTATTATCTCCCACAATTCTGTGGATTGACCAGGTGTTTATATGTCTTGCTGGTGTTGCCTGGGGTATTGGGATGGTTGGAAGGTCCTCAAAGGTTTCACTCATATGACTGCAAGTTGGTGCTGGCTGTCAACCGGGAGTTCAGCTGGGACTATCTGCTGGAGACCTCAGTTCTCCTCCACTTGCGCCCTTCACGTGGCTAACTGGACTTCCTCATGGTGAGGCAGCTGAGTTCCAAGAAGGGATATTCCAATAGGTGAATGAAGATAGAAGTGGCTATTCTCTTACATAGAGTACTTCTATGTTCTGTTGGTTAAAGCCAGTCTCACAGCTAGCCCAGATTCAAGGGGAGGTGAAATAAACTACCACTTATTGGAGAAATGGCAAGGGAATATTTCATGAGAGCATATGAGATGGGAGATAGAGCTGTGGCATCTCTGGCCAGAAGAAGAGGAAAGACATTTCAAAGAGGCTTTGTGGACAGCTAACTTTGAAGCGCTTAGACTTGGATGGTAACGGTCAGACTCAGTGGTCCCTGGGGAAGGATAGTGTGAGTAGCTATGCACTAAACCCTTTACAGAGAACAAGCACCCTCACAGGCTTGTTGCCTGGGAGGTGGTTATAAATATCCTTCCTGTAAAAATGGTCTTTAATTCAGTCTTTGTAATTCTGGCCCAGCACACAACCTGAACCTGAGGAAAGTAGTCATTGTCACTTCCTTCAAAACAAGTTGCCAAGCTCTGGGTCATGAGACCCCGGCGACAACTAATGGACTCAGGATCCCAGAGTAGAGAAGCTAGACCCAGGGGAGACCAGCAGCCAATGAGAAGGCCTAGCTGAAACTCTGTCCAATAGGATCACTTCTTACTGGTAAGGCATAAACAGTTACAAGGATGCCCAGTTCCTCACCCTTTGGAAATTGTAATGCAAAATGAATTGAGAGAGGAATGGTGAAGCAGAAAGCTGAAAAGATGAAAGAGAGAGAGAAGCAGAGGCAAACAACAACAACAACAACAACAACAACAACAACAGCTGAGTCATGAGGTTCTGATGGAGTCAATGTGGCAGAAAGAAGTGGATTCTCAGTTTTGGGGAACAAAATTCTTGGGACTCAGAGCAACAGTCGGGTTGAAGGGTGAACACATTAGTTTTCTTTAAGTCTGACCTCATCGCCCAGCCCTCTCCTTTACTCCCTATACTCCAGCCACATTGGCCTTTGTATTCCTTAAACGTGCCAGAGTTGTCACATATGAGCTTTGTACCAAATGATCCCTATGCCTGAAAGATTCTGCCCCAGCCCTTCTCCCAGCTGGCTCCCCTAGAGCTCTCAAGTCTCGGCTACCATGCCACTTCTTCAAAAAAGTCTTCTTGGCCCATGCAATCTGATGTAGCCTCACCCCCTTCTCCCTTCTCCCTCTCTATCACATCCCCAGATTCTTTTCTTCATAGCACTTGTATTTTTGTACTGTCAATCCTCACTTGAGTGGAAGCTCCATGCAGGCAAGAACCTTATGTGTCTTATTCACTGCTAGAGTCCCCAGAGCCTAGCACACTATCAGACACAGCTGGTGCTCAATAAATATTTGTTCAGCTGAATCTTTATTCCTCACAAATTGAAGGAGCCTCACACAACAGGACAAGGTCCTGAAACACTTCATGGTAGAGAGACCCTTTATGCCTACAGCAAGATAGACAAAGCCATAGAACCCACCTGTATTGATGAATATTTAAGTTCCCTAAAAATAGAACAGAAACTATTACTGAATAAAAGCAAAGCTAAGGACATTTTGCACCCTTTTAATTACTGGATAGAATTAATCCAGACAGAATACTGGATACTTTCGGGGAGGAGCCAAGATGGCGGAATGGCATGGAAGTTTTTTGTGTGTCTCGCATCCATGAAATACAGTCAGACCAACACTAAACCATCCTACACACCTAGAAAACTGACTGGAGGATTAACACAACAATCTGCACAACCTGAACCACAGAATTCAGCAGGTACGCGGCATGGAGAGGTGAACTTGGGGAGCAAGAAGCCGCGGGAAGGTGCTTTTGTGAGCAGAGAGAGGTCAGAGACTGGGGGGAGAATACGGGAAAAGCACTCCTCCCCAAAAGCAGGTGGAGAGAAAGTAGAAAATTGGAAACAGCCGCAGGGACTAAACCAAAAAGGGAGAAAGGAGAAGGTTTAAATTCCATTAAGACTGTAAACAAGGGGAGCGCAAAGGCTGCAACTCCGCAGCTCCATACCTGGCGGTGCTCTGGTGGGAAAGATGAATCCCCAGGGACAGAGTGGGGTTCAGGAGGTCCTCGGGCCACACGGGGAAAAGTGGTTCCACTGCTGGAAGGCCATTTGGTAGAGACTGTTGAAGCCACCTGGTTCCAGCAGACCCCAGAAGGCGGCCACATTCGCTGGTGCTGGAACAAGGTCCTTAAGGGTGAAGCCTAGTGCCAGATGTGTGTTGTGATTTTCCATAATCCCTGAAACGCTGCTGCTACAATGTCTCGCGAACTTTTCCTGGGGCGGGCTGGCACCTGGCCGCAGTCTCGGGGCACCAGCAGCAGCAGGGCCCAGCAAGCGTTCCTGGGTGCGGCCGACATTCGGCCCTTACTCATTCGGCCACTGCTCGGTGAGACCCTCCCGCAGAGGGGCGGAACGGGTAAAAGCCACAGTCCTTCGGAAGTAAGGGGCCGGAAAAAACAGCCGCATCTGAGACAAAACTCAGGAGAGAGGTACTGCCTGGGGCTTGGTTACGGAGAGTGAAAAAGTGGGGAGTGGATGAGAGCTGAAAAGAGAGGACCAGTGCGCGATTGCTGATCTGGGAGAACAGACTGGGTAGTTGGGTGGCGCCATTTTAACCGTTCCCGCGCATGCGGATACGCACCTACGAGCTCTGCAACAATCCACCCGGGTAGGCTAGCAGCGCCATCTAGTGGAGAACGGAGCCATTACACTGAGCCCCACCCAACTGGGCCAACCTGGCTCTTCAAGAACAAGTCTCACCGCCGGCTTAGTTTATGGACTATAAAGCGCTACATAGACTGACTTCTAGGGGAAAATGAAGTAATTTCAGTCCTACTTCAATCTGTTAGCAAGTCCATCTATTCAATTTTCCTTCTTTCTTGTTTTTCTCTTTTACACTTCTTTTTCTTGAATACAGAAAGAGAAAAAACTCATTTTTATTTTCGATTTTTATTAAAAATATTTTTCTTTAATTTTTATTACTATATTTTTTACTTTTGTGTGATTTTTTCAAATTCTATTTTACTTCCATCATTTTATTTTAGTCTACTTCAGTGTATTCACCTTTTCAAATTTTCAAACGATTTCCCTTTTTTCTTTCTTTTTGTCTCTTTTTCATTTCTTTTCTTTTTCTTGAATGCAGAAAGAGAAAAGCTTCATTTTTATTTTCAATTTCTATTAAAATATTTCTCTTTAATTTTTTTACCATATATTTTGCTTTTATGTAATTTTTTTCAAATTCTATTTATTTTCATCATTTAATTTTAGTCTACTACCGTGTATTCACTTTTTCAAATGCTCAAATGATTTCCTTTTTTTTCTTTATTTTTTAAATCTTTTTTCTCTTTTTCATTTCTTTTCTTTTCCTTGAATACAGAAAAAGAAAATATTCAAATTTATTTTTAATTTTTATTAATTTTCTTTAATTTTTTTCTACTTTATTCTTGACTTTTGTGTATATTTTTAAAAATTCTATCTTACTCCCATCATCTCATTTTAGTCTACTTCAGTGTATTCATTTTTTCAAATTCTCAAACGATTTCCCTCCCCCCCCATTTTTTTTCTCTAATCTGTCAAACCACTTTCAACACCCAGACCAAAACACGCCTAGAATCTAGCATCATTTATTCAGTTTTTGTGTGTGTGTTTAATTTTTTAATTTTAATTTTTTTTAATTTTAATTGTTTTATTTTAATTTTTTTACCTCATTAATTCTTTTTCTCCCTTCAAAATGACAAAACAAAGAACTCACCCCAAAAGGAATCACGAAGAAACGACAGCCAGGGATTTAACCAACACAGATACAAGCAAGATGTCTGAACCAGAATTTAGAATCACGATAATAAGAATACTAGCTGGAGTCGAAAATAGATTAGAATTCCTTTCTGCAGAGATAAAAGAAGTAAAAAATAGCCAGAATGAAATTAAAAATGCCAAAACTAAGCTGCAATATCGGATGGATGCAGTGGCAGTAAGGATGGATGGGGCAGAACAGAGAATCAGCAGTATAGACAACAAACTTCTAGAGAATAATGAAGCAGAAAAAAAGAGAGAGATTAAGGCAAAAGACCAAGATTTAAGAATTAGAGAAATCAGTGACTCATTAAAAAGGGACAACATCAGAATCATAGGGGTCCCAGAAGAGGAAGAGAGAGAAATAGGGGTAGAAGGGTTATGTGACCAAATCATAGCAGAAAACTTTCCTAACCCGGGGAAAGACAGACATCAAAATCCAGGAAGCACAGAGGACCCCCATTAGATTCAACAAAAACCGACCATCAACAAGGCATATCATAGTCAAATTCACAAAATACTTAGGCAAGGAGAGAATCATGAAACCAGCAAGGAAAAAAAAAGTCCCTAACCTACAAGGGAAGACAGATCAGGTTTGCAGCAGACCTATCCACAGAAGCTTGGCAGGCCAGAAAGGAGTGGCAGGATGTATTCAGTGTGCTGAATCAGAAAAATATGCAGCCAAGATTCCTTATCCATCAAGGCTGTCATTCAAAACAGAAAGAGAGATTAAAAGTTTCCCAAACAAACAAAAATGAAAGGATTTCATGACCACTAAACCAGCCCTGCAAGAAATTTTAAGGGGGACTCTCTGAGGGGAGAAAAGACGAAACAATAAAGACCAAAAGCAACAAAGGCTAGAAAGGACCAGAGTACATCAGAAACTCCAACTCTACAAGCAACATAATGGCAATAAATTCATATCTTTCAGTACCCACTCTAAAGTCAATGGACTAAATGCTCCAGTCAAAAGACATAGGGTAACAGAATGGATAAGAAAACAAGATCCATATATGTGCTGTTTATAAGAGACCCACTTTAGACCTAAAGACACCTTCAGATTGAAAGGAAATGGAGAATGATCTATCATGCTAATTGTTGACAAAAGAAAGCCAGAGTAACCATACTTATATCAGACAATCTAGACTTTAAAATACTGTATCAAGAGATGCAGAAGGGCATTATATCATAATCAAGGGGTCTATCCACCAAGAAGACCTAACAATTGTAAACATTTAGGTGCCAAATGTGTGAGCACCCAAATATATAAATCAATTAATCACAAACATACAGAAACACATCGATAGTAATACCGTAATAGTAGAAGACTTCAACACCCCACTCACAACAATGGACAGATAATCTAATCAAAAAATCCACAAGGAAACAATGGCTTGGAATGACACACTGGACCAGATGGACTTAACAGATATATTCAGAACATTTCATCCTAAAGCAGCAGAATATACATTCTTCTCCAGTGCACATGGAATGTTCTCCAGAATAGACCATATACTGGGGCACAAATCAGCCTCAAGTAAGTACAAAAAGATTGAGATCATACCATGCATATTTTCAGACCACAACGCTATGAAACTCGAAATCAACCACAAGAAAAAATTTGGAAAGATAACAAATACTTGGAGACTGAAGAACATCCTATGAAAGAACGAATGGGCTAACCAAGCAGTTAAAGAGGAAATTAAAAAGTATATGGAAGTCAATGAAAATGATAACACCACAACCCAAAACCTCTGGAATGCAGCAAAGGCAGTCATAAGAGGAAAGTATATAGCAATCCAGGCCTTCCTAAAGAAGGAAGAAAGATCTCAGATATACAACCTAACCTGACACCTTAAGGAGCTGGAAAAAGAACAGCAAATAAAACCCCAAACCAGCAGAAGACAGGAAATAATAAAGATTAGAGCAGAAATTAATGCTATCGAAACCAAAAAACAGATCAATGAAACCCAAAGCCAGTTCTTTGAAAGAATTAAAATTGATAAACCACTAGCCAGTTTGATCAAAAAGAAAAAGGAAAGGACCCAAATAAATTAAATCAAGAATGAAAGAGGAGAGATCACAACCAACACGGCAGAAATAAAAAAAAATAACAAGAGAATATTATGAACAACTATATGCCAATAAAAAGGGCAATCTGGAAGATATGGACAAATTCCTAGAAACATATACACTACCAAAACTGAAACAGGAAGAAATAGAAAATTTGAACAGACCCATAACCAGGAAGGAAATCAAATTAGTAATCAAAAATCTGCCAAAAAACAAGAGTCCAGGGCCGATGGTTTCCAGGGGAATTCTACCAAACATTTAAGGAAGAGTTAACACCTATTCTCTTGAAGGTGTTTCAAAAAATAGAAATGGAAGGAAAACTTCCATACTCTTTCTATGAAGCCAGCATTACCTTGATTCCAAAACCAGACAAAGACCCCACTAAAAAGGAGAACTATAGACCAATTTCCCTAATGAACATGGATGCAAAAATCCTCAACTAGATATTAGTCAACCGGCTCCAACAATACATTAAAGATATTATTCACCACAACCAAGTGGGATTTATACCTGGGATGCAGGGCTGGTTCAGTATCTGCAAAACAATTAACGTGATTCATCACATCAATAAAAGGACAAGAACCATATGATCCTCTCAATAGATGCAGAGAAAGCATTTGACAAAATACAGCATCTTTTCTTGATAAAAACCCTCAAGAAAGTAGGGATAGGAAGAGCATACCTCAAGATCATAAAAACCATATTTTAAAGGCCCAATGCTAATATCATCCTCAATGGGGAAAAACTGAGAGCTTTCCCCCTAAGGTCAGAAACAAGACAGGGATGTCCACTCTCACCACTGTTATTCAACATAGTATTGAAAGTCTTAGCCTCTGCAATAAGACAACACAAAGAAATAAAAGGCATCCAAATCAGCCAGGAGGAGGTCAAACTTTCACTCTTTGCAGATGACATGATACTCTATATGGAAAACCCAAAAGATTCCACCAAAAAACTGTTAGAATTGATTCATGAATTCAGCAAAGTTGCAGGATATAAAATCAATGCACAGAAATCAGTTGCATTCCTATATACTAACAATGAAGCGACAGAAAGAGAAATCAAGGAATTTATCCCATTTACAGTTGCACAAAAAAACCATAAAATACCTAGGAATAAATCCAACCAAAAGAGGTGAAAAATCTATACACTGAAAACTATAGAAAGCTTATGAAAGAAATTGAAGAAGACACAAAAAAATGGAAAAAGATTCCATGCTCCTGGATAGGAAGAACAAATATTGTTAAACTGTCAATACTACCCAAAGCAATCTACATATTCAATACAGTCCCTATCAAAATAACACCAGCATTCTTCACAGAGCTAGAACAAATAATCTTAAAATTTGTATGGAACCAGAAAAGACCCTGAATAGCCAAAGCAATCTTGAAAAAGAAAACCAAAGCAGGAGGCATCACAATCCCAGACTTCAAGCTATACTACAAAGCTGTAATCATCAAGACAGTACGGTACTGGCACAAGAACAGACACTCAGATCAATGGAATAGAATAGAGAACCCAGAAATGGACCCACAAACGTATGGCCAACTAATCTTGGACAAAGCAGGAAAGAATATCCAATGGAATAAAGACAGTCTCTTCAGCAAGTGGTGCTGGGAAAACTGGACAGTGACATGCAGAAGAATGAACCTGGACCACTTTCTTACACCATACACAAAAATAAACTCAAAATGGATGAAAGACCTCAATGTAAGACAGGAAGCCATCACAATCCTCGAGGAGAAAGCAGGCAAAAACCTCTTTGATCTTGGCCGCAGCAACTTCTTACTCCACACGTCTCCAGAGGCAAGGGAAACAAAAGCAAAAATGAACTACTGGGACCTCATCAAAATAAAAAGCTTCTGCACAGCTAAGGAAACAGTCAGCAAAACTAAAAGGCAACCGACAGAATGGGAGAAGATATTTGCAAATGACATATCAGATAAAGGGTTAGTATCCAAAATCTACAAAGAACTTATCAAACTCAACACCCAAAAACCAAATAATCCAGTGAAGAAAAGGGCAAAAGACATGAATAGACACTTCTCCAAGGAAGACATCCACATGGCCAACCGACACATGAGAAAATGCTCAACAAAACTCACCATCCAAGAAATACAAATCAAAACCACAATGAGATACCACCTTACCTGTCAGAATGGCTAATATTAACAACTCAGACAACAACAGATGTTGGCGAGGATATGGAGAATGAGGATCTCTTTTGCATTGTTGGTGGGAATGCAAGCTGGTGCAGCCACTCTGGAAAACAGTATGGAGGTTCCTCAAAAAACTAAAAATAGAACTACCCTACGACCCAGCAATTGCACTACTAGGCATTTATCCACGGGATACAGGTGTGCTGTTTCGAAGGGACACATGCACCCCCATGTTTATAGCAGCCCTATCAACAATAGCCAAAGTGTGGAAAGAGCCCAAATGTCCCTCAATGGATGAATGGATAAAGAAGATGTGGTATATATATACAATGGAGTATTACTCGGCAATCAAAAAGAATGAAATCGTGCCACTTGCAACTACGTGAATGGAACTGGAGGGTATTATGCTAAGTGAAATTAGTCAGAGAAAGGCAAAAATCATATGGCTTCACTCATGAGGACTTTAAGAGACAAAACACATGAACATAAGAGAAGGGAAACAAAAATAATATAAAAATTGGGACGGGTACAAAACATAAGAGACTCATAAATATAGAGAACAAACTGAGGGTTGCTGGAGGGGTTGTGGGAGGGGGGATGGGCCAAATGGGTAAGGGGCACTAAGGAATCTACTCCTGAAATCATTGTTGCACCATATGCCTACTAATTTGGATGTAAATTTTAAAAAATAAAAAATGAAATAAAAAAGGGTATTGGAAATTTAAATTATAAAGGTGGTAGCATGAGTGAGTAGCTGTGATTATTGAACTGTTCCCTATTTTGACAGTGGTGATGGTTACAATTGTCAAAATTCATAGAACTGTATACCAAGAGTGACTTTTATTGCTTGTGTAATTTGAGGAATAAACAAGTTAGGTAATTACAAAAAAAAAAAAGAATACTGGATACTTTCCATTCATACTCAAGGACAATCAAAACGAGTCAAGTAATTTCTGCTCATTGGAAACTTTTGAGGATCTTCCTTCCCTCAACAGCTCACCATCTGCCTTCCCACCACCGCAAACATGCATTCTAAGGTAACACTTGTAAATATGTTTGGGTTTGCAGATGATATGCCTAAGCTATATGCATATCTTTCTGAGTTTTGTCCTCTAAGCAAGCATTCGATGTCCTGAACATTTTAACCACTGATCTTAGAGGAAAACCTTCTAAGGCCAAAAGCTTTTGAATGCCTGAAAAAATACCTGAAAAAAATGATATTGTTTCTCAAACAGAACAAATATAATTCAAGAGATGTTTGAGCAAAATGTACATCAAACATTACACAATGTCTACTTGTTCACTGAGCTATGTTCTTGTACTTCCCGCGGGGTAGAAGGGTCAGAGTACCTTTTAATATCCTTGGGGGATGGGGATGCTATCAAAGGTCGTATGCCAAGCATTGCTGAACCTCGTTACACTCACACTTTTCGGTGTTCCCAAGCCTTGACTGACATGGCCTCATCTATACACGCATCTATACGTGAAGTCTTTGCCACACGAACAAGATCTACAGAAGTAAACTGACATGTACTTGATTTTTGAGTTAAGGCTTAGTATGTGATCTATGACTAGGATTCCCAATTCCCTGGGAAAGAACCAATCTCAAGTACATCCCATTTTCCCATCAATACACTTGTCCTTGTCAGATCCCATGTCCTTACTTTAGTATAGAGGACGAGGATCTCAGGGTATGACTCAGGGTATGCAGCAAAGGGGGTCTCAGGATCAGGGTTCCCCTGATGGCGTCCCCAGGCTGACTCTCTCATCCCACTCTCCTGCCTCCATGTTTCCAGTGGAAGCAGCAATAAGGGATTAAGGACCCAACAAGAGAATCTTCTGGAAGCCTTGGGAACTGGATGAGAAAGGAGGTCAGAAGTGAGGAGGGAGACTGGGAAAAGCATGCAGAGATTACAAACTCCCATATATAATTAATGGAGGTGGGAGGTTACTTAATGGAGAAAATCCTGTCAGTCCTTAAGAGGTGAATTTTGAACCTCCATTTCTGTGGTGCATGTAATTTTCCATACAAGTTATCTCTCAGAGATTCCCTGCCAGATATTGATTCCCATCCTCCACATTGGAGCTCTAGTGTTTGGGTTTGTTGCAAAGCATCTTCAATATGTGTTTAATATTGTGTGAGCAATTGAAGAATGTGGGGACTTATAACAAATCTAAAACAGCTTAAAATCAAGGGTTTGGTGTAAATAGCTTTGCGGTTGTTATGTGTTCAGTGTTTTCACAGGCTGTTATTCCAGACCATTCCAAAGTATAGAGAAGTCATCCTATTTTTAAAGACCTCCAGAGTAGATTCTACTGTCTTCTTTCATAGCCTGGTCTGGTGTCTACCAACTCTCAGAGTTGGCAAGTGTTCCTCGGATCTAACTAAATTCTGCCTACAGAAGCTCAGGCCACCCAGCCATGGGAACCAGAGGAACCTTCTACCATCTTGGATATCATCTTCTTCGGGCCTTCAAGATGGTCAGTAAGCCTTTGGAGACTTGATAATCTTAATTCCCATAGCCTCCTTTGAATCTGGAGAATCTGCTCTTCTAGAAGCCCAGTATTGAATTTCCCCCTCATCGAAGAGGTCTTTTCACCTGCTGGAGAGAAGGAAAGTGGCACTGTGAGCAGAGCTTAGTTTCGAGGGTGAGTGGGTGAGGGAGCAAGAGGTCCTGGCGCCCACACAGGCCTGCCTGTTCATACTGCTAGCCCTGCCAGCTGCTGTCAACTGCTCCCCCGGCACTCTGTGCTCCAAGTCAGGGGACTAATCTCCTTCCCCCCATGTTTGTCCTCTGCTTTTCAAGGAATAGGGGCCAGAAGTGTCAAGGAAGTATGGCCTCACCCAAGAGGAAAAGGAAGCTCAAAAGCTGGCTCAGAGGGTGAGGTTCTGCTGGGTCATAGGATGCATCTGGCCTTAACATTTCTGAGGAAGGAAGGGAAGCAAGAAATCAGATCCCAGTGACCTTCTGAAAGCTGCTCAGACTCTGAGATTTGCCACATGCCTCTGATTGCCCAGATTAAGGCTCAAAACTGACTTGAGATCTCTTCCAGCTCACATCCTGACTCCAACATAAGGGCTACACAAGAAAGAGAATGGAGGTTATGACCAGGAAGTGTTGCCATGCCATAAAATTCCAGGGGGTACTATTCACACAGGAAGGTAGAACCCTGAAAAAGAAAGATTTGTGGGTAAAAGGTGTATGGGGGTGCACTGCCTGCATTGAGAGAGTAGCCCTGAATACAGGCACAGCTTAGGAGCTCCCAGACTCCCCATGGCCTGGGTGCAGGGAGTCCTTCAGAATGCAAGTTTCACTGATGTGCAGTTGTGGGTGGAAAGAACATTTGTCTTTAAGTCAGAGGCCTGAGTTCCACCCCGATCTCTAGGGACACACTGGGGGGCTTAGGTTTTTCTGGGTTAGATCGGTGGTTTCCACACAGGCTACCCATTTTGTGCCAAAAAATTTCACAGACTTCCACATGACACATCTTCCAAGGTGAGTTAAGGCCTAAAGATAAAATATAGGATGAAACTATTGCCCTATAAAAATGTCCCTTTAAAATCCTTTAAATTACTTGCAAACACAGAGATACACTTATTTTGATAGGCATTTGTTAAGATCAGAGACCCACTGAGGGGAAGTAGTCACATCTACCAATCATGCCCATCATCTCTTCATTGAGAGGAATAGTAGTCAAATCTCTAAGGTTATTAAATGGTTATGGGTTTAATTTTTGTTTTGCTGCTTGTGAGTTTGCTGAGCCCATCTCCTCTAATTGCATGGATTCAGTATGCACACGATGCAACTCTCTCCTAAATGTATTTAAATACGTTTGTTGACTAGAGGCTCCTGGGTGGCTCAGTCTATTTATTAAGCATCTGGCTCTTGGTTTTCGCTCAGGTCATGATCTCACAGTTCCTGAGTTCGAGCCTTGCATTGGGCTCTGAGCTGCCCGTGCAGAGCCTGCTTGGGATTCTCTCTCTCTGTCTCTCTCTCTCTCTCAGAATAAATAAATAAACTTTAAAAAATTGTTGATTAAAAAAAGTTCGGTGTGAGGGGCACCTGGGTATCTCAGTCGATTGAGCGTCTGACTTCAGCTTAGGTCATGATCTCACAGTTTGTGAGTTTGAGCCCCATGTTGGGCTCTGTGCTGACAGCTCAGAGCCTGGAGCCTGTTTTGGATTCTGTGTCTCCCTTTCTCTCTGACCCTCCACCGTTCATGCTCTGTCTCTCTCTTTCTCTCTCAAAAATAAATAAACATTAAAAAAAAATTTTAGGGGCACTTGGGTGGCTCAGTCAGTTAGGCATCCGATCTTGCAGTCTGTGAGTTTGAGCCCCGCGTGGGGCTCTGCGCTGACAGCTCAGAGCCTGGAGCCTGTTTCAGATTCTGTGTCTCCCTCTCTCTCTGACCCTCCCCCGTTCATGCTCTGTCTCTCTCTGTCTCAAAAATAAATAAACATTAAAAAATTTTTTTTAAGTTCAGTGTGATACATGTGACTAGAAACTCAGTAAAGTTTTTATATGAATTTGTGTTTTATGTGTTGCAACAGCATCTGTGCACATTTGTAAAAACTTCTAAAAAAAATGTACAGGTATGGGGGTGCCTGGGTGGCTCAGTCAGTTAAGCATCTGACTCTTGATTTCAGCTCAGGTCATGGTTCTTGAGATCGAGTGCCTGCTTGGGAGTCTCTCTTCTCTCTGCCCCTACCTCCACTCACTCTCTCTCTCTCTCTTAAAATAAATTTTTAAAAATGTACAGGTATGGTGAGATGTATGAATTATCCAGGGATGGATGGTGCTAGATGCAGATGGGCTAACTGACCCCTGGCTGTATGGCCAAGATGGTCAAGTGGGAGCTAAGTTAATGGGAAGCTCTGAACAATCCGCAGCTTGAAATCTCAACCTGTCTGTGCTCCGCAGGCAAGTCTGTGCTGATTGACCAAGAAGGGTGTCTTGGCTTTCAACCCACATTTCAAAAAACTAATTTTGAAAAAGAGGAGTTGGACTTATTTTTATCTAGTCCCTGGACGCCAGTTATACCTTACATGCTGCCTTGTCATTTTTAGGTTGTTTGTGTGCATTATTACCTGTGGATCTCCGAACAGCCCTCAGAGGCAGGCAAAATGAGTACATTTCCCATTTTTCACACTCAGAAACCAAAGCTCCAAAATCCAAGGGTCTCGTCTGAGATCCAACAAGCTAAATAAATATTAGAGCTGGAACCAGAATCCAAGGTTTCTAGTTTAAAAACGGTCTAGTTTCCAAAACATTAACATAAAACACAAGCTCTATCACTGCGCTTATCTGGAAGGGTTTGTTTATTCTTGCCTAAAACAGAGACATTCCTATGTGACCACTGAACTTTCCTTCCAGCCCCAGAATAATTCTTTAAATTCTCAGCTCGAATTCCTCTAGATGAGTGCTGTCCTCTGGACCTTGTTCGTCTGCCCCCCTCTGGTGGCCGTTACACAAATAACAGGTCGTAGAGCAACTCCTAGGGCAGTGGTTGCCTTCTCTTTCATCAATCATTCATGCAAACAGCACCTACTATGTGCCGGGCTCTGCACTAGGTGCTGGACATACAAAAGTCAACAAGTTAGGCACTGCCGCCAGAGGCAGTAGACAAACAAGTGAATCGATGATTACAAAAGAGTCATGGGGGAAGTATGCAGAAAATGCTAGGAGTGTGCAAAAGACACCTGGGCTGGCCTTGTGGGTAAAAGAGTAGATACCTAGGAAAGGAAAAGCAGTGCCTGAGCAGAGTTCCAAAGACCAAATAGGAGTGGGAAATGGGAGGAGGCATTAGGACTTCAGGGAGCTGCCGGGATCTAGTTCAAGATGGTGGAATTCAGACCACAGGTTGCAAGGGAGAAGACCAAGAGGTAGGTCAGAGGGATTGACTGGGGGCCAAATGAGGAAAAGCTTTTTATGTCATGCCAGCATTTGAGCTTAAAACCCCTAGGCTAGAGGTCTCCAAACTTTTTCCGTCATTTGCACCATCAATTAAAATATTTGAGTATGGGGCGCCCGTGTGGCTTTGGTTGGTTAAGCATCCAACTTGAACTCAGGTCATGATCTTGCAGTTTGTGGATTGAAGCCCCGCATCAGATTCTGCAATGACAGTGTGGAGCCTGTTTGGGATTCTCTCTCTCTCTCTCTCTCTCTCTCTCTCTCTGTGTGTGTGTGTGTGTCTCTCTCTCTCTTTCTCTCCCCCCATCCCCCACTTGTACTCTCTCAAAAACAAATAAATAAAAACTTAAAAAATAATATTTGACTATGCATCTCTAACAAATGGGTATTTATTTAAACAATTTAATACCTAAACAATGCAGTGTGATGATTAAGAGTATGAGGTCTAGAGCCAAACTGACTAGGTTCAAATCCTGACCTTGCTAGTTATTCAAGGCATGACATTGAACAAATAACCTCTCTGTACCTCAGCACCTTCATCTGCAAACTGAGGAAAATAGCAGGCCTAACTCGTAAGATTGTGGAGGAGGATTCAATGAGCTAATTCATGGGGAAAATTTAACACAATGCCTGATATGTAGTATATGTTATATTAGCTAATGGTATTAAACACATTTACCATTTATTGCTATTCTAAAAGTGGAGTTGAGATTTACAACAAGGAGGGACCCAATTTACTCCCAGAAGGTCTATTTTAACGCAAACTTAGTCCAAAATGTCAAGAATTAATCTGGTCTTCAAAATCTTCAACATGAAGAGCAGACTACTCCCAACCCCCCACCTGCCTATCTAGGACGAAAATAGCTTTGTCATCCCTGGATCCTACTTACGCCCAAACTCGTGCATGTAGGTGATTCCTCCATTTAACTCAAAAAGGGGCCAGGGGGCAGGGCCAGAGAGCCCCAGGGGATGATGTTACTTGTCTGAGCACCACCCTTTGGAATTTTAAAAAGAAGATATAAATACCTAATAAACTACCTTTGAAAAACATTTTTATTTTAATTATTAGGGTACAAGCTATTACTGTGCTCTCTAAAAATGTGTTTGTGCAAAGATAAAACTTGCTTGATTTTTTTTTATAATCTCGGTTTATAAAACCATGTAACGTAGCCATTCAAATTTCTAGTTCTAAATTCGTATTATTCCAGTACTTGGTTTTGAAATAATTGAAAAGGAGCTTCACCAACATGCATAGATACCAAAAACATGCATAGATGCAAAAAGTGCTTTATGGACTATGCCCTAAAAAATAGTGATATTCATCTTCCTGTCTCATCCACCAATTATGCAAAGGTATTTGTTGAAATTTAGCTGACAGTTTCCATTTTTCCTGAAGCCAATCCGTTGTTCTTGCAAAATAATTGGAGGGTTTTACCTTTTCACACTGTTAACAAATTCGTTTATTTAAATAATTTTTTTAATGTTTATTTATTTTTGAGATAGAGACAGATTGTGAGCAGGGGAGGGGTAGAGAGAAAGGAAGACACGGAATCCAAAGCAGGCTCCAGGCTCTGAGCTGTCAGCACAAAGCCTGACTCGGGGCTCAGACTCACCAATCGTGAGATAATGACCTGAGCTGATGTTGGACACTCAAACAACTGAGCCATTCAGGAACCCCACAAATTCATTTATTTTAAAAGATTTGTATATAACGTTAGAATACCCTGTTTCCAAGTTTTTATTTCTTTAATTTTTTTAAGGTTTATTTATTTTGAGAGTGAGGGAGAGAGAGAGCACAAGCAGGGGAGGGGCAAAGAGAGAGGGAAAGAGAGAATCCCAAGCAGGCTCCCTGCGGTCAGCACAGAGCCCATTGTGGGGCTTGAACTCACAAACCGTGAGATCATGACCTGAGCTGAAATCAAGAATCAGATACCTATGGGGCGCCTGGGTGGCGCAGTTGGTTAAGCATCCGACTTCAGCCAGGTCACGATCTCGCGGTCCGGGAGTTCGAGCCCCGCGTCAGGCTCTGGCCTGATGGCTCAGAGCCTGGAGCCTGTTTCCGATTCTGTGTCTCCCTCTCTCTCTGCCCCTCCCCCGTTCATGCACTGTCTCTCTCTGTCCCAAAAATAAATTAACGTTGAAAAAAAAATTTAAAAAAAAAAAAAAAAGAATCAGATACCTAATGATTGCACCACTCAGCGCCCCAAGTTTTTAAAGTAAGTTGATAAATGAGCTTTTATAGATGTCCCACTTAAATAATTTTCAGCCGTAAAACCACATAACCCTGGAAAATTTTCCACTCTCCATTTTCAGTATAAACTAAAGGCAGGAGTTTATTTTCAAAAGCTATTACTCTCTCACACTTTGTTACAACATAACCTTTGCCTCCAAGAGACAAGTGTATTTATTTTTTTCCAAATATCTTGTAGGTACATTTTCCTGACACCACTTTCGTCATGGAAAAGGTCAGCAGATTTAAAACCTTGTCCATTTATAAAAGAAAGATTCAAAACATGCTTACCTTTGATAATTCTTTTAAGTACTTTGCCAAGGGGAAACCCTTTTTACCTCGCCTCATATTGATTATGAGACCAGCTGTATTTCTCATCTTCATTTTTTTCTTCTTCTAGGTATGGAGTTGTAACTTGCTTTTTTCTTCTTTTTGTTAAAAAAAAAATTCATACGTACACATATCTATAAAACAAAAAGCCCTCACTGGGCCTACAGATGAAATATATAACACTCTTGCCTAACATAATTTTAACTCAGTGGTATGCTGTAAAATGTGTAACAACCAGAAGTCTGAAAAGAAGAAAAGACCCTGATTTGTAGTATTTGCCAACTTCCGGGGATAAACATTCTCACCATGGTCAGTCGCAAGCTACCAACATGCTGTCCCTGATCGCAGAGTTGGGAAGAGATGCAAAGCAGCAAACCATTAGATAACGTGTCCATCATTCAGCTACAGAGATGTAAATGACCCCAAGAGCTTACATATTAGGGCGCCTGGGTGGCTCAGTCAGCTAGGCATCTGATTTCAGCTCAGGTCATGACCTCATGGTCCATGAGTTCCAGTCTCGTGTGGGGTGAGCACGAGCCCCTGGTGAGCCCCACTCCTCTCTCTTTCTCTCTCCCTCTTTCTCTCTCTCTGCCCCTCGCTCACTTGCACCCACTCTCTCTCTCAAAAAAAAAAAAAGCTTACATAGTAGCAAAATGTGGTAAAATAGGAAGTGATGAGTATATTTAAGTATGCATGACTTTTGTTTTAAAAATAATTTAAGTATAGGTTTATATAATTTTGTATTTAATAATGGCTCTGCTTATCAACCAGCTCACAAAACTCCTGAAAATTTGATAATATGCTCTCATGATCCCTTATAAAACTGTCCCGCCCACCATTCTGACCTTGTTATGCTAAAAGAGCAGAGCCCTGTCTGTGTTTATCTGTGCGTGTGCGTGTATACCTGTGTGCATCATGTGTGTGTTTGTGTATGTTCCAACTATAAATTGTCTTTACTTCTGAAGGAAACATTTATATGCTAGATGTCTGATTTTTTTATATAAGGAGCTTTTGAAATTAAATATTTTTTAAAAAGAATAATTTGGTCAAGTTCTAACAAAAATGTTAATGTCTGTTTTACATTAATTTTAAATGTTAATAATCTGAATTCACACTATATTTACCGGTTGGTTTGGGAGTAATCAGCATCTTTTCAATATTGACTTCTAAGCTATCAATGGGCATGTCTCTCCATTTACTCTTGTCTTCTTTTTACATCTCAATAAAGTTTAAAAATTTTTTTTACTGTTGGGCCTTTTTAAGTGTGCTACTTGGTAATACATGATTCTAGTTGCCATGGCTAATAGAATGGATTTTTCCCTAATATTTCCAAATTGGTTATTGATATTATGTAAAAACCACTGATATTATATATAAAAACTATTGTTTTTTATATATTTATTATATAAGCAGGGCTCTTTTTTAAAGTTTATTTATTTATTTTGAGAAAGAGAGAGAGAAAGAGACAGAGAGGAGTGGGGGAGGGGCAGAGAGAGGGAGAGAGAGAGGGAATCTCAAGCAGTCTCCCTGCTTTCAGCAGAGACCCCGATGTGAGGTGCAAGCTCATGAACTTTGAGATCATGACCAGAGCCGAAACCAAGAATCAGACGCTTAACTGACCTAGCCACCCAGGCACCCCTATATAAGCAGAATTTTTATCAGAAAATATCTTTAGCTTTTAAACAGTATGTAGCAGGTCTCCAGAATCAGTGCTCAGAATCTCAAGCAGGCTCCAGAATCAGCTTGTTCAGGTTGGAATCCCAGCTCTAGCACTCACCACTCACCACCTACTTTACCTTCTAGAACTTCATTTCCTTATCCATACAATGGAAGCAATAATAAATGTGTCTTGTAATGTTCTTGTAAGGATTAAATGACATAATATAGGTAAAGCACTTCACGGGGACCCTGACAGACAGGAAGCACTTGGACAATAAAAATGATTTTATATTCTTGAGCCTCTTGGATTTGCATGTATATTATCACACCTGTATATAGTGATACTTTCATATTCCTTCTTAGCAACATTGACATTCACTTTTTTCTCTTTTTAACTAAGATTAATGGGTTCTTTTTTTTTCCTATTGAATTGGGTTGACCAAAATTTTGAAAATGTTGAATGATAACCATATTATTGGCCTCCCAAATCTTATTCTTGACTTTGTTAAGCAGTACATTAGCCTTTCATTGTTAAGTATGATGATAACAATCAGTTTCAGAAAGATATTATTGACTTTTTCATTTAAAATTTTTCCCTATTTACTATTTTTTCAAGAAATAAGTAGAAGGTAGTTTTTCTCTTTTGGCTATCAATGAGATGAATTATTATAAAACATTTGTATATGATTCTTTTATTACTTTAGTTACTCATGTAATATTTGATCATATCCTCCTTGTAAAAATGTTAAACAATACAGAGCTATACAGAAAAGATCAAAGGTCCATTCTTTGGCCCCATTACTATCTCCATTGACCCTATCCTGATTGCTCAAGTTATCTTCTATAGAAAAAGCTTTTTTTACATTAATTTACAAACACATGCATAAATACATAAATACATATTTCTATTTTTAAATATTAATGGATCATTCTATAATATAATTGAGCCCACAAGTTTTGTTTTGTTGCGTATTTTTTACTTAATGTGTCAAAGATTTTTCTGTTTCAGCACATATAGAGTAACACATTCTTTTTTAGTTAGCTGCTTCATATTCCTTAGTGTGGAAATAACAGTGTGATTTAGTCATTCCCGTACTGATGAATATTTAGGTTGTTTCTCTTTTTTGGTAATACAAAAAAAAATGCTACAATATACATTCTTATAGACATTCTTGTGCCTATATGAGAATTTTTTTTAGGACACCGCCATAAGGGATATTGAGAAATCACAGATTAGATTTTGTTTTAATTTAGTAGATTCTACCAAGTTACACTTCCAAAGGGCTATACCAATTTATCCCCCCACCAACAATGTCTCAGATTTTTCTATGAGGATCATGGATATATTAATGTTTTCTTCATCCTTAATAAATTTTGCTCATTTGTGTTTTATTAGAAAGCGTTCATTTACCCACATCTCACAACTCGTAGTACAAAGGTCAACATAATAATCCATACGATAAAGCCTGTATGTCTCTCCTTTATCTGTGGTTATAGTCCTTCCCTTATTCTAGAGTGTTTGTTTTTTCCTGTCCTTTTTCTTGATTAGCTTTGCAGAAGGTTTCTCTTTTCTTCTCATGTTTTAAAGAAACATCTCTTTGATTAACAACTGACCCTTGAACAGCATGGGTGTGAGCTGTGCGAGTCCACTGCTACATAGATTTTTTTACGGTATAGTACTGTAAATGTATTTTTCTTTCTCTTCCTTCCAGAGCTTCTTTGTTCTAGCTAACTTTATTGTAAGAATGCAGCATATGATAAATATAACATGCCAAATACGTGTTAATCGGCTATGTTATCACAAAGGCATTTGATCAGCAGCCGACGATTAGTGGTGAAGTTTCAGGGGAGAGTCAAAAGTGGTACGTGGGTTTTCTCTGTGCCAGGTTTGGTGGCCCTACCCTAACTCCCGTGTTATTCAAACGTCAACTGTACTTAGCAAACTTACTGATTTTCTCTTTTCTGACCACTCATCTCTGTTTTAATCTTCATCGATCCCTTCTTACTTTTCTTAGTCATATTTTCTTGGCTCTCCTTTTAACTTCTGGTTGAACGGTTTATTTTTTATGTTTTTCTTGTTTAATTATAAAAGCTGTTAAAGCGCCTAGTGGTTCTCCGTGCACAGCCTTGGCCTTCTTGCTTATGTAATGTCCTTGTTATCACTGCTTTCTAAACAATCTCTAATTGTACTTTTGATTTCTCTTTAATCCAAAGGTTATGTAGGAGTATGTGGGGTTTATTTTGTTGTTTTCCTTTCTGAGTTGCTCTGCATTGTAGTCCAATATTGTGGCCTGAATTATTTCTTCTTCACCAAATATGTTAAATTTTTTCTTGTGGCATAATCGCCGATCACATTTCACAAATATTGCATGGGCTACAAACAGAGGATAGATTCTCTGCAGGGAACAAAGGGTGACATATATCTGTAGTTGGGAAAATATTTTGATACGACCTGATTCGAGTCAGTCAACTGAATCACTGAATGTGGTTTTTAATTTTTTTTAATGTTTTTATTTATTTTTGAGACAAAGAGAGACAGAACATGAGCAGGGGAGGGGCAAAGAGAGAGGGAGACACAGAATCCGAAGCAGGCTCCAGGCTCTGAGCTGTCAGCACAGAGCCCGACGCCGGGCTCAAATTCATGGAGTGTGAGATCATGATCTGAGCTGAAGTTGGATGCTTAACCCACTGAGCCACCCAGGCACCCCTGAATGCGGTTTTTAAGTCACAGAAGACAAAGTGCTTTTTTTATTGAAAGAGCCAGGCTTTGTTGAGATTTTAGAAGAAGAAGATGGAGGAAGACAAGGAAGAACAGGAGGAAGAGGGAAGAAAGGAAGGAAGAAAGTTACTTTGCTCAGAATTCTAGAAACTAGAGCCTAAATATCCTCCAATTTTGGAGGACTCACTAACTATAGAGATTTGTACTATCAACCCTAGACTCGAGAAGATGGCAGAAATAATAGAAAACTAATTTTCTATACTTGAGGGGATAAGTGCATAAGGAAGAGGGTTGGAGAGGCATAGGAAAGTTGGATGCACGTGAGTATTTCCGAGTGGTGGCTGTGGTCCTGCCCTTGCCCAGTGTTGAAATCCTGAAAGAGAGGAGGGAGGATTTGGGTTTGAGGCTCTGAAGAAAGCCCTGTTTCTCCCCTGCAGCCCTAGAAGAAGGGACCCTCTCCAAGTGTTCTATGCCAACACAGTGTGACCACCTTGGAGTAGAAAATGGTGGTAGGGCTGATCTAGACAAAGAGAGGACTCCAGTGGCTCTCCGATGACTGCCGAGAAAGCTGGCAGGAGAGTTTACCTGGGCAAGGGGTGCAGTTACCTGCGTTAGTGGGGAGAAGGCTTAGGCTCCAAAATCACAGACATACCTCAGGACATTTGCCAGAACTGAGGTAAGACCCAAGGCTCCCAGGAACCCTGGGCACAGGTCCAGCCAAGAAAACAGACTAACTTTGTCCTTTGGCCACTAAGGAAGGAGGCTACCACCAAATACCAAATGGGACAAGATTGTGCAGTAGATACCAGCGTTGTCTCACACATCTTCAAAACCATAAGGTCATCTGAGCCTTTTAAACCCAAAAGAAACCCCACAGAATGGGAAAGGCAACCTCAAGAGATGCAAATTTTCTTCATATTTTAATATCTCTGGGATGGGGATGTGAGTTACAATCAATGACCCCATATAGTTGCCCTCATTTGGCCAGTTTGTAGTCATGACATAGTCATGGGTGTCTATTTATGTGTGAAGATCAAAAGTACCAGTTTCAAAACTTGCAGAATAAATGGGTATCAACAACTTGGAGAAAAATCCCAAAGTAATAGGGAAACATTCATTACCCTTAGAAATACAATGGTTGTAGGGAGGGATGAGAGAAGCAGTCAATAAAACACTCCCAAAACAGAGCCCAAAAGTTGGGGTTTCAGATTGGGTTCCCCAGGAAGTAGGATCTGATATGAAGATAACCATGCAGAAGTCTTATTAGGGAATACCCCTGGAATTGACACCTATGGAAGAAGCAGATTGGGTGGAGAAAGAAACTGAGCTGTGATGTAGTCACAACAAAGGACTCAGCCAAACTCATGGGGAGCTCTGAAGCTGGCTGACCCTTTACAGTAGTTCCAGGTTGGGGCAAGGGGCCAGACCTTTATGTCTCTGTGTTGGCCACTTTTAGGGGGCACATCTTGGGCAAGGTGGACTTTTTTCAAATAAGGCAATCCTGAAAGAGGACTGACAAGTGAGAGCCGTCTGCCGGCAACAATCCCAGCAGCTGAGGGAACAAGAGTTTCCTTGCTAAAGGAGAATCTGAGTGGCACATCATAGCTTTCACCACAACATGCTGGCTCTACCTGATTGAAAATGTGGCTTACAAAGCACCCTGCACCATTGGCTTTTGGATTTTTTGTGGATTCATTTTAAGAAATGCTTTACCACCAAAGCTCTTGATGGCATAGAGGATAATATTGTGTGGAAAACACAACATCAATGACTCTGAGTCAAAAAAAAAATGATGCCATTGGATTATGGTGCTGCATAATTATGGTGCTGCAGACCCACACTCGAATAGGTGTCTCTTGCTGTGAGAACAAATAGAGTGATCAGTTGGTCTTCTGGAGGAGAAGTGCCATATCAGGGACTCAGCATTGGTCTCTGTTGCTGGCAAGTCAGACTTTTAGAGGGGGCAATAGCTGTATCAGTTTTTAAAAGTGTGATTCCATGTAATTAGGTCCATGTGGAACCTCTATGTCTGTACCGTGGCCAGTCCACTCATGGGTCCATTTGATAATTTATCATGCCATATCTGGGGAAAGCTAATGATGAAGTCTGGCTGATGTCAACTTTGGTTGGGCATTTTGTCTACCTGGATGTTCAGTTCCTGTTTTGTGGTGGATGCTTTATAGTGGATACTAACATGTCCTACAAAAATCTTCACACTTGATGCTCACTCCCAGAGATTGTCTACTTGCTTCTACCCCAGAATTTTTTGTTCCAAATCTTCCAGTCATTGTCTTTCTAGACCTCTAGACAGTACATCAACTCTTTGAACATTTCCCATGAGTCCATAAATATTCTTATCTTGGGCAACTTGTATTTCCACACAAAGTGGATAGCAGGTGCACTACCTACAGCTCGACCCATCAACAAGCTTTTCCCTTTCCACTTTCTTTCAGTGCCAATGCTGAGCGTGGTTGTGATACAGAAGCTTCATATTCAGCTTTTATCCACGTACTGAACCAATACAAATGTAAGCCAAGTCAAGGTTTTTCCTCTTCCATCAACTGGTCTTATAGGATCCCTCATGTGGCTACAAAGATGAGCTGATAAGCTGACGGAGGGGTGCAAATGCAAGAATGGTGGGTGACAGGTAAGCAAACTGTCCATGCAGTTTACTCATGCCCTCTTGTCTTGCTTGGGCTCAATTCCAGGTGTGCCATTTCCATCTTACAGCGGATTGCTGCTCACCTCACCCAATTTATGCCTTAGAAGATCCAACAATTTGGTATGAGGAACTGAATTTCGATGTCAAAAATCAGAGTCGGGGTAGCTCTATTTTCTCCTTTTTATGATTTACAATAAATATAACATTTGGAAAGATTTCCCAGGACCTCAGATTCCTGGAAGAAGCAGAAAAAATGGGGACATGAGATGATTTGGTTGTGAGGTCGGGATCCATAATGATGGCAATCTGGAATTTGAGGAGCAAATTCAGTGGCAAGACAGACTGGTTTCAAGCAGTAATAGCACTTAGGGACAGAGTTGGAGGCAGAGAAATTCCTAAAGTGAGTGGTTGACTGAGATGAGGACATCCATAAATAGTGGAGCCACATATTTTGGATGCTCATATGTTTAAAGTTCCATAAGCACCTCTTACATGAAGCACAGAAGTGATATGAAGCACAGCTGTATGTGATAGGTTGAATACGGCCACAAAACCTTTGCCACTCTTCCCAAGAGGGAGTCTCCCCCCCTCAAATATAGACAAACTCTGTGACCTGTTGGTTTGGCCAACAGAATATGACAGACATGCCAGTGTGGTGTAGCTTCCAGGATTAACCCCCAAGATCACTATGCTGTGAGGGAACCAAGCCTCTGGAGAAAAAGAAGCCATTTGGAAGAACACAAATGCACTAGAGATGTGCACAAGGCCAAACTTGATGCTGAGCTCTGCCAGATGGATGGTCCCAGCTGGCATCCCCTGGAGCAGAAGGACCACCCAGCTCATCCCTGCCTGAATTCCTGACACACAGAATTGTGAACAAAAGTCAATGGTTGCTGTTTGCACCAACAAAGTCTTAGGATAGTCTATTGTGCAGCAGTACATAACTACAACAGGTTACTACAGTGTCCAGTGACAGCAGGCTTACCAGAAACCATAGTTTTGATGACTCTTACCCCTTTAGATAGCACAGAAATGAACCCATCAGCAGTCCGAGTGAGAAGCAGTGGAGAGAGAATTCAGAGACACTGACTCAGTAAGTCTGTCTCTTTAAAGGAAACTCATTTTCTATTTGGTTTTCCAAGGCTCTCTGTCATAAAGGAGACACTGGCTTTATTATTAGAGCATCTCACATGATTAAGCTAATGTTTCTATATTCCTCCTCCTCAACCACACCTCCTTCTCCCCACCTCCACCACCATCCCCGCCACTGACAACAAAAAGGCCTTGCTTGAGGCTTATTCTGCAAATATGACATATGTACATAAAATCATCCAAATAAAAGAACGTTTTCAATAAAATGAACTTAGCCCAAAAAAACCTCTTTTTAGTATTTTTATATAGTTTTCTTGACCTTGATGAACAAGTAAATGCAGCATATCCCAAGGGCATCTGTCTACTCAGCTCTGCAGAGAACTCCCTGGAACTTCTCCGAGGAGTTTATTGAGCTCCTACTATGCTCCAGGCACTGTTCTAGGCATTTGGGATACATTGGCATACAAAATAGGCCAAAAAAGATAAAAACCACTGTCTTCTTGGAGCTTACACTCAACTGAGGAGAGACAGACAATAAATACAATAAATATGTAAATTATATGGTATAACAGAAAGTGATAAGTTCCATTGGGAAAGTAGAATGTGGTGAGGTGGAATAGCGTTACAGGAGGAGGGGCACAGGTTTCAGTACCAAACCGTACCACACCCATTGAGGTAAGCCTCATTAAAGAGATGACTTTTGCACAAAGACTTGAAGGAGGAGAGGGAATGGCCACCCGGGTATCTAGCAGAACGCCCTTGTTGCAGAGGCAACAAGGAGGGCAAAGATGGGAATATGCCTGGTGAGTTCAAGGAACAAGAATATTATTGTGCCTGGTGAGAAATGAGGGTGAAGAATGAGGGTGGGAGAGAGAGAGGGTAGTGGGTGGGATAAGTGTCAATCATGTAGAGCCTTTGGCCATTGTAAAGTGTGGCTTTACCTCTGATTGAAGTGGGGGCCATCACTGGCAAAGAAATGACATATGCTGCTGTGCCTTTTCCACAGGATCCCTCTGACCTCTGAACTGAGAATAAACTTGCAGGGAACAAGGACAGAGGGAGTCTACTGCAATAATCCAAGGGAGAGATGAGGATCCATGCCCTGAGTTGGGGCTATGTTGAGTACATGGCATATAAAACACGGGGGAAAGAATGAGAGGAATGTAAATGGTTTTTCTTGTTCTCTTTGACGTACCAACTCTGCTCTAGACTACGGCTAGAGGCTGAACTGGTCCCGGCTGATCTTTTCTGGGGATTATGACAAATGGAATGGAGGTAGTGAGAGAGAAAGGGAGACTGTTTCCTTTCAAGTGTGCTGGCAACTGCTCATCTTAGAGGAGTGGCTGGCCGGTCCAGAGAAATCTGATCCTCGCTTGATGTGTATTTTGGGGCACTGAGTGCTTGTGCACTCTTTGAACAGGAAATTCAGCCAGCCAGTCGATAATGGCTGAGTTTTAAAGACTGAAAATACCTCTCATCTAGGAGCACTGGCACCCAGCTTCCTTCCAAAAGAGCTGGGGGAGGAACTTGCAGCCAAATATGCAGCAGGACATGTGGGCTAAGAGGAATAAGTTCTCCTGGGCTTTTGATGTTCTAACGTCACTTCCCTTTACACGTGACTCACAGATAATCCCATGCCTGCCACATTCAAGGTAGTACAATGAATGCTATAAAGGAAACTGTCTGGAAGGATTTAGCCCCAGAGCTGAATTCATCCAAGACCCACATCAAATACTTGGAGTGAGCTGATGACCCTGTGACTCGTCTTATTCCTCTAAACACATGATCATCCCCAAATAAATCCACTTCATCAGAGGTTCTTCTCGGTTGTGGTTTGGTCAATCAAAACTTGCTGCAGTTTCTACAGAGGTTTAGGAACCCTAAGGGAACTTGACTTTTAAAAGGTGGTCTATTGTATTTTCCGTTGTCCCTTTTCTGTATATCTGGACTCCTTTTCTCTTTTTCCTCAGCCCCAAGACTCTCACTGTTTCTTTCAATCAACCAACACCTTTTGGGTACCTCCTATGTACCAAGCACTGAGCTCAGCTTTACAGATTCAGAGCTAAATAATTCAAAATCCCTAGACTTAATTGTGTTTACTGTAGAAAGTAGAGGGACTTGTACAGAACCCTGATGTACTATGAACAAGAGCTGTAACTAAGTACCCCAAAGGAGGGTTAGATTAGCTTCTGGACCAAGTCTTGGAGTGTGAGACAAAGAGATAAGTGTACACATAGCAGAGAAAATAATAGCTAATAACTACAACCGGCTCCTCCCCAAAATATTTTTTTTTATTATTTTTGTTTTGAGAGAAATAAAGAGAGACAGAGCAGAGGAAGGGCAGAGAGAGAGGGAGACACAGAATTCAAAGCAGGCTCCAGGCTCCGAGCTGTCAGCACAGAGGCCTACGCAGGGCTCAAACTCACAAACCGTGAGATCATGACCTGAGCGGAAATCTCAACTTAACCAACTAAGACACCCAGGCGCCCCCCGCAAAATATTTTTATACATATAAAGTTATTGTAAGTGTGTTAATAGAAAAGACATATAGTACCCAATTTACAAATAATAATAAAATCTACAATACTTATTATTGTAGATTACATTAGTCAGTTAATTCTCGTAAAATGTTTTCACTGATTTTTGCTGAAACTTTGAATCCATAACCAAACTATGGTTGCAACTGATATGAATATTGGTTGCTATTTTGTTTTCATGAATGAGGAAGATAAAAGTGAGATAAGAACGCATGTCAGAACTTCACTGGATAGTTGATGACACGAGCCACTTTGCTGAATCAGGTAATCGTTTCAAATATCGGAAGAGTATTTTCTTAGGTTTTTATACTATTCATAACATAATACTTATAGACATGACACATTTTTTAATGTAATATGTGTTATTAACAGTTATCTGTCGTTTTCTCGTTTTTTTTTTTAACATTTATTTGTTTGGGGGAGACAGCAAGGGGGGGGAAGGAGGGAGAGAGGGGGACAGAAGATCCAAAGTGAGCTCTGTGCTGACAGGCCAACAGCAGCAAGCCCGATGTGAGTGAGGCTCAACCTTAGGAACGTGAGATCATGACCTGAGCCACCCAGGTGCCCCTTACCTGTTACTTTCTTAAGTCTGGGCAATCAACAAAACAATAAATCAAGTCCTGATTTGTAGCATTTGTTGATTTCTGAGGCTGCCATGGCCAATTTCAAGCCACCAGCGTGGCAAATAGATGCACAGTAGCAAGCTATGATACAGTATTTCCAGCATACAGATACAATAGACATAAATAACCTCAAGGGCATAAGTAACAGGAAAATGCAGCAAGATAGAAAGGATGAGCTTTGAGCATTTATTTCCTTTTTAAATATAACTTATCAAATGATGAGTTAATGTAACTTAATGTTTAATAATGGCTATGTTTAACAGTCGTCTTGCAAATTGCCTGGAAACTGAACAACTGGTTCTCGTCAACCTATTCAAACCACCTCCAGCACAGAACTGATCCCAGCATACAGTGGGAATTCAAATAATGACAACTTCCTTTCTTTCTTCTATTAAGAACCAAAAAAATAGAAATAAATTAGCTGAGGTGAGAAAAAAAAAAATGACTGCCATGAATCCATAAAGAAAGGGCTTTCCAGAAAGCACTGGTAATGTTTGCCCCTCCTTCGTCTGAGTGCTCTCTGGGTTATCTTCTCTGGGAAGTGTCAGGCCCACTTTGCTCTGTGAAGGAGAAAGGGCTCTGTGGAATGACCCACATGTGTCAGTCTCCCTCCCAAGCAGGCTGAGCGCGATGGGCTTCCCCACAGAGCAGATAATGCTCCCGCTTTGTGTCCAGACAAGGGCGCTCACCCCTGCCTGACCTCACATGCTGTGTCAAGTGACATGGATAGACTGTCTCCAGCGGCTCAGCCATCTTCTTGCCCAGCAAGAACTGGAAATATTTGTGACAGTGGCACAAAGAACATTTCTCGAGCGTCAATCGGGAAAACACTCCATCCTTCTGAAATTCATGTGACAAAACCCACGGGGAGTAAGCTGCTAATATTGAAATAACAAAAGCCATATGCTCTCTGACAGCAGTTTGGGTTTTAAAATACACCTCACCATCCCTGTGAGCTGGTGCTTAACAATCCTTCTTCAGACACCTCCACCAAGCACCGATGGGCTTGCTCTCAGGATGACAAAGAACCAGAGTGTTCCAAATGATGGTCTTAAGGGCTTTGTAAAATGTGATAGCACCTTTTACTTGGAGCACTCGGCAAGGTTTCCTTTGCCTACAGGCTGGAAAGTGAGGACAGGTAAAGAGGAACAGAGAGAGCTAAGAGGAAGTCATGTCCCCAAGCTGGGCAAAGTGATGGTCAAGCTGGATGAGTATCCAGGGACGACTGCTTCATCTTCTATCTCAATGGCCACAAGAGATGGCAGAGAGGACCAGCCATACTGCACTTCTATTATTTTGTCCTACACTCTCCCTACTTCTTAGAACCTTCCTTCCCATTTTCTAAGAATCAAGCCACATGGTTTCCATGGGAGCAACCAGTTTGTGCAATATTATCTTGCTCCTCTAGCTACAGATGATGGATTCAGGGATAGGCATCCAGCCCGATTAAAGCTAATCAATCTTATCTCCTAGGAAATTTTG
Organism: Prionailurus bengalensis; assembly: GCF_016509475.1. Classification (NCBI taxonomy): domain Eukaryota; kingdom Metazoa; phylum Chordata; class Mammalia; order Carnivora; family Felidae; genus Prionailurus; species Prionailurus bengalensis. The sequence continues at coordinate 134,214,013 of NC_057350.1, read as the reverse complement.
ACTTTGTGCTTTGGAAAAGGGACGGGTCTCTCTCCAGAATGCTGAATCTGCCACATGCAAAAATGTGGTCCAGTTGGTGGCCATGTTCCTCGGTGTAGATTAAGTAGGAGACAAAACCAGTCATTACATGAGAGAAAAGAAAAGAAGACAGTAGAGAAAAGCAGAGGCAAGCCATGGTGAGAAATCATTTCAGATCCATGGTTCCACTGGGATCCTGATGCCCAAATGCCCTGCTATCTCTAGGTCCATATCACTCTTATAAGCCTTTTAAAGCCTTGAATGGCTAGCTTTCCAGGTAATTCTGTGCTGACCAGCAGTGTCCTCTGATGAGTTAGTTTACCATATGGCTTCCTGTTTGCTGCTATGAAAAAATGACTATTTTTGAACTGTCATCAATGGCAATAATAATAATAATATTTATGGAGCCCTTACAAGTAGCAAAACAGTGCATTTAGAACTGTACATAATTTAGTTCATCTAATCCTACCAACCATCCTATACAGACGGTATTATTTTTATCCCTATTTTACAGATGGGTAGCAATGGGTCTTTGAGCTTTCTGTGATTAAGCATCTATACCCCATGGGTCCACTAGAACATCTGAGGAGCTGTGTCCCTTGAGTACTACTCTTTGTCTCACTAAACATCCTGATTTCTGTTTCAAAAATATGGCTGTTCTGTTAATTAATTAATTAATCTGTGTTTTGCCTTTTTTAGGAAAGAATTTGAGGAGCACTTCTTTAATAGATAGATGATAGATTGATAGATAATGCAGTGCAAAATAATACATTTTATTGGATATGCTCAATTGGGATAAAGAGAACGTGCAAACAAGAAGATACGATGAATGCAGGAATAATGACTGTGCAGCAAAAGCATCCAACACAGCGTAATATGGAAGACACTTACCACAGCGTTGTTTACAATCATACAAAGTTAGAAAGAAAGCATAGGTACCACATGAAGAGACAGGATAAATTATGACACATCCATTTGATAAAACGTATCATAAAACCAGACCAAGGACGTTAGAAAATGGTCACAATAGATTTTTTGTTGTTGATAAAACAGACTGTGAATTGTGACACCCGTTTTGTGAAAATTTAAGGCAGATGGGAACAAACCTCAGGCCACAAATCCAAGTCTGCAAGTAACCATCTTTCTTTAATTTACTTTCATAATGGTCAAGTGGTAGGAATGTAATCATATAACAGCCACACACCTCGCCAGAGTTCTGGGCACCGTATCCTGAAAACGCAACGGTGCCATTCTAACTCGCCCCTACCCGTGCCTTCTCCCCACCTCCTCTGTTGCCAATGACATACACACTTTGGCCACTGGAGTATGCCCAAGTAGGAACAAAAATTCATTTGAAGAGATACATGTCCATATTATCCCAGGGTACGTGAAATACCAGTGAATTGTTAGCCCACATTTGTCACTCGTAATAGAGTTATCCACAATCTCGCTATAAATTCACGGAGGGTGAGTATACTCACTCTTGCCTGGGCTAGACCATGTGCATGAACGGAGTCTTGAAATGTGTTTGCATGGCTGAGCCATTCTCTTGCGCCCTTGGATCCACTGTGACAAAAATACACTCTGGGTAGTTGCTGCCCCTTTGGCCTGGGCCCCTGTGGAGCTGAGGTGAACCCAACCTGCAGACTGGAGCCTGGAACAGAATGCTGACCCAGCTAAGTTGTAGCCAACCCATGGAACAGTAGGCATAGACTAAAAGATTGTCTCATGCCACTGAACTTTGGGATGATTTGTGACACAGCACTGTCGTGGTAATAGTTCACTAATATGTGTGCATCACGTTCCTCCCCACAGCACCTCTGCTACAAGAAAACCACTGGATATACCCTTTGGAGAAGAAAAACGCATGACGGAGGAGTTCATCCAATAAAGTTATTTGATGTCAACAAGTGTCCTTGCTGTCTTTCTGACTTGGTCTCTGTGGAGCATTTAGCTAGGCTTCTCCATGATATTACAGCCTCGCATCCGTTTTGTTTGGTCAAGCAGCCTGCAAGGGTGTCCAACGGGTAGTAGTCCACTCATGCAAGCACGGGCCCTAGATAATAGCCCACAGAGTCATGAGCAAGTGTAAGTTCCTGATACGACTCTCCCAACAGCCCTTGTGATAAACAGTCTCCCTCACCTCCCAGGGCCTTCCCGCCCACACTGTGTGTGCCTTCGATAAGACCCCCATGGACCTTACCAAAATTCTCTTTTTTGTTTGAATTGACCGAGCTGGTCTCAGCCTCAGAACCCCAAAGCACTTCACCCATGAACCCTAGTAAAGGCATGTGCCCAGGGCCTGTTGCTGTCTTTGTCTGCACCCTGCCTTGACCTCCCTGTGGCCCCTGGAGGCATGCTGTGTACTTCCTCCAGGACCTGTGAGTGATAAACCTATTTCAGTTTCTCCTGTGGTCTGTTGTTGAATCACAGCTCACCATCCCAGACCCTCTGCTTCCCTTACCAAATGTTAATTTAACAAAGTCCCAACAGTCTCCTTTTCCAGCTCATGGGATCTGTCTGAAGTGTGTCCAGAGAGGAAACAAATGCATATGGCCCAGTAGGACCTCGCCACACAGAGGCAAATGCCAACTCCAACAGTTCAGGTGAACATCAAAACATTTGCTAAAAGACCCCAAACCCCAGGGTATGTTTCCAGTGTGGAGACCTATTGTCTCTCATCTAGAGTACGTTGTCCAATATCGCCAAGGATTAAACAAAATCATGTGTGTGAAACTTTGTTGAACTGTGCTCCCAGATAGGAGCCCCAGCCGTTCCATATTTGAAGTCAGAACAGAAGGAGGGGTTGATCCTTGGGCATGGGCCAGGCTTTCAGCTGAAGGAGAAACCAGCAAAAAAAAACCTGATTTTTTTTTTTTTTTTCCCAGCGAAGATATATTGGAGAAAATTCAGAAACTCGGGTAGTGAGGTGAAAGGCCATATCTCCTATCTGGGTCTGCACCAGTTTCCCCCACACTGGTGTATATATATCAAGTGAGGAATGTCCGTGTTATCAATTGATTCTGTAAAAGAACAAGAGGAAGACACACTGCTATTTCCAAGTTTTGTCGATAACGGAAAGGGGGTTTCAGCCCAGGGAACTGACAGAGCCCAGAGAGAGTCTGACAGAGACAGAAGTGCCAATGGGCTGATGGGCAACAAGCTATGAACACTAATAAGTAATGGTGCTCCTTGAGCCACACAGATCAACTAATGTTCCTCATATCCTTTTCTTGGAGTCAGCTTCAGGGCAATCCAAATTAAGAAGGGTGTTTTTTTTTGTTTTTTTTTTTTTTAATGTTTATTTTTGAGAGAGAGAGAGACAGAGTATGAGTGGGCAAGGGGCAGAGAGAGAGGGAAACACAGTCTGAAGCAGGCTCCAGGCTCTGAGCTGTCAGCACAGAGCCCAAGCCAAGGCTCAAACTCATGAACCGCAAGATCTGAACCAAATTCAGACGCTTAACCAATCGAGCCACCCAGACACCCCCAGGGGGGTCCAAATTAAGACAGGAAGATTGCTCAGATTCTTTCCCCCATGCAGAGAGACTCTGTCTTTTTGATATAGTCAGCTCACAAACTGGGCGTCTTAAATAACAGAAATGATTTTCTCATAGTCCAAGACCAGACGGGTTGATTCCTTCCGGGGCTATGAGGAAGAATCTGGCCCATGCTACCCCAGCTTCTGTGGTTTGCTGGCCATCTTTGGCGTTACTTGGCTTGTAGACGCATCACCGCTTCATGTCCTCCTGGTGTTTCCATGAGTGTACATCTGAGTCCGAAGTTCCCCTTTGTACAAGGACACCAGTCATGTTGGATTAGGAGCCCACTCCAGTGTGACCTCATCATCACTAATTATGCCTTCCATGAACCTATTCCAAATAAGGTCACATTCTAAGGTACTGGGGGTGAGGACTTCGACATATGAATTAGTAGAGGGAGACCATTCAACCCACAAGTTGAAGTACGGTATAATGGTTAAGGCACGGAAAGGAAATTGACTCGGTTTGAATTTTTACTGTTCCATTTCCTTGCTCAGTGACCTTAGGCAACTTCTTAACATCTCTGAATCCTACTCTCCTCACCTATGAAATGGAGAGGATAACAGCCGTCTCAGAGAGTCGTTGGCAGGATTAAATTCAGTGATGCGTCTAAGTGCAAAATAAGTGAGAATAAATCTTTCTTGTTACTGTTCATAGCTTGCTGCCCATCGGTCCTTTGGCACTTCTCCCTCTGGCAGAGTCTCTCTGGGCAGCCCCCTGGGCTGAAACCCTCTTTCCATTATCATTACCACTTGGAAATAGCAGTGTTCCTTCCTCCTGTTCTTCCTGGGGTTGCCTGGGCTTTTCTTTCTTCAGAGTCAATCGATAACATTGACATTCCTCACTTGGTAGATGAGCCTGCATGGGGGAAACCAGGGGTGTGCAGCATGGGAAAGTGAATCAGGAAAGGGGAGTCTCCAGTCAACAGTGTCTGAGCAGCGTGGCGGCCACTCTGGGCAACTGGAGCCCCATCCTATGGAGGAACTCCAGGAAACAGACAAAACACAGACCTCGGAGTTATCGCTCAGAAGAATGGAGGAGTCAAGGCATTTAGGCACATTAAATCCTATTAATCCTGGCTGAGAGCTACGTTGGAGGAGAGGTAGCATTAATCTCCTGATGCTTCTGGCCTACCGTGTGGGTAGACAGGAAGGCCTCCCACAGTTTCAAAGAAAGCCCTCAGGCAGGAGTTGCAGCTATTGGTAGTTGAAATTTCGCCTGCGGCACAATGGAGGCCCTAAGGACATGGTAGAGACACTTCTGTAGATTTTTCCTCTTGTCCAAACCAGCATCCCAGTGGGTTGGTGAACCATGTTATTGGGAAAAGTTAAAGTTGAGCGTGAGCAGCAAATGATCCAGGACCAATATCGCAAGAGCCACCAAATTAAAATTAAAATTCGTGGAGAACACTCATTTCTCATTAGCAGGAGTGCTGCTGCCATAAAGGCAAATTCATTACCTGAACGGTCTGGGGGCCTCCAGGTGGGATGAGGATCATCAGCGTTAATAAACCCGGTGCCAAAAACCAAGTGCAAATCTAAAGTTGTTGTTTGCACAAGCGGGAGAGGAACAGAGAGGGGGAGAAGAAGAGACTCTCAACCAGGCTCCGCACTGTCAGCACAGAGACTGATGCAGGGCTGGAACTCACCAACCGTGAGATCGCGACCTGAGCCGAAATCAAGAGCCGGATGCTGAACCGACTGAGCTACCCAGGTGCCCTCCTGAAGGCAAATTTAGAGCTCAGTATTCTGTCTCGGTCAAAGGGGTGTGGGCTGATCACAGGTAGGTGGCCATTTTTATTGTTTCCAGCATCCAGGGAAACACGCTTCTTACAAAATAAATGCTGGACTTGTGTTTGGGACCCTTTCTTCAATCCTTGCAGTGCCCTTTTTATCCGTCCAGGGCCAGGTCAAGTTCACCACTCCCTGCCCATCAACCCCGCAGAGGCCACTTGGTCTGAACTGATGTTCAGAACACTTGTCTGCTCTGGGAGGTAACGTCAAACGATGCAGGGCAGCAGGTAAGAGGCCACCATGGAGCTCAGCTGAGACACACAAGTCCCTCATGCCATCCCTCCTTAAAATGAGGGTAGGCCGAGTCAGAACCCTCAGGTCTGGGTCTCCTCCAAAATATCTCTTCTGTCACTTATGTTATTATTGCCGTATCTCTTTTCTTAATTCTCATTATTACTGAAACATCTCTGCGTGTGTTCTGTCTCTGCAAAGCATCATTAACTCCTTGAGGGCAGAGATCATTAATTCTACAGGTTTGGGGTACCCTGTAGCTTCTTGTCTTCTTCCCTGCCAACAGAACTCAAATTTTGTTCAGGAGGCGAGGTGTCCAATTTTGGACAGTGACACCTGCGAATAAGTCTGTTGTGAGGGCTTTTGGGAAGGCCTTTGCCTTCGATAAAAAGAGGCCAATAATGGTGATGTTGTTCCCCTTTTCTACTTTGTTTTTGTCCTGCTTTCAACAGAGATGTGATGGCCGGAGCTGACACAATAGCCTTGTAACCATGAGGGAAAAGTCTGAAAGAATTAGACAAATGCTGCTCCTGATACTGCTGAACTCAGGAACCAACCCAGTGACTGCCTACCTCCAAACTTCTTCTTGAGTGAGAACAAGCCCCCGCGTGTTTAAGCCACTGTAGATGAGTTGTCCATGCTTGCAGCTTCACAATCGTCTTTGCCAGAAGAAAGAGCAGAAACTGTAGGAACACAAGTTCTGCTACGTTGTGTTCCTTTCTGCTTCCCAAATCCCGCAGAAGGGCTTGGCGAAACTCGCGTCTCCTGTGAAATCTGAACCAGAAGTGATATCTGGGATGTAAGGAAATACTTGGATTTGCCTACTACAAAGGGGTCAGAATAGAGTTGAGTGAGCTACTCTGCAATACCATACCGCCCATGGTGAGTAGGGAGATAGGGGTCCCCAGGAATGCTATTCCTAAGTCATGCTTGTTGTAGCAAAGTAACACGCTAGCTGTTGTAACAGGCAAACCCCCAAATCTCGATGGCTTAGCACAATAGAAGCTTATCATTTAATCCTGCGTCTTGCTGATTGTGGAAGGGCGATGGGAGTGTCCTGTACTGTGCAGTCATTTTGGGGTCCAAAGGGTCTTCTTCAATACTCAACCGGGAGACAGAGGAAGACTCGCTCACTTCTTCAAAGTCTTGACCTGGAAGAGACATGTATCACTTCCATTCGTATTCTGTTGACGCAAACTCGCCGTGTCACTCCCACCTGATAAGATACAAGGAACATGGTCTCTGGCTTGGCAGCAACTTCCTTAGAACACTGCTCTAGATGGAGAGAACAAACCTTTGGTGGACAGCTAGCTCTCTGCCACCAGCTAAACTGGATAGAATCTCTGTGGATGGCTTCATCCCTAACATGGTGCATCAGGGCTCAGTAAGTCTTCGGTCCATAAACGGATGAATGAACGAATCTTTGCATCTCAACCCACTTGCTAAATTTAAAGAAACTAGTATCTTTTTAATGCCAGTGCCCATAAAAATCATTTTCTCCTAAGAATCATTTTAAAATGTTGCTAAGCCTTTTTAAGCGAGGGGAACATGCATTAATAACTTGAATATATCATTTTAAATTCAGTTTATGATATTGAGGTTCTTTTTCATTTTTAAAAATTTTAATTCCAGTATAGTTAATATACACTATTATGTTAGTTTCAGCTGTACAATATAGTGATTCAACAATTCTGTACATTACTCAGTGCTCATCATGATAAGGGTATTCTTAATCCCCTTCACCTATTTTAGCCATGCCCCCACCCACCTCCCCTCTGGTAACCATCAGTTTACTCTCTATAGCTAAGTTGGCTTTTTGGTTTGTCTCTTTGTGTCTTTGTTCATTTATTTAGTTTCTTAAATTCCACATAGGAGTGAGATCATATGGTACTTGTCTTTCTTTGACTGATGTATTTCACTTAGAATTGTACCTCTAGATCCATCCATATTGTTGCCAACGGCAAGATTTCATTCTTTTATGGCTGAGTAATACTCCATGGTATGTATATGCCACATCTTCTTTATCCATTCATCTGTTGATGGACCCTTGGGCTGCCTCCAGAATTTGGCTATTGTAAATAATGCTGCAATAAACACAGGGTTGCATGTATCTATCCCAATTCGTGTTTTTGTATTCTTTGGGTAAATACCCAGTAGTGAAATTAATGGATCCCAGGGTAGTTCTGTTTAAAAATTTTGATGAGGGGCTCCTGGGTGGTGCAGTCGGTTAAGCATCCGTCTTCAGCTCAGGTCACGATCTCGCGGTCCGTGAGTTCAAGCCCCGCGTCGGGCTCTGGGCTGATGGCTCAGAGCCTGGAGCCTGCTTCCGATTCTGTGTCTCCCTCTCTCTCTGCCCCTCCCCCGTTCGTGCTCTGTCTCTCTCTGTCTCAAAAATAAATAAACATTAAAAAAAATTAAAAAAAAATTTTTTTTTGATGAACCTCCATACTGTTTTCCACAGTGGATGCACCAATTTGCATACCCACCAACAGTGCGTGAGGGTTCCTTTTTCTCCACATCCTCACCAACACTTATTGTTTATTGTGACCTTGAGGTTCTTAACCGGGGAAGTCTATGAATAGGATTCAGAAAGTTTGTACTTTGGGTAGGAAAAAGGTAACATTTTATTTTCACTAATCTGTAATTGAAATTTAACATTTCCTTCAGTTCTGGGGGTAGGTACCCCATCATAGGAATGTTAGCAGCACCTGTGACTGTTACCAAGCAAAATCAAAGATATTTTTATGCTATTTTACAGTTATTGTAGATAACTTATTGCTAAAGCTCATCATCGCTTTGAAACCATTGTGGTCAGTGGTCCTGCTGTTGGATCTTGACTGCATGTTAACAAAGAAACACATATTGTGTTTCAGATATTTTGATAGCTGTCCTTTAATAACATAGTTGTACTATGTTATATTCTATGCATGTCAATTTTTCTTCAGCAGGGGGTCCAAAGGCTTCACTAGATTGCCAAAAGGATCCATGGATCAGATAAAATTAAGACCCCCTGCTCTAGAGTGTGCAAGGCTATTGGTGCAAACAGCTTCCCACCACCCTTTTAAGTAAATAGTTCCTTCTCTTTTGCCCCTCCTCCCAGCCTAGCTCCCTTCTCCCAATTTTTGGGGATCTTCAGTTGTTCTGGTCTCTTCTCAGAGACTGGTGGGAGGCCTGTGGTTGTATCTTCAGAACTGGATAGAGTTGGCCAGGCAGCTCCCCCAAGGGAAGGGGAAGCAAGGAAATGTGGTCATGGCTGATTCCTGGGCCTCACCTCGAATCACTGAACACGCCAGAACTGTGTGGATGCTCTTCCAGATGCCCTGAGGGCACCAAAGCAGGCTTTCGGTCTGGGCTTCCTTCTTCCCTCCCAGCAAGCCCAGGGATTTCCCCTGATCAGACAAGCTTCTGCAGTGAAGGGCATGGGGTTGCTTTCCTCCCCAGCAAATATTCACACCTTCCTTTTGACTGCTCCAGGAGATGCTATTAATAGTTAAGTGCTATTAATTGGGGCCTGATTTGCATCCCTTATGGATTATTAGCTGTTTGTAGCTAATGGGGATCAAAGCTTGCACATACAACTCCACCCCATTCACCCCCACAGGGGCCTGGGTTACCCTAGTCTGCTCCTCGGAGCCTAGTGAGAACAAGGAATAACAGGTTTGACATGGTAGGGCCAGGATGCCCCCTGGAAGTGGAATTGACACACACCCCTGGCTCCTGCGTGACACAAAGGAAGCCCTTTCACCGTGCTTGCTTGGGAGGATGGCTGCACGACTTCTGGGCTGTGCTGTATGGTTTAGTCCACCGTAGGAGATTTTTCCTGGCACCCCTGCCCCCAAGCCCTGTCATCACAAGCTGGCTGGCATTAGAATTTGAAGAGATTTTTTTTTGTCTTGTTTTTTTTTTGTTTTTGTTTTTTTTTTTAAATCACAGTCTTTAAGTGCTCTTTGTGTTCATAATTAGTCATAAGCCCTGGGATGGCTCAATTCACTTCCCTGTGCGGGCACCCGCCCCCCCTTGCTTGCCCAAGTGCTGTTAATTAGCCCTGCAAAGATCGGCAAGCCTGATTGGCAGCAGCTTTTGCAAAAAGGCTCCCAGCCCTCTCAGCAACAAAGAAAAAACGTCTTAGCATCTCGGTATCATAGCTGTCATCCGATTCTTTGCTTTCTCATTCTGCTACTGCTGAGGATTTCATGGATGCATTTATTTATTTTGAAATGTTAGCACCAACGTTTTGGTAGAAATTTGTAAGTTTCGCATTTGAAAAATAACCTTGTGTTTGAGATTTGTCACATTTGCAAGAAGGGATGGAATGGGGGCGGGGCATTCCTTTTTAGAGTAAGAACAGGGCTAGCAGTTTAGAAAGCTGCCTGGCAGTGTCACTAAATCTAAGCATGGACACACCCGTGAACTGGCAGTCCCACTCCTGGGTAGTTCCCCCAGAAATGCACTGAGCGCTTCCTCAAAAAGTGCTGAAACGTGCCCACTTGCACTATCATAATAGCCTCAAACTAGAAACTGCGCAAATGCCCATCAACAATATAATGACTTTTAAAACTGGGTGAATTCACACAATGGAACACCATACAGCAGTGAGAATACAGACTGCAGCTACAAACAACAATATGGATGAATTTCAGAAACGCAAAATTGAGATAGACACAAAAGAGAGTATCCTGTGTCATTCTGCTTACAGCGAGAACAAAAATTGGTGAAAATTAATCTATGCTATTCGTCCAAAAAGTGGTTAATTTGGGGTAAGGGGGGCGGGCAGTAGGAACTAGAAGGGTTTCCTGGATGCTGGTCATGTTCTATCCCTGACCTGTAGGTTGGTTATAAGAGAGCGGTTAGTGGTTAGTGTATGAAAATGTATTGAATTGTAAATGTGTGTGTGCACTTTTCTGCACATATATTGCACTTCAGTAAATAGTTTTTTTTTTCTTTTTTTAAATGGTGCCAGGTTGAAGTTACCTTCTTAGGAGGAAGCTTTAAGGTTACCTGCTCGTTTAGTAATTTGGAGTAGACACAGTTGATTTTGCCTCCCTAGCCAGCTGAACTTTGCCTGGGATGTGGTATCCTAGAGGCCTGGGGCTGCTTTAAGGACCGAGGTCCCTTGATCATGGACTGTGGTTCTGAGAGCCTAGGAAGTCATCCTAATCATGGCTCAAAGAAAACCAGGTAGATGACCTGAAGAACTTAAGTACAGGGGGGAAAGTCAGGGATGAGAAAAGGAATACAGGGCATACAAAGTTGTCTAGGTTCATCCCCTAGGCACCCTAGGCATGGTGGCCAGGGCCTGGGGGCATCTTTCAACCCTATGAAAAATTTGGAGGGCTTAAAAACATGTGTAATGACTCCAAAAGGCAAACCAGAAAATTATATGATCAAAATCAATACATAATTGTCTACAAAACATAACACTTATGTAAAGTAATTCAGTATTTCTCAAACACTAATGAGCATACAAAACCTCTGGGGATCTTGCTTGAACTCAGATTCAGATTCAGTAGGTCTGGGATGGGGCCTGAGACTCTGCATTTCTAACAAGCTCCTAGGTGATACCACTGCTTCTAGTCCATGGACCACACTGAATAGCAAAGAAATAGTTAACTGCAGCTCAACCAACTCTTACACAGTTGTAAATACAATAGATACTAAAAATATAAAACAAAAACTCAAAATAATTTTTATTATGATAAAATATACATAATGTAAAAGTTTTTTACGGTTTATTATTTTTGAGAGAGAGAGCATGAGCGAGCAGGGGAGGGAAAGAGGCAAAGGACAGAGGATCTGTGGTGGGCTCTGTGCTCATGGCAGAGAGCCCGACACAGGGCTTGAACTCGCCAACCATGAGATCATGAGATCGAGTCAGACGCTCAGCTGACTGAGCCACTCAGGTGCCCCCACAATAATAATTATTTTAAGAATCATGGTAAACTGTCATTGTGGTGGCCCAGATGAACATATCTCCCCATATTTATGCCCTTGTGTAATTCCCTCCCACATAAACTGTGGGCTTGGCCTGCCAGTCCTTTGAGAAAAAAAAGAAAGAAAGAAAGAAGAAAGAAAGAAAGAAAGAAAGAAAGAAAGAAGAAAGAAAGAAAGAAAGGAAGGAAGAAAGAAAGAAATGTAGAGAAAGCAATGCTAAGCCAGTTTCAAGACTAGACTTTAATTTGTCTGGCAGCTTCTGTTTCCTCCCTCTTGGAATGCTTACTCTTGGAACAGTCCTTCTTGGAACTCAGCCACCATGCTATGAGGCAGTCCAAGTAGCCACGTGGAGAGGCCCACATGGAGAAGAACCAAGGCCCCCAGATGACAGCCCCAACTGAACTCCCAGTCAAGCTCCATCTGACTCCAGATGCCCAGGCATTCCAGACATTTCAGTCTCAGCTGAGCTCCTGGTCCAGCCTTCAGACAGTTCCAACTAACTCCATTTGGAGGAAAACCACCACTGAAAGACGACATGTTGTTGTTTTAAGCCACTAAGTTTTGAGGTGGTTTGTTACACAGCATTAGCTAACTGCAACAAAACCCTCTCAAATGTTTTAGAGCAAGAACAAAATGCACTTTATCTAATTACATGTTATCGAATGTAGGATACTTGATATAGAGTGAAACAGGTCCAGAATCTTCAAAGACCTTACATATCCCAGGTCCTAACAAAAGGACCAGCAAATCCTGCTGCAGCTGGTAGGAGAAGGGCTTCTGAGTGACTCCAGTCCCTAGAACCAGTAGCTGCAGCAGGATTTTTGTGGTTGTTGTGGCCGCTGTTGTTTTGTTTGGGTGAAAGGCCTGGCTGGCCCAGATCAGCCTGCCAGTTAGCTGCTATTATCCTTATGGCAAAGAAGGCAGCTGGGGATTTTTCCACATATGTGCCTTGGCATATGGCTTCTGGGGGATTTGAACTCTTAATTAGAAGCTTCCTTTTGCCCAGAAATTATTGTGCAGCTGAGTGATAAGAATGAAATCAGCCAAGTCTGATCTCAGATTCCCAGAAGCACAGCAAATAAGCAGACCGAACAGGAAACCTTGAAAGCAGTGGCTGAGATGTGCTGCTCACCTCACCCTGTCCTTGAGTCCCTGAGGCCTCTCTCACTGCCACACACTACAAGGAAACCAGCTTCTGCTTTGCTCTGTTCTACTAATCTGGGGCCCGGTCGCCCACACCTGCAGGAACCTCCCTGACCTTAAGCAAAGAGAATGGTGGGCAGTGGTTCACTCATTATTCAATAATATATATTAAGAATGTCCTGTGTGCCAGGCAGGCACTATGCCGGGCATATGTTAGTAAATAGAATAGACATAGCCCTTCCTGTCAAGGAGGCCACAGCTCAGTGGAGGAGACAGAGGGTAAATAGGTAAGCACACAAAAACCATAGCAATGCCGCATCCATTCCTGCCTTGGAGGCTGTTTGCATGATTTCCTCCTCTGAAGTTGCTCTTTATTCTCATATTTTTGTTGTTAGATGTCAGCTTAAACATAACCTCCTGGCAACGGCCTTCCCTGCCACCCAGTCTGATCCATCCTTCTGATTTTATTCTCTGAATAGCACTTACTATTACCAGATATTTTGAGTGTTTATTGGTTTATCATCTCTTTCTCATCCAACGAAAGTAAGCTCCAAGAGAACAGGATCTCTTGTTCGCTGCTCTGTCTGGAGCCCCTAACACGGTGCCCAGCATGTAGTAGGTGCTCAGTAAATGTGAAGGAATCAATGAATGAACCACGACATAAAGTTGGCATCTCACCTTTACATCACCAAAAGTTTTATTTTTTATCATATGCAAGTTAGCTGCTGATTTTACTTACTTTTTCCCACATAAGAAGAAAGAAAGAAAGAAAGAAAGAAAGAAAGAAAGAAAGAAATTGTGATAATTTTTTAAAGGACAAGAGGTACTAACAGCCCATTTTGTCTTCCATTCCTCATGAAAAACCTGGGGCATCAGAGAAGACTGACAGAATTCTAGCCAGAAACAATGCAAGTGGACATTTTAGTCAGGGGAGGGGGGAGGTTCTTAACCTGGGTAAGCGCGTTACATCCAATGGGCCTTTAGAAATCTTGAATTGTGCCCAGGCCCTCATTACGATTGTCACAATGTCCAGGTGGGCATGACTGACTTGAGAAGCTCCCACCAACACTGGGACTCATTGTCAAGTATTTTAAGATCATTGTCCATCCACCCCTCCAATGAGCACCTGCCAGCCCGATGCGGAACAGGCGCTGTGCTAGACATGAGTGTATAAAGATGAACACAACACAGTCTCTGACCTCAAGGTGCTCAGACATCATGGAGGAGACTGAGACCAAAACCAACAGGTATCGTAGGCTGTGATTCATGCAGTGAAGGAGCTGGGCGGAGGAACACCCTGGTGGGACACCTAACACAACCTGGGAGGCTCACGGTCAGGGGTTGCCTGGAGGAGGCATTTCCCAAGTTGAATGTCAACAAACTAGAAACAGAATGGGCAGGGTGGACAGAAGGGACAGAGGGTATGGACACAGAGGGGAAAAACAGCTTGAGAAGTCAGAGAACAATGAGGAATTGCTAAAGGGTGCTGGAGCAGAGGAGGGCAAGGAGGAAGAGGTGGAAGATGAGGTTGGCCAGACAGCAGGAAACGGTTGGCACAACGTTGGACTCCAGTTCTGATGATGAGATGTTACCTTGTTCCTTCTCTCCTCCCTGCCTTAGCATCCCACCTGGGACCTAGTAACCTGCCGGGTAAGAACAGGATCCAGATTTACGAAGAGCAGTGTGAGCATTTTTGTCATTGTTGTTCATTTCTTTAGGAAGACCTTTTTACCTGCATTAGAGAGTCTGAAGGTAAGCATTTTTCCCTTGTACTTCTTTTTGCTCCTAGTAACAGCTAGCTTTTAAAAAGTCAGCATATGTCCATTAATTTTGAAAAACTGCAGCAAAGAATCCAGGAAATTTCCACTGTTTGGACAACTGGCAAAGAGAATAGCTTTCTCTCAGCAGCAGGCCACGGTTTCACCCATACTGCAGTCAGAGAGGACAGACAGCAAACTGGAGAGAGAGATTAGCATCGAATGGAACTTATTTTTTCCCAGTTTCTTAGAAAACCTTAGAGACCCGAATTTTGTTTTCCTCTTCCACAATGAAAACGTGAATATTTCTTGTAGTTCCTTCTGCTTTGTTCATCAAAAACCTTGGCCACTAAAATAGGCGCCGTGGGGCTGTGCAACCTAAAAGGGCAATTTTGGAAGAAGCCCTACAGAGTAGATTTCCGGCTCCCCCTCCCAGGCTATTCACCGAGGGGCAAATGAAATTCCTTTTAACCTGGACTACTCAGCAATAAATGTTTTGCCCACATTTAGACCGATAGCCAGAGATCCCTTGTCATCTTAAAATCCGCTGTGCTGGGTTTACACACACTCACATCATGAGACTTGGAGGGGAGGGGGCCGAGTGCTATTGGTCCCTCGAGAGAGAGAGAGGCGGAAGGACCTCAGATGAGTGTGTGGCATCGCCTGCCTGCGGGGCTGCCTGGGGCTGGTAGCACAGTGGCTTTGGGCCTGGGGGACTGGGGACAAGAGGCAGGGAACAGCAGGAGAGGGCAGTATTAATACCAGGATCACGGCCACTGGAAAGGGCATGAAGTCCCGTTAGCCCCACAGCAACACGACCCTCAGAGATGATGACAAGTTCTGGGACAAAAGGGGAATGTGAGAGATTGACCAGATTTAGCAAATAAAAATGGAGGATGCTCAGTTAAATTAGAATTTCAGATTAAAAGGAAATGAAAAATAAAATGTTAATGTATAAGACCGTCCCATGTAATACTTGGGATAGACTTACACTAAAAATTATTTATTTGGTTTTTCTCTAATCTGAAATTCTAATTTACCAAGCTGTCCTCTATTTTATATGGCAATCCTACCTTGTAGATCTGCAGCCCACCAGATCCTCCCCCGTAGTATTTTCTTTCCCCTTTCCTCCTCTTCTGGCCCTCCTTCTTCCCCATCAATACACGAAAGGATCTGACAATAGGTCCCAAGTAACTGAAGCTCATTCAATACCAGTGTATTCTCTTGCCTCAATTTGCATGGTTTCTCTTTTGAGGTTGTCAAACGTTTAAAGACTTTGTTGCCAGCTGAAGTTACCTAAGCAACATGCCGCTGGTGAGGGGAGAGCTGGAAGCGAACTGCCTTAATTCAGGTAGAAATGTTGGAGGGTTTGAGCTGTTCTCGCCAGGCTCTCTGCAACGTCAGCACCTCTCCCCTGAGAAATTCAGTTCACAGCCTGTGGATCCAGTTGTTGCTAACGAAGCTTGTTGCTGCTCAGGAGTTTACGTTTGGGGAGCAGGGAGAAAGGGAACATTCTGGGAAGAAAGAGGCTGAGACCAACATCCAGCTCTTGTATGGTAAGATCTAGGATGTCTGTTATTTAGTTTATGTGAGTGTCAGAGTTTGCATGTGAGGTGATAATTAAGTGGTAGGTGGTACCGGGGAAAATTATCAACACAGAGGCTGATGAAAGACACCAACGACCTAAACACATCAGCAAAGTTAAATGGATTTGGCTGTGTAGAAGTAATACTAATTGCAGTCATTTTGGTGTGCCGTCTACCATGGATGCCTAACTGGTGCCATAATGCTTATGGGTATCATTATACATGCCTTCCGCTAACTTTGTTGTAAAGTATAATTTGATTAGAACTGGAGACTCAACATGTATTCAACCGCGCCTGTACAGTTAGTTACTCACACTGAACGGATACCCGCTACTCTTGAGACTTTAGTGCAAACGGGGCCTGGGTCATGGTGAGAAAAGCAACTGCGCGGGCAGCCTCTGAAGTGGCTCCGACAATTCCCTATGTCCCGGGACTCGGGCCTTCGCGTCCTCCCTTCCCCTCCGGCGTGGCCTGGACCTGACTCACTCCCAACACACAGAATACAACGAAAGGGATGGATGTCACTTCTGAGATCAGAAAAACGCCTGTGACTTCTGTCCTCCTCGCCTTCTCTCATGCTCTCTGGCTCTCTGGCTTGCTTGCTCTAGGAAAAGCCAGCTGTCACGTTGTCAGCTGCCCTCTGGAGAGGCACACATGGCAAGGAACTGAGGCAGGCCTCTGGCCAACAGCCAGCAAGAACCTGAGACTTGCCAACAGCCACGCGCGCGTGGGCTCAGCTTCCCCGAGCTGAGCTTTGAGACGCAGGCAGCCCTGATGGACACCTGCAACGAGGTTGAGGTTGCAACCTCGTGAGGAGCTCCAAACTGCAGGCAAACTGCCCCACAGGAACTGCGAGATAATAATAATTATTATTATTAACTTAGCAATAATAAATGTTGGTTGTTTTACCCTGCTAAAAATTGGGGGTTATTTATTAGGTAGCCACAGGTAACTACTACAGTCACTTATTCAAGACAGGACTTACAGGGTTTCTTGCGTGGCTCAGTCGGAAAAGTATGCAACTCTTGATCTTGGGGTCATGAGTTCAAGCCTCACGCTGGGCCTAGAACTTTAGGGGGAAAAAAAAGACTGTACTTACGTGGTAGGGAGGTATGTCATTGAGAGAGGTGGCTGAAGGTGTAACTATTGTATGATGCAGACACAGCAACAAATGAGGCATCCACACCATGTGGGGTGTGTGTGTGTGTATGTGTGTGTGTGTGTAGTGGGTAGGGACGGGGCAGAAAGAAAGACATGGAAACTGGTGGTTTACTGCATCAGCATTGCCAAGTTCTTGTAGCTCTAGCAGTGCTCCCCCCTGTCACTGAACAATCTTGAAGTCTTGGTGTTATAACTCAGACCTGCTGTTTCCTGTTTGCAAACTGAATCTCCAGTCACTGGCTGGGCCGCAAATTGCTATCTTTCTTCTCCCTTTGATTTGTGTTCTTGGGTCAGTCTGTGCTGACCAGGTCACAGGCCACTTCTTTCTGCGACTCCTTGGATATTAATTAACTCTTCGGGGAGGTGGGCTAGTTAGTCAAAGCTCTTGTCTCTTGACTTCAAACCTACCATTCTGGACTCCGCTTGGCGCCGTGGGCCTGGAGCCCCGCAAACCGAATTCCTGCTTTGTCAGCAGCTCCTTGCCAGGTTCTGCCAATAGGGGGCGTTAGAGGGCGCTTGCCAGGCTGAAGGACTTGTACTCTCAATGCTGCTTCCCCTCTACTTCCTGTTCCTATAAGCATCGCTCCAGCTGTAGCAGGTCCTGTGGCAGCAGCCCAATGTCTTCAAAACTGTACATCCAACGTCACAGGGCCCTGTGAGACGCTAGCAGGCGCTGCGTCGCACTCACTTCTCGGAGGGTGGGGTCCCAGCCCCCAGGACGTCCTCTGAGTTCCTAAGTTTTAATAATGTCAATCTCTTCCTCGAGTACCCCAGCCTGAGGAGCGGTGGCTGCTTCCCACAGTTGCCACCTCCACGATACGTTAGGGTTCTTGCTTTTCCAGTTACCTTATTCACAACCTTGTCTATGAATCCTCTTATAGAAACAAACCGATGCAATTTCTGTGTCCCAATTATACTCTGGCTGTTACAGGGGTTCCCCCGCCCCTACTCCTGGCCTCTGACCAGGCTCGGCCCCAGCTTCCCATCTTACCGCTTCAAAGAAAGCTGCCCACCCTGCAGGGGCAAAACCCCACCAGGGACTCTTCTGGAAGTTGTGTGCCCTAGGCTCCTGCTGGCCTCACACTCCTTCCAGCCTGGCCTTTCGGAGAGAGCCAGGAAGTGGGGACCACAGACACCAGCCGACCTCAGAGCCAGACACAGTGACAGTCGCAGAGGAGGAGAGACGTTAGTATAAAGAAGCCAGAGTCCACCCAGCTCAGGGATCGCTGGTGCCATACAGATGATCCCTGACTTAGAATGGATCGACTTGGATTTTTCGACTTCATGGTGGTGCAAAACCACCATAGAAACAGCACTTCGAATTTTGAATTTTGGTCTTCTCTGGGCTAGTGCTATGGAGTGTGATCCTCTCTCATGAGTCTGGGCTCGGGCAGTCATGTGATCACAAGGGTAAACAATCGCTCTACTTCAACCATTCTGTTTTTCACTCTCTGTACAGTGTTCAATAAATTACATGGGTTACTCAACACTTTAATATCAAATGGGCTTTGTGTTAGATGATTTTGCCCGACTATAGGCTAATTAAGCATTCGGAGCATGTTCAAATTAGGCTAGGCTAAGCTATGAGGTTAGGTATATGAGATGCATTTTCTTTTTTTTTTTTAAGTTTTATTTACTTTGAGAGAGGGGGGTGGTGCACTCACACGCACACAAGTAGGGGAGGGGCAGAGAGAAGGAGAGACAGAATCCCAAGCAGGCTCCCGCTGTCAGCGCAGTGCCGGATGTGGGGCTCCAACTCATCAACTGTTAGATCATGACCTGAGCCGAGATCAAGAGTCAGAGGCTTAACTGACTGAGCCACCCAGGCACCCCTACATTTTCAATTTACAGTATTTTCAACTTATGATGGGTTATGAGGACACAATCCCCTCACAAGCTGAGGGAGATCTGTATGTCCAAACACAGCTGGAGCCACAGGTGACAGCTGAGAACAGGTGGCTGGGAGGAGCAGCACTGGGCCACCAGGTCTGGGTACCGTGTGGGGTTATGGTCCACTTGCTGCTGGCTGGTTTCGCCTGCTTATGCTACACCTCCACGGTTGGCTCTGTCGTTTCTTTCAAAGGGTCCAATGTCACAAGTCTCCAACTGACAAATGGCCGCGAGGCCAAGGAAAGGACTGTATTTTTAAATATTTGTGTTTAAGTTAGGGGGCCCTTTGAATTGCTTAAAAGAGGAGACCAGAGTATAAACTTAAACTTGTATGCAAAACCCAGTATAACAGGCAGAGTCTAACCAGAAAAACTGAATTCAGTTTGTATCTAAGCAGATCAGGGTGTAATGCAGTGAATTGGTTACACAGGCAGTGGAAAAATCTAAGTATCCAAACAGCCACCCAGAGATTAGCACCACAGGAAGCCAGTAGGCTTCAAGGCAGGAAGGACGGAGGGAAAGAAGTGGTATTGGAGGCTGGGTTCTCCAAAAGCAGACTTAAGCATAGTTTGGGGTGTAAGACACTTACTAAGGGTCAACCCCTGGGAAGGGGGAGAAGCAGCAGCAGGATGTCAGGGGAAGAAGGTGCGGTGGGGTGCAGCCTGAACTAAACCTCAGCCAAGTCTGGAGGGTTGCTCACCAGAGCATCCCGCATCAAGCCAACACGGTGAGGCATTTAATACCGCACTTCCTCGGTCACCAGATGTGGGTGGTTTGGAAAGGCACGACCTCCAGCAAGGCTGACCCTGCGGTAGCTGACAGCTGGAGGCTGGCTGCGTGCCCTGCCATTGGGCAGCAAGTCCTTCCTTGAAGGAGATTTGAGCATTTTGTGTTTGCCACCGTACTTCCACTGGAGCCCAGGGGCTCAGGTTCCCTGGTGGAGGCAGGAAACACACTGGGCCTGAACAGGAGAGGTAGAGCCGGGAGACAAGGCTGCCAATGGAGAACCTGCCCAGGGCAGAAAGGGAGAAAAGAAACACCTGCCCTCCCCCTTCCTCTTCCTTATAATGTCTGATCCATAGCTCCTACTGGCCTGGCCAGAAACAGCTAACAGGGAGCTTGAGAGGCTCCAAAGGACGCTTGAGAAATGCAGCCTGCAGGTGTCAACACCCTTGAGCAGAGCTGGGGAAGGGAAAGGACCCTGCAAGCAAACAGGCCCAGGAAATCAACTTTTCTTCTTTTTTTGGTTTATTTTTATTTTTTATAGAAAGTGGGGGGGGGGGGTTGGGGCAGAGAGGAGAGAGAATCTTTTTTTTAAAAATTTTTTAAATGTTTATTTTTGACAGAGAGAGAGAGAAAGAGACAGAGCATGAGTAGGGGAGAGGCAGAGAGAGAGGGAGACACAGAATCCAAAGCAGGCTCCAGGCTCTGAGCTGTCCGCACAGTGCCCAACGCAGGGCTTGAACTCACAGACCGCGAGATCATGACCTAAGCCAAAGTCGGACACTCAGCCGACTGAGCCACCCAGGCGCTCCAACTTTTCTTCTTTCCAAAGCCCACCTGTCTCACCTGTGATGAGCACTGTGCTGCCCCACCCAGCACGGCCTGCAGAAACCAAGGACTCACCCCCTCAGCTGCTGGGAGTGCTGCTGGGAGACAGCCCTTCGGTTGTGACCCTCTTTGGGGACAGTGATGGCTAAAAGCACCACTGTGCCCAAGGTTGTACCCCTTCCTGTGGCAGCTGATACCTAATGACTGAGGCGAGGCAAAAAGGTCCAGCCCAATTAGGAACCACTCTGAAGGGCCGTCTGGCTTCAGAACTCCCAAGAGTTGATGGACACCGTCTCTGAGAAAAGCATCGTAGCTCAGCTTTTCCCTCTGTCCAGTCTTGCTTTCTTTCCCCCCAGGCTCCTTCCTTTCTCCCTCATAAACCTCCTACATACTAATCATCTCTGAGGCTCCTTCCTGGGAACCCAAGCTGGGACATTCATGTTAGGTTCCATAATTGAGTTAACTTTGTTTTGATCCTTTCGGCCTTCGGGGTATCCTCCTGCCATACCAGGGAGTGAGGAATCCCCTACCTGGCCTCCATTCGGTGACTCATACATCCACTGCTAGAATGTTCTTCCCAGACAATCAGCAGCCTCAGTCCTTCACCTCATTTAGGTCTCTGCTCAAATGTCATCCACCCGTGAATCATAGCCTTCTCTAGCGCCAGACTCTTCCTTACCTTTCTTTACAGCACTTATTGTCAGCTGACCAATTATTTACAATTATTTCTTTATCACGTCTCCACTCAAGAACAGGGAGTTTGGATTTGTTCATAGCTGTTTGCCACACAGTGTGAGCTCAGTTAAATTGACTAATGAATTCATGCGTTCGTTTAGTGAGTGCCAAGCCCTGTGTCAGACACTGATGATGCGTTTGGAAATTTCTGGTCTAGTGGGGAAATTAGACAAGTAGAAAAATCATGGTAACACAACGTGGCAAGTGCAGTAACCGAGGCATAGTTGTCAACCGATGAGATCAACTTAGGCAGCCAGGGCAGAGCTCCAGAGAGCAGGTGATAAGGGATTAGCTCCCCAAGGAAGGGCAGGGAAGACAGGTCCTGGAATGGGTGAGCTGTAGAGTGGTCCAGGCACACAGGTGGGTGACAGCAGAGGTCTCTAGGACATCAGGGTCAAAAGGGCAATGAGACAAGGAAGGCCAGGCATGCCCTAAGATCCAGCCAGCACTGTCTTTTCTGGAGTTCCTCATACGTTCGCTTGAATATGCTAAAATTCACATACAAGGGTGATCACTGCCACACTGGTTACAATGGCAGAAAAAAAGGAGCAACATAAATGTTGATCAAGAGGGTAACAGCTAAATCAGTAAAGGAACCTATGCACTTTGGAGTACGGCAGCTATTATATCAGTATTTATGCACCAACTTGCAAAGACTATATGTACACGTTATAATAGTAAGTGGAAAGGGAGATCATGGAAGTATATCAACATATTCATACCATTTTGTTCAAATACACACACATGGATGCATATGTGTGTTTACATAAACAGAGACTCCTCTGGAAGGAAACTTAGTTGACAGTAGAATAGTGGGACAGGAACAGACAAGGGGAGGCTTTTGTCTTGGGGGTATTATTTGAGTTTTTTAAAATTGTCATGGATTAACTTTCACATTAAATAAAAGGAAAGGAAGAGAGAGAAGCAAGTCCTACGAGCTTAAGGCCACCAGGCAGAGGAGACAAACTGAAGATCCACAAATACAAAGAGGATAACTGATCAAAGCAGGTCAGAGGTGGAATGCCTGGGTGGCTCAGTCGGTGAACATCCGGCTTCGGCTCAGGTCATGATCTCACATTTCGTGAGTTCAAGCCCTGCGTTAGGCTCTTTGCTGACCGCTCGGAGCCTGGAGCCTGCTTCGGATTCTGTGTCTCCCTCTCTCTCTCTCTCTCTCTCTCTCTCTGCCCCTCCCCTACTCATGCTCTGTCCCTCTCTCTCTCTCTCTCTCAAAAATAAATAAACATTAAAAGCAGGTCAGAGGGGTTAAAGCAAATTAGAGATAGGAGTCAGGAAAATGAGCTAATTCAAGAGCAGGGCAGGGCAGCGGGGAGGGACTGGGACCTAGGTGACCTAATTCCAGGAGCAGCACTGTTGACTCTCTGGCCTCCAGGCCACTTCCGGCCTCACGTGTGAGGCTGTCAGAGCCTCCCTCAGTTACACTGCGCTTTGAAGGAGCAGGAGTAGCAGAGTTCAGATGATGAGCCCCAGCCTTCGAGCTTTCTCTACCTCAGTACTCCCTTCCTATATCCCTGAGGACAGAGAAGGCGGAGCGCTTCTGCCTTCTCTTACCAGCTCCTTTCACCAAAGCAGGTCTTTTCTTCTTTGCTCCTTGGGAGACTTCTCAAAGCCTTTAGCAAGTTTTATTTTTTTTTATTTTTTTTATTTTTTGCATTATGAAGCTCTAACAGGGGATGCTGTATGCAGCATTTCCAAAAACAATCTGGCCACAGAGCACTCCTCCATTAGGTAATATATTTTAATTGTAATTAAGTTTTAATTACACAAGTACTGTGTGGGTGTTTTCTCCTTGTAAAGAACATCCAGTCTACCCTGATGGAGGGAAAGGCCACATGGAAAAAGAGGCCCTGGAGGATGAGACACCACATGGTGAGAGAAATCAAGTAGAAAAGGTCCACGGCATAGCAGCCTTGAGGGTGGGCCATCTTGACCATCCAGCCCAGTCCCGCTGAATGCAGTTGCACGAGAGGGCCAGATGGTTCTGTGTGGAAGAACCCTGTGGGAAGTCTTGACCCAGAGAATCATGAGAAATAATTGATTTTTGTTTTAAGCCACTAAGCTTCAGTATGGTTCCTTATGCAGCAATAGATAACAGATACATTCTCTCATCCCATCCCCAATGTCAATCTCCCCCTTCCCCAAGGAAACATTATCTTGAAATTTGTCTTTATCATTACTTGGCTTTAAAAAAAAATAGTTCTATCAAGTATTGTTTTGCAATATAATATATGATTTGTAGCTGTTTTTGAGCATTATAAATATAGATTCACGCTACATGTATTTTGGGGAGAATAGAATTGTGGAATACTCACCCAATGAAATACTGTCACACTAGTGAAAATGAATATTGCCACACACAATACCACGGGTGGATGAAAAGCTTAGAGTCATAGTTTTGTATTGCAAACAGCAAGTTGCAAAAGACTATAATACAGATCATTCATCTTTTCATATCATTATTGGCCATTTCTTCTTCTTTGATTTTCTGGTTCATTTCTTTTATCCATTTTTCTTTTGGGTTGTTTGTCTTTTTCTTATTGATTTCTTGGAATTCTTTATTCATTTTTAGAAGTGTCCCACTGAAGGTAGAGTACTAGGAATTACTTGAATCTGGAGAAACATTTCCAAGAATAGAGTTTAAAATTACCAAATCATACCAACCAACAAAAAGCACCCTGGAAGGTATTGAAAAAAATTGGACAAAATTAATAACAAATTACCAGGCTCTTCAACTTCTGGGCTAAAAATTCCAAGGATCAAAGACCCAAAAGAGTTTTGGGCTCTATTGCCAGATAAGAGGCTATTTATATATATCCACACTGCACAGAGGTTCTATTTCATATTTTCTTCGCTACCAATAGGAAATGCATCATTTAACTTGAGATATGGCCCCCCTTTTAAACATTTCTTAGGATAGACCAATGAATTACTGTTCTCCCTAGCAGCGAATTTATATTGCACTAAGAAAAAATAGACTCCTTTAACCCCTGAAGAGTCACATTTCTTTCATTTAGGTCACTTGATAGGGCCATTATAGACTCCGATAAGACATGTGGGACTCTGTTTAATATCAGGCAATTTTCTTGTGCCTCTTCATTTATTAAAAGAATGTATCCATTAGCAGTCATTAGTACATTCTGTCAAGATGGAGGCTAAATTATCCTCGATGGCTTAAGAGAAAATGCTTTTTGAAGAAAAATAATGGCATTAATTGCTCAGTGGAATAGATACGGCTTTCTTTGTCATAACCTCTCCCTCCTCCCCCCAGTGCAATTGGACACTGCTTACCTCTGTGAAAGATCCAGGCCATTTTCTCCTTACCCTATGAGTCAGCTCCTTGCTCCAGCCTGTGGCCTCTCCAGTGGCAGGCCACTATCCACAGGGAATACACAGAGCTCCTCGGCCCATCACAGTGAGGAAACTTGACTGATTCCTCTTGCTCCCTAATTCATCCAAGGGTGGAAGAGGAAGGAGACGCCTCACTTAGCAAACAATCTCATTTGAAGAGACTCAGTTTTAGCAACAGGAAGCAAACCACATTAGAGAAATAATTGCCCTCCTATAGCTCCAAACTGAAACCCATCTCCTTTTTGACCTTTCATTTGGAACATATGCTCTCTGGAATGTGTGGTTGGAGGAAGGAGATTGTAGGAGTGTATGTTTGTGTGTGGTATGTTTTCATAATTAAAAACAAATTTCCTATGTACCTTTTTTATTAAAAATCTTAAGGTTTGATTAGTGAAAAGCTCCCATCTCCTAATATGGGTATATCTCCAGGTTCTGTCTTTCTCTTACTCCCTCCCTCTCAGATTATGTCAGTTCTCACAGGCATTAGTAATTACATCTGTTTTAGTTAAGATATGTTCAGGGGAAAGTAATAAAATACCAACTAACAACAACATAAGTAACAAAGACATTTAATAAACTTGTGTGTAACAAGAAGTCTGGAGGTAGGCAATTCCAGACTTGGTTCAGCAGATCAACAAGGACACCAGTGACTGACCAAAGGGTCTTACTCTCTTTCCGCTTTGTCACCATCACTGTGACATATGTGTCAGCCATATCTCTCAACACGTCAAGCCACATCTCTCCAACAATCCCATTCTCTCCTGACAGGGTCACAAGCAGGAAGGAAAGAAATGAAAGCCAAACGGCCTTCTCCTCATGGAGGTCTGTTTTATCAGGAAGAAAATCCTTCCAGAAGTCCCTTGGCCATTGGCCAGAATTGGATCACATGTTCACCCCTTGACCAACCAAAGGGAAATAAGTTATCATGTTTGGACCTTGGCCAGTCATGATTTATCCTCCCTGTCTGAGCCATTGCAACCCAAACACAGGTGGGATTCTACTCAGAAGAAAAGAGGAATTGAGGAGGCAACAGCTCCCAGATCTTATTTCCAGCCCTGACCAGCTCTAGTTACATCTTTCCAACTGCCTAATGGGCAGCACTACCTCTTGTCCTACTATCATCCCAAACTCAGTCGTTTGGGGAACAGATTCCTTTTTCTTATCTCCTAATACTGCCTCTCTTTTCTGCATTTCCTGACATTTCCAGTGGTAATTTCATCCACCCATTATGGAGGCTTTGAAACTTAGGATCACTTTTGATGCACCTCTCTGTCTGGACTTCCTTACCCAGTTGGTCCCCAAGCGAAGTCAATTCTCTGTCTTCCTAACATCTTCTACTCTGGTTCATGGTTCCCACTCTTTTTGCCACTCCCGCGTCATGCTGTTCCAGTGGCACATGGGCCCCTTCATGTCATCTGAAATAGGCCCCAGCCTCAGAGTCACGCACCCTGCAATCACATTCACCTTCTTAAAGCCTGCAGTCCTCATTCCTCCCACATCTAGAAACATACACCCATGGGAGAAAACTTTTTAGTTTGGGTTTTAAGATTTTCTACATTACATTTGAAAACACTTCCCCATTATTCTCTGCTCCAGTCATACTGGTCAGTTCACTGTTC
The DNA here is from genome assembly GCF_016509475.1 of Prionailurus bengalensis. Taxonomy (NCBI): domain Eukaryota; kingdom Metazoa; phylum Chordata; class Mammalia; order Carnivora; family Felidae; genus Prionailurus; species Prionailurus bengalensis. Next base: position 134,187,693 of record NC_057350.1, on the reverse strand, counting down.
CCTGAAATATGCTTCATGCACCCATTTGTCCACACCATTCCCTTTAAAAAGGAACTTCAGGGTTAAATAACTAGACAAGTGTAACTCTGAAATGGCCATATTACCGGTGCTTTACAATGTGCCAAAATAATAGTTGCAAGGTAAATAATGACATAATATCCATTGTCAAATATTGGGGAAAGTTTTAAAAATATTTCATCCTAGCGTTGAACCTCAGAGAGTTCAGAGCCCTTTTAAAAGATAAAGGTAGTAGCACTCTAGACCAGGACTGTAATAGATTCTTCAAAAGAGTAGCAATAGAGTAGGGGCACCTGGGTGGGCCAGGGGGGGTGGTGTTCAGTCGATTAAGCATGACTCTTGGTGTCAGTTCAGGTCATGATCTCACAGTTAGTGGAATTGAGCCCCAAGTCGGGGCACTGTTAGTGCAAACCCTGCTTGGGATTCTCTCTCTCTCTCCACCTCCCACCCCTCAGGATAAATAAACTTAAAAAAAAAAAGAGTAGCAGTAAATCTATACAGTATGATGTCATCTCTTGGTGGAAGGACCATTTATTCGTTCATTCATTGGTAATCAGGAGATTGCAATTTCATTGCCTGACAACTGCCAGGCAGAATTCTTGGCAGGAGAAATCTCTATATTTAGGAAAATATCTTGACAAATTGCTTGGGGGTAGAAAGTGAGGTTCAGACAGAATTTGACTACACTATTTTTATCAGGGTGCCATGCTCGTGTCTAGGTAAGTGAAGGACTTATCTTCTTAAGCATTTTTTCAGAAAGAAAAAACAAATCACTCGAAGAAAAACGGCAAGGTTATCAAGGCAGAACCTTGGGTCGAAAACCAGGATATACTCCGAACTGTTTTCTGTTCAAATATTTTATGAACAAAAAAGTAGGAGGCTTTGGGCTTGGCTGTTAAGAGCAGGTGAAGGTAGGGTCTGGTATCAAGTTGCCCATAGGGCTTCTCTGAAGGAATTTGTCAAAGTACAGCTTTTTGTTAATATCTAGGGTTTATAAGCCTAGCAGGAACTCTGGCTCTGTCCCTTCAAAGCTTTGTCGAAACTCTATGAACTCATTTCTTCATTTGGAAGATAGAAGTGGGGGTGGGGGTAGGGGGGACACTATACTCCACCCAGGCCTGCTTTGTATTGTGTTTCCTATATGCATCCACACATTTATGTTAAGCTGACTTCTCATTTTTTGATTCACATTTCTTTGGTAAAATTGTCTATATCAGTAGTGATGCCTTTGGCTAAAAGTAACAGAAACTCCATTTCAACTGGTTCATACCTTAAAGGGGATTTACTGACTCATGCAACTAAAAGAGTAAAGATGTACAATAGCCATCAAGTGTGGTTCCATCAGCCTCCAAACTGCCTCTCTATCATCTGCTTGGTCCCTCCCTCTTTTGTGGGTTCGCAGCATAGTCAGGCTGACGGCAAGGTGACAGTAGCATCTCCTGGCTTTGCAGTCTGGCCATAACAATGTCCAAAGAAGAGGGACCACTCCGCTCAGTAACACAGCTGTTAAGAGTGAGACCTCTTAAACACTCTTTACCCTAGACAATAGATGTCACATGTGCACTGTAAAAAACTTGAAAAATAGAGACAAACAGATTGAAAATCGTAACTCAGTCACTCAGAAAACCACTCCTTTAGCATTTTTCTTCTAACGGGTTTTTGCAATTGTTAAGATTCTAGAGTGTTAGCAATTTTGAATCCTTTTTATTTAATATTATGTCATAATAATTTTCCACATCATTATAAATCTCTTGAAAATAGTACTTTTAATGATGACACAGTGTTCAATTAATTTCATGTTCTAAAATGGAAAAAAAAAAGTGAGACCTCTTACCCTGAAACTCCTGCCAAACCTTCCATTGCATCATCTCATTGGCGAGAATTTGGTCAGATGCCCACCCCTGAACCAATCCCTTTGGCCTGAGGAATGTCACACACTAACTGTCTAAGGTCTGGATTCCTAGACTTTTTCTGCGGCAAGGAGGGAAGATTATTCAGACCAATCAAGCCCACACTGCAACTGGAGGTGGAGTCAACTTCCCTAAACCTCAGGGCTGCATGGACCCAAACAAAACTCCCTGAACAAATCAGGGGGCCACCAGAAACAGGCGAAAGGAAATGGATGCTGGGTAAGCATCTTCAAAGTTCCTTCTGTACAAAATTATAGAATACCTATCTCATCTCATACCACTAAACAGGATACAGGCATGTCTGATAACCAGAGGCTGTAATGTTCACAGAGTTCAAGTCTGCCAGATCTTTATCTAACAAGGAAATGGGAAGCATGTAAACAGTGACCGCTCTGTGGGTAACCATCCACCAGCATACGTGAAGCCAATTGTTTCCACTCCATATGGGATACTAATCAGCTTAATTATGTGGGGGAAAAAAAAACAACTCAAGAACCAAAACTGCTCCAACGTTTCACCAGAGTTGGGGGGAAAAAAAAGGTGAAAAATATGCTTTCTTCAAACAGAACAGGAAAATGTTTGAAAGGAACGATCAAAAGTGAAATATTCTTTAATCGCTGGGTTTTTTTTTCACCAGAGGAACATAAAAGATGTTGGAAAATATACTCTGTTCGGATAGAAAAATAGAGTGTTGGAAAAGACCAATCAGAGACTGAGCAGTTTTTAACTGTCAGTCATTAATATCCATTTTTATTCTGCTACCAAATTTACACTCAGCATTTATATAATATTTGCAAAATACTATGTTTATCGGTTTTGTGGGTGTGGCGAGAAGTCTGTCAATCCAACCCTGCTTTTGGTCTCAAATTGACTTAGAAGAACAGTCGATCCATTCTTCCAACAAAACATCTATTGAGGGCCTCTGACGTACCAGGCTGCCCCGTGCCTGCTGCATAGTCACGTGGTCAGCCAGCTGCCTTCCTTACCTTTCACAGAAAGAGGGTGCCTTGGAGGCCATCATCCAAGGCCCTTCTTTTGAGCACCCTGATCCTTCCTCTGATGCCAGCTCAGATGGGTCACTGACTTATTAAGCTCCCACTACCAAGAAAGAACAGTACAAAATGCGTGATGTGAAGATAAAGAGAAATCATTAACATACCTCATATTCCTGGGACCTTCGCAACCTTTCTGGAGATATAGCACCACCAGGAAAGAAAGAAGAGCCCATCTTCTTTCAAAGAGTTGGTGAACTGACACCGGAAGGGTAGGTAGTGCAGGAGTAAACTATGTCCAGGTTAATATAATATGTGTGCAGGGTGGGAAGGGAGACTGGCATGAATGGAGAACAGTGGGAATGAACCACTAAAGGCTAAACTGTGGAAGGCTTGGAAGTCAGAGATAGATTTAGACCCCATGGGCTAAGGAAAAGGGAAATGGTTTACATCTCAAAAGCAAGGCTGTGATCCAGTGCTTCCTCCCCCCACCCTACCCCCCCCCCCCCAAATCCTGCCTGTTGAAGCAGCCAATGTGGTACAGTAGAAAGAGTAAAGCCTTTGGTGTCCAGCTAACCTAGGATTGAATCCCGGGTCAACCACTTGCCAGCCACGTGACCTTAGGAAAACTACTTATCCTCCCTGAGCCTCGGTTTTCTCATGTAAATAAAGAAATGAAGCCCATGTTCTAAAGTTGTGCTGTCTAGTGAGGTAGACATAAGCCCTGTGTAGCTATTGCACTTGGAATGCAGCTGGTCCAAATTCAGACGTACTCTTAGTATGAAATGTACACCAGATTTGGAAAATTGAGTATGAAAAAGTAAAAAGAAAAATATCTCGTAATTCTTTATATTGATTATATGCTGAAATGATAATGTTGGATATATTGGGTTAAATAAAATACATTATGGAAATTCATTTTATCTGTTTCTTTTTGCTTCTTGTAATGTAGCTATTGGAAACTTTAAAATTACATAGCTATAATGTTAGGCAAGGCAAGAAACAGTTCTTTTTTTTCTGGTAGAAACTGGAAGTAGAATTTTGTTCCTTAATGTCTTTAAAATCAGTGAGCACAGTAATTTGTAAACGTGGCCACAATTTCTATCAATGCCAGTTGGCCGTGTCCTCCTACTCAGACTCTGAGCTGAACTTGCTACTTGCTTTGCTGATGGGACTTGAGCAAACAGGGTGCGAGCAGAGGCTGTCAAAGTGCTTGTGCATCAGGGCTAACTCTCTTGTGTTCTTGGGAAACTCACAGCTAAATGAATAAACCCAAGCTAGCCTGCTGAATGACAAAAGATACATGGTCAAGTTTCCCCAGTGCCCCAGCTGTCATGGAGCCAACCTCCAGACATATAAGTAAGGCCATGCTAGGTCATCCAGCCCCAACTGAGCTGATCTAGCTGACCCATAGAATCATGAGAAATCATAAATGTTTATTGTTTTAACATAAGTTTTGGGGCATCTTGTGCAGCAAAACTTAGCTGGTAGAGTGTGGATGGGTCCATGACAGCCATGATATTCATAGAATCTTCACCAGAGTCTGGGGAAGAATGGAGACTAAAAAATTCCAGTTAATCTGGTCTCTGTTTGAGGGGAGAACTTCCAACTGCGTTCATACACACACATACACTCACACACACACACACACACACACACACACACAGAGAACTGACAGAAGAATTAGAAATGTGGGTGCAAACAGATTGAAGATCTCACACGGGATTTTCCAACCTTTTGGGGCATAAAGATTTCTTTTTCTGAGGGAAAAACACTTGGACACCTGTATTCTGGTAGTCGTTTATTAATATCTATCTATTGGCAGAGAACATATATAATGCCCAGAGAGCCCCTGCTGGTGTTTACATGCATTTATGAAATTGAGATAAAAGTCTTTCTAGATGGATCAGTTAAAATATGGTGCCACCTGGGGATGACTCAGCCCCAAAGTAGGACAAATGGCTCATGGAAAGGAATTGGGGTTCGTTTTCAACCCTTGTATGAGCCCCCTCATACAAGGCACTTTGGGCCAGGGGACAACCCATTTAACCATAGGGAAGCCCTGATGACCCAAAGACTCTATGGATTCAGTAAAGCCTTGAAATGAAACTGTGTTTGGCTCATAGGAACAGAATCTGGATGAATTTGAAAAATAGTCATTATTTTACAGAAAAGACAAAAAAAAAGCTTTGAGGTTTGAAATGGATTCAGACTCCTTGCCATAAACTTATACTTCCCCAAGGCTCTATAGTCCAGAGCTGGGTTCAGACAACTCAAGATCATGTCTAATGGTCATAGTGGGGCAAGAGTGAGGGTGACATTGTCCATCTCTGGCCCGAACTCAGTTCACAGCTGCAGATCAAGTGTGAGTATTGGCAAAGGAAATACAGTGACAACTTACCACTTCGCCCCACATTGAAATCACGGGATATGATGCTAAATTAATCCTTTTACGTTTTGTTCACACGTATTTTTCTGTGAAAAAAAGATGCCTACAAGTGAATAATCTTAACATAAAATTCTGAGTTATTAATAGCACTTAGTTTGAGCCATGAGTTAATTTAGCCACTCAAGTGTCCCAGCGTAACTGAAATGTGCCATCTTAAAAACTGCTCCGGTGCATCAAGTTCCCCCAAAAGGGCACAGATTCCAAAGATGGGCATTGGAACATTATTCTATCGCTCCTCACATCCAACCAAACACTAAATTAAATACAGAAATATGCCTTCGTATCCGTTGACTGTTCTCTTGAGACTGTGTGATCCTCTGTAACGATCTCTTGTGTTTGCATGAGGCATTCGCTTTTTTAGAGCCCATTCATGAAACCACAAATCATAAACCACAGAACTATTTTAGACAGTTAAAATAAGTTTTTCTTTTCACAGTGAACTTATGGGATGACAGGGGCAAGCACTGCACTTTTGCCTGCTTCAGAGATGGGGGCAAATTGCAGGACAGAGACGGTATTCTCAAAAGTACTAACAGAACTAGTCAGTGCCCAGCTCTCCCCACTAACATGTAGCTGCTTTATAAGGGGCAATAGGACATCCCAAGGACCATACTTTTCAACTCATTAGTTAACCCAAGCCAGTGGCGTGCTGGCAAATGTATAACAACTGAATCTCCAAGTGACAAAGCTGTGATTTGCACAACTTGCCAATTTCCATGGTATAAAGACGCCTATTGCAGCTGATACCCAGCTACCGCGTGATATCACCGAGTGCAGCTGGGGAGAGGTGCTCAGCAATACTCCATTATTTAATATTTCTGTACAGGGGCGCCTGGGTGCCGCAGTCGGTTAAGCGTCCGACTTCAGCCAGGTCACGATCTCGCGGTCCGTGGGTTCGAGCCCCGCGTCAGGCTCTGGGCTGATGGCTCAGAGCCTGGAGCCTGTTTCCGATTCTGTGTCTCCCTCTCTCTCTGCCCCCCCCCCCCCGTTCATGCTCTGTCTCTCTCTGTCCCAAAAATAAATAAACGTTGAAAAAAAAATTTCTGTACAATAGACCTAAGCAACCTCAAGAATGTGATAGTAGTAAAATGTAGTCAAATAATTAGTACATGATGAATTTGGAATATTTTTTACCTCCATTTTTAAATAGAATTTATTTAATTGTAAGTTCTTATAAGTTAATTTTTAATGATGGCCGTATCACCCAATTCCTGAAAATTTAACAATTGTCTCTCACTTGTCAGGAGGAGCTAACTTCACATGCTCCCCGCCCCCCCCCCCAAGCCTTCCTTTCAAGTTATTTCAGTTTTAAAATAAAATACATATTACCCCTAGGGGGCACAGCCAGGGATACACTTAACTCAGTCCTTCCCAACTAACACACATATTTTGACACTTTTTAGGTTGCACAAGCAAACGCATAGCAATTTGTAGATGGCCTGGGCTAAAAGTCAAAGACAAGTGCTAGAAGCAGAGGTCTGAGGACCGTTGATAGCATTAAGGAATATGCACTGAGGAATGTTCATACAACCTTCCTGAAGACCAGAACAAAGAAAATCTGCCCTCCTGTTGCAGAAGAAGAGAGTACCTTTGGTCTGAATTATTCCGCTTTGGCTACTGACTGAACTAAACCAGATTATTACACAAGTTTTCATTTTCTTCTAGCTTGGCCTAAGGTTTATGTTTGGGACATAAAATATTAGCACTGGGAAAGATAGTAGTCAAGCCTGCCTCATCAGTTTACAGATGAGAAACCCAGCAGATGAGGGAATAGAGTAAGGCAAATAAGGTACTGGGGGTGCAAAATTTAAAGAGGCATGTATTCTCAGGATCAAGTGCAGTAAGGATCCAGTGTCTCCTTAAATTTTGCACTCGAGGCACCTCACTCACTTCGCCTTCTCTTGGTCCTGAAACAAATGCCCAAAGAGGTCCAGTTTACTCTGCTAGCTGGAACTAATACAGGTCCTTTAACCTCTGCTCTGGAATCTTCCCCCTCCAGTAGGCTACCCCCAGCTCTGGCCAACCTTCGGAGGGAAGACCTTCAAAACCACGCAGGAAGTTTTGTGCCCAGCTAGAGTAGCAGTTCTGGCTCTCAATCGAGGTGGCATAATAGAATATCCCCAGGGAGCCTTAACTGTTTCTGATTCCCAGGTGCCACTCAGATTTTAATTTCAGCCTTGTTCTGAGATGGGCCCTGCATCATATTTGTTTATTTGTTTTTTTTTTTAATTTTTTTTAACGTTTATTCATTTTTGAGAGAGAGGGAGAGACAGACAGACAGACAGATAGAGCATTAGTGGGGGAGGAGCAGAGAGAGAGGGAGACACAGAATCCAAAGCAGGCTCCAGGTTCCGAGCTGTCAGCACAGAGCCCGACGCAGGGCTTGAACTCACAAACCATGAGATCATGACCTGAGCTGAAGTCAGATGATTAACCAACTGAGCCACCCAGGTGCCCCTGTTTATTTGTTTTTAAAGCTCCTCTGTGATTATTATATGCAGCCAAGGTTGAGAACCATTGCATAATAAAAACAATAATAATAATAACTGTCCAAATAAAAATCCAGATTAGTTAAGAAAGGGCAGGTTTTGTTTAAGCCGTGGTGTGGAACATCATTGTTTGTGTCCTTTCCCATTGTTATTGTTAATTCAGTACATTATCTGCATCCATAAAGAACTACCTTGTTTAAGAAAAAATGAAAATCAAACAAGCAGGTAGCACCTTGGCCTGCATTAAGACTGCACTGATTCCATCCCACAGTGCAAGACCTCACCTACCACAAGGCAATCATAGTATTCCAACGGGTGGACTTTTGCACTCTCAGTGGGAAAAATGCAAAGCAATATATATACAAGGGTGGGGCACTTGTGTGGCTCAGTTGGTTAAGTGTCTGACTTCCACGCAGGTCATGATCTCACTACTCGTGAGTTCAAGCCCCACATCGCGCTCTGTGCTAACAGCTTGGAGCCTGGAGCCTGCTTCAGATTCTGTGTCTCCTTCTCTCTCTGCCCCTTCCTGCTCATGCTCTGTCTCTCTCTGTCTCTCAAAAATAAATAAATGTAAAAAAAAATTTTAATAAATGAACATTTAAAAAATTAAAAAATATATATAAACAAGGGAAATATTTATTATTCTTTTTTTTAATTTTTTTTTAACGTTTATTTATTTTTGAGACAGAGAGAGATAGAGCATGAACAGGGGAGGGGCAGAGAGAGAGGGAGACACAGAATCGGAAGCAGGCTTCAGGCTCTGAGCCATCAGCCCAGAGCCCGACGCGGGGCTCAAACTCATGGACCGTGAGATCGTGACCTGAGCTGAAGTCGGACGCTTAACCGACTGAGCCACCCAGGCGCCCCTGAGATATTTATTATTCTTAAGAAGGAAAGCCACAAACTATTTCTGAGTACTGGTAAAATTATTTTCAATAGAACCATTTGACCAAACAATGACTTTGCTAATTTACAAATCACTCCTCTTTGTGATTGAGACACAGAGGATCCTCCAAAAGGTAGAGTGATTTTACCATTTTCATCAGTGTTTGTCAGAGATTTGAGAGCAAGAATTCTGCATTTATTCAAAAATATTCTAGACTATAGGCTTTTTAGTAACACGGGTATACCCAGAAATCCCTATTTCACTCGAGAAAATGTTAACTCTATGAATCAATTTGTGGTGGTGGTTCCCTGATTGCATACATTAGTCAAAACTCATAGAACTGTACACGCTAAAAGTGGTCAATCTCACTGTAAGTAAATAGCATCTCAATTTTTAAAAATTAAACATAGGGAGGGGCGCCTGGGTGGGTCAGTCAACTCTTGATTTAGACTCGGCCCCACATGGTTCATGAAGTCCAGCCCCACATCGGGCTCTACGCTGACAGTGCGAAGCTTGTTTGGGATTCTCTCTCTCCTTCTCTCTCTGCCCCTCCTGTGTGTTCAATCTCTCTCTCTCTCTTTCTATCAAAATGGATGAATAAACTTAAAACATAAAATAAAATTGCTCTTCTGAAGGCATTGTTTGTACTGCAGGCCAGCATCTCTCAGACTAAAGACCCACTCAGTTGCCTGTGTAATCCTGGGTATCCCGTTTAAGCCCAAGTTATTCATCTTTGAGAACTAACAAAATCAGGTATTAGAAATCATGGTATCACTGAGTAGAATAAATTGTCTGTGAATTTAAATGCAACAATAGTAGAAAGTTTGCCATATGTCAGGCACTGTAATGAAATGATCAAACTTTTCTTTTCAACAGGACCACTCTGGCTTCTATGTTGAGAAGTGATAGAGGTGAAGGGAGGAAGGGGTGTGAACAAAGTGGAAGCAGGGAGGCCCATTAGAAGGGTATTGAAACATTCAGGTGAGAGATAGTGATGGTTTGGTCCGCAGTGAAGGTCGTGAAAGTGGTGGGACAAGGTTGCCGTTTGGATATTTTGAAGACAGAATCCATCATCTTTGCCGATAGATTGGATTTGAGCTGTTAGAGAAAAAGAGGAGGCAAGAATGTCCTATAGATTTGAGCTCCTGAATAGCTAGAAGGATGGAGTTGCCATTTCCTGGGATGGGAAGATAAAAGAGAAGGAAATTGCAAAGGACAGAAGGTCAGGTGTTCGGCATGTTAAGAGTGAGATATCTACTAGCTGTCCAGTAGGGTTGTCAAATGGGCAAGTGGAGAAATGAGTCTGGAGTTCAGAGGAAGGGTCAGCACTGCAGGTGGGTAAGCTACAGCCATGACGCTGGAAAACTTACCATTGGATGAGGGAGGTAAGAAAGAGAAGAGGTCCAAGGACTGGGATCTGGGGCACTGCAACATCAGAAGGTTGTGGAGGTAAAGAGCAGCCAGCAATGGACCGAGCAGGAGCAGCTAACAAGGTAAGAAGAGGGTGATATCCTGGAAGATGAGGGAAGACAGTGTATCTGTAGGGGGAAAGATCTACTGCATCAAAAAGAGCTCGGAGGTCAAACTTTTAGTGAGGCAACCTGAAGGCTGAGTGGCCGGTAGCCCTCCCTGGATCTCAGTCCAAGAGGCCACCCTTCCTTCCTCACTGTCAGCTTGCCCATTTCTATCTCTGTCACGTGTGTTATTACTCTCCCCTGTAGTCAGCTCCATTCTCTATCTTGAGCTCTCCTCTTGGTCATTTCACTATTTCCAGTGCCCTGTGTATGCTCCATAAATGGTTATTGACTAAACAAAAGATGAATGAGTGAGAAAATGGTCAGGGATGGGGACAGGACTGGAGAGAGGTTTATATGCCTCCCATCCCCAATATCTAAGGAAAATGAGTTGTCTTCAAGTGCCACAAGAGTCAGGGTTCAGTTGGAGCCTCTTCTCTTGGCTCACATGCACTGTTATATTTTCAGGAATTCTGATAGCTGGCTATTAAAAACAGCCATAATTAAAAACTACATTATGCAAACTTATACCCAAATAAATACATTAAATGCAAAGGTAATAAAATCTCCACTTCCCAATTATTTCACTACATTTTACTATTCTCTGTGCTCTTGAGTTTACCACTTCTATTGTATCCGAATGGTGGAAACACTATAAAATGCGGTGCTATTGGATTCTTCTTCCCAACATCGCATTCGGTGGTATCATGTTGGTAGCTTGAAACAGAAACGGACTACGGTGAGAGTGTTTCCACCACAGACACAAGTGCTTTCTACAAATCAGGGACCCCTCCCCCCAGTCTGTTAAACCTTTGCCATCTTACCATTGGCAATGTTCTTTTATTATTATTTTTTTATTTGAGAGAGAGAGAGAGAGAGAGAGAGAAAGTGCATGCATGCACCCATGGGGGGGGGCAGAGAGAGAGAGAGAGAGAGAGAGAGAGAGAATCTTTAAAAAAAATTTTTTTTTTTAAATGTTCGTTCATCTTTGAGAGAGAGAGAGACAGAGCATGAGCAGGGGAGGGGCAGAGAGAGAGGGAGACACAGAATCTGAAACAGGCTCCAGGCTCTGAGCTGACAGCATAGAGTCGAACACGGGGCTCGAACCCGGGAACGGCATGACCGGAGCGGAAGTCGAACACTCAACCGACTGAGCCACCCAGGTAAATATATATATTTTTAGATGTTTATTTATTTATTTTGGGAGGGGAGGGGCAGAGAGGAAAAGAGAGAAAGAATACCAAGCAGGCCCCATGCCCAGCACAGAGCCCGATTTGTGGCTTGATCTCACGACTCTGAGATCATGACCTGAGCAGAAATCAAGAGTTGGACGCTTAACCAACTGAGTGTCTCAGCCCCTGGTTGTTCTATATTTCCTATAACAACCTCCAGTAGGCGACCTTTCTTCAACGGGGGAAAAAAAGATCACTGAATTCTCTGAGAAAGCAACATTTTCTTCTTTGAATTTCTATCTTTTACTTGTGTGGATTGCAGGTGGACAAAACAACCAGTGGATTCACTGAATTCTTTTTCTCCCACCAGTGGTTTGATGGTTTGCAGACAGCTAGTGTTTAGCGCCATCAATCAAAGAGGTTTCAACATCACCACTGATGACTTCTCTCCCAACCACCACCCTGCAGCCTCTTCCGCTGGATTCTTATGAGAGAAAGTTTAGATTTATAAAAATCACTCATTATTATTTAACTGGGTCGGCAGCTGAGCTGGTTATGAAACATGTGTCTGGATCGGAAATGTGGGTATAAACTGCCAGACTTTAGGGAATTAAAAAAAAACATATATGGTGAATGTGGAGGAGAGTAGGATTATTCCCTTTGAATGCTAAGATTCCAGCCTGATTCCTCTCCAGGTCTCTTTCCAGCTCCTGGATGATGCAATTCATCTCCCCACTGGAGTGCATTATGCTCTCTTTAAAGACCCAGAGCTAATGGAATGCTGAGAAAATCAATCCTTTCTTATTATGCAGGCCTGCTGTTTGGTAAATGGAAAGCAAATCCTTTCTTCTTCTAAGTAGGAAAACAAACAAACAAACAAACAAACTTGAGAGACACCTTGATTATATCCTCTGCATGTCCTGAATGAGAGTCTACACACAATATCTGTGCTTAACATACATCGAATTCAAGAAGGCCAGGTGCATATCCACTCACAATTCAATGGAGAGATGGCACACACACACACCCTATCTCTCTTTCTTTCCCTCTCTCCTCTGAAGGGGGCATATATCATAATGCAATACTTAGAAGGAGATGTATTAAATTGACATCTCACATCCATAGTAATTTTTTTTACCATTTATTAAGCATTTACCATGTGCCAATTATCATGCTTTAAGCATACTTTTTTTTTTAATTTATTTATTTTGAGAAAGAGAGAACAAGTGGGGGAGGGACAGAGAGAGGATCACAAGCAGGTTCCATGCTGTCAGCAAGGAACCCATGAGCCATGGGGCTTGGGCCCATGAGCCGTGAGGTCATGACCTGAGCTGAAATCAAAAGTCATAGCCAACAGGTGCCCCTAAACATTTCTTTTAAACAACAACCTCAGTAAGTATATTCTATTTTTATCCCCATTTTACATTGAGCAAACTAGGTGAGATAAGTGGACTGAGGACACTGTTGGGAACACACTCTGGATTTAAGCCCAGTTCTGTCTGACTCTAAAACCAGGGCTACTAAACTTAGTTCCATGCTGATGATCATGCCTCACTTAGAACTAACAAAGTGAAAAGCTATGGGCACTGTCAGATTTGATATAAGGATTCTGCTAAGAGTGAGAATACATTGTCTTGCAAAAAGATGAGCTCCCTGATACTGGAGGTATTCAAGAAAAAGTTGAAAGAACACTTCCTAGTGGAGGCTTCACCATTTGGTAGGCTTCTTGTTCTAAGAAGAATGGTTGGTCAAATCTGCTATTTCCCTAAGTGGATTTTTCACCAGAGAAACAGAGAACGTATTTTTGGTAAGAAAGTTGACTGTTCTAGGGGCACCTGGGTGGTGGCTCAGTCAGTCAAGCGCCGACCTCGGCTCAGGTCGTGATCTTGCGGTTCATGAGTTCGAGCCCCGCGTTGGGCTCTGTGCTGACAGCTCAGAGCCTGGAGCCTGCTTCGGATTCTGTGTCTCCCTCTCTCTCTGCCCCTCCCACACTCGCCCTCTGTCTCTCAAAAATAAATAAACATTAAAAACAAAAGAGAAAGAAAGAAAGAAAGAAAGAAAGAAAGAAAGAAAGAAAGAAAGAAAGAAAGAAAGAAAAAAGGAAGGAAGTTGACTGCTCTACAAAACCAGACTAGAAATGACGGACAAAATGCAATGATTGGGCCATCATGAGGAAGGACTTCTTTTTAGTCCATGCAGTGAACCAGGCTTCGCTGAGAATGATGACCTTCTCTCCATGAGGTTGTTTATGGAAAAGCTGGTGACCACACATAGAGTTCCTTTTGCCTCTACCCTTGTCTAGGGGACTTTATTTTCTCTCACTTGTAGTTTTGCCCCATTTTCCTAACTGATCCGTCCTCCAATCTCTCCACAACCTAGCCCATCCTCACACTGATCTGAGTTATCACCACCACCACCCATGGCAGTCTTACTTTTCGCTCTCTTGCTTAAAGACTTGTTAGCTCACATTGGCAGGCTGAGTTCCCAGGGAAGCAGGACGAGACAGAGACCAGCAGGTCCGATGCTTACTCAGCAGAGCTCTTCACATGAACACCTGTGGCCAGGAGGAAAGGAGGCAGGACTGGGCACACGGAGAAGTCATCACAGCAGAGCTGCAACTAATCCCAAGGGGGACTTTCGATACTGGGACCGCCCTTCAGAGTTTTCCTGAAGTGGGGTAAGATGGGCAGCCTCTTTCTACTCCTATGTAGACCAGTCATCAGATGTAGGCTGCTCCAGGAAGCTGCGCGAGTTCAGGCAAGGCGGCTGCCTTCAGGAAAGAGTGCAAGAGAACTGAGACACGGGGCCATCTGCTAGCAGTACTCCATGAAGCTTAAGCCCACCGGTCCTGAAAGGGGATCTGGGCAACACAGCACAGTGTATGCCAGTGGAACACACTCAACTCCTTGACCTGACGTGCAAGGCCTTTCGCAATCTAGCCCCCGCTACCTGCCCAGCCCCATCTTTCTCCATTCCCTATTGCTGAACACAGATCCATTCGGCTTCTCAGGGGATTCTTCAATGTGCTGCCACTTTCATGATTTGTACATACGACTCGCTCTTTCTAGGATCCCCTTACCTGCTGTATTAGCTTCCTATGGCTGCTGTAACAAATTACCACAAACCATGTGCCTTAAAACAACACATATTTATTTCCTCACAGTCCTGGAGGTCCAAAGTCCAAACTTCAGTTCACCCAAGTCGAAATGAAGGTGTCAGCAGAGCCATGCTCCCTGAAAGCTCTGGGGAAGAATCCAACTGTCTTTTCCAGCCTCTAGAACTACATTCTTCGCATTCCTTGGCTCCAAGTTCCTTCCTTCGTCTTCAAAGCCAGCAGCAAAGTAAGTATCTTGCTTCATTGTCACCTTCACTTCTGCTGCTGTTACACCTACCTTTGTCGCCCTCTTATAAGGGTATTTGTGATTGCATTTGGGGGTCCACCGGGATAATATCGGACAATCTCTCCCACCTCGAGATACTTAATCACACCTGCAGGTCTCTTCTGTCATATAAAGGTAATGTTCGCAGACTCCAGGAAAAAGGACCTGGTTATCTTTGGGGGCCATTATTCCACCTACCACACCTGCCTTGACCCACCTCCCTCTCTTTCAAGTCCCAGATCAAGTGTCACCTCTTCTGTGAAACTTACACTGACATTCTCAGGTAGCTTGAATTGGCACCGCATTGTCATCCCTCAGCACTCAGCCTATGTCTTTATTCAATCAGTTACGCTGTCATGCGTACTTCAGTCATGAAACGATGAATTCATTCATTCGTTGAGCACTTCCTACGTGCCAGGCACCGTTATGAATTCTTGGGATTTGAACAGTGAACAAATGGACAAAAGGCCCTGCCACTGTCTAGCTTCTATTCCAATGAAGGTGGACAGACAACTTAAAGTTAACATAAATAGTGTGTTAGAAAAAAACAAGTAGGCAAAAAAAAAAAAAAAAAAAAAAAAAAAAGCAGGAGCATGAGCATGAGCGACAGCCAGGTATAGGAGAATAGGAATGTAGCGGAGGAAGATGGAAATAGTTGCAATTTAAAACAGGGGGCCAAGGAAGGCCTCAAGGAAATGGTGACATTTGAGTAAAGCCTCGAAGGAGATCTGGATGGATATCTGGCAGAAGAGCTTTCTCTAGGTAGAGGGAAGCACCAGCACCAAGGTTCTGAGGCTAGTGTATGGCTTACCTGTTTGGGGAGTAGAGAAGAGTTTCTAGAGCATTTTGTGCAGAGGGGTAATGTGATCTGTCTTTTAACAGGATCCCTTTCCTGGGGCTGCCACATATAGCCCTATGGGGTGTACATTCCACAGCACAGTCTAGTGGGTTCCGTTTACATTTTTAGTCCATGTACATAGACTATATGTGTAACAAAGAAACTATAATGGCTACTGGCTGAGAGAAAATGAAGGAGATGCCAGGGTGGAAGCAAGAAGACCAATGAAAAGGCCTTTATAATAATTCAGGCAATCTATCTACCGCTAGGCATCTCCAATGCCTAGAACAGTGCCTGGAACGTGGTAAGCAGACAAGAATAAAATGACTATCACATTTTATATCATAGTGTAAGCTAGACTTGAGGACTCACTCACTGGTTACTTCTTGGATTCATAGTCTTGAATGAAGGGGTAGACCAGATGATTTTTCAAATCTAAAATTCTGTCAACCCAAATGCCATCTGGGCTTCTCCATTAGGATGTTCCACTATCATCTCCAATTCTACACGTTTAACCTGTATTTCTTTCTTTCTCCCCTCCCCACCTGAAAGAAGTTCCTCCTGGCTTTCCTCATCTGTTGATGGAGGCATCATTTTCCCACCTAGATTTGAAATCTGTTATTTTAACCAACTGTATCCAGGTCTAAGTCCTGGGACACCTCTTCTTTCAATTTCACTGCCCATAACCCAATCCTGCCCTCACCACGTCTCCCCAGGAGCCAAGAGCCCTCGGTGGCATCTCATTCTCTATCTGCCACCAAGTTTCTGCATTGGCGTCTTGCCATCCCTCCCCACTCCTCAGATGCTCTCCTGTCCTTTGCTGTACCTCCAGGACTTCCATCCAAGCTCAAGCCCTTTACGGTCCTTTGTCAGTCCCTATTGGCCCCATCCCTCTATGATCCCCTTCTCCTCAAAATTTCTCTGCCCTTTGTGGCTTGGCATTTGGTAATATCTAGAGAGGAGGTGATGGGTAGGGGAAAGAATGCAAGCTTTGGAGGAAGTCAGGTGGGAATAAAATCCCAGCTCAGCCATCTCCTAGTGTGGGGTCTTGGGAATTCATTCACATTCTCTGGGCCATAGTTTCTTCATATTAAAACTTTTTTAAAAAATTAAAACTTTAAGGGGCGCCTGGGTGGCGCAGTCGGTTAAGCGTCCGACCTCAGCCAGGTCACGATCTCGCGGTCCGTGAGTTCGAGCCCCGCGTCAGGCTCTGGGCTGATGGCTCGGAGCCTGGAGCCTGTTTCCGATTCTGTGTCTCCCTCTCTCTCTGCCCCTCCCCCGTTCATGCTCTGTCTCTCTCTGTCCCAAAAATAAATAAACGTTGAAAAAAAAAAAAAAAATTTAAAAAAAAAAAAAAAAATTAAAACTTTAAAAAGTCTACTTCGTAGACCTGTGTGAGCATCCAAAGATAATGTTTACAAAGCATCTTGTACACATTAGGCGCTTGGTAAATACTGATTCCTTCTTCCCTGCCTGCTGTCCCTTGCCCGCAGATCCCGTGCTTGTGTTTGGCATTTTGATTCCTTTCCCTACCACCTTATTGAATTCAGTTAAATTCTTATTTATAAGTATATGTTAATAACACATTTATTTCAGCCCGGGTTAGAACACCAGATTTTGGAAAACCCTTTCTCAGTAATTACCTACTTTAGATATGTATCAAAATCACCTTACAATTGTCACTGTCAATTTTTTCAACTTATTTGGATATTTTCAAAAGCGCTCTACAATAGAAGAGAATAGTGTAATGAACCTCTGTGTACCTGTTACCCAGCTCCAATAATTGTCAATTCTTAGCCAGTCTTGTTTCATCTATTACTCTAAATTTTTATTTCCGAAGAAGCATTTTTCCCCAGAGTATTTTACAGCAAATCTCAGACATCATATTGTTCTACCTATAAATAATTCAGTAGGTATCTCTACTATGTAAAGACTAGTCTCAGTTTGCTAGACCTGCCATAACAAAATACCATAGATTCAGTGACTTAAACAACAGAAATTTATTTTCTAACAGTTCTGGAATCTATAAGTCCAAGATCAAGGCGTCAGCAGGTTTGGTTTCTCCTGAGGCCTCTCTTCTTGGCTTACAGATGGCCACCTTCTCTCTATAACCCCACATGGCCTTTTCTCTGTGCCCATGCACTCATGGTATCTCTTCCTCTTCTTATAAGGACACCAGGCCTACTGGATTAGAGCTCCACCCTTATGATCTCATTTAATCTTATTTATTTCTTTAAAGGCCCTGTCTCCAAATATAGTCCCTTTGGGGGGTAGGGCTTCAACATTTAAATTTTGGGGGAACACAATTCAGTCCATAATAGGACTTCTCAAAAACATGATTGTAACATCATTATTATACCTAAAAAATAATAATAATTGCTTAATATTATCTAATATCCTGTCCTTGCTTAAACTTTCCTAGTTGCCCCAAAAACATTTTAATTTTTTTTTAAGTTTTTTTTTTTTTGAGAGAGAGAGAGTGAGACAGAGCATGAGTGCGGGAGGGGCAGAGAGAGAGGGAGACACAGAATCCAAAGCCGGCTCCAGGCCCTGAGCTATCAGCACAGAGCCCGACGCGGGGCTTGAACTCACGGACTGCAAGATCATGACCTGGGCCGAAGTCAGACGCTTAACCGACTGAGCCACCCAGGTGAGCTGCCCCCAAAACATTTTTAAATTGTTTAAATTAAGATTCAAAAGGGAGCATATTGTTTTAGAAATACAGAATCCCAGGTCTTTACCCTGGAGTTGTGATTTAGCTTCCACCCAGCTGCCTCTTCAGGAGGCAGCCTCTGTGGAGTCATGATAATTTTTGACTGTAATGTTACTCCAATGGAAGTTTGGCCATAAATGTTTTAATCAAAATTATGCCAACATTGATAGATTTCTATCAAGAAAGTAATTTCTACAATAAGTGTTTTGTTTGTTTGTTTTTGAAAAAGAGAGAGAATGACCAAGCAGGGGAGGGGCAGAGCGAGTTGGGGAAAGGGAATCTTAAGCAGGCTCCATGCCCAGCTTGGAGATCAATTTGGGACTTGATCTCACAACCGCAAGATCATGACCTGAGCCAAAATCAAGGGTCTGAGGCTTAGACAGAGCCACCCAGGTGTCCCTAGAATAAGCGTTTTCTTTACTGAAGTATAGTTGGCATACAATATCATATTCGTTTCACATGTACGACATAGTGATTGACAATTAGATACATTATGCAGTGCTCACCATAGTAAGTGCAGTTATCATCGGTCACCATACAATGTTATTACAATATTATTGACTATATTCCCTATGCTGTACTTTTCATTCTTGTGACTTATTTATTTTATAAATGTGTGCCTCTTAATCTCCTTAATCTCCTCGACCTACTCTCCAACCTCTTCCTTTGCTGGCAACTACCAGTTTGGTCTCTCTATTTATGAGTCTGTTTCTTTTTTTTTTTTATTTTTATTTTTTTATTTTATTTTGGGGACAGAGAGAGACAGAGCATGAACGGGCGAGGGGCAGAGAGAGAGGGAGACACAGAAT
Organism: Prionailurus bengalensis; assembly: GCF_016509475.1. NCBI lineage: Eukaryota > Metazoa > Chordata > Mammalia > Carnivora > Felidae > Prionailurus > Prionailurus bengalensis. The sequence goes on along the minus strand of NC_057350.1, from coordinate 134,168,523 downwards.
TGGAAACAGGCTCCAGGCTCTGAGCCATCAGCCCAGAGCCCGACGCGGGGCTCGAACTCACGGACCGCGAGATCGTGACCTGGCTGAAGTCGGACGCTTAACCGACTGCGCCACCCAGGCGCCCCTATGAGTCTGTTTCTGATTTTTTGTTTGTTCACTTGTTTTGTTTTTTAAATTCCACATATAAGTGTAATCATATGGTATTTGTCTTTCTCTGTCTCACTTATTTCACTCAGCATAATATCCTCTAGGTTCATCCAGGTTGTCACAAAGGGCAAGATTTCTTCTCTTTTTTTATGTCTGAGTAATATTCCATTGCATATATGTATACATGACATCTTTATTCATTCATAGGGCTTGTTTCTCTATCTTGGCTATTGTAAATAATGCTGCAATAAACATAGGGGTGCATGTGTCTTTCTGAATTAGTTTTTTTTGTTTTCTTCAGGTGAATATTGAGAAGTAAAATTACAGGATCATGTGGTATTTCTATTTTTCATTTTTTGAGGGACCTCACATTTTTTTCCATAGTGGCTGCACCAATTTATGTTCCCACCAGCTGTGCATGAAGGTTCCCAGAACAAATGTCATTAAGTAATAAAATTCATTGATTCCCTAAGCACAATTCATTTCCAGTTTTACCACTTTTATTATAGTTTATGGGACTTATTTTCATCAGCATTAATTGTTTTTCTGTTTAAATGTTATAATGAAATCTGATTCAGGTTTTCATCCGTGTCAAATTTTCCCAATTATAACATCTGCCTTTCATTTTGTGGCCATTATTTCTACTAAATCCAATTTTTTCCCCAGTCAGATTTGGGTGTCTACATTTTGGTCAAGGTTGGATTCTTCAGGCCATTTTTTTCCCGGTATGTAGTTTTAGCTGTTGTTACTCTTATTCTGTGGTGGTTATTTCCATCAGGAATATTCATTATTACTTGGTAATAGGCTGAGAGCTTAGATTTATTTCTTTACTTATCCATGAAAAAATGCTATGTATCTAAGACATAGCAAGGGAGATAAAGTGTAGGAGTCAGAAAATGACAAAAAGAGACACACACAGGGGAGACAGATTGAGACAGAAGCTGCAGCTATCTTGAGATACTGTTTGCTAAGCTCTCTGAGGGGTCTGAATGTCCTGAGGGTCAAAATGGCGAGATTAAAACAATATGGAGACCGCAGTATGGTTGTTGAGCATGGGCTAGGCAAATAATTCCAGGACTTTAAATCCTAGGAAGTTAAACACACAGTGTTACTCACCCCGCCTCCTCCCCCTTTTATGGCTCTTTTTATTTCCTTCTTATCCTTGCCTTGGGACTGAATTTTAGCCCTCTGCTCTTCTTGAACTTCAGACTGACCACAGCCTGCCCCAAACCTCTGTTCCTTCCCTTCCATTGTTCATAAAGCACCTTTATCAGTGGTGACCTCCCACATGGTTTTATCAATGTCTAGCACAGTGCCCTACATGCAGTGAGTGTCCAATAATTACCTGTTACTGGTTTATCTTAAAGTATCACCCTTCTGATTTAAACTCCCATAAGTTAGGCCACTGTTAACAAAATCCAAACACATCTAACTCGACCTACCACTTCCTGGGGCTTAAGTGGGTGGATGGAGCCAGATTCGGCAATTCTGAACTGTTGGGGGGCCTCTCAATCTGTCTGCAGAATTGAAGCTTGAAAAGTTTTATTTTTTGCCGACGTTCCCTAGCAAATGCCTGCTGCACACCCACACACTTAGCCAGCAAGAAGAGAAGAGCTGTTGCAAGAATTGTTCCCTCTGGGACCAATCACCACAGGGGCAGCCCTCCCTGAAGATTCGTCCAGCGGGGGGCCTCCAGTCCCTCTAGTCCAGCCCCCCAGCTGCCATCCGCAGAAGCTCAGAAGGAGGAGGTGTTGAGGGGAGGTGCAGAGAAGGGCTACAAATGGCAGCTCCTGGAGGGAGAGTGAGGCCCTGGCGGAGTGACCTTGTGGAGGCCAGGAGGAGGGACACAGAAACCAAGCCAACACAGAGACAAGTAGATAAGGAGGAGACTACCGGGCTAGGTTTTTGCAGATGTCTTAAATGGCTTGGAATGGCGGCACCCATAACGTAAACTGTGTGATTACAGCGTTAAAACCTGAGGATTAGCAAAAGAAAACAGAAGTAACAAGAGAGATCTGCTGGCATTTAAGGGAATAGGAGAAACAAGACCGAGACGGGCTAGACTTGATGTTTCTCAAACTTGGCTGCAGGTTGAGATCGCCTAGGGAGATTTAAAAAGACTGAGAGGCATGGGTCCCACCCCAAGAGACTTAGTTAATTGGTTTGGGGTGGGTTCTGGGCATCCAGATTTTGTAAACGCTCCCCAAGGGGTTCTAAAGTACAGCCAGCTGAGATCAACTGAGCTACACTGAAGACCAAAAAGGAAATACAATCTGCTGTGTCTTCTGTGGCCCTGCAATGCAAGACAGAAGGACCTTGGGCCGGACCCCCTTTGGTGTCTGTGGCCAGCTGTGTGTCTCAGTGGAGACAGCTGAGCACGTGCATCTCAAAGTCTTGGTTCTGGTTTGGGCTTGACCACCACCGTGGCTGGTGTGACCTTGGACAATGGGAGTCCTGGTCAGAGAAGACCTGAGCTCACCCTGTGCTGGGCTGGTCACTTCTCCCTGCCTGCACTTCCCTCACATAATCTCTAGCTCTGAAACATTTCAAGTCTCTACTTTCATTAAAATAGCCCAGTCACTTCTAGTTCAACAGATTTTTTTTTCATGAATTATTCAAACTTGGGAGTTGAATGTTGAAAATAACATGTTCGAGTTGTCCTCATTAGGAAGCTTTTAGCTGCGGATCTCCTGTCTTCCACTATATTTACAAAGCCCGGTATCCGCAGTTTTGGGGATGAATGCAGTCAATCATTTACAAAGTCTCTAGAGAATTCCACATGGAAATAAAGTAAGTAATAAAACCCACACAATAAACAGAAATGGTGCAACAAAGGGAGCAATAAGGAGCAGCCGTGGGCACCCACAGCCTTCAGTAAGCCTCTCGGCCTCGCTGGGCTTCTGTTTCACTTATGTTCATGAATGTCTATTTCATGCCTACCTTGTAGAAGGGGAATTAAACAGATGACAGTTGCCCTTGAAGGATCCCTAATCTGGGGGATTGTGGCAGACTCATAAATAGCCAATGATAAGGGAATATGAATGAGAGGCAGAATGTGGTACAGGCTTTTAACATCTGACTTTCTCCTTGACTTTTAACCATGAAGCAGTAAATCAGAGGAAGCAGAAGGTGGGACTGAGCGATGACACCCCTCAGAGGGGCCCAGAGCCTCTGCCTGTGGGACACCATAAAATCATCACAGACGTTGCCATGTTCCAGACAACACAGGGCTTCATTGCAATTGCGTCTTTAGATGGAATTGCTAAAGTGTGGAAATGAAAACCTGTGGTCTGTATAATTTGTAATAAACTTAGAAATATATTGTAACTCTAGAAGAAAGGTATTTCTAGAGAACAGAAGTGAGATAAGATTCATTTGCTTGGTTTTCAAGATCATTCTCCTTAAAGGGGCGCGTGGCTCAGTCGGTTAAGTGTCCGACTTCGGCTCAGGTCACGATCACACACAGTCTGTGAGTTCGAGCCCCGTGTTGGGCTCTGTGCTGACAGTTCAGAGCCTGGAGCCTGCTTCAGATTCTATGTCTCCCTCTCTCTCCTCTCCTCCCCTACTCACGCTCCCCCCTCTCTCTCTCTCTCTGGCTCTCAAAAATGAATAAATGTTAAAAAAATTTTTTTAAAAAAGATCATTCTCCTTATTATTACTTCATGATTAAATAAATCCCACCCAGGACAGTGGAGAAAGTTATATCTGGTGACTGTGTTCATGCATATCTCTGCAAGAATCAGCAGACAGTAATATCTGGAATTTTCACAGTATATGTCAAGGAGGTGCGGAAATTAAAATGCTAAGACATTTATGATATCATTTTACTTTGCATTGGAAAAGATGGTTGTAAGCTGTCATAATGTAAACCAGTAATACCTGACCTCTAGTGTGCATGGGAATCACATGTAAGCTCGGCTAAAACACTGCTGGTCCCACCCCCAGGATTTTTGAAAAAAATTTTTTTTCAACGTTTATTTATTTTTGGGACAGAGAGAGACAGAGCATGAACGGGCGAGGGGCAGAGAGAGAGGGAGACACAGAATCGGAAACAGGCTCCAGGCTCTGAGCCATCAGCCCAGAGCCCAACGCGGGGCTCGAACTCACGGACCGCGAGATCGTGACCTGGCTGAAGTCGGACGCTTAACCGACTGCGCCACCCAGGTGCCCCAGGATTTTTGATTCAGTAAGCCTGGGCCGGAGCTGGAGTATTCGCATTTCTAACAATTTCCCAGCTGCTGCTGCTGCTGCTGCTGCTGCTGCTGCTAAGGGACCACACTTTGGAAACTGCCAATAAGGGTATATAATTTCACTATACAAAATGCTGTGCAAGGCAGGAAAAAAAAATGCATTTGAGGACTCTCAGTGCTGTGCTTCTGCTCTACTGTGTGATCTCTCTTGTCTATGCATGTTCTGACTTAGCTCTCATAACCTATAACATTGATCTGTGGTTGATCAGCAGTAGAGAAACGTGTCTCTTCTTGGCCACCATCATCTTAAAGTATTATTGGCATATAAGTGCTATTGTAAAATCTGAAATTTGGCTCGTCGGTGCAGATTATTTTTCTGCCAGTATCTTCACGAGTGAATGAGATGATTTTTAAGAACTTGCCCTGGGCTAGAATCCCATGATGTTATGAAGCAATGATTTTTAAGAAGCACTGTCCATTTGTTTTGGAAGGAGGAGGAAAATCTGTTATATACATCCATTCAGCTACTTATGTGCTAAGCCTCATTTAATTCTCTTGTGGCCCTTCGAGCTGCTGGCCATCTTAGAGATAGAGACATAGAAGTTCACAGAGCTTAGGTAACTTGTCTGCATCCCTCAGCTAATGAGTGATGGAGCAGATTTTGAACTCTGGGCAGTCCTTGCTCTGTCCAGCACACTGTGGGCTTTTCTGCTGTGGAGGCAAAGTGAGAACGATGTCGGGGAAATGCTCCTTCCCACGTTCTTCTGCTCCCAAACACCACTGCCACTTGGGTGTTTGTGCCCAAGAGGGAAGCTTTGGTGCCAGGTCCCCTTGTTTAGAGATCTGGAATCCCACACACATGGAGAGTGAATGTGGGGCCAGGAGGGAGGGCGGAGGGCTAGGCCAAGCTCAGATAGCACAACTGTCAACCCAGCAAAAAATACAGAGAAAGGCGAAAACATTTCAAAAATACAACCACAGCCATTTTCTTCTTGTTAGAGCCAGTAGCTTTTGACCCTCGATTTGAATGGGCTTTTATTTTCCGTAAAAAAAAAAAAAAAAGAAAAAGAAAAAAAAAAGAAAAAAAAAGAAAAAAAAGCTATTCTATTTGCAGCTCCCCTAATGACAGTGTTCACAGGGATGATGGGAGGAAACCTCTCCGTGACACAGGCGGGTCTTGCCAATCTTAACATCAAGTGATTCAAAATCACAGGCTGGAATGAAACTCAGGGAGGAAAACAGACCTACCCAAATCTGACCATTAGTGAGAAGGAAGTAAGAGCTATCAACCAACACTTACCAAGGGTCCCTTAGGGGCCATCTAGTCTTACATAAGCAGCTTTTCAAATTATTTGTAATCAGAAAGCCCAGCTCAGCCAGTCCCATAGGCTGCTAGAAACCCAACCAGCAGACTTCGTAGAGAACGGAAGCCAGGAGCATTAGCAGCAGACGCTGAAGAGGTATTTAAATGATAGCCTACCCTAGGAAGGAGCCCACGCGGAGAACACGGACAGATTCCAGGCTACGAAGCCACGTTCTTCCGGGAGGGGAGTGGCGGTGGTCCAGCTCAGTGTTTCTCAGACTTGAATGTGCTTGCAAATCACCCTGAGATTCCATCAAATGCAGATTCTGATTCCGTAGGTCTGGAGTAGGCCCAAGAGTCTGCATTTCTACCCAGCTCCCAGGTGATGCCGATGCTGCCTGTCCACAGACCACACTACAATAGCAAGAATCTGGACAACTTTCCATGTGAGTCTTGAGTTCTTACGGGAGTCAATTTTCAGATCCTCAAAGCCCGTTTTTCCTCTTTTCTCAAATCTACCTAAGAAAAAATGAGGTCAAAGTTGTACGTTCCTCTTGTGAAATGGACTTCTTTCCACCTTACAGAGCAAAGGCCCTCCTCCTTGCATCTTACATCTTAGGGAATACATTGCCTCCGGTGCAAAACCCACCAGGTTCCCTGGTAAAGCAACAATGTGAAACATCGATGTTATGATGAGAAACTGACTCACTCTAATAAATGGTTACAAACATTTTCACAAGTCAAAGAGTATTGATTCATTGCTTGCAACAAAGTTGAAGGAGATGTCAATTATCCACTGAGTGTTCTTTTAAAATAATCTTGGGGGGCGCCTGGGTGGTTCCATGGATTAAGTGTCCGACTCTTCCTTTCAGCTCAGGTCATGATCTCAAGGTTTGTGAGTTTGAGCCCCCGATCAGGCTCTGCACTGACAGCCCACAGGGAGTCTGCTTGGAATTCTCTCTCTCTCTCTCTCTCTCTCTCTCTCTCTCTCTCTCTCTGTCCCTCCCCCACTTGTGCACGGGAGCAGACACACACACACACACACACACTCTCTCTCTCTCTCTCTCTCAAAATAAATACATTAATAAAAAAATAAATTTTGGGGCGCCTGGGTGGCTCAGTCGGTTAAGCGCCGACTTCAGCTCAGGTCACGATCTCGCGATCTCGCGATTCGTGAGTTCGAGCCCCGTGTGGCGCTCTGGGCTGATGGCTCAGAGCCTGGAGCCTGCTTCTGATTCTGTGTCTCCCTCTCTCTCTGCTCCTCCCCCGTTCATGCTCTGTCTCTGTCTCTGTCTCAAAAGTAAATAAACGTTAAAAATAATAATAATAATAATCATAAATTTTGAGGAAAAAACCACGAAGTGATTTTGAACATTTAACTCAAAAAAATTCAAAGAACTGAAATGACATTTCTATAACAAAACTTCCAATCCCACTGCTTAAATATGAACAAAATATCTCAGCATTTACATCTTTTAAAAAACAACAAAAAAAATTGGGGTGCCTGGGTGGCTCAGTCAGTTGACTGTCCGACTTTTGCTCAGGTCATGATCTCACATCTCATGAGTTCGAGCCCACAACAGGCTCTGGGCTGACAGCTCAGAGCCTACGGCCTGTTTTGGATTCTGTCTCCTCCTCTCTCTCTGCCCCTCCCCCACTCGCTCTCCGTCTGTCTCTCTCTAATATAAATAAATTTTTTTTAATTAAAAAACATAAAAATAAAAAATGAAAAAATAGAATGAGTACTGATGCTGAAACCTATTCCATTTTGGCAATTTTATTAATAGTCAACATGGAAATATTATTTAATTTGTTTTAAAAAGCAGAGCAATGTAAATAAAGAAAATATCTATCTTATGAAAAGATCTGTTTCCAATAAACATTTTGTTTAAAAATAATAATTACCCAAACACATTTATGTTGTTTTCATAATTTGTATACCAGTGATGACTGTATGACTCAACCCAGAAGAAATGTGTTAACACTTAGAGACTTATAGGCTCTGAGTTTATATATATTATTTTGTTATAGAAAAAGATGACACAAATTATGTTTCATAAGCATAAAGTTTTATGAGGTAAAAGAAGGGAAATAGGAATCAAAGAGAAGAAAGAATGATGCAACGTTTAAGAACCTGTTCTTCTATTTCTAAAATGATGCTGATGTCAAATCACCATGGTATACAGGTTCCATTGGAAGCATTTTTAAAAATCATATAAAAGTCTTGTTTTAAATGTCAATACTTTATGAAGAGTTTGCCCTTGTGTATTTTTATCACATGATTATATATCAAATTACTGTAGAATATAGATTCCATTGGAAACAGTTTTTGAACTGTGCAAAAGGTTTGTTTTAAAATATCAGCATTTAGGGGTGCCTGGGTAGCTTAGCTGGTCGAGCATCCAACTGTTGATTTTGGCTCAGGTCATGATCTCACAGTTCATGGGACCAAGTCCCACATCAGGCTCCAAGCTGACAGTGGGGAACCTACTTGGGATTCTCTTTCTCCCTCTCTCTCCACCACTCACACTCAATCTCTCTTTCAAAATAACTAAATAAACTTAAAAAAAATAAAAAATAATAAAATGTTGGTATTCATAATAAGCAGACACTTGCACTCTTTACAACTACTTAAACTCATAACAAAATGTAAATGAAAATTATGAACTATACATAGTTTTTCATATTTTCTCTAACAAGTTCATAGCAAAACAAACAAAAAGTTTGAAGACCACATGTCTGAAAGCTTTTCCTCTGATCTTCAAGGCGCATCAGGGCATATCAACACACAGAGTCATCTTGTCTGCTATGAAGCCCTCTCAGGCAAGCAGAGCAACCCCCTTGTGACCTCGTGCCTCCAAGTCTGCCCAAGACCTGATTCCAACCTCACACTGTCATCCCGCAGTGCGATTACCTCTAACTCCTGTTCACATCCTCTCCAGCAGCTCCTTAGCCCAGGCATGAAGGAGCAACTCAATACTGGAGGACAGATGAAGGATGGATGGATACATGCATACATGGACAGATTGCAGCCTACGTAGTCAGGCATTCTAGATTATTCAGGACAAAAGCATTGATGTTTAAGGTTAGAAACAGCTCTCTGAGACCCTGATTCCAAGGGGCTCTCTGTATAATAGCATTCCACCAGATTATCACCACCTCCTGCTCATATCATAAAGGGTGCACCTGACTGGGAGGAATTAATGTCGTGGCAGAACAGTCTTCTCAGCTTTTAGGAGGATTATCTTTGGTATCTTGGTTTTTTACTGGTTAGTTTTTTATTTTAATTTTAAAATAACTGTATTCAAATTATGGGTTATTTATATGGTTTTGTTTGTTTGTTTTCTTTTTTCGGAAGTGGGGAGGTGGGAGGAATAGGGAAGGTTGATAGAGAAGATAAAAGAGAATACAGATTGGTATCTCCAAACGATACCATCACTTCCTTGAGTTGTTTAATACATAGCCATCCATTCCAGTCATCTTCTCATTTCTGATCTCCGTTTTTCTTCCTTATTTAATACTTACAAAAATGTATAAAGTATTAGTAATAATAGTATAAACTGGGGCACCTGGGTGGCTCAGTCAGTTAAGTGTCTGGCTCTTAACTTTGGCTCAGGTCATGACCTCACAGTTCATGAGTTTGAGCCCCATGTTGGGCTCTACACTGACAATGCAGAGCCTACTTGGGATTCTCTCTCTCTCTGCCCCTCCCTCACTTGTGTGCTCTTTCTCTCTCTCAAAATAAATAAATATACTTAACATTTTTTTTAAATATGAACTTTCATGGTTCTACCACTCTGTTCAAGAAAGAGAACATTATCAGTCCCAAGTCCCCTCTGTGCCCCACCTTCGTGTCTTTCTCCTGACTTCCCTTTTCCCAAAAGTAAGCACTGCTCTAAGCTGTGTGTATATCATCCCATCACTTTTTTAAAAATAGATTTTCACACATGTCTTAACACTATATGGTTCAGTTTTGCCTGTTTTTGCACTTTGTATGTTATCATAGTCCATATATTCTTGTGCAACGTGATTTTTTTTCACTTGACATTTTGTTTGAAAAAAGCATCCATCTTGTGTACGTAGCTAAAGGTCATTAATTTTCATTGCAGCAAGGTATTCATTGTACAAGTATGGCAAAGATGATCCATTTTCCTATTGATAGCCATTTAAATAGTATTTTATTGTTTTCACTACAATAGAAGTGCTGCTGTGGACATATTTGAACCTACGTCAGTTGCACACGTGTATGAGTTAGTAGGAGGAGGGATCCACACATTCCTAGGAATTTCTGGGTTACAGAACACTTTATGTGTATGTTCTAGTATGTGTACTAGATAATGCCAACTTATTTCTTTTTTTAATTTTTTTTCATGTTTGTGAGAGAGAGATCAGAGCATGGGTGGGGGAGGGGCAGAGAGAGAGGGAGACACAGAATCCAAAGCAGGCTCCAGGTTCTGAGCTGTCAGCACAGAGCCCAACGTGGGGTTTCAACCCACAAACCGCGAGATCATGACCTGAGCCGAAGTCAGACGTTCAACCAGCTGAGCCACCCAGCCGCCCCAATAATGCCAGATTATTTCTAAAAGTGGTTGGAATAATTTATACTCCCACCAGCAGTGTATAAGACTTCATGTTAACCCATGGCTTCACCAACATGTTTTTAAAATGTTTTATCAATTTGGGGGCTATAAAATGTTACCTCATTCTTTAATTTGTATTTCCCTAATTATAAATGATTGAACATGTTTCCCTGTTTATTGGACATTCATGGTTTCTTTTCTATTAAATACCTTTCTGTGCCTCTTGCCTATTTTTTAATAGAGTTTTTGCTTTTTCATTGATTTTTAAAATATGTGTGTATTAAACGTGTGTTATAAAACATGTCTTACATATATATTACACAACGTACGTTTTTTTCTGGATAGAATTCCTTGTCAGTTATGTTTCGTGAATTTCTTTTCCCAGATTATATCTTGTATTTCACATTGTTCTGCCCTCTTTTGATAATCACAAGTTCTTAATTTTCACAGGGCCAAGTTTGACAACACTCTCCTTGCCTATTTTTCTTTGTTTAGAAAACTGTTTCCTGTATGGAGATCAAACAGGTATTCTCCTCTATTTTCTTCTAAAAGCTTTGAAATTTTCCTTTTCACATGCAACTCTTTGGTTTACCTCGAATTCACTATTGTGTTTTGTGTGAGGGAGGAACCAAATCCAAAAAAATTTTCCCGTAAGTATATTGCATGTTCCATACTTTTCTCCCCAATCTGTAGTGCCAGCTCCATTATTGGTATAAAACATTCCTAACCATGCATGGGGCAAGTTCTGGGATCTGCTCTGTTCCGTTGGTTTCAATTTAAAAAATCTCTCTTTAGCTTCTTTCCAATTGTGCTTCAATCAGTGTGGGGAAGTCATACCATTACCCTCATTTGGCTGAGGATTTGGGGGGCTATCTGGTAACTGCATCTACCTCACAGCATTGGCGTGAAGATCTCACACAGGATATGACACACACATTGTTTAATAAAATGCCTGGCCCAGAGTAAACCCCTCAGTAAACTGTACTTATCATTACCATGATACCTTAGAGTGTTCATAATTTACTTTCTTTAGTGTCAACAGTGGCTACATTCCTTAAAAAATAAATTTATTTTTATAATTTATTATAAAATTATCTGAGGATATTCAGGGAGGGGGCAGGCCATGTAGCATATACTGCCTGTTTTATGCCAACAAAATTAATTAAAAGAAAAGAGGAATTAAGTCATGAAAAAATATGTGTCTGTATCAGAAGGAAGGATATTAAAAGGATAGGTGGGCTCTTTGGCCAATGATCAGCTCAAGCCAGATCTGAGAGTGTTTGAAAATTTCATCAAGATTTAAATTTAAGGCATATTATGGATTGTGGTGATATTAAAATATGTCCACAAATTCTTTTTTAAAATTTTTATCATTTTATTTATTTGAGAAAGAGAGGGAGAGAGAGAGAGAGAGAGAGAGAGAGAATCTCAAGCTTCACGCTCAGCACGGAGCCCAGTGTAGGGCTCGATCCCACAACCCTGGGATCATGGCCTGAACCAAAATCAAGAGTCAGACGCTCAACCAACTGAGCCACCTAGGTGCCCCTGTCCACAAATTCTTTAACATTCCTCTTCTCAAAAAGTGGAGCCTAAATCCCTTCCCTCAAGTGTGGGCTAGACTTAATGGCTTACTCCTACTAACTAATAGATTGTGCTGGAAGTGATATTTATGTGACTTCCAAGATCAGGATTCAAGGTGTATGGCTTTGTTTTTGCCCTCTTTTGAATTATTCATAGTGGAGGAAACCAAGTGATATGCTGTGTGGACACTCAGGTAGTCCTAGGGAGAGGTCCATGTGGTGAGGAACTGAGGGAACCATCTTGGCAACAGATCATCCAGCCCCAGTCAAGCCTTGAGATGACTACAGTCCCAGCAAAATCTTGACTGCAACTTCATGACAGACCTTGAGTCAGAACCACTTAGCAAAGCTGCTTCCTAATTTCTCAGCCCCAGAAACTATTGAGATAATAAATGTTTGTTGTTTTAAGCCACTACGTTTTGAGTTAATCTATTACACAGCAGTAGATAACTCATATATGGGTCTTCCATGGTTGATAACAAATAAAAAATGTGATAAAAAATAAATAATTAAAACGTTAAAATTAAAAAATAAATTAATTTAAAAAATAAAATTTAAACAACTTAATTTAAAAAATTAAAAAATAAAGAAAAAGAAGCTGAGGAGAAGACAGTGATGGATATGAGGAAATGACTTGATGTTTGTATCCGGATAATGACCAGGGTTGGTAGAGGTTTCCATAGTCCAGTGACATTTGCTTAAAAGTAGAAGAGGTACTATCCCATTTGTTAATTTGCTTATTTTAATGAGGGAAGATTATTAAGATGAAGAACAGCATTTTAAGTACATGATGTGTCTTCATCATGAAGACACATGAATAGCTCCGTTTTACAGATGAAGAAATATAGCTCAGAGTTACACAACCAGTAAGTGGAGAAGTCTGCCCAACTCCAGAGCCCATTCCCTTAAAATTTATGTTATACTGGAATCTTCTATGATACCATAGTCAGTCTTATTATAGAATATCTAATTTCTATTATCCTATTTCATAAACACTTGTTGAGCACCCACAGTGTAAGCATCTCACTACCTATGTGATCCCAAATTAAATCTGGGTCTGTCCCTGCTCTTGAGTTGTACACAATTTCAACATAATATCTAAAAGCTGTGACCTTCTCGCCACCTCTGCTGGCACACCCTACCCGAAGTCATCATCCTTCCTCACCTAGACCCCTACAAATAGCCTTCCCTGACTGGTTGCCTTGCTGTATTCCTGCCCTGCTCCCTCTGTTCTCCACGTGTCCAAAATGATCTTGTCAAAATACCATTTCAGTCATGACACTCACCTGTTAATACCCACCAATGGCTTTCCACCGAATAAAATCCAATCCCTTCACCACAACCTGCACAACTCCACAGAGTCTAGTCTCTGCCTGTCCCTGATCCCTCTTTCTTTCCCAGTGGCCTCATTTTCCAGCCACATAGGCCACTTCTCCAGTCCTCAGTCCTGTCGGTCCTCCTTCCTGGAAAACTTGTCCTGCTCTTCCCATACTTCGAATCTCAGTTTAAATGTCACCTCCTCAAGGGAGATTTCTCAGACCGCCCCCTTACTCTACCCACCTTCTGTCTCCCAGCATATCACGGGTTTCCTTACAGCAATTATCACAATTTTATGCACTAATACATTTGCTTATTCTTCTATTTTCCCCACTGGAATGTAAACCTCTTGAAGGCAAAAGCCATGTATATCAAGATCACACTTTTTTATGTCCAACCTAGTTCTGTGCCTGCATAGTGTGGATACTGAATAACTATTTATTGAATGAATCAACCGATCAGCTGAGGGGGGGAGAAAACCAGCAAATAATTATAATATAGGTGTCAATCATAATGGTTACCATTTCTCAAATGCTCCTGATGAGCCAGGCAATGTCTTCATACACTTAAAATCTTGTTTTGTTGAGTTCTTATATTGTTCCAAGTCCTTACAAATACCATTTTTTATTTCCACAAGAACTCTGCAGAGCAAATACTATCATCTTCATTATTACAGATGAGGAAACTGAGGCTGTACACAATTTATAACATAGTTTATGGAAGGCCACTAGACAAGAAAGTGGAAAAGTCAAGATGTAACAGAATAGTCTTGCTACCAAGACTACACCTTTGCCTTTTTAAAAATATGTTTGTTGAGGCACCTGGGTGGCTCAGTTGGTTAAGCGTCTGACTTCGGTTCAGGTCGTGATCGTGCAGTCTGTGAGTTCGAGCCCCATGTCGGGCTCTGTGCTGACAGCTCAGAGCCTGGAGCCTGTTTCAGATTCCGTGTCTCCCTCTCTCTGACCCTCCCCCATTCATGCTCTGTCTCTCTCTGTCTCAAAAATAAATAAAGGTTAAAAAACATTTTTTTAAATAAAAATAAAAATAAAAATATGTTTATTTATTTTTGAGAGAGAGAGCGTGAGCAGGGAAGGGGCAGAAAGAAAGGGGGAGGCAGGGTCCCAGGAGGGTTCTGTGCTGACAGTGGTGAGCCTGAAGTGGGGCTCAAACTCACAAAACATGAGATCATGACCTGAGCCAAAGTCAGACACTCAACTGAGTGAGCCACCCAGGTACCCCTACATCTCTGCCTTATATCACATCATGTCTCTAAAACTTGGTACGTCACACAAAACATGAGTTAAGTGCAAATCCTTGTATCACCATCACCCTGTTCTAACCAATAAAGAACCAGTTATAACCAGGGATGTACCAAGTGCTATAGAACTCCCTGCACTTACCTAATAAAATACAATTATATACATTAACGCGTTTACATATATGAAATGCTTAGCTTCATGCCAGGCACAAAATAGTCACTCAAGAAACGGTTGCTCTAACTGGGAGTTTGACTCTCAAGGTGGTTAAGGGCATGGACTTTGGAGCTGGGCTAAATCTGAATTTGAATCTGGTCTCCTCAACTTACTAGTTACATGACCTCAGGTAAGTTCGCTCACACTTCACACCTCGATATCTTCTTAGGTTTGCTGTAAGATTAAATGCATTTCAAATGCTTGGCACAGTACCTGGCACATGATAAAGAGCTAACAATCAATACTTTTTCATTGTGTTGGCTATTGAAGTATCACAGAAAAAGTGTTTAACTCTCCTCAGAGCAGCTGCATGCTGTGTTACCTGATGTTAGCACCTTTGCATTTCAGGGGGCTGTGCAAGCATGGAGCCCATCAATGCTGCCCCATTTATTTGGTCATATGGCTGACCCTGTCTTCTTTCAGACTGTCTGCTGATAATGTGGAGCATTTGGAATTCTTAACTTGTGGTTATTGTTTACCAAATGAAACAAATATATATATATATATAGATAGATAGATAGATAGATAGATAGTTAGAGTGATGCAAGAATTTTAATTATGGAAAAGGGAATATTGATTAATTTAATAATGTCATATTGTGACATGAAAAAGAATGTTGAAGCAAGAGAAAACTGACCTCTCATATCAGCTCTTCCTAGCTGTGCATGCTTGGGGTTGGTTAAGTGACTTTTCTGAGTTTCTGTTTCTTCATCTATAAAATGAATACAGTAAAACTTACTTGCTAGATTATTAGGATTATTTGAATGTATATGATTCATGTGGGACAGTGAATTGTGCACAGTAGGTCCTCAATCCATAGCAAATAAACTCATTTGCTGATCCAGAGACCCAGACCCTAAGTTAGGTGTCAAAACTAAAAAAGAAAAAAAAAGGTATCTTTCTGCATCATAGATTCTAACACATGGATTATAAAATGATAATTTCATTTGGATCACATGGTGGTATTGCTGTTGCCAACATTTAAATATTGGCAGATATATTAATACCGTTGGAAAACTTCCATCGTCCTCAAGGTATGTTTTCACTAGAAGCATCGGAAGAGACAGTAGGTGTTGTCTCCCATAAATTAAACACTATGTTAATAATTCATTAATTTATGATGAAAAACATTAACAACTTTAGGAAGCAGGACTCAAGCCTTCTCTAATCAACACATTCTCTTCCGGGAGGAGATGTACATGGATGCTCAGATTGTAGACAGAGGATTCCTTGGTGAAGAGCAAATCAGAATATGGGGTGTGTTCAACAATCCCAATGGCCAGTGACATCAATCCATAATGAATTCATCCAGTAATTCCCTCCAAGGGGAACTACGGGAAAGAGCTCCAAGGGGCAATTACCTGAGTCTATGCTCTCTAATGGACAGCCCTGGAGAACACCATTGACTTGTTATTCTTTTGCACACTTGACTCTTCTTTGGTTGCGCTCCATGCAGACATAGTTCAGTTCAAGCCCTCCTATGTAATAAAATTGATAAGTGTAGTGTGTTAGCAGAATACTTTTTTAAGTAAATAGGGGAAAAGTTCACTGGAAAAAAAATGAGGGAATTATAAAAAAAGAATGCATTCAACATTTTATTCCAAAATTTAAATGCACCTTTGTATGTCAATCTTTTGATCTAGGACTAAAACCGATTCTTTAAAATTTACCTGATTTCCCTTGCATAAAGCCCACCTACAAGGAGTCATCTACAATTTCCTTTTAGGTTTCTTTAAAGTGGAGGAAGAACATAAAGGTCCCTATGAAGCACTCTGAGAGCAGAATACTTCTAGATTTTTACAATTTCAACCCAAAGTTGTCTCATTTACATATCATTCAATGGCAACTTTAATGAAAAGCACCTTGGCCAAGTTTTTCACAGCACCTAACTTAATTTTCATCGGTACAAGAACTCATCATTTTTTTTTTTTGCACTCATTATTTCACAGATTAACATAGTATTTTATTTAAGTATATAATTACAAAAGGCACAACTGGCATAAAACAGGTTTGGGAACAACCCCAACTGAGTCCAGGAAAGTCTATAATGTTATTAGGAGACATACATCAGACTGGACTTCCAGCCAGAAGTTTTTAGTGAGATGTGGGCATTCATCAGAATGTCTTACAGAGAAAACAGCACATCAGCTAACCTAGCTAGTCTGTTTAGTGGGAGTCAGTTAAAAAAATACAATCTAGAAGCTTTTGTTTTTTTCAGATCATGGCTTATATAACTGGTTGGATCCATGCTCTCTTAGATACAATTACAATCTTCTCTTGCCTCCCTGAGAATACAGCCACCCACTATTTAGCCACCCAATGAGTGATTATTAAGTCAGGAAGATTCCCTTCTCATTTATCTCAAGCTCATTTTGTAGCTCCAAGTTTGGAACTTACCTTGCTATAGCCACTGTGTGATACTTCCAGGATCTGTTGTAAGGATCAAATGTGAGGGGTGCCTGAGTGGCTCAGGTGGCTAAGTGGCCAACTTTGGCTCAGGTCATGATCTCGAGGTTCACAAGTTCAAGCCCTGCATTGGGCTCTGTGCTGACAGCTCAGAGCCTGGAGCCTGCTTCGGATTCTGTGTCTCCCTCTCTCTCTGCCCCTCCTTTGCTTGTGCTCTGTCTCTCTCACTCTGGAAAATAAATAATAAAACATTTTTTAAAAATGTTAAAAAAAAAAGAAACTGTATCTGTGAGAACACTTTGTTAACTCAAAAGCCTTAATCTAAAGGCTGTCATTCATTCTGTGTGCATTTATCAAACCATCCTGTTAGATTGTGGGTTCCATGAGGATAGGAAAAAAACCATTCCATACAAAGCCAGCAGAGTACTGACCACGCAGTGAGGACCAAGATTACTTGGGAATTGATATTCTATGGGCATATGTAAATCATCCTTGTTGTTCTTATCTGCCAGGTACAAGCATATGCTGGAAAGAGGATCCCGTCAATTCTGCCCATCCCATAAGTACTAGAACATTGTCAATGATCAATAAAATAATGAATTTTACAGGATCCTTCACTCCAGAAGGAATCAGCTGGTGGCAGCTCCTCGGAATTATCTGGGATGACAAAGGAGATTGACAAGGAAGATGAGCAGGTGGTTTTGTCTGAAAGGAGTGGCACTTTCACATAAAACCACAGCTCAATTTTTTTTGACATTTTTCTTTGCTCTCTTCCTATGCTATAAAAAGTCTGTTTTGAAATCATTGAATGTATTTTTTTACAGGCAAAGTTTCTGTTTTTTCAGGAAGGATAACAACCTGCCATTACTGATTTATTTCTTCCTGGTCATTGGTGATATCTTTGTGGTATTTCTTTTCTTTTTCCTGTTTTTTTTCTTTCTTTCCTTTTTTTTTTTTTTTGCAAAGATGGTGGGTGGCAATAGAATAGTATAAATAAGTGTCTGTTACAGAGAAAAAGCATCTGAGTTCTTGATGTCCCAAAGCCAGAGCAAATCTTCTAAGCTCAAATATTCTATAACAATCATTCTTAAACTTTAATCAGAATCTCCCGGAGGGCTTGTTAACCAGATTACTGGACTCCGCCTCCAGGGCTTCTGATTCAGTAGGTCTAGGATGAGGCCCCAAGAATTTACATTTCCAACAAGTCCCCAGCTGATGCTGACACTATGGGTCTGGGACCATACATTGAGCACCACTGCCCTAGCCCTAGAATGCTAGTTCAGTTACCATATATTGAACACCTACAATGGGCTAGGCTCTGTGCTGGGGACACCAAGATGGGTGAGACTCATCTCATGCCCTTGAGGAGTCAAAGGCATGGAGCAAAAAATAGACATAGACATGAATTCATTTACTCATTGAGCACTGTTAAGGGAATACAACATCAAAGTTCTTTCTCTGGGCCTCAGTTTCCCTCCTCACACCCCAGGCTTCTGGTGTACTATCCCACTGCTCTTTTCGACACTAGCTCTTCCCTTCTCTGATTGGGTGACCAGGGTAGAGAACCGGCTCCAGAAGGTCACAGATGAAAAGGAACCTTGGGTTCTTGAGGAGTGGGTGGAGAAGACAGGGGCTGGTTTCTTTTTATTAGCATGTCCGTGAAGCTCCCTTCTGGGCCAAGAGAGCACTGAGGAAGGAGCCAGAGGGGCCTGGACACAGGTCAGCAGCACTTTGGTGTGGAAGGCAGAGTGAGCATGTCAGAAATTATCCCCTCACCCAATCTCTACCCTTGAAATTCTTATTTCTTCATGTCTAAATGTCACCCTTAATTTAAAGCTTGGCTTAGATGCCATCGTGTGTGCAAAGCCTTTCTTGGCCCTCTATCCTTCACTGTCTCCACTGAACCTGCTTCCCTCACTGTGAATAATTACAGGATTTTATTCTTGCCTCTTCTGGGGCAGCTGCTTCCTCCTGCCGTTTAGAATAGCCCAGTCTTTTCTCTCTTGCTGACCATGAATTCCATCTTTTCTTAGAATTCTCCATTGCACGTGGTGCTAGGCCTCACACAGCATTCAACACACATCAGAATGTAGAATGAATCAGAATGTGGAATGAGGAATGAATAAACTAAGAGTTCATGCTACAGAAATCACTTCAATCCCAAAACCCACAATGTGAAGCAAAAGAGAGCAGAAGGGAAGTGGGGATGGAAGGAAATGGGAAATGGAGTAGGTAGGCTAACCAGTTCCAGAATTTGGCTAGGGACTGGACTGAAGAGATTATAGGCCTTGCCAGAGATTATGATTTAGTGGAGGATCACGGGAGCTCCAGGGTTCACGTATTCACTCAGTTATTTGCTTAGTTTTTCCTTTCTTTAGTGTTCCCAGTGTAACCAGGCTCCCTTGGGCAGCACCTGCTCTCACCCTGAACCTCCTGGAAACAGAACTCACCATTTGATGTGCCCCTCAAGACAGATCCACAATGCACTCACAGAAGAGACAATTTACTGAAGGTTTTGTTGGAGAGAATGGAGAGAGGATTGACCTCACACACCACAAGACTTCTTCAATTCCTAAGGGGTATCTTGGTTCCCTTCCAAATCCTCTTCTAGTCAGCTCCTTTGCTGCTCCCTGCTTCCTTCCCCAGACAGCCTCCAAAGCCCTGTTTACTGCCCCGAGCACTTCAGATCTTCTCAGATATAATACTTCACTCTGCAGTCCCCTCCCAAACGCATTAGAGCTGGCCTGTATGACAAATAGAATTTGGTGTTAGTAGATTGTGTGACTGCTGGATTAAAGCAAAATGGCCTCCAAACCTCTACTTTATTCTTCCAGATTACCTGCTCCTAGTGCCTTGAAATGTATGTAAGATGCTCGTCTCTCCTGAGGCCACGAGCTGGAAGTACCACATGAGAAATCTCATAGAGAGTCTTGGCTCTGTGCAAAGGGAGAATGAAATGCCCAGCCAGCCCTCAGCAGATCCAGCCCCAGCCATTTGAGTCACTCCAGCTGGGGGCCCAGACGTGGCATGGAGCGGAGACAAGCTCTGCCCAAATTGCAGATTCCTGACAGACTCCTGTGACTTTAAGCCAGTAACTGTGGGGATGATCTGTTATACGGCAACAGATAACAAGGTAGGTGCTTTTATTACTTTTATTTTATAGAGGAGAAAAATGCGGGTCAGAGAAGTGAAGTAACTTACCCAGTAAGTGGTGGTGTCTAGATTTGGATGCAAGCAATCTGGCTTCTAAGTCTGTTCTCACAACGTCAAAGGCTTTACATAAACTCAGAGCCTTCTTCAACATTCAAATGTTGAAGGTGTGGACCTCACAGACTGTTGTTCTTTATGGGGCCATGATGCTCCAGGCACCGTGATGTAACTTCTGGCTCACCACTGCCTCTCTCAGTCTGTAAGTTCTTGTTCTCCGTCAGCCAGCCATGGCATATACTCAGTTTCACACCAGAGCAATTCAAATTCCTGAAAACCAGCTTACACATCCAGCAAATCCACTCTCAAGCACATCAGGACGCTCCTGTTGGCCAGTCTTCCATTTTCCTCATAGCAGGGGAGCCTCTTTGGAAAAAGAACTTGGGGTCAGAAAACTCAGAGCCAAGGGAGTAAATGATGCACGATAGGGAGGTTCAGCCCAACATGTGGGACTGCAGTGGGGAGGAGGTAGGGGGTCTGCCTAGTGTCTGGGTTGTGAGGTAAACAACTGATGTGGTCATGTGCTGGCTATTCTCTGCCTGGCCCTGCTCTCCTGCATGCACTCTCCCCCTTCCTCTGCCCTGCTCTGCACTCAGGGAAACTGATCCCAGGGGACTGCATCAGCTGGGCTCCCTCGTCAGGTGGCTACTGATTGGACTCAGCAATGAGAGGCACTGGCCAGAGACTGGAAAGTGGGAGGAGAGAGGATTCAGCTCTGCACCGTATTTGTGGCCTTGGCTGCACCTCTCCACAGCCACAGTTCCTCAATGGCTCCAGCTCACACGAGCTCTGGTAAGACAGCCTTTTTGCCCCTTTCTCATTCCAAGCCTAAAAGGGTGGTAACATCTTCCCGCCAGTCTCTGGGTGCCTCAACATCCTGTTTGTTCCCTTGACCTGAACACACCTTTGTAAGCAGATCCCTCCTGAAAGTCTCCTTGGTTGTACCATCTGGGTGAAGTTGATTTCAGCTGAGACTCTGATTCAGGTGCCCAGGCATGCACATGGGCTGAGCAAGGTGAGTCAGAAGAAGTAAGGGGCAGACTGGGGTGGGAGTGTTTGGGAGCTGGCCCTGCACCAAAGTATAAATGTCAGATACTCTCAGACATAGTGCTGGCTGGGCCCAACAGATGCTTCTAAGAGGACTTATTTACCATCCACCCATTTGGGGAGCCTGGCAAAGCCCTTCCTTCTATAAGAGAATGATAATCCAAGCCTCCTATGGTCTTCACTGTGGCCAGCCAGGACACCATTACTCTAGGACAGAGCTGGAGAAACCCTCATATATGCTTTTGCTTTTGTTTTTGCAAACATTGCAACATTCCCTTTCTAGCATAGAACGTAGATGCACCTCTGCTTCAGTTCAGACCTTGGCTCTACCCCTTGGTACCTGTGCGACCTTGAATAAATAGGTAATCCCTCTGGGCCTCTGTGTTCTCATTTGTAAAATGAGGGATAATAATGGGTTTGGGGCAGGGACTAAATGACCTACTACATATACAGCTCTTAGCACAGCGCCTGACACCAGCCAGTGCTCAAAATTGTTACTATCTCCACCGCTTATGTAGCCACGCGACCCTAGGCAGTTCACCTCACCTTTCTGTGCCTCCATTTCCTCCTCGATCAACTGGAGAAGTAACACAGACCTCCTGCATTACAAGGAGATCAAAATGAAGAAAATGTCAATGAAAGCATTCTAGAAGCTCTAAGCATCTTATGAATACAAGGCCTGTTTAAAAAAAAAATGTAATAATAATTACCACAATTGAAAAACTAGCGGGGGCCCTAAAGACATGTTTCAGTAAGTCTTCATGCCATTATCCATAATGAGATGGAGAAGGAATTTAATAATAAGACCCCTGAGAAGGTCTCAGGTAAAGAACAAATCATGAAAGAAAGAAGGAAAGAAAGAAAGAAAGAAAGAAAGAAAGAAAGAAAGAAAGAAAGAAAGAAAGAAAGAAAGAAAAGGTTAAGAAAACTTCTGAGAAATGGATTTGGTTTCATTTCTAAGCCTACCCATTTAAACGCACCTCCTGAAAAGGAATTATTACCACAATATATTTTCCAAATTCACTGATCATTAAGCCACGTATGAACAATGACTAAAACACACAGGATCAGATGCATTGAAATGAGTGAGTCCCCCCAGGAAAACACCTAGAGGAGTTCCCCCACCTCCCCAGGCATCCAGAGTGGACCACTCCCCTCCTCAGGGCAGGACACCTCCCTGCCCACGCCCAGCCGGGAAGACAGCCACAGGCCAGGGCCCAGGGCCCAGAGCCATGACTGTGTTTTTGGGAAATTAGACTCTCAAACCAGACTACTTTTGTTTTCCTGCCTCTCGTGATCTGCCTTTCCCTTCATGATAATGAAAGCATTGACTTTGTGGTAAGGGTTTTAACATCTCCAGACTCAGAGTATGGTCTGTGGACCAGCAGTATCAGCATCACCAGGAGCTCGTTAGAAGTCTACAATCTTAGGCCCCACCTCAGCCCTGTTGAATCAGAATCTGCATTTTAACATGATCCTCAGGTGATTCGTAGGCTCATTAAAGTTTGAGAAGCACTGTTTTAATCTTTCTGAGCCTCATACTTATCTTGCAAGGTTATTGTGAGGATTAAATATGTTCAAAGTGGCTGGCAAGAACTAAGTGCTAAATACATTTTTATCCTCTTCTTTACCCGGCACCCTGCACTGCCTCTGTGCCCGGCCTCCATCTGCCTGAGCCCTTCTTCTTGGCCTGGGCTTCTGAAAGCTGACCTTAACTTGCTTACTCAGACCCTGCCACTTGGCCAGTGCCCCAGACTGACCTCAACTCTTTCCTTGGAGTCCCTGGCAGACTCGCTGGGGCCTGTTGCTATACTTTTCAGCACTCCCTGCTGACCTAGACTGTCCTAGACTTATCCTTGCTCTCCCCAAGCCCCACCTCTCTTGGCCCATCGCTGCCTTTGGACACCAAAAACTCTACAACAGCACGTATTTTAGTCACGCTGCCATTGCTCAAAATGGCCTTGGAACCGCTCCTTGGAATTTGCCTTTACAACCTCACACGGTGCCTGGCCCAGCAGAGTCACTAACTAAGTATTCCTTAGAGGAATGAATGAAGAACAAGCCTTCATACTGGGCCACGGGGTTTGTATCTCCTTTTGGGGATTCAGTTTCTTTGCTTTTCCTTTTTCCCAATTTTCTTTGCCATCTCAAAAGTGTGATGCAGAAAGCTGAGATTCAATGTTGACCCAGAAAGAAAGAGCCAATGAGAATGCCTGACTTGTTACGATTCTAGACCTCAATTCTCTATGCAAGGGAGCCCCTGTGGCCCCCAGGGTCCAGCCCTGCTCACTATGGTAACATGCTGGGGCTTGAGCCCAAATTGCCAGAAAGTATTGTCAGGTCCTGGCCTGGCCTTCTGTGCTTAGGTGGCTATGGGCTATCGGTATCCTGTCCAAATCTCCTTCACTAGCTAGTACGCACGTCACCCAGCTGCTGCAAGTGCTAGGGCCTGAAGCTCCCACCTGTGACCTTCTTTGGACAACTGCTATTGAATGAGCCACCTCACCTAGAAAATTAGGATATATGTCATCCTCACTCTCATCCCAAGGAACCAATGACTGAAGGATATAGGGGTATAAAAGCCAGCACCTTTGTCTCCAGGTGAGAGAACTCTGTAGTGCAGTTCACATTGCAGAGTTCCCACAGATCAGACCAAGGCTAGAATTTACCTGAGACCACATCCCTGACCAGCTCATTCCTCTGCTTCCTTTACTCCTTTACAAGTTTCCTTCTAGGGCATCCCTCAATAAACTGTGTGCACCTGAAACTCTTTCTCAGGCTCTGGTTCCAGGAAAACTGGCCGAAAACAGTGCTTTGGGATTGAGTGGCAGAACAAGGTTTCTGTGTTCAGGATCCTGAGGGCTCAGCAGACACCATCTCGACACCAGCCTGACATGACTTATACTGGCATCTCCCCCCCCACTCCCATCAGCCCCTGGAGGCCCCAGAGCCAACTCTGAGAGGGATGAGAATCTAGGGCCATGTTGTCCAAAATGGTAGCCACTAGCTACAGGTGACTGCTGAACATTTGAAATGTGGCTCATGCAATTAAAAAGCCGAATAGTTAATTTCACTTTATTTTAATTAAAAAATTGGTATTCGGGGTGCCGGGGTGGCTCAGTCGGTTGAGCTTCCGACTTCGGCTCAGGTCATGATCTCGTGGTCTCTGAGTTCAAGCCCCGCGTCGGGCTCTGTGCTGGCAGCTCAGAGCCTGGAGCCTGCTTTGGATTCTGTGTCTCCCTCTCTCTCTGCCCCTCCCTCGCTCATGCTCTGTCTCTCTCTCTCTCTGTCAAAAATAAAAATAAACATTAAAAATTTTTTTTAAATAAAAAAATAAAAAATTGGTACTCAATTCAGTCATTAGGAAACTATTAAGCATATTTG
Organism: Prionailurus bengalensis; assembly: GCF_016509475.1. Classification (NCBI taxonomy): domain Eukaryota; kingdom Metazoa; phylum Chordata; class Mammalia; order Carnivora; family Felidae; genus Prionailurus; species Prionailurus bengalensis. The sequence goes on along the minus strand of NC_057350.1, from coordinate 134,143,890 downwards.
TAACAACTTGGGTGTGTAAATCTACATCTTTGCAGGTTGCAAATCTTTTTTAAAAAAATTTACATCCAAGTTAATTAGCATAGAGTGCAATAATGATTTCAGTAGAATCCAGTGATTCATCTCCCACATATAACATCCAGTGCTCATCCCAACAAGCGTCCTCCCTAATGCCCCTTGCCCATCTAGCCCATCCCCCCACCCACCTCCCCTCCAGCGACCCTCAATTTGTTCTCTGTATTTAAGAGTCTCTTATATCTTGCCACCCTCCCTGTTTTTATATTATTTTTGCTTCCCTTCCCTTATGTTCATCTGTTTTGTATTTTAAATTCCACATATGAGGGAAGTCACATGACATTTGTCTTTCTCTGACTAATTTTGCTTAGGATAATGCCCTCTAGTTCCATCCACATGGTTGCAAATGTCAAGATTTCATTATTTTTGATTGCCGAGTAATACTCCATTATATATATGTGTGTATATATATATATATATATATATATATGTATATATATACACACATACATATATAATTTATCCATTAATTTGTCGATAGACATTTGGGCTCTTTCCATACTTTGGCTGTTGTTGATAGTGCTGCTATAAGCATTGGGGTGCATGTGCCCCTTCGAAATAGCACACCGGGATCTTCTGGATAAATTTCAGGTTGCAAATCTTATGAAATCCAAATACAGTTCAAGGATTTTTCCAATGAAAATTTAGCATCCAAATTGAGAGGTGCTGTATGTATTAAAAAGGTACACCAGATTCTAGAGATCTAGTATTAAAAGATAACATAAAAGATACCATTAATATTTTTATTTATTTTTTAATTTAAAAATGTTTATTTATTTATTTTTGAGAGAGTTGGGGAGGGGCGGGGGGGGGGGGACAGAGAGACAGAATCCCAAGCAGGCTCTGAGCTGTTAGCTCAGAGCCCAATGTAGGGCTTGATCTCACGAACCCTGAGGTCATGACCTGAGCCAAAATCAAGAGTAGGATGCCTGACCGACTGAGCCACCCAGGCACCCCTCATTAATATTTTTAATATTGGTTACATGTTAAAATAATATTTTATTTACTTTGTTAAATAAAATGTTATTAGTATTTAAACTATGGCTTTGAAAAATGTTTAATTATGTACATAATAAGAATATGTACTAATTACATGTATAATAAGAATTAAATGCAAGGACCAGGCAGGGTACTGGAGTCCAGACTGAAATGTGACCAAAAAGGGACTTAGAGATACTGAGCCCCAGAGATGTTAAGATAAAACAGTTGCTCATATATCCTCTCAGGAAACTCCCATGTCTCAAGTGGGGTTCCCCAGAAACAGACATTGATATGAGGATTAATGTGCAAAGCAATTATTGCCGAAAAGCTGGTAGGAAGTGGAGGACAGGACAGGGAAACGGGGAAAACCGGGAATGATTTCAGCAGTCTGCAGAGGGCAGCTTAAGCTTCACCCAGATGGCAAATTCTGGAGTATAAATTATACTTCAGAGGTTGTCTCAACTCCAGGTGAGGGAGGCTGGTTTTCAAAGCCCCCCACCAATCAGTCCTTTGTCAAAGGACTCAGCAGGACACCTAAACTCCTGGGTACCTCCTACTTGTGATCCTAGGCAAAGCAGCTCTAGCAGCCCAAAGAGAGTTCTAACAAACAGTTACATGTACAGACTATTGAAGGCAAAAGCATGCTGAAGCCAGGGGAGGAGTGACCAGACATAGTAAAGAAATTTAAGGATTCTGGGTAGTGCATCAACAGCCTCCACTGTACTCCATCTTGGAAGGTCACCTGCGTACATCTCTTCCCTGCAGCCTGAAGAGTGTAGCTGGGTCAGCAACCTTATGTGCTCTCCTCCATTCACCTTCTGGTTTTCAGACTGTTCTTACAGAGTTTCCTTTTGGGTCACTATAAATCCAGGAGAGCCCAGCTGGTAAGGGCTCCATGCCCTCTACCTGGCTAAAAATGAAGCAGTTCTACTTTTATTGGGTATGTATTGGGTTTCCAAGGATGATTTTGCTTAACCAGAGGTCTCCACAGCTAAAAGAAAGCCTTGAAAACTACAGTGATAGGCCGTGGTCAAAATAAGTGTATTACTTTTTTTTTTATCACTGGATAACAAATCACCCAAAACTTAGAAGCTCAAAATAACATACATTTTTTTCTCACAGTCTCTGTAGGTCAGAAGTCCAAGCACAGCTAAGCTCAGAGTCTCATAAGGCTGCCATCTAGGTATTGACAGAGGCTGTGGTCTCATCAGAGGCTTGACTAGGGAAGGATCTGATTCCAAGCTCCTTCAGGCTGTTGGCAGAATTGATCTCCTTGTAATTGTAGGACTAGGGCCTGTTTTCTTGCTGACTGTCAGCAAATATGGGCCACCCAAAGTTTCTTGCCAGGTGGGCCCCTCCATAGGCCCTCTTGTGACAAGGCAGCTTACTCCTTCAAGGCATAATGAAGTCTCTCTAGTCTATGCTAGCAAGATAGAGCTATATATGTATATAATAACATAATCATGAGTGATATATAACAACATAATCATGAAAGTGACACCCTTGCCATGTTCTAGGGTGAGTTCCTAGTCCTACCCACACTCAAAGGGAGGACATGATACAGGACATAAAAATAGGACCATACTAGGGTCTGTCCACCACAATGGTTATAGAGGAAGGATGTTTAATTGGAGGCTTCTTGGTAAAAGCCTTGCCATGTAAGAGAAAGAATTGCTATATTTCTAATTCTTCCATTCATACCAACCTGGTCTTAAGCAAGCAAGCAAGGTCTTTCTTGTGCAGACCCTAAATGATTTTGATCTATTGTTTTGCTTTCTGACCTCTCATATCTGTGTGCATTTTGACAACACATTTTCAACCAGTATCTCTAGACCACGGGTGCGATCTTGGGCTTGCCCTGGCTAGTTACATAGCCCTATCTCTGCATTCTTACAGCTGTTGCCTCTGGTCCCACACCTAATAGTCTTTTTTTTTTTCACTTAATTTCCTGCCTTGGTTTTCATATATTCAATCAAAACTGTCACATGGGAAAAAGCTACAGCTCACTGGATCAAACAATACACATTATAATAATTAAAAAGCAAATCTTGGTTAAATTTCCTCAGATAAGAAGGAGTTACTTTAGATTAACTGTACTTGACTACCTTGATAAATTTGACATCATTTAGATTTTTAGTTTAGCCTTATGGTAATTTTTAAACAACATCTGTAGGATACCAGCTTCAGGGAATTTGGCCGGCATTACTAAAAGTCACATTTTGCTGAAAGCTTGTTGAATTTAGAGCTCACGTTTTATGTAAAATTTGAAGACTTTGATGCTTAATACCTCCAATTTATTACCTCTCTGAGGTCTTAAAGTGTCATTATACTTTATTTCACCAATGAAAACAGTAAATAGTAAATGTTAGGGAATGAAACAAAAACAAGTTATTCATCAAGCATTATCAGAAAAAGAAAACCTTAAGAATCACCAGAGAAACAAAAGGAATTTGAGAACTGAAGATCAATCCAGAGACTGACTAATCAGGAATGGCAAATATTTAGCATGGATGCCTCAACTTCCCAACTGGTGCCCGTGGCAGACATCATCAATTCATCACTACATTCCTCTGCTGAGTCTGAATAGGGCTTCTGAGTTCTCCATTCCCAGAAATGACTACTGCTTTAGATAAGGCTCTTTAGTTACAAGTAATAGAAACCAACTTGAGCCACCTTGAGCAAATAAGGAGGAGATTCACAGAAACATACAAGGGTGTCCTAAAGAAGTCCAGCACAAGTATGCAGCTCGGCCTCAGGAACCAGGAACCAGAAAGCCATCAGGCTTCTGTCCCTTACCTCTGCATGTTTTTGCCTGCTTTTTTTCACTTTTTTTCTCTGCAGTCAGGCTTTCTCTTCATCTCCAATCTGCTTGAGGTCATGTGGCCACTCTTAGCACCCATGTTTTCTTATTCCAATTATAGCCTCCTACAGCGACTGTATCTGAATCTCAGCATCAGATTCCCAAGGGAGAAGCTCTGACTGACTGTGCTTAGATAAGGTGACTACCCCTGACCCCGTCAGCCCTCATCTAAAAGGTAGGGACAGCGTTCAAAATGGCTATGTAGTGCCCGCTCCTGTGGAATGGCGAGCAGTTCTCAGAAAGGGCAGGGATGGCTCACAGCCTGAGCAGAAAAGTCAGAGATCTTTTCTATTACTATTATCAATCAACAGGCAGTGGCATAAGAGATGAAACATATTTTCTCCTTAGGATCTAGATCAGGCGAGACCAGTAGAGCTTCTGTGGATGGCGGACATGTTCTGTATCTGCACGCTCAGATGTGATAGCCACTCACCACATGTGAGCTGTCAAGTACTTGAAATGTGTGTGGGGAACCGAATTGTTAATCTTATTTACTTTTAATTTAAATTTAAATAGCCATATATAGCAAGTGGCCACCTTACCAGGCAGTGTAGTTTAAAGATAAGGAAACTGATCTCCCAGACCACATAGCTAGTTAATAACACAACTGGAACTGAATGCTTGCTCTCCTCTGTCTTTAAAATCTTTCCATCCCATTAGTTGGAATTGAGGAATCCGCACAAAGGATCTTCCCAGGTAATTCAAATTTGCTAGTTTAAGTGTCCACACCTAACCATTCGTTGATGTCAAGCTTTCTGAAGTGTACTGCACATGTCCCTGCCTTGGAAAAAAGCCATGTGGCCGTAATTGTAGACTTTTCTTAATAACACCAAGTGTGAACCTCAGTTGTCACTCTGGGGAATAATAATGAGGCCCTCAGAACAGGGCCTAGTGAGGCTTACAGGGCTGTCTTCCCCACACTTAACGTCTCTACAGCTGGGAGCGATTTGGCTGTTTCCTCTCTCCTTGTCACATCTTGATGTGGTGGCTTCTGACAGCATCCCACCTCCCTTCACTAGCTCAGCAACGAACCAAGTACAGGAACTTGATCCATTAGTGAGCTTAATTTCACCCACGATTCTAAACCATTAGGCCTGGGGGAGTTTCACAACTGAGTCAGGTACACAGGGTTTTGTATAAAATTTTCCACAATACACAGGTTTTTTTCTTAAAGGTGTATAATGATGTGAGTCTCATGAAAGCTGTTTGCGGGATAAATGGTATGATGTTTTTTAGTTTTTAGTTGTTGTTTTTTTTTTATTGTGCCACTGTGGGTATGTCAATATTGCCATGTCTAGGGTACCAAGGTAGGATAGGACTGTGCACAAAATATTTCAAGAAATGAGATGGAAACTTGGTGTGGATTATTTTAGATTACTTTCCTGAGCTCTTTTTCCACAGTGTGTTTTCAGGTCGTGGAATAGCCACAGTTTTACAAATCTTTTGAAAATATTCAAACTCCAAAGTGAATTTGAAGGATACTAAAAGAAATAATAAATTCGTTTCTGTATTCTCTGCTTATATGGGGGCCAGACTTGCAGTAATTGTATCTATTCAAAACATATCTGAGTGCGTGAGAGCCAGAAAGGGCTCAAAGCAAAGGGAATAGTTGTCGCAAAGCCCATGCACTAGAGACCCTGACCTGTAGCCAGGAGAAACAAGACACCCTGATGGCCTTCAGCCTGGGTCTCATGCTCTTCTCCTGGAGCCCAGACTGAGGGTGTGTGAGAAGGGTGGTTCAAAAGGAAATCTGGGCTCTGCTTCCCGGACCACCAAAAGCCACTATATGACTATATGCTCTGTTCACCATTTCTGGGGAGAATATAATCTATTTTAGAAATATTTCCCTTACACGATTAAAATGTTTGGGTTTTTGTGGCATCTGTGAGGTGAGCTTTCAGTTATCTGGAAAAAAAAAAAGGTTTATGCAGAGGCACACCACCAGACAGGGGTCCTGCATTTTCACTTGGCCTTCTGAAAACACCGTGAGGATTTGTTCAAGGGAAGCACTCATTTTGCCTTTATGCTACTTTACAAAATAACTTAACTAACGCGTTCATCGGTTCATCAGTTATTTATAGTCAAGTCTTGATTATCCTCTAGGCAGGTTCCTGGCACGGTTTTCAGCCCTCTGTTTGCCTTTCTCACCTCCCACGGACACACACACTTCTGCAGCTTGTAGCAACTTAGAATTTCCCCTGAGTCACAGCTCCCCTACCCCTCGTGCCAGCTCAGCCGCCCTTCCCCCAAGGAGTCTACAAACCCAAACAACAGTTACCTACCTCCCCACGGCCTTTCCCAAGAACCAGACGAGGCCACCAGAGAGGATTCTGGGGTTCCTGGGAAGCATGCGGAGAGCCCCAGATCTTGCGGGAAGGCTGGAGAGGGGTCACTAGCCAGGGCGGGGCGGGGACATCCACTAGCTTCCCATCTCATTTCACAGCATGGCATCACTTTGTTTGAAGTGTTATGTATTCCAAGACATGTGACACACCCTCCCCTCCTCAAATTCCAGATGAGTACAAAAACAAATTCCTAAGTTGCATCAGAATTATTTCTTTTCTATCTGCACTTTGGGCCTCCGTGAAAGTGGCACTGGCATTTTTTTTTTTTGTGATGAGGAATAGATTCTAGGTCTCCTAATTCCTGAGCCAGAGCTGTTTCCATGCTGCCCTTAGTTAGAGCAGTGGTTCTCAGTCTTGGGATTCTGATGCCTCGGCCTCAGCTCTAGAGATTCTGATTTTAACTGATCTGAGGTTAGACCTGAGCACTGGGCTCTTCACACATCCTCCAAGCGGTTCTAGTGTGCAGCCAAGGCTGAGAACCACTGGCTCAGAGCCTCACTTGGCTAATAGTGATTGCGAGTGCAGCTCTTCAGTTGCACAGCTGTGGCTCCACTGATTTAGAATAAATGTTTGACTAGGAAGGGGAGGAGATGTACACACACACACAGAACAATTCAGGGGCTGTTGCACATCGCCAGGGTGAACATTTCATTCACTCATTCAGTCCACAAACATTTATTGAGGCCCGCCACTAGAATGGGTAGATGCAAAAATGCATGATAAAGTCACTAACCTCCAGGATATAACAACCCCCTAGAAGAAGCTTTCTGACAGGTTCTCTGGACCCCCAGAGTCCCCTATAGGGACAGCCAATTCTAGCCCTTCCTGCTTCCTGGTTTATGCCCATTTAGTGACTTATAATTCCCCTGCATTTGCACATGATTTGACTGAACATACATAATCCTGATGCTTGTAGTCTCTGGTTGCTCTGCAGAGTACAGTTGCTTGAATTATGACAGTTATCTCTGCTAATAAAGTTCACTTTTTTACTGCAGAGTTATAAATACATATGCAGCTTGCATATTCGAGGAGGCATGTGGGAGGAAACGCTGAGCTGTGGGGCCCTTCTAGAACAGAAGCCACTCCCTGGCACCTGCACATACATAACTTTCCTGATACATCCCTCCGTGCACTTCCCCCCCACCCCCCCATCCCAAAGGCTCATCTTCAGGGCTTTCTTATAAAAAGGATTTACTGTATACAACCCTGGTGAGAAGATCAGAAATTAGCATCCTTGACATTTGCCTGCTTTCCTCAGCCCCCAAATGGATTCAGAGCCATCAGCTTCCCTTTTCCCAGGAGAAAACTGGTCCCACAGTCTCTGAGGAGACTGGAATGGCATTAACTGGGATGTAAAGCGACAGCCAAATGGGGATTAGGAAGACAGGCAGCAGGAAGGGGGGATGGCCGATCTTGTAAATTTGAGCCCTGCAAATAAGTTCATTAAGTCTAGGATATGCTCGGGGTGCTGGTAAGGCATATAAAGGAGCAGCAGACAAATAAATCTAGCCAGTTGTTTGAAGGAGAAGAGCTAATGGAGGAATTTTTCTAAAAGCAACTTTAACTTTTTACCGAATGCAATAACACTATGCATTATCAATCAGCTGACTATAATTTTACAATTTAGCCTGGAATTTGAACTGCCTGCAGGAGATTGTACCTTGTGGGTAATAATAGGTATGCATGGCGAATTTTGTATAGCATATTTCCTTAAAATATATAGCGGGCTACTTTGGTAACGAATACGTTTATTTGCAGAGAAAATTACGATTATGGTGTGACTCAGCATGGAGCAGGCGCTGCTGGTTGTCGAACCAACAGCTTTTCCCCATTTTCCTTGCTAGTCAAGGAAATCCCACTGAGTTGGGAGGGGTGGCTAGATTTCCACCCTCCCCCAAGTGACAGGGTTGAGAGTGACTTCGCCCTCCCCCCAGGATCAAAGGGAAATCCTCACGGGCCTCAGCCAATCCCAGTGACCCATTCCCCTCGCTGGAGCTACTTCAGGGGTGGGTGTACTGGACTGCCAGAATGGTACCACCATTCGCTTCCAAGTCAAGGACCCGTGCTGTCCAGAATGACCATCTCTGCCCTGTTTCAGCTCATTGCTCGCAAGAGGACCTCGGGTCAGGATTTGCAAAGAGGACGGTGTTATTCCTCTAGAGATAGTTATAGCTGCATGGGTGGGCAGATGAGAAAGTCCCCGCAGCTTCCTGGCACAAATGTAAGGAATTACACACTTGGGTGTTTGAGGCTAAGGTTGTTCAGGGTCAGGTCCTCTGATCTTTAAGGATAGAGTTTCTAAACTCTGCTCCCCTGGCTCTCCCTGGAGTTGTGGAAGATTCTACGTTAGGTCTGTTAGATCCAGGATGCATCGAGTGGCTTTAGTTTTCCATCCTGAACCCTGACTGATACAGTGGCCAGGGGTCCAGTATTGACCAATAGGCTGGAGTGCTTTTCTTTACCTCTGAGAAGTAGACTGTAGGAGAGACAGCCCCTATCTGCTGCCTCTGGATGACGTGGCATTTGGATGTGATGCCTGGTACAGCTGTCACCATTTGCTGCCCGCCTGAAATAAAGCCAATATGCAAGTTAAAGGAGAGCCGAGAGAAATGCCCAGCAAGAGGAGCTGAAGTCCTGATGTACCTGCAGCCAATGGCTTTCTAATTGGCACAGACATATTCTTTAAGGAAGCAAATGTTAAGATAGTTTGACAGTGGCTGCCGTGTTTTCTGAGGATGAGACATTATAGAGTGATTCACACCTGCTCTCCAGCCTTTTCTTCTTATATTCTTCCCCCACCCCAGCAAATGAATATCCAGATAATCTCTGTCTCAAATGTATCACACACCTTTGAAATATCTATGTGAATTATTGGTTTGCATTGGCATATGTGTCTACAATATTATTGCACCTTTTTTTTCAAACTCCAATTACACTTTAAAAGACTTACACTGCCAAAGCATTAGTATAATCCTATCATTTTGAATTTCTTCTTGTTTTACCCATACACATTCAGTCCTCACTTTGCAGGATAGTGCAGGAGCAAAAAAATGACCCTGAAAGCTGAAGCTATACCAAGCAATCTTAATAACAGGAAAAATCACAACTGTTGCATGAAAGTTTTTTCTAAAATACTAAAAACTCTTACTTTCATTTATAAACATATGGAGATGCTTTAAAAATGGTAAAAGTTACATTTATTTGATACAATGTTACTTAAAACATTGGAAACATTGATTAAATGTTCTATTTCTTTGAAAAATTTGAGTCGTTTGAACAGTGCTTACCTTCAGAGCATCTTTACTCTGCCCTGGCAAATTGTCATGTCATTCTAAGTTTAGAGCAGCTTCTAACATTTCATCCTTTACACTTACAGTGTAAGTGTAACTTTAGAGTTTTTTTAATATGAAAATTTTGTCCATGTCACTTCCCCTGAGACATCCTCCTTTTTGCCACACCACTCACTGATGATAAATTTGCCTTCTGGCTGCGTACCTATGTTTCTTGAATAGCTGCAGTGTCAACATTCTCACTGTAGAAACTTATCTATTATTTGCAATCCAAATAATCATGATATAGGAAGTATTATTACTATTATTGTTGTAAATTCCATATGAAAACTTCCTGGTGAGTTCTATAAATCAGTTATAGTAGTAGCACTTGAAGAGAACTGTCCACAAACCTTGGGAGTCTGCCTCTGGACAAGCAAAAAAGCATGTTGTTATATGAATTCTCCCATCCTATTGAGTACTGACTTCCTAAAATGCCATTGTTCTTCCCCAGGACCCCCTTCGGTGCACCACAAGGCATTGTTTTGGTTTTAGAACCTATCTACCCTTCTGGGAAAAAGAAAAGAAGTCAAGTTTTTACCTGAGGAAAGCCAGCTGGGCACAAAGGAAATTTGTTTTGTGAAGTCATTATCCATCCAGGCTAGCAATCAAGAGAATCTTATGGGTCAAGTGACAGTACCTTCTTGGATTACTGTGTTAAAAAGGACTTTCAGGGGCGCCTGGGTGGCTCGGTCGGTTAAGCGGCCGAATTCGGCTCAGGTCATGATCTTGCGGTCCATGAGTTCGAGCCCCGCGTCGAGCTCTGTGCTGACAGCTCAGAGCCTGGAGCCTGTTTCAGATTCTGTGTCTCCCTCTCTCTGACCCTCCCCCACTCATGCTCTGTCTCTCTCTGTCTCAAAAATAAATAAACGTTAAAATAAATAAATAAATAAATAAAAAGGACTTTCCGACGATGTCTAGGCTCAACAGGAGAAAGCATCGCAATTGATTAGCAATGTCTGTCACAGTTAAGGGAGAGGAGAGTAAGGGTATCTGCTCTGGACAGGCCATTCCTAATCTAGAGGCTGCCTCTTGGTAAGGTCAGCCATCCAAGTCTGGCAGCATATGAAAACATATTTGATATCTCAGGGATGGACTCGCACCAACCAAATTCATACGAAACTGATATATAAATCAGAAAGACAGTTTATTGACTTGATTTAGAAATGAAACTGCGAATGTGCACCTGTTATTAAATGGGAACTTGAGTGGCATAATGAAGGAACTTTGGAGTCAGGCAGACCTAGTTTTGCATCACGGCAGCAGCTCTCAGTAGCTACAAGCTCGTCCATAGCATTCTGTTGATAAGGACATTGACGCTGTGTCTGGGGTCAGTAGGAAAAAATGTCCTGGTTAATTAACTATGTCTGAAGCAGTCAAAATGGGGAAAGTGGGAGTGGCTATTGTTGGTACATATTGTTATATGTTCCAGTTTTTAACCAATGAATGCATGCTGGATTCCTGATAGGAGAGTCTGTTTTCTAGAATCGAAAAACTGCTTTGCGAACAAGGATATAAAAGATGTTTGCTGCAAGATTCGCATGGTTAGTATCACCGAGGCATCTTCACAGTATAAACACAAAGGACACATAAATAAGAAATGATGGTTCGTGGTTCTGGACACTCACTCTCCTGCTCAGAGCTGGAGAAAAAATGGTCACATTTTGTCTCCTATCTATCCTCCATTTTATATACACATTATAGACCAGTGCTGACCAACAGAAATATAATGCAAGCCATAAATGTGAACTATGTAGGTTATTTTAAATTTTCTAGTAGCCATATGAAAAAGTGAAGAGAAATTAACACCTTTTTACAAGGATTCGACCAGTTTTATTACCTCTATACCTTGTGTACATACCCTCATCTTTAGAGAATAATCTCTACATTTAGCTATTGGAGTATCTCTGGCCAAGGACTGGTATCTCAGAGGAGACTGGGGGCCTGGTCCCTCCAAGCCTTAGCTCTCTCTAGTCTTACTGCTGGGTGGTAGGCAGCAGCTGCCCAGCCTGGTATTTGTGGTTCTTTTTGTGGAACACTGGTCTCTCCACAACCACAGTTCTGTTGGGCCCTCAGCAAAGCTGAACCATTTTTCTACCTTGGATTCTTTCAAAGTTTCTCCTATAACCATAATTTTTTTAACTTGGAGAAAAGAACAGGCTCCTTTTTCTTCTTTAAACTGCATTTATGGCACCATTACTGGTTTTCCCTAAACCAGTGGTTCTCATACTTGAGTGAACATCAGCCTTACCTGGAGGGTTTGTTAAATCACTGGTCCAGCTCCAGAGTTTCAGCTTCAGTAGGTCTGAGGTGGGGCTTGAGCATCTGCATTGCTAAAAGTTCCCAGGGGATGGCAGTGCTGTGGTCCAGGAACCACACTTTGAGAACCACTGATATTTACCTTTCATTTCAGTGCAGGAAGGAGATGAGAGGCTTTGGGTATCTGAAAGTGAAAGAATTGGGGGAAGTGAAAAGCATCAGGTTATATCTTTCCTCCAAAATAAGTCAAACCCAGTTCTGTTGTTATTCTTTCCCCTGAACCAGCATCTTAGCATGCTCGAACACCTCCTCTTCCAAGATTTCTCCCCCAGTCTCCTGCTAGAGGCAGAGCAACGGGGCCTCTGTCTTTCACAGACCTCTTCTACAGCCCTCTATTGTTCTCTGATGTTGTAAGCATCTGGGCATGCATGTTGACAGTCATATGCAGTAGGGCTGGAGACTTCTTTTGGCTAGCAGCACCCTCTCCCTAACACCAGGACCTCTCATAGAACTCTCTTGGCCAAAGAGTATTGAATGATTGAGTGAATGAATGATACATGTTTGGAAAACAAGAAGGGGACTATTCACATGTTAGTTAAAACTTTCCCAAGTATCAGAGATAACAATGACACAAGAAATTGTTAAGAAAAAAAACAACAACCAAAAAACAACAGACACACTTGGACCTCCTGAGAACTCATTATAACTTTAATATCACTTACATGGTGTCAATCACACAGTTCTAAATACCTATCATGGTTTTACAGACACAACTTCCATTTGACATAGATGCTGTTACTTGGAGTGATAGACTTGTAAGGCATGTTATTATGAAGAAAATGTTTTCGGTGCCCTTAAAACACTGGGTCTCAGGGGCGCTTGGGTGACTCAGTCGGCTAAGCCTGTGACCTCAGCTCAGGTCATGATCTTGTGGTTGGTGGGCTCGAGCCCCACTTTGGGCTCTGACAGCTCAGAGACTGGAGCCTGCTTCAGATTCTGTGTCTACCTCTCTATGTCCTTCCCTCTGCTCATGGTCTGTCTCTCAAAAATGAAGAAATTTTTTTTTTAATTTTTTTTTTCAACGTTTATTTATTTTTGGGACAGAGAGAGACAGAGCATGAACGGGGGAGGGGAAGAGAGAGAGGGAGACACAGAATCGGAAACAGGCTCCAGGCTCTGAGCCATCAGCCCAGAGCCTGACGCAGGGCTCAAACTCACGGACCGCGAGATCGTGACCTGGCTGAAGTCGGACGCTTAACCGACTGCGCCACCCAGGCACCCCAGAAATGTTTTTAAAAAATAAAAATAAACCCACTGGTCTCAGAGACCCTTCTTTTTTTTTTTTTTTTTTAACTTTTTACTTTGGAAAATTTCAAATATATATAAAGGTAAAGAGGACAATACGATGAACCTTCATGAACCAATAATCTTGCTTCAATAATGATCAACTCTTGGCAAATCTTGTTTAATCTATAACTTCACTCACTTCAGTAATACATGTATTTCTTATGAAGCAACCCCCAGTGTATATCAGTTCATACATAAAAAGTTTCAGTGTGTATCTCTAATATTTGAAGATTATTTTAAGAATATAACTACACTGGGGTGCCTGGGTGGCTCAGGTTGAGCGTTGGACCCTCGGTTTCAGCTCAGGTCATGATCTCACATTTCATATGTTTGAGCCCCACATCGGGCTCTAAGGTGACAGCACAGAGCCTGCTTGGGTTTCTCTCTCCCTATCTCTCTGCCCCTCCCTGGCTTGTGCTGTCTCTGTCTCTCTCAAAATAAGTAAATAAACTTAAAAAAAAAAAAAGAATATAACCACACTGTCATTATCACACTTAATAAATCCTTAACATCATCAAATATTTAAAAAAAATTTTTTTAATGTTTATTTTTGGGATTAATTTATTTTTGGGAGACAGAGACAGAGTGTGAGGGGGAGAGGGACTGAGAGAGGGAGACACAGAATCAGAAGCAGTCTCCAGGCTCCGAGCTGTCAGCACAGAGCCTGACGCGGGGCTTGAACTCACGAACAGTGAGATGACCTGAGCTGAAGTCAGACGCTCAACCGACTGAGCCACCCAGGCGCCCCAAAATCATCAAATATTTTAACCAGTGTTTCAATTTTCCCATTGTCTCATAAACCTTTTCAGTTTGTTTATCTAAACAACTTGTATTCAAGTTGTATTGGTGTATTCAGAATACAATTGGTTTATAAATTGCATTGGTTGACATGCAGTTAAATCCCTCCTTTTTAAAAAAAAATTTTTTTTAATGTTTTGTTATTTCTGAGAGAGAGAGAGAGAGAGACAGAATCTGAAGCAGGCTCCAGGCTCCAAGCTGTCAGCACAGAACCCGATGAGAGGCTCCAACCCTGGAACCACAAGATCATGACCTGAGCCACAAATGGATGCCCAACTGACTGAGCCACCCAGGCGCTCCAAGTCCCTCTTTTTAATTGTTGGGTTCTCATTCTTTCCCTTTTGGGTTTATTATTATTATTATTATTATTATTATTATTATTATTATTTTATTCTGAGAGAGAGATAGAGAGCAAGCTGGGGAGGGGCAAAGAGAGAGGGAAACAGAATCCCAAATAGGCTTCATGCTGCCAGCGCAGAGCCCGACAGAGGGCTCCAACTCACAAACCGTAAGATCATGACCTGAGCTGAAATCAAGAGTCAGATGCTTAACCGACTGAGCCACCCATGGACCCCCCTTTGGGTTTAAAAAAAGAAAATTATTTGCTGAAGTAATTGGGTTGGTTGTTCTATAAGGTTTCCCACAGTCTGGAGTTTGCATATTATATTTCTGTTGTACCATTTACCCCTATTCATTCTGTCCCTCTATAGGTAATAATTTCTTTTGAGATTTTTATATTTTATACTTGCATTAAAAAACAATAGTAAAAATGTAGCATACCATACACACTTTCTCTGCCTTGCTTTTTTTCACTCAATGTTATATCCTGGTGATCACTCCACCACAGTTTACAGAGGAATACTGCATTTCTTTTTTATAGCTGCATATTACTCCATCATATGTTACATAGCTTATTCAACCAGTCCTCTACTGATAGACAAGTGAACTGTTTGAAGTTTGTTGCTACTACACATGGTGCTGCAATGAATAGCCAATACCTCTCATTGTATTTTTGCCTGGGTATTTCTGGAATAGATTCCTAGAAGGGAAACTGCTGAGACAAAGGATAATTGCATTTGTAATTTTGCTAGAAATTGCAGAAGCTCTGCTTTTTAATTTAATTTAATTTAATTTATTTTTTTAAAGTTTATTTATTTTTGAAACACACACACACACACACACACACACACACACACACACACAGAGTATAGGGGAAGGGCAGAGAGAGAGAGGGAGACACAGAATCCAAAGCAGGCTCCAGGCTCTGTGCTGACAGCTCAGAGCCTGACACAGGGCTCAAACCCACAATCCGTGAGATCATGACCTGAGCCGAAGTTGGACGCCTAACTGACTGAGCCACCCAGGCGCCTCCAGAAGTTCTGCTTTTAAATGCAATGTGTTTCCAGAAGTTTTGTTATAAAATGGATCCTGGAACAGATCCTATTTTAATTATCTATTGCAATATAACAAATACCCCTCACAAGTAGTCGCTTAAAATAACACCATTTATTATTTCTCCTCATTGTGCAGTGTGGGTGGGGCTCCCCAGGGATGGTTTCTCTCTGCTCCATTCGGTTCACTGGGACAGCCTGGCTGAAGCTACAGAATCCATGTGACTTTATTCACACCTTTCACGCCTCAGCTGTATGGCTGGAATGGCTGGACACTGCCTGGGCTTCTCTCTCTCCATGTGGTCTCAAGTTATCCAGAATTCCAAGTTTCTTAAGCATGACAGTAAAACAGGAAACTGCAAGTCCTCTTAAGGAGTAGGCCTGGATTCATATGACTGTTACTTCTGCATTCCACAGGCCAAAGCAAGTCTCATGGCCATCCAGAGTCACAGGGAAGGAAAATAAACCCTATCCTCTGGTGGGAAGAATAACATGCGTACATAGAGATGAAAACTATTGTTAATGGCCATCTTTCAGGCAATCTACCACAGATCACCACTGCATATGCATTATATAGACCAAAAACACATGCCCTATTCTTATCTCCTTCAGCATCAGCAGAATCTGGAAAGAGTCCATAAAGGTGGTGAGAAGTGAAACACCTTTTTATGCTGCAGTGTTAAGTGTGGGGAATGGTAAAGCTCAAGGGGACCCAAAGGGGAGATAACATCTATCAAGGAAAAGGGAGAAGTCTTGCTTTGAGGCACGGTTCCTGATCACCTATCTAGGACATAAATCTACTAACAGCTATTATATTCATCCATTCTGTTTGTTTATTCAAGAACATTGTTCCAGGTTCAAAGAGTTCAAAGTGGTGAAAATAACAGACAAGGTCTTAGCTCTTGTAGTACTTACTTTCTAAATGGGGAAATGTAGAACATGGTAAGGGATAGAAAGATATGTAAGAGAATATCCTGCCCTTGAGGAAATTACAATGTACAGTTGAAAGTGGGGATGATAAGTAATCATGACCTACCTAGAACCAAATAGAGATGATGGAAAGGCAAATACCATTTTGTATAAGTGGAGGGACACAAACACAGAGTACCTGCTCTGCGTTAATAGCTACAACACTAACAGGACTGACTGCAGAGGTACAAATCTGAGGAAAGGAGAGGTTCAAAGGAAAATAGAGGAAAGGAGGGATCATTGTGGCCTGGGGAAGTCAGGGAACACTGCATTATGGGAGAGAGGTATTGTAGGGACCAGAGGCTTCTTCTGTGTCTCTGATGACATATTGGCAAGTCCCAGGGGTTGTTGTGTGATTAAAGGTTCTCACCAAGATGGCTTCCCTCCAAGATGGCCTCCTACTACTTGTTGAGAGAAAGGGAAAGGCAAAATGGATTTTTTTTTAAGTTTATTTATTTTAAGAGAGAGAGAGAGAATCCTAAGCAGGCTCCACACTGTCAATACAGAGCCTGATGCGGGGCTTGAACTCATGAACTGTGAAATCATGACCTGAGCTAAAAGCAAAAGTCGATCACATAAACGACTGAGCCCCCCAGGGCTCCCCAGGTGCCCCCCAAATGGGGTTTTAAAATGCAGTTCTACATAAAATATCCTATTATTCAAAGGCCAAAATTGGGAGTTCTATGACAGATGTTCAAGGCCTTGTCCTTGGCTGTCATATCTACATGTTCTCCCTTGGTGATCTCACTCAGCTACATGGCTTTACATAGTATCGAAATGCCAATGACTCACAAAAGGACATCTTCAGCTCTGACATCTTGCCATACTCACATATCAACCATTTATAATCTACATACTCATTTGGAAGTCTAATAAGATTCACATGGCCAAAATGGACTCCTTGATTTTCCCTGGAAAAACCCTGCTCCTCCTCCAGTTTCCCTATCACTTAGTGGCACCACCAGCACCAAGTTACTTAAGCCAAAACACTGGAGTCTTCCTTGACCCCTCTCTTTTTCTAACATGCCATCTCCAACTAATCAGTTGGTCCTGGTGTTTGTTCTACCTTCAGAATAGATCTCAAATTCAACTACTCAACGCTTCTTGCCCTGCACCAAACCACCATCACCTCTCACAACCTAACCCATCTCTTGCCTCCTCTCACACTTCCCTCAGTCTATTACCTACATAGATGCCAGAGCAAACTTTTAAAAAATAAAAGTAAGGTCATATAATATCCCTCATTAAAAACCTCCAATGGCTTACCATAGCAATTTAATTAAAATTCAACCTCCTAGCCTTGGCTTACAAGGCCCAATATTATTCTAGCCCTGACTCTTGCTTCAGCCTCACCTTATGTTACACTTTACCACCCTTGCAGCTCTCCAGCCACAATGGCTTCTTTGTTTCCAAAACATGCTGAAGTTGTGGCTTTCTTGGGAACTCTACATTGCTCTTTCTCTGCCCCTCTTCTTTGCATGACTGCAAACTCTTCATTTTTTAGGTCTCCGTTCAGATGGCACCTCCTTAGAGATACCTCTCCTGACAACCGTATTTAAAGAAGCCCACAGTTAAAATTCACTAATCAAGGCACAGAGGGCACAATGATGAATAATATAATAAAGTTCTAGCTCTTGTGATACTTAACATTTTAAATGGAGAGAATGCAGAACATGGTAAGGAATATATTGTTACATGGTAAGGGATATATTATTGTTATATTCTCCATAGCATTGATCATACTCTGAAAGATATCTTAATCATCTTCCTATTTAGGTCCATCTCCCACTCTATTCAGTATACATTGGCAAAGGGAGATAGGAAAGGGTCTGTAGCTGTCTTACTCTCCACAATATTTCCAGCTTTTATGATGGTGCTTAGCATATAGTTGGATCTCAATGAATATTTGTTAACTGTATGACTGAATGTGCTTGCATATATTAAAAATTACAGAAGTAACATTTTAGTTATAAAGGAAGAATTTGTTATAGAAGAAAAAACTGTTCCTATACCCTTTATTCCAATCATATCCTTCTAAATCTTGACTTCCAATCCCACCCCAACATTATGCTGATGTCAAGAATTATTGGACCCCTTCATTACATTTGCCACCAGGGAAATGCACGCCAGCCTAATTACTCCACAGTGGTATGCATTTCCTAGAGGGCAACACACCTCTTTGCTTCCTGTAAAAAATGTGTTCTTTCAGGGCTGTGTTAAACATTGGTGCTCCAGCTACGGTTTCTGATAGTACTTTCTTTGTTCTTTGACATATGCAATCATGACCTAGCTAGAACCAAATAGAGATAATGGAAAGACAAACACAACTTTGTGTTAAGTGAAGGGAAACAAACACAGATTAGGGGATCTACTCTGCACGCTGTAAGATCTAACACAAACGACAATGAACCTGACTTAACAGTCTTATGCTGGGCAAATTATATAGTCCTTCATGGTTCAATTTCCTCTTTCTGTAACATCTGGATAATAGTGCTTATTCTTCCTGACTTCCTTGTGAAATATGCATTATTTTAGATCATAGAATTATGGAATGTTAGGCCCTCAGGTATCCTGGGAATCATCTAATCCATATCCAAATGTGGAAACTGAAGCCTGGTGAGGGTAAGTGATGTATCTTACCTAAGCTCATGGCTAATTACTAGCATGACTGGAACTAGAATTCATATCTTCTGACCCTTAGACCAGTGTTTTTTGTCCTCCCCTACTGCAATGTTTGCTGTTGTTTAGCTTTTCCTGGGTGTCTGTATTATCTTCAAGTTAGTTCACACAATTCTTGGAGATAGTGATAATTTGTCTCTCCCACAGTGCTTCCTTGGTTATATATATAAATATCTATTTAAAAAAAAGGGGCACCTGGGTGGCTCAGTTGGTTAAGTGTCTGACTTTGGCTCAGGTCATGGTCTCACAGTTCGGTTCATAAGTTCAAGCCCTGCATCAGGCTCACTGCTGTCAGTGCAAAGCCTGGTTTTGATCCTCGGCCCCCTCTCTCGCTGCCCCTCCCCCACTCTCGCTTTCTCTCAAAAATAAATTAAAACACATTAAAAAAAGAGTAGTTGCCATCCCTCCCTGTCATAATCAGCTGTAACTTTCCAGCTACTTCCCCTCATTCATTGAAAATTTTAGCAACTGGTTCACTATCTTTCTTTCCACGTGACTCGTTTTTCTTGGTGACTTCAATAAGCTCATAAATGAACTATATGACACTCTGACTACTTAGTTTACTGAACTCTTCACCTCCAATGAGATTTTTCTCCACCCACCTCAGCCATCCATTCTCATGGTTATGTACTGTAATTCTAAATCTTGATTTTTAAGCATTCCATTGTTTACTGCCTCTTGTCTTCCAGTTCACTTATTATAATAGCCTGACTCCAACCCTTCTGCAACCCCATCAGGAGCTCTAATCCTTTGGCCCCATCAGTGTTTCAACTGTCCCTCCCTCTCCTCACTCTCTTCTTCATCCAGCCTAGAATCCCTGGTCATTCACTGCAATCAGTCCTTTGTGTACATCCACAACTCCATTGCCACTTTCTTTATCACTTGCCTGGAAAAATGCCAATCCTGGTTAAAGCCAACTCTCTACCTATCTTGTCCCTACACCTAAGCAGTGGAAAAAACCTTGTTAAAACAGTCACAACTTGTGCTGACTGTTTAAACTTATGATTATAAATTAGAGGAGGGCCCTCAACAATGCCCAGTAATCCCTCATTTCCTTAGTCAACCCACTCTCGTTCTTCTAGACTTTTTTAATTTAAATCCCACACTCTCGGGGCACCTGGGTGGCTCAGTTGGTTAAACATCCCACTTCCGTTCAGGTCATGATCTCCCAGTTCCGAGTTTGAGCCCTGCGTGGGGCTCTGTGCTGACGGCTCAGATTCTCTCTCTCTCTCTCTGCCCCTCCCTGACTCTTGCTCTGTCTCTCTCTCTGAAAAATAAACAAACATTAAAAAAATTAAAAAAAAAATCCCACACTCTCAATGCCCAATACTCACTCTTACCTGATATTCTCACCCACTGATATACTGGGAGAAAAAATAAAATTAAGCAAAAGAGAGGTACCAGCATCTTTTCCAATAATCTTATCTTCCCCACTTCCCCAACCTCCATGTCCTAAAATGAATGAAGTGTCCATTCTAATAAGGCTAAACTCTCTGTTGAGAGATAGTTCTCCATGTGTCTCTCATATTTGTTTTGATTCAGGCTATCTTACCAAGGATATTTGTAGAGTGAATAGCCTGGGAAGACAGAGATAGTATCTTCCTTTGGAGCAAAAAGCAGGAATACTTACTGTCCACTATAATAAAAATAATGTCTCTCTCTGGAGCAAAGGACAGGCATGTTTACTTCCCAGTGTAAAAGATTCAGGTTCACTAAGCTCAGATTTCCTTACTTGTAATGCAACCCACTGCATGTACAGGCATCTCCTGGCCCTCTTCACATTGCTCTGTGGGAACTGAGGCTCAGGAAATTGATATAATAAAATTCTGATCTCTGGCTACTGCTTTTACTGTGAGAGATGAAATCCTTTGTCTCTGACCCAGGGGTCTCATGTTTTTGCTTTGTTTTTTTTTTTGTTTTTTTTTTTTTGTTTTTTGCCAGCACCCATGAAATTATGACAGGCTGTTAGCATGCAAGGTGGATGAAATCTCATACATTGCAGAGTTCTTGATACTTTCTACTTCTGAATGACATCTCATTTCCTCTTGCCTTTTCAAGGACTTTGTTCTACAGGTAACTGCTCTTTCTTTTGCAAAGTCAATTTTTCCCTTTCATCTGTATCACACCTCAGCCTATACATGGGATGTAATATCTACCACCTTAAAAGACAAAAACAGCTTCCCTTAGGCTTCTCGTTTCCCTGCAACTACTGCTCCATTTCTCTACAGCCTTTTAGAATGAGACTCCTTTAAAAAGTTGTCTTTATTCCTTTTTCCCACCTCTTCACTTTTCATTCTCTTCTAATTCATTCCAATCAGGTTTTTAATTATACCATTTTTTCTGAAACCCTTCCTAAAGTTGTCAGCAACCTCCATATGGTTTAATCCAATGGCCCTAAAAAAATCCAATTTCTCTTTTTATTGGATTTAGCAGCAATCAACCAGTTGACTACTCTTTCTTTCTTGAAATACATTCTTGGTTTCTGGTTTTTCTTATCCCACTCAATCTCCTTTGCTAACTCTTCCTGCTCTAATGAGAAGATTATGAGTTTTTTGTCCTTTATTACATTAATATAGCACATTACTTGATTGTCGGATGTTAAACTAACTTTGCATTCCTGGAATAAATCCAACTTGGCCATGATATATTATTCTTTTTTTTTCATGTTGCTGAACTTTATTTGGTAATATTTTGTTAAGGATTTTTGCATCTTTGTTCATAAGGGATATTGGTCTGCAGTGTTTTCCTCTTGTGATGTCTTTGACTGGCTTTGGTTTCAGGATAGTACTGGCCTCATAAAATACATTGGGGAGTATTCTCTTTGTTTTCTCAAAGAATTTGTGAAGGGTTGGTCTTATTTCTTCTTTAAACATTTTTTTTTTAATGTTTACTTATTTTTGAGAGAGAGACACAGCATGAGCAAGGGAGGGGCAGAGAGAGAGAGGGAGACACCAGAATCGGAAGCAGGCTCCAGGCTCTGAGCTGTCCACACAGAGCCTGACGCGGGGCTCAAATTCACGGACCATGAGATCATGACCTGAGCCAAAGTTGGATGCTTAACCAACTAAGCCACCCAGGCACCCCATTCTTATTTCTTCTTTAAAACGTTTGATTGAATTCACCAGTGACACCATCTGGGCCTGGCTTTTGTTTGTGAGATTTTAAATTACTAATGCAATATCTTTACTTGTTAAAGGTTTATGCAGATATTTTGTTTCTTCTTGAGTCAGTCTTGGTTATTTGTGTACTTATAGAAATTTTTCCATTTTATCTAAGTTGTTTAATTTATTGACATTTAGCTGTTGATAATATTCCCTTATAATCCTTTTAATTTCTGCAGAGTTGGTAGCAATATCTTTCTATCTTTTATAACTTTAGTAATTGGTGCCTTTTCTCTTAGCTTCTTGGTCAGTCTAGTTAAGGGTTTGTCAATTTTATTGATTTTTTCAAAGAATCAGCTTTAAAAATTTTTCTCTGTTGTTTTTCTGCTATAATAATTACTTAATTCCTTCTACTTGCTTTGTGTTTAGCTTGCTCTTTGTTTTCTAGTTTAATGCAGCATCTTAGGTTTTTAAGACTTTTTTTTCTTTTATTTAATTTCCAAGTTAGTTAACATACAGTGTAGTCTTGGGCTTCAGGAGTAGAACCTAGTGATTCATCTCTTACGTATGATACCCAGTGCTTCTCCTGAAAAGTGCTCTTCTTAATGCCCGTTGGCCATTTAACCCACTCCCCCACCTCCCAGCAACCCTGTTTGTTTTCTGTACTTAAGAGTCTCTTATGGTTTGCCTCCCTCTCTGTTTTTATCTTCTTTTTCCTTCTCTTCCCCTATGTTCATCTGTTGAGTTTCTCAAATTCCACATATGAGTGAAATCATGATATCCTTCTGACTTATTTCACTTAGCATAATATCCTCCAGTTCCATCCACATTGTTGCAAATGGCAATATTTCACTTTTTCATCACTGCGTAGTATTCCATTGTACGTATGTGTTTATATATATACATATATATACATTTCTTGTATATATGTATACATATGTATATGTATATATATGTACATATATATACCACATCTTCTTTATTCATTCATCATGGGATGGGCACTTAGGCTCTTTCCACAATTAGGCTATTGCTGATAGCACCACTATAAACATTGGGGTACATGTGCCCCTTTGAATCAGCATTTTTGTATCCTTTGGATAAATTCCTAGTAGTGCAATTGCTGGGTCATAGGGTAGTTGTATTTTTAATTTTTTGAGGAATCTCCATACTGTTTTCCAGAATGGCTGCACCAGTTTGCATTCCCACCAACAGTGCAAAATGTTTCCCCTTTCTCCATATCCTTGCCAACATCTATTGTTTCCTGAGTTGTTAATTTTAGCTATTCTGACTGGTGTGAGGTGGTATCTCACTATGGTTTTGATTTGTATTTCCCTGATGATGAGTGATGTTGAGCATCTTTTCATGTGTCTGTTTGCCATCTGGATGTAAGAACTTTTTTCCTATATAGGCATCTAAAGTTACACATTTCTCTCTAAGCACTGCTTTAGATACATGCCATGAATTTTGATTAATTTTCCTTGTGATTCTTCTTTGACTCGTTGGTTATTCAGAAGTGTGTTGCTTAATTTCCAACTATTTAGTGTTTTCTCAGATGTCTTTCTGTATAGATCTCTAATTCCATTGTGGCCAGAGGGCACACTTTGTATAACTTGTCTTCTTTATTTTATTGGGACTTGTTTTAGGCTATAGTATATGGTCTAGCCTGGAGAATGTTCCATATGCACGTGAAAAGAAATGTGCATTTTGCAGCTTTTGGATGGAGTATTTTATAAATATTAGTTAAGACAAGTTGGTTGATAGTGTTGTTAAAGTCTTCTATAGTTGTTCTACTATTGAAAGTGGGATATCGAAATCTCTATTATCTATTTCTCCTTTCACTTTTGCCAGTTTTTGTGTCATACATTTTGGGAGATGGTTCTTTGATGTATATATAACTATTATATCTTCTAGATGTGTTGATCATTTATCAGAAACGTCTCCAATAATATTTCTTGTCTTTCAATATGCCTGATATTAATATAGTCCCTCTAGGCCTCCTATGGTTACTGTTTGTATGGTCTATCTTTTCCATCCTTTACTTTCAATATAATACCTTTAAACTCAGGTGTGTCTCTTGTAGGCCTGTGACATAGAGTCGGGTCTTGCTGTTTTATTATGTTTGATAGTATCTGCCTTTTGAGCAGCATGTTTAGTCCAATCATATTTATGTACTTATTGCTATAGTCAGAATTTCTTTTGCAATTTTGACAGTTGTTTTCTGTATGTCTCATGTGTTTTTTATTCCAGTGAAGTAATGGAACCATGAAGCATTAATATATTTGGAAACTACTTAAACAGTTTCTCACTGAACAAAATATGCAGAGTACAAAAAATAGAAGAAATGACTCCTACTTCTGTTATTTAAACATAACTTTATTTAATATTGGGGTATATTTTTTTTGCAGGCTTAAAATTTTCCCTATTCAGATTTTTGCTTTTTTTGTTTTTGTTTACATAGTTTATATCATACTCTGCACACATTTGTTTATCTTTATCCTATGTAGTCTATTATATGCGTTTTCTGTGTTTCAAACAGAGCAGCTATCACCAGCAAAGATATTTGAAGCAGTTAAGCAGAGATCTCCTTGGAAGAGCTTTTGACCAAATGAAATGGTTCTGCATGGCCTTGTTGAAACAATTTCACTTGTCAAAAACTGGGTATGTTTTTGACAAGTGTATCTGGGTGCTCAGTTGGTTGAGCTTCTGACCCTTGATTTTGGCTCAGGTCATGATCCCAGGGTCATAGGATCAAGCCTCTTATCTGGATCTTTGCTGAGCATGGAGCCCACTTAAGATTCTCTCTCCCTTTGCCCCTCTCCCCTGCTCATGCTCTCTCTCTCAAAAACAAGAACACAATACTGGATATGTCAGAGGGTGTTTGGAAGACAAGGGATCTGAAAAGCACTTGGTACATCAGAAGTCTTGGTTATGCACTTGGTTTTTAGCTTCCTATTTTGTGAAGTAAAACAAAGGAGAGGCATTTTCTCTTGCACGTTTTATAAAATTTACCTATAAAATGGCTGGATTAAATGTCTGGAGGAATGGTATGGACTATATTTTACTACTGATTATGGGTGTGTATGTGTGTGTACATATCTATAATCTCACATGATATCAAGTTTATTGATCCCATGGTATTCTAATCTTTTATCTGCTTGTTTATTAGTTTTTGCATTTATCAATTTCTCTATGTAGTTCTAGCAAACTTTGCTCTATGCGCATTAGTTCATCATTGTATCATGACTGTAGGTTGTCCTGGTGGATAGTTCCTTCTATAATTACTACATGTCACTCTTTATCAATCTTTGTTTTAAATTCTTATGTTGGATATTAATATTATTAGATGAACAATTTTTTGGTTAGTATTTTCTTGGTAGTTTTTTAAAAAAAAAATTGCCTTTCTCCAAATGTTTGGTAATATGTTCTAACTATATCGTTGCAAATGGCACATGGCTGTGTTTCTTCCCTTAAAAACCCTGTCTAAATGTGTTTTTTGTGTCATTTTTTAATAATACAAACCATTTATATTTATTAATACCACTTTGATTTCTCTCTAGAATCTTGTTTCCTATCTATCCTTTGCTTTTCTTTCTCTTCTTTTTTGCCTGCTAATCCAGTAACTAAGTTTTCTGTAGGTCATTTTTTTCCTCTATAGATTTGGAAGTTAGACATTCTACTTCTCTAATTTTGGTGAATACCTTTAAATGTTTAATATATATCTATATCTATATCTATCTATCTATATATATCAGTAATAGACTGTCATATTCAAGGCTGCCATAATCTTTTATTTTTAATTTATTTTTTTAGAAAGAGAGAGAGAGAGAGAGCACTAGCAGGAGAGAGGGGCAGAGGGAGACAGGGAGAGAATCTTAAGCAGGGTCCACACTTAGTGTGGAACCCAATGGGGGCCTTGATCCCAGGACTCTGGGATCATGACCTGAGCCAAAATCAAGAGTTAGATGCTCAACTGCCTGAGCCACCCAGGTGCCCCGCCATAATCTTTTAAATAACATTTCTATATTTAGGATAATTCCCTGGTTATAAATCTCATCTTCCCAATATAAAATTCAGAACTCTGATTTCTTGCCTCCCTTGCAACCAGGATGCAGGCCTATGACATATGCTGTGCTAGCCAGAAGCACCTGTGGAAATGTGAGGAATGTGAGGATACAAGCTCTGCACACAGCTTTCATTTTCCTGGTGTAGGTAAAGATGAAAACATTAAGCTTATAAAGGCGGGAGTCATTGCAAAGTCCTGATGTTGATAGCAGGAACAGGGGAAGAAAAGTTGAGTTCATGGCATTTAGTGTTTGATGGGAATAGCAGCAGTTTCTTTACCATGAAAGTTCTGCTGCATGGTTTAGGGCAATTTTTTTCTAGAACCTTAACCCAAGCTTTTCTTTTTTCTTCTTACCCAATGACCCTGGAGCTGCTGAATGTCAATTTAAGAAATTCTTGCTTGAAGTCTGTTGTTTGCAACAAAGGATTTTAACCAATATAATAACTTGTGAAAGTCTGAAGTTAAGGCATATTTCACTCCTGAGTAAAAGAAATTGAGTCTTAATTCAGAACTCCCTTTCTGCCATCATCTATGATATTTTTAAGGGCTAATATTTTAATTTCACCTGGTTTTAAAATTCCAAAATACTGGAATATAAAAAAATAATCCTGATTTAGATTAACCAATATATTTGTTAATTTATTTGTTTATTCTTCCTTATCCCATACTTACTTACTCCTTTTGGGTTCAGCTTTTCTTATTGGAGCAAATTCTTTAGTATGTCCTTCAATGAGCATCTGTGAGTACTAAATTTGAAAATGTGTTTATTTTGTTCTTCCTTTTGAAAGATAGTTTAGCTAGGTATAGAATACTAGTTTTTGTTATGGACTGTCAGTACTTTGAAGATATTTTCCTTCTGTCACCTATTGCTGCTTATAAATCTGCTGACAGCTCATTCCTGTCAAAATGGTACCTTTTAACATTTTCTTTATTGCATTTGGTATTCTGTAATTTCACTCCTGATACAGGTCTTAGTTTCAAAAATTTATTCTGCTTGAGCCGCAGCATTTTCTTTTGATTTGGTAACCCATGGTTTCTTCAGGTCTGAAAAATTCTCACAATCATCTCTTTGGATATTGCCTCTCCTTCATACTCTATTTTCTCTCCTCCAGAAACTCTTTAAGATGTATACTGGCTCTCCTATATCTAACCTTCAGGTCTCTGAACTTATCTTGGCTGCTCTGGCAGCTTATTATATGCATTTTCCATGTATTTCAGTCTCTATATAAAAATCATTTATATAAGGGTCATCTGGTTCAAAATTTCCTACCACATTAATTGCTCTTCTGGCTTTCAAAGCTCTCATGCATCCAGACCCTGACGTTAGTTAGGTAACTATGGGCTCACAACATCTCTGGGCCCATTTCCCAACACAAAGAGATAACTGAGGTTACTGAAAAATGTAAATGAAGTGACTCATTTAAGGTGCTGACAAGTTCCCCAGACATAGCAGCACACTACATAAAATTTACTGTGACTGCCTAAATCAAAGCAGTTTCCCTGGTGGTCACATCTGTATGACACCTTTCCTTCTACCATTTTAGACATGAATTCTTTTTTTTTTTTTTTTTAATTTTTTTTTTAATTTTTTTTAAAAATTTTTTTTTTTTTCAACGTTTATTTATTTTTGGGACAGAGAGAGACAGAGCATGAACGGGGGAGGGGCAGAGAGAGAGGGAGACACAGAATCGGAAACAGGCTCCAGGCTCTGAGCCATCAGCCCAGAGCCCGACGCGGGGCTCGAACTCACGGACGGCAAGATCGTGACCTGGCTGAAGTCGGACGCTTAACCGACTGCGCCACCCAGGCGCCCCTAGACATGAATTCTGAATGGAAGCTGTTTTCAGTTCTAAGACCTTGCTCCTTTGGACTGAGGCCTGGTCACATGAGTCTAGCCCAACTGATTAGTCATTCCTTGAAACTTTAAATTTGACATTTCCTTTTTGACTATAGAGTACTTAAAATGTGAATAGAGCTGCTGGCTGTAGTAAAAGAGAATGAAAATGACATTTTAAGAAGTGTGTGTGGGGGTGGGGGTGAGGGAATGGGTAGGAGAGATTGCTGACCATTCAAGTTCCTGGCTTCATTAGCTTTGATGATATGGGATTTTTCAATACTATAGATTCCTTTAATATTTGAATGTTTTATAATAGGGAGGAATAACCTTATAATAAAGATTTGAAAAATTTTATCAGAATCTGAACACAAATCTTACTTCATTGTATTGTTCAATCATATCAATTTTTTATTCTTACTTTCCAGAATGATTGTTATCCTCTCTCCAGCTTTGGAAATGTAGTTGTAATAACATTATATTTGAATGGTCCTACAGAGTTCCCACAGCCTTTCCTATCATTATGTTATTTGATTGTGTGAGATGAACAGGCCAGGTAATGTTAAGATTAATTTTTACAAATTGTGAAATTAAGACTCAAGTTACATGTTGTTTAGGACAAAGAAGGGTGGAAACTGAGCTAGATATTAAGCATTCTCTACCAGAAGAGCTCAGAGCTTACCATTTGCAAGACTGTCAAAGATGACACATTATAAAATATTTTCACTAATTATTTTTCATTAGGATTTTCAGGTAACTTCTGAAAAGTTTCATTAGCTCAACTGTAAAACCTATTAAAATGCACTCTGCCCACAACTTAAATTCATACTCTCAAATGCACTTGTGTTCTCCCAAAAGTTAATCTTTGCCGTGTTGTGAATCAAGTTCCCGTTGTGCTTTTAAATTTTAGAACTTTAACCTGGGGAAGATATTATTGAGAGGGAAGTTGGGGAGAAGGGGACATATTAATTCCTGGCTAGACATCCACAGTGCTTAACAGGTTCACGTAGGAATGAGGGTAAATTCTTACACCCCTTGACTAAGAACTATGTTGGGTATAGCCTGTGGGTAATTATTTACAAAGGTGACTTGTAATCACAAAGTAGTCTAGTAATATCATCACACTTTTGTTTTGGAAAATTCAAATGCTTTCACAACCTAACTCATTCACACTCACTGAACTGACAAGGAGTGGCTGAATGACAAATAATATCTGCTGAAGTTATTGAAGTATAGGGGAGTGAGATACTGAAAATACAAAGCGAGAATAGTTTAGCTTCCTGTTTAGCCTCAGCATGATTGCTACCTCTTAGGAGAATCTTTCCATTTCAAACAGAAAATATAATTTATGATGAGGATTGTTAATTTTAGATAAGAAATTGTTTCTATGGAATCAAGGCATTGATATGTCATAGAATATTGGAAGGGTCATACTATTAATCAGCAGTGTTCTTCATTTTGCACTCTGATATTTTCATTTTCTATGGGGCTAAAGATAAGCTTTTTGTTTTAAGCACAGCATTATTATAAGCTGACAGTCCTGGCATAGATCCCCTTTTCTCCTGACTGCCACTAGACTCAAATCGATCCTCTAAATACAGTCCGTCCCAAGAGACACAATTGATGTCGGAAAAGAGGACTTTTTTAAACCGAGCCTGACGTCACACATTTGTGCTCTAACCATCTGTACCTTTTATTAACCAGGGGCTGGAGCCGCCCAGGCGGACAGACACAGGCGCACAACAGCCTTCTCCCACACAAGCCTGGAATGGCAACAGTGTGCTGCTGCCTTAGAAAGAAAAGCCGTTTCAGAACTGTGGGGTGGCGTGGGGGTGTGTGTGTGGCAGGGTGAGGGAATCATTTCTCTTCTTCCCCATCCAAGGATGCTATTTATTGGAAATCCAGCACATCTTTTATTTATTTATTTTTTCAATTGATTTCTCTCGAGTGGGAGGCAAAACCCTTCAGATGCGAGAGAAGAAAAGGAAAAAAAAAAAAAATGCAAGCCGGGCAGGAGGATTTTGGAGAACCACAGCTTTGCTTCGGATTGGGACTACAGGCAGAGAAAGACTCCAGCCAGCGTCCACAACCTGTTTGGCGTGCAAAGATGCCGCTGTTCCGCCCCGAGTGCAGCATCGCTCCCCTTCCCCTCCCCCCTCCCTCCGGCTCCGTGCTGCCCCTGGGAGGGCGGCAGCCCCCAAGAGTCACCTCTCACTCCCTGCCGTGCCCAGTCCAAGTCCGGAGGGGCGTGTGCTGGGGAAGAACACTCCTTCTCCTTCGACGCGCGAGACCCGGGGAGTTTACGCTCCCCTGCAGCCCCCTCCTTCTGGCCTTGCCCACAGTCCCCGAGAGGGCAGCAGCCTCCTGGTGAACGCCTCTCCCCCCACTCGTGTGACTCCTTCTTCCTCCCCCAGCCCAGGGGCGCATTCTCACTCTCCCTCCACGCGTGCGTCCGGTTCGCCTCTCTCCCGTCGCAGGAAGGCAGCAGCCCCCAGGTGCCCACCTCTCGCGCCCCTTCCGGCCCCTCACCCAGTTCCTTCAGCGTCCTCTAGCTTTGGGGAGCGTCCGCACTCCACCTCCACGTGCGAGCCCAGGGCCGTTACCCCGCTTCCAGATACTCCCCCCCCCCACCCCCGCGCCACCTCTAGCCAGGGCTCCGCCCACCGCGCCCGGGGCGCGCGCCCAGGAGTACCTGGCCACCCCTCCCCCGGCTTGGCGCCGCTCCCCTCCCACCTCCCCCGCCCCGCGCGCAGTAGCTCGCAGCCCACCCCTCGCAGCTTCCTTCTCTCCGCCCCCTCCCTCTCCAGGAGGTGGGGGGGGGCACGAACGGGCGCGGTGGCGTGGCCAATGGGCGCTCGGCTTACTCTGGCCTCTCCCCCGCGCAGCCGCCAATCGCGGCGGGCGGTGGTGGTAATATTGTGGAGTGGAGTTTGGATGCCGCCGCTGCCGCGGGCTGGAGCGGCGCGGCCGCGGGGGCTGCCAGGGTATTTCGGGAAGGGGGCGTGAGGAGGCGGCGGCTGCGGCGGTGGGCGGCTGTGGCTGCGGCAGCGTGTGGAGGCAGCTGAGAGAAAGAGAAAGAAAGGAAAGAAGAGGGCGGGGGAGTACTCAGGAGGAGGCGGGACCGACCGGGCTCCTTACCTCTCGGTAGCGGCGGCGGGCGGCCCGGGAGGCGGCACCGCCCCCTGCCCGCGGACTCCTCAGCGCAGCCAGCCGCGGACCCGCTGGCTCCGGGCAGCGACCGAAGCTACGGGGGCGGAAGCGGTGGGCCGGGGCGGCGGCGGAGGCGACCGCCATGGCGTTCCTCAAACTCCGTGACCAGGTAGGTGAGGGGCGGCGGGGCGGGATCGCGCCGACCGGAGAGGAAGGAAGGGAGGGAGGGCGGCGGGCCAGCTGTGTGGGCCGCCCGGGCGCCCGCTCGGCGGGGTGGGCGCGAGGGAGGCGGGGTGCCGCCCCGGGGACTAGCGCGCTGAGGCCGGGCCGGGGACCGCGGGCGACCCGCCTGTCAGCGAAGCACCGGCCGGGTGAAGCCCACGTGCGGCTGGGGGGCTCGCCGCCGTCTCCGGTTGCCGCCGCGTGAGGGGCGGGTCCCGCGCTGGCCGCCTAGGCGCCCGCGCCCGGCGCGCTGCCGGGTGTGCACCTCCTCTCTCCTGCCAGGTGAGGCTCGGGCCTAACAGGTGGCTTTCCGCTGCCGGGCGGGAGCGGTGCTGGCGGCCGTGACCTTAGGTCACGA
Source organism: Prionailurus bengalensis (assembly GCF_016509475.1). Taxonomy (NCBI): domain Eukaryota; kingdom Metazoa; phylum Chordata; class Mammalia; order Carnivora; family Felidae; genus Prionailurus; species Prionailurus bengalensis. The sequence continues at coordinate 134,112,129 of NC_057350.1, read as the reverse complement.
CCTTGCTCGCCTGTTTGCTTCGTCGGATAGTTTGAGGCACGCTCTCTCCGGGTTAAAGTCGGTTGATTCTGCTTCGGGACTAGCTATTCAACCTGCAAGTTCCTAGACTTGTTTTCTTTTGACGTTTTGTGCACCATTTTGGTTACTTTTCTTGACTTACGAAGAGCTGGTCGAAGAATACCTGAAGTGCCGAAAAGAGTAGTGACTCTTTCGCACTGAAGAAAAAAATTGTGTCTAGGAACGAAATGGCAACTATATCAGAATGATTTGTACACCTGAAAATATGGAAATAAGGGTAAGAAGGCTTTCAGGCGGTGCAGAGGCTTCCAAACATTTGTGTCTCTTTAAGAAGAGGGAAATTAACGTATGAAATTTACCGAGAGGCAGTAGACGTAATAGTGCTGAGAATTTATTTTTGCCATTTGTTTTTTTTTTTGAACAGAAGGTACTGGGCAGATTTGAAGGGAAAGTAACTTACATATATTGGGAAACTGTTCTTAAAGTGAGTACCCCTTTTTCAGAAACAATGAGGAAAAACTTGAGATGTCTTTTTTAATATCATCTCTTAGTGAATACTGTGCCTTAAATTCTGAATCTTGGTATGATGAATTCTCATTTCATAAATGAATTTTGTTTTCTTTTTAGGCCGTTGGCTTAACGCGTGTATCATTGGGTATCAGGAAGGTTTTAGCTGGTGTTAGTTAGCATCGTCAGGAATGATACTTTGAAAAACTCTCCTGTTCAGTGAAGTTTATACATTGTATTTCAAGTGATAGAACAGCGTTGTCCATTATGATAGCTACTAGCCTACCTGTGGCAACATAAGTTTTAATTAGTTAAAATAAAATAAAAAGTTCATTACTCTTAGTCTTGGCAGCCACATTTCAAGTGCTTGGTAGCCACATGTGGTTATTGACTGTGGTATTGGACAGCACAGATACAGAACATTTATATCATCAGAAAGTTCTATGGGATAGCACTGTTGAAGAATAACAGGTAAAACATAACTAATTCCTGTATAATCAAGTCATGATATACTCTTAAAGGTGTAAAATTCAAGATCTAGATTCTCTAATCTTTACCAATCTAATGGCACTTTGTGCTTCCCTAGGTTATAGTTGAAGTAATGATTGATTTTTATTTTGTTTCTAGTCCTCCTTTTTGAAAACGTTACTTCTGCGATTTGGATCATAGCGTGCATTAGGAATTTGGTGAACTTTTAGGAGATTATCTCATTTTATTCACCATCAGGTTTAAACAGAAACAAGATTATGTTTTCAGATTGACATAAAGTCTACTTGCACCTTTGCATTTGTGTATTTAGGAATTGGAATTATGAAATAATTGTGATGCTTCTCCAGTTTTATATAGTATCTGTTAATACTCAGTGGTGGTGATGATATGTAAAATGTCACCTGTAAACTTAAGGCTACTTGGACAAGTTAATGAAGTGACATAGCTCAGACGGGAAGAACGTTGAGGTTTACCTCTAAACTACAAAGTAATTGACTCATCTGGTCTCTCTTTTGGAAGACTTTGAGAAATGAGTTTGATTTGCCTATTTCAAAGGGAATAGCCGCTTTTATAAGTCATCTTGTATGTTGATATTTTATTGGCTATTAGAAATGAGAGTAAAAATGAAATGGAATACAAATATAATTTTAACCTACATGAAAAACAGTTCAGGTAGATGAATTATTTTATTTGGGGAAAAGGAGCTGACTGTAGATAAGTACACATAATTTTAAAGCTGGAAGATACTTAACCTAGCATTTAACTCCATCCTCATTTACATTTGGGATAGGAAATAGTTCAACCTACTTTTTTTCTATTGCCATATTTACCTTGTATTTTGTTCTAGCTCTGCAAATACAACTATTATAAGTAGAACCTATTAATGGATAGGAGTTGTTCTTTGTGTGCATAAGCATCAGGTGGGTTCTAGATGGTTTAAATATAAAATCAGTGATTAAATAAAGCAGTTTGTTTTTCATGTCTGGTAAATCTGGATAAGACAGCTTTCCCCCTTTCCATGGCAATACCTAATATGGGGGTAAGAACAGGATTGAGTTTTCAGTTGGACACCAAATCTGATTGTACCATTGCATTCATGAATTGCAATTATGAAGCAATTGGGATGCTACTCTGGTTTTATATAGTATCTGTTAATACTCACTGTAGTGATAATATGTGAAATGTCACCTGTGAACTTTAGGATATTTGGACAAGAACTTGGACTAGTGCCTTATTCTTTGTTAGATGAAAATAATTTTTAATTGTAAATGAGGCGAAAATTGTTTTCTCTTTGAGGACTAGAAACATGAACTGTCCCCTCGATTTTTTTTCACATTAAAGTGTTTATACAGCGTGAATCTCTTACAATTGTAGGATTTTATTCAACAGGTATCACTATCCAGATTTTTATCTTTGCAGTTAGCAAAAATGTAATCATATGATTATATTTAAATTAAAAAAATATATTTTTCAGCTTTATTGAAATATTGACATATAACATGTAAGTTAAAGGTGTACAGTGTGATGTTTTGATACATACATATAATGCAAAAGGAATACATGATAAGGTTAGTTAACACCTCCGTCCCCTCCCACAATTACTTTGTGTGTGTGTGTAGATAAGGTCTACTTTCTTCACAGCTTTGAAGTTTGTGTGTGTGTGTGTGTGTGTGTGTGTGTGTGTATGCATGCATGCACATATATATAATGCAGTATTGTTAATTGTAGTTGCTTGCTGTACTTTAGATCCCTAGAACTTCTTTATAGCTGGAAATTTGTACCTTTTGGCCAATTACATAATTACATTTTAATTTATCAGCAATTACATTTTAATTTATCAGAAATGATTCATAGTCTGCCCTCATAAGAGAGAGAAGACTGTCTTTGTTCAGACTGTGTAGGGTAACAAACTCACAATTGAGAAGCTAAATGGTAACTGGCCCTGGCTTTAGCACCTAGAAGATAGTAGGGAGTGATGGCGATCATGGCAGATAGGAGCAGGTATATTAGCTGCTGCTTATTAGCTCCAGGACATTGTTACTGTGCAGGTGTGCCTACTATTTTTAAAATACCAATTTTCTTTAGGAAGTTAGAGATCCGATACTTATGAAAAAAATCTCTCTATAAGTATTGGTAGGTAAGTTGGTAGTTACCATTGATTAAAAAGTTAAAGCTGTAGTTTTACAAATAGGCTGGTAGGGGTCCAGTTTGTAATCATGAGTTTAGCTTAGCTTGAGAAAACAAACTACAAAATAAGATTCTTATTTTAAAAGAGCACTTTTCTTTCAGATAAAGTAGTTAGAGTGGTCATAAACTTAAAAAAATAAGATGTAATGCATATACCATAAAAGTCATCCTTTAAAGTGTACATTTCAACCAAAGCAATTTTGAGGGGGAAAAAAAAAGGCTGGAAGTATCACAATCCCAGATTCAAGATGCACTGCACAGCTGTAATAACCAAAACAGTATGATACTGTCACAAAAGTAGATACATAGATCAATGGAACAGAATAGAGAGCCCAGAAATAAACACTTGCTTATTTGGTCAATTACCATATGACAGAGGTGGCAAGAATATACAATGGGTAAAAGACAAACAACAACAACAAACAAAACAAACAAAAAAACAGAAAAGGCAACCTACTGAATGGGAGAAGATATTTTCAAACGATATATCTAATAAGGGGTTAATATCTAAAATATATGGAGAATTTACACAATTCAGCATTGGGGAAAAATCATAATCTGATTAAAACATGGACAGAGGACCTAGGTAGACATTTTTCCAAAGAAATACAGATGGCCAACAGATACAAGCAAAGATACTCCACATCACTCATCATCAGGGAAATACGAATTTAAAAAAACAGTGAGATATCACCTAACACCTGTCAAAATGGCTAGAATCAAAAAGAAAAGAAACAAGTGTTGGTGAGGATGTGGAGAAAAAGGTGTGCTGGGAACGTAAATCGGTGTAGCTACTGTGGGAAACTGTATAGAGGCTCCTCAAACACCCCCCCCCCCCCACACACAGAGGAATATTAGTCAGCCATAATAAAAGAACAAGATCTTGCCATTTGCAGCAACATGGGTATACCTCGAGGGTATTATGGTAAGTAAAATAAGTAGGCAAAAGACAAATACCATATGAATTTCACTTACATGTGAAATTTGAAACAACCAAGCAAACAGAAATCTGAAACAGTCCCATAAGTAATAGGTGGTTGCCTGAGGGGAATGGAGTGGGGGATGGGCTAAAGGGGATGAAGGAAGTAGGAGCTACAAGCTTCCAGTTACAGAATGCATAAACTACAGGGATTTTCATACAGCGTAAGAAATACAGTCAGTAGTATATAATAGTATCATATCACAGTACCATCATTGTAATGGTAGCTGCACTTGTGACGATCATAGCATAATGAATAGAGTTGTTGAGTTGCTATGCTGTATATCTGAAACCAGTGTAACATTGTGTGTCAGCTGTACTTCAATTTAAAAAAAACATTCAATAAGTAACACCCCCAGAAAAGTGTGCAATTCAGTAGATTTTAGTATAGTTGCAAAATTGTGTAGCCATTAGCAGTTACTCCCCATTTTCCCTTACCTCTAGCCCCTGGGGAGTGCTGATTTACTGCTTTCTGTCTTTATGAAGTTGCCTATTCTGGATATTCATATAAATGAAATTATACACCATGTGACTTTTTATGTCTGACTTCTTTTACTTAGTATAATATCTTTAAGGTTCATCCATTCATGTAGTATGAATCAGTTCATAAAATTTGTATCATATTAAAGAGTTTCTTTTAAAAATTTCTATACTTTTATGTTGTTTTATTGCTTCTTGTAGTGGGCACATGTATAATCTGGGATGTTTGTTTCTATTTTTTGAATTTGTTTTAAAACTGGAGTTAGACTTTGCAGTAGCACTAAAGGATAATAGTTTTTATATTTGGATTATTTTTGTGTAGGAGCCATCTTTATGTTCTCTTTTGGGTTAATGGTCATTAGGTAAGGATTCTTGATATGTTGAAGGGTTTTTTTTTTTTTTTTTGAGCAGGGTTAGCATATATCAATAAATAGATATTGAATGGGTGAGAATAATTTGCTGTTTTGGATAGTTAGTATGCTCTCACTTGATCAAGTATCTACTTAGGGTAGAGCATTTTTTGACCTTTCAGTAGAAAAAAAAGATGATCCTAAAAAAAAATCTTATAATTAGGGGTACAGAATATGTGAAATGCATGAAAAACACTGAGTGCTTATATATCCAAGTATTCTCTATTGAGTGTTCCCTTGCATTGTGTTGGAGACTTTGGGGCACACAAAGGTACAGTAGCCACCATCTCTGCCCTTAAAAGTCTTATTGGCTAGAAAAGGAGAAATGATACATAAATGCGCAGTATCTGAAACACTTCACCTGAAAGGGTTTATAGAGGTTGAAGAAAGCATAGGGAGCATGTTATTTGGAAACGTATCTAACAGTTAAAAAGTAAGTGTGTCTTGTGTTTACTGGGTTTTTGATGCCTTGTATAGTAATAGAACATGTAAAGTTGTAGAACATAAAAGATGTAGATAACATGTTTCAGAATTCAGAAAGGATCAGGTGATCTGGTTGTAGGTGGAAGGAAACTTTTATGGCAAGGGAGGTATTTGAGGTTCACAGGAAGGATTTGTTGAAAGCAAATACTTGTGAAGGAAAGCAACAAGAGAGAACTATGAAGGCAGGCCAAAAAAAGAATACAGTATATCTGTCCGTGCTGGGGTACTGAGGAGATAGATCTGATTGGTGTGGATAGTTGGAAAGGATGGGAGATAGATCAGCTAAACTAACAGTGACTACATTGTGAAGTACTTTGAATACAAGATTAAGAAGTTTGGACTTGATTGGTAGTTGAGGGAAGTTCTAATAGGTAGGCTTTCTTTTTTTTTTTTTTTTAATTTTTTTTTCAACGTTTTTTATTTATTTTTGGGACAGAGAGAGACAGAGCATGAACGGGGGAGGGGCAGAGAGAGAGGGAGACACAGAATCGGAAACAGGCTCCAGGCTGTGAGCCATCAGCCCAGAGCCTGACGCGGGGCTCGAACTCACGGACCGCGAGATCGCGACCTGGCTGAAGTCGGACGCCCAACCGACTGCGCCACCCAGGCACCCCATAGGTGGGCTTTCTTAATCTAAGGTCTGTGAAGGGCTTCTGGAGGAACATGCATATATGTACTTAAGAGGTGTCATAACTTTTATTAGAACCTGTGAGGAGTCCACAACACCCACAAGTTAAATAGCCACTATGTTATGGGTTTTAGAAGAGTGGATTACAGAAGACAAACAGGAACACCCAAGACCAGTTAGGTGGCTACTGCTATCATTCAGAACATATGTAAAACATTTTAGTGCAAGCCAAGCACATTAAGTAATAAACAGAAGTTTGAATGGGAATGAGTATATCTTTAAAGGATCCTCATAGCTATATTAATGACTCACTTAAGTATACAATTAAGAGTGTCTTATATTTATATGACACCTGACAGTTTTTGTTGCATAGTTCCACTAGGGTAAATTAAATATGAAAATGCAATTAATGTTGATTATGGTAGTAAAAAAGAGCAGATAATCTAAGTGGTTAAATTTGGGTTGTATTAGGTTTTCTTTCCAGTATTGTATCTTACTTCCTTTTTATTTTTCTAGTCTAATGTAACATTTGTATTCAGTGAATACACTCAACCTGGGTTGAAGTGAGATGCTCATGGAGACAGTTTTGTGCCTGGGAAGAATACATTAGGGTAAAGTCTTTTTGTTCTGGAGATTGTATTCTGTGGACAGTTCACATCAAACACACACAGTGATACTGAATCATATAGTTATACAGTGCTTCTCATTTAAAGCAAACATTAATGAAATCTCCAGTTACTTTAACCAGTAATGTTTTAAAATGTAACGGTATGTTGGTATACAATGGTTAAAGGTACTCAAGTACTTCAAGTTTAATTTCTACTCCTACTCCTTGGTCCCAGTTCTTAGTTAAGTGATTCATCCACCTTCCTTATATGATACTGATTTTTTAAAAAAGGGTTCTTCTGGGTGCACCTGGGTGGCTCAGTCGGTTGAGTATACAACTCTTGATTTTGGCTAAAGTCATGATCCCAGGGTTGGGTGATTGAGCCCCTTGTCAGGCTGAGCATGGAGCTTGCTTGGGATTCTCTCTCTCTTTCCCTCAACCCCTCCCCCCACTTGTGTGCATGCTCACTCTCTCTTTAAAAACAAAAATTAACATTAAAATTGAAAAGAATGAAGAATTCTTCTCTGTGTATACTGATTGGCATGCAAGGCAAAGTCTGGGTAGAACTACTACTCCCACAACTTTAGTGAAAAGTTCACTTTGCCTAGTAAATTTAAGTTCAAATTCTTAATTGTGATGGTTTATTTAAATTTATTTATTATAAACTTAAAGGTATATCTTTTCTACTCTTAAGGATTTAAGAACACAGATAATATTAAAACATACAGCATGTGACAGTTAAAATATTTAAAAATGAAAATCAGAAGGCAGTTGCTTATGAAATATCTACTTGTTCAGAAGCCTAGAATGAGAATTATTATAGTTTATTACTACATTTAACTTTATTTCTTGTTACCTAAGGTACCAGCCTTCCCCCCCCCCCCCCCCAGCTTTGTATCTTATAATAGGAAGTATAAATTAGTCTGGAGAGGCAGCCTTTTCTCTTGCATCATTTTCTGGATTAAAAAGTTTGATAGCCTTTTCTTTTTTAAACAGCTTTACTGCAATATAATTCACACCAATTTAAGTTGTACAGTTCGGTGATTTTTAGTATATTCACAGAGCTGTATAAGCATCACCTCAATCAATTTTAGATCATTTCTAGTCATACTGAAAAGAAACCTCTTATCCCTAAACTATCATTCCCTCAACCCCCCATCCTTCGTAGCCATAGACAACTGCTAGTCTGTCTATTTTCTGTCTCTATATATTTACCTATTTTAGTTAGCATGTTTGTAAGGCTGATCTGTATTGTAGCATGCGTCAGTATTTTTATTGCTGAATAATATAATATTACATTGTATCATACCACGTTTTACCTATCCATTCAGTAGTTAATAGGCACTTGGATTATTCTCACTTTGGCTAGTATGAATGATACCGCGAGAACATTTGTGTACAAATGTTTTTATGTGGACAAAAGTTTTCATTTCTCTTGGTGCTTAGAATGGACTAGTTGGGTCATATGGGAACTCTATAGCCTTATAAGGAACTGCCAGACCATTTTCCAAGAGTGGCTGCACCATTTTACATTCCCACCAGCAGTGCATGAGGGTTCCAGTTTCTGCATATCCTCAATAATGCTTATTATTGTTTATCTTCTTTCATTGTTTAGTCATTCTAGTGTGTATAAAGTGGTATCTCCTTGTGGTTTTGATTTGCATTTCCCTGATGGCTGATAATGTTGAGCATCTTTTCATCATAGCCTTTGCCCAGTTTTTTAAATTGGGCTATTTGTCTTTTTATTGTTGAGTTGGAGTTCTTTAAATATTTTAGATACAAGTCCCTTATCAGATATATGATTTGCAAAAAATTTCTCCCATTCTGTAGGCTGTCTTTCTGCTTGCTTGTTAGTATTCTTTGAAGCACAAAAGCTTTTAATTATGAAGTCCAATTTGTCTGATTCATAGGGTTTTGACTAGGGAGCCTACGTGGGTAGGGTATGCAAGAAGAGGAGTTGGCTTGAGGGTGAGATGAATTCAGTTTTATATACGTTTAGGTCCTAGTAGAACAGTTAATTGGAAAAGTTGTTATAGGAGGCAGTTAAATGTGAGGCTGGGCTCAGAGAAAAGTGTTTTCAGTAGTAATAGAGGTGAATGAGATCACTTAATGGGAAAAGTTCATGGCCTAGGAGAGTATAATGGAGAACATGGAATGCGTGGAGGAAAGGAAGCCTGAGAAGAAGCTACCAGAGTTAGGAAGAGAGCCTTGAGAGACTGATCACAGGCCAGAGAAGGGAGGAATTTCCCAAGTTGTACCTGTGTTGTTCTCTTAGGCACAAAGTCTTGATTTTTTCATCACTTTTCAGGTTTCTTTTTATCCAGCACATTGTTGTAAACTTTCCAAGGAAATATTTTTCCTATTTGCCCCAATTTGTTTACTTCCTAAGCCAGTAATTCCTAAGTTGGGCATACATCAAAATCAGTTGGCCAGCTTTAATACAGGATTTTAGTGTCCTACTAGACATACTGAATAAGAATCACCTGGGGTAATGTCCCAGAATCTGTATTGTAAAACCTCTTAAGGTAAAAAGTGTGGTTTGCTCTTCACCAAGCTTGTTTCCTTTTCTCTTGGATCCCAGCTAACTTATATTTTCCAGCCCCTCTTGCATTTGGGATGGCCATATGATTGAGATATGGCCATAGGAAATTAAGCAGAAGTGTTGAGTGTTTCTTCAGACCTGGCAAATACAAACCTTTCTTGAACAATCCTCTCTTCTCTCTTCTCCTCTCTCCTGCTGGCTGGGTGTTGTCTGCCAAAGCAACTTTGGAATTGATGGGTCCAAGGATGCTGAACTTCTGTCAGCCTGGGTCATCTCCAGCCTCCTCATGCCCACAGCTGATCATTAACATGGATTTTTGGACTTCATGTAAGCATGAAATAAAAATAAGCTATTATGTCACACTTTCGGATTTATCTATTATAACATCCATTGTTACTTTAGTCAGTATACCTCCTTAGCTTATTAACCACAAATTGTGTTTTGGGATCCATTGCCCTTGGTTTATACTGTTTTGCATTTTAAAACTCATTTATATGGTAAGTTAGTCTTCAGCTATTGACTTCCAGACCTTATACATTAATATTGTGTTTTCTTTGTAAAAATTTTCATGGAAATGATTATAATTAACATCCTGATTATTTTATTATCTAACAAACATTTGTATGCCTGCTATCTGCTGGCCCTTGATACTAGGGATACAGCTGTGTATAAAAGATGGTCTCTGTCTTCTAGTATGGGATAAGATGGAATTAGATAAGGGCAATTACCTTACGTGTGCTTTGAGAGCATCAAGGGAGAACCGGCAGATTGAACCCAGTTGTGGAGTTGGGGGTCCTCAAAGTTATTTTAATGGGATTTTGTTTACCCATGTTCCTTTTGTAATCTTGTTCTCTCTTCTTGTTGGTAGATAAGAGCCATACATAGCCTATATAAAATATCCTTTTAGAGGAACAAATAATACAAGTCAATTTTGGTAGATTTGTGTTACATGTGGGTATTTTATTTGAGTGTATATTTTTTCTTTACTTTTTTTCAATTTTCTTTAATGCTTGTCAGTTTTTGAGAGAAAGAGAGATAGAGTGTGAGGAGGGGAGGGGCAGAGAGAGGGAGACACAGAATCTGAAGCAAGCTCCAGGTTCTGAGTGGTCAGCACAGAGTCCATGCAGGGCTTGAACTGAATTGTGAGATCATGACTTGAGCCAAAGTCAGATGCTTAACTGAGTGAGCCACCCACCTAGGTGCCCTTTTCTTTTCTTTTCTTTCTTTCTTTCTTTTTTTTTTTAATTTTTTTTTTTAACGTTTATTTATTTTTGAGACAGAGAGAGACAGAGCATGAATGGGGGAGGGTCACAGAGAGAGGGAGACACAGAATCTGAAACAGGCTCCAGGCTCCATCCAAGCTGTCAGCACAGAGCCCGATGCGGGGCTTGAACCCACGGACCGTGAGATCATGACCTGAGCCGAAGTCGGACGCTTAACCGACCAAGCCACCCAGGCGCCCCTCTTTCTTTCTTTTTATTTAGTTTGAGAGAGAGACAGCGTGAATATGGTAGGGGCAGGGAAAGAAAGAGGGAGAGAGAGAATCCCAAGAAGCCTCCACACTGCCAGTGCAGAGCCTGACTCGGGGCTTGAACCCATGAAACTGTGAGATCCTGACCTGAGCTGCGACCAAGAGCCAGATGCTTAACCTTAGACTGAGCCATCCACGCACCCCATGTGTATATATATTTTCTTAATCTCTACCACCAGGAAAGAATAGAATACTTTATTTAGAGAACTGCAAATCTTAGTCTTGATGCAGATTATATTGTTAAACTTTTCCTGGAGTTAACTAAAGTTGTTTTTTTTGTTGTTGTTTTTTGCTTTGTCTTGTTCTTAAAGAAATACTATATGTTGTCTTTTCTTTTTGAGGGAACTTTCTGATTAGAAATGGTGAAAGTCAGAAAGGACCTACTTACTATTAGTGTTGTATTCTTATTAGTGTAAATTAGGAAAAAGTAAGATAATTCAAACAGGACTTTGAAAGATTGTGTGTGTGTGTGTGTGTGTGTGTGTGTGTGTGTATGTGTGTGTAAACAGGTAAACAAGAGCCTTCTATATTGACTAGTTCTCTGAATGGTGAGAGACTTCCTCCAGTTTTTGAAAGCTTACATGCTAGGCAGTGTGTAGTTCCAAAGTGTTACACTGGGTCATGCCAAGGGTGAGAAGAGTGTCTCTGGGAGAACTAAAAACAGCTAGGCAAGCAACGACCACATCCTGAAGAAAAGGAGTTGAACTTGAGGGTTGAAAACACCTGGTTTTTAAGGGATGTAAAAGCAAACTGCAGCATCAGGAGTGAGCAGTGGAGTTGAAATCAGATGAATAGATCAGAATAGCGTATGTAGTATTTATCATGTAGATCCAATAAGTAGCCTAATCCAGGGTATAGGCAGGTAGTTAACAACTAGCATGTCAGAGCTTGAATGATTCATACAGAGAAGATGTCTGAAATCAAAGGACTTCCATAGATGAAGCCAAAGGGCTATAACCTTTCAGACCTTCTCATTTGATACTGTAGCAGGGACAGTGAGAAGGAACCTGGTAGGAGTATTTCCCAATTTAGAAACATCAAGAGGTGTAAGTGAATACAGTATAGATGTACTATAGAAATGTTCTGGAACATTGTATACATGTTGAATAATGGTTCATCCACTCATTTAATAGTGAGCAACTTTTCAAGGCGCCTGGGTGGCTCAGTCAGTTCAGCGTCTGACTCTTGATTTTGGCTCAGGTCATGATCTCATGGTTCTTGGGTTCGAACCCCACATCGGGCTCTGCGCTGAAAGTGTGGAGCCTGCCTGGGATTCTCTGTCTCTCCCTCTCTCTCTGCCTCTCCCTGTTCACACACACACACTCTCTCTCAAAATAAATAAACATTAAAAATTTTTTTTAAGAGAGCAACTTTTCTATTTTAATGAAACTTAGGGTAAATTACTTTAAATATAGAGTCTGTTAATAAAACAAATTATCCTTCAGTTTATCTTTTACCATAAAGCTGAAATTGTATATATCACCTTAAGTTTGGACATACTGGCTGTTCAACTATTATAGATGGTCAGTAACACATGGATTATTTTGGATGTCCTGGTGCATTATTGGCTTTAGAAACTCCTTTGTTTTGGCTATTGAATTACTGCTTTTAAAATGTCACTAAACAACCTATTTGTATTTTCTTTTCCTTACCAGCAATTTCTACTTTTTAAGACTTCTATTAGACTATAAGATTCCATTATGAAGTCAAATGAACTTTTTTACCAGCTCACCTTGTAGTTTCTTCAGCATCTTGGAACCACAGTTTTGAACATGGAATTTCTTTTCTCTGACTACAGCAGCTTCTTTCGTTGTTGGTTCTCTTACTTCCTCACCCTAGTGAACCTGAGCTTTGCTGTATTGGAACCTGCTTTACCTAGTCCACTGGGTTTGCTTTGGCCACAAACTGGCCTAATGAGAAGCTTTGACCTCCTGGTTTGAGCAGTACTGGTTAGGGTAGTGTTTTCTGAAGCATGGGACAACTTTTACTTGAGATTTATTGTGGGTGACCTGTCTACTTTGATTACCAGATGTTGACTGATGCTTCCTTGGTTCCAATCCAGATTCATGAGTATTTCCTGGTATCCTGCTTCGTTCTCACTTTCCTCTTGCCTATTCGGAAATCTCCCAGCTCACTCCATTGCAGCCTTTCGTGGTAACTGTTCTGTAGGTTTCATTTTGTCCTCTTCAACACTCTTCCCTCCTCCCTTCAACTATCACCCCATTCCTAACCATCTTGCTGCTTTCATTTCTGTTTTTCCACCTCTACCTCCTTTCTTTTAATCTTTTTTGACCCAGCCTCTTGAACCTCAACTACAAACTTACAGTCTCTTCCTCTTCATCTGTTTTCTGCCTTTTACAACTTGTCCATTTTTCCCCCTCCCACACCCTTCTCAGGCTGGATCCTTTCCTCAGCAAGCCTTGTTTCTCAGTGGGAACTTTCCCTGCAGTTCCTTCCCTTAATGCTGTTATCATGTCAGTCTTATGTCTGTCCTCTAGGTTTTATACTCCTGTCTTTAGCCCCAGTGTCACCCTTTTACCTTGTAGCTCCATTCTTCCCTGCAGCTGTGTCAGGCAAGGGAAGCAAATGACTTTAAGAAAAATGTTAAGTAAATAATAGTGGATGTCATCATGCATGGATACGGCAAACACTGATGATAATCTTAATTGAATGTCTGAAATGGTAGAATACATGTTTTTAATTCTGGCTCATTAATTTATCACCTCTGTGACCTTGGGCCAGTTATTTCACTTGAATTTGAGCTTTCTCACCTAAAAAGGGAGATGATAGTGTCTGTCTCACAGAGTTAATGAATTAAGATGAGAGTGTATAAAAACTCTAATACATAGTTAGTATTTGCTAAATGGTAGCTACTATTGTACTGAAGATGACTTTGGCTTGAGTGATCTGGGCAGCTCTACCTTTGTCTTACTGTGTGATGACCTTGGGCAAAGAAACTAAATCTGAGCCTGAGTTTGGTTGGTTGGTTGTTTTAACATCTTTTTTGAGATATAATTGACATACCACAAAATACACCCATTTAAAATATACAGAGCAGTGTTGTTGTTTTTTCTTTCTTTCTTTCTTTTTTTTTTAAGTAAATTCACAGGGTTGTGCAACGTAGTCTTAATTTTTTAACATTTTTGTCGCCTCAGAAAGAAGCCCCATACCCAGCAGTCACCCCATTCCTCCTAAATTCCCACCTACTCCCTTCCCCCTGCCCTGCCCTTCCCTTAGTCTTAGGCAACCACTAATCTCCTTTCTGTTTATATGCATTTGCTTATTCTGGACACTTGATATAAATAGAGTCATAAAATATGTAATCTGTTATGATTGGCTTCTTTCACTTATAAGGTTTTCAAGTTCATTCATACTGTAGCATGTATCAGGAGTTCATTTCTTTTTATTGCTGTATTGGGTTGTTTCTACTTTCTGAAAGAAGTAAAATGGCATGGCGATATCTTCATTTAATTGTGAGGATTGTGGGTATGTTGATAAAGCATGTAGTATGTAGTAGCTCAATTAATGATCACTTTACCAAACAACTTAAATTACTGTATTCCCTTGACTTTCTCAGTCAACTAATCAATTACTTCTACAATATATATTCTCTTATTTTAGCTTTGGGACCACTAAAATTGGTGAGGAAAGTAAGGAACCCAAGTTGAATACACTCCAGTTTGCTGATACCTAACTTCAGTTGCACCTTCAAAGCTGCTAATCCTTATCATTTCTTTTCTGTGTCCATTAATCTTCATTTCTAACTTCTCCATTTTAACACGTAGTTGTGTCTCCTGATTTACTAAGAGAAGTCTCTTTACCCATGGAAGCTTTCTTATGGATCTCCTTCCTTATTGCACATGCTTTATTTCTGCACTTTGCTTTTTCCCTCTATCTTCTTTTTCTTATTTTGGCTGAGAGAAATGAATATATGTTTTTCTTTCTCAGAGCATTTTTTTCTGCTGTAATCCTAATCATATTCTCATCTGCGATTTAAATGTATTATTTCTTATTTTTTCATATTTTTTCACTTTCTCTCCCTGCTCTCACACATTGTTATATATTGGTGTCTGGATGGACACTACCTGTTAATCAAGATTCTAATACTCAGATTGTGCAAAACCAGGTAAGCAATACCTCTTGCAGAATTCGGCCTTAACAAGTGTTACTTATGTTTGAGTATGCCATATGTTATAATATAACTTTTAAAATATTGCTTACTTCATTGTAAAGCAGTAAGTCAAGGTCATTTGAGTTGAAATTTTTTGATTAGAATAGTGAAAACATTTTCCTTTTCATTGTCCTTTGTTAAGGTTAATTACATGTAATATTTTAGAAAGAGTATCCTTTTATTATTATTCCTGGAGACAAATCTGACCCACCCTTCAGGTAGTCTTCTCTCTGAACCACATTGATTGTAAAATGTGCTGATTTAGTATAATTGTCATTGGTTCCACATTCCTGTGTCCCTAAGCACCCTGTTGGAAAATCTTCCTTTTTACTCAATTCAGTTCTCTCCAGCTATAATTCAGTCATTTTCTGTTCTGTTGTCTATAGTAAGGATCCTGTGTGGCTGATCAACCTTTCAAGTTGGATTCAAGGACCTGGCAATTGGTTAGACCAGTGGTTCCTTTTTTAAAAACAATTTTTAAGGTATAATTTACATACTATAAAATTCATCTGTTTTAAGAGCACAGTTCTTTTAGTAACTTTAAAGAGTTTGCACTCAGCACCACAATCCAGTTTTAGAACATTTCCATCACCCAAAAAAATGCCTGTTTTGGAAAACATCAGTTCTTCTCCTAGTGTTGTTCTCTTATTCTCATACTATTACCACACTTGTCACACTAATGACACCAGATGGGTGTCCTACAGTTCAACTCAATTTTGACACTGGTGACCTGGAGAAAGCATCAGGTTCCATAGGTTAAGGACTTAGTCCCACAAGACGCCCCCCCCCCCTTCCCCTACTGATGCCAGTTGCAAATCCAGGTTATCTATCACCTGTGCTTCTGACTGACTATAAATTGTAAGTTCCCAAGTAATTTGTTAGAGTGGCTCACAGAACTCAAAGAAACATTTTACTAGCTAGATTACTGGTTTATTACAAAAGGATATAACTAAGGAACAGCCAAATGGAAGAGATGCATAGGGCAAGGTGTGTGGGAAGGGGCATGGAGCCTCTGTGCTCTCTGTGCTCTCCCCCAATCTTAATGTGTTCACCAACCTAGAAGCTCTCTGAACCCCATCCTTGTGGCTTTTAATGGAGGCTTTGTTACATGGGCACAGTTGACTAAATCATTGATGATTGAATTTCCAGCCCCTCTCTCCTCCCTAGAAGTCAGGGGTAGGGGTAGGGATGCGGGTGGACTGAAAGTTACAACCCTCTGATCACCTTGGTTGGTTATCTTGAGGTGGTTTCCAAAAGTCACTTAACATAACAAAAGACTTATAGCTCACAGCACTGGAAATTCCAAAGATTTAGGAACTTTTTTTAGAAGAGTTTGTGAAGGACTAGTATAATTTTTAATTTAAATATTTGACATAATTCAGTCATGAAGTTGTGTAGGCAAGAACTTTTCTTTGTGATAAGCTTTTAAGTTACTAATTCAGTCTTGTAGGTCTATTCAGATTTTTTATTTTTAAGTTTAGGTAATTTGTGTTTTTTTAGGGAATTTGTTCATTTTATCTAATTTGGCATAAAGTTGTTCGTAGTATTACTTTATAAACTTTTTAATTTACCTGAGGTTGATAGTTTTGTACCCCTTTTCATGTCTGACTTTAGTTATTTGTCTCCATTCTTTAACTGGTCAGCCTAGCTAAAGGTTTGTTAATTTTGTTGGTCTTTTCAAAGAACCAATTTTGGGTTTTGATTTTTATCTTTTCTATGGTATTGATTTTCCTTCTAATATTTACAGTTTCTTTCCTTCTGCTTGTTTTGGGTTTGGTTTGCTTTTTTTCTAATTTTTTAAGATGGAGCTGTAAACTTCCTAGGAGTTTTGATATATTTTTTTTTTATTAAAATTTTTTTAATGTTTATTTTTGAGAGAGAGAGAGAGCACAAGTGGAAGAAAGGGGGAGACAGAGAGTCTGAAGCAGGCTTCAGGCTCTGAGCTGTCAACACAGACCTGACTGGGCTTGAACTCACAAGCCGAGCTGTATGATCATGACCTCAGCTGAAGTCGGATGCTTACCTGACTGAGCCACCCAGGCGCCCCTGTTTTGTTTTTGTTTTCATTTAGCTTAGAATCTTGAGATGTTTGTCTTTGACCTGTAGGTTATTTAGAAGTGTCTCATTTAGGGGTGCCTGGGAGGCTCAGTCGGTTGAGCGTCCGACTTTGGCTCAGGTCATGATCTCGTGGTACGTGAGTTTGAGCCTCGCGTCGGGCTCTGTGCTGACAGCTCAGAGCCTGGAGCCTGTTTCGGATTCTGTGTCTTCCTCTCTCTCTGACCCTCCCCCGTACATGCTGTGTCTCTCTCTGTCTCAAAAATAAATAAACGTTAAAAAAAAAAATAAAAAAAAGTCTCATTTAATATCCAGACATTTATGGATTTCCCAAGTTTCTCTCTCTCTCTTTTTTTTCCTAATTCCATTGTGATTGAGGAATATTTTTTGTATTCTTCATATCATTTTTCCCACACTTTTATAAAAATTTATTTAACTAAGAAATCCAACATCATTATTTGAATTATAATCCATACCAGAATAATGAGTAAGATAAGTTATATACTTTTTAAAAAAATTTTTATTATTGAAGTATAGTTGACATATAGTATTCTATTAATTTCAGGTATACAACGTTGTGATTTAAAAATTCTATACGGGGTGCCTGGGTGGCTCAGTTGGTTAAGCATCCAACTTTGGCTCAGGTCATGATCTTGCGGTCCGTGAGTTCGAGCCCCACGTCGGGCTCTGTGCTGAAAGCTCAGAGTCCAGAGCCTGTTTCAGATTCTGTGTCTCCCTCTCTCTCTGACCCTCCCCCATTCATGCTCTGTCTTTCTCTGGCCCAAAAATAAATAAACATTAAAAAAATTAAAAAAAAAAATAAAAATTCTATACGTAACTCAGTGCTCACCGTGTTAAGTGTGGTCACCATCTTTCACTATACAACATTATTACAGTGTTATTGACTATTTTCCCTATGCTGCATTTTTTAATTTCTGTGACTTACTTCTTTTATAACTGGAAGTCTGTACTTCTCAGTCCTCTTTACCTATTGTGCCCATCCCCCCTTCCCTTTCCCTTTGGCATCCATCACTTTGTTCTCTGTATTCATGAGTCTGTTTCTTGTTTCTGTTTCTCTGAGATTCCACATACAATGAAATCATATAGTATTTGTCTTTGACTTATTTCACCTTGTATAACACACTCTAGATCCATCCATGTTGTCACAAATGACAAGATCTTACTCTTTTTATGGCTGAGTAATATTCCATTTTGTATATATGCCACATCTTCTTTATCCTAGGTTACTTCCATATCTTGGTTACTGTAAATAATGCAGCAATAAAAACAGGGGTGCATATGTCTTTTCAGGTTAGTGTTTTCATTTTGAGGGGGGTAAATACCCAGTAATGGAATTACTGGATCCTATGGTATTTCTGTTTAAATTTTTTGAGGAACGTCCATCCTCTTTTCCACAGTGGGTGCACCGATTTACATTTCTATCAGTAGTGTGCAAGAGTTCCCTTTTCCCCACATCCTTGCTCATACTGGTTATTTCTTATCATCTTTTTTTTTTTTTTATAATGTTTGTTTATTTTTGAGTGTGGGTGTGGGTGAGAGAGAGAGCCTGTACGCATGGGCTCGCAAGAGCAAGTGGGGGGGGGGACGGGTAAAGTGAGAGGGGGACAGAGGATCCTAAGGGCCTCCACACTGGCCCCAGAGAGCCTGATGCAGGGCTCAAACTTGTGAACCATGAGATCATGACCTGAGTTGAAGTCAGAAGCTTAACTGACTGAGCCACCCAGGTGCCCCTCTTGTCTTTTTGATACTGGCCTTTTCTGACTGGTATGAGATACCTCATTGTGGGTTTTTTTTTTAATTTTTTTTTCAATGTTTTTTTTTTTTTTTTTTTTTTTTTTTTTTTTGGGACAGAGAGAGACAGAGCATGAATGGGGGAGGGGCAGAGAGAGAGGGAGACACAGAATCGGAAACAGGCTCCAGGCTCCAAGCCATCAGCCCAGAGCCTGACGCGGGGCTCGAACTCACGGACCGCGAGATCGTGACCTGGCTGAAGTCGGACGCTTAACCGACTGCGTCACCCAGGCGCCCCTGTGGTTTTGATTTTCATTTCAATTTTTTAAATTTGAGATTTGTTTTATGGACCTAGCATATGATGTATCAAAAAGAATGTTCTGTGCATGCTTGAGAAGAATGTGAATTCTGCTGTTGCTGGGTAGAGCCTTCCACATATGTTGGTAAGGTCAAGTTGGTCAATAGTGTTGTTTAAATTCAGTATTCTTCCTGATTTCCTGTTTACTTGTTCTCTTGTTTAATTGCCTATTTCTTCCTTCATTTCTTTCATTTTTTGCTTACCTTATTTTGGGTTATTTTGTTAGGTGAATATGTTTACATTTACTCTATCTTCCTGTTAAATTGATGCTTTTAATATTATAAAATAACCCTCTTTGGAAAAAAAATAGCCCTCTTTGTCTCAAGCAACTTTTTTTTTTTTTTTTTCACTGAAGTCTGTTTTGTCAGATATTTTTTGAGCTACTCCAGTTCTGATGTTATTGTTTGCATGTTATATCTTTTTCCATCCTTTTAATATATTTGTGCCTTTGAATCTAAAATGTATCTTGTAGATGGCATATATTTGGGTATTGCTTTTTTATCCATGTAACAGATACGTCTTTTTAATGAACTCTTTAATCCTTTCCTGTTTCATATTATTTTTGAAATAGTTGGGTTTGCATCTCCCATTTTGCTTTTCAGTTTTTGTATACCTCATGTATTTTTTTTGTTTCTCTTTTATCACCTTTGTGTTTTCTTTTTAGCATTTAAATTTTATAACTTTTTAAAATTATACTTTCCTTTTTTTTCCCAATCCTTTTTTAAAAAATACTCATAATTTACATCCGGGTTAGCATATAGTGCAATAATGATTTTATACCTTTCTTAGCGTTTGTTTTAGGGATTACAGCATACCTTAGAATTTATCACCGTCTACTTCAGATTAATACTAATGATGCTCAGTATATAATAAGTTCACTTATGTAATAAAGTAGACAATACAGTGTTTTGATTATTGCTTTAAACAATATATGTCTTTTATGTTTTTATTATTTTTTAACAATGTATGTCTTTCAAGGTTTTTTTTAATGTTTATTTTTGAGAGACAGAATGTGTGTGGGGGAGGAGCAGAGAGAGAAGGAGACACGATTGGAGGCAAACTCCAGGCTCTGAGCTGTCACCATAGAACCTGACATGGGGCTTGGGCTCAGGAGCTGTGAGATCATAACCTGAGCCAAAGTTGGACACTTAACTGAGCCACCCAGGTGCCCCAACAATGTATGTCTTTTAAAGAAGAGAAGAAAAGAGTAAAATATTTATAATCTTTTGTAAATGTATTTTACACATTGTGTTTACCATTTCTGATCTCTGTTTCTTCTTGTGGATTTGAGTTACCTTCTGGCGTCGTCATTTCCTTCCTCCAGTGTAGCTTCATTCCCTTTTTCCTTTTTGTGTTATTATTGTCAGAGATGCTACATCTTTTTATGTTATAAGCCTAATAATACAATTTTATAATTGTTTTATACAGTTACTTTTTAAATCAATATAGTAAAACATTTATTTTTAATGTATTTATAGCCATTTTTCCTTTACTTGTAATCATCTGTGCCAGAGTTTATTTTTCATATGGATTCTGAATTACTATCTGTTATCACTTCCTTTCATCCTGAATAACTTCCTTTAGTATTTGGCTTACATCTATATCTTTCAAAGAATACATGTAAGTATTAGTGAGCCCCTCTCCCATCTTTTCAGTTGGAGACTCATATGCCTTATCTTACACACTGGTATTAGTTGAGTGAGGATTGAGAAAGGTTGGCAGGAGATGAGGCTGGAGGGGGGAAGTATGTAGGGGTCAATTCCTGGAGTATCTTATGTTCTAAGCTATGGAACTTGAACCTTATAGCTGTGGGGAGCAACTATTGGAAGATTTTATGTAGAATTCTTACGTCATACTTGAGCCTTGAGGAAAGGACTTTGCAAAGACTGGATTCTGAATGCTTGTTTAGAGATGGCAGTGACAAACCGTGGGCTGTAAGAGGAAAGTAAATCTGCCTTTTTCTCTGGAATTCCTTCTTTGTTCTTTTGAGAAATTAAATGCTGTTTATATCCAAGTAGCTACTTCCTTGCAGTCATAAAATATTTATGGATTTGTGACAGAGTAATATAGTTTGAAGAGTAGGGACCATGGGAGCAGTCTGTGAAGTTTGTGAAACAACAGTTTGAGAACCATTGTTACAGGATGAACAGATTGCTTACCTTTTGTGTATATGGAATGGAGTGTATATTGAAACATAGAAACATCTTGTGGGATCTGACCTTTTTTTTTTCTTCTCTCTCTTTTTATTCTTAAAGCTGGGTATACCTAAGCTGTATCTTTTTAGTAGTTTTTCTATGACAGGGAAGTGTTTGATCTTTTTTTTATTTGGTGCACACACACACACACACTATATGTTTTATATAGTACTTGTTAGGAAAAATTAAAGAGCAGAAAGTTTATTCATTCTAGGTTTTTGCTACCAGTTCTTTCCAGAAGTATAAAATGAAAGGAAAAATAAATCCCCTTCTCCAGTCTTCTCAGATTCTATTCTAAACTATCCTTGTGATTGTCAACTTGTCAATTTGTTTTCACCTTTGAATAACTTGTGCAGGAGACGACCTTGTTTCTGGACTACTCTCACTTATTGCCTGCAGTAGGTTTTAGGAATGCAGGAGCTCTTTTTCTCCTTACTCATAAAGTCAATAAACTATATTTTTCAAGAGTCGAATATACTGTTTTCATTTAACTGATGGAAGTTAGAATTGAAACTACAAGGAAACTTATCTGTTTAGTCTTGAGCTTATAATTTCCCAAAGAATAAGGGCCACAGTTTTGCCCAGCACCAATCACATAGCAAGGAGTTTAGCCATATAATTATGTCACAGGCTTTCTTAAATACTAGCATGCAAAAATAACATTTTTACCTATCACATTCAATACTTCGATAATATCTTGACTAATATTGGTGGGGATGCAGGAAATTGGTCCCATTATACTGTTTTATTTCTCTGTAGCACTTTCTGAAATAATTCTGTTTATTTGTTTACATGTTTATGGTCTGTCTCTCTCTATATTGGAATGCAAGCTTGTAGAGAGTAAGAACCATATCTGTCTGTTATTTATTGTCATCTCCCCATTACCTAATAGTAATGCTTTGCATATATGGTGGACACTCAAATAATTGCTGGATTAATAATGGATTCTGATTAGGTGTATCTGGAATGGGATGCTGGTACCTATATTTTTAAAGACAAGCATCTCCACTTATTTTGAAGTGCATTCCTAAGGTTGAGAAACACTGCCTATATCTTCGTTCTCTTATGTGCAGTAATGTGTATGAAGTACAGAAGATTTATATGTACCTTTACTAAAAGATCACTGTTAGAGGCATCCTTCACTCTTGAAATTGGAAACCTGTGACTGAGTTCCCTAGAAGGAAGAGTTTAGTTTAGAACTGTTTTCCAAGTATTGTTTGCAGGTAAGACTCAGAATGGACAGTTGCTTTCCATCATCAAACAATTAAGTTTAGAGGAGGATGAGAAGATAGAGCTAAAATGAAATTTATTCCTTTTTTTAAAAGCACGAAAAGAAGGGGCACTTGGGTGGCTCAGTCAGTTAAGCATCTGACTTTTGGTTTTGGTGCAGGTCATGATCTCATGGTTTGTGAGATCAAGCCCTGCCTCAGGCTCTGCCATGTCAGCACAGAGCCTGCTTGGGATTCTCTCTCTCCCTCTCTCTCTGCCCTTCCCCTGCTTGTGTGTGCATGTGCGAGCACGCTCTCTTTCAAAATAAATAAACATTAAAAAACGGCAAGGACACTCTTCCTAGATGATTTTCCTTTAAAAAAGTGATTCCCAGTAGGAGGGGTAGGTGTATTATACAATGACTAGAGACATTTTTGATATAACTGGGCAGGGGGAAAGGATAATACTGGCATATATTGGATAGAGGTCAGGGTACTGCTAAATGTCCAACAATGAACAGGACATCCAGTCCTAACAATGAATCGTTTGTTCTGAAATGTCAACGTTGCAGAGGTTGAGAAGCTGTTCTTTAAACAGGCTGCTTGGAGAAAACATTGGTAGTTACCTTGGAGTTTGGCAGTTAGGGAGCCCGTGGAGCTTGCATGTGCGTACATCCACACATACACACCAGGTTTTGGCCCTGGGCAAAACTGAGTATCTTGTGTAGAAAAATCTATAGGTGTGGGCTTGACTTTTATATACTTAGGAGTTTGATTGTAACTAACCTTGTGCTAGTTTGGGAGGTCCCTAAGACCACTATCAGCTTCAGTAATTTGCTAGGAGGACTCCAAGAACTCAGCAAAGCTTTTATATTCATGGTTATGATTTATTACAGTCAAAGGATATAGATTAAAACCAGGAATGGGTAAAGGCACACAGACCAGAGTCTAGGTGAATTCCAGATATGATCTTCTAGTTGTTCTCTCCCAGTGGAGTCATGTGGGCAGTGCTTATTTCCCCCAGCAACAATGTCTGACAACCTACATGGAGTATTAGCAATTGGGAGTGTTGCCACCCTGTCTGAGCCTTAGGGTCCAGGCTTTTTACTGGGGGTCAGTCACATAGTCTTCAGTCCCTTAAGAGGTCAGGCTGATACTGCATGGCCTAAATCCTTCACCATAAATCACATTATTAGACTATTTGTTGTGGCCCATGTTCTCCAGGTAAACAGAGACACTTTTGCCAAACAGGACATTCCAAGGGCTTAGAGGTTACCTTCTAGAAGCTGGGGAAAGGCCAAATCTTTTTTTGCAAGGTGAAGCCTTTACTGCACACTTTGGGCCTGCTGTTTTTTTCTTTCTTTGGAAATAGCTATCCGAGTGATTCTTAGGGGGCTAGTTTAGGATGTTCTGTTATTGATCAGTAGTTTATACCTAGATCTTATATCTTAGAGACCTGTTGGTACATATAAATCTGTGCTTCTCAAAGTGTGCTTCGTGGACCTCTGGGAGTCCCTGAGATCAAAACTGTTCTCATAGTAACAGTAAAATATCATGTGCCCCTTTTACTTTGTTAACATTTGAACTAATGGTACAAAAGTCATGGTGAGTAAAACTGCTGATAACTGTTTTAGGAATCTCACCAGTGGCACCATTCTGTCTAGTCGTCTGTATCCTTTACTGTCATGCACTCAGAGTTTACCAAAACAAAACAAAAACCGCCCATTTCCCTTAAGAATGTTTTTAAGTATAATTTAATTTTATTATGCTTGAATCTTGAACATCTGTATGGTAAAATGGGTATGTACTGCACAGGAAAAGCACTTTGGGGATGGACTTGCCAGCTGAACTAGGCATTTTCTATGAAATAAATCCCTTTTTACTTGAAAGAGGAATTGACAGACTGGTTATTCAGAGTTGGATATTTGGCAAATATTTTCTTGAAAAGGAACAAAGGAGACGTCATTTCGAGGAAAGCAGTTGTCAATATTTGTTACTATTAATAAAATTTGAGTTTTCCAGAAAGAAATCAGATGTTGAGAGAATCTGTATTGTTCACCTTGAGTTTAGCAGCTTCACAGTACTTAAAAGACTTCTGATAATGTTAGTAATGATTTTAATAAGGGTAACTTTTTGATATTGTAGATAATGAAATGTGTCAAGGGTTGGAAGACCTGAATAACTCCATGAACTAGTATTTTCTTATGGACTGATTTGTGATGTTATAAAAACACTCATGGGTCAAAGATATATTCAGAGTGTATGGATTTCATGTGAAAAGTATGAAAAGTTTGTGGATAATAGTTTTATATTTCACATTGCAACTAGCCTTTAATAGATCCTACTTGACAAGTTTTGATGTAAAATCAAAGGAAGATACCCATAATTATCTGAAAAGGCTTTTAAAATATGCTAACATTTTCTGTCTAGTTATGAGTACAGATTTTCTTCATATTACTTGAATCAGGATAATTTATCATGGATTGAACACAGAGCATATATGAGACTACAGCTATTTTCTATGAAGCTAGACATTAAAGTGATTTGTAAAAATGTAAAACAGTGCCACTCTTCCTACTGATTTTTAAAACTTACTTTCATACAGTTATTTGTATTGATTTGTAATGTATTAAGTGAATTCAAATAAATATTTAAACAATTTCTCAGTTTTAATTTTGAGTATAGGAGACATCAACATAAATAGCTTTCACAGACAAAACTCTTTAGGTTCATCAGTAATTTAAAAGTGTGAAGGAGTGTTGAGGCCAAAATTTTTTGAACACATGACTTCCTGAGATTCATCCCATAGATATTGTCGAACCTAAGTTTGTGTCTATTGTGGGGTTAGGCTACCACAGGCTAGCAGGTTTAAATTCCTTGGGCTTTGGCAGAAAGTTCTGGCTTTTTACTTTTACCTGATTATATTTTTAATGTGCAAAATACATAGAATTTATCATGGTTACATTCTGATTTCATATGGCTAGAAAAGTATTATTTCTAGATCAGATGAGTGGAGAATTCTATCTGGAAGAATGACAAAAAGAATTGCAGGAAATGGTAAATAAATTATTTTCTAGAAGTTTCTAGGCAAATGATTATAGAAAAAGCATTGTATGAGAGTCTCAGAGAAACAGGATAAGATTGAGCAAGCACTTTACATATAAGAGATTGCATGCTCATGAAAAGGGGTTATGATAGAATCATTTTAATTATCGACATGCACTATAGCTTTATCTAACCATAAAGAAATAATAGGTCATCTGTTTCTGTAAACACTGAAAATAAGCTCTGTGGGTTGAGTGAATTGTTGGTGGGTTACTATGGAATTTATTTCAGGCAACATTTGGGAGAACCTTACTGAAAGTAATTTAGAAGAAAAGAGACTTTCCATGGATTTTTTTTTTTTAATCTGTACATTAATCAGGAATACTTTGATTTAAAATCCTGGTCTGGTTAAACCTTTGTAGAGGGTTAGTTTGGCTTGTTTAGGTAAGACTTTGAGAAATATCTGTGAAGTCCGTGAATAAGTGCAATGTGGTGTGCAAAGCTGTAGAAGATTCAGAAGAAATCAGGAAGGAAAATTTGTCAGGGGTCAAGTTAAAAACTTATAGGCAGTGGTTCCCCCCCCTAGATATTAATAAACTTAATAAGTTTATTATTATAAAGTATAATAAAGTATTAATATAAAGTATTAATTATAAGGTATATAAAATATAAAAAAGTATATACTTTTTTATATGTAGTACTTTTATTTAGTTCATCGTGGGTTTATGACCCCTAATCATTTCTTAGCAGGGATTAAGAACTAGAGTATTAGGAAAAGATCATAATTTGTTTTTTTCTCAAGTCCTAGTAGAAATAATACTAACATCGATATTTGTATACTTGGATGTTTTTCACTAGTTAAATGTGAGGAAATTCTGTTTTTTAAAAAAATCTTGCCTTGGGGGCTCCTGGTTGGCTCAGTCGGTTGTGTCCAACTCTTGATTTTGGCTCAGTTCATAATATGGTTGGTCACAGGATCAAGCTCCACATTAGGCTCTGCTTGAGATTCTCTCCCCCCTGCACCGTCTCCCTCTGCCCCTACCCTACAGCGCACTCGCTGTCTCTCTCTCTCTCAAAAAAGCAAAACAGAAACAAACAAACAAACAAAACCCCCCCACGTTTCACCTTGGAACAAAGATTTTTTTTCTGAAGCACCTGGGTGGCTCAGTTGGTTAAGCATCTGACTTAATTTTGGCTCAGGTCATGATCTCACAGTTTTGTTAGTTTGAGCCTGCGTCAGGCTCTGTGCTGGTAGTACGGAGCCTATGTGGGATTCTCTCTCTGCTTCCCCACACTTGCACTGTCTCTGTTTCTCTTGAAATAAAAAAAAAGGGGGGGGGAATAGATTTTTTCTAATTACTGGTGTACTTTTTGGAAACATTTAAGGAGGTACTGTTATAAATTTCATGTTTTTTTTTCTTTTATACTCTCTACTTTCTCATTTTAGATTTATATTTTTTATTCTAACTGAATAGTGACAAGAGATTTTTAGAGGCACAGGTCTTTATAAATTTTGTGTGTGTGCAATAGAATCCATCAATACTATTTTCTTCCCTCAGGTGTTAAAAAAAATTCTTATTCTAAAATTAATCAAACAAAAATACATATTATCCTAAACTATAAATTATTTATTTATGTAAAAACAAAACATTATTTATATTTTTTATTGTGGTAAAATATACATATATAAAATTTATCATTTAAACCATTTTAAGGTGTACAATTCATTGACATTAAATACATTCACATTGTGCAGCCGTCATTACCATCTAGCTCCTCCGCAACTTTTTAATCTTCACAAAATGAAACTCCATACACATTGAATGTTAACTTTTCATTCACTTTATCCCCCAACCCCTGAACAAAATGAGGTTTGTCAGAAAATCCCCCGTCCTTGTATCTGCATAAATAAGAACACTGGAAGGGTACAACAGGAAACCAAGAAAAGTGATTATAGAGGCAGGAAGGTGGGAGGGCAGTGGTGGGAATGAGCTTTCTCAATTTTTGCCCTTTTGTATGTGTGTGGGTTATATATTTTGAGAGAGAGAGCAAACACAAGCAGGGGGTGGGCAGACAGAGAAGGAGAGAGAATCCCAAGTGTTGGCAGTGTGGAGCCCAATGTAGGGCTTGATCTCACAAACTGCAGGATCATGACCTGAGCGGAAATCACTAGTCGGATCCTTAACCGACTAAGCCATGCAGTTGCCACTCAATTTATGCTCTTTTTTTTTTTTTAATTTATTTTTTATTTATTTATTTATTTATTTATTTTTTTTCAACATTTATTTATTTTTGGGACAGAGAGAGACAGAGCATGAACGGGGGAGGGGCAGAGAGAGAGGGAGACACAGAATTGGAAACAGGCTCCAGGCTCCGAGCCATCAGCCCAGAGCCCGACGCGGGGCTCGAACTCACGGACCGCGAGATCGTGACCTGGCTGAAGTCGGACGCTTAACCGACTGCGCCACCCAGGCGCCCCAATTTATGCTCTTTTAATACAGTTCTGATTATTTAAAAAGATGTGACTCTATTGCTCAATGAAAATAAAATGATAATTGCAGAAGGAAAAAAAATGCCCTATCCTTTTGTGATTGACTTATTTTACTTAATGTCTTCAAGGTTTATCCATGTTGTGGAATATGTCAAAATATCTTTACTTTTTTTAAAAAAAAATGTTTATTTTTGAGAGAGTGAGAGCGAGAGAGAGAGAGAGAGAGAGAGAGAGAGTGGGGGAGAGCCAGAGAGAGAGGGAGACACAGAATCCAAAGCAGGCTCCAGGCTCTGAGCTGTCAGCACAGAGCCCAAGATGCGGCTCGAACTTACGAACCGTGAGATCATGACCTGAGCCAAAGTTGGACGCTTAACCCACTGAACCACTCAGGCACCCCAAAATAGCTTTACTTTTTAAGGCTGAATAATATTTCAGCGTATGTATGTGCCACATTTTGTGTGTCTGTTTAATCCATCTGTGGACACTTGGGTTATTTCCTAAGTGTCCTTTTGGCTTTTGGTGAATAATGACCTAGTACATATCAATATGTTTCAGTTCCTGCTTTCAGTTCTTTTGGGTATATCTGTAAAACTATAATTGTTGGATCGTATGGTAATTCTGTGTTTAATTTTTGAGGAAATACCGTACTGTAATCTGTGCATTAATGGCTGTACCATTTTACATTCTCACCAACAATGCATGAGAGTTTCACTTTCTCTGCATCCTTGGCAACATTTGTTATTTTCTTTTTTCTTTTTTCCTGTAATTTCCATTCTAATGTGTATGAAGTGGTATTTTGTGGTTTTCATTTGCATTTCCCTACTAGTGATATTGAGCATCTTTTCATGTGCTTATTGCCATTTGCCCATTATTTAATTGGGCTGTTACTGTTTTTGAACTGTCGGAGTTCTTTATATATTCTGGATATTAACTTCTTATCAGATACATGATTTGCAGATATGTTCTGTCTTTCAGTAGGTTTCTTTTTCACTCCATTGCTAGTGAAAATTTTACTATTTCCTGCACAAAATATTAAATTTTGATTAAGTTCAGTTTATTTTTTCTTTTGTTACCTGTGCTTTTGTCATAGCCAAATCCATTGTCATGAAGTTTTTCCCCTGTTTTCTTCTAAGGATTTTTTCATAATTTTAGCTCTTGTGTATAAGTCTTTGATCCATTTTGAATTAAATTTTGTATATGGTGTGAGGTAAGGGTCCAACTTCATTCTTTTGTTTATGGTTATGCAGTTTTCCCAACACCACTTGTTGAAAAGACTGTCCTTTCCTTCACTGAATGGTCTTGGCACCCTTGTTAGAATCATTTGATCATATATGTATGGGAAGGTTTATTTCCGGGCTCTGTTCTTTTGGTCTGCATGCCTGTCTTAATGGCCGGTTCCACACTGTTTTGATTACTGTGGCTTTTGTAAAAAGTTATGAAATCAGGACATGTGAAACTTCTAAAAAAATTTTTTTTTGAGATTGTTCTAGCTATTCAGAGTCCCTTGAGATTCCATATGGAGTCTAGGATGGATTTTTTTTTTAAAGATTTATGGACTTATTTATTTTATTTTTGAAAGAGGCAGAGAGAGAGGGAGAGAGAAATCCCAAGTAGGCTCCACACTGTCAACTGCAGAGCCTGACACAGGGCTGGAACCCAGGAACCTTAAGATTGTGACCTGAGCTGAAATCAAGAGTCAGACACTTCACTGACTGAACCACCCAGGCGCCCTAGGATGGATTTTTTTTTTTAATCTATAAAAAACATTGTTGGGATTTTGATAGGGATTATATTCAGTATATTATTTTGAATTATATTGAATCTGTAGATTTCTCTATGTAAATTTTAACAAAATTAAGTCTTCCAATTCATGAACACAGATTATGTTTCTATTTATTTGTGTTGTCTTTAATTTCTTTCAGCAATGTTAAAGTAGTTTTCAGTGTACAGATCTTTTGCCTCCTTGGTTAAATTTATTCCCAAGTATTTCATTCTTTTTGATGCTGTTGTAAATGGAATTATTTTCTTAATTTCCTTTTTGGGTTGTTGTTATTGTATTAAAAGACAACTAATTTTTGTATGTTGATATTGCATCCTGCAACCTTGCTGCATTCACTTACTAGTTCTAATATATATAGGGTGTGTGTGTAATCGGGTTTTTCTATTTGTAAAGTCATGTTGTCTGTGAACAGGGCTAATTTTACTACTTCTTCCTTTCCAGTTTGGATGCCTTTTCTTTTTTCGTGTGTATTACTTTTAACTGATGGAGAAATTAAGTGGGATATGATATTAGTTGATTTAGAAACCTTTTTATCCAAAGACCTACTATGGAAAATATATCTTGAAAGTTTTCTGTTTTGTTCCATTGGAAAGCTTGGGGGTTTTATTTACAGAGTGATAAAGACTGCCTACATTGCAAAGAAAATAGATTATAGATTTAAAACGGGGTTTGTTTTGTTTTTGTTTTGCTATCTCAGAAAGCCTAATCACATAGGCAGTTAATCTTCCAGTCCCTGACTTTTTGCACATTTTTTGTGTTTTCTGCTTGCTTTTAAAGGTAACTAATTAGTATCTAATTAGCATCTAATTGTTCTTTGGAGTTTTTGTTGTTAAAGATATTTGTGTAAGAGATGCCTAAAACTGACATTATAGATATATAAAATGTAAGGTCATTAAAAGCACATTGTACACTGGAAATGAACTTTAATCATGTAGGTAAAATCTTAGATGAGAGAACTGAGGCCTAGAGACAATGTTAGCGTTACACAAGATTGTAGTGTTAATTATCAGAGCCAGGACTAAAACCTTTTTACTAATTTTTCTCTTATTCTGTCTATCTGAACCATTGATTACTGCAATAGCCTGTAACTATCTTTCTGGACTTTAGACTCATCCTTTAATTTATTCTGGCTACTGAATCCAGAGCATAATATTTCTAACATATGAATATGATTAGTCGTATCAGTGTGTCAGTTTTTCATTTACTAGCCATTATCTTCGGGATAATATTAGCATTAAATAACAGCTAAGTCCCTTACATGTGTTGTCTGATTTAATTCCTTAAATTTTTTTTTAATGTTTATTTATTTTTGAGAGAGAGAGAGAGAGACAGAGTGTGAGTGGGGGAGGGTCAGAGAGAGAGGGAGACACAGAATCCGAAGCAGGCTCCAGGCTCCAAGCTGTCAGCACAGAGCCTGATGCAGGGCTGGAACTCACAGACTGCAAGATCATGACCTGAGCCAAAGTTGGATGCTTAACTGACTGAGCCACCCAGGCGCCCCTGATTGAATTCTTTAAATAGGCCTTGCTGTTAATTATCCCAGATTTATAGATGAGGAAGCTGAGACCTGGGCCTAAATGCAGGATTGTCTGATTTCAAACTTTATGTTCCTAGGCACTATATTATGCTACTTAAGTAGGGTATTCAAGACACCTCATATTATGATTCTTACACACTTTTCTAGTGTTTGGTTGACATTTTTAACTGTAAGTTCCTTGAGGGTAGAGATCATGTCCCAGACCAAGTAGTTGCATAATATATAGTAGGTACTAGGTAAGAGTTGAGTAGATTTTAAGCAATGAGTGACTAGAACAGGAGAGTGAAAACAGCCTAGTGTGGAAAGACATGAATATTACATTGGAAGGAAAAGATTGCTCTGATTGGCCATATGCATCAAGTTCAGTCTTTGGGTTAAAGCAAAATAGTGAGAGGTAATAGAATGAGGGAAATGAAACCCAGGGAGATGATTAAAAATAGCAATTATTTGTTCTTGATACAATTAATTATATTCTTGGATGGTAAGAATTTGAAAATGAATTCTCTAATTTAATGTTTTCAGGTCTTGTGTGGTTAAGAAAGGAAGTGCCTGAAAACTAGAGACAAGGAAAGGTTACTACATTTTTCAAAAGGGGTAAGAAGATTATAAACCTTGATGTGGCTCTCAAGTGAGATTCTAGAATAAATTATTTAAAGAGTTACTTGTTTTCAGGACAGGTGAAGCACTAATCATTAAGAATTAGCCTAAATTCATTGAGCCTAACTCTTTGTGTATGAAGCTTGCTATCTTAAATGGAATGCGAGAGATTTAAGGCATACTCCTCAAATTTGCTGATAGCACAGATATGGGAGGGATAATGAATTAGCCAGGGTGGGCTAGATTTTGCTGTAGTAATAATGCCTAAATCTCAGTAGCTTAAAAATAAGAGATTTATTTTTTTATGTTTGTTTGTTTATTTATTTATTTATTTATTTATTTATTTATTTTTTTTAACGTTTTATTTATTTTTGAGACAGGGAGAGACAGAGCATGAACAGGGAAGGGTCAGAGAGAGGGAGACACAGAATCTGAAACAGGCTCCAAGCTCTGAGCTGTCAGCACAGAGCCCGACACGGGGCTTGAACTCAAGGACCGCGAGATCATGACCTGAGCCGAAGTCGCCGCTTAACCGACTGAGCCACCCAGGCGCCCCTTTTGTTTATTTATTTTTGAGAGAGAGAGAGAGAGAGAGAGTTGGGGGCCAGGGGCAGAGAGAGAGGGAGACAGAGAATCCTAAGCAGGCTCTGTGCCATCAGCGCAGAGCCCGATACGGGGCTCAGTCCCATGAACCATGAGATCATGACTTAAGCCGAAATTAAGAATTGGACACTTAAACCCACTGAGCCACCCAGTGCCCCCAAAATTAGAGATTTATTTATTGCTTGTATAACATGTCCATTCTCAGGTCAGCAGAGTACTCTGCTTTGTGTTGTCCTCATTCAGAAACCTGGTCTGGAGTTTTTAACTTGTGGAACATCAACTTGTATTTGTGGTAGGATAAAGGGAACCTGATGAATTACTTATCAACCCTCAAAGTCTTCTGTCATATCACTTCAACTCATATTTAATTGATCATAGCAAGTTATATGACCACATCCAACTTGGGTGTAATTCTGCCATAACTTGGAAGGAAGAGACCCAGAAATATTGCTAATATCAATATCAACTAAGACGAATAAAGATATATGATGACATATTAAGCTAAGAAGATTGATTTTTGATAGGCTGATGTGATCAGCTGAATCAAAGAGAAATTGAATAGGGAGAAGTGTAAGATCCTGTGTTTCCATCCAAAAATTAATTCCAATAACATATTGTTGATGGAAGGTGGGATGTGGTGAGGTACATCTTACTGGCTTATCAACACATGTGACAGAAAGAAGCGTAGTCATTGGTGCAAGGGAAATGACAAGGAGGCCTCAATTCTGACTATTCCACACCTGAATTATCACATTTCTGGCTATAGATGCATGTTCAGAGGGGAGGTACACTTGAAATTGAGTATATGAAATGAATAAGGCAAATAGGAATGTATAGCTGGGAAAATTATCCTAGACAGGAGAATGGGAGGCATCATGACTTCCTCATATATTTGGAGGTGTGCTGTGTAGAAGCAGGAATGAATTTATCATATGTCAGACTAAGAACTAGTGGGTGAAAACTGTAGGAAGTGATTTCAGTTCACTGTAAAGAAGAATTATCCTGATTTAGAGGTGGCCTACAATACTTCTTCCTGGAGATAATCAAACATCAGATTGATTCCCCTGAATTTCTGTGATGCTAAATGAAGAATACCTGTCAATATACCAAGAACTTTCATAAACACTTTAATACAATGAGTGTGCAAACATTTAGGTAATTATTACTAAAAGTGAGATTTAGGGGCACCTGGGTGGCTTAGTCGGTTAAGCGTCCAACTTTGGCTCAGGTCACGATCTCACGGTTCGTGGGTTCAAGCCCCGCGTCGGGCTCTGGGCTGATGGCTCAGAGCCTGGAGCCTGCTTCCGATTCTGTGTCTTCCTCTCTCTCTGCCCCTCCCCCGTTCATGCTCTGTCTCTCTCTGTCCCAAAAATAAATAAACGTTAAAAAAAATTAAATAAAAGTGAGATTTAATGAATTAGTGAACTAGTAAAACACATCTTTATACCTACTGTATACTGGAACTATACTAGGAATTTTGTGAATTTTTTTTCTAAATCTTACTTTAGTCTCATAGATGAGGAAGCTGATTCAGAGATTGTTACTTGCCCAGGTTTATTGCTGACTAGTGGATCAAGTAAGGATTTTAACCAAGATCTCTTTGATTCCCAAGACTGCTTTTTCTACCATCCCACTACAATAGATACATTGTTTTGCATACCTACCTTATTGGTGCCTTGGGTAACAGTACCACCTTACTTTTGGATTCCATCTCTCCATCTTTCTGTACCTCACCACATAGTTCTAATGGGACTGCCCAGAGTTTTCTACTACTTGGTCACCCCCCACCTCCCTTCCCATAGGCCAGTCAGAATTCCCTGGGAGTTTTTAACTAAAACCAGGGAAGAGAATCATCCTCCTGTGGTGATAGATGCAGAAAGATGCTGTACTTGAGAGCTGTCCATATTTGCCACTCTTTGAAGGAAGCTGGACTGCATTGAGAGAAAATGATACCTATTGTCTGACAAATGTCTTGGCTGCGTGAATGTGTGGTTCCAGTTGTTCCTGATGC
The DNA here is from genome assembly GCF_016509475.1 of Prionailurus bengalensis. NCBI lineage: Eukaryota > Metazoa > Chordata > Mammalia > Carnivora > Felidae > Prionailurus > Prionailurus bengalensis. Next base: position 134,077,465 of record NC_057350.1, on the reverse strand, counting down.
CCATCTGCAATCCTTTCCTTGCCATGATTAGTTATTCCACCCTTCTCCTATTTGAGACCTCCCTAGTAGCATTCAAAAAATTTCCCTTTTTGCAGTAGCAGAAAGAATTGATTAGGGCCTTGAACAGTCCTGGTTACTTTTGACAGATGAGAGGTGGCTGTGGGGGCTATGTGCTGGGGAAACTCTCTGATAGGGAAGAAATTAACCACTGAAGAAGACTGTCATTTCAGCGGCTCTTGAACATGCAGGGTTTCTTTGTGTGTGTGTGTGTGTGTATGTTGGGGAAAAGTGGAGTTGTCAGCAGTGGTGATTTTTCAGAATTAATTTGTTAAAAGCCACTGGATCCATTTAACCAAATGCAGCCTGTGGTATACTGAAATCTTAGGACAGGCAGAGCTCTTCTGGTTGAATAGTGTTTGGAGCCCTGGCCTCCTCTTCCTACCTCTTTTCTGTCCCCTTCTTGGCTACTGCTACCTGAGACATCTTGATATGATCTAGAAGGATTTTTTTTTTTTTCTTCCTTCCAAAGTCTGCCCTTCCATAGGTTCTTAAAGACCAGAGATATAGCAGCTACTCTGGGGATTGGTGGAGGAAAGAAAGAAAATGATAGGGAAAGAAAATGATAGAGAAGGAAAATGATAGGGATATGTTTATTAAGTACTTAAAGTGTAGTGAGTACTTTATATGAATTTTTTTTTAAATTTTTTTTTTCAACATTTATTTATTTTTGGGACAGAGAGAGACAGAGCATGAACGGGGGAGGGGCAGAGAGAGAGGGAGACACAGAATCGGAAACAGGCTCCAGGCTCTGAGCCATCAGCCCAGAGCCCGACGTGGGGCTCGAACTCACGGACTGCGAGATCGTGACCTGGCTGAAGTCGGACGCTTAACCGACTGCGCCACCCAGGCGCCCCTGAATTTGACGTAAGTGGTATTCTTATTGCAGTTATGGGGATTCAGGCTCAAAAGAGATTAAATGACTTTACCAAGGTCACAGGGCTAATCCCAGATCTGTTCTAAGTCTAAAATTTGACCATTTCATCTAACTACTAGAGAATAGCTGCGCAGTTGTTCATGTATGTAAGCCAAAGATCAGAGTTAGTTGCATCTGACTTAATCTAACAAAAGACAAAGGCAGGGCAAAGGTTAGGAGCAGGAACAAGAGGAAAATGGTTCTATAAAGGACTAAAAAGAAAAGAAACATGAAAATGATGATAGTCAATAGTAATAGCTAACTGGATTATGCTCAGTGATACCCAGAAAGAGTATCTCTATCACACTTCTATACAAAATGCTGTTATCAGCCAGACAGCCAAAGTTGTAAGACCTACATCTTTGCCTTAAAAAATGAATGATTCTCAAAAGATAAGAATTTTTCTCTATTTCAAAATTAATAGGAACAAACTTTTTTCTTTTCCCAAATGAAATGAATAGATATGTGTGGAGTTTCTGAAGGTTGATGACCTTGGTATTACAAACTGAAAAGCAGCTCTCTATAAGCATTAAGTAGAGTAGAGGGTAAGGAAAGGACATTGTTTTATTTCTTCCTTCCTTTTTTTTTTTTTAAGTCTCTCTCAGGCAGTTTACACGGATAAGCAGACAACCCTGAAAGAAACTAGTACTCAGTTCTAAAACTTGCATTACCTTAATATTCAAACAAACAACAAAAAAAACTATACCTATATATATAAAATGGGTGCTGAGGCTTAGCATATTTTTGTTAATTTTCTGAGAGCAGTACATTTCATATGGTGTTTCTCTGTGTCCTAGGGTCTCACTGAAGTGCTTTGTGATTGGAATTGGAGTGGTGACCTGGTGGACCTCTGAGCCTGCATTCTTTTTCTTAATCAGAGCGGGGTCTGTTTTGGTTGTCATCTGTCTATACATTCTCATGAATGTGTGGGAAGGTGGGAAGGTGAAGGCATACACACATATATTAGATGAAATCATCTGAAATCTTAGTTTTGATGAAAGGATACTCTCAGATTCAAATTATATGTATCAGAACATTGTTGTTCAGTAGGGTTAACTCATTATCTTAAGTGTTCTTACATGTCTTTTTGGAATTTGCTATGTTTTTGCCTATAAATTGTGTTTGGATCCAATGTTAATGACTGTTGCAGCCCATGTCAGTGGAATTATTTTCAGTTGATGATTAGAGATGATGAATTTTAGAGTTTGTTTATAAGCTGCCAGCTTTTGTGTGATACACAAATAGTGAAAGTGACAAGTTTGGTGCAGGTTGACAAGGATGTGTCTTTTGTACATTGTATTAGTAATACAGATAAGATAATATGGTGAATCAGATTTAGTAATAGAAATGCAGAGCTTCTGGATAGAGGCTCCTCAGGCTTTGATTTTAACTGTAGAATTTTGTAGAAAGGCAGCCTAAGTTCCCTAACTAGAAGGTGGTGTAATTGAACTTGAATTAGAAGAAAGACTAAAAACCAAGCTCATATCGGAGGACTATTTTTTTTTTTTTACTGTGGTTTAATGGATATGCACAAACATTTCAACAACATAGGAGATCCTAAAGAAAATAACTCATAAGCATACCAGTCTTTCATAACTGTGTGGGTCCTAATTCCTATGTATATGTATTATAGATTTCTCTCCTTCCATGTTCATGGTCTTATCTTACTTGGATTGATGTAGTAGTTCTCTGACCAATCTATCCTTTTCCAGTCTTGACCCTATTTAAGTTTTTTCTTTGTTCGTTTGCTTTGTTTCTTAAATTCCACATGAATGAAATCGTATGGTATTTGTCTTTCTCTGACTGATGTATTTCACTTAGCACTATACTCTCTATATCCATCCATGTTGTTGCAAATGGCAACAGTTCGTTCTTTTTTATGGCTGAATTAACATTCTCTTATGTATATATTACCATATCTTTATCCATTCATCAATTAGTGGACACTTGGGCTGTGTCCATAGTTTGACTATTTGTAAATAATGCTGCAACAAACATAGGTGTGTATATGTATCCCTTTGAATTAATGTTTTTGTGTTAAATACCCTGTAGTGCAAACACTGGATCATAGGATAGTTATATTTTTACTTTTTTGAGGAACCTCCATACTGTTTTCCACAGTGGCTGCACTAGTTTGCATTCCCATCAACAGTGCACGAAGGTTTCTTTTTCTTCACATCCTTGCCAACATGTTGTTTCTTGTGTTTTTGATTTTCGCTGTTCTGACAGGTGTGAGGTGATATCTCATTGCGATTTTGATTTCCATTTCCCTGATGATGGGTGATGTTGAGCATCCTTTCATGTGTCTGTTGGCCATCTGTATGTTTTCTTTGGAGAGATAATCTGTTCATGCCTTCTGCTCATTTTTAAATTATTTGGGGGGGTTTTTTGGTGTTGTGTAAGTTTTTTATATATTTTGGACACCAACCCTTTACCACATCTGACATTTGCAAATATTTCTCCCATTTAGTGGGTTGCCTTTTAGTTTTATTGATTATTGCCTTCACTGTGCATTTTGATGTACTCCCAATAGTTTATTTTTGCTTTTGTTTCCCTTGCCTCCGGAGACATATCTAGAAAAATGTTGCTACCACCAGTGTTAGAGAAATGACTGTGCTGTCTTCTAGGATTTTTATGGTTTCAAGTCTCATTTTTAGGGTTTTAATCCATTTTGAGTTTATTTTTGTGTATGGCATAAGAAAGTGGTGTGGTTTCATTCTTCTTGCATGTAGCTGTCCAGTTTTCCCAACATCATTTGTTGAAGAGACTTTTTCCCTTTGCATATTCTTGTCTCGTTTGTTGAAGATGAATTGGGTTTATTCATGGGTTTATTTCTGGGTTCTTTATTTGGTTCCATTGATCTATGTGTCTATTTTTTGTGCCAGTACCATACATAGTGTTTTGAATACTGCAGCTTTATGGTATGTCTTGAAGTCTGGGATTGTGATACCTATAATTTTGTTCTTCTTTTTCAAGATTGCTTTGGCTATTTGGGTTCTTTTGTTCCATACAAATTTTAGGATTATTTGTTCTAGTTCTGTGAAAACTGCTGTTGTTATTTTGATAGGAATTGCATTAAATCTCTAGATTGCTTTGGGTAGTATGGACATTTTAACAGTATTTGTTTTTCCAGTTCATGAACATGAAATATCTTTCCCTTTGTGTTGCCTTAATTTTCTTTCATCATTGTTCTATAGTTTTCAGAGTATACTCTGAAGAGTATACCTCCAAGAGTACTCTTACTCCAAGAGTAACCTCCTTGGTTAAGTACATTTCTAGGTATTTTATTATTTTTGGTGCAGATGTAAATGGGATTGTTTTTCTTAATTTCTCTTTCTGCTACTTCATTGATAGTGTATAGAATGCAACAGATTTCTGTGTATTGGTTTTGTATCCTGTGACTTTACTGAATTCATTTTATCCGTTCCAGTAGTTTTTTGGTGGAGCCTTTAAGGTTTTCTATATGTAGTATCATGTCATTTGCAAATAGTGGCAGTTTTACTTATTCCTTACCAATTTGATTGCCTTTGTTGTTGTTGTTGTTGTTGTTGTTGTCGTCTGATTGCTGTGGCTAGGACTTCCAGTACTGCGTGAATACAGGTGCTGAGAGTGGACATCCTTGTCTTGTTCCTGATCTTAGGGGAAAAGCTCTTTCACTGTTGAGGATTATGTTAGCTGTGGGTTTTTCATAGATGGGCTTTATTATGTTGAGGTATGTTCCCTCTAAACCTACTTTGTTGAGAGTTTTTATCACGAATGGATGTTGTACTTTGTCAAATGCTTTTTCTGCATCTGTAGAAATGATTGTATAGTTTTTATCCTTTCTCTTGTTGATGTGATGTATCACGTTGATTTGCAAATGTTGAACTACCCTTGTATCCCAGGAATAAATTCTGTTTGATTGTGGTGAGTAATTTGTTTAATGTATTGTGGGACTCAGTTTACTAATATTTTATTGATGGTATTGCATCTGTGTTCATCAGGGATGTTGGCCTGTAGTTCCTTTTTTTGGTAGTCTTTATCTGGTTTTGGTATCAGGGTAATGCTGGCCTCATATAAGGAGTTTGGAATCTTTTCTTCCTCTTCTATTTTTTTTTTTTTGAAAGTTTTTGAATCTTTTATTGGAATATTAGGTTGACACTAATAGACTATCTTTTACTGGCTCTCTGGCAGCCTTTTTTAAGAAAGCTTTTAAACTTATTCCAGAGGTCCCCTGTCAAAAGAACTTTATTTTATTTTTTATTTTTTTTCAATATATGAAATTTATTGTCAAATTGGTTTCCATACAACACCCAGTGCTCATCCCAAAAGGAGCCCTCCTCAATACCCACCACTCACCCTCCTCTCCCTCCCACCCCCGTCAACCCTCAGTTTGTTCTCAGTTTTTAAGAGTCTCTTATGCTTTGGCTCTCTCCCACTCTAACCTCATTTTTTTTTTTTTTTTTAATTTTTTCTTCCTCTTCTATTTTTGGAAAAGTTTGATGTAAGTATGACTCTTTAACTAATTGGTATAATTCATCTGGTCCTAGACTTTTGTTTAAGAGTTTTTTGATTAATGATTCAATTTCATTGCTGGTAATTTTCAAATTGCCTTTCTGATTCAGTTTTGGGAGGTTATATGTTTCTAGGAATTTATCCATTTCTTCTAGGTTTGTTGGCATGTAATTTTTCATAATCCCTTATAATCCTTTGTATTTCTGTGGTGTCAGTTGTTTCATTTCTGATTTGGTTTATTTGAGTCCTCTCTTGCATCTTCTTTCTCTCTCTCTCTCTCTCTTTTTTTTTTTCTGATGTATGTAGGTTATGGTTTATCAATTTTGTTGGTCTTTTCAACAAACCAGCTCCTGGTTTCATCAATCTGTAAGAATGATCTTTCTTGATGATTTTTAAGTTAGGTTTCAAAATTAGATTATATTTTTTGATTTGAAATTTTCAGACACACAGGATAAAATAAAATGCGATAGAAATCTAAATATCACCAGGAATAAACACATTTCGTTTGTGTTTCTATAAGAATGAAATAGTTACATCTACAGCTGGAGCCCCATTCCCATTTTTCCCTGGGTAATCGGCTTGAAGGTTTTTTTTTTTTAACATTTATACCGTATTTCATATTTATAAACAATATATGCTATCATTTTTGTGTTTTCTAAACTTTTAAATGGTATATGTATCTTTTGCAACTCTCTTTTAAAAATTTAACTGTGTTGATACATTTGTTATAATCACTATATATCTCATACAAGTAAACATTTTAATTCCTTAATACTGCAGTTAGGTAGTTTGCAGTTTTGAGCTACTAGAAAGAGTGTTGGAGTAGATGTGCTGGTGTGTCTCCTTGTGTGTGTATCACAGTTTCTCTGAGGTCCGTGTGGGGCAGTAGACTTCCTGGGTCACAGCATACATACATATTCACCTTTACTATGTGATTTTTATTTTCTCCCAAGTGGTTATACCAATTATATTGCCTCTTTACTCTCAAACTTGTTAATAGTTGTTTTGGTTTGACTTTGGTTTTTACAGTTTGATGGGTGTGAAGTAATATCTTGTTTTAATTTGTATCCCAGGTTCCTGGTGAGATTGAATATGTTTTCATGTGTTTTGACCAATTGGAAGTTTTTGTGTGAATCACCGGTTTGTTTTCTTACAGTGTAGTTGTGTGTGTGTGTGTGTGTGTGTGTGTTCGTGTTCATTATGAATTTTGTTGGTTTTGCCAAGTAAACATCTCAGTAGATTTCTAGTCTTCACTTTGTTTATGGGGTCTTGTTCAGGGCTTTTTAATTGTGGTATAATCATACTTACCAGTATTTTATGTTCTTTTTTTCCTTTCTTATGTAAGGAACCCATCAAGGTTCTAAAAGTATTCAGTTTCTTCTTAAAATTTGCAGTTTCATTACTCACTTAGTTTTCTGATCCACCTAGAATTTTATTTTTGTATATGGTGTGAGGTTCAATTTTTTTTTCTTTCAAAATTGACTTTTCCTTACCCTTTGTTTTTCTATAAACATTTTTAAAAATTTCAAATCCCCATGAAAATTCTTGAGCTTAACTAGTATTCCATTGAAATTACAGATTTAATTTGGAAAATTGACCTTATACAATACTGAGTCTGGAAAAAGCAGATTCTCATGCAGCAGCTACCTCAAACCTTACTCCTACTGTCTCCCCATGCATTTTTCTCACAGTTGACATCAGAGAATAATAGCTTTACCTTCTCTTCATTAAATCTTGCATGAGTGTTCCTTATTGGCAGATTCCATCCTTGAATGTTTGCGGGGTGAGGGGGTGGGGTAGCGGCATGTGGGGGGGGGAGAAGGGTTCTGGGAAATGTAGTTCCAGTGTAGTTCCAAACTTCTGCCCTGTGATGCAGAGGAGACTATAGAATAGGGTATTGATGATGCAGATTCCACAGTACACAAGCCAAGCAAGCATATACAAATATGTTCCTATTTTCTTCCCCCTTTTAACATACAAGGTGGCTTGATTGTTGTATACTTTTCCCCTCAACTGATATGTTTTGGAGATCTTTTTTAATGGGATTTACATTCATAGTTTTGCTAACTATTGTCAGCTACCCTCTGCTGAGGTTGTATCAATTTATATTTCCACCCATAGTGTGTCACTTCCATTGTTTTGCATCTTAACTTTGCATCCTGCTCTCTCCTATTACAAATGCCATTTTACCTTTATTTGGTAAACTCTTTGTTGTTTAAAGACCTTGAAGTCATCCTGGCAGAAGTGATACCCAGCAATATGCATGCACATGAATATACTTAGGTCATCTTACTCTACTGTATTAGGATAGTTGTGCTTTCTCTATGATTATATCACATGTTTTATTAATTATTTATGAACATTTTCTTTGTGCCCCTTTGTAGGCATGGGCTTTTTTAGTTGTCATTGTATATCCTTCTATCATAAACACATTGGGTATGTGTTTGTCTCCTTTACTAAACTATAAATCCTTTAGAACAGTGCTGTGCTAGTTCTTTGTTGGCAGCACCTAGCACATAATAACAACTCTAACTGTTGGAATGAATAATATGTAATTCTAAACAGAGGGTATATGTAGCTTTCTAAACTTTTTTCATTTAGCACAGTTCATTATGCTAGATGCTTTACATATATGAATATGACTTATTAAAATCATTGTTTAGTCTTTTTGCAAAAATTGAGTTGTGTGAATACGTTATGCATTCTGGATACTAGACTCTTTCAGATACATAATTTGTAAATAGTTTTTCATTCTTTCAGGACATCTTTCCACTTTTTTAAATAGTGTCCTTTGCACAAAAGTTTTAATTTTGGTAAAGTTCAGTTTGTCAGTTTGGTGTGATATCTAAGAAACCCTCGCCAGATCCGAGGTGGTGAAGATTTACTCTAAAATTTCTTCTAAGAGTTTTATAGTGTTAGCTTTTACATTTAGGTCTTTGATCTTTTTTGAATGTTATAAGGTGAAGCTCCAATTTCATTCTTTTGCATGTGGATGTCCAGTTGTCTCCGCACTGATTTTTGAAGAAGCTATTCTTTCCCATTGAACAGTCTTCGCACCCTTAATCCAAACTAATTGACCATAGATGTAAGGGTTTATTTTCATCCTCTCAGTTATGTTCTGTTGACCTATGTATTAGGTCTGTCCTTATGTTAGTACCACAATGTTGTGATTACTGTAGTTTTGTAATAACATTTGAAATCATGAAGTGTGAGCTTTCTGTGTTCTTGTTTTCCAAGAATGTTTGGACTATTCTGAGTCCCTTGTATTTCTGTATGAATTTTATGATCAGTTTTTCCATTTCCGCAAAAAAAAGGCTGTTGTGATTTTGACAGTAATGGCATTGAATCTATAGATCACTTAGGGGAATATTTCCATTTTAACAATATTAAGTCTTCTAATCCACGAACACAGGTTCATGGATTTTTTAAGTTTATTTATTTTGAGGGAGATACAGACAGTGTGAGTGGGGGAGGGGCAGAGAGAGAGGGAGAGAGAATCCTAAGCAGGCTCCATGCTGTCAGCACAGAGCCCAGTGCAGGGCTTAAACTCATGAAATCATGAGACCATGACCTGAGCCAAAACCAAGAGTTGGACGCTTAACTAGCTGAGCCACCCAGGTGCCCCTCTTTCTACACTGTTTTGTAGTTTTCTGTGTACAAGTCTTGCACCTCCTTGGTTAAATTTATTCCAGAGTATTTTGTGGGTTTTGTTTGTTTGTTTGATGCTATTGTTGATGGAATAATGTGGGGTGGTTTTTTTTTTAATGTTTATTAATTTTTGAGAGACAGAGACAGAGTGTGAGTGGGGGAGAGGCAAAGAGAGGGAGACACAGAATCTGAAACAGGCTCTAGGCTCTGAGCTGTCAGCACAGAGCCCAACATGGGGCTCAAACTCACGAGCCCGAGAGATCATGACCTGAGCCGAAGTCAGATGCTTAAACAACTGAGCCACTCAGGCACCCCAGTGGAATAATGTTTTTAATTTTGGATTGTTCATTGCTAGTGCATAGAAAATCTGATTTTGTGACTTGATCTTATATTCTGTAACTTTGCTGAATTTGTTCATCAGTTTTGACAGGTTTTTTTTTGGAGATTCCTTAGGATCTTCTGTATATAAGATCATATCATTGGCAAATAAGAGATAGTTTTACTTCTTCCTTTTTTTTAATAGATTTTTTTTTAGAGAGAGAGAGAGAAAAAGTGGGTGCAAGTGAGGGAGGGGCAGAGAGAGAGAGAGAGAGAGAGAGAGAAGCAGGGCTTGTGCTCACCCAGTGTGGGGCTCGAGCTCACTGAGGCCGGGTTCAGACTCACGAAATGTGACATCATGACCTGAGCTGAAGTCAGATGCTTAACCGATTGAGCCACCCAGGTGCCCCTACTTCTTCCTTTTCAATTTGGATGCCTTTTATTAGCTTCTTCTTGCTCAGTTAATCTTGATAGAATTTCCAGCACAGTGTTGAATATAAGTGGCATAAGTGGGTGTTTTGTCTTGTTCCTGATCTTAGGAGAAAAGCTTTGAGTCTTTCAATATTAACTATGATGTTAACTGTGGGTTTTTCATAAGCACCCTTTATCATGTCAGGGAATTTCTCTTCTAGTTTATGGAGTGCTTTTATCATGAAAGCATGTTGGATTTTGTCAAATACTTTTTCTCTGGGTCATTTGAGATTATTGTGTGGCTTTTTCCCTTCATCTATTAATTTGGTATATTATATTATATTATATTATATTATATTATATTATATTATATTAATTTTCTTTTTAGTATTTACCATGCTTGCATTCTTGGGATAAATCCCACTTGGTCATGGTTTAGAGCTCTTAATATGCTGCTGGATTTTGTTTGCTAATACTTTGTTGAGGATTTTTCATCTGTATTCGTAAGGAATATTGGTCAGTAGTTTGTTTTTCCTTGTGATGTCTTTTTCTAGGTTCGGTGTTCTAGTAATGTTGGCCTCAAAAAATGTGGATATCCATTTGTTTGAGCACTGTGTGTTGAAGAAAGTGTGCATCTGTTCTCTCCCTTTCTGTTTTGAGAAGGATCCACGTTAACTTTCCTTTAAATGTTTGGTAAGCTTCCGTCAGTGAAGCCTTCTAGTCCTGGGCTTTTCTTTGTTGGAAAGTTTTGAATACTGAAACAATCTCTTTGTGTGTTCCAAGTCTGTTTAAAGTTTCTGTTTCTTCTTCCCTTACTTCCCTTACTATATAGCTGTATTTCCTTAATATAGGTCAATATTATTTTCTTCTTTTTTCCTGTAGATTTTATGACTGTATAAGCAAGTATCTCTCTTACTCCCCACCTTTTACACAACAGATAGTATACTAGATACACTGTTGTGCATCTTGATTGTTCACTCTACTTCCAGTATCTTGAGTTCATTCCCCATCTGTACTTAAGGAGTTTATACATTCCTCTGGCTGCTTAGTATTTTATGGTCCTATATCTTGTTCCCTGTTGACATCTAGGTTGTCTCTAATCTTTTGCTAATGCAAACAATGCTGCAATGAATACCCACCTACTACAGTGCAGTTGTGCAGATTTCGTAGGTTAAGGTCCTCCACAGGACACATAAGACACTATATATAGCTCCAGGGTTCCCGGGCCACCCATGGCTTCTGACCAACTGGGTGTAAATTTGGGGTTTCCCATCATCCCTCATGTTCAATAATTTGCTAGAATGATTCCCAGAACTCAGGAAAGTGCTATACTTACAATTACAATTTTCTTATAGAGATCTGAATCAGCAAAAGAGATGCATAAGAGGAGGTCTGAGAGGGTCCCAAAGTCATAAGTCTCTATGTCCTCTGGACATGTCACCCTCTTAGTATATGGATACTCACTTGAGCTTCAGTGTCAAGATTTTTTATGGAGGATTCACTTTATAGGTATGATAGATTGAATCATTCGTTATATGATTAAACTCAATTTTTAGCCCTGTTCCATGAGGTCAGCTGGTCAGGTTATTATGACATGGCTCACAGTCCAAGCCCTCTTATCACATGATTGTTCTTTTCAGCATGGCCAGCCCAGTATGGAACAATCTAGGGCCTACCATGAGTTACCTCATTAAGCATAAACCCTGATATGGTCTAGGGGCTCACCATGAATAACAAAGACACTTGTATCACTCAGGAAATTAATTACTAGGTTTTAGAAGCTCTCAGGTACCCAGGACAAAGGCCAGACAAATTTTTTATTATTTAACACTTACATATATTACTTTGTGTGCAGATACATCAACTATAAGATAAATTCCTCTTCCTCCTCCCCCTTTCTTTTCCCACTTTCACATGATTTAATAACCAAAACCAAGGAAAGCTATATTTGAGAAGTCTTTCTCCCACTTTGAGTCCCACAAATAAAACTTGTGCAACCCATTCCAAATGAGTATCTATATTTTCCTTGGTATCCTTTATGTTTTTATATGCAAATAAAAACAAATGTATAGGTCTTTTTCTCGACTGTATAGATTCTAATGCAACTTGCTGTTTTTTCCCTTAAAAATACAGAAATACATTTCCAGGACATATGAGTAGAATATGCATTCACAGTTTGATATCCAATCAAACTAGAACCTGAATAGTTTCAGACTTTTTGATCTTTGCCAGTTTGAGAAATGAACAGTGGTTTATTCATGTAGCTTTATTGTGAATTTCTGTTATGAAATTGAACATCTTTGTATGTTTGCACATTTGTGTTTCCTTTTCTATGAATTGTTTCTATTCTTTACCTAGTTTTTAGTGGAATGGTTTTTCCTTTTTAATGTTTTTAAATGGTTAAATCTATGAATTTTTTGTGGCTTTCTAAATTTTTGTGTCTTCCCTATTATTTAAAAAAATTTTTTTTAAATGTTTATTTATCTTTGAGAGACAGAGACAGAGTGGGGGCAGGGGAGGGGCAGAGAGAGAGACAGGGAGACACAGAATCTGAAGCAGGCTCCAGGCTCTAAGCTGTTGGCACAGTCTAATGCGGGGCTCAAACTCACAGGCCATGAGATCATGACCTGAGCCGAAGTCAGCCACTTGGCTGACTGAGCCACCCAGGTACCCCATTCCTATTAGGTTATTTTAATAAAACTATTGTGTGCTTTTTTCTTTTATAGCTTTTCTCTTTTTTATTAAGATGTAATTTAGCTGTAGTAAAATTTACTTTTTGGTGTACAGTTTTGTGATATCTTACAAATGCATCTAATGACTACTGAAATTGAGATATAAAACATTTCCATCATCCCTAAAAATTCAGTTGTGTCCTTTTGTATTCATCGCCTCCTAAGGTCCCCAGCTCTTGGCAACTACTTTTCTCTGTCCTTAAGGTTTTACTTATTGTGAAATGCCATAAGAAATTGATTAATTATGTAGCCTTTCATTTAGCATACATGTTGTTGGTGTGTTCAGTTATTGACTGCTTCTTTTTCTATGACAGGTTGTTTTCTATTACATGGATTTACCACAGTTTATTTACCTACTCTCTAGTTGAGGAATATTTGGGTTATTTGAGAATTATAATTGCTCTGCCTCTTCTGCAGCATTCTGGATTGTCAGGTTTTGTTTTTTTGTGTGTTTTTTGTTTTGAGAGACTGCAAGGGCTCAATCCCGCTACCCTGGGATCATGACCTGAGCCAAAGTCAAGAGTCAGATGCTCAACTGATTGAGCAATGCAGGCGCCCCAAGTCAGTTTTTTTTTTTTTTTTAAGTCATTCTACTAGGTGCGTAATAGTATCTCATTGTGCTTTAATTCGAATTCTGCTAGTGTTTAATGTCTGTATATCGCCTTTTGTGAAATGCCAAACTGTTTACATCTTTGCCCATTTAAAAAATTGGGCTTTTCTATTTTTTTTTAAATGTTTATTTTTGAGAGAGAGAGAGAGAGACAGAGTACAAGCAGGGGAAGGGCAGAGAGAGGGAGAAACAGAATCCGAAGCAGGCTCCAGGCTCTGAGTTGTCAGCACAGAGCCTGATGTGGGGCTTGAACTCACAGACTGCAAGATCATGACCTGAGCCAAAGTCATCCGCTCAACCAATTGAGCCACCTGGCGCCCATGGGCTTTTCTATTAATGAGTTATATGAGTTATTTATTTTGGATATAAATCCTTTGTTGTTTTGTTTTTTCCTTGCCAATGTCTTTTTTGGTTGTTCCAGACCATTTGTGGGGAAGATTATTTTTTCTCTGTTGAATTGCTTTTGTGCCGTTGTCAAAAATCACTTGAGCGGGGCGCCTGGGTGGCGCAGTCGGTTAAACGTCCGACTTCAGCCAGGTCACGATCTCGCGGTCCGTGAGTTCGAGCCCCGCGTCAGGCTCTGGGCTGATGACTCGGAGCCTGGAGCCTGTTTCCGATTCTGTGTCTCCCTCTCTCTCTGCCCCTCCCCCATTCATGCTCTGTCTCTCTCTGTCCCCCCCCCCCAAAAAAAAAAATCACTTGACCATGTATGTGTGCATCTATTTCTGGACTCTTTTGTTCCATTTTATCAGATCTATATATCTGTCTATCTTGCAATATCACATTGTCTTGGTTACTATAGCTTTCTAGTAGTGTGAATCCTCAAACTTTATTCTTCTCTTTAAATATTGTTTTGGCTCTTCTCTGTAAATTTTGCGTTTCCATATAAATTTTTGAATCCATTTATTCATTTTTACAAATACCACTAGTATACTTTGATTGGGATTGTGTTGAATCTGTAGATTAAATGTGGAAAAATTGACATCTTAACAGTATTGAGTCTTTGAACCCATGAATGTGGTATCTCTTCATTTATTTAGGTCTTTGATTTCCTTCAATATTTTATAGTTTTTAGCATACAGATTCTGCATATATTTTTTAAATTCATAAACTTAAACATGTCAGTTTTTGGGGTGCTTTTATAAATGCTACTGCTTTTAAAATTTTGATTTCCACTTCATTGGTAGTATGTATAAATATAATTGTATTCCATGACTTGGCTGAACTTACTAGATATGGAAACTTTTTCAGAGATTCCATGGCATTTCCCACATAGATAATCATATGCGCTAATACAGGTAGTTTTCTTTGTTTCTAAATTGTATGCCTTTTATTTCTTCTTTTAGCCCTATTGCTGTTCTAGGGCTTCCAATATGATACTGAATAGGATTGATGAGAGCAGGCATCCCTGTCTTGTTTTTTCCCCTCAGGGAGAAATCAGTCCATTTCCTAGTATTTTTATAGTTCTTTTAACACATACATTTCAGTATAATGACCATTTAGGAGAAGAATGCTATTAATTTTTTTCCAGATGGCTTCCAGTTTTCTTGATCTCTTTCATTGACTAGTGCACCATATGTATGTATGTCCATGCCCCCGCCCCCCCCCCCCCCACGAACTTCTGTCAGAGCACTTATTGCACTGCTTTACTGTTTACTTTTTACTTATCTTTTTTTCTTAAAAGAAGATGAGCATTTTGGGGCAGAATAAGAAATGGTGCCTCCCCTCAAAGAACTTACATTGTAAATAATGGGTATTAGGTTAGACCAAATGAAATTACCATTTCTAATATTTAACCTGTAAAATCTTATGTCTAGTTGGGACCCAAACAGTAAAACAAGAAAAGAAGATGAAAATTCTCTTATGCTAACAAGGTCTAGTTATCAGTGTGAGAAATGTTAGTGCATAAGAAATTGTTCATCACTGTTGTATGCTTATAAGCAAAGCCCAGAACTGAATATACTGATGTAAATGGGATATAACCCCTGCCCTTGAAGGAGATACTTTCTCTGTGGAAGACAGTGTCTTTACAATATTCAAATGTAGACACATATATCTGTCAATATATGTGCAGATTTACTCTCATTTTGAATATACTTGTGATCTTAGGTTCATACTTCTCAGTGTCTTGGACTATAAGACACTTTGGCAGTGATTTCTATAAGTTACTGAGAAGCTTGACATAATTTTGTGTGTGATAATTTTATGTGAAAAAATACATACATTGTTCAGTTTAATGTGACCGTTATTTCAGTTACTTGGTATTTTGTAGATTTCCTTTTGGAATAACTTAATATTTTAAAAAAGACAGGCTTTAAAAAAATACAAAAAAAAGGCATTAGGGAAATCATAATAGAAAAATAGAAAACTGTTTTATATTATAACATAATATAAAAATATAAATACTCCAGTTTTTGGTGTAAATTTTTATAATAAATTATATATGGAGGGAAACTAATATTTTTGTGTTATATATATTTGTATAATACTTAGGCTTTCAAGCTGGTCTTTTACTACTCTATAAGTCTGGAAAAAAGAATATATGGGAGACTTTGCGTAAACTTCATGAAGTCAGAAACTACTCTTGTTTACTGTGACATTCCTTGTACTTAGCACATAAGTAGTTATTAACCAATGATTATTGATTTAGTATTGATTAGAGTAAGAGAATGTATCTTTACATGAAATTTGTTGATTTTAGTTAATAGGAATGAAAGTTATAATCACATGTTGCTTGATAAGCATCAAGAGAGTTGCATAGTTTTTGAGGCAATTAAATTTTATTTATAAATCTATAGTAATAGAAGACTATTTTCAAATAATCTGGAATTTGCTCTTGGTATTGTTTTTAACTTGACTATTAACAAGATTAAAATACAAGTTTTAAAACCTATAAAGCACCTTTTTGTAAAGTTGAAACTCTTCTTTAAAATACATGACTCAGAGAAGACTACCTTTGTGTTAGTAATAATACAGTAGCAGTACACAGGAAATTTACTTTTCTTTGTATTTACTGCCACCAAATGGCAAATTAATAATATTACTATGTCTGTTATATTAACACTATAAAAGACCTACTAAAGGTAATGCCCCTTTTAATATTGTTTTGGCAGGGTTAATTTGTTCCAGAAAGAGTTTTGACAACGGAAGAAAAAACAAATTTTAGTATGTTTAGAACTGTAGCTAGGGGCACCTGGGTGGCTCATTTGGTTCAGTGTTTGACCTTGGCTCAGGTCATGATCTCAGGGTTCGTGAGTTCAAGCCCTGCTTTGGGCTCTGTGCTGACAACTTAGAGCCTGGAGCCTGCTTCAGATTCTGTCACCGTCTCTCTGCCCCTCCCCCCGCTCATGCTCTCTCTTTCTCTTTCTCTCTCAAATATAAACAAACATTAAAAAATGGAAAAAAAAAAAAAAAAAAAGAACTGTAGCTAACCTTTTTCTAGCCAGAGTAGATAGAATGGTTTCTATAAGGCATTAGAGCAAAGCAGAAATCACTATGACAAAGATGATAAAAACTGGTAACTCAAACCTAATAAGAAATAAATTTGACAACATTATTTTTATGCAGGGAATTTAATTCTGACCTTTGTTCTTTCTAGGTTATCGTATCTGAGAAAGATGGTTCCAGAATATTTTAGGCCTAATTTTATTTGAAGATAAGCCATTTCACTAAAAATGGCTATTAAGATATCCTGGAAAAATTGTTATATAAGAGTGTAAAGAAACAGAAGCAACCCAAATGTTCAGTCTTAGGAAATTGGTTAAATACTTTTTAATTTAATGTTATATAGTTATTGAAAGTGTAATAGAGGCATATTTAACGAGATGGATGAAGGTCCATGTGGTTAAATGGAGAGCAATGGGGAGAAGCAAGTTACTAAACAGTGTATTCTCACAGTTTTTTAAAAAGTACATTTACCCTCGGGAGATAATATTGTGATTTCTTAAATTTATGTATTTCTAAAATGAACATGTTTTTAAATGTTCAGAAATTATATAGATTGAATATTTTATATTCACAGACAGTTTCTTAGATTAAAACATCCCCATGGAAGCACTTATTATATATTCATTTATTATAGTGAATATATTTGAATAGTTTTAGGTTTTTCTTTTTGAATGATGAAAATGTCTTCTTGCAGGCAATTTTGACTCAGCCCACTTTTTGAGTCTCTTCTAATTGGTTCATATATAAATGAAACCTTTACAAAAACTGCCTTGTTGGATAGTTTAATAATTTTCTTTCTTGACAGAAGGGTAAAACTTCTGAGTTAGTAGGTTTTGAATATTATCTAATAATTCAATGTTTTGTTAAGGTGCTAGTTATTTTTATAACATAGCCCTTCATTTCTAGGGTCAGCATATTCTTGCTTTTGATATCTGTTTTCTGCCACAGGCCTGAGATTGGAATTGAAGCAATACAACTACTGCTTCCACCAGAGGAAAATAGTATGGGAATTCCTATTATGGTAGGTTATTTTCCAGTAGTCTCTCTGCAGTAATATAGGCAGCTCTCTTAATGTGTTAGTTTGTTGGTATTTATGCCTCATCATAAATTAAGCATAGCTTTTCTACATAAATCCTTTGTTGTAGACATTTTGTTTAGAAGTGTGGTGGTCCCTGTATTCCTGGAAAACTTATTTATAACTTAATTTGAATAGATTTTCGGTGGAGGGGCTTAATCTGATTTAAGATCTCGGTGTTGTAGTTTGAAGAAGAGAAATATGAAATAGCTGAAAATAATGGTATTGTAGTTAGTTTCTTTTTTTAAACGAGTAAATTACTAGATGTTTCATTCTTGTCAAGTTGTATGCATCCCTTTGCTCATAGCTCATTCTCTTACATGTTACATGTTTGTGGTGCACTCTGTAAACGTCAGCCATTCATTAATCACTGGGGAAGCAGTTATGTGAGTGACTCTCATGTTTTTAGTGAAAGTAGTTTAAAAATCTCACAAAACCTAGGAGTGTTAGACTTGAGGTGCTTGTGAAGACAGTAGAAACTGGTTTGGTATCATTGGCATTGTTTGTTAGGCTTCTTATTTGAAATTCAAACATACCGAAAAGTTGTGTAGAAAGGAAAAACCAATGGCCCAGTAAGTGGATTCTTTACTATTATCAAGTTTCACCTTGCTGTACTTTCTGTTAAATATTTTTGCTCCTAAATGGTAGTACCATTAGATATTAAGTAGACTCAATGCAAAGTTGTTTTATGACAAAACAAATCACCCTTTCCGGGTTTTTGTTACAATTTGTTCTTTGTTAAAATTTTCTTTGTTTTTTAAAAAAGAGGAAGTGAATAGAACGCTATTATGTTGAAAGCTGAAAGATTTTGTCCATCTGTATTCTGGTAGGAGGGCAAAGAGTATTGGGAAAACGTTAGTTTGTGTTCCTCAAATTGGAATAATTTTGATGACATTAAAGATTCATATTCTCTTGAAATTTTGAATTCTGTTTGAACTAACCAGCTGTGACTCTTTACTTGGCCTTTCAGAATTATCTACTAAATTATCACTTAAACACACACACACACACACACACACACACACACCACAACACACAACACACACAGGATGCCTCTCATTTGTTGTTACCTGGATGGCTTTTGCTGGCTAGAATTCCATTGGAAACACATCCCCTCACACACCTTATTTCTGTTGTTTATAAATCATTTTCTAACTATTAGCTCAATAAAAGCTTTGAGCCTTGAAGTACTCCTATCCTAATTCAGTCAAGGATTTGAGTAATGGGTAGGCAAGACAGAAAAAGGAAAAAGTGTCAAGATAGTAAGGATAAAATTTGATTAGAAAAATGGCAACAAATAGCAGACATCATCAATATCATATGGCTCATTTTTTATTTCCTGATAATGTGTGTTAGAGATCATGCAGTCACAAATTCAACTACTTTTGCTATATGATCATTGTGTAAATTGTAATTTTCATCTTTTACCACTAGATGGTGGTTTTGCGTTGGTTTCTGCAGACTGTCTAAATTTACATATTATTTTAAAATGCATCATAAAGAACAATGAAATTAAATTTTGATAGTGATACAGTTCTTCACATAGGCAAACTAGTTCAACATAACCATTATTTGTGATATATATATAGTAATTATTTTTAAAAAGATAAACCAGTATGTATGAAATGGTTAAGAGCTATGCCTGAGCATATTTTCTTTCTTTCTTTCTTTTTTTTTTAAATTTATTTAATGTTTATTTATTTTTGAGAGAGGGAGAGACAGAGTGCAAGCTGGGGAGGGGCAGAGAGAGAGAGGGAGACACAGAATCCGAAGCAGGCTCCAGGCTCCAAGCTGTCTGCACAGAGCCCGTCGTGGGGCTTGAACTCACGAACCGGGAGATCATGACCTGAGCCGAAGTCGGACGTTCAACCAACTGAGCCACCCAGGCACCCCAGCCTGACCATATTTTCTAATACAGTCTTCAGTCCACTACCTTAGAAACATTTTAGATGTTTTGGTTTTTTTTAGATGATACTATAATTTAAATGGCACATAAATAAAACACCATTTCCTGATTTGTAATGTTAGAAAATACATACAGATAGCTCAGGCTTTTAAAATTGTTTTTGATGATCATTTTCTCTATCTAGTAGCCATCCATTAAAGTCTTTTATTTCACAAATAACACATTGAAATTCTCTTTTGTTGTTAGCCAAGTGACTTTTAGTTATCCTGCTTGAGCAATTTGAGTTGATGTAGGATTGTAGAGTTTACTTGGGATTGTAACAAGGTTGTAAGAGATCCCAGTTCAAGGGAATAATAATCTTATGTAATAAAGCATTTACTTATGTTTTAAAGAGCAAAGTAAGTACAGAGTCTAGAGCATCAGTGTCTCTCAACACCTTTTGCTTAGGCCTTCATTCTCCAATTCAGTCTGTTATTATTTCCTTTTCTCTTCTTTAAAGGATTATTTATATGAGAACAAAATTATGAAAACAGGCATCTTAAATTACCCTTTGCATTCTGCTCTTCACTAGATATTTGATAGCTTTTGAGGTATGAATTGAGAGGCAGTTCTAGCCCAGCAAGTTTCAGGTCTCTGTAGCTCTGCTCTGCATTCAGTGCTAAGTGGTTCTAGTCCCTGGAGCTATGGGTATGGAGCTGTTAAATGGCTCTGGCTTGGGAAGTTTGCTTCTGAACAGTCACTCTTCACTTAGGCACTCTTCAAATTTTGGTCCTAACCTCTGTTACTTTTTGGAATGTGAACTTTTGTCATTTAACCCTTGTAGAAGTTATTTTTCTTACCTCTAAAGTAGTGATCGGGTGTAGCAAATAAGAATCATGAAAGAATCATGATAAGAATCAGAAAAAAATAATTATATGCACACAGGAAGGAAAGAACAGAGTACCCATAATCCTGCCACTGAGTTTAATTAATCTGTTGTTACTTAAAAATCTTCTGATCATTATTTAGCATAATTAGAATATATTTTATATATTGTTTCACTTAATACTTTTATGAGTATTGTTTGTCCCATATTTTTAGAAATTCTTTAAAATTTTGTTACTAAATATCATTCAATTTTATTGTATGATATATACTGTGTTTTAAATCGTTTTATTCAACATAAAATTAATTTTATTGTTTTGTTATAAATGATACTTGAGTAAAATCTTTCATGCAAAGTTTTGTAGGCCTCCCTTTTCCTTGTATTTACACTATTGTAAGAAATGCTAGCTTAAAAAATTTGAAAGACTTATCAATGCTATTGACAAGAGTTGGCAAACTTTTTTCCCAGAAAAGTCCCAAGTCCCAGTTTACTCCTTTCGTCATCCCTTGTAGTCCCTAGGTTGGATAATAACAGCAGCCTGCTGTTGTTTTCTGTCTTTAATACCACCTCATTTTTAGGCCATCATTTATACTGTATGGCCTAAATATTTATACTGTATACTGCACTGTGTATATGCACTGTGTATATACTGTATACTGTATACTGCACAGTGAGGCTTCAAGATATAATCTGATTATGTCACTTTTTGACTTAAACTTTTTTGGTGGTTTCCCCAGTATTCAGGTTAAAATGTATATACTTTAATGTGGCATCCAAGGCCCTTCATGATTTAGCCCCGGTCTGATTTTCCAGCCTTATTGTAATGCAACCCTTCTATGTAAGCAGGTAGGAAGGGAACATTCTAAGCAGGGGGAACAGCATATTCTGAGGCACAGCTACAGGAAACGACATGGTATATTTGAATTGCACCAAGTACATTTATATATGTGAAACTTAAAGACAAGATAAGTGGTGGATGTCTTTAGTATATTTTAATAAAACTTAGTGACTAAATAAAAGGCAAATAATATTCTAACTATGATTTAGAAAGTAACTGGTGATAAAGAGAATAATTAATCAAGACTCTTGGTTACGACAAAAATCCCAACTCAAAATGATTTACATGCAAAAGGAAATTTACTGGCCAGATCCAGGACTTGGTGACAGTAGATTCCCCATCACCACCCACCCCTTTAACATTTTGTCTTTTTTTCTCTCCTACAGGCAGTTTAGCTTACATTGTCCTTAGTTATAATTATAAAAGAAAAGAGAGTATCTTTCCTGACAGCCTTGGCAGGAAAGCAAGTCCTAAGAAAGACCCTATCTGGCTTTGATCATATGTTCATCCCTGAATTAGCATGTGACTAGGAGTAAGTGGTCTTCTGGCCATTCCTGGGTCTCTTGTATATCTTTGGACCAGATGAACTCCCAAAAGGAAAGCATTCTTATGAAAGAATCTATGTTTACTATAAGGATGGATAGAAGTGGAGAAAGGAGAACCAGGAATTGAGAGACCAGTTAAGAGGTTTTCCAGGGCACCTGGGTGCTCAGTTGGTTGAGTGTCTGACTTCTGCTCAGGTCATGATCCTGCAGTTCGTGGGTTTGAGCTCTGCGTTGGGTTCTCTGCTGTCAGTGCAGAGCCTGCTTTGGATCCTCTGTCTCTCTGTCTCTGTCTCTCTCTCTCTCTCTCCCCCCCCCCCCACTCGCTCTCTGTCTCTATCAAAATAAATTTAAAAAAAAGTGGTTTTCATAACTCAGGTTGAGGACTTTAGTGGGTCTGAAATAGATCACTGTGAAGAAAGTTCAGGAGGATTTTAGGTAAAATGCCTAGGAGTGGGTGACCAATTAGAAGTGGGAGATGAAGGGGGCACCTGGGTGGCTTAGTCAGTTGAGCGTCCGACTTCAGCTCAGGCCATGATCTCATGGTTTGTGAGTTCAAGCCCTGCGTCGGGCTCTGTGCTGAGAGCTCAGAGCCTGGAGCCTGCTTTGGATTCTGTGTCTCCCTCTCTGTTCCTCCCCTGCTCGCACTCTGTCTGTCTGTCTGTCTGTCTCTCTTTCTCAAAAATAATAAACATTGAAAAAAAGAAAAAGAAGTGGGAGATGAAGTGAGAGTAGGCTTCTAGATAATTCTTTGTGTTCTGGGCTACTGTATATATACGGTGATGCCATTACTATTAACCAATCTGGGAAGGTTAGGAAAAGAACACTTTGGGGGAGTGGACTAGAGATGGTAAGTTGATTTTTGACATGCTGAGTCTGAGATAATCTAGAATATGGAGAGTGGAAGTTGTGTCTGGAGGTTAGGATTGGAAATAAAGACTTGAAAGTATCAAATATGATGGCTGATATTATAGATGAGATTGTCCAAGAGGAGGTTATTAGACAGGGGTAAGAAAAGTGGGCTGAAAGAAAAGCCAGTATTTAAATATGGATGGTGGAAGAAAAGTCAAGTGGAAGGGGCCGAAAAAGAAGGTTTAGAAATAGAGGTGAAAATTTTATGCAAGAGAGTTTTTTTTTTAATGTTTATTTATTAATTTTTGAGAGAATGAGAGAGAGAGCAGGGGAGGGGTAGAGAGAGAGGGAGACAGAGTGTCCGAAGCAGGCTCTGTGCTGACAGCAGAGAGCCTGACATAGGGCTCAAACTCCCGAACTATGAAATCATGACCGGAGCAGAAACCAAGAGTCAGATGCTTAACCCACTGAGCCGCCCAGGTGCCCCTGGAAGATAGTTTTAATAAAGATCATTGGTATCCAGTATTATAGACTAGTTGAGAAAAATGCAGATTTTGTAGTAAGTTACCACTGGTGACCTTAGAGCAATTTCACTTGAATGGTGAGTATGGAAGTCAGATTGCAGTAGGGTGAAACAAGGGTGAAACAAATGGCTTTGAATACTTTTTCTTCTGTGAGTATAAGCTCCTTCCCAATGACTGCAAAGTCATTAAGGTATGGTATCTGGCATGTAAGAAGTGTTTAATAAATGGCCACGAGTAACTGAAAGATCAGAGAGGAAAATCGAAGGTACAAATATCTTTGAAAGTAAACCAGAAGAAAGTTGAAGGAACTCATCCTTGCTGTTCTCTTTCTCTCTCAGGTAGAAGGCCAAGAAATAGTGTCTCCCTAGCTTGCTTACCTTAGAGCATAGCTGTGAGGAAGCAATGTAGGAATAGATGTGAGAGCATTCTTAAACTAGGAACTGCTGAATCAAATGGAAGGGAGTAATACTTTTCATTTCTGGCATTTTAATTTTGAAATCAGGGACTTCAAATAAGATGCATTTTGGTTCTCACCAACTCAGAACCTGTTTGCTTCCTTAACAACTGCTAATTTAATGTCTCTTAGATGTGTGATTTGTAGGAGCTAGGCTTTGGAAACAAATGGTCCTGGGTTAGAGTCCATTTTTCTCTACTTGTTAGCCATGTAATTTCCAGTGTTTTACTTTTCCACCTCAGAGTTTTATCTGTGAAATTGGAAGTAGAAATTACTTGACAGACATGTTACAACTGAGTACACATAAAGTACCTAGAATTGTCATAGGTATTCACATTACCTGGGATGTTCATCCCAGCCTCATATGTTCAGCCAGCCTTGTTCCATCTTCACATAAAATAATGCTAGGTAAAAGTACTATCTTATATTGAACCAAATCTAATCTTGCTGCTTGTTATTATTATTCATTGATCTAGTTCTTATCTCTAGACCTGTGCACATTTGGTATCTCTTCACAGTGATAGCACTTCAGATATTTTAACGCTATCATATTCTCCCTGACTCCTTTTCAGACAAAATACCTTCAGCTTCATTGACACTTATGATACGGTTTTTAGATCCACCATCATCCTGGCTTTAAATGTGTTCTTGTCTCATTACTCTAGATGTAGTTTGACCTATGTCTAGGAATTAGCCTGACCTTTCCTAGAGGAGGAAAATGAGATTAATGAGAAACTTTTTTTGAGATAAAACTTTAATGTTAATGGGTCAAAATTAAAGTGTAATTTTAATATTTCATACACTAAAATATACTCTTGTTAATGGCATTTATAAAGTGATTGCCTTTAGTCTGCTTTAAGATAAATTACTTGTGACTGTTTTTTTCCCCTTTTAAAAATAAATCTCTATAGCCCTCAGTATTATCTAGCACTAGTGTGTTGTGATTCATTAACAAGAATGAGAAAATAAACTGTTTTCTTAAAGTTTATTTATTTATTTGGAGAGAGAGAGGGAGAGAGAGAATTCGACTGAGGCCCTGATCTCATGAACCATGAGATCATGACCCAAGCTGAAATCAAGAAATCAAGGGGAGCCATCCAGGCACCCCTAGTAAAGTAAACTATTGAAATAAAATGTCAAGATTCAGTTTTTCAGTGTAATACAAAGCATACTATTTGTTGTCCATTCACCAGCCATCACCCACTTCCTTCCTTGCAGGGCCCCAGTTTTGTTTGGTTGGTTACTCCTCTTGTACATGACTTGGAAAAGTCCTTAATAGTGTAAAGCTAATCCTCCTCTACCTAGTAGTGATTTGTTTAGGAAAGAACATAAGAACCAAGACTGGTCACATGTCAGGAAAAGTCAGGTTAGGTAGCTTCTAGGAAAGTCTTCCTTGCACCTAAAACGAGAGACACAGCAGGAAACTTCCCTTTCTGCTGGGCAACAATATGTGTCTGATATGATGGCCTTGAAGTATGGCAGGGTATCTGTGACTATGAAGGGAATTATCCTGAGGGCCGTACTGAGTCTGACCGAGAAGACTCAGCCAGAGCCTAGATGTCAGTCAGTTACCTTAGAACCACCATAATTTCACTTCTTGTTGTTTATGGTAAGTTTCTTTATTGTTTAAACCAGTTGACTATAACATGCTGTTTTAGTTTAGTTTAGGGTAGCCCTAATGTTAAAGAACAAAATTTTTGGAAGTCTGCTATACAGAAAAGTAGACACTTTGTGGAAGGCCCATTAAGATATAATGATGAGCAGCGCCAGGGTGACTTGGTTGGTTGAATCTGTCCAACTTCAGCTCAGGTCATGATTTCGCGGTTTGTGAGTTTGAGCTCCACATCAGGCTCTGTGCTGGCAGTGCAGAGCCTTCTTGGGATTCTCTCTCTCTCCTCTTTCACTCAAAAATTAAAATAAACATTAAAAAACAGAGATGTAATGATGAGTAGTCTCATTAATTTTAAGATCACATTAGAATTATATTCGGGTCAAGGGGCGCCTGGGTGGCGCAGTCGGTTAAGCGTCCGACTTCAGCCAGGTCACGATCTCGCGGTCCGTGAGTTCGAGCCCCGCGTCAGGCTCTGGGCTGATGGCTCGGAGCCTGGAGCCTGTTTCCGATTCTGTGTCTCCCTCTCTCTCTGCCCCTCCCCCGTTCATGCTCTGTCTCTCTCTGTCCCAAAAATAAATAAACGTTGAAAAAAAAATTTTTTTTTAAAAAGAATTATATTCGGGTCAAAAACTTCATGGTTATTCTCAACTACTGAATGTTCAGACTATGAACAAAACAGGCAAAAACATTTCTGTACTGCAGTAACTGATGCAGATTTAATTACCCAGTTAGTCAAGAGTTGAGCTAATTATCAGTTCTGATAGGGGCCCTTTCTTTCCATTTAAGAAGTTCAAAATTGACTACATCTAAAGGAATTGGATGTTGTCTTACTCTGAAGTAACATCAAGTTATAAGCATGGCTTTTTGCAGGTTTATCAACGGCATGTCTTATTTATCCAAAAAAATTCCATGCCTGATACATATTAGAAACACCCTTTCCTTCTTTTAACAATAGAAGCTATTTTATAAAATTTTAGATAGCACTTTTTAGTAAAGGGAGCTGAAGAATATGAAAAGTGTTCTTTTCTGAGTCATCACTTGGACTTTAAAATAGTTACAAGTTTTAGTATTTTTGTCTCCACCCTTCTACAGTTTAGAAAGATGTGAATCATTTTCTTTAGTATTTCCCAAATGATAGCTGCTTTGAAAGGGAAGTGGTGTATGTGGTCCCAGTTTGTGTGTGAAATAACTGGCATACACTTTACTTACTGATTTTACTGCACTTTGTGGGAATCCCTTGGACGTCTCACGTAATTATTGGTTATAAACGTAAACATTGGGTAACCATAGCAACTTATTCTTAAATTGAAAAGTTTCTCCAGTTTTTAAAGGGATATTATTTATCCCAGTGTCACCACATTGTAGAAACCAGAATGAATTGCAAATAACCTCTCCTTAGTTTTTTTTTTAAAGGAGGGCAGAAATTCAGCCTGTTTAAAAATCGTACACTCTGCTAATTTGCAATATTGGACATAAGTTGTCTTTGATGCAGTTGCTGAGAAATAATTATGTAAATAATAACATAAAATTATATTTCAGAGAATGTGCTTATCCTGGGCCTGGTGGGACATAAGTCATATGCCAGAGATTCTGCTAGTTAACATACATCCCAGCCAAAAAAATTATACTAATAAGAGATCAAATAAGGTGTTTAGCAGTAACACAGCTTAAATAACTAGTTCATTCTAGCCTTCAGTCTGATAAATACTTTTGCTTAATTTCAAACTACTTCTCGAGGTAATCAAAATTATGAAGAAAATAATCTAACTTTTAAAAATGTTGCTTAAATACAGTACTACATACTTGACAACAGAATGGTTTCCTCCCCTTTCTCTGTTACTTTTGGCATACTGAGTGTACTCTAGAAAACAACCTAAATTGTTATATTAAATTTTTTGCTTGCATACTTTTTGAAGGAAATAATTTTTTGCTTGCATACTTTTTGAAGGAAATAATTATTTCTTTTAAGACTCAAATCTAAAATTTTTTTAATGTTTATTTTTGGGAGGTGGGGAGAGACAGCACAAGTGGGGGAGGGGCGGAGCAAGTGGGAGAATCTGAAGCAGGCTCCAGGCTCTGAGCTGTCAGCACAGTGCCCGATGTGGGGCTCAACTCACGAGCCATGAGGACTCAAATCTAAAAACAGTCATTTAAATATTGATTTAGACCTTAACATCTCATGTATAACTCTTGAATCTCTACTCTTTTCAGGAAGTCCATTCCATTTCCTGTCTTCATTGAAAGTGTGTTTTCATAAGTACATTCTTCTCCAGAGGTCTGCTCAAGTATTATTGTTCCTCTGCTCATAGCCAGTATATCTTGGGAATGTGTGTGTGAGTGTGTGTGTGTCTGTGTGTGTATGTAGGAGAGAGGGAAGCGGCGTCAGCATTCTTCCAGTCGTCCACTATAGCTGTTGAATGTTACAAGTCTACCTATCTATAAAAAATCTTTTGAAGCACATGCCATGTGGCTAGGTGACTCCTGTTTTTTGTTGCTATTGTCTGTCAAATCTCACTCCACAGTTCTGCATCTGGGTCAGAGTTATATCAGTTATCTACATGATTTCATTTCTTTGTAGATGACATTTTGAATATCATACTTCCCAATGTACCAACTTCCACACCAGCGATACTCTCCACTTGGCTCTAACCATATATTCCACTAAGCACATCCCACAATTTGTTTCTTGTACTGAAACTACCTGCACTTCTGTATTTTTATTATTATCCAGCCTAGACCTCATGACCCATTACTTTCAGCTGCTAAACATTCACACTTACTCCTTTTCAACTTTATACTTTCACTTCCACTTACCTACATCAACCCTTCCTTCTTGCTTCAGAAGACAGAGATCTTTTCTTCATAACTCAAGGTAATTTTCCACCTCCATACTACAACCCCCTTTTTTCTGCATCTGTGAGATCTTCCTTCCCCAGTTATTCTTTTTGTTTGTTTTTTAGTTATTCCCCGTTTTAATCTTTTCTTTTTTGACGATACTGTCTTATAATCTCTGAACACAGGATATCTTTTTGTTTATGTCATTTTAATTTTTTCATCCATGTTTTGTAATTTTTTAATGTACAAGTCTTTTACTTTTCTAGTTAAGTTTATTACCAATTATCTTATTGTTTATGATGCTATTGTAAATGAGACTATTTTCTTAATTTCCTTTTCAGATAGTTTATTCTTAGTGTATAGAAATGCAACTGATTTGGTTAATATTTGTATCCTGCACGTTTACTGAATTAATTAATTCTAAGGTTTTTTTGTGTGTAATCTAAAGGGTTTTGTACAATGTTTATGTCTTCTGCACACAGAATACTTCTTTTTTTCTGATTTGGATGCCATTTATTTCTTTTTCTTGCCTAATTGGTCTGGCTAGAAAATTCAGTACTATGTTAAATAGAAGTAATGAGAGAGCGCATCTTTGCCATGTTTCTGATCTTAGAGGAAAAGCTTTCAGTTTTTCACCACTGAATTTGTGGACTTTTCATATATGGTCTGTATTATGTTAAGGTACTTTCCTTCTATTCCTAGTGTGTTGCAAGTTTTTATCATGAAAAGGTGTTGAATTTTTTCAAATGTTTTTTTCTGTATCTGTTGAGGTGATTGTGTCATTTTTTTAATCCTTCATTCTGTTAATACTGTGTGTTAACTCATTTTTGTATGATGAACCATGATTTCATGTCAGGCATAAGTCCCACTTTGTCATGGTGTATGATGTTTTTAATATAATGTTGAATTTGGTTTGCTAGTGTTTCGTTGACACTTTTTGTATCTGTGTTTGTCAGGAATTCTGTTTTCGCTTATAATTTTCTTTTTTTGTAGTGTCTTTGTCTGGTTTGGTATCGGGGTGATTCTGGCCCATAAAATGAGTTCAGAAGTGTTCCTTTTCAATTTTTTTGGAAGAGTTTGAGAAGGATTGGCATTAATTATTTAAATATTTGGTATAATTCACCAGTAATGCCATTTGGTCCTGAGCTTTTCATTGTTGGAGGTGTTTGATTACTGATTCAGTCTTTTTCTATTCATGATTCAGTCTTTGGTAGGTTGTATGTTTCTAGGAATTCATCCATTTATTTTAGGTTACTCAATTTCTTGGCATTATAATTGTTCATAGTAATCCCTTATCCTTCCCACCCACCCCTCCGCCCCTTCCCCCCTTTCCTGTGGCATCAGTTATAATGTCTCATCTCCTTTTTCACTTTTGGTTTCATTTGAGTTCTCTGTTTTTCCTAGTCTAGCTAAAGTTTTGACAATTTAATATTTTCAAATAACCAATCCAGCTTTTTCCCCCTTATTTCATTTAGTTCTGCTCTAATCATTATTTTCTTCCTTCTGCTAACTTTGGGTTTAGCTGCTGCTTTTTCTAGCTCCTTCAGGTGTAAAGTTAGGTTATTTGAGGTCTTTCTTTTCTTTTTTTTTTAGTAGCTACCATTTTTATAGTACAAGATGTTTTAAGCCCCTTTCATGTGTTCTCAACAATCTTATGAGGCTCCATCATTATTCTCACTTAAATTTAGGGAAACAGATACAAAGAGGCTATATGACTTAATAAAGGTCACACAGCTAAAAAATATTGGTAGAAAAGGAGAGGCTTACTTTTTGCTCTTTCTACTTCCCATTGTTTGACTTTTTTCTTTTCCTGCAAAGTATCATCTGAATGATAACTTATGCAATATGGTTTCAAAGTTGGCACTTTTAACTATAATGTTATCTTTATTTTGTGTGTAATAGTTGTTCAATAAGTGTTTATTGAATGAAGAAATGAATGAAAGTATGGGTGAATGAAATGACCCCAGAAATCTGGAATAAAATTCCAGAGACCTAAGTTTAGTTCCAACCCTGTGCCTGACATTGAGGTCTTTCTTTTTTAATATAGGTGTTTATCAAAATAAACTTCCCTCTTAGTACTGCTTTTTTTACATCCCATAAGTTTTGGTATGTTGTGTTTCTGTTTTTGTCTCTAGATACTGAGATATTTCTAACTTGCCTTTTGATTTCTTCTTTGATCTGTTGGTTTTTCAAGAGTGTGTTATTTAATTTCCACACATTATTTTTCCAGTATTCCTTTTGCTATGGATTGTTAGTTTCATTCTGTTTTGGTCAGAAAAGATATTTGGTATGATTTCTTCTTAAAATTGTTGAAATTTGTTTTGTGACCTAAGATGTCAACTTATCCTGGAGAATGTTCTTTGTGTGCTTGAGAACAATGTGTATTCTGCTACTGTTGGGTGGAATGTTCTGTTAAGCCCATTTGGTCTATAGTGTTCAAGCCAACTATTTTCTTGTTGATTACCTGTCATATGTTCTATCCATTATTGAAAATGGGATATTGAAGTCTGCTACTATTATTATATTGCTGTCAAGTTTTCCCTTTAGTTCTGTCAGTGTTGCTAAATCTATTTAGATGCTCTAATGTTGGTGTGTGTATTTCTCTTCCTAGTTTTGTCATTATATAGAGTCCTTTGTCCCATTTGACACTTTTTGACTTAGAGTCTATTTTGTCTGATGAAGTTTAGCCACACTGTTCTTTTTTTTGTTACCATTTACATGGAATACCTTTTCCATCCCTTCACTTTCAGCCTACATGTGCCCTTAAATCTAAAGTTAGTCTCTTGTAGACCACATAGAGTTGGATCTTTTTTTTTAATGTTTATTTATTTATGGGGAGGGGGAGAGGGAGGGAGGGAGAGAGAGAGAGAGAGAAAGAGGAAGAGAGGAAGAGGGAGACAGAATCCCAAGCTGACAGCACAGAGCCTGATACAGGGCTCAAACTCACAAACTGTGAGATCATGACCTGAGCCGAAATTAAAGAGTCGGACACTTAACCAACTTGAGCCACCCAGGAGCCCTGGATCTTGGTTTTTTAAAATCCATTCAGTCATACCATATCTTTTGATTGGTTAGTTCTTTTTTGAAAATCAAGTTCTTTAGCCTTCTACGTGTTTATCTCGATCTTTGCCTTTTTTCCCCTTAGACCTTTTTGGGTTAAATATTACCCAACTTATTCTTTTCTCAGAGCCAATTTTATTGAAGAAATCTAATCGATGGTCACTACCACTACTTTTGGTACCTTCCTTTCATGAATCAACCTATTCTTATCAGAAAAGGGACATAAAGTTATAAAATGCCAGAACTGAAAACAACTTGATCAATTTCATTTGCTTCAACAGCAAAACAAAGGTGCCTAAAGAAATGAAGTAATGTGCTGACAGATAGCTAGTCAACTTTTGTTAACTTCAACTTATGAATTCTGTATGGAACCCTAGTGTATGTGAAGAGACCTTTGAATACTGAAGAAAATGGGACCTAAGAAGTTCATGTACTTTGTTTCATATGAAAATAATGTTGTTGCCTTCAAGCCAGGGCTAATACTGTGAAAAATTAGAGAGATGTATGTGTTTTTAGGGAAGAAACAAAGGGGAAAAGAAAGAGAACTAGTGAACCATTAAGTTATGACAGAAATATTTAGGAATAGTCAACTAAGGCTGTTGTGATTATTTTACTATGAAGCAGTCTAACAATAACAGTGTATGTTCATATTATTGACTCCGAGCCATCATAAAAATCGATGTTATTTTCTTTAAGACAGTGATGTAGGTAGCATATTTTAGGTTTCTGTCTAGAACAGTTAAACTTTTAAAAAGTTAGTCTTTATAGGTCTAAACCAGTGTTGTGTAATACGATAGTCACTAGGCAGATATGGCTGGCTAATGTAACTGAGGAACTGAATTCTTGATTTAGTTTAATCTAAATTTTAAGAATACATGATTTAGTTACTGGCACTTAAAAAATATGTTTGTGGGGTGCCTGGGTGGCTGATAGCTCAGAGCCTGGAGCCTGCTTCAGATTCTGTGTCTCTCTCTTTCTCTGCCCTTTCCCCACTCATGCTCTGTCTCTCAAAAAATGAGTAAATGTTAAAAAATATATATATGATTGTAACAACTCAGGCACATGTATTTACATTCTCAACTGTAAATTTTTTGATCTCTAAATACAGATCTATTATTTCCAATGAAAATTTAATGTTCACATTGAGATATGCTTTAAGTATAAAATATGCAACAAATTTTGAAGGTGATAAAAAATGTAAAATATCCAATAACTATATTGATTACAAGCTGAAATGATAATATTTGGGATCTATTTAATTACATAAAATACTGCTATTATTAATTTTCACCATTTTAAAACATATTTACTAGAAAATTTTAAAGTATGTGGCTTATTTTTTATTTCTGTTTGGCACTTGTCTACTCTTTGAGTAACTAAACTATTAGTCTGGCATTGTAAATAGTTTTTTTTAAATGTTTATTTATTTATTTATTTATTTATTGGGAGGGAGAGAGAGAGAGAATGTGCACACTAGTGGGGAGGGGCAGAGAGAGAGGGAGAGAGAATCCTAGGCAGAGAGTCTGTGCTGTCAGCTGTCAGCACAGAGCCTATTGCAGGGCTTGATCTCCCCAACCATGAGATCATGACCTGAGCTGAAATCAAGAGCCAGTGCTTAACTGACTGGGCCACCCAGAAGCCCCTGTAAATAGTATTAATGTTAAATAAAATAACAAATAAAATGGTTTGAACGATTTTCTTAGAAATGTAATCGTCAAGAGGAGGTTTTGGTTAGATATTCTAGCTAGTTGACTGTTGGTTTGAGAAAGCACCCTTCCAATAAATCAGGAAAAAGTAGCAACAGTGAAGTTTATGAACAGTTTCATAAAAGCCATCATTTTTTTAAGAGAATGGACAATTAGAAGATATCTTTATGTACCAATTACAATTGTTAATATGCTATACTCTTACCAATGACTTAATTAGTAGCAGGTTTTTCTTATACTTCATATTTAGGTCTCTGTATATACTACTTTTTACACTACTTTTTACTATCACTTGTGTTCTTGTACTGGTTAATTTTTCTTGTGTACCTCATTTAGGCTATATAAGGTGTTCCCCCCCCCCCCCCCCCCGCTTTACTGAGGTATAATTGACAAGTAAAAATTCTATTACTTAAGGTGTACAATGTGATAATTTGAAATACATATCCATTGTGAAATGGTTACTACTATCAAGCTAAAAGTATGTTTATTAATACATCCGTCACCTCTCATAGTTACCTTTTTTGTTTCTTTTGTGGTAAGAACACAAGATATACTCTCAGTAGATTTGAAGTATACAGTACAGTATCGCTAACTGTAGCTGTATGTATAGATCTCCCAAAGTTACTATTCTTAAAACTGAAAGTTTGTACTCTTTGACCAGAGTTTCCCCATCTCTACCTTCAAGCCCCTGGCAGCCACCATTCGACTCTGTTTCTAGGAGTTCAAGTAAGAGGAATCATACAGTATTTGTTTTTTTGTGTCTGGCTTATTTATGCTTATTTTATTAGCATAAATGTCCTCTGTGTTCAACCATGTTGTAGGAAATGGCAGAATTTCTTTGATTTTTATGGCTGAATAGTACTCCATTGTGTATACATACACATTTTTTTTTTTTTATCCATTCATCCTTTGACAGACACTTAGGTTGTTTCCATATCTTGTCTTTGTGAATAATGTTGCAATGAACATGGGAGGGTAGATGTCTCTTTGAGATACTGGTTTCATTTTTTTTGGATGTATACCCAGAAGTGAGATTGCAGGATCTGATAGTAGTTTTATATTTAACTTTTTGAGGAAGTGCCATACTGTTTTTGATGGTGGTTGTACCAATTTACATTCAACCAACAGTGTGCAAGGGTTCCTTTTGCTCCACATCCTTATCAACACAAGAGTGCCCTTTCATGTACCTGTGGCCATTTGTATGGCCTTCTTTAGAAAAATATTTATTTAGGTTTTTTGCCCATTAAAAAAAATAAGGTTATTTATATATTTTTGCTATTGAGTTGTATGCGTTCTTTATATAGTTTGAATATTAATTTATTATTGGATATATATGGTTACAGATAAGATATTTTCTCCCATTCCCTTGATTGTCTTTTTATTTTGTTGATAGTTTCCTTTGCTGTGCAGAAGCTTTTTAGTTTGATGTAGTCCCTTTTGTTTCTGTTTGCCTTTGTTGCCTGTGCTTTTGGTGTCATAGCCAAAAAATCATTAGGTTGCATAAGGTCTTTGAATGTGGAGATGATATATGGCATTTCATAATCTCTTGGTGTGTGTATAGTAGAGTGGAAATGTTAATAGGAAATATTTGTTGAATTAGTTGCTATTGTAATTTTGAATGTTTTAGATTAAGGTATTTTTGCCAAACATTTTTTAGATTATTTCAATGTACTGAATCTTGGGTAATATGGAACCCAATCTTACCATCCTTTAGGAACTTTTTTATACTCCTCTTTGAATTTAGACAGGTTCAGGATTGTTAACACTTTGTTTTCAAATCATGAGAGTAGATGTTAAGATACATATTTTGGATTAAGATTGGAACCGACTTAGAGCTTGAAGGGTCCTTAGATATGATAGAACAAGTCTTATTACTCATTTTAATACCTTTGGAAACTGAAGAAGGCCTAGATTGCTTAAAGTCTTGCAAGCACTAGTTGCTTGCATAAAACACCTAGGAGTTGTTTGTGGTTACCATCTTCTCCCTCACCCCTAAATCCGGTCTATTAGTATGTCCTATAAATCCTATTTCTAAAATATATCTCAGTCTCTGCATTTACATGCCCAGCATCCTAGTTCAGATTACCCACTCTTTGGATTATTTCAACAGTCTCCTGGATTATTTCAACTAGTCCTTTGGCTTCCTTCTTCTCCTCAAATTTGTTCTCTACACTGAAGCCACATAATCTTTTTAAAGCAAATCATCATGACTGCCTAGCTTAAAAATTGCTAATGACTTTTCAATCACTTAGGAAATACAGACTTTATAACTTGGCTTACAAAGTTCTGTATGATCTGAGTTTAACTGTTTCTCCCAACTACATCTGTTCCTCATAGTTACTCATAGTTGCTTACTGCAGCCATGTGGACCTAGTTTTTTTCCAAGAAATTTTTTCTTTCTACAGTTTATTGCAGTTTGCAGTATATAATATTTATTTGTATGTAAGCTCCATTAGAATAAGGATTGACTGTTTATTCATAATTTTGTTTCCTTAGCCTAGCAGAAAGCCTGACACATAGTAGATGATGAATAAATACAGATGAATGGATGAGTCATTGTCTGACTGGATGTTACTGAGCCTCTACTTTCCGTATATAAATTGGATAATAGTATCCACAAGACGTGATTGAGGATTCAATGAAAATATTTGTGATAAATATGTTTCCTTCTCCCTCCACGGATTAATATAGTGGATTTGTTTTTTGAGCTGTTTTCTGGTTAGTTATTTCTATTTCAGTTTGTTGCAGTTAATGTTTATAATCCATTTTAATTTTTGAAAATTTAAGTAGCTATACTGTACTGGAGTATGGATCATTGATTGATGATTGGAGGAAGAGGAAGATTACCACTTAGTGTTAGTTTCAGCTCTGAGTAAAGAGACTCAAAAATCACAAAGACTTATACAAGGTGGAACTTCTCTTTGTAACATAAGAGTTGGGAAGTGGGCAGTCTAGGGCTTTTATGGCAGTTCTGTCCTACAAAGTCCTCAGGGACCCAGATCCCCTCTAATATACTGTTCCATCACCCTAGACTCTGGTCCTTATTTGGTTTAAGATGGTGGTGAGTCATCCATGTTCCAGGAAGCAGGGTGGATATACCATTTGTCCTTGTAGGAATAGGCAGTTTTCTGGAAGCCACATAACACCTCTACTTAAAATGCTGGTCACAACTTTGTCTTGTGGCTTCTAGCCATAAGGGAGGCTGAGAAGTATAGACATTGTTCTAGGAGGCCCTGTACTTACCTAAAAATTAAGTCTTCTGGGCAAATGGAATATGGGAAGAATGGATGCAGAATATAGATAGGTCGTAGTAGAACACATCAGAGTAATAATAGGTAACATTAATATATGTTAACAATATGCAGTATATGATAGTATTAATGGAAGGGGTAACAATTCATTATACCATTATAATATACCAGTGAGGTCAAACCACTTGAGGTCATTGGATAACATTGGTTGTCAGCCATTTTGGAAGTATGGTTGGATAAACATTTAAAAAGTGGTCTATGGGGCGCCTGGGTGGCGCAGTCGGTTAAGCGTCCGACTTCAGCCAGGTCACGATCTCGCGGTCCGTGAGTTCGAGCCCCGCGTCGGGCTCTGGGCTGATGGCTCAGAGCCTGGAGCCTGTTTCCGATTCTGTGTCTCCCTCTCTCTCTGCCCCTCCCCCGTTCATACTCTGTCTCTCTCTGTCCCAAAAATAAATAAACGTTGAAAAAAAAAATTTTTTTTAAAAATTAAAAAAAAAATAAATAAAAAGTGGTCTAGTTTGTAAATATATTACATGCAGAGAGTTAATTTGCATGTATTATAAGGATCCTGAATTCATCGTTTTTTGAATATGTAATGTCATTTTTTCAGTGGCTGTACTAATACTGAGGAAGCTAACCAATAACCTAACAAGAGCTATTTAAGATTTTTTCCCCCCTCCTTCTCCCCCATTTTCTTTTAAAATCTGTTCATAGGATTTTTCTAAAATATATGGACAGATGAGGCCTAGCTCAAGAAGATTGTTCAGGATTCTTGAACTATGAGAAATGTTTCTGAAACATGGTTTAAATCCATTTCTTACCATCTCTCACCAGAAGCTTTTTATTTTTCAATACTAAGACACTAGCATGCTCTGCTCTATCCACCCTGAGTAAAATTCCTATTCGATGATAATCAATATGGAGGTCACAGATTTTCAAGAGATAAGATAACTTTGGATTGAATCTGTATGCAGAAAGAAAAAATCTCATGTGTCCGAAAAACTTTTGGTGTAACAAAATTAGGAACCAAAAAAAAATCTTTTG
The DNA here is from genome assembly GCF_016509475.1 of Prionailurus bengalensis. Taxonomy (NCBI): domain Eukaryota; kingdom Metazoa; phylum Chordata; class Mammalia; order Carnivora; family Felidae; genus Prionailurus; species Prionailurus bengalensis. The sequence continues at coordinate 134,040,268 of NC_057350.1, read as the reverse complement.
CGATGTTAAAATATTTTATCGTTAAACAAAGGTTTAAACCAGCTTTCCATTATGTGATTCTGTGAAGAGTAGGAGTAAGCTGTTGATAGGATACATTTTAGTGTAAAGAATGGAAGGATTATGAAGTTGTCAGAATTGTAATTTATTGGCTTATTAAAAACTTAATATGGCTTAAAAAGTAAATGCCTCAAGATAAAAACCACATCCCCTTACCATTGTTCAATTGAAAAAAAAATTGTTGAACTTAAGTTTGCACTATCTTTGTCAGTAATTTTTTATCATAAATACTTTGTACATTCCTAATGTTTTAAATAGTTACCTGTTTTTTTTTTTTTTCCTTTAAGATGTGAATTCCTTGTATTAGGGGTCTGTCTCATTCAGTAGAAGATTTAAAACAGTGCTATATGGTGCTGTTAACTTAAATAATAAAAAATAGTGCAGCAATTATCTCAGTTTTTTCATCTTCCTTTGATTATATTGGATATCATGGGCCAGGAATTTTTTTTTTTTAACATTTATTCATTTTCTGTTTTATTTATTTATGTATTTATGTATTTATTTATTTATTTATTTTAATTTATTTATTTTTGGGACAGAGAGAGAGCATGAACGGGGGAGGGGCAGAGAGAGAGGGAGACACAGAATCGGAAACAGGCTCCAGGCTCCGAGCCGTCAGCCCAGAGCCTGACGTGGGGCTCGAACGCACGGACCGCGAGATCGTGACCTGGCTGAAGTCGGACGCTTAACCGACTGCGCCACCCAGGCGCCCCGAACATTTATTCATTTTCAAGAGACAGAGCGCACGAGTGGGGGAGGGGCAGAGAGAGAGGGAGAGACAGAACCAGAAGCAGGCTCCAGGCTCAGAGCTGTCAATACAGAGCCCCATGCGGGGCTCGAACTCACGAACTGTGAGATCATGACTTGAGCCTAAGTCGGACACTTAACCGACTGAGCCACCCCCTAATGAATTTTTTTTTTTTTTTTACATTTTTTTTTAAGTAGGCTCCATGCCCAACGTGGGACTTGAACTCACCACTGTGAGATCAAGAGTCTTGTGCTATACTGACTGAGCCAGCTAGGCACCTCATGGGCCAGTTCTCTTTCCTTAGACTCTAAAGTACAGTGAATGTTCAAGAATGGCAAAACCCATAATCCTACTTCTTGCCTAAGTTTACTCCTTCCTCCCCTCCGTAATGCTTACTTAATTCTTGTTTGGTTATTCCAGTGTTAAGACAAGCTTCTAGCAGTCTCTCCAGAAGCCTGGAAAGGGTAGGGTGAGGGGAATGTACTTAGCAACTGAATGAGATCTCTAGACATTAGTCTGAATCATCTCACCAGTAGGGGGAGAAATCGACAGTAGTCCTCTCCTCACTACCTTCACATGGGAAATCATTCTACTCCCCTAAATATCCATAATAATAAGATTATCTACATTTTATTTTAAACTTCACTCTGAATAACACTATAAAGTAGATTCTGTTAATGTTCTTTATTAGATGTTGAAGTGAGACCGAGATTAAGTAACTTGCTCAAGGTCACGGTTAGGTTTGTTAGTGCAGAAACTGGATTAGAACACAGGCAGTTTGGCTACAAAGCCTACATTCTCAATCACTGTGCTATTATTGTATTTCTCCTAGGTAAAAATCTCTGAAGATTATTATTCTTATTTTATAAGTGCAAAGACATTTAGGCCCAGGGCATTTAAGTAGCTTGCCCAAGGACACAACTAATAAATAATGGAATCAGAATTTGAATTCCAGGTAGGCTGACCTCCTGAGGCCTTAATTTTAGCTGTCATCCTGTATCATTGGTTTATATCCTGTCAACTTCTGCATTTTAAGGTGCTCAACTTCTACACCTTAATGCCTCTTGTGTTTTTGGATTAAAGTGTATATATATATACACACACTCTTAATATATACACATGAATCCCCTGTTGTCTTTATAATTTTACCACTCTATTCCAGAGTCTTGTGACATAATAGAATTAATTTCATTGAAATTGTTTACAAGTGGGAGAAAGTAGAAGGAAACTGTGTGTGTGTGTGTGTGTGTGTGTGTGTGTGTGTGTGTGTGTGTGTGTGTGTATGTGTGTAAACATAGTCTCTGCCTTCAAAGAGCTTGTTCTCTGGCTGGGAAAGACCTAAGCACGGAAGTTGACCTAGAACAAGAAATAGGATGTACCTGCTTAAGTCTAAGTAGCTGAACTTACACATTGAATACTTTGGAACGAGTTAAAATTGTCTGTATAAGAAGAGATTTTGTTTGGGGTGCAAAAAACCCCTGAAGACAGAATATAGGATATTGTCACCACAGTGATTTAATTTTTACATATTTCATATATCAAGATGATATTTTTGAGTTAGTCATGTGGAGATAGTTAACATCATTTTGTATGCAAAAATATTTGCATGTCTTTAATTTGGCTTAAAACCATTTTGCTTACTTTAAAATACAACTCTGCAAATTGTTAGCATATTTCAGTATCTTGGTACAATTATGTTAGGATTACAGGTTCTTTAATAGATTGATATTTAATGGTTTTTGTTCTTAAATTCTGGCATTTCTTATATTATCCATATCATGTGGATTTTTTTTTCTTTTTGTGTTTTGGTAAGTAAATTAGCTTAAACACATGAGGTAACACTAGCCCTGAAATACCCATTTAAAAATAACTTGTTTAGGAGTATTATGACAATAAATAGTATATTCTTTCTTACCTTAACTTTTTTTTTTTTTTTTTTTTTCAACGTTTATTTATTTTTGGGACAGAGAGAGACAGAGCATGAACGGGGGAGGGGCAGAGAGAGAGGGAGACACAGAATCGGAAACAGGCTCCAGGCTCTGAGCCATCAGCCCAGAGCCTGACGCGGGGCTCGAATTACCTTAACTTTTCATAGCCATTATAGGTTACCTGTTTTTTAAGATTACTTTGACAATCTAGTATAGGTTGCGAAGATCTTGAGAGAGTAGTGGGGTGGGGGTGTGTGCACAAGTGCGTACACTCAGTGGAAGCAGACTAGATTAGAAAGAGCATGTGTTTGGAATTAGACACAAGTTTAGTAATTTGTATGACTGGATAAAATACTTAATTTTTGAGTCAGTTTTTTCCCTCTATTATATGGAAACATAGCAAGGTTATTGTGAGTTTTAAATGAAAATGTACACTTATTAGCACATCGTAAATGTTCAAAAATAGCTGTTATGTTCCTTAATTTATTTATTTTTTTTTTAATTTTTTTTTCAACGTTTATTTATTTTTGGGACCGAGAGAGACAGAGCATGAATGGGGGAGGGGCAGAGAGAGAGGGAGACACAGAATCGGAAACAGGCTCCAGGCTCTGAGCCATCAGCCCAGAGCCCGACGCGGGGCTCGAACTCACGGACCGTGAGATCGTGACCTGGCTGAAGTCGGACGCTCAACCGACTGTGCCACCCAGCCGCCCCTATGTTCCTTAATTAAAAAAAAAAAATGCTAGTTGATAGGAGAAAGAACAAAAATTGAAGGGAAACCATAGTATTTGTAATTTTTCTGTTAGAAAATAACTCGCATGCTTAATAAATAGAGAAAGAAGGGAAAGCTTACAATAGATTGGTTGTTTTTGACACTTCCTTGTAGCTTTGGGGAAATTAATTTTATAGAGGAAGGAACATCTGACTTTTTTATGTTACCTCGTGCCTTTTTGACATAGAGAAAATGAATACTTAGGGCATTAAACAATAGTTTTATGCCGCTATTTAACGGATTTAAGGCTTTATTCCATTTCCAGATGGGAAGGTGGAATTATTTAATTTCTTCAGTGAAATTCAGATGATCCACAGAAGCTTAGAGCTAGGATTTTTACATTATGAAATTTTTGGTTTTTTCCTTTAAAATATGACATGATTGATTAAATTCAACAACAGAAATTGTAAATCTTAAATTTCTTTGCTTAAACTTTTTTGCATTTTTGAAAATAAATGCATCTGGTATATTAAAAATGATCTTGCTAAAAAAATAAAATCTTAGATTTGTGTTTTTCTGTTATCATAAAATATTTCTCCATCTCTTTTATGGGTCCACTGCAGACATTCTTATTGCAGTTGTCATTTATAGGGTTAAACATTTGCTATATTGTAACATACGAAAGCACTTAAGCTGTTTGGAATTGTTTACTTGCTAAAACCAGTGTTAGTCAGCAGAGGCAGTACACCAGATTTCCTTGTGGCTTTTAGTGGAAAATGTTAAAAGCGCACTCATTTTTCAGTTATAGAATTTTTCAGTTTGATCTGGATTAGTCACAGAACTGGCATGAACCTTCTAATTGTGAAGGCTGTCCAAATGCACTATTTTTTTCTCCTGCTAGAGGAAGTTACATCCCCGAGCAGTAGCTCAGATCTCTGGTAAGTGTAACATGTGAGCATTACTAGGCATTTCATCCTGCGGTTCTGCAGTCTTTGCTATTCAGACTGTTGCTCAGTTGGAATGCTTCTGTGGGGCCGATCCTGAGGTTCTGTAGATATTTTTTAAGGACCTACCTATTTGGAGGTATCAGTGGCTGTTTTGCAAGATCATCTGGGGAACAGGAAAGCATCTGAAATCTACTGAAAAGGATAACTGTAGCGGTTTTCACAGTGGAAGGAAACTATATTGGCACAGAGCAGATGATTGAATAAAGTAGTTGGCTCAAAGAAGATGCACAGTCTGCTGTTTTTTCCTGTGAATGAAGACTATTTAATGGAAGCTGTATTCATGTGGAGATCAAAGGAAACACTGGAATGATAAACTACTGGGCTTTTCTCTCTCTTTTTTTAAATGAAAAGCCTGAAGCAGTAATTTGAGCTCAAATGCCTTCTAATTCCTTCGCAGCCTGCCTGTTCCGTTAGGATCCTCTGCTAACACTATTTCTGCCTGGTGCTGTGCCCTTTTGCTGGAGCAGCCACAGACAACTGCCTGATGGAGAAAGAATGAACGCTCTGCCTTGCTTATGCTATCGATGGGAATAAAGCTATCTGTGTTTCTTCTTTATATGGGATATCTGGATTAATCAAGCTGTATTCTAGCACCAAGAGTCCTATTGTCTCTTGGGGTCTGACTCATCGCATGTAAATGTACTGCAGCTTTGCTATTAATGCAGAGTGTTGTTGTTTTTTTTCTTTCCCAAACACAGAAAGAATTGTCAACCTCTGAGCTTCATTTTAAGAATTTATGCTGAGCTCTAGATATTTTTTTTTCCTCTGGATAGTATCTGCTTTAAACCAGAAGCTGAAGAAATGAAGACAAATTAGAAGTGGAAACAGAATAGTGAGATTTTTTTTTTTTTTCCAATTATAAGCAAGTCAGCTACTGGTAACTATATGACCTTGCAGGCAAGAGTGGGTATAGCTATAATCCTCTCTGTCACAGTAGTAGTTTCTCATTTCATTCTGTATTGTGTGGGGTTGTCACCCCAAACAATAATCTTTTTATGCAAGTAAATTTCTGTGAGACAGAGAGCAATATGATTATTTTGGTAAGGGAAAAATATTTTTAGATGAGCTTGTACTGGACTCCGTTTTAGTTAGTGACATATTGATATGAAATTTCTTTTAAGTATTACAGTAACCCAACAGAAAATAACAGAATTTTGTTGTTTTTAGGAAGTTATGTTATGTAGTCATAATTTTAAACTTCAATTTTTCTGATAGTACTTACTAACTTTAAAAAACCAGCTGCGCTGTTCAGAGAATGATCCTAAGTGTTGTACAGAAGAGGAGGAAAAACTATTTGTGCTCTTCCAACTGTGACTTTTATCACATAGCTTGGAATTTAGTGTTTTAAAAGAGCGAATGAGTCGAGTGTGTATTGTTGTTTTGGAGGAGGTAGAAGATGAATCTCCTGCATTCATTTCTAAATTGCCACAGGAAAATAAATCCCTACATTCACCACCACCTTCTGGAAGTGTATTGGTAAGATATGAGAGTTTATGTTTATTATCTTCTACTGAACTAATGGGGTAAATTTTATCTTTTAAGAATAAACATAAGGTGGCTTCCACTAGTTTTATTAAAAACCCAAATAAAAGCAGTATAGGTATGTAAATATGATGCAGTATTACTTGTGTATAAAATGGACACAGTTTTGGTTTTTACTTCTTCAGACGTTTAGCTAACATTCTCAGACTTTCCTTACTATGTATTACTCTCTTACAAAGACTTTTTAAAAAATAATTTGAGAATTGAAAATAATTTGAGAATTGTAGTTCTGGCAACCACGTTTCTGTTTTCATTTTGTGGTTTTAAAAAATGATGTAATGAGAATGAGGAACTGTATGTTTTAGGAAAGGTTTACTACTGCTAGCAACACCGAGGCACAACCTTTTCTGTAATGAATTTTATGTATTTACATGCAGCACTTTTATATGAAAAAGAATCAGACTTCCTTAACCTTATTTTTAATGCTGTTGTCAATTGGTTTGTTTGACTAGTATAATATGATACCTTATCAAAGAGACTGTTGTTGATTAAGAAATTGTTATATTTAGACATGCACGTGTTTGCCTCTTTGTGTTATTCAGGTATATGCTATTTTTTGGTCTTTGAATAGTAGTGATTTTCATCAATTGCCAGATTTTCTTTCTTCGGATTTAAATCTGTATAACAAGTAATGCTAACCCATGGAAGTTACTGAATGCCCCAAACAGAACTTTTCAAAAAGGCCTGCCTTCATGGGCATCATTGTGGCCTGGCAATGGCTTGTTTGACAACTTATGTCCCACAAGTAGATGTTGAGATGTCACACTTGTATTTGGAAGAGACTTTGTTTTTACCATGTATATAAACAAAAGGCTTCTACTCAGGTTTGATTGTGTTTATTGTACTACCTAATTTTGGCCATACTGAATTGATTTTTTTTTTTAATTAGGCCTTTTTTTATTCAAGGAGGAATCCTGTACTTTCATACAATTTGACTCAATAAAAGTATTGGTTAATGTCAAAAACAAATTGATTATTGTTGCTAAAGAGAAGAAAAATTTTAGGTTTAAAAATTATGTGGAAATATCTTTAGAATTATCCATGCAGTGTGATTAATATTTTCATTACTCTCTTGTATTTTAGCCATCACTGGTGCAAGCTATATTTAATGGAGATCCTGATGAAGTTCGAGCACTAATATTTAAGAAAGAAGATGTTAACTTCCAGGTAAAACAATTAATTCACTGATACTGGCCTTTAAATCTACTTATAAAAACTCTTTTCTAGAATTATGATTTTGTTAAAAAAGACGTAACAGTTCTATAACAGTTGTTTTAAATGAGGGCAGAGGGTCTTGAAGTAATTGCCTCAAAAGAAGGGGACTGGGTGTATATTCAGGGTAAAAACTAACACAAGAGGACTAGGAACCAGTAAGGGTCCTTTGTTTCCACAGCTTTTTACTTGGGAAATTTTACAGAAAAGTTGAAACAATATTCTGAATACCCACATACACTCCACGTAGATCCAGCAGTGAGAACATTTTGCCACATTTGCTTTCCCTCTCATATTTACACATATTTTATATATAGACACATACGGTTTTTTCTTTTGCTGAATCCATTTGAAAGTAAGTTGTAGACATCGTGACATTTGACTGTTAAATACTTGTATGCATTTTAGATGAGGGTTCTTTTTTGTGAACTCTAAAAGACATTTCTATTAAGTTTATAATATATCTGATTTGATTATGAGATCGAATTTGTTTTCTGTAAATAAGTATGGTAAGCATTATACAGAGACTCATCTGTTTGAGCCTCTCAGTAAAGAAAGACATATTGTTTGAAAAGTCTCCAAACTGAAAGACGTAGTGGATTTGACATTCAGGATTGACATGAGAGACAGTTTTATACAGATTGGGCATATGGATAATTTTCTGTTTCTCTAGTGGCCAGTAGTTTCTTTAATTTACTGAGTTGAGACTAAAGATATATAATTTACTGTAGTAAGATCTAATTCATTAATGTGTATATTTTTACGGGAAACATGTTGACAGTACATTCTTCATACATAATTCAGTCCTCTGAATTATTGTGGTGAGGGGGTCATGATTCATAAAGTTGCCATAGCAACACCAAAACAGATGACCTAAAATGATTGGTAGTTCTGCAAAAGCCTGCAAGGTCATCTCAAGCTCTCATCTTTCTTTCATTCTTTCATACAGTACTACTGTGATAATGTTAAGTAGATATAAAAAGTATTAATCTTTTAAAAGTTGGATTATCCAAATAAATTTAATCTTTAGCTAAAATGGTTCATTCTAACATTAGAGTGATCAAAATCCTATTACTACATTTTTTTTAAACCTTCCTAAATGAATTGCCTTTAAATTTATATTTATTGGAAACATGCACCTAATTCAGGATATATTTATTTATTTTAAATGGAGTGCCTTGTTACTTTACCTAATTGGGGTGTTCTGAAGAGTCTATTTTTTTCTTAGGACAGAAAATAGTTACAGGGGTATAGAGTTAATGAAAAGGAAAAAAATGGCTTTCTGTTCTGTTGAACTCTAGTTTTTTGGGTTTGTTTGCTAGTTTTCTTAATAGTACTAACAAATCTTATCTTGGTGAGAAAGTTTGGACTATAATGCTACTTACCATGATTAATTTCCCTGTCATTATGAAGTCTCATAGCCAACACTGTTTTCTGCTGTATTGATCAAATTATTTTAAATTTTTAAAAATTACTCAGAATCATCTTGAGCATAAGTTTATTCTACTGTGATGTCCTTGGAAACTATTGTGTATGTGTCATTAGTGTGTCACCTCCAAACATTTATGATTTTTAGCCTCTACTTATAGATTCCTTTCTTTACTTGCTTTTAACCACCACTTTTTTTTTCAATATATGAAATTTATTGTCAAATTGGTTTCCATACAACACCCAGTGCTCATTCCAAAAGGTGCCCTCCTCAATACCCATCACCCACCCTCCCCTCCCTCCCACCCCCCATCAACCCTCAGTTTGTTCTCAGTTTTTAAGAGTCTCTTATGCTTTGGCTCTCTCCCACTCTAACCTCTTTTTTTTTTTTTTTTTCCCCTTCCCCTCCGCCATGGGTTTCTGTTAAGTTTCTCAGGATCCACATGAGAGTGAAACCATATGGTATCTGTCTTTCTCTGTATGGCTTATTTCACTTAGCATCACACTCTCCAGTTCCATCCACGTTGCTACAAAGGGCCATATTTCGTTCTTTCTCATTGCCACGTAGTACTCCATACTCCATTGTGTATATAAACCACAGTTTCTTTATCCATTCATGAGTTGATGGACATTTAGGCTCTTTCCATAATAACCACCATTTTTTAACATCTCCTAGCTGGTGCCCTTACTGTGACTTAGGGCAGAACTAAAAGGTTAGTACTTCAAATCAGTAGGCTTTTCTTGAGGGTGGGTGACTTCAGTAGTCTTCAGTGATTCATGGGTTTTTGACAAGTTATTCTACAGCTGCTTTTACGTCTTTTCTCATGTGACTCTTAGTAGTTGAGAGTATTGTCATAATTTTACAATTTGTTAAATCTGTGATCTGAGTTAAATCTGTGATTGTTGATAGGTAATAAAGTATGTTTAAGTTTTATGTCAGTGTGACAGTGGTGTTTTTTTTTAAAATAATTTTATTTAAATAAGTAATTGAGAATAACATCTCTTTGAAACTTACAGTTTTTGAAGTTGTTTTTATCAGTTTTTAGAATGGGTATACAAATTCAGATTTGTTTCTGTACTGTTAAATGAACATTGTATTTTTTTAGATTTATTTTAGTTTCTTCAGTCATGTCCTGAAGTTTTGGATACTGTGAATCACCAAATAGCATTTTTCTTAGTAACATACCTAAATTGATTTTTAACAAAACTCTTAATTTAAAATACATGTGTATTATTTGGTTGAGAAGGAAGTCTTCTGTTGTAGAGGCTTAGGTAAGATGATTTCACTAGAAAATGCTGGAGTTCTGGTGGCTCAGTTGCTTAAACGTCCAGCTCTTGATTTTGGCTCAGGTCATGATCTAACGGTTCCTGAGTTTGGGTCCTGTATCGGACTCTGCACTAGCAGGGTAGAGCCTGCTTGGGATTCTCTCTCCCTGCTTCTCCCCTGCTCATGCGTGTGCGCTCTCTTCTCTCTCTCTCTCTCTCTCTCTCTCTCTCTCTCTCTCTCTCTCTCTCTCAAATAAATTTTTAAAAATGTTGGAGTTTCATATTTGGAGGCTTTGGGCCACAAGTAATTGAGTGCTTAACTAAATACAGGTTTATTGCTTTTATAATAATTTACTCTAGAGCAAGGCAGTTTGGTTGGTTAAGATCGTACTGTCAGAGCTCTGGGTGAGTGGCTCTGTGAGGCTTTCAGCTTTCTTCTCCTAGTAGAGATGACTGATGCATTTTGTGCTTATGACACACAGCCAAAGAAATGGAAAGGGGACTCTCCCTGTAAGTTTCCTTTTTCTTTGTATTTTTAATCAAGCAAAACTATCTTTTTCCAAATCCCCTCCAAACTCCCCCTGAGACTGGATTGGTTACTGGCTTACTCTAAACCAATCCACCAGCAAAGGTAGAATGGGATTAGCGTTTTGCTTAGATTAGTCATTGTTTTTCACCTGGTTCATCCCCTGGGACAAGAATAGAGGCTTATCATCCCTGGTTATATTAGGATTCCACATGTGGAGAAAATTTGCATTTTCATAGGAAGGCATAAAGGGGAAATAGTTGTTTGGGTAGTAACCTCATAGAAGATTTTTGATTGCCTAGAAGCAGTTGAAGTAGCAAACTTTTAGAAAAATAAGTTACCTGGTTATGGAAGAAACACTGTTAATCAAAAAGGTGATACTGTCAAAAATTTATGAAAGCAGAGTGGTATGTATATATAGTGTAAAGAACAATTGGAATTTAAGTTATTAGACCTAAGTACTCCTGTTTTCTTACCTTATTGCCTATATATACTACTTGAGCAAATCCATTTAAGTTCTTTGAGGCTCTCTTTTGTTATAAAATGTGTGGATTACAATAATGGCTTTCAGGGTGTTTGCCACTCCAAATTTAAGATGCTCTAAGGTGTGCCTGGGTGGCTCAGTAGATTAAGGGGTTAAGCATCCAACTTGGGCTCAGAACTCAGGTCATGATCTTACATTCATGAATTTGAGCTCCACATCAGGCTGTCTGTTAGCACAGAGCCTGCTTTGGAGCCTCTCTCTGCCCCCTCCCCTGCACGCCTCTCAAAATTAAATCAGATAAACATTTAAAAAAATTTTTTAAGATGGTCTAAAAATTCTGAATGACCTTGAATGACCTCCTGCTTTTGCCCAGAAGGTTTCGTTTGTATTTCTAAATATATGTAGCCAAAATAATAATTATTATTATTTCCTTTCCCGAGGATTTAGTAAAACTTAATGCCCTATTGTAGAGTCCAAATAATTTAGTCTAAAATATCAATAACATATTTCAGAGGAAAGGTCTGACTTTGTCAGAAAATTATTTCTACACAAAGAAATTGTTTTCCTGTGTCCAGAGTGATAGAAATTGGTGTTAATTATAGAATTTTATTTCAGAGACAGTGATATGCCTAAATCTTTTTATGTTATGATTCAGTTCATACAACAATCTTGTAATGTTGGTAGGTTAGCATTTCCATTCCACTAATAAATAACAAAACTACAATTCAGAAAGGTTAAATATCTCCAGGACCAGTAAGTATAGCAGGAACAGGAATTTGAACCCATGTCAGACTTGATAGTAACTGGGAAAATAAAGTAAATTGGAGAGAGAGAAATAGTTTTTTTCTTTTGTCAAATAGTGCCATAAAACAGTAATGGTTCAGAAGTGGATTTTCCCCCCAAAAGTTAGGTTGATTCTATGGACTCCTATCTTTTAAACTGTAATTCAAGTGGATTCCTAATTTTCATGATACCAAGTGCTGTTAATGTTAGCATTGCAAATGAGTGACTACGTAAGCCTCCCTGATGTCTTAATGTTTGGCTGGATAAAAATGTCATTCAAGATAATACCAAACTAGAGGTAATTATAATTTAGCCAATGCTGTTCTCAGTATTCAAAACAGGAATGCTTAGATTATGAGTGACCCTTTTTAAACACAAAAGATTTGATTTAAGAGCTAGTCAATAAGTAGATCTTCCCTATATCTACCATATAACTTAGTGTTTTTGAAAATGCTATCTTGGATATTTTATTAGCTTCTGAATTTAGCTTTGTCATTCAAAGTATTTTGGGATTGATTTGCCAAAATAGCCTTCCAAATTATTAACATCTTTAAGCTTTCAAAAGTACTTTCTGGGATCATTGAAATGATGTTGATTTTACTTTGTCAGATGAAGTGCTCAGCAAATCTATATATACACATCATACAAACAGATCATTAGTTTTCGTTATTATTATAATAATATTGTTGGCAGTTAACACAAAGTAGTAAACCCTAAGTTTACACAGGTTGCCTGAATTCTACCCACCCCCATCCTTCACTGTGTTCTCTAGTCTTTTCTGGAAATTAACAAGAAATGCTCTAATCTTTAACCAGTCTTTCTTGTGGCCACATGTCACTTCTGCTGGCTGTCAGTATACCACACTGTTGGTGTTCTAAGTTCTTAAAACCTCTTCACTCTGTTACTTGAGGTCATGTGCACTCTCTGCCCTAAAATTGTACATGTGCACATGGTCTTTTTTAGCTAATTACAGTAATTAGTAATGGAACCTGTGACCAACCCTTCAACCCCTTCTCAAGTGTACCCACCCAATTTCTAGCTGGCTTCCATGGAACATCGAGTAGTAAGGGGGGGAGTGAAGAAGAGCAAGGAACCAACTCAGTTAACACCCAGGAGAGAATTCCTGTATAGTTTCTAGGTGCCTAGAGATGGCACCTCTCCTCTATTCTTGCCAGTGCTTCTAGCATCTAGCCTCAGATTTTTAAATTTTCTTTACCAATGGTCAGTTTTCCCCCAAGATCTTAAATGAGTTTACATCCTGTCATTGTGACTATAAATGGCTTTGGAAGATTCTGAAACAAAGAAGGTATTATCTAATGAAACTAGCTGTTTTTGCAGCTAGAGACTGATGGTGACTTATTTTTATATTCCATTCATGTATTGTTTTTTATTTAGCATATACACATTCTGCATCTTTCATTTTTCATCTCCAGTGTATTTGGGGAATATATATTGGGAATGTAGTATATTAGTCCATATTAGTAATGAGAACTTCTCATTTTTCTTTATAGCCACATCATTTTCCATTGTTTATAATGTAATTTATTTAACTAGTCCCCTTTTAGAGAGCATTTGGATTATTTTAAATCTTGCTAATTGGAAATAAATTGAGATCTTTTCACCAAGAAAACAAAAATTCTGCTTCAGTGGACATGCAAAATTTTTGGAATGTTTATATTTATTATAAATTATTAAATTATCATCTTTCCAAATATACTAAATGTCCTCTTAGTTCTTTGAAGCAATTTTACTGGACATGTATAAATAAATAGATGTTGGGTAAACAGTGATATGTTTTTTTTTAAGTTTATTTATTTTGAGAGAGGGAGAGAGAGTGTGTGCACACATGCTCAGAAAGGAGCAGAAAGAGAGGGAGAGAGAGAATCCCAAGCAGGCTCCGCACTGTCAGTACAGAGCCCAGCGCGGGGCTCGAACTCAGGAACTGTGAAATCATGACCTGAGCTGAAACCAAGAGTCGGACACTTAACTGATTGAGCTACCCAGGTACCCCAACTGTGATATTTTTAATAGAGATCAGGTACTTTTACTTGCATAGTCTGAAATAATGCTGATGAGTTTTTATACTTCTAACTGTATATAAGTAGTATGTTAGGTAGTAAAACAAAAATGGCATAAATTCTGTCCAAAATTTTAGACAGAGCTAAATTGGTCTGTTAGTCTCAGCTAGTACCTCAGCCTTTTTTTTTTTTTTTTTTAGGTTTTAGTGAGGTATAATTGATATACAATGAATTACATATATTTAAATTACACTGTTTCATAAATTTTGACATACGCATATACCTATGAAACCTTCACCATAATCAAGGTAGCTAATGCTTCCATCACTTCCAAAAGATTCCATTTGCCTCTCCATAACCTCTGATTTGCTTTGTATCACTACAGATTAATTTGTATTTTCTAGAGCTTTATATAAATGAGATTATACAATATGTCTTTCTTTTGTCTGGCATTTTTTCACTCAGCATAATTATTTGAATCTCACATGTTGTGGCATGGTATTAACAGTTCTTTTCTGTTGCTGAGTAGTATTCCATTATAACTATAAACACAATTTGTTTATCCACTTAACTATCGATGGACATTTGAGTTGTTTCCCATTTTCATCTATTACGAATAAAGCTATGATGAACCTTTCTGTACAAGTCTTTGTATGAATATAGGCTTTCCTTTCTCTTGGGTAAATGTCTAGTGGTGGAAAGGTCAGACCATATGGTAGGTATCTATATGTTTAACTTTTTAAGAAATTGCCAGCTGTTTCCAAATTGGTTGTATCATTATACATTCCCACCACCAAGACATGAGAATGCCAGTTTTTCCACATTCTCACCAATATTTGGTAAGGTCAGTCTTTTCTAATCTTAAAAATTCTAATAGATGTGTATCCATCCCACAGTGTATCTCATTGTAGTTTTAATTTACATTTCTGTGATGACTAATGATATTGAACATCTTTTCATGTGCCTCTTGGCAATCTGTATATCCTTTTTGGTGAAGTGTCTTTCAGATGTTTTTGCTAGTTTCTTTGTTTTTTTTTTTCCCCCTTAATTGGATTGTTTTCTTGCTCTCGAGTTTTGAGAGTTCTTTGTATGTTCTGGATACAAGTACTCAATCTGTGGTTGTGTTTTCATTCTCTTAAGAATGTATTTGAAGAGCAGAAGTTTTAAATTTTGTTGTTGTCCAGTTTATCAATTTATTCTGTTATGGATTGTGGTTTTGGTGTTGTATCTAAAAAGATCTCTATCTCCGCATCACATAGATTTTCTTTGTATCTCCCAGAAGTTTTGTATTTTACATTTAGATCTACAGACTATTTTGAGTTAATATTTGCATATTATGCAAGGTCTATGCCAAAGTTCACTTTTTTAATATGTAGATATATTCAGTTCTTAGATACTTGTGGAAAAACAAGACTATTTCACTGAATTGTCTTTGTGTATTTATTAAGTCACTTGTTAATGCCAGTGCCATACTCTTGTGATATGGTAGCATTTTATAATAAGTCTTGAAATCATCAACTTTTTTCTTTTTCAAAATTGTGTGAGTACTTAGTGTTTTTATATATATTTTAGAATCAGCTTGTCAGTCTCTGGGGAGAAAATTGGATTATGTTGATCTGTAGGTGAAGTTGGCAAAAATTAACATCTTAACAATATTGAGTCTTCTCACCCAGCTCTCCATTTATTTAGGTCATTTTTAATTTCTCTCAGCAGATTTTGTAATTTCACTGTGGATGGCCTTTTTACATACTTTGTTAAATTTATATTTTATAAATTTTGTTCTTACTATAAATGGTATTTAATTCAAAATATGTTAAATATCCAGTACTGCTGAGGTAAGTTTCTTTTTGAGTACTCTCTCCAGTGCTCCAGGAAACACAAGTTTTTCACCCTGGTTGGCGGGAACAGATTACTTCCCTGTATGCAATCCAGGCACTATTCCTTCAAAATCCATGTATCCTCACTGGTGATGCTATCACCTCCAACTTGGCAAAATATATTTTTTTGCTGTGTGTGTGTGTGTGTGTGTGTGTGTGTGTATGAGAGAGAGAGAGAGAGAATCTTGCATATTACAATGATTATGGCCTTCTAAAGGATTAAACTGTAGAAATTAGATAGATACACAGTAGTAGTAAAATTTCATGAGGGCAGTTAGGAAAAATAAAGTATCAAAAACCTCCTGGATTAGGATCATAAGAAGAAAACGGTTGAGAAGCACTACTTTAATTGCTTTAGATGCTTCTTTTCACCAGACTTGGGTAGTATTTTTATACACTTGTGCTGCTCAGTACTTAGTTGAGTATACACGTGCATAATCTGAAGATCTCTGGCATTTTCTAGCTGTACCGTCCTCTCTTTGTTACTCTGTCCTGAGAATTCTAGTCCCTATTCTCCCCAAACTGTGGCATTACCTTACTTTGCCTTATTTTAATAGGACCTGGTATTGATATGTAATTTTGGGAGCACCTGGCTGGCTCACTTGGTAGAGCATGTGACTCTTGATCTCATGGTTGTGAGTTAAAGCCCCACGTTGGGCATGGAGCCTACCTAAAAAAAATAATAAAATAAAGATATGTAATTTTGGTGTTTTATTTTTTTACTGGGAAGAACAAGTAAATCTTAGCATAGGAATATCTGTTTACTGCTAAATTTATAGAAGAGGATAAATTCAGTGTTTAAAATAGGATTCTTCCTATTGTCTTTTTAATATTACTACTGATAGAGCAATGTGTGGGTTACAACATGAATTAATACTTACATTCTAAACTTCCTAAATAGAATATGCTTGAGGGCAAGAACCATGCCTTCCATTTTGTAGGATAGGTAGCACTGGAAAGGGATCTTAGAAATTAAGTGGTTATATCATCTCTATTAAAGATGAGACAAAACTAAAGTCTTGGAGTTTATTTGATTTGGTCACTTATATTTAGCAGAGATAGCATAAGAGCCTAGTTTTCTTAATGTCCAGTTTGTTTTCTGTCCATGTTGTCTCCACTGGTTTGTCACCTCTCAATTCTGCCTAGTGGTTTCACATTACAATAAGTTTCTTAGCTTTTGTCCTATAGCTATTAAGTATGTAAAGTCTTAGTAAATACCTGCTGGCTTAATTTGGTATAACTTGGTATGTTGGTCCATTCCCTTGAAAAATTATGTGCCAGTTACTGTGCTGGGTACTGGGGAGACAAGTCCAGTCATACATACTTTTTCCCCTATTCTTCCCTGCTCTTTCCTGACTCAGGATATCGCTTGTGCCCATGTTGTCTCCAATTCAATCTTTGCTTCATCTTCATTTTCTCTTTGTTCTTTAGGTTACCCCTGATAGTAGGCAGAATTCCTAAGATGGCCCACAAGAATCTTACTCCCCCTCCATGTACATATCCTGTATAATTTTCTGTACTGTAAATATGATAGGATAGCACTCTTGTGATTACTTTATAACGTTTGGCACAGTTGACTAGGAAGGTGAGATTAGCTGAGTAGACCTGACCTAATTACATGAACCCTTTAAAGTGGACCTAGGGGCGCCTGGGTGGCTCAGTCGGTTAAGCAGCTGACTTTGGCCCACGTCATGATCTCGCAGTTCATGGGTTCAAGTCCTGCATCGGGTTCTATGCTGACAGCTCAGAGCCTGGAGCCTGCTTTGGATTCTAGGTCTCCCTTTCTCTCTCTGCCTCTCCCTTCTGCCGCTCACACTCTGTCTCTTTCAAAAATAAATATTAAAAAAAAATTAAATGTGTATCTAGAGTCAGAAACAAAGACAGTAAAGGGATTTGATGTGAGGCAGGTTCTGTGTTGCTGACTTTGAACATGGAGGGGAGCCTCATGGTAAGGATTGGGCAGTCTATAGGAACAGACAGAGGGCAACTTCTGGCTGACAGGGAGAAAACTGGAACCTCAGTCCAACAACCACAGTGAACTCAATTTTTACCTAAATGAACCTAGAGGTGGATTCTTCCTTAGGTCTC
Source organism: Prionailurus bengalensis (assembly GCF_016509475.1). NCBI lineage: Eukaryota > Metazoa > Chordata > Mammalia > Carnivora > Felidae > Prionailurus > Prionailurus bengalensis. The sequence continues at coordinate 134,022,592 of NC_057350.1, read as the reverse complement.
CTGGTGAGAACATTGCTCACTGACACCTTGATTTCAGCTCTAAGAGCGTCCCTGAGCAGAGAACCCAGCATACCATGCCTGGACTTCTGCCCTACAGAACTGTGAATTAATAAATAACTGCTGTCTTAAGCTCCTAAGTTTGTGGTAATTTGTTATGCAGCAATGGAGAACCAGTATTAAGACTTATATATCTCTTTTTCTGGAACACCTTTCTTGGTCTTCCAGGATGTATTATGGCAGCCTAATAGATATCCACAGCACTCTGAACTTCTTGTTTGTAGCACTCATGTTAACTGACTTGTGTCTTGTTCAGTACCTTTAACTCTCTGGATATAGGGACCTGGTTTGAATTATTCCCTGCATTTATACCCAGTCTATGGTCAATAATAGCCATTTAAAAAGTGTCAGAAGGGAATGAATAAAAATAAGACATAGTCCCTGACTTTGACAAGCTTATGATCTAAAGGTGTTTGGCTGTGTTGTGTGTGGGTATTCTTGCTTGTGTTTGTGTATGGAATGTTTTTGGGTTTTGGGTGGGTAGGAACAGTCAGCTATTAGTTGCCCAAGTGCAAAGTGAGTTAAACTGGCTTCTTTCCATGGTCGTTTTGCCTTACAACTCCTTCAGTACTTATTTAGACAATTCAAATCACTTTGACATAGGAAGGGTGAGTCAAGCAAGGAAGGAAAGAAAGGGAGGGAGGGAGGGAGGGAGGGAATGAAGAAAGGAAGGAAAGAAGAGAGAAGGAGGGAGGAAAGGAAAAAATGTGTGCTTGAAATGCATGTGGACAAAGGCACTCTTCTGTAATAACTTTATCATTTGCAGTATTCTCTTGATGATCTGTCAGAGCGTTGACTTTAAAGAGACAGTGAGATGGGATATTCTACCGAGTTCTTTGTCAAGGGGACTAAATCCCATCTTGCCCCCAATGCTTAGGAATAGAAGTTGGTTCTAGGGAAGGCATTTAATAAAGTTCTTAGTGTTAGTTTCCCTGACCAACTAGAAAGCAGCTTTCATATTATTGTATTAACGTCCAAATCATCATCATTAAATAAAAGTAAAGTTTGCACAATTGCTGAACACACAGCACAGAAGCAGCACAGGAAATGATGGGAACTTCATAGGTGAAGAGGAGATGCTGGAAGCTGCCAGTCATTGTTAAAAGCTGCCTCATAAGCCAAGTGTATACTTTTTGATAACATGGGGTTCACTCTTCATGTTGCCAGAGCAGTGCCACATATGAACAAATCTAAATAGCTGATATATTGGTAATTGTGCATAAACCAAGGTACCTGTAATAATCAAAAAGAAGCCCAGAAGAGAGAATTAAAGAAGAACAAAAAATGGTGCATGATGTTACGGGCTGCAGTTTTAAGGATGAAGGATCCCAAACAGATTATTCGGGACATGGAGAAATTGGATGAAATGGAGCTTAACCCAGTGCAGCAAACAGTTGAATGAGAAGGTGCTGAAGATAAGCGTAAAAAGCTGCGTGAAACCTTTTAACGTATTCTACAACTCTGTGGAAGAGAATATGGATATTTACAAAGAATTGTGAAAGCTAGAAGTAGAGTATGAACAGAAGAGAGCTCAACCTAGCTAATATTTTGATGCTGTCAAGAATGCTCAGCATGTGGAAGTGGAGAGCATTCCCTTGCCAGATATGCCACATGCTCCTTCCAACATTCTGATCCAGGACATTCCACTTCCTGGTGCCCAGCCACGCTCCATCCTTAAAAAGTCCTCGCCTATGACCTTCAACGCAGGTAGTTTCTATACTTCCTCTTCTTGGACATGGTGTTCCACATTTGCCCCCTGGCAGAAAACCTCCTGGTCCTCCCCCTGGTCCACCACCTCCTCAAGTCTTGCAAATGTATGGCTGTAAAGTAGGCTTTGCTCTAGATCTTTCCCCCTCATAGGTGGGATGAAGACATTTTATATAGTCCTGAACTTGCTCAACGGGGTCATGATGATGATGTTTCCAGCACCAGTGAAGATGATGGTATTCTGAGGACATGGATCAAGATAAGCATGATGACAGTACTGATGACAGCGACACTGATGGGTCAGATGGAGAAAGTGAAGGGGCTGAATTTGTGCACTGTGATGATAATGAAAGAGACAACAATGAAAAAAAAAAGTCAGGTCTGAGTGTAAGATTTGCACATATGCCTGGAAAATCAAGGAAGAAAAAGAACATGAAGGAGCTGACTCCTCTTCAAGCCATGATGCTTCAAATGGCAGGTCAGGAAGTCCCAGAGGAGGGACGAGCAGTAGAAGAAATTTCAGAGGATGATGATGAAGGCGATTCTGATGATTCTGAAGCGGAAAAGCAGTCACAAAAACAGCATAAAGAGGAATCTCTCTTTCTGATGGCATATTTCCCGCCTCTTCATAGCAGCAAGCTCCCACGCAGTCTGTTCCTCCTTCTCAGATACAAGCACCTCCCATGCCAGGACCACCTCCTCTTGGACCACCACCTGCTCCATCTTTACAGTCACCTGGACCACCTGCTTGGCCTTCCTTCTGGACCACTTCCAGGAGCTCCTCCGTTCCTGAGACCATCTGGAATGCCAGGGCTCCAAGGGCCTTTACCTCGACTTTTACCTCCAGGCCCACCACCAGGCTGGCCCCCTGGCCCTCCCTCAGGTCCACTTCCAGGTCTGCCTCCTGGCCCTCCTCTTCAGGGACCCCCACCAAGGCTACCTCTCCCTGCACCTCCAAGTATTCCTCCACCCCGTCCTGGCATGATGTGCTCACCTTTGGTGCCTGTACTTGGACCTGCCCCACCTGGGCTTTTCCCACCAGCTCCCTTGCTGAACCCGGGGGTTTTAAGTGCTCCACCCAACTTGATTCAGCAACCCAAGGCGGATGATACAAGCGCAGCCACCATTGAGAAGAAAGCCACAGCATCCATCAGTGCCAAGCCACGGATCACCAATCCCTAGGCGGAGATTACTTGATTTGTGCCCACTGCAATGAGGGTACATTAAGAGAACAAAGGGACCGCTGCTGCTCCCCAGAGAAAGTCAGAGGATGATTCTGCTGTCCCTCTTGCCAAAGCAGCCCCCAAATCTGGTCCATCTGTTCCCATTTCAGGGCAAACTAAGGATGATGTTTATGAAGCTTTCATGAAAGAAATGGAAGGGCTACTGTGACAGCTTTTTTAAAAAAAATTTTTTAAATGTTTATTTTTGAGAGACAGAGCACAAGTGGGGGAGGGGCAGAGAGTGAGGGAGACACAGAATCCCAAACAGGCTCCAGGCTCTGAGCTGTCAGCACAGAGCCCAACGCGGGGCTCGAACCCACAGACCCTGAGATCATGACCTGAGCTGAAGTCGGATGCTCAACCCACTGAGCCACCCAGGCGCCCCTGCTGTGACAGCTTTTAATGCCAGAATGGGTTTCTATTCGCATGAGTGGTTCATGGGGAAAGAGGCTCGTATTAAACTTAGTGAAAGAGCTGCCAGGGTATTTTTAAATTTCATTTCAAGAAATATCCTAAAATTTAGCCTTGTTCAGAATTTATTGCATATAAGAGAGAGTTATTTCATTCAGAATAGATTGGTTATTGAAGCCAGGCTGTTAACATCTATTCCCTTCTCACCACCATTTTCATCCCGTTTGTTTCCCTTCTCCAGTTCTTTGGCAACATGGTCAGGGGATCTTTGTTACTTATTTGTTTGATTCTCTTCTTGTGTGCTATTGGCACTGGAGTAGAGATTTCTGAAAAAAGTTTATTTTACCCCATCTTGCCTTTTGTGTTTGACCTATTTTAATATTTTCTTGTAAATATTTTGTAATATTTTAGTAAAATGGGTTGCAATGTCATTTCCTATTACAAATCAAAATATGTGGGAAGAAATTGTACAGTTCTTTGATTAAAATTGTTTCCCACTGACCTAAACTTTGAGTGTTTCATGGAATAAATAAATAAATGTTTGACAAGAAAAACAGCAACAGCAACAAAGTACCTGTAATAGCCAGAGTCAGATTTGGGAAAGGAAACAACTTGTCCCATCCCACCCAAATCATGTAGTCACAAAGAAAACATATTTTAATTACATAATATTAAATTACCTAGGATGAAAGTGAGTGATTTAATTAATAATAGATTAATTACTAAATGAATAAACATTTTCCATAAAATTACAGTGACACATCTTGAGATATGTTTTTCCTTATCTTATTATAATTACTTGTTGTGTAAAACAGGTAAACAACATAAATATTTTAAACTAATAATGTACCATTATTTTCTTTGGTAGTTTTTATACAGAACTAATGATTTGAATATTACTTACCACAGTGATTTAAATCATGTTCTCTTGTGCAAGCTCAATAAATTAATAATAAAGTTATTTTAGAATACATTTATCTCTGCATATGAGAAAAATATTTATAAAATGCTTTATGTCAAGTTTTTATCGTTAGTTTGGAAGATAAATGTGTACAGTGAGGGTTTTGGGTTTTGTTTACATAGAAGCTAGATTACATTAATTTTTTGTTTGGGTTTTTTAAGATTGCCTTACACAAATTTCTGTCAACATAATTTCTGTTTTTACTCTTAATTCCTTTGTAGACCCAAATTGGTGGTTGGGGGAAGGGCATGGGTGCAAGGGGTGAGTAGTTTTCTTTTTCAATTTTCAGGTGACTTTTTTTCGTTTTCATTTTGAACATTAGTTCAAGAGAACAAAACTTGCCCAACCAACAAAGAAAGCTACTGTTGTTCTTAAGCTGAAATACCATATTAGGTCCTGTGTCTTCTGCCAGGTTTTTATATGCTTTTCCTTTTAGTTCAGTTGTATTTTAATTGATATTTTAGACAAGTGATTGAACACTCATGTCCAGTGTTTTTTCTTTCTTTTAATCTTTTAAAAACTTAAAAATTTAAAAAAAGATTCTTTGAATCTTTTAAAAAACTTTAAAAAATCTTTTAAGAATCTTTTAATACTCAAAAATACGTAAAACAAATGTAGACTATAATGAATTATTAAATGTAACCTCTACCCAGATCAAGAAAGACAATGTTGCTATTGCTACAAAAGCTGTCTTGGTGCCCACTTTATGATCAGAAGTATTTATTCCCATCCTGCAATATAGGCATTACTATGACTTGTATAATAGTCTCTCTCTGTTTTCTTTTATAATTTTGCCATTTAATCTTTCCTCTCCAAACAATACAATTTACTTTTGCCTATTTTTAAGTTAAATGAATCTTGCAACATATATTCTTTTGGATCTGGGTTCTTCTGCATGGCACTATCTTATTTCAAAACTTTACCCGTGTTATATGAACCTAAGATTATTCATAATATTCCGCTGTATGCATGCACCACAGTTTATCCATATTCTGCTGTTTGATAGATAGTTGTTTCCAGCTTTTTGCCTATTATGAATAATGCACCTATTCAGAAACGTGCCTCTGTTGCACATGAGCATGCATTTCTCTAGGATATATATGCCCACTCAGAATTTCTGATATATAGGCTCTGCATACGTTCATTCAGCTTAAATGAGAATGCTGTATTAAGCAATTATACTCCCATGAAAATTGTATGAGATTTCTTTTTGCTCCACATTTTTGGACTACATCCTTTTTGTTTTGTAGCCATTCTATTTGTTAGGTAGTAGTTAGTGTGTCTCATTATTTGTACAAAGTTTGAGGTTTTTTTGGTGACAATGTCAAATACCTTTTTATGTTTATTAGACATTCACATAGCCTCTTTTATCAAATGCCTATTAAATCTCTTGCCCATTTTTCTTCTGAGTTCTCTTTCTTTGCTTATTAATTTACATTTCTTTATGTATGCAGAATATGAACCTTTTGTGAACTGTGTATGTTGCAGATGTCTTCTCCCAGTCCAGCTTGACTTTTCACTCTTGTGTCATTGAACATGAGGTCTTAATTTAATGTAGTCAAATTTTTCAGTATTTTCCTTTATGGTTAATGCTTTTGAGCTTTTTTTAAAATTGTTTATTTTTATTTTTGAGAGAGAGCAAGACAGAGCATGAATGGGGGAGAGGCAGAGAGAGAGGGAGATAGAATCCAAAGCAGGCTCCAGGCTCTGAGCTGTCAGTACAGAACCTGATGTGGGGCTTGAACTCAAGAACTGAACCACAAGAACATGACCTTAGCCGAAGTTGTACACTTAACCAGCTGAGCCACCCAGGCGCCCCTTCATAGAAATTCTTGAAATCACACTGTGTAAGACCCCCACCCCCCAACTATGTTCTTTTCACTCAAAATTGCTCTGGCTGTTCTAGTGTCTTTGCCTTTCCATGTAAATTTTAGATCATTAATATCTAAAAGGAATCCTGCTGAGATTTTGAGTAAGATTACATTGAATCCATAGATCAAATTGACATCTTAGCAATAATGAGTCTTCTAATTCATGAACATGTTATCTCTATGTAGGTTTTCTGTAAGTCTTTAATGAGTATCTTACAGTGAACGTATACGGATCCTGCAAGTTTTTATTAGATTTATACCCAAGCATTTTTTCTGGCTTTTCTTTCTTTCCTTCTTTCTTTCATTCTTTTGTATTGTAAATGTAAAGTATTTAACATTTTTAATTTCCAGTTAATTGCTAGTATGTGGAAATACATTTGCTTGTTGTATATTGACCTTGCATTCAGCAACTTTTCTAAACTCATTTTTGGATTTTTTACAATAAATTTTCTTGGGATTTTATCCATGAACAATATGTCATTTATAAATAGAGACAGTTTTATGTTTTCTTTCCCAATCTATATGCCTTTTGCTTCTTTTTATTCTTACTGACTTAGGACTTCCAGTATGAGAATGAATAGGAATGATGAGAGTAGACATCCTTGCCTTGTTTCTGATCTTAGAAGGAAAACATTTACTCTTTCACCATTAAATAACTGGTATATTTCTCACGCCAGTCAGAGTCGCCAAAATGAACAAATCAGGAGACTATAGATGCTGGAGAGGATGTGGAGAAACGGGAACCCTCTTGCACTGTTGGTGGGAATGCAAATTGGTGCAGCCACTCTGGAAAACAGTATGGAGGTTCCTCAGAAAAATAAAAATAGACCTACCCTATGACCCAGCAATAGCACTGCTAGGAATTTATCCAAGGGATCCAGGAGTACTGATGCATAGGGGCACTTGTACCCCAATGTTTATAGCAGCAGTTTTAACAATAGCCAAATTATGGAAAGAGCCTAAATGTCCATCAACTGATGAATGGATAAAGAAATTGTGGTTTATATACACAATGGAGTACTACATGGCAATGAGAAAGAACGAAATATGGCCCTTTGTAGCAACATGGATGGAACTGGAGAGTGTGACGCTAAGTGAAATAAGCCATACAGAGAAAGACAGATACCATATGTTTTCACTTTTATGTGGATCCTGAGAAACTTAACAGAAACCCATGGGGGAGGGGAAGGAAAAAAAAAAAAAAAAAAAAGAGGTTAGAGTGGGAGAGAGCCAAAGCATAAGAGACTCTTAAAAAGTGAGAACAAACTGAGGGTCGATGGGGGGTGGGAGGGAGGGGAGAGTGGGTGATGGGTATTGAGGAGGGCACCTTTTGGGATGAGCACTGGGTGTTGTATGGGAACCAATTTGACAATAAATTTCATATATTGAAAAATAAATTAAAAAAAAAAAGAAGTTTGCAGCACTCTCAACAATAGCTAAATTATGGAAAGAGCCTAAATGTCCATCAGCTGATGAATGGATAAAGAAATGGTGGTTTCTATACACAATGGAATACTACATGGCAATGGGAAAGAATGAAATATGGCCTTTTGTAGCAACATGGATGGAACTGGAGAGTGTTAACGCTAAGTGAAATAAGTCATACAGAGAAGGACAGACTCCATATGTTTTCACTCCTATGTGGATCCTGAGAAACTTAACAGAAGACCATGAGGGAGGGGAAGAAAAAAAAATGGTTAGAGAGGGAAGGAGCCAAAACATAAGAGACTCCTAAAAACTGAGAACAAACTGAGGGTTTATGGGGGGTGGGAGGGAGGGGAGGGTGGGTGATGGGTATTGAGGAGGGCACCTGTTGGGATGAGCACTGTGTGTTGTATGGAAACCAATTTGACAATAAATTTCATAATAAAAAAAAAAAGTTAAAAAATAAATAAATAAATAACTGGTATATTTCAAGTTCAAGATTCCCCCCCGCTTTGATAGTAGCTGTAGAATCTGAAACTTACATGATTTTAAAGTTCTACTCTAAATTAAGTTTTAAGGTTATGAAATGTATAATTTACGAGTGTTGCATATTCAGATTACCTTTATTAAGTTGGAATATATGCTTAATTTAACAGTTAAATATCATGGTTATAGACAGTGTATGTGCATATATTTGTGACAGTCTAGATTTATTTTTCTTCAAGTTGTTACTGTATAAAATGTTACCACTGCTGTAGATTAATACTTAAAGTTGAGTGAGGGCATGTTTGGGTAGCCTCATTCAGGTATTTGTTTATTAATGGAGTGAAATGTCCTGTCACTCCAAGGCACTAATTTAGTTTTTTAAATAGTTTGATCCAAAAAAAAGTTTGATCAAGAAGTGTGAATAGTGAAGCTATTTGTTAGATGTATCTTACTTGTTTACTAGCCATAAACTGAAAGTGTTAGTAATTGGTTTAAATATATAAATCTTTCAGTTGCATGTATAGTCTTGTAGACAAGAATGTGGTATTTTTATGCTAAAATGATTTGTCTTATGGTAGGTTCACCTGTGTTCTGATTCTTTTCTAAGAAATGAAAATCTCTCACTCTTTTCCCCAGACTTTGTAAGTATCACCTACTTGTAACTAACCCAAATAGAGAGCTGTAGAAAAGAATATTAAGATTGCCATATTGTGGAAAAATTTTCTAGAGTGGGACCATACTTCTACAGTTACGTAAGGGTGAGGAATCCCTTGTTACTGGTATGATTTTTAAAAATACATTATTTTCTAGAATCTAACATATGTTCAGATATTTAGAGATAAACACATGCACATGAAAAATGACTGATTGCTTACATCACTGTTGCTGTTAACTTATTTAAACTCCAAGGAAGTGAAGAGTCCAGAATGTAAACAGCAAGAAGGACCTTGATCTGTAAATCAGGCAAACTAGACTCTAGTCTGTCTTTCAGTAGTTTAGCCTCTCTGAGCCCTGTTCTTCTCATTTGTAAAATGAGGTGATTGAACTTGTTCTCTAAGGCTATTTCTATCCCTAATATATTACTATGACAACTCATTAAACTATTATATTTGCTTTCTAAATTATATCACTTAAGTCTGGGTTATTTCGCAACAATTTGGGGGGAACGGGAGGATATTTCAGCAGATTTAGTTAAGAATCAAGTTAATGGTTCCTTTTTTCTTCTGTTACCCTTTTCAGTGAGTGGTAACAATATTGATTTGAATATTTTCTCTAGGTGTCTTTCTTGTTCTACTTTTCTTACACACATCAAAGGCTATATAAAAATCACAAAGTGGCAGAAACTTTGACTATTTTGTTAGTGCCCATTTGTTTCCCATTTTCCTCTAATGCGCAGAGCTCTGATTTTGTTTGGGCATCTGATCCCCCATGTCACTGGAAAATGATCCCCTTCCTACCTCCAGGGTGTCATAATCAAGTGGTTGATGTAGGCATAGCAGGTGACACAAGACTGGACAATGAGAAGTGAGAGAAAGTTACATGGATGCCTTTGGGGCAGTTTCCTCACTGATTAAAAATAGACATAAAGGACACTTCCGGTTTCTAGTTCCATATGTAAGAAACTTGGAAGTTGCCACTCTGTTCTAACAAGTACAAAGCTGAACAGACTGAAAATTTAACAGCTCTTCTTGGGTCCATAACAGCCCTTCTTGTGACCCAGGGCAAACCACTGCCCCTAAGATCGGATAGACACAAACGAACATAGAAAGCTGAGGCTTGAAGAGCAGACTCGTGAGTAGCAACTGCTCAGGAATCAGTGCTGGGAAGGAAAAACTGAACTTTAATTGACAGATTGCTGAAGGTTCAGTGTGGATAATTCTGAGAGTTGAAAACACCAGGGAATCCAGTCACAGGCCACCACAGTATTGTAAGGTTTACCTCCAGGAGCCGAATGAGGTTCTCACAGTAAATATCAGAGAAAACCCCTCACGCTTCTAGCAGGGGCCCGGGGTGGGGGGGTGGGGAGCATTTTGAAATATGATAGAGCACTCCGTCCTTTTTTATTTTTTAATGTTTTATTTATTTTTGAAAGAGTGCAAACCAGGGAGGGTTAAAGAGAGAGGGACAGAGTATCTGAAGTGGGCTCTGCGTTGATAGCAGCAAGCCTGATGTGGGGCTTGAGCTCTTAAACTATGAGATCATGACCTGAGCTGAAGTCGGATGCTCAACTGACTGAGCCATGCAGGTGCCCCCAGAGCACTCTGTTCTTAACAAGTCCTGCCCTCTGGGGGAGACTAGTTAACCAGAGGCTGACTGACTCTGGAGGAAAGGAAATACCCAACTCCAGCCCCCTCTAGCCATTCTGTCCCACCTGGAGGCGGGGGAGGGTGGCTGGTAAACACTTGTGAAGTTCACAGACCAGAGGTATAAGCTCACTAAATAAAAAACCTAATCATAGGACATTTCCCCTCCCCTCACACCTCACAACACATTAATTATGAAAGGCCTATTTACAGTGGTTCCTTTTACCCAGTACATCATGTCTGGTTATCAAGAAAAAATTAGAAGATATATAAAAGGCAAAAAGCACAGTTTGAAGAGAGATGGAAATCCTAAGAAAGAACCAAAAGGAAATGCTAGAGATCAAAAACAGTAAAAGATAAAAAAAGAAAAAGTTTTTGTTGAACTTCTTAAATGGACTGGACATAACTGAAGAAAAATCTCTGAGCTAGAAGACCTAACAATAGAATCCTCATAAACTGAGAAAGCAAAGAAAATAAAGACTTAAAATAACAGAGTATCTATGAGACAACTACAAAAGGTGTAACCAACTTGTAATAGGAATCCCAAAAGGCAAAGGAAGAAAAAGGAGCAGAATAAACATTTGAAACAATCATGACTGAGAATTTTCCCAAACTAAAGACCCTAAGCTACATATCCAGGAAGTTCAGAGAACACTAAGCAATATAAATATAAATAACACAGCTACAACAACAAACAACAGCTAGGTGTATCATTTTGCAAATTGTAGAAAACGATAGAGAAAAAATACCGTACCTATAAAAGAACAAAGATAAGACTTATATTCAACTTCTCAGAAACCATACAAGCAAGAAGAGAGTGAAATGAAATATTTAAAAAGGTAAAGGAGAATGGTGCCTGGGTGGCTCAGTCAGTTAAGCATCTGACTCTTGATTTTAGCTCAGGTCATGATCTCATGGTTTGTGGGTTTGAGCCCTGTGTCGGGCTCTGCACTGACAGCGTGGGGCCTGCTTGGGATTCTATGTCTCCCTCTCTCTCTGCCCCTCCCCCTGTGCTCACTAGCTCTCTCTCATAAATGAATGAGTGAATGAATGAATACATAAGTGAAATAAAAAGGTAAAGGAGAATAAAGATTTTCTTAAGCAAATAAAAATTAAAGAAGTTTGTTACTGGTAGACCTGCCTTGTAAGAAATGTTAAATGAAGTTCTTACGTGGAAGGAAAATAATACAGATCAAAAACTCAGATATACATAAGGAAGAGAATTGAGTATGTCAAAGTAAAATGAAAATAGTTTTCTTATTTTTAATCTAATGTATAAGCTTGTTTAAAGTAACATTGTCTTATGTGTGCTTATATATGTGTATATATATGTCCTACGTATATACAACGTGTGTGTGTGTGTATACGCACATATATATTTTTTTCATTGTTTATACTTCTATGTAAGTGAAATGGATGACAGCAATGATACAAGGGACAGGAAGGAGAATTAGGATTAATTTGTTATTAATAAGACATTAAGTGGTATTACTATTAAGTGGTATTGTGATATTTGAAAATAGATTTGGATTAGTTGTGAATTTCTACTGTAAACTCTAGGGGAACCATTAAAAAATTATTTTTCAAGTATAACCAATATTCTGAGAAAAGAAAATGGAGTCATACTACAGGCTCAGTTAAAACCACAAAATGCAGAAAAAGAGTGAAGGATAAAAACAGGAACAAAAAATGAGGGAAACAAACAAAAATGTAGCAAATAATAGTAGATAATAATCCATCTGTATCACTAATGCTCTGAGTATACCAGTTAAAAGACAGAGATTGTCATTAGTGGATCGTATAACAAGACCCAATTATATGTTGTTTTTGAGAAACCTACTTTAAATAAAAAGAAATCTATAGATTAAAAGTAAATGGATGATGAAAAATACACTAGCACTTATCAAAAGAAGGCAGGAGTAGCTATATATACTTCAGACAGAATAGACTTCAGAGCAAGGAAAGTTATCAGGGATAAAGAAGGGTGTTAAATAATAATAAAAGTGTCATTTCTTCAGGAAGAAATAACAAACTTTAATGTGTATGCACCTAACAGCAGAGTATCAAGTTATGGAGATAGTATAAACATGAAGCGGTGGTGGGGGATGGAGATGAACAGGTAGAACACAGAGGATTTTTAGGGCAGTGAAAATACTCTGATAATATAATGATAGATAAGTGTCATCATGCATTTGTCCAAACCCATAGAATTTACATCATCAAGAGTGAAACCCAAGGTAAACTTTGGATGATTATGATGTGTCAGTGTAGGTCCATCACCTACACTGTACATTGTAACAAATGTATCACTCTATTAGGGGCCGTTGATAATGGTGGGTGCTGTGCACGCCTGGAAGTAGGGAGTATATTGGAAATCTCTGTACTTTCCCTTCATTTTGCTGTGAATCTAAAACAATTGTCTCTCTTTTTTTTAATTTTTTTTTTCAGCGTTTATTTATTTTTGGGACAGAGAGAGACAGAGCATGAACGGGGGAGGGGCAGAGAGAGAGGGAGACACAGAATCGGAAACAGGCTCCAGGCTCCGAGCCATCAGCCCAGAGCCTGACGCGGGGCTTGAACTCACGGACCGCGAGATCGTGACCTGGCCGAAGTCGGACGCTTAACCGACTGCGCCACCCAGGCGCCCCCAATTGTCTCTTTTTTATATAGTTTTTTTCATGTTTATTTAAACATTTCTTTAATGTTTATTTATTTGGCGGGGGTGGGGCGGGGGAGAGGTGGGAGGGACAGAGAGAGGAGACACAGAATCTGAAGCAGGCTCCAGGCTCTGAGCTGTCAGCACAGAGCCTGATGCGAGGCTTGAACTCACAAACTGTGAGATTGTGACCTGAGCCGAAGTTGGTTGCTTAACTGACTGAGCCACCCAGGTGCCCCAACAATTATGTTAACTAAAAAAACATTTTTTTAATATAAAAAATAAGAGCACAAGAGAGGAAGAGATGGCTTTTTTTCCCCTGCTACTGGCTGTTGTTTGGGGTGAACTAGCTTGGATGAGCCTATACATTGGTTATGTGATTGTGGTTGGCAAAGTAGAAAGGTAGAATTTCTTACACCTGGATGATGTCTTTGAGTTGCTAAATCAACCAGTTTTGCCCCTATCCTGTATAAGAGTAAATCTTATTTTTAAACCATTTTTTAAAAATGCTTTTTTTTTTTTGAGAGAGAAAGAGTGTGAGCCGGGGAGGGGCACAGAGACAGGGAGAGAGAATCCCAAGCAGGTCTGTGCTGTGAGATCTGTGAGATCATGACCTAAGCCAAAATCAAGAGTTGGACACTTAACTGTCTGAGCCACCCAGATGCCCCTTAAACCATTTTTAGTTAGTGTTTTTCTGTACTTGGAAAGCTACGTAGAATACAATTAAAGCACTAATTGTAAACATTAATTTTGTGTCCTGATAGTGCTGCTTTAAAAATCCCATTAATACAGAATTGAACTAAGAGAATAATTTTCTCCCTTTTCCTGCCTCTCTTTCTCCTACCTTATCTCTTACTCCCCTTCCCTAGCTTCCCTAGAGTATGTTGATTACAGTGTTCTTTGTAAAATAACTGAGGGGTCATGTAAAATCTCCTTGTCTACTATCACCCAAAGTGATTGTTACTGTCAAAAACTAAACTCTTGCAGTTACTTTACATTTTGAATTGTGCTTCTGTTTGACTTTAATTTTTATCTGTCTTAGGAGTTTTGACCATGAGTTTGATAAATTCAAGCTAGGAAATATTTATTAAGCATCCATTGTATTGTTCTGGGTTTCTTAAAGATTGGATTACCTTTGTTGTAGTGAAGAGATTAGGATTTATGAAGAATCCCTTGCCATGTGTAAGATATGTTATTTGAGATGAAATGTTTTTGTTTTTTAGTTTAACCAGAAGAATTAACTGATTCATTTATATTATTTAAAACATAGCTGATTATATTACATTGTTCATTGGTAAATTGTCTGGTAGAATTATTACTGCTAAATTTTCAGAAATTTAGGAGTTTAGACATACATACCTATGCAGCGTCTCTAGTATTTAAATATATACAATCCTGATCTCAATCTAGCTAATACAGCTTTTCTAAAGGGATGAAAAGAAAGGTAGTATTCTTTATTACCTGATTGTTCCTTAGCTATTCCTTTTCCTTTCTGTGTGACTATAGAAAGGGAATAGAGAAACGCATCATTTATAAGTTAGTGATGGTTCTGTCCTGTGTCTAAAAGTAATAAGCTAGATTTCAGCTTCCTTAAGGTGTGGGGAAACTCCGCCTCCAGTTTAAGGTGTGGGGAAACTCCACCTCCAGCCCAAATTGCTGAGCAGTTTACTTGGAGCAGTTTTGCTGCTTTCAAAGACTCTCAAGAGAAGCCACAACTGGTCCAGCTTCGAATAGATAGGGATTGAATGGACTGCTTACATTTAGTTGTAGTTGTTAATTATAATTGTCAATAGAACATTTTAATGAAAAGCATGAGTTTGGAGGTAGTTTCCTCATCTTTAAAAATAATATGTTAAACTGTACAGTAAGTTTGCAAAATAAAACAGCTGTTTCAAGTGCTTTATGCAATGCCTACCACAAAATAAAGATCTGTAGGGTTGCCCTCATTTTCTGAGAAACTCTCCCCATTCCACATAGTTACTGTGATCAGTATGTTGATATTGTATTTTGTACATAAAATATAACTTCTTTACCTATTCTCACTTGATTGATACATGAGTAGGATCTAACCAAAATAGAGTCAATCAGAATACTATTTTAGGATTTGGAATTAAAAGACTTCTCTTTGGACTACTGAAGTTCTAAGAGTAAATCTCAGGATCTGTATGGATGTTTGTTTTTTTTTGTTGTTTTGTTTTTGTTTTTGTTTTTTTTTTTAACTATGAGGAAAAGTGTTGTTGGTGAAGGGGGGAAAAAGCCGATACATGGAAAAACAGAGACAAAAAGTGGTCCTGAATGTGTAAAGTGCTTGATTTTAGTTCTTATGGTCTAGCCATGCCCCTTCCTTACCTAAATTTTGTTTGTTTGATACCCAATTCCATGAGGCATTTCACTCTTTTTAATAAGTCCATTTTGCCTAAACTAGTTTAATTTAGATTTCTGTCACTTGCACCCAGTAATATCTAATACCTGTATTAAATAAATAGTAACTATTAAGGGCAATTAGAGAACAAGACAATAATGTACTTAGTTGAAACACTTTTTATTTCAAGTTATATTAGTCTGCTAAATGCTAATGATTTTTCATGTCATAATCTGAAACTTTAAGTTTCCATAGAGGTTTTCATAATATTTCTTGGGAAAGAGCGATAGCATACGTCTTAGAACTGGGTTTTAATTCATTTATGAAGAGTTGTCTGTACCCAGGAATTTGGATAGCCATCTCTTAGAGGCAGTTCTAGAATGTGCTTTGTTCTAGGACCCCAAAGTCAATTATAGAAATCTTCTACAACCTACAATACATTAGAATATCATGATTCATGGCAAATTTTCTTCATTAATATTTTAATTTATTTAAACCTCTCTAGTGCCTATGAGGTATATAACTTTGAGTCAAGTGCTATATGGGCATAAAATTAGACAACTTATTTTCTCTAGATATTTATTACTTAATAATGAAGCCATGACATAAACCCAAAATTGAACAATAACCAAAATGTCAGCTGTGTGGTACAGATGACAATGTCATAATAGGGAACACAGAGTGATTTGAGTGTACTCACATGGTCTTGAAGCCTTGGTAAAGGAGATAGAACTTGGGCTGTGAAGACTGGAAGGGATTTGGGTAGGGGAAAGACATTCTGGGCAAAGGGAACAAAGGTGAAAGATGACAATGTGCCATTACTCATTCTGTTAATAGAAATTAACTATTGTGGTTCCAGCTATAGGTTAGTGGCTTTTGAATATCAGGTTATAGAGGTAGAGTGGAGATGATTGGTGGTGGTCACAGTCACTACAGGGATTGAGCAGGGTAGCTAATGAATGTGAAATTGCCTTCCAGGTTTGATCTGTTAGCAGGTAAACCGGTTGGATCTCTAACGTGATTTGAGGATGAGAGGATAAGGTTGGAGGATAGTAGTGAATTTAAAAATAAAACATAATCAGGGCACCTGGGTGGCTTGGTCGGTTGAGCATCTGACTCTGATTTCAGCCCAGGTCATGGGATTGAGCCCTGCATCAGGCTCCACACTGAGTGTGGAACCTGCTTAAGATTCTCTCTCTCTCCCTCTCCCTCTCTCCCTCCCTTCCTCCCTCTCCCTCTCCCTCTCCCTCTCCCTCTCCCTCTCCCTCTCCCTCTCCCTCTCCCTCTCCCTCTCCGTCTCCCTCTCCCTCTCCCTGATTGTACTCTGTCTCTCCCTAAAATGAAATTTTAAAAACTAAAAAAGTAAATAAAACACAATTTAAGGATTGTTCCAAACAGCTATAAGTATACAAAGTACCACTTATGTACCAGAGTAAGCTAGAGTTTTATTTGAAGCAGCTACAGATATCCACCAGCACCCTACAGAATCATATCCCAAGGCTGAGGTTCCTTGTGTGCAGTTTTGAGAACAGCCAGGCCTTATAACTTATTTATGAAAGGGTAAGACAAGATTGGATCTGATAAAGTCCTAGGTAAGTTCAGCTGAACTCTGTGGACCACAAACAGCATTGGAAGTTAATAGCTGACTACTATACATGAGAGTTTCAGTCTGATAGTACAGATAAAAGAGAAAGGGAAAAAAATTACTAAGAAAATTTTGATTAAAATTTGGTAAGAAAAGTGAAGTCAGGCCACAGAATGTTTTGAAGGAGAATTATTAGTTTTAAGCAGACCATGGTGCTTAAAGCTCCCGTGCATAATGGAACATTACAAATAGAGGCTGTATAAGAAGTTAGGAGCGCAACTGCCTGTGTTTGAATGTTGATTCTGCCACTGCCACATGATCTTGAGTAAGTTCCTTAAACCTTCCTGTGCCTTGATTTCTCTATCTGTAGAATAAGGAAATACATTGGTTCCTTAACCCTGCAGGGTAAAGTGCTTGGGGCAGTCCTAGCAGAAAGTAAGCACTAGATAAGTGTTGATTGTTGAGATTTTTAGGATTATTATTCTTAAGAGGTTACAGCTAATATATATAAACACTTTCAGTTACTGGACAAGGGCAGAATTACAGAATTGAGTCCTTGCTATGAAAGTCGTGGTTGAATCCATGTAAGTGGATAAATTCTCACAGTCTCTAAGTATTTCTTGTACAAATGTTCTGTTTCACTTTCACTTTAGCATTTCTGACTTTTCACTTTTTGGTTTTCCTACCCTATATGTTTCCTCTCATTCCAACCTGATCCTGAAATCTGCTTTATATTAAAAGCTCCTACACAAAATATTGAGAATGTACAAGTACAGTTTTAGTTCCCAGATTTTACTTAAGATACTTCCCCTTAGATACAATCCTTTTCCTGACCTGTGCTTGGGATCTACCATGGATTCCTTTCTTTCTCACAGCCTCCTTCCCTAGGTTGTCCAATCTTGCTTGCCTATGTTTTATAGACTCCTTTTGGAGCTCACTATAACACAACATATAAACCAAAATATAATAGGATTTTTCTGAATACTTTTTTAAAACTTTAAAGAAATTATAGATACATCAGAAATTGCAGAAGTGGTACAGAGAGATCCTTTCTTTCCATCAACCAGATTCTTCAAATGTGGTGACATCATACTGTGCGTTATTAAAACCAGGAAAACTGATATTGGTACAATACAACTAATTACAGAATAGACTTCTCTTGGATTTCACCAGTTTTTTTGCATTCATTTATTTATTTTGCATTCATTTATTTGGCATTGTCTTTATGAATAATCATATGACATTTTGTCACATGTGTAGATTTGTATAACTACCAACATGTTTTAAGATACAGAACTGTTGCATCACTGTGAGGAACTCCTTCACGTTCCGATCACTTGCGTATCTCTCTTTTGTATGTACCAGCTCAGCATATTGGCCTAACCCCAAATTGTTAGCAACCCCTGATCTTCTTAACCCATCTATTGTAGGCCATCTTCTTTCAGGATTATTGTTTGTAAGAGTTATAGCTATTTTTTGTTTGTTCTTATTTGGGGAGTGTGGGCAGTTAAGTTTTGGTTGCCCTAATCATGTGCACAAAATATTTTTTCTGAGTATTTACATAAGAACTGTAAGAAAAGTGTACTTCAAAATATATGATCAAATCTATGTGATCAAAGTTAATATTTGTTGTTTGAGTCTAGTGTATATATTCAATAATTCTAGTTGGGATTATTTTAAGAATACTACATTGAGATGCAGTGGTTTCTTAAAAAACTGACTTCATATCTGAGAAACATTGTTTTTGTAATGTGTACCTGGTACTTGTGAAAATGCCTGGGATATTAAAATATTTTTAGGATTTTTAATAAATAGCTTTTCAGTTGGTATAAATGTTATTTTTAATTTTTTCCTTTTTTACTTTTTGAAACATGTACATGATAATAACTCCAAACAATACCAAAGGCTACAAATAGTGAAAACTCTTTCTCACACTTTAAACCCTAGTCCGCCAATTCCTGTTCACCCAGAGGTAATCACTCTATTAGTTTCTTGAGTATCCTTCCAAAGATATTTTATGCATAATCAAGCCAAAGTGGATGTAGAACCTTTTATCATACAATTGTTCTAAGCCTGCATTTTTTCATTTAACACTGTGCTTTAAAGACTTTTCCATTGATAAGGAACATTGAGGTCTGCTTGTTTTTTTTAAATTGGGGGCATGGTGTGATATTAGGATTTATAATAAAATGTATATATTTGGTCTCTGTTCCCATTTCTGGCAGTGAGCTCCTAAAAACCCTTGGAATTTCCTGTGAGAGAGCAATGAAAGATGTCTTTTTTATGTAAATGAAGTGACTTTTGGAAAGCTTAGAATGAGGGCTCCTTGCCAGTGGAGCCAACCTTGTGATTAGAGGGTGGGGACTCTCAGTCCCCCTTTCTCCCAGTACCACTGCCTCTGGGGAGTGGATTAAGCTTAGTTGCCAGCAGGTGTTGATGTTTATCAGTCATGTCTACTAAGGAAACCTCCATAAAAGTCCCAAAGGAGGGGGTTTGGAGAACTTCCAGGTTGGTTGACCAGAAACCCTTACACCTGCCACTGTGCTGGACCTGAAACACTACCAGGATTAAAGTTCTTTGTTCAGCATCTCACTCTGTTTCTTTTCCATCTGGCTGTTGATTCGTACCTTCTAATGTCCTTGTAATGAACTGGCAGTCTAGTGAGAAAAACTGGTTTACTGAACCCTGTGAGCACTGTAGCATGGAGGGTGTCAGGGGAACCTTTGATTAATAGCCATTTGGTTAGAAGAAGTACAGGTACACAACCTGGACTTGCTATTGGCATTTCAAGTGCAGGGGGAGGTCTTGTAAGACTGAACCTTTAGCCTATGGGATCTGATGCTCTCCCCTAGTCTGAGTTGAATGGTAACACCATTCTGTATTGGGGCTTTGCTTAGATGTGTGGAGGGAAAAAAACCTACACAATGAAACTGGATGTAGAACCCTTACATGGTATTTCACTTTATGAATGTACAACTAGAAGTTCTCTCATCTGATAGCTTTTATAACTGGTAGTTAATAAGTTTGACAGAGGGAACTATAAAAAGTGATCTTTGGGCTTTTTATTGTAATAATGTTTACTTGACAGCCATCTTTTTTTTTTTTTTAATTGAGCTGAGGCTTTTTTGTTGACAATGTGGATTCTGCTGTTCATTGTTATCTTCCTTGTATAGACCCTGCCCCCAGTGCATTATCTGTAACCCATTTTGGGTTTCTTTAAGTGGTGTGAGAATTTAGACACTTAAGAATCAAACTTGGAGCCTGGTTGGCTCAGTCAGTTAAGCTTCTGACTCTGGAGTTTGACTCAGGTCATGATCTCACTCTTTGTGGGATTGAGCCCCAGGTTACGCTCCGCGCTGACAGCATGGAACCTGGTTGGGATTCTCTCTCTCCCTCTCTCTACTCCTCCCCTGCTTGTTCGTTCTCTCTCTCTCTCTCTCTCTCTCTCTCTCTGTCTCTTTTTCTCAAAATAAATAAACATTAAAAAAAGAATCAAACTTAGGGCAAAACTGCCCATTTGTTGACTATTTGCCTTAGTGATTCATTTCTCAGCCACACCCAGTTCAGTAGCACTTTTTTTGATAGCTTACCTTTATTGAGTCTTTATGTGATATTCAGTCTAGTGATCATAGAAACAATTTGCTTTTCCCACTCCTATTTTATCAGCTTAAATAATACTTAAATTACATAGTTATGATTGCAATTTGGACGAACATTTGTGGTAACAAACACATCTTATCCTTGATAAATAGACACCCAGTGGTGGGAATAAAAGTGGTAGCCTAATAGTCAAAATACACCGTGTGCCAGAGTCCTCATTAGTTTTACACAGGAAAACAGAGTATCGATTAATCATGTGAGTCCGTTAAATGAAGGTTGGTTAAGAGCTTCTTGTATTTCATTTTAGATCGCCATTCGCCTGTTGGTGGGCATTTAAATTGTTTCCAGCATTTTGCTTCCTACAATAATCAATAAATATACTTAATCATTTTGTTTGCATATACATAGGAATATCTTTATCTAAAAATTCCCTGAACTAGAATTAGCGTGTACAAGGGGATAGTCATTTTTTCATATTAGTAAATTTTGCTAGAGGGAAATCTTAAATATTGTGTAATTATCAATACTTAACTATCGTAAAGTAAAATATAGGTAGATTTATTTCTTTTAAAATTATCCAGTGTGTTCCTTTTTTCCTTTAGTTTGATTTGTAGAGAGGAAAACTATGTTCATGAGTCATAAAATACATGAATAGTATTCAATGCATTGAGTCATAGAATTCCAGACATCTCTCACACATAAATGACTCACTTTGTGTGTGTGCTGTGTGTGTGGTTTATCCTTTGCAATAGATATGTTTCTCAATTTGAGTAAGTCTGATCATATTTAAACACTCTAGGGAAGTTTGCTGTGTTAATGATTAATACTGAAAAGCCTTAAACCAAGGATCCTTTTATTAAAATGACTAAATTAGGACTCAGCTTTGAATAAAGTCTGAGATTTTAGTGGCTCTAATGTTGGTTATCAACAACTATTCAGTGATTTCTGTGCAAAGAATTCTGTTTGGTGGGGTATATACTGGAATAAAAAACATGATCTTGTGGAAATTAATTGTGGTTAGAGAGACATGAGCTCTTATCACTAAACAATTTTAATAGCCACTGTACCAACCTCCCATTACTGAAGCATCTGTTAATACCTAAATGATAAAAAGCAGTATCACAAATGTATTAAAGTTATATGAAAAAGCCAATGAAGAGCAAGTGATAAATACACACATTTTTATAATACCTTTTTATATGCTACTGTTAAACCTTTTTTGGACTGCCTATTAATATTATTTTCATCTCTCTTTTGACTAGCAACTTTTTTCCTAATTTATTCTCAATTGTCCAACTATTCTTCCTTAAAGTATTTGGGGTATTGCCAAACTAGAAAATTATTGCATTGTGTAGTAAACTTTTTCTTTTTCTTAAATTTTGAAAGCTATCATATTCTAATACGGTAAGAGACACCAAACCTCTTTAAGTGAGAAATTTATTGGGGCAGCTGGGCGGTTCAGTTGGTCGAACCTCCCAATTCATGATTGCAGCTCAGGTCACAATCCCAGCGTTTGTAGGATCAAGCCCTGCGTTGGGCTCGGCGCTGAGCATGGAGCCTGCTTAAGATTCTCTTTCTCCCTCTGCCCCTCTCCCCCACATGCATGTGCTCTCTCAAATAAATAGATAAATAAATAGGAAATTTATTTCTCCTAATAGTATAGGAGTTAGTGGTCCAGGTTTGTAGAGCAACTCTGTTCTATAGAAGATCATTCAACATCTAATTGCTTGATAGTCTTCTAGTATATTGGCCTAACCTCTGTAGAATCAAAGCTGGCTCAGTTTCACATCTGTCTTCCAGCCTGTGGGAAGTGGGAAAGTATTAGTCCTTCTCTAAGGTGGTTGTCTGCTAAATTAAAGATGACCTGGGGCACCTGGGTGGCTCAGTCGGTTAAGCGTCTGACTTCGGCTCAGGTCACGATCTCGCAGTCCGTGAGTTCGAGCCCCACGTCGGGCTCCATGCTGACGGCTCAGAGCCTGGAGCCTGTTTCAGATTCTGTGTCTCCCTCTCTCTCTGACCCTCCCCCGTTCATGCTCTGTCTCTCTCTGTCTCAAAAATAAATAAACGTTAAAAAAAAAAATTTTTTTTTAAAGATGACCTGAAAGTTGTGTCTTTACTTCCACCTTACATACCATACTGGTCCACACTAAGTAACAAAACCTAAAGGCAGACTAGGAGTATATTCTGTTACTGCATGGGTAAATAACCAGCTACGACTTTATTCGCATGGACAAAAGGGAAAATAAATAATGGAAAACAACTAACAGTCTATCACAAAGCTGTATCCAAAAATTTGGGTGTAAATTTCAAAATAACTCTATGTAAATAGCTTTCTTAGATGCAACCAAGTCAGCAATACCCTTGTAACTTTAGATGAGGTGTAAACATGAATTAAAAATCCCTGAATGTCACTTTACCCCACAATCTTGCTTCTGAAACTGGAGATCATTGGTGTTTGAGCAGGGGAGGTACATGACGCCTTGCATTAGTTGTAGCTTCTCTTCTTGAAGGAAGATTTGGAAGACTATGTATTTTTTAATGACAGTATAATTACACTGTTACATTAGTTTCAGGTGTAAAATGTAATGGTTCAGTAGTTTTATACATTTCTCAGTGCTTATCAAGATAAGTGTACTCTGAGTCCCCTTCATCTGTTCCACCCATCCCCCAACTCATCTCCTCTTTGGCAACCACCAGTTTGTTCTCTGTATTTTAGAGTGTGTGTATGTTAGAGTGTGTGTATGTTGGTTTTTTTTTTTTTTTGTCTCTTTTTTTTCTTGGTTCATTTGTTCAGTTTCATAAATTCCACATAAATTCATATGATATTTGTCTTTCTTTGCCTGACTTACTTCACTTAGCATTATTGCAAGTGGTAAGATTTTATTCTTTTTTTTTTTTTATGACTGAGTAGTAGTCCATTGTGTATATAGGCCACATCTTTATCCGTGTATCTATGGATAGACACTTGTGTTGCTTCCATGGTTGTATGTAATGCTGCAGTAAACATAGGGATGCATATATTTTTTGGAATTAGTGTTTTTCTTTTTTGGAGGTAAATATCCAATAGTGGAATTGCTGGATCATATGGTAATTCTATTTTTAATTTTTTGAGGAACTTTCTTACTGTTTTCCACAGTGGCTGCATTAATTTGCATTCCCACTATCAGTGCACAAGTGTTGCCTTTTCTCCATATCCTTGCCAATACTTGTTATTTCTTGTCTTTTTGATTTTGGTGATTCTGACAGGTGATATCTCATTGTGGTTTTAATTTACATTTCCCTGATGATTAGTGATGTTGAACAACTTTCCAAGTGTCTGGTGGGCATCTGCATGTCTTCTTTGGAAAAATGTCTATTCAGGTTCTCTGCCTATTTTTTAATTGGATTGTTTGTTTGTTTGTTTGTTTTGGTGTTGAGTCATACAGATTCTTGATATAGTTTGGATATTAACCCCTTATAGGATAGATCAGTTACAAGTATCATTTCCCATTCAGTAGATTGCCTGTTTGTTTTTGTTGATGCTTTATTTTTTTTGCTGTGCAAAATGGAAAACTGTATTTTTTTTATATTTACAAAGATAGGAATATATTTTAGAGCCACAAACAAAATTGGCAGGAATTTTAAGAAAAACCTTACGACTGTTTTAAGGGATAACTTCAAATCCCCAGAGAAATATTCTGGGGTACCTGTGGAAACATTTTGATAGGCAAAACTTTTGGTTTGTTAGGGTTTGTTTTATTTAGTTAGGTTAACAATTCCAAACTATGTAAAATCGTGGAAATGTATTGAGGAGGAATAGGATGAAGTAAAAGAAATTTGCGTTCGTATATCAGCAGCATATAGGCATCTTTATTCAAAGAAAGCCTAAGAAGCTATCGCTCTGTTCACCTTGGGTTTTATTTTTGCTGTACTTTATATTTAAGGCCAAAATATTTTTTCAGGTCTTTCTTCTCCTAGCAAGGAAATATTTTGTTAATGGGACTTGCTGACTTAGACTAGGGTTGTGGAACTTGTAAGTTGGTAGTTCATGGTTCTTCTTCATTTAAAGTACACTGAAATCAAGTTTATATTAAAACTTAAGTTCCACATTTCCTTCTTCTCACAGGACAATGAAAAGAGAACTCCACTGCATGCTGCTGCCTATCTTGGAGATGCAGAAATCATTGAACTGCTTATTTTATCTGGTATGTAAAGCTCTATATAATAAGAGCACATGATGCATATTTTTGTCATAATTAATGTTTATCAAACCTAGTTGACTATTTCCTTATATTTGTTTCCTAAGCTGAAACTTGCTTGTTCATTCTACAGCTGACCTTCTGTCACGTGCTAGGTCCTACTGTAGTGCGTAGAGTACATCAGAGAGCAAAACAAAGATTACTGCCCGTCTGGAGTGTATACTCTAATAAGGAAAAACAGGCTATAAATACAAGTAAATAAATGTTATAGCATGTTAGAAGATGATAACTGCTATAGAAAAATAAAAAGGTAGGTGAGAATTATGGGGTGAGATGAGCAGTATATAAGCTCAGGCAGTACATCGACTATTCATAGTAGGCCTGATTCACCATAGAGTAACTGGGAGACAATTGCAGTTCTTCAAGGGGAAGGTGATGTGGCTCAGACCAAGTGCCATAGTGGAGATATTGAGAAGTGGTAGTAATTTGATGTATTTTGAAAGTGATGGCAGCCAGGTGTCTATCTGTCAGTAGCTTCTATCTAACTCTTTTTGAGGGCCGGTAAAATACATTTTAGGAACTTGTACTTTATTGTACAGATCAGACGGTCTGTCGTCAAACAGAGCTCAGAGTTCAGATATATTTTTGTTGTAGCCAAGTTATTATAAATTATATTTGTTGGAAAAGGATGCACGTGCTTGAATTGTGCTTGTGTTGTCAAATTGCGATATATACACAATGCAATTGGAGAAATAGTATCATTCATTTAATTTTGGGGAGTAAGACCACTGAGAATTTTTGAATGAAGATCCCAATTCAATAGCCTAAATAGACTTTTGCCATTTTATAAGTTTATGAAAGTTTTAAAATCTGGGTTTTATAACAAATTGTATGCTTATATAGAATTAAATATAATTAAATATTGACCCAGCTAATATTCTTTTTTTATTGAAGTATAATTAACCTACAATGTTATATTAGTTTCAGGTGTACAACAAACACATTACTCAGTGCTTCCCAGATGATATTCTTTTATTAGTTTCTTTATGAGTAACTTCATCACAGATGCACTTCCTTGAAGATGTCTGTTCCTCTGTGAATGCTAGCTCCCTAGTTTCTAGCTTAAATTTACTAGAGATAAGAACGGAGGAGGTACAAGAGAAAAATCATATTTCCTCTTAATTAAGGTTTCTACTATAATAATATGAATTGATGGATATAGGTTTATATATGGAATTTTCTTTACAAACATTTTCCAAGAAACAGTTTCTTTTTTTGTTAAGAAATAGGTATGCTACAAACAGTACAATTCCTGCTAATTTAATGTCTAGGACTTTGGATAAGAACTATACTGCTAGGTTTCTAATTTTAACACAGAATTCTGTTTATTTACTTCACATTTTAATGCAAAGATGTTATGACTTAACATGGAGGGTTCTTTTTTCCCATTTTTAATTTTTAACCTAGGACATACTTTTCAAATGCTCAAAGTTTGACTTAATCCCTGGCTTTTAAAGTGAATGCACCAAGGATTTTTAGCTACCTATAGAAGGTTGACTTCCTTGTCTCTGTATTATATAGTCAGATGAGCCTTATGATATGATAATATCAGATATCAGCTTCAAAATAATAAACATTTGAGAGGATGCTTAATTTCTTTTGAATAATTTGAATAGAAATAATGTATAAAATTAACCACCATACATTTATTAAAAACTATTTCAGCTTGTCTTTGAAAAATACTTTTAATACTATGTTTTATCAGTTTCATGGGTAATAGTTCATATAGTTGTATTTATAGTTCTCAGGATAAAAAATTACATTTTTACATTAACCTCAAACTGTATTATTTCCTGGCTCCAAATTTCCTTTGCCTTCAGTTTCTACTGCTCTCCCTTTTGCACATTCTGCTCTAATGCCACTGGCCTTCCATTCTGGGTCTTTGAACTGCTCCTTCTTTAACCTCAAACGGTCTTTTCTCAAATAGCCACGTGATCTTACCTTTTTTTATGTCCTTGTTCAGATGTTACCCCCTCGGGGAAGTGATGCCTGATCACTGCCACCACCGCCACCATCCTTTCCCTCTCCTTTGTGTTATCTTTTTTCCTAGTACTTATTATCTGATATTCTTTTAAAATTTTGCTGCTTGTTTCCTATCATTCTCTCCTTACTAGAATACAAACTCCAAGGCAAGGATGGATTTAGTCAGCTTTGTTTTCTAACATATTTATTCCCAATACCTACAATAGTTTTGGATACTTGTTGAGTGAATGTGTGGTTATAGCAATATAAGTTTAGGCTCTTCACATTTTGGTCTCAGTTTCCAAGGTCTTTCGTGGAAGTGAGAATGGGAGAGGTGGGAATGAGGTAGGAATGTGGAGGTGCAGGGTAAGTGGAAAAGGAAAGAAGACAAATGATTTGTTTCCTATGGATGCAACTCAAGCTCTTCCTTAGACTTTGCTTCTCTTCAGACAACCATGTAGGCTCTAAGAAAAATAAATAAAAATTTACTTGGATCTGGAATAAAATGAGTTGGAATGATTCCAAGGCTAAGTTTCTACTAAACCAGAACCTCCATTTTCTACTTACAAATGAAAAAAAAGTAAATTTACCAGGCTCTGTGTTGCCAGGAGAAGCACAGCAAATAGTATAAAGAGCATAGATTCTGTGGCCAGATAGATTTAGGTGCAAATCTTAGTCCTACCTCTTAGCACCTTTGTGAACTTTGGGAGGTTATTTAATCTCTCAGCTTTAACTTCCTCTTCTGAAGGAATTTATAAATTTATATTTATTTTTAGATTTAATATTTTTATATATATTTTAAAATTTACATTTTAAATATAAATCATTTATATTTCTAATATAAATTTTATAGGTTTGAAGCAAATGAGATGATGTTATTAAGATACCTAGAAAAAGTTCCTGGTACATCATAGATAATTAAAATTTGGGCTATTATTTTTTTAAGTTTATTTATTTATTTTGAGAGTGAAAGAGAGAGTGGGGGAGGGAAAGAGAGAAAAATCCCAAGCAGGCTCTGTACTGTCCGTGCAGAAGCCTCATGCGGGCTCGAAGTCACAAACTGTGAGATCATGACTTGAGCTGAGACCATGTTGGACACTTAACTGACTGAGCCACACAGGAGTCCCTGGGTTATTATTTTTTAAGCACTCCTTCTTTTCTTTCCTCAACTTTATTTTGGTCCTGCCAAATAAATAAATAAATTCCTGATATCAGGAATTACCTTTTTTGTGACTTTTAGATATAATCTCCTAAAAATTCTCCTCTCCCCATTGTGTAATCCACTCACATTCTGAAATGATTAACTGGAGGAGTGACTTGTCTATTGGGGAAATACAAACAAGAGTTTATTTCCACAACCAAGAAAGACAAAGGTTGAAACAAAATAGACTGTACACAGAGTATTCTTACTCAATTCTAGAATCAAAAAAAGGTGGAGGGGGGGGCTTTAAAACTATACAGAAGGGGTGTGCCATGTTACTGAACAACCAATGGGTGAAAAAAAGAAATAAAAGAGCAAAAAATATCTTGAGACAATTGAAAATGAAAATATACCAAAACTTACGAGGTGTAGCAAAAGCAATTCTAAGAGGAAAGTTCATAGCAGTAATTGCCTGCATTAAGAAAAGCGAAAGAACTCAAACAGCTTGGCTTTTCACCTCAAAGAACAAGAGAAAGAAGAAAGTAAGCCTGAAGTTACCAGAAGGAAGGAAATAACAAAGATCAAAGTAGAAATAAATGAAAATCTAAAAACAATAGAAAAATTAATGAAATTAAGAACTTTTTTCCCCCCAAAAGATAGGCAAACTGTTAATGAGACTTATCGAGAAGAAAGGAGAGTTACTCAAGTTAAATAAGATCAGAAGGAGGAATCATGCCAACTGATCCCACAGAAACAAAGGATCAGGAGCACCTGGGTGACTCAGTCAGTTAAGCATCCGTCTTCGGCTCAGGTCATGATCTTGGGGTTCATGAGTTTGAGCCCCGCATTAGGCTATGTGCTGACAGCTGGGAGCCTGGAGCCTGCTTCCAATTCTGTGTCTCCTTCTCTGTCTGCCCCTCCCCTGCTCACACTCTGTCTCTCAAAAATAAACATTAAAAAATATATATATATGAAGGATCGTAAGCGACAATGAATAGTTATATACCAACAAATTGGACAGCCAAGAAAAAATGGATAAATTTGTACAAACATACAACCTACCAAGATTGCATCATGAAGAAATAGGAAATCTGAACAGACCAATTACTAGTAAGGAGATCGAGTCTGTAGTCAAGAACCTCCTAACAAAGAAAAGTCAAGACAGATGGCTTCACTGGTAAATTCTACCAAATTTTAAGGAAGAAGGAACACTTCCAGACTTCTTTTTTTATGAGGCAAGCATTGTCCTGATAACAAAACCAGACAAGGATACTACGAGAAGTGAAAATTATAGGCCAGTATTCCTGATGAACACAGATGCAGAAATCCTCAACACAATATCAGTAAATCAAATTCAATAGTACATTAAAAGGATCATACACCATTTTCAAGTGGGGTTTACTGCAGGAATGTAAGAATGGTTCAACATCTGCAAATCATTGAGAAGCACCACATTAACAAAATGAAGGATAAAAATTACATGATCATCTCAGTGCAGTAAAAACATTTGACAGAATTCATTATCCATTCATGATAAAAACACTCAACATAGTGTTCAATCTAATGAAGGTCATATATGACAAACCCACAGCTACCATCATACTCAACAGTGAAAAGCTGAACATTTTTCCTCTAAAATCAGGAACAAGATGAAGGTACCCACTCTCTTCACTTTGATTCAACATAATCCTGGAAATCCCAGGCAGAGCAAATAGGCAAGAAAAAGAGATTAAAGACATCCAAATTGAAAATAAATAAGTGAAACTATCTCTATTTGTAGATGACATGACATTATATATAGAAAACTGTACAGTTCACCAAAAAACTGTTAGAACTAATAAATTCAGTAAAGTTTCCGGATACAAAATTAGTATACATAAATCATTGTGTTTCTTTCTATAGATTGATAATGTACTATCAGAAAGAGAAATTAAGAAAACAGTCCCATCAAAAAGATATAAAGTGCATCAAAATGAGTAAGATAGGTAGGAATAAATTTAATCAAGGAGGTAAAAGATTTGTATACTGAAAACAAATAAGTAATTGATGAAAGAAATTGAAGAAGATAAAAATAAATGGAAAGATATTCCATGCTCATGAATTACAAGAATTAATATTGTTAAATCTCTATACTACCCAAAGCAATCTACAGCTTTAATGCTTGCAGTCTTTATCAAAATTCCAATGGCATTGTAACAGGAGTAGGAAAAACAGTACTGAAATTTGTATGGAACCACAAAGACCCCAAATAACCCAAACAGTCTTGGAAAAGAAAAACAAAGCTAAGGGCATCACATTTTCTGATTTCAAACTATATACAAAGCTGTAGTAACCAAACTAGTATGGTATTGGCATAAAAGTAGACTCATAGATCAGTGGAGCAAAAAGAAAGCCCAGAACTCAATCCATGTGTATATGATAATTTATGACAAAGCCAAAAATATGCAATGGGTTAAGGGCAGTTTTTTCAATAAATGGTGTTGGGAACACTGAACAGTCACATGCAGAGAATGAAACCTTACCACTGTCTCCTACCATATACAAAAATCAACTAAGAATGGGTTAAAGACGTGAAACCATAAAATTCCTAGAAGAAATTGTAGGGGGTAAGCTCTTTGACCTCAGTCTTGGCAGTGATTTTTTTGGATTTGACACCAAAAGCAGAAATAACAAGCAGGGACTACAGTGAACTAAAAGGTTTCATTTAGTACAGCAAAGGAAACCAACAAAATGAAAAGGCAATGTACAGAATGGGAGAAAATATTTAAAATTATGTATCTCATAAGGGATTGATATCCAAAATATAGAAAATTCACACAAATCAATAGCAGAACAATCTGATTAAATTTTGGGCAAAGGAACTGGAAAGACATTTTTCCAAAAGAGACCTACATATGGCTGACAGATACATGAAAAGATGCTCATCATCACTATTCATCAGGGAAATGCAAAGCAAAACCACAATGACATATCATCTCACACTCATTCGAATGGTTTTTATGAAAAAGATGAGGTGAAAAGTTTTGGCAAGAATGTAAAGAAAAGGAAAGCCTTGTGTACTGTTGGTAGGAGTGTAAATTGGTAGAGCTACCGTGGAAAACAGTATGAAGGTTCCTCAAAACATTAAGAATGGAACTACCTACCATAGGATCCAACAATTCCACTTCTGAGTGTATACCCAAAGGAAATGAAATCACTATCTAGAAGAGATATCTGCACTCACGTGTTAATGGCAGCATTATTCTCAATAAGCAAGACATGGAAACAGCCTACATGTCTGTCAATGGATGGATAAAGAAATCGTGTGTATGTGTACACTGGAATATTGTTCAGCCATAAAAAAGATAACTTGTCAATGATCCAACAAGATGGATGGACCTTGAGAACATTATGCTAAATGAAATAAGTTAGAGAAAGAGAAGTAATGCATATTCTCACTTATATGTGGAATCTGAAAAAAACTGAACTCATTGAAACAGAAGAAATTGATGGTTGCCAGGTTGGGGGAAATGAGTATAGGCAGTCAAAAGGTAGGAACTACTAGTTATAAGTAAGTTCTGGGGATGTAATTTATAGCATGTTGACTATAGTAAACAATAATGTATATTTGAAAGTTATAGGAGAGTAGATCATCAAAAAATTTTTTTTTAACTATTTGAGGTGATGGATGTTAACTTATTGTAATTTTTTCACAATATACATTTCAAATCATGTATATTTTAAACTAATACATTGTTATATAAGTCAATTACATCTTTTTTTAATATGAAATTTATTGTCAATAAGTCAGTTATATCGCAATAAAACTGTGAGGAAAAATATAAATATCACTCAATACAGTAGTCTCCAAATAGTATACTTTAAATCTGCAAAAGTAGACTTTAAGTTTGTGTAGTGGTGCTTTAAGAGTTCTACTTAAATTTGGTGTGAAAGCTGTGGTTGTTGAGGCCCAGGTTAGATAGACTCTGATTTCCATACCCTCGATTTCAAATTCTGTGTCCATCAAACAACTTTATAATCATATTGAATGAACTTTTAATAAGTTTACTTAGGAAATTAGAATTGAAACTAGGTGTTTGACCTGATCGAGTCTCTAAACAAAGAAGAGAATGGAATACATGGAGAGGAGAAAGTAGGCAACAAAAGTAGGCTTATCTGTTCATGTTAGCGGTGAAAACTGTTAACATAGAAAGTTCAGGGAAGATTGCTCCTGCCTTTCATATTAATAATTAGTGACATTTTGGGGCGCCTGGGTGGCTCAGTCAGTTAAGTGTCTGACTTTGGTTCCGGTCATGATCTCGGGTCTTTGAGTTCAAGCCCCACATCGGGCTATGTGCTGACAGCTCAGAGCCTGGAGTCTGCTTTGGATTCTGTGTCTCCCTCTCTCTCTCCCCCACCCCCACTCATGTGTGCGTGCGCGCGCTCTTTCTCTCTCAAACATTAAAAAATGAAAAATAACAATAATTAGTGACATTTTATAGTCATAATGATGGGGGGATGGGCATTAAAGAGGTACTTTTTGGGATGAGCACTGGGTATCATATGTAAGAGATGAATCACTGGGTTCTACCTGAAGCCAGGACTACAGTGTATGTTAACTAAATTGAATTTAAATAAAAAAAATAATAATCTTAAGAAAATTAATGTGAAACAATCCCCATTTAGCTCTTGCATTATACCAAAGTCATGATATGCTTCAATAAAAACACAATAAAGTAAATGCATTAATTTTATATTATAAAAACTACTTTGGTGTTGATAACAAGGTTATTTGTTGCTACATATTTCTCTGAAATGAAAAATGAATAAGATAAAAAGGTTGACATCAGCCTATAGTCCTGTCCTTCCATGTTCGTGTTTGGATTTTGATTGTTTTCTGACTTCCTATGGTGGGAAGTAGGAAACCGTGTTCTCTAATTTGTTTCACTCTTGTCTTTTCATTGTCAAGAATTACGACTTTACGTTCTATTTTGTAATCAGAATTCCCACTGTTTTCACACGCACCCCCAGTCCTTATCCATTGCTTCTCTAGCCCCAGGTTTTTTTCTTTTTGTGTATCTCTTGGTTGTATAGACATCATCAAGTTGTTGGGGGCTGGGTGTTTTTTTGTTGTTGCTGTTGTTATTTCTTTTTTTTTTTTTTTAATTTTCAGTAAGAGCTCATTCTTATTTATTTATTTGGGACTGTTCTTATGTATTTATTCTTATTTATTTGGGACTGTTGCCTTTTTTATTTAACTGAAAGGTAGATTGGCTACTTATAAAATTCTTGATTCATGCTTTCTACTCTCAACTTTATAGACGTTACTTCAGTATCTTCTAGCATTAAATGCAAATCTTGGATCAGGCTCTTCTCTGCTGACCATTTCCATCTCCCCACTCTCCCCCCCCTCCCCCACCCTCACCCCCTCACCCCCCTTGCCCCCAATACCACCTCCACCATTATGGTCACTTCTCTTTTGCCTGGATGCCTGTAGGATTCAATTCTTTATCCTTAAAATCCAGTACTAACTTACACAGGCTAAATCTGTTGTTTATTTTTGCTGGGAAATGTCAGTGTGCACTTCTAGCTCTGAAATTTAGATTTTTTTTTTAAAGTTTATTTTTACTTATTTTGATAGAGTGATAGAGAATGAGCAGGGGGGTGGGGGCAGAGAGGGAAACAGAATCCCAAGCAGGCTCTGCAGTGTCAGTGCAGAGCCCAATGCAGGGCTGAAACTCACGAACCGTGAGATCATGACCTGAGCCAAAATCAAGACTAACCGATGGAGCCACTCAGATGCCCCTAAAACTTAGATTTTTATTTCATGTTTATTGTCCACTGAATCTTTGAATATTTTATTTCTGTGTTTTTCTGTCAGTAAATTTTTTCTACTGTATGTTTTTCTATGAGCTTTTCTCTGATTGTAATTTTATCTTTTCCTTTTAGTTTTAGGTTATTGTCCTTCATTCATGCATCAAATATTTAATGAGCGTGTCTGTGTATCAAGCACTATTCTAGGTGCTGTGGGTAGAGCAGTAAATAAAATAGATGGAAGTCCCAGCCTTCATGGAGTTTGTTTTGATGGAGGAGTAAGAAGTTAATACCTATAGCTTGTCTTGTAAGTGATAATTGCTATGAGAAGATTAAAGCAATAGTATATTGGGTGGGGATCAGTTCCTGTTTTATATTAGGTTATTAGGAAAAGATTCAGTGTTATATGACATTTGAGCAGATAAATGAAGGAGATGAGGAAGCAAACCTTGTACACCATGCAGATATTTAGAGGAAATGGAGAGAACAAGACCAGACACCCTGAGGTGGTGGCATGTTTGGAGGTAAGTGCAAAAAACAGGAAAAGAAGTGGAGGAGGTAGCAAGGTTCCAGATCATGTGTGGCCTTATAGGCTTTGGCAAAGACTTGGTTTGGCCCTTAAAGTGACGTGGAAAAGCAAAGGAGAGTTTTTGAGGGAAGTGACCTGGTCTGATGTAGGTTTTTGGACTGTGGTTCAGATTCCTGGCTGTGTTTTAAATCATGTTTATTTTACCTTCTGTAATTTCTAGGCTTTTATCTATGATTGTCTTATTTTCCTTCTTTCTTTCTTGATCTCTGCCAGCTCTCATCCCTTTGCATTGTTTTTCCTCTGTCTTGGAACTCTTTAAGGTCTCTCTTCAGAGCTTACTTTCTCTGAGGTTGTGTATAGAGTAGTTTATAGATTCATCCTCTGCTTTCCTGGGATAATATCTTTCAGATATACCTATTGACTGTTTGCTCAGTGTATTCTGTTCCCATATATATTTTCCCTAGTGTCCCATGCTGCATCTTTACGTATCTTTGAAGAATATTCTTCTCTCTGGAACAGCTATTTGCTAACAAATAGAGTAGGCAGGGGCAAAAAGTGAGCATCAGTTAGGTTTGTTCCAGTAGCTCTCACGCTAAATGGGTTTTCTCAGTCTAGCAGAGGAGCTTCCTTCAGTTCTTTGCGTACTTCATGTCATTACCTCCTTAGATCACAGGTCCTTAGGTAGTCATCTGCTGGTGTTTGGCTCTTACCCTCCATCTTCATTTGGGTCAAAAATAGTAAAGATGCCTGGTTGGTCCCTCTTTTAGAACTGCCCCACTTTGTTCTTCTGTATTGTGAAGTTAGAGTTCTGTGAATTACCCACATACTGCTGTAGATCATCTGAAAGATTGTTAGAAAGAGGTTCTGGGACACAGCAGGGAAAAAAGGACAGATGCACATACACACAAACACATTCTTTTAGAAGACTCCGTGGCCTTCCCCAAATCCAAAGAAGCTTCATTTGGTATCCTTCCTCATTTTGGTATAGATTTCACTGTATTTGGTGGAAATTTTCATAGTTTGGTTTGCAGGTGCAACTGTTTTCTTGTTGTATTAAGGATGTTATTTCCTCATATTCTCTTTTATATTTTGGTTAGGTTTTTTGTTAAGAGCAAAACTACGGACTCTCTTTAGCCTGCAGTCCAGAACTAACTTCATTGGAAATCATACATTTATACATGATTCACCTCCAAGATTTTTGGATGAGGGGTATCATTCTTGACGTGTTATGTGTAATCAAACAAGTAAATCCTTCTGTAGAACCTATAGTAACACTGGAGTCTAGTGGAATTAACTTCACAGTTATTATTTTTTGAGGTAAAATAGTAAGAGGAAACTTTGTGCTCTTACTACCTTTCAAGTACTATTCTAAATTTACTTTTTCACTCTTAACTCTGTGAAGGTATTATTATTATAGAGAGGGAAACTAAGGTATTTAGATTTAATAACTGGCCAAAAGTTACTCTGCTGTAGTCTTGCTCCCCTCTTCACTCTGCCCCCTCCACTCTGCCCACTGACTTAGCAAAATTTGTGTAGATAATTACTTTTAGTGAAGAACTTCTGTTTTAAGGACTAAATTTTCTGGGCTACAAACTATATATACTTTTATGACGGCTATTCATTTAATGCTTGTATTTAAAATTATAGCTTTAGCAGTACCTCAGACTGTTTCTAGTGTGTGATTAACTGGTAAATGACTGTGTTGGGTAAGTCAAAAATTCATTTGGTTAGTCTGTTATAGAAAATATAGTCCTTAATAAGGAAATACGAATATTACGTTTTTGGTATTAGGAATTAGACATAAAGTATGTGGCCCTTGAAAACCTTCATTGCTGGTATATTAGTTTGCTAGGGCTGCTATAAAAAAGTACCACAAGTTGAGTGACTTAAACAGCAGAAATTTATTTTTTCATAATTCTAGAGGTTAAAAGTCTGAGATCAAGGTTTTGGTGGCATCACTTATGAGGCTGTGAGGGAAGGATCTGTTCTCGGCCTCTCTCCATAGCTTGTAGATGACCATTTCTTTTTGTGTCTTCTGTCTGTACATATCTGAGTCCACGTTTCTTCTGCTTGAAAGGATACCACTCAGATTAGGGCCCACCTTAATAACCTCATTTTAACTTATCTCTGTAGAGACCCTGTTTTCAAATAAGTTTTCATTCTGAGGTGCTGGGTTTAGGACTTCACCATATGAATTTGGGAAGGGTGGAGGGGACACAGTTCAACCATGGTATCTGGTGTCCATAATACCATCATAAATGATACAGTTCAGCAGCTTTTGGATTGTTTGTTTGTTTGTTTGTTTTTTAGCATTGCAGGTGGAAAAGTGGAAATGTAATTGTTTTTTGCTTATTTCACTCCCAACCTGAAAACAGAATCTGAAGCTTTTACCACTGCTTATGGTAGGCAGCGAAAGGAAAGCATTATTTCCAGTTTGAGAAGAGTAATGAAAGTGTTTGGCTCCTGGTCCAGCTCACTGGATTTGGACAGTCTCCTCTGAAGCTTAGGAGTAGCAAAGAGAATTATTCTCTGTAAGGAGAAGCTTGAGAATATTATTAGTGGGAGTACTTATAATGATTATAAACACCTTGACAATAGAAATAACTTTAATAATATCTACTATCAAGTACTTAGCCTAGCTCAGAGGTCAATAGACTTTTTATGTAAAGGGCCAGACAGACACCTGGCAACTACTTTTAATTCTACTCCTCTAATGTGAAAGCCACATAGTTAACATTGTAATAGGTGTAGCTGTATTGCAGTAGAACTTTATTTACCCAGTAGGTGGTTGGCAATCTGTGGGCTGTAATTTAAAGACACCTGGTATAGATTATGAAGATGCTACCTCATCTACCTAATGTTAAGGTAGGGCAAGGTATTTAATAAGTGTGAAATAATTCATTCTGGGTACCTGTTTCAAAATAGAATAGAATGTTGTAACTAGAAATGGATCATACAGATCACTTAGCAAAACCCTTGTTTTACTAATAACTGAGTTTTCAAAGCTCAGAGAATTGGCACATTTTGTTGACTGATTAGGGGAAAAAAACAGATGAGTTGAGACCTAGAGTCAAGTGGGATGCTCCTGATCTGAGTTCCTGACCTGTGGAACCCACTTTGTGGAAACAGGAGCTCCCTCTGTTGTTTCAACCTGGGCCCTATCCTCCCTCGCCCTCTACCCCACCCTCCATGTACACAGCAAGGCATAGGAGTCAGGGATTATGATTAACAACGTGAAGGTCTGGGTTGTGGGGAACAGCCCCCCAGGTCACACAGCCTGCTGGTTACAGAGCCATTATTAGATCACAGTTC
The DNA here is from genome assembly GCF_016509475.1 of Prionailurus bengalensis. Classification (NCBI taxonomy): domain Eukaryota; kingdom Metazoa; phylum Chordata; class Mammalia; order Carnivora; family Felidae; genus Prionailurus; species Prionailurus bengalensis. The sequence continues at coordinate 133,984,970 of NC_057350.1, read as the reverse complement.
CTGCTCCCCGGCTCCTTCCACTAACCCCTGACTGTCTCTTCATGAGTCCAGACCTCTCTTCAGCTACACTGTTGTCTAGAGCCCAGAATAGACTGATGTAAGTAAATCAGATTTTTTAAAAAATTATTTTCTTGTTTACCTTCAAATGAACTAGGCATTTGCTTAATCTTGGAAATCTTACCTTAATTTTTTTTCTTTTATAAACTGTCAGAGTACATTTTTATATATATGAATTATTAAATGAAAAGACTGTGTGAAATGAAAAGAGAAGCTGGTTATCTGAATTTTTCTATATAATCATTAACTCTGGTATCAAATGGATACAATCTGTTTTGGTTACCTTGCAGTTGTTTTTTGTTTGCTTGTTTTCTTTTTTGCTTTTAATATTGCAGAAATCTAATCACACTTCTACTCTGGGAAGATGGATCCAAATTCAGATATTTGACATGGCATATGTGCTGGCTGCTTACTTATTATCTTAAGGGAAGGCTCATAGATTTCCCTTATATGTGGATTTGTGGCGTAAAGAAAGTATTTGGTATACTATTGGACATAACTGTCTTGGATTTAATGAAATGTGCTTCTTGCACTGAGAGATTTTCTGTAAATGTTGGTTTGCAGTAGTCAGTCAGTAATACCATTCTTAAATTCCTATCTTAATTTTCTTCAGTTTCTCAGCAGTTCTTCCTCTTACCCAGGGGCCTCCCAGTAACCTAACTTCAACACTAGGGATGGAGCTGCTGTTATATATTCTCTTCTGTTTTGATGATTAGGAAATAGTAAAGGAATTAATTCTTTCTTGGTGATTTAGAAACCACAAATATTATACTCTGCCACGTATAGAGTATGTGGTGTAGTCACTAGAGCTGTTACATTTTGATTTTCTCTCTTTGAAGGCTGTTTTATGTTTTAAGTTGATATGATCTTTTTTCCTCTGTCTCCATCTTCATTGTTAGCCATTGTGACTGGTTTTCACCTATTAGACTAGTAAACTTTACTCTAGAAATATATTTTCCATTAGTGGAATGACTTTGTAGTTTGTGTTTATGAATATATAGTTAATTTTGGAGCCGTCTGTGTAGAACAGAAGTCTGGTTACCTTCACAATTCTCCTAAGATGATTTTTGGGAGCCTGGTCATCTGAAGTGTGCCGCCATGCTTGTTGCTGTTACTCCATTTTCATTTTATACCCACTGCTGCTCTTATAATGTGCATTGCTATGCCGTATTTGCCTGTTAATATGTAAAGCGCATACTAATTAATGGATGTGGGCAGGCGAGATATTTGTTCTGTTGGTGTCCTTAGAAGTAGTTCAACCATTTCTCATATACTTGACTTTTAATTTCCAAGGAATTAAAACATTTGATTAATGCTATTAGAAGAAACATATGGTTTAAACAAAAGATGAGTGTCTTCTGAAAAAGATATGATCAGATGTCTAAAATTCGATGGTGCTCATCTTCCTTCAGATAACTATCTTTAGAATCTACAAAAAACAAGCCAGATTTTTTAATCAAGTTGCCTGTTACATTAATAGCAAGTAGTAGTATTTTGTATCCTCAGTAAACTATCAGTGGATTGTTACAGTCACTCATGTTTTTTGATAAATTAACTTTGAATTTGTTATTATGGGGCACCTGGGTGGCTCAGTCGATTAAGTGTCCGAATTTGCCTCTCAGGTCATGATCTCACAGTTCATGAGTTTGAGCCCCGCATCAGGATCTGTGCTGACAGCTCAGAGCCTGGAGCCTGCTTCCAATTCTGTGTCTCCCTCTCTATGCTTCTCCCCCGCTCACGTTCTCTCTCTCAAAAATAAACATTTAAAAAATAATAAAAACAATAAAATTTGTTATTAAATGTGAAGAGATGGGGCACCCGAGAAGAGTCAGACTGGCTCAGGTCATGATCTCACAGTTTGTAGGTTCACACTCCACATCAGGCTCTGTGCTGGCAACTCAGAGCCTGCTTCAGATTCTGTGTCTCCCTCTCTCTCTGCCTCTCCCCCACTCTCTCACCCTCTCTCTCTCTCTCAAAGAGAAACATTAAATAAACATTAAAAAAAACATTAAAAAAAATAAGTGAAGAGAAAGAAAGACTACTTAATTATCATAACTTAAAGTGGAAAAATGGTACCAGCAGTCTTTTACTTTGGGCTGACAAATGGCCATGAAAATTGGATTTTCGTCCTTCAACTGTGTATGTGATAACTGTTCCAAAGAAAGACAAACCTATCTTTACTTTCTTCCTAGTTACTTTCCAATTTGAAGCACTTGAAGCCAAATTCTTGGAATTTTTTATGGCCATTCCTTTTATTCCTTCTTCAGTACATTTCTTTTTTTTTTTTTTTTTTTTTTTTAGTAAGTCATATTTCAATTTTATTTTAAAAATCTTAAATATATATTTAAAGGTATGTGGTACAGTGAAGTTGCCTTTCTAACCCAGTCCTCTATCACACAGTTCTCATTGTACCCCACCACCTACACAAATGTATAGGCAACCACTGTTATTAATGTCTTAGTGTTCCTCCAGAGTTTCCTTCTGCATATAAAGCAAATATGAATATAGATATTTATCTTTTCCGTAGTTACTTGTCTCTTCCATTTTCTACATAAAATTAAAGAATATTATTCAAACAGTTCTCACTGCTTTTTTCACTTTTTATTTCTCAGATCTTTATCAGCACATAAAGATTCTTCTCATTTTTCATGACAGCCACATTCTATTTCCTTGTTAATTAATATCTGCAGCCAGACTTTTGACCCTTCCCATTTGCTGAAGGTCCATAATCAGGCCTCATTCTTTTCTGCCTTTGTCCATAGTACTTGTCTTTTCTGAGTGTGTCACTACCTTTGAGGCTTTAAGGCCAATTCTTGCCTTTCAACTATGCACATAAATAAAAAATTGTAGAGAGAGGTACAAGGATAATGGAGAACAATTGAAATTCCAACCAGATAAATGGGAGAATGAAGAGGCCTAGCTTCTATATTGCCCCTTTATTGTCTTTAAGGACTCTAACCTCCTAACCAGTAAACATTTAAAATGTTTGCACTATCTACATGATGATTTTTGATGATGATCTTACACAAAATAAATGCTGACTTTATTGTACTCAGGCAGTCTGTGTTTTAACCATTTTGGTCTCCCAAGAGCCTAGCAGATGGTTGTTCAGATGTTTATTACATGAATATTATACTACTCTCTGTAGCTGTTCTTCATTTTGCTGAGCCCCTGTCTTTTGCCCAAAGCCTAACTGAACAATCATGAAAAGCTCTCATGTTGGTTCTTGATTCTTTCAGTGTCCTCACTGTCACTGCTCAGAGTTTAGCTACTCTCAGAATTTCAACTTCTTACATTTGTGGATGGTTTTATACACTTACATTTCATTTCATTTTTCTCTCACATTCAAGACTTTTAAATCTATTCTAATATACATGTATTGTGTGTTTATCATGTTAATCTTTGTAACAAGGTATTAGGAGATCTGCTTTATAGATGAAGAAACAGGTTGAGAGGGATCACACAGCTAGTTAGGAACCCATAGCTAGTAGTTATTAGAGCTGTAACTTCGAGTCACTGCACTTGATTATTCCCTGGAACCTCACACTCAAAACATACAGTGTAAACATTAGACATCTGAATTTAGCCTTGGTTCTACTATACTTTGATGTTAAGCTATCCGCCATACCTGTGTTTCATCATCTAGAAAATAAGGAGTTTGGACTAGATATCTAAAGGCCTTTCTTACTAGCTAGTAATGATCTTGGATATAAATATAGGATTGTTTATAGTGTAGGACCTATTGCCAGTCCCTCTACACTTTTAAGAGCTGGGGCTGTGTGTTTTTACTTAGATATATACTAATGCTACAGTTTGGTTGCTGCTTCTGTTTGGTTGGGATTTAGGTACAAAATCAGTGGGTTTTATATAGCCAATAGATTTTTCCCTCCTTTTTTTTTTTTTTTTTTTTGGTCTCACTAAATGTATTTATATTCTATTAAGGATAATTTTTATCCATTGCCAGTGACTTTTTGTAATTTTTTTAACGTTGATTTATATTTGAGAGAGAGAAAGAGAGACAGTGTGTGAGTAGGGGAGGGGCAGAGAGGAGACAGAATCTGAAGCAGGCTCCAGGCTCTGAGCTGTCAGCACAGAACCTGACACAGGGCTCGATCGAACTCACAAACTGTGAGATCATGACCTGAAACCAAGTCTGATGCTTAACCGACTGAGCCACCCAGGTGCCCCAGCAATGATTTTTAAATAACTGTACGTAGTTGATATTTTTGTAATTATTTAAACCTTTAGGTGTAACCCAGAAAGACATGTGGGTTCATTCATTTCTTTCTCAGTTTTTTTTCCTTAAGTCGGTAGCCATTGTATCCATTTTACACAGGAATACCTAATGCAGTTTTTATCCTCATTGAAGAACTATTTTGATATTATATTGCTGTATACCATGATAGATTCTTAGTAAAGAAATGTAATGAAGACTTTGTAATGGTCTGCGTTTTACATAGGAGTATTCTTATTAAGTATTTGACTTTTTTAAGACACGATTTAAAATGGGATCTTATTTTTACTTTAATATGCTCTGTATAAAGGTGCTTTTCTAGTCTATATATAAAAGGATGTTTCTTTTATTTTTAATAAAAAGAGCTAATACCTTATTGGAGAATTTTGTTTTGTGATTTAATGGTAATTTATTAGCAGAAAGTATAAAAAAATGAAGTACTACTTTTTCAGTTGTTACTTACCCAATTTGGACTATATATAACTAATATTTCAGGAAATTTATTTAAAATATTTTATGTAAAATATTTCAATTTATTTTTTTCTTCTTGTTACAGGAGCTAGAGTTAATGCCAAAGACAGCAAATGGTTGACACCTTTACACAGAGCAGTTGCATCTTGTAGTGAGGTATGAAATTTCTCTTAGTAAATACATCATATATAAAAACATTATAAGTAGGCCTGCCTGTGAGCCCATATTAAAATTCTGTGTTTTCACAAGTAGGAAAAAGCAACTGAAAATACCTAGATTGGTTATTTGACTTTAGAATTTGTACAAACCAAGTTAAGTGTTCCCCATTTCTCTTTTGTGACTAAGGTCTCTTGAAGAGTCTGAAATAGCAAAGAATAGAAAACCCTCCTTGTATATGTCCTACAAGAGAAATTATTTGTTATCTTATAAAATCCTCCTCAATCTTATCTCTACTGGACAGGCTGCAGAGGTTCTGCTGAGTGTAATCAAGAAATAATCTCAGCAGTATATAGCGATTCATTGAAGTATCGTTTGGTTAAACACTGAAATTAGCTTCAAAAACATTGCTCGATCTCACATTTTACCAGTTCTAAATATATAACCTAAAAATTCTAGGTGTCTTATGGGGAAGAACAGCTTCTTCTTATTTGTAACCCTATACTATTTACTCTTCAAGATAACTGACATTTTTGGAGAACATTCATTTTTATGTTTTTCATACTTCTAGTCCTCATGACATCCTTGTAGGATAGATATTTTGAGGGAATTGTAGTTCATCATTTGCCAGAAACCACTCAACTTTTGAGTAGCAGAAATGGGATGAAAACCTAGACCCTCTTTTTTCTGTCATTTTACTCTTTCTAAGATGTATTCGGTGCATTTTAAAAATGCATTGTGTCCAAAGAACTCTTATCTCTTCACTTTTCTTTGTATTTCTCATTGTGAACTACATCTTGAACCCAGAACAAGAATTAAACAAGTGAAGAGAAGTAGAGGGTGAGCGGCTGGGAGGGATTTCAAACCCTGCAACGTGACTGCGGCAGTCTGTTAGCTGTAGCCTCCTAGTTGGGAGGAACGGGAGGGAGAGAACCGTGGGTGGTGCACTGGAGCGCATCTTACCACATCTGGGTCTGTGATGTGCTGTAGCTGCTGGAATGTGCAACTTGGATCTGGAGAAACTGGCTACAGATATCACTTGCCACTTTCTAGCTCTGTGATCTTAGGCAGATCTGGGGATTATCATGAAAACTAAGACATTAACCAAAATATTTTTAATTCTGAAATTCCTTGGTAATGTTAAGTTTGTGGTTAGCCCTCTTATAAAGAGTTTCTGTAAACAAGGCAGTTAAGGAAGATAAACATTACTGTCATTGGGACCTATTAATAAGTTAGTCATACCTATCCAGTTTTTAGTATGACCCTTGGGAATATGATTATTAAAATTAATGGAGTTTTGCCAAATTAAGTCATAAGGGACACTTTGCATATTTGTAGAGATTGTAAAACAGACCAGAAATTCTTAAGGTAATTAATATTAGAGGAAGGTTGCAGGTTCTGCCCAAAGACTTAACAGCTGATTTTTTAAAACTATGTACTTAGCCTGAACTTACAGGCAAGCTGTAGGTTAGAAAGCAGTGATCTTAATAAGTTTCTTGAGTATGCTTTCAGCCTAAAAATTACTGGGCTGTGTAGTAGTATTCTTTTGTAGGAAACCTAGTCAAGAATACCAGTTGCACCCATGTTCTTTTCATTTTTTCTACTACATCCTGAGAGCAAAAGAGTGCTGTACTTAATTTCATTGAATAAGGAAATACAGCCACAGAAGGGTATGGAAAAGACAAAATTTTAGGCAGCTTTGGTTTATGTTTTTGAAGTACTGTCAGAGAAGAAAGCCCTAAAGAGGGTGCCAATCCTCCAAGGCCTTTGGAAGCTAACACCATCATAGAACATAGTGGAGAAGTTAATTCGTCACAAAGAGGATGCCTTAGTGCTTAATTTCTGCACTTTACCTGGGTTGGGAAAGGCTGCTTTGGGTTACAAATCCTAAACTCCTCACTCTCCCTCAGTGGCATGGCTTCCACACACCTCATCGTATTGGCTGGCTGACTCATCTCATCTCCAGTGGTGATTTGTGACTGCCATTCTTCAAGTCGGAGCATACAATTTAGCTCTCTCAATGCTGAGTATTCTTCTGAATAAATTGATTACTGAGTATTAGGGCTTTTTGTGTGTTCTTGTTTTGGTTTTTTTAGCTTGTTTTTTTTAAGAAGCCACATCACACTGCTAAATCCTCTGGAAGATATACATTTACTTTTTTAACTTTAGGAATTACATCTTAGTTCTGTCAAGACCCCAAATTTATATTATCACATGAGATATTAGCAGTCCCTCCCACTATTACGTTTATTTGCGAATGTGTTAGCCCTTCTTTTTCCCATGCCTGACTTCAAATCAGTGGTAAGAATTGCTTTTAAAAAGGCAGAGCCACAGACAGCTAGTGCTGTAGAAACTCTTCTAGGTGGACCCCAAGCAATGAATAAATACTCTTTGGACAAAATTATTTAACCTTTTGTCATCACCCCATATGTCATAATTTTATTAAAATCTGTGTCATAGGATATTTAGCTGAGTTTTTTCTTAAAAAAATTTTTTTTAATGTTTGTTTATTTTTGAGAGAGAGAGAGAGAGAGAGAGAGATACAGAGCATGAAAAGGGAAGGAGCAGAGAGAGAGAGAGACAGACAGACAGACGGACAGACAGACAGAATCTAAAGCAGGCTCCAGGCTCTGAGCTGTCAGCACAGAGTCCAACACGGAGTTCAAACCCATGGACCATGAGATCATGACCTGAGCTAAAGTCGGTTGCTTAATCGACTGAGCCACCCGAGCGCCCTACTTAGCTGATTTTTTAAAGTCAAGGCACACCTGGAGTATTTCTTACACATACATAGCCTCTAATAATGGAAAAATTGGAATTAAGGTTGCTATGGTAATATTTATCATTAGTGGAACCGTATATACCTTTTATTATTCCTATATTATTTTCTAAATACTTATAATGTGCTGATAATATGATCTAGAGTTTTACTAGTTCTGACAACAGGCTTATCGATTGTAATTTCTAGAAATCCGCGTGTTTGGTTTGGTTTAATGTCTCCCTCCAGTCTGTAGAGATTTGTTTTTTTCTGAATTTTCAAAGATTACTGCTATTGTGATCTGACATCCTATTGTGAATGATAAATGGTGGATACGTTAGTCAGCTTGGGTTGCCATAACAAAATATTATTGACTGTGTGGCATAAACAACAGAAATTTGTTTTCTCATAGTCTGGAGGCTGGAAGTCCCAGATCAAGGTCCAGCAGAGTTTCTAATGAGGGCTATCTTCTGGGCTTTGCAAACTGCTACTTCTTACTGTATCTTCACATGGTAAAGAGAAAGGGGCGGGGGGGATCTTTCTCACTTCCTCTTCTTCTAAAGTATCAGATCAGGTCAGGTTGCCTCCCTTATGATCTCATTTAACTTCAATTACCTCCCAAAGACACTGTCTCCAAATATAGTCACACTGGGAGGTGTTAGGGCTTCAACATATGAATTGTGGGGGAACACAATTTGGTCCATAGCAGTGAACCCCTTGTTCAAACTTTGGTCTGTCTTGATTCTAGGATCTTGGTAACTATGTTTATAGCGTTTCTTAGGTGCCGTCTTACCCACCCTCACCTACCATTAACTGGATTTATTCTTGCTTTTCAGCAAAACAAAAAAATAGTTTTGATTTTTCTATTTCTTGCTAATGGAACATAAATATTCTCCATACTTTTCAGAAGTATACACTGTGAATTCCAGAGTGGGAATGAATAAGGGAAGCCTGGCACTTATTCCCACTGTTTGCCTAACTTAATCCAATTATAAATTCTTCATTTTGTTTTTAATTATTTTCTAGTACATCCATCAACATATCTACTAACATTTCCCAGGATAATGTTAGTTTTATCCTCCAAATCACAATATACCCTTCTTGAGTTGGAGAATTCTGATGGTGTGTTTGTACCACTTCCTGTCTGTATCCTTTTCTTTATAGTCCTTTTTTTCATTGAAGTATAATTTACAGTAAATGAACACGTGTAGTCTTGGGTTTGGACACACGTATCCACTCATGTAACCTTTTTTCCCAATCAAGATATGGAAGATTTCCATCACTCCGGCAAGTTACCTCATGTCCCTTTCTAGTCAGTCTTGCCTGTCCCCGAGGCAACCACTGTTCTGATTTCTTCCACCATAGAATAATTTTGCTTATTCTAGAGCTTTATAAAAATGGAACCATACAGTATGTACTCTTGTATCTTGACTTCTTTTGTTCAGCTTAATACTTTTTTAAGTTTTGTTGTTGTTGGTTGTCTTTTGGTTTTGGGTGTTTGTTTGTTTTTTGAGAGCAGGGGAGCAGAAAGAGAAAGAGAATCTCAAGCAGTCTCTGTGCTGTCAGTGCGGAGCCCAACTCAGGGCTTGATCTCACGAACTGTTGAGATAATGACCTAAGCCAAAACCAAGAGACACTTAACCGACTGAGTCAACCAGGGCCCCCAACTTAATATTTTTGAGAGTCTTCCATATTACGTGAATTGAATGTTCATTCCTTTTATTGCTGAAGAGTATTTCATTATATGGATGTACAATAGTTTATCCATTTTCCTGTTAATGGCTGTTTGCATTTCTGGTTTGTGGCTGTTATGAATAAAACTACTGTGGACATTCTTGGATGGGTCTTTTTAAATTTCTGTTGGGCAGATAACGAGTGGAATTGTGGGGTCTAGAGTAGGCCTATACATATATATACACACATATACATGTATATGACTGGCTGACTTCCTTAGCAGATTGATAGGTTACTGGGCCTCTCTCTAGCCTTTGTCAGTCCTGTTAATAAGTATTTATGCTGTTTCCCATATTTCAGACAGTTCTGATTACTTTTTATTTGAAAGGCCTTGAAAGCTATGTGTGAATCAGAGATGATAGTATTTTGTTTAGTCTTCCTCGCTACTTACAGTTATTTGACGCTTTCGAACACTTTTCATGTACTTTTTTTTTTTTTTAAGAAAACCAAGGGTCATTATTACTAGACTTAAATAGTTATACCTGGTAAATGAACTGAGATGATTTCTGTTCTGGGCCTTTTTATTTCATACATAGTTCGTCATTCATCTGCCAAAGATAGGATTATTACTACAAGGAAAAACTTCTTGCTAAGTTTAGTTCTAACTATATTGCTTACTGTAGATTGCATACTGGATTCCTTAGTATCTAGCCATGAGGCCAATTTATAGATGTGTTGTGAAGTTTTCCTTGTGTTTCTGGAAGACAAATCCCTTTGGATACTAAGCTCTTAAATTGCCTGTTAACTTTCTCACCAGTTAGCATCACAGCATCTGTTTCTTTATTTACCTGTTGGTCTGTTTCTCTCCAGATCCTAGTGATTTCTCCTTTTATAAAATACAACGTGTATATTAATTTGGGAGACAGTATGTTTTAAATTTTTATGTATTTACTGTCAAAGTAATAATTCTCTTTAAAACTATTTAAAGTATATATTAATTGTATCTTGCCATCTAGAAAAACGAGAACTGATGAATGTTTTTAAAGAATATTTGTTAGTATTTCTTGCACATTTTAATGTTGGTATGCCTTTAATTGGACAACAGAAAAGGGCAATGTTTTATCTCATTGCATTTTATAATGGCTCTGAGTAGTACTGCCTTTAGTTCAGAATATTTTATTTTCTTGAATAAATCCGACTCATTTATAGCAGGTTCTGCCAGACTTTTTATTTCCTTAGGAAATTTTAATTCCTTAATATATATAATTTATATATATAGTATATAAATTATATATATGATTCCTTAGTATATATAATATATGTATATATTATATATATATATAATTTCTAAAACTGTTAACTCATTTGTCTTTTGTAACTTTTACCTTCATATGTTTTAGGAAGCAGTGCAGGTACTTTTGAAGCATTCTGCAGATGTTAATGCTCGAGACAAAAATTGGCAAACCCCTTTACACATCGCTGCTGCTAATAAAGCTGTAAAGTGTGCTGAAGCTTTGGTACCTCTTCTAAGTAATGTAAACGTGTCTGATCGAGCGGGGAGGACCGCATTACATCATGCAGCTTTTAGTGGACATGGTGAGGTAGGTAGTGTTCAGTTAGACAGTGATTCTCTCTCCCATCATCCTCCCACTCACCAGTCTAATTATTAATGAACTTGCCCTTTTTAGCCACTCAATCCATGGTAGTAGCAAACAGAAATATCCGTCTTGCTCATTTTTGTCTAATTTTGCCTTTAGCAAACCCTCGACTTCTTTTCATGATAAAATTTGTGATACAACATTCTCAAATTTTGAAGTTTACGTATCAGATATAGCCCTATACACTTGAATTTCATGGTCAAAGGACAACAGAAGATGAAGGAGAGCACTGCCAGCTAAACACAATGTGAAAAGTATGTTCTGGCATTGTGGAAAAAATAATCCAGAAAGATAGAGCAGTTTCATTTTGCTCCCAGAAAGATAGTAAAAAAGGAAAACAGAGATTAGAAAATATTTTCTTATCATTTATTATCAATGTTTAGTCAAGAATTCTTTGATAACAGACCATGAAAGGAAATAATTTAAGAAAATTAATATTTAGTTTTCTTTTCTTTCTCTTTTTTTCTTTTTTGAGAGAGAGAGAGAGAGAGTAAGCACAAACAGGGAAGGGACAGAGAGAGAGGGAGACACAGAATCTGAAGCAGGCTCAGGCTCCAAGCTGTCAGCACAGAACCCGACGCAGGGCTTGAACTCACGAACCATGAGGTCATGATGTGAGCTGAAGGTGGACACTTAGCTGACTGAGCCACCCAGGCACCCCAGTATTTAGTTATCTTCTACAACAATCATTGCTTCATGTTAGATATTGTCATGGTAAAGAGTAAGGTTTATGTGTACATAAAAGACTTAGTAAAGAAGGGAATACAGAGTAACAAAAAAACCTTTGAGGCCAGCTTGCCCATCCTTCATTTTTGTTGCAGACACAGAAACTCAGAGATAAAGTGACATTCCCAAGATTCCATGCCTGAGTGCTAGTGGCTGCAGTGTTGTTTTCACTGTTCCTCTGTTTTTGCAACATAAAGAATCCTTGCCTTCACTGCAGTTAAGGTCACAAGATACGTCCCCTTTTTTGGAACATGGAATGCCCTTTCCTGTGGGGAAACTTATAAATATGGTTAGACAGAATAGAAATCTATGAGGTACTATATCATGAGGTAAGTAGACTACCCAGTGACCTTTGGATCTAACCGTATTATAGATACTACGTTTGTGTTTGAATTAAATTTAAGACATTTCTGGGATAAGAATGCACTTTACATCTTAACAGCACTTTGGGCTATTAAAAGAAATAAAACCTGTTGTTAAATATTCCACCTTTAGACTTCCCATATTTGTACTTCTTTGTTCATAAAATACCGGGACAGGACACAAAAGGGCATCTTTAAAAGATACTGATGCCTGACTTCAATAACGTGCATTGTAAATCTTTTTTTCATATTTTGTCCTATTATTTATTGAATTATGTTAAAGGGTCTTCACTGTTTAGTCTACAACACAGAAATTCAGTGCCACAGAGATTGAGATGAGTAGTCATCATAAGGGATATTCATGAACAGTTCTTCTTCTGAATTTTGATGAAACTGTGTTTATTCTTATTACAGATGGTCAAACTACTCTTGTCTAGAGGTGCCAATATTAATGCTTTTGACAAGAAAGATAGACGGGCAATTCATTGGGCAGCATATATGGGTATGTATGTTTTAAGTTTCATTTTTTGACATTATGTATTCAGGAAAATTTGTACATTTTAGTTCTTGCATTTGGTATAACATCTGTTTTTAAGGATAGTGAGAAGTTACACCATATCTAAATTTGCTGCCCAAGTGGACCCAGCCTGGTAGTGGGGGACATTTCAGGTCCAGTTTTCTTAAAGCTGTTTGAAAATAATTCTGTTTACTTTTAAAGGGAGAGACATCCTAGACACAAGTCTGGGAAGCATAATCTTAGTTGGTGGTTTACTAGAAGCCCATTCTTATATCCATCCTTGTTTTCATGGGAATATTAAGATAGAAGTTATGAAGATGCTTTAAGAAGCCTATTATTTTGGGCCACTGGGTTGAATAGGCAACATCGTGTTTGATTTCTACAACAGTAATTTCACAGAAAGAAACTAAGGCTTAGAGTGTAGGCTTTTCTGCTGTGACATGTATATGTTCTTGAAAAATCTTGGGATTTGCAAAATTGCACCCCACAACCTGACAGAGCTCGTGGGAAAACAGTCTTGGGGTAGACTACCCAAAACCAGGCAACCAGAGTACTAACAGAAACATTAATTGGTTCTTAAGGTGACTTGGACAGCTAGAGTGCAGGCAGATCTTGAGCCTACCTCAAGATATTTTTAAGTGCACAAAAAGAACAGGCTTGTGGGTGCTAAAACCATGCAGGTGGAAGTAAATCTCTAAGTATGGAGGAAGTACAACCTGCCATGAACCTTGCAAGTCCTACAAGGCTGGGGTTGTACCTCTGGGAGGAAGAGCTGGATATAGACATTCATTTTTCAAGTTTCTCAAAATAAAACTGAAAGAACTCTTCCTCCCTTTGTAGCGATGGAGCCTCAGAATTTTTTCTCTTCCCTGCCAAAGGTTATAATTCTCCTTCTGCTATTTTGGCTCCTCTGGCTTAAGAAAAATCACATATGGATTGACACCTTATGTGTAATACTAGAGTCATTCCCTGATTTGCCATGCATACTACCTAATTACAAAGACATTTAGCTAGCCACCCTTCTTATAGGCATAGCTTATCCTCAGGACTCCCTGCTCTTGGTTTTGTCTTTTCCTGTTTCTGACATAAAAATAAAAAATCAAAGGAAGATTTGATGGAAGATTATTAATTTTTAAAACTATATAAAATTGTAAAATATGACATTGGAAGAAAATAAATGAGCTCAAACCAGTTGTGTAGATAACCCCAAGGTCCAGCATTTTTTGCCTGTAGTAGAAAAAACCAAAAGCAGCAGAATCCATAGTGAATTGCAAGTCTGACCTTTAGTGTGAGCATAAGGAATGATCAAAAATGAAGGTTCTTGAAGGTTAATATCCTTGTCAGATGTCCCTGTTTTGAAAGCCAGATGCTGAACATTTGGGCTTCTGGTATTTCTCTCACACCAGAGATTCATGCCTCTAGTTATATCATGGGCAATTTTCTTCTGTAACTTGAAAGTAAAACATCCAGAAGCCCGTCTCCTGTAGCATCTGGAAGTCCCTTCCTCACAGCCTGTATATTTTTCATATTTTAAGTCTTGGGGACTTTTCTGAATATTCTTCTGTAGCTTATCCTTCCAGATAGTTTTAGAGCATCTATTCTGAATGATTTGGTACACCTTATGTTAAAGGGTTTAAACATGAAGCAGAATTCATCAGGCCTCTTACCTCCAAAGAATTAAGACTTAACTAAGCAGTTGTTTTCATGAAATTGAAGGCCAGCAGATTTTGTGGGTTGCCTCTAATTGAGCTCCCAGAATAGCTGGGTGTGTATATCTCAGGAGCCCTCCTTTGATAGCTTTGTTTTCTTTGGTGCACTGAATGTCACTTTTCAGGCCAGTTGTGGATTAAAAAAGGTATTCTGTGTTTCTTGGGCCTCATTTAATTTTTGAGTATAAACATTCAGGGATTTATAATTCTCCTTTCCCTATCTCTTTCAGCATAGAAGAAGAAGAATGTTGACACATAGTTTCTAAAACTGTTCAGCTGTTCTAAGCATTCAGGATTAAAGAGAGCTAAACATATAAAAGTAGGGAGCTATTGACTGGTCTAATAGACAAGCCCGGTGTCCAGGTCTTTGGCCCTACTAGGGTTATATTCAGAGAATCTGTCAGTATTTGTGAAAGAGACATTAAAATTACATGTAGTCTTCTTATAATTTATTTCTCACAAACTTCTTATTTGCCCTGGACTTCTATCCCCTGGTTGAAGTTCCCCTTACTCTTCTCTTAGGCTCTACCATTTATCCCTATGCTGTTACTGAATTATGTGTCAGTGTTTGGCAACAATATCTCTATCCCCGAAGAGTTCAGAGTTCATCATATCCCCCTCCCTACCCTATGTTCACTCTGACTGTGAACCTCCATTGATATCCCTTTTATACACTCATCTTTTCTGTTGCTTTCAGTACTTTTAGCAATATTCAGCCAAGTTCTACCTCAAATCACCTTACCATGATGACTTTGACATAGAAAGTACTGAATAAATATTAATTACCTTGATTAGCAACTCATTCCGAAATTTCTTCTTAAAGCAGTGCATAATTTGAATGAATATGAAATAGTATTTTTTTCTCCTTCCTTTCCTTTTCATAAAGACTTACAAATTTCTGATCACAGTTCATTTTCCTTATTTTTACACAGTCATCAACAAAAGAAAAATTCAGGGAATTTTTCAAGTAAAATCATGTATACTATACATGTCCAAAGAATGCCATTTTCTAAAACTACACCTAGACAAATTACATGAAATCTAGTCTTCCTGGTAGCATAAGTCTATAAATTGACAGGGAAGACACGTACTTGTTCTGGCCAGGGCCACAATGTAGGTAGAACAAATATCATTTATTTCATTCTGGAACTTTATTCCCTTTTTTCTTTTTTTAATTTAATTTAATTTATTTTTTTTTAACGTTTATTTATTTTTTTGAGACAGAGAGAGACAGAGCATGAATGGGGGAGGGGCAGAGAGAGAGGGAGACACAGAATCGGAAGCAGGTTCCAGGCTCCGAGCCATCAGCCCAGAGCCCGATGCGGGGCTCGAACTCATGGACCGCGAGATCGTGACCTGGCTGAAGTCGGACGCTTAACCGACTGAGCCACCCAGGCGCCCCAATTCCCTTTTTTCTTTTAAATAAGTCACCCTCAAACTGGCTGTGGAGAGGCCCCTTTTTTTCATATTTTCAGTGGTTCAGTTAAAGGAATTTATCCATATTTCTGAAATGTGCTTAAATAAGTATTTGTCAGTTTTAAAATTGTAAATTTGCCTATGCGTAGCCCCTTTTCCAGTTTTATTGATGTTAGGAGAAGTTCATACTTCCTGGCATCTACTAGTTTATATGCACAATTAATACGTTCTGTGCCATTTATATGAATGATGTTTTGGTTTTGAACAGTTTTTCTAGTATGTTAGTATTATGAGCCTTTTAGTCTTAAACATCAAGAGAACTTTGTTTCTTTTTGGTGTATTAGTGAATAATATGCATTTGCCCAGTTGAAAAGCTATGTTTGTGTGTGAGGCTTCTAGGTACTGATTTTCACACGTTACAATAAATGCAAGTAGCTATCTTTCTAGAGCCATAGATCAGAAGGTAATGTGTAGTGAGTGGTCTTTGGGCCAGGTGATACTCTTATGTGATAATTACATTTGATTTGGCACCTAATGATTTGATAGATATTCCTTTGGTTTTTTTCCTAAAAATATGGTAGAGATTTCTTATTGAGATGGGGCAAAAATAGCTGAAAGTATCCACGTTAGTTGGTAATTTACATATAAACAATTAAATCTACTTGATTCTTTGTGCATCTTATAACCTGGCCTAATTTTGTCAAGGAAGAGGGGCCTATGCTTGAAAGCCTCATTTTTATAGTTATTAACTTTACATATTCATTCCCTATGAAGGGATATAAAAAAATGGTGTCATGAACAATTTATTTAACAAATATTTGAGTGCCTATTTGTTTATAACACTGTTCTCAGCCCTGTGGAATATACCTTTGCCTTTGAAAATATATATTTGGGAAGCTAATACATAAAAGTAATTAGAGGCAATTAAATAAATAATGATTCAAGTTTAAGAACCATCAGAAGGTATTATATACTTATTAGATAGTATTTACAGGTATGTAGTGCTTTTGGCTTATAAGGCTTCTAGGGAAGAGAGATAACGGGGTTGATCAGGGAAGATGGGAACTGATGTGGGCCTTCAAGGGTTAGTAACAATCCTTGGAAAGAGACATCCAAGCAGAACATTCCATGCAATGAAGGAATCCCATGAACAAAGGCACAAGGATGGGAAGCATTATGGGAGGAGGAAAAAGCGCTGTATAATCTAACCTGATAAAGACCAAGGAGATATAAAAAGAGAATAGTGGTTCTCCTTCTTTCTGGATACATGTCCCCCTTCCTGGCCTCCTTGTATGGTATGGTGGGGCCTGGTACTAGTTCTGACTAGTGAATTGATAGCAGCATCACCTCTGGACCAGAGCAGTTAATTGCTCATTCAAGATAGATTCTGCAGTCTATTCCTCCTTTTGGTACTGGCTGGCCATTTGCAAGGTGGTGTCAGCTATATGAACCTGGGTCCTTGAGTGACTGAGCAGAGCCCTCTGGCCAAGCAATCATGGTGATGATGAGAAATAAAACACCACTGAGATTTGGGAACTGATTTTTTTTTTTTTTAATTTTTTTTTTCAACGTTTATTTATTTTTGGAACAGAGAGAGACAGAGCATGAACGGGGGAGGGGCAGAGAGAGAGGGAGACACAGAATCGGAAACAGGCTCCAGGCTCTGAGCCATCAGCTCAGAGCCCGACGCGGGGCTCGAACTCACGGACCGCGAGATGGTGACCTGGCTGAAATCGGACGCTTAACCGACTGCGCCACCCAGGCGCCCCTGGGAACTGATTTTTAACCACAGCACACATAACCTAGCCTATCCTAATTGATACAAAGGTGAATAACAAACTAAGTTGATTAAAGACATCTGGTGGAAGTAATAGGGGAGAAGAAGTCTTTAACCACATGTTCTAAAGAGTAACATTTTAAAGAAACAAGCCCATGTCACTCCCAGATTTTCAAGTGTAAGATTCCACTAAGGCAGAGAAACATAAACTTATGTGTTATATCAGACATAAAAAGCTAACTTCAAAACTTGAATGTGTTGGGGTGCCTGGGTGGCTTAGTTGGTTAAGTGACCGACTTCGGTTCAGGTTATGATCTCATGATTCGTGGGTTTTAGCCCCAAATTAGGCTCTGTGCTGACAGCTTGGAGCCTGGAGCCTGCTTTGGATTCTGTGTCTCCCTCTCTCTGCCTCTCGCCCGCTTGCGCTCGCTCGCTCTCTCTCTCTTTCTCTCTCTCGCACACACACACACACAAAAGTAAATAACATTAAAAAAAAAAAAACTCGAATGTGTTAAAACAACCTTGAAATCAAGATCTAGACAAACGGAGGGTTATAGATTGTAAGGTTGTCACCGGATAAAATACTAAATACAATAGTTTTCAATTACTTACTGCTGTCAAGATTTATTGAAATTATCTGAATACTTCTTTTTCTTCCATCCTTTCTCTGGTTATAACTTGATTTATTGGTGACTTATGCATTATTTATTAATTTGCATTTTTACCTTTTTTTAAAAGATACCCACGATTATATTTCATATTTTCCATATGCTCCTCTGCTTTTATTTTTTTCTCTTAAACACATTTTCAGGTCACATCGAAGTAGTGAAATTACTTGTGGCACATGGAGCTGAAGTGACATGCAAGGATAAGAAGTCTTATACACCTCTTCATGCAGCAGCCTCTAGTGGAATGATCAGCGTGGTCAAGTACCTTCTGGATCTTGGAGTTGATGTAGGTATATAGATTGAGCAGTATAAATGAAGGAGGCATTTTATATGTTTGTGATTACCTCGTTGGCAGAATTTATTTCAAACTTAAAAGATAATTTTATACAATAATATTTGTCTTTTAATTAGATATTTATAGTTCTTTACATAATAATAGTGCACTAATATCTGATTAGTCAAAGTATATTAAGAGGTAAAGTACATTCCAAAGGGGAATGGACGATGCAGGTTTTTCTGCTTCATATTTCAAGCCCTGTAGCTCCATTTTAGCCATGGAAATGAGCAGATCAGACACACCTGGATTATTTTTCCTAAATTGCTGGGTTTCTACTGTTAGTCTTACTTGCTTAGTAGTTAGTCTAGTATTCCCATTAAATGACTGTAGCAGTTCACATTACAAAATAATGGCAAGAGCTAGGCAGGAAAACTCAAGGCTTCTTGCCCATCAACTATAAGTGTTCCTTACTGTATAAATCTGTTTGGTTAGGAGGGTTGCTGCTTTATCAGAATGTATTTGATTTCTGAATTGAGATAGCTAAGAATGCCTGTCACTTTCACAGGCCATCCTTTAAGCACTTGTGCTTATATACCTCTCTTACTATATTTATTTTAGGTACAGTTTTGACAAACTCATCTGATTGTTCAAAATAGATTAAAAAGAGCAAATTAGAAGGGAGCACCTGGGTGGCTCAGTTGGTTGAGCATCTGACTTTGGGTCAGGTCATGATCTCACGTTTTGTGAATTTAAGCCCCATGTCGGGCTTGTTGCTGTCATTGTGGAGCCTGCTTCAGATCCTCTGTCCCCAGCCTCTCTCTGCCCCTCCCCTGTTGAAGCTCTTTCTCTCTTGAAAACAAATTTTTTTTTTTTAAAGAACAAATTAGAAGGAGAGAGAGGGTTAGGCTCTGCCAGAGGGAGGTGTTTTATTTTTTTTAGTTTCACATAAAATTTATTTTTTTAATATTGAATATAATTTATTGTCAAATTGGTTTCCATACAACACCCAGTGCTCATCCCAACAGGTACCCTCCTCAATGCCCATCACCCACTTTCCCCTCTCCCCCATCAACCCTCAGTTTGTTCTCAGTATTTAAGAGGGTCTTATGGTTTGCCTCAGAGGGAGGTGTTTTAGATCAATTATAAAAACAATAAAATGTAAATGGTAGTCTGGTTGGACAAAGAATGCAAGGCAGAATTGTGGAGCTGAATAGACTCAATTTAAGGATTATATGAAACACTGCCTGAAGCAAGCAAATAGTTACTAAATGTGTCAGGATTGTGAGAAGTTGCAAAAATCCTAATGTTGTTAAGTAGGGTCCTGTAGAGTATGAACAGATAGAAGTTTTATTTCAGCTCAGCAGTTCTATAGCTCTGTTTCACATCCATTCTAGTGCAATTTTTAAAATTTCTTTTATTGACAGTAAAATAACATTTGTAAACCATGGTGACAGAGCATTCTTCAAAATAAGTGGTCAGACTTAGAGCTGTTTAGTGACATGTGGCCTCCAATTGCATAATTTATTAGTTTCCCAGGGCTGCCATAACAATTTACCATAAAGTAAGGGACTTAAAACAACAGATTCAATCTCTCAAAGTTCTGGAGACTGAGGGGAATCTATTCCATGTGTCTTAGCTTTTGGTGATGAAATCTAGGTACTTTGACCAAAGTTAAGTGTTCCTTTTTCACTTCCTTCAGTTTCTGTTCCCAGAGATTTCAGAAAAGAAAATGTAAAATAGAGTTGTGGTAAGTTGGGGCCAACTTCAAAGTTAGAGGGCACAGTCTCCACACAAGACCACGCTTACTTCCAACCAACTACAAGTTTGGAGTGTTGCCCAGAACTACCTTCGGGTTTGATAATTCACTAGGATTCAAAAAATTTACTGAAAACTATTATACCCATGGTTTATTACACAAAAAGATACAAATTAAGATCAGCCAAAGGAACAGACACATAGGGCTGGGCCCAGGAGTATTCTAAACACAAAGCTTCCATTGTTCTCTCCTGATGAAGTTAGGACTCCCTACTCTCCTAGCATCAATATATGAGAATATGCTCATGGTATTTGCCAACCGGGAAAGCTCACCGTAGCTTTGTTTTCAGAGATTTTATTGGGGCTCCATTACGTAAGTGTGATTGGTTGATTGATCAATTACCCACATGGTTGATTTCAGTCTCCAAGTCCACTGATAACAGAGAGCGCCAAAGCTCCCCCTTCTCCTCAAATGACACAGTTGGTTTATGTGGCATGGTCAGATCCTGCCCTTACACTATTGACTGTGGCCAAGCCTATTCTAAGATCCAGTGTAGCCAGCTCCCACCCTAAATAAAGGACCCTTCTATCAAGTATGCCACAGATTACCTCCCAGAAGACAAGGGCAAAGGCCAGATATCTCTTTGGACAAAGGTCTGGTTCTTTACACAAAAGCCATATAGAGGCACCTGGGTGGCTCAGTTGGTTGAGGATCCAACTCTTGATTTCAGCTCAAGTCATGATCCCAGGGTCATGGGATTAAGCCTCCATCAGGCTCTGGGCTGAGTGTGGAGCCTGCTTAAGATTCTTACTCTCTCCCTCTGCCCTTCTCCCCCACTCACATGCTTTCTATCTCACATGCTTTCTGTCTCTAAAAAACAAAAAAAATGAAAAAAAACTATAAAGCATTCACCTATTTTATTAGAAACAAAATGAAAAAGAAACTTGAGCTGCAAGAATTACTTCTCAACATTGAGCATATTCGTTTGAACACATTCATTTTATTACAGCGTCAACATGTAAGGCTGGAAAATATCTAGACTCCAACTTTGTTGCAAAAATGAAGTAGAAAAAGATGCCACTCATTGTTTAAAATCTTAATCTTCATTAACAACTTCAAGTGAAAAGATTGAAAATATGCATGTTATTCAGTATATCTCAGAATTTTCAGTTTGCATTAATTTGTCATGATTCTTAGATTTAACTCTTACAACTGTACCTTACTTTGAAAGCTTTTAGAAATACGTTTAGTTTTCGTTTTCCTAAAATCTCTCTCTCGAAATCATTGAATTTTGTCATGAAGCAGACATTGTATGTATAAATTATATTCCTTGAATGTACAAAACCTATTTCACACCAAAATGCTTTTGTGAATATTCATTATTTTAAAAGAACTTTATGATTATAAACCTTATCTGTGTATTTATCCTTGTTTCTCACTTTAATAATTTGATTGCAACCACAACAGTGCTAAAATAACCTTCATTCTTGAAGCAAGAAGCAAGACTGCTTCATAACATTGAGATTTTTTTTCTTCCAATAGATGAATGAACCAAATGCCTATGGAAATACACCTCTTCATGTAGCCTGCTATAATGGACAAGATGTTGTAGTGAATGAACTTATAGACTGTGGTGCTAATGTAAATCAAAAGAATGAAAAAGGATTTACTCCTTTGCACTTTGCTGCTGCATCAACACATGGAGCGTTGTGTTTAGAGCTTCTAGTAGGCAATGGGGCTGATGTCAATATGAAGGTATGAAATAAAATCAGAATCCATACTATAGTATTTAGGAGTTGGGTGTTTAAAACAATATCGATAACAAATACCATTCAGCAATAAAAAGGAACAAAATACTGATAGACAAAAGATCACAAGTGAATCTTAAAAATATTATGCTGAGTCAGAGCGCCTGGGTGGCTCAGTTGGTTGAGCGTCTGACTTCGTCTCAGGTCATGATCTCACAGTTTGTGAGTTCCAGCCCCACATCAGACTCTGTGCTGACAGCTCAGAGCCTGGAGCCCGCTTCGGATTCTTGTCTCCCTGTCTCTCTGCCCTTCCCCTGCTCATGCTCTGTTTCTCTCTCTCTGTCAAAAATAAATAAACATTAAAAAAAATATGCTGACTCAAAGCCTTACACAAGACTATACATATTATTCCCATTTATATGAAGTTCTAGAACAGATGAAATTGCATCTATATTGGGTTCCAGATTCTGTAGTGGAAATAAAACAGTTGCCCCTGTGAGGAGGGATTGATGAAAAAGGGACATAGAAGAACTTTCTGGGGTGATGATAATATTCTATATTTTGACAGGCTTTATATTATATAAATAAGCATTTGTCAAAACTCATGAAATAATACATTTAAGATTTATGTGCTTCAATGCTTATAAATTTTCCCTTAGGAGGTAACACACCAAGCTGATGTTGAACCCTAATTAATCATATGCATACCAACCTATTTAGACATATCTGCGACTTTTGAAAAACATGAAATAATTGGGTGGATGGCAGGGTGGACACGCTGGTATATGACGATGCGCTTATAGTAGAATATTAGTGGTAGAATTTAGGTGCTATGTATATGGGTGTTCACAGTAATCTTTCAACATTTCTGTTTTCAATTTTTTTTTTCAATTTTATAAAAATTGAAAGACCAGTATCAATGTGTTACATGTAAGGAATAGCTGGTTTTTTGTTTTTTGGTTACAGTTACTTTTAGGAATGAGCATTTGAATTTTGAAATACGTGAGAATTCTGGAGCCCCGATAAATGTCCTGTCAGTATATAATTCTATGAGAAGCCACATGCAGCCACAGTTTTGAACATCACTACTTTATAATGTGTAATCATCATTTTGATTTTTCCAAGATATTCTCATTGATTCTGTGTTAATTCATCAGTTCATTATTTGAGTATTTGCCAGTCCATATCTTGTGTTATGAAGAAAAGAAAAGCACAAAAAAAAATTGAACTGTTTCAGATTAGTGAAAACATTGAACCTTAAAATGTGTTTTTCAGAACTTTAAGTTCTTAAGATTTCATCTTTTGTGGGTATGATGAGCCAGTGTCCTTCAGACTGGTAGAGAAAAGAATCCATTTTCTTACGTCTCTTAACTTTAGATAAATAAGCCTTTAGTGATGCCACTGACTTCCTGTCTGGCAGCTGCAATAGCAGCAAGTCCATATATAATTAGGTCTTTGCTCTATAAATTACCCTCTCAGCTACAGGACAAAATTTATGCATACTATACTTAAGGAAGGAAAGGATATGATATAAGGTATCATAAAGAACTCCTGTTATATATATGCTTAGGTTTATTTTTTTATTTTTATTTTTTAAATGTTTATTTTTCTATTTTTGAGAGAGAGCAAGCAGGGGAGGGGCCGGGAAAGAGGGAGAGAGAGAATCCCAAGCAGGCTCCGTGCTGTCAGCACAGAGCCGGACATGGGGCTCGAACTCATGAACCTGGAGATCGTGACCTGAGCCCAAGTCAAGAGTCAGATGCTTAACTGACTGAGCCACCCAGGCGCCCCCTATATGCTTAAATTTAAAATACCTGATATATGTTTCAAGTTTCCAGTTCTCAGTCATATTACATACTAAAGTTTTTTTTAATCATCTAAAAAATTGCTAAAAATTTTTGATAATAAATTTGAACTCCTTGTTTTGGTTTGAAGAATTCCTGCTGTTTGGATAATTGGGGACCAGAACAATATTTAAACATTTGTGAAGGAAAGAAATTTGTTAATTGTTTCCTCAAAAGCCTAGTAATATTTTTTAATACAGATTAGGTCTTAACATTCCTCAAAAGATCACAACTGATTTTTTTTTTTTAATTTTTTTAATGTTTGTTTATTTTTGAGAGAGAGAGCGCGCGCGCACACACGTGCTTGCGCACAAGTGGGGGAGGGGCAGAGAGAGAGGGAGACACAGAATCCGAAGCAGGTTCCAGGCTCTGGGCTGTCAGCACAGGGCCCGAAGTGGGGCTCAAACTCATGAACTGTGAGATCATGACCTCGAGCCTAAGTCGGATGCTTAACTGACTGAGCCACCCAGGCGCCCGACAACCAAATATTTTTAGTCTCTGTGAGATCTGTTTATGATCAAGTGACTATAGTTGAATTATCTTTTGTGTGTGAAATATTAAGGATCATGGCTTACCTATATCATTAGCTGTGACACATGTTTTAGTTTCTGTTGTGCTGTCTTTAAGGGGTAAAAATTAGGCCTTTTAGTTATACAATGCCATTTAGACATGAATATTGAATATAATTTGATGATAGATCACTTGATTCATATGTCATTGCCTATGTAGCTGACTCTTGTTTTAACTCTATTTGTGATTTGTTTTAACTCTGTTTTCTTTTGAAATATAGAAATGAGAATTAGTCCTACATGAGGCTCACTTAGTGTAATGCTTAGACCAGTGGTCCTATTTGAAGCTACCTCTTTATTGATTTAGAAAAAAACCAATGGTGGATTTTATACACCACAAGGGAATTTTTTAGCAAAGCAATTGAGATGTGGTGGTTAAGTAGATTTTAAGGCAACAACCTATGATGTTGGTTTAGAAATAGATTTCATAGGGGCACCTGGGTGGCTCAGTCAGTTCAGTATCTGACTCTTGGTTTTGGCTCAGGTCATGATCTCACGGTTCATGTGATCAAACCCGCATGGGGCTGCACACTGACAGCACAGAGCCTGCTTGGGATTCCCTCTCTCCCTCTCTCTGTCCCTCCCCCCCAAAATAAATAAATAAAAGTTAAAAAAGATAAAAAGAAATAGATTTCATAAAAGTTGCCTTAATCTTACGTAGGGATGTACGACATCCCATTTAAATGCGATTGTGCAGCTATCTTCTAGCTAAGTTCCATTGGAACACAATTCCCATGTTGTTAATGACTTCTAAGGTACCTTCCAGATCTGAAATTATATAAAAATTATTGATAGCTATATGCTTTCAACCAATAAGAATGTATATTCATTCAAGAATATATCTTCATTCCAGACACCTTTGTTTCCTATCATTGCCAAATATAGTGCCTATCAAATTGTTGCTTGATTAAGAAGCTAATAAGGCTTTGACACTTGCCTTACATTATAAAAGATTCTACTTGGTGTAGCCCTCATATTCTCTGTATCAAGTCATCTCTTTCTCCATTTTGGTGTTTCTGTCCCTGATCAACTTGTGGATGACTAGAAATTGGAATGTGAATTTAGGCTTGAAATTATTCAGTTATTCATTTATAAGTTTTTAAATCGGCTGTCTTTCAAAGTACTGCATAGAGATAAAGTGAATGGAGTTTAAAAAGCAATATAGGTCTGTTTTTTTTTTACCTTGCTTTACATGAGCCCTACTGTGTTGATTGTATCACTGAAATGTGTATCTTCCCACTTAACCTTATTCTTAAGAATAAATATTGGTCAGATAAAATACCCAAATACTTTATTTAAAACTTAAATCTAGGAAGTAGTATGTGTGGCTTACTTACTATTGTTGCTGTTTATGGTCACCTGTGAAACCAACTCTTAGAATGTTGGTAGATCTTTATTTTTTGTTTAAAACTCCTAATTTGATTCTCAAATTAGTTAAGGTGACTTAAAAAAGAAATTTACCCATTGTCTCCCCAATTCAGAGGGAAATAAATGTGCCCTCCCCCTTCCTAACATGGCTTATGGTGGACTTTTCAGTTGGTAATATGAATTTTTTTCTTAGTATATTTGGAATACTTTTTATAATCAGTAAGTATATAGAAAGTAAAAATGTTAATCCAGTGCCACCTATAGCCTTATAGTATATAGTAAAGGACTGCATACTAGCTATGAGACCTTGTTACATTTCTTAACCCCATGGCCTATAAGATCAGGTCAGTAGTATGTAACTCATAGGGTTTTGAGAAGTAAATGACTAATGTATATGAAATATTTTCAAACTGCCTGAAACAGGGGCGTCTGGATGGCTCAGTTGGTTAAGTGCTGGACTTAGGCTCAGGTCATGATCTCTTGCTTTGTGAGTTTGAGCCCCACATCGGGCTCTGTGCTGACAGCTCAGAGCCTGGAGCCTGTTTCAGATTCTGTGTCTCCCTCTCTCTCTGTCCCTTTCCTGCTCTCACTCTCAAAAATAAATAAAGATCAAAAATAAATAAAAATAAAAAATAAAACTGCCTGGAACATAGTGCTTACTATTTATGTAAATGTTAGCTATATTTCAAAGTTCATCATTTTATGCACTCAAAATATATATTACAGTTTAGTTTGTTTTTGTTTTTTTTTTTTACTTTTTTTCTTTGGTTAAAACATGTCTGTCTATAGGTAAAAATTAACATTACAAAATTAAGATATGTTGGGGTGCTTAGGTGGCTTAGTTAAGCATCCAACTCTTGATTTGGGCTCAGGTCCTGATCCTCCCAGTTGTAAGATCAAGCTCTGCATCAAGCTTGTGCTGACAGCACGGAGCCTGCTTGGGATTCACTCTCTCCCTCTCTCTCTGTCCCTCCCCTGCTCGCGCACTCTGTCTCTCTCTCAAAGTAAAGAAACTTTAAAAAATCAAGATATGGGGGCGCCTGGGTGGCGCAGTCGGTTAAGCGTCCGACTTCAGCCAGGTCACGATCTCGCGGCCCGTGAGTTCGAGCCCCGCGTCAGGCTCTGGGCTGATGGCTCAGAGCCTGGAGCCTGTTTCCGATTCTGTGTCTCCCTCTCTCTCTGCCCCTCCCCCGTTCATGCTCTGTCTCTCTCTGTCCCAAAAATAAATAAATGTTGGGAAAAAAAAATTAAAAAAAAAAATCAAGATATGTTATATAGGGAACATTTTGAAAAGATACTACAAACTAGAATCCCTTTATTAAAATGCTTTTGTACTTTTTGTTTTGTTCTTTTCTGGTTGAAAGAATAACAACTGGTACATTGATAAAAACACCAAACATAACAGACACTGGTATGTTTATGGGTGTTTTACAAAGATTATTCTATTTATTCTGTACCACAGACCTATGAGGTAGAGGTAATTTGTGTCCACTGTCAGTCGAGAAGTGAAGGCTCAAGATGGTAGGCAATTTCTCCTAAATCTTGATGTGGTAACTGGAGAACTGGGATTCAGCACAGGTCATTGTGACTCCAGAGCCTACCTTGTTTGCTTGCTTGTTTTGTTTTGTTTTCCCTCCTGTGCACACACTGCCTGCAAAGGTTTGAAAGTTCTTTGAGATAAATTGCCAATTGGATGGCTTGTTTGCTTGAAAAAATTAATATAAAATTATGGAATCAAATATATATAAGTAATTATGAAGTTCGTCTGACACTCCATTATTATGACAGGAGCATTTCTTAAGGAGATCTGCATTATACAGTTTTATTGTAAACTTAGGACACTTGCCACATTTCAGTTTGGAAGAAAAAAATATATATATATATATATAAACATACATACATACACAGAAGGTATGCTGAGTATTGCTGAGGGATTAGGAATTGCAAAATTTTTCTTTCCTTTGTAACAGTCATATTGCATGTTTTGACAAAGTCCTTTCGAATTTCAGAACTTGAATATTAAATACATACATGCACAGCCAGTCTGATTAATTTAAGACATTTGAGAAAAAAGCTATTTATTATCAATAATTATGAACAAATTAATAAAGTGTTCTAAATTATAGTGGTGGAGTTAATTCAGATATTCATTTTTTTCTTTATTGAGGAGGGATTTAGCATTTCTTAGAATGAAAGAATTGTAGCAATGTGAATTTTTGAAATGTGGGAAACACATCCTAGCTGTACCACTACTGATTATGTGACCTTGGTTGAATCATTTAATATCCTTGTGCTTCAGTTTACCCACCTATGAAATAGGAAAGATATTAAGATTATACCATATTTACCATGCATAGCTTTTTATAAATGGTAGGTATTGAGGGTTTTTTGTATATTTGTGCTTTATAATATCTGTACTTTAAAAAAAAAAATTCTTGGGGCACCTAGATGGCTCAGTCAGTTGAGCATCTGACTTTGGCTCAGGTCATGATTTCATGGTTCAGGAGTTCGAGCCCCACGTTGGTCTCTCTCTGTTGGTGCAGAGCCCACTTCAGATCTTCTGTCCCCATCTCTGTCCCTCCCCCGTGTTGCACATGCTCGCTCATGTGCACATGCTCTCTCTCAAAAATAAATGTTTAGGGGCACTTGGGTGGCTCAGTCAGTTAAGCGTCCAACTTCAGCTCAGGTCATGATCTCACCATCCGTGAGTTCAAGCCCTGCATTAGGCTCTGTGCTGACAGCTCAGAGCCTGGAGCCTGCCTTGGATTCTGGATCTCCCTCTCTCTCTGACCCTCCCCTGTTCATACTCCGTCTCTCTCTGTCTCAAAAACAAACATTTAAAAAAATTTTTTTAATAAATGTTTAAAAATTAATTAATTAATTAAAAGTTCCTAATTTTGAACATCTTGAACTGTTCTGCCTCCATAAGCTTGAACTAAACTTAATGTTTGAGTAATAGTTTTACAAAATAAAGATGTGAGAGGACATTCAGAATAAAACTAAGGATTACATATGACAGATGTAATAATAATTTTAAATCTCTTTTATTTGATTATTTCAGAGCAAGGATGGGAAAACCCCACTGCACATGACTGCCCTCCACGGTAGATTCTCCAGATCACAAACCATTATCCAGAGTGGTAAAAAGTATTTCTGTTTGTTTTTTTTCTTACATGTAGTAAAAACATCCACAAAATGAATGGTATTGTGGAATTGTTGTAACAGTCTATATATTTTTAATATTTGATTTCAGATCTTATGAAAATCAAATAATAAAGAGTACAAAATGCCATGTATATGTATCTTTCACAATTTTTTTTTCATTTGTTTTCATTTTGTTTCCCCTGAATTATAAATGTAATTTCTCCAGCAGTTAGTGTGGGCTTTTTTGAAGCATTGCTGAATAGAAGACTTTGCCTTTCCATCGCAGTTTGTATTACACGTTAACAAAACTCTGTTGCATGTATCTTTTTTCCCCCTTTGAATGTTTTGAACTATTTTTAGGATTTTCATTTATTTTCTGAATTTATATTCTTTTGCATTTGAAGTAGCACTAGCCAAGCTAAACCTTTAAATAAAAACTCTTCAGTACATTACTTTAGTGTTTGCCAAGCCGTGTTCCAAGCAACTGTTAGTAGTCCTCAAAATAATAGCTGTTACGGTTCTGCAAAGAAAAAGTAGTAGTTTCATGATCAAATAATTCCTGAAGCATTGCTTGCAATCTTGATGACACATGGAGTTTGCACATTAAAGCTCTGACGTCTTGCTCTAAAGAAATATGTTTACTTTTGTTTTAATATAGTGGTTTCCAAACTTACTGGACCCCAGAACCCTTTTGTCATTTTAAAATGTCAAAAACGTATGCTTAGTTTACAAAATTGTTTTAAGTGTAAGGTCTATAACTGCAGTGCCTGGACCAATAAATGTCCTATGAATGAACTCTAGTTAGATCTCTATATTCATTAGTTTATGCTTGAATAGTGTTTTATGTTACTTTCCACGTAACGGATACGACTTAATATTAGTCCACTATCTGATGGTATGCTATTTATTGCAGGAGCTGTAATTGACTGTGAGGATAAGAATGGAAACACCCCTTTGCACATAGCAGCAAGGTACGGCCATGAGCTGCTAATC
This sequence comes from Prionailurus bengalensis, assembly GCF_016509475.1. NCBI lineage: Eukaryota > Metazoa > Chordata > Mammalia > Carnivora > Felidae > Prionailurus > Prionailurus bengalensis. The sequence continues at coordinate 133,955,088 of NC_057350.1, read as the reverse complement.
AACACTCTTATTACAAGTGGTGCTGACACTGCAAAGTAAGTACTTAACACAGCGTTGATAGCTGTGATGACTGGGAAACACAGATGGCAGTGAATTGTAGTTTTCTAGATATTTCAAGTAGAAGTGTGGATTTTGTGCCCAATATGGTATTCATTGCTTGAGCTTTTTCCCCTTTGTGTTGATGATGTGCTAGAATAGATGTTTAGTGTGATTTCATTTGGTAAGGCAGCATAGTGTATTTTTATGTTTTTTTTTTTACCCCAGTTCATTCTAGATTATGAATAATAAGCAGTTTTGGTTAGAGCTCTTCATTGTTTTGATCTAATTATTTGTAATCTAAATGTAAATAAAAGACCTAAAAATGTTTATATGCTGAATGCTTTTCCTTTTCATCCAAATACTACTACCTGTAGGTCTTTTGCCCCCTCATTTGGTGGGAACAGCTCGCTTTGTCTGTTTTATAAAAGTTTCTATAAAAGATGTTGTTAGAAAGATGGATTCTCTTGCATGTTCTGCAAAAGTAAATATCCTACTGAAGTTGATGTTTATCATTCCTTTGTGTGCCTTTATATTTTTATTACATTTTATTACATTTATATACATTAACATGTTTTAAACCTCCTTGTAAACTTTCTGTAACTGTGATGCCACTGTACACTTTTTGCAACTTTTTTGATTTAGCCACGTAGATAAAATTCAGGCTTTTTCTTCACATTTCTACAAATACCTCTAGTTCATTCATTTTATAAAATGTAATTATTTATAAAGAATTCAGTTTATTCATTCGACTTACTTGCAAACATAAGTTGCTTCCTATTTTTTATTGCTACAACAATTACTACAGTGAACATTCTTTTTTAAAAATTTTTTTTTCAACGTTTATTTATTTTCGGGACAGAGAGAGACAGAGCATGAACGGGGGAGGGGCAGAGAGAGAAGGAGACACAGAATCGGAAACAGGCTCCAGGCTCTGAGCCATCAGCCCAGAGCCTGACGCGGGGCTCGAACTCACTGACCGCGAGATCGTGACCTGGCTGAAGTCGGACGCTTAACCGACTGCGCCACCCAGGCGCCCCACTACAGTGAACATTCTTGAACGTTTTGTGTTGTGATAATGATTCTCAATAAGAGTGAGGCAGGGGGATTGAATTTCACACCCTAGGCCCATGTCCAGAGACATTTTTGGTTGTCATAATTTGGTAGAAGGATGTTACTGGCATCTGGTGTGGGTAGAGCCCAGGGGCACTGCTGAACATCCTGCACGCACAGGATAGCCGCCACCCCACCCTCCACCCCCCCACATCCAACAAAGTTCATCAGGACAATAATGCCGTGGCTGAAATATCCTACTCCTGGAGGAAAATTGCTAGATAATAAATAAGCTGCAGTCACCTTTAGCCTTTTGCCACATTGCTCTTCAAAGTGTAAAAGTTTGGACTCATTATCTTTTCACTGTAGCTAGTTTCTTTGTCACTTATTTAAATGACTGTATTACTCTTGTATTGAGGTTACTGTCCTACTTATTTTAGGCGTGGCATACATGGAATGTTCCCCCTCCATTTGGCAGCTTTAAGTGGTTTTTCAGATTGCTGCAGGAAACTTCTTTCTTCTGGTAAGTGGAACCATTGCAGACTGATTCTCCTTTTTTTTTTTTTTTTTTTTGTCTCCATGAAATCTCCCAAAATTTAATCTCTTTATCCTGCTTTCCCAAAATTACTTATAGATATGTCCAGATGTGAATCATTTATTAAGTCCTCTTAGAAGATGTTGGGTTCTTTAATTTTAACATTCAATTTTCTCTTCAGATCTGGGAAAGGTTTTATCTTTCAGGGATTTCCTTCTTTCTGTTAGTGGGGGAATGGGTTGTAGAATATTTCTAGAGCAGTTTCTGTTCTTTGGATGGTAGTATTGTCCCTTTATGCCTAGAAACAGAGTATCTTCATTTGCATGCTCCTTTTTTAGGAGCTGATAGCCATTCTATAATATCTCCCAGGTTTGTGAAATTATTTATACCATATCTAATTACCGTGTTAAAATACCATAATCATAGTCCGTTTGAAACAAAACAGGGTCTATAGCTTTCTATAAATATTACAAAACTATGATCCTTATTAAATGCATAGAATTACTGAATATATATGATTTCATTGATTTTAAAGGATAGTCTGTTTCTCAGAGTGTTGAAGTTGAACATATTTTGTATGTTAATACTCAGGATTACCGAAAGAATTACGGGAAAGTTTCAGTGAAAATTAACATTTTGTGTGAGACAACACTTCTTTTTTCTTAGTAATTTTTTAAGTTAATTCTACTTTAAGTCTTTAAAAGTTTGTGTATTTCCACAAGTATTCACAAACCCATTTATCTATGAAAGAGAAGTCTAAAATTTCTCCTCAGTGTTAGAAATAGTCCACAGATAGCAGAGCACCTATGGCTTCTTTTAGAAACAACTTTACTAAGAGATAGTTCACAGAACATACATTTCACCCATTTAAAGTATATAGTTCAGTGTTTGTTGGTATAGTCGCAGAGATGTGTGACCATCACTAGAGTCGGTTTTAGAACATTCTCATCCTCCTGTTAGCAGTCAGTCCCCATTTCCTCCTGCCTCTCCCTAAGCAATCATTACATTCCGTCTCTATAAATTTGCCTGTTCTGGATAGTTCATAGAAATGGTCACCCAAGATGTGGTCTTTTCTTTCACTTAGCCAAATGTTCTCAAGGATCATCCATATTATAACATGTGTCAGTACTTTGTTGTTGTTGTTGTTTTATTGTTGAAGAATATTCCATTGTATCCTGTGGCGCTTTTTTTTAGTGTTTATTTATTTTGAGAGAGAGAGAATCCCAAGCAGGCTCTATGCTGTCAGCACAGAGCCTGACCTGAGGCTCAATATCATGAGCTATGAGATCATGACCTGAGCCTAAATCAAGTATTGGATGCTCAACCAACTAAGCATTGTATCCTATGGCTTTTAAACAAGTATGCCAGCACTTGTCCTAAAACTCCCAGTCCTCTAGAGGCATGTTTTGGTAGTATTAGACATTATTAAGCTATTTTCAATAATTTTGTGCCTATTTGTAATTCAGTTTTGTTTGAGATTGTGGTGTATATGATACTTGATATTTCTTGACTTAGAACTTTAGTATGAAGTAACATATCTATGATACTATATAAGATATATCCATTTTTACAGGATTTGACATAGATACCCCAGATGATTTTGGCAGGACCTGTCTACATGCAGCTGCAGCTGGAGGGTATGTTAACAAAATTTTTACTTTTTAAAGAAGAAGGTAGTTGGTCGTGCCAGTTTTTTCTCTTCTCTTTGTTTCTCTTTATTAGTTCTGAGCTGCCTCAAAATAGAAAACAAACTGTAATAAGAGTGGTTTGGGAGAAGAAAAGTCCAGAATAGTAGAAAATGCTTTTTTTTTAATCTTCCACCTGAGTCATAAATTGTGATTGGGAGAGATGGAGTGAAACTGTAAAAGGAACTATTGCTTTCTATCAGAGAAAAATTATTTCTGGATAAGTGAAAAGAATATATGTCTTCAAATGAGAGCCAGCAAAACATTTAGAGATGTTTTGAGTAATATTAGTGTTCTTTGGGAAAGTATTTGGGGGTTTTTGGTCATAATTTTAGGGAAAAAAGTGTTGATGGTTTGTGTATGTCTTACCTCTACTCAGGGCTAATATATAGAAAGAAGAAAATTTGAGATTGAAAGATTTTGGACAAAGTTTTAAATACTACTCCGGGAAAATAGGCTGTTGGTTTGAATAAACAAGCTTCAGTTAAAACTCTTGGTCTCTGAAGCAAGTCTCTGCTAATCTAATGTTTCTGATCGTTTAGATCCTAAATCTATAATAAGTCATTTAATTCATGATGGTTTATCAAAAACATCATTTATAAGAATTTTATTCCTGATAATAATTCCTTAATAATTCCCAGTGGTTTCAGATGACAAGTGTGCTGAACCTGCCACTAGGTCAGTCTCAGTTCCAGAGATGGATTGTGAACTATTATGACTGGGTCCTCTTGTTCTTCCAAGGTCACCAAAGAACCTTCCAGTTAAAACCTAGCTTCCATGTTACTTGCCTCCACAGAGAGAGGGACAAAAGAAAACATGAGTATCTGATCACTTGGCAGTCACAGTTTTTATTGTAATGTAGTAAGTTGATGTTCTGGTTTTTGAAAATGAAATTATAGAAATATCCACACATGTACTCCCCTGTAATTTTAACTAAGGAAACATCTAAGCAATTATAGTATAGGAGAAAATAAGGAAAGCATCTTGGAATGTTATCTGTGTTATCAGGTTTAATTTTTTTTTTGCCCATTTTCATTTATTTTGGTATTAAAAAACCACTTAAATTTAAACCATTCCATTAAAAGCATGTTGTTTGAAGTTTGTTTTAAAGGTTCCTAAAAACTCTCAGGAAAACTACAAATGTGAACTTTCTTTTAAATAGCGGTTAAACGTGATTCGTTTGTTATTTCCTATCAACGTGCTGATCAATATGTGTGTACCTAACTTTTAAAAATTCTAGATAAGGTGAATTTTAATGTTTTAATTTTTATAAAATATAAATCATGTTATTCACTTTACCTTCACTTGAATGAAAGCATGCTTTGATACTTACTTAAACCTACCAATTTCATTTTAAAATTATTGACAATTAAGTCTTATAACTGTATTTTCCCATCTAGGAATTTGGAGTGCCTAAACCTTCTGCTGAATACTGGTGCAGACTTCAACAAAAAGGACAAATTTGGGAGGTACGGTGTGATATAGTTCCTCTATAGAACGTAATTAATGTTATTTACTTAATGATTAGCCTGACCTTCTAACTGGCTTCTGAGAGTTAACTGAACAGTTCAGTATCATTTGCATTGTGATCACGATTGAGAAGCCCAAATAAGTCAGTAACTTCTAAATACTCATTTTTACTCACAGTTGTCTTCCACTTGGGCCCCTGCCACAGCCCCAGGCTACCAGGTCTACCTTATGAGCACCTCTGTATATCTTGGTATCATTCCTCCTCCTCCCATATTTATACCATGAAAATGTAAACCCCCATGGTGCCTGAGTTCCTTCAAGAAACTCATAAGACCCAGAACTCAGTAATACATTTCTCCTTCCCCATAAGTCATTTCATTGTCATTTCCCCTATGGGGAAATAGGTTATAAATATATATGAAATTTTTGTTCTCCCATGTAAACATACACACATAACAACACATCCACACATACCCCTTCATATGACTGGTAGGAAAGCACCTGTGAAGTGACAGTCTCTTTGTAGTCTTTTTAGCTAATCCTTATTCTCACTGTGTAGCCCCAGGCCTCTTTGTGACTAGCATTTATGGTAGCAGTACTTATATCCACCACGACCTGCGAAGTTATTTAGAGTAGGAGTTGATACAGCATGTGCTAAAGCCATACAGGAAATGATGGAAGGCAGTTCACATTGGTTTAAAAAACAGAAGTGGAGGGGTGCCTGGGTGGCTCAGCCAGTTAAGTATCCATCTCACATTTCAGATCTTGATCTCAGGGTTGTGAGTTCGAGCCCCATGTGGGGCTCTGTGCTGGGCATGAAGCCTACTTTAAAAAATAAAAGTGGCAGTGCAAAAAAGGTTGTGTGTCTTGAGAATTATATCAAAGTACATGACAAGAAAGAATGTGTGTCAGAAGGAAATGTGTGGATGTATGTCAGTGCATGTGATGGGCCAGTACAGAAGTAAACAGAATTATGTATGGTAGGGAATCAGAAATGCACAGAAGAAGAAAAAAAACTACTTGACTCCATAATTACTTTGAGGAATAGACTGCTCTCATAGGCTTACTAATAGAAAGAACTAATGACCTGCAAAATCAAAAATCACTTTGGCTTTGCAATGCAATATTTTTACAGCCAATTTGCTTTTATAATTGTACTGTAATCCATCTTGTATTAGTTAATTTGTAGTACTTGAAGAGTTTTTTACTACAGATGCAGAGGGCCTCGGAAGCATATTCTGAGTTTAGAAGCTTGAAAGTAATTCAGGGTTAACTGTATTTCTTAAAATGCTATTACTACAGTATATTGTTATCTCCAATAAAGTAAAATAATGTTTTACTGTCATCTCACTCAGTAAATGTTTTAGAAGAAATTATACCATGAAGACTCTGGACTGTATTTACCTTCACTTTGTTTTTTTTTCCTCCTCCTCCTCCTCCTCCTCCTCCTCCTCCCCCTCCTTTTTTTTTTTTTTTTTTTTTTTTTTTTTAAGTGAAAAGTCATGGGATCATCATAGAGTTGTAATCCAAAGACTAGGGACTCCTAACTTTAGTAACATTCTGTTGCATTTCAGTAACTGAGACGAAAATGGCTACAAATAAATATTCATTCTTTAGAAATTAAAAACAGTACTCTAACTCTTCTGAATAGTGAACAATGTGCATTTTTTGCTTAAGAATCCTGTTATTACTGTGCACCTTTACTGTATACTTTACAACTGGGCTTTCTTTTAAATGCTTCTATATTTCTCTTTATTCTTCTACTGAGACAGGAGTAGAAGTTTCTTCTACCTCTGTACTGCAAAACATTTTATTAGTATAAGAAAAGCCTTGTTAAAATGAAAGTTTTGAAGTTTCTGAGCAGAATATGAAGGTGTCTGTGATATACTCAAAAGACTAGAATTGTTACTGTGGGGACCATGAAATAATTTAACTGTGTTTCTGTTTTATTCCCTATTCTTAGAGGTTCTCTGCCATCTTAATTTCTTCTACTGGCTTTCTGTCCAGCCCTCCAAAAGACTTAGTATATGGCAGAAATCAATCTCAGGCTCACTGTAAATACATTATTTGTAACTGGGTCAAGTAAGAGTAAGCTCTTGTTTACTGGTATATGTCCCTGGCTTTTATTTTTCTGATATTAACTTGGGCACAAAAGATCTCCACTTCACTATGCTGCTGCCAACTGCAATTACCAGTGCCTGTTTGCTCTTGTGGGATCAGGAGCAAGTGTGAATGACCTTGATGAAAGAGGATGCACACCCCTGCACTATGCAGCTACATCAGACACAGATGGCAAGTAAGTATCATGTGGTGAGAATGAAGGATTGTTTCTATAAACCAGCATCTTCCATGTGGATGGCTGTTGGTTTTTTATGCAATTTTATATTTTCTTTTTGTACTTTTTTTTAGTCTCTGGTTCAGGAAATAAATTGGTTTCATAATTATTCCTAAATCATAGTTTACTACCTATTTCTACTCAGCAACCTGCTTTATTGACTGGTCTGGTAGAAGAAAGATAAAGGCCTCTTGTCGTCCTCTCTGCCAAAAGCACATCTTAATATCACCTCTGTGTTTTTTCCCTCTGACTTCTCAGAGGCAGCAGCCTTGAGTTTATCGTAGGGAAAGGGAAAGAGAAGAGAGATGGACAATGCCAACAGAAGATGGGGCAGAGATTGGAATACCAGTATCCGTTAGAGGTTGAGATTTTATATTTGTAAGAGACCCTTATAAATTGGTATCCAATAAGGGAGTAACCAAACGCAGAATCTGACATGTAGTTGTTGCTAAATATTACTTAAATAAGTAAATGAGATAATAGGCTAACTAAATATTGGCCAAGAATGACTGAATAAGAACAAAGGATTGAGAGATGTGTAAATTATTTTTATAATTAATGTTCAGCTAAAGTTGATCAGAACTGTTTATAGTACCTTATATATATTGCCTTCTTGGAAAAACATAACCTCCTTGGAGACTGTGATCTTCAGTCTGTGGTATTCTCCATGTGTCTGGGTCAGTTAAGAGCAAAAATAACCTTAAGAAAAAATAAATAGTGATTCTTAGTGAAGGATTTTATAAAATATATGTCAAGGAAGTTTTATTTAACATAGAACTATTTCTTTGGTTTTTACTATTTGCTTTTTACCCTCAAAATAAAAAACATAATTTGATGGTATTATTCACAAATGTTAATTTGTTATAAATTTTATAACTGATATCAAAGCCATTTCTATCAGTAGCACTTTGTTATGTTGGTTTATAGCTAAAACTCTAATCTTGAAAGCACTAGTAAAATGTACTTTTTGTTTACAACAGTATATCGCTTTGTACAATTTCATATATACCCAGAATAGTTAGGTACAGATAGATTTTGGGAGAAGTTAAATTATTTGACTATGTTTTTAGGTAGTGGCTCTTCAAAGAAAGAAAATCTATGGTAAAGACTTTGTAAATAAGAAAGTATTTTGGTAAATTTGGATAAAATAGATCATCCTCTGACTTATAAATTTTGTACTTTCAGGATTCGATTTATAGATTTTCTTGAAATAGATTATGCCTAAAATGACTATATCACTACCAATAATCCTTTACCACTGCTCCCACAGACTGGTTATTGGGTGTTGCTCAGCAGAATCTACATAAATTCCACTGAGAGGTCACACACATAAACACACACACATGCACATTGAGATTACCCAAAGTTCTCCTGCCCTTAGAAAATTACATTAAATGTTAATTCTTGCACAAAAATCAAAAGAGCAACAGTGTTCAGCCCATACTGTTCAGGATTTGTGGTTTTATTTTAAGCCAATGTACTTTTTCTTTAGAGGTGTACTACTAATAAAGTGAATTAAATCATTAGTTTTCTCATGTCATATCAATGGTTTAGAGCCATAGCTACTAATGTTTATTGCTTAAACGTTTAATTCTCAGTGTCTACACCAAGCAGCCTAATGTATAGGAAGAACATGAGCTTTGGGGTCCAAAAGACCCAGTCTAAATCTTGGAGTTTCTATATTATACCTCTTTGAGCCTGAGCAAGTAATTGCCAAGCAAAATCTTCTTTATCTGTAAGATTAGAAAGAAACGTACTTCTTAGAATTGTGGGGAAAACTGAGATCATGGGTATAAAAGAATCTAGCACTGTTTCTTAGAGCCTCTGTTTCCTTAAAGAATCAGAATCCCAGAGATCCTGTTTAATGCCATCATTTATTGACTCAGTGATTTGTTCCCTGAGAACTTTGTGGAAGCTATAAGCCACAGTAACCATTTTAGGATACCAGAGGCATCCTTTCAATAAGTGATTGTTTTGGAGGCTTAAATAGTAGCATTAAAGATTTATTTTTCTAAGTTGTGCTCATTTAATTCCCAGGTATAGGTCGAATAATAAGAGAATCTGGCATGATTTCATATATAATTCTGGCAAAGCAAGTATGAAATATTTTCTAAAAGAAAACACAAAATCCCATAGTTTCATATTACTATTATTCAGTAATATGTGTCTGTTGCTTTGTTTTTTTGATGATGACTTACTAATTTCCTATCAGCACCCCCAGGGAAAGTTATTTATATTTTGGAATTTTTGATACCTGACATTGGTTTTCTGCTATCCAAGAGCGATATAAGTATTTATAACTCTCCTCTGCCTTAATGTCCCTCTGTCTTCAGTTTCAATAAATATTAGAAAAATATGTAAAATCTTTCTTGACTCATTCTACTCATTCTTTTAGTCACCCCCATTGTCCTAGTGTCTGCACTGTTTATAGACAGTCATGACTCAAATACATAGTTGCTGTCACAAGAAACATGTACTAAATATTAATTTAATGTACTAAATATTAATAAATAAAATTCTCTTTGCCAGTTGAAGAGAAATAGGGCTGTCTTTGAGCAAGATGGTTAAGGATCTCCTCCATACCCATGTGGTATGTATAAGAGAAGGAAAAGATTGGGGGGGGTGGTTTCTGATTATACATAAAAAAGAAATCCTCTTCATGCCTGTTCTCCTGAGATAACCACTATTAACCTGAATATTTCTGTGTGTGTATGTAGATCATTTCATGTCCATCATAGTCTAATCAAAGTTAAAGCCTTGGTATGTGCCTTTCCTTAGCCTTTTCTGTGTTCATGTAATTGTATATAAATGTTTTTATGAGTATATATATTTCACTGAGATCCACTTCTAAGGTGATAGTTGGCATTTTTCACAAAAATGGTATATTTTGACTTCTAATATCATTGTTTTGAACTTTATATAAATGGCATCATACAGTTCTTTGTGTAGAAGCTTTATAATCCTTAGATTTCTTCCCAAGTACTTAATACTTTTATTGCCAAAATAAACCTATCTTTAAATTTCCTTTTGTTGTGGTACAGAGAAAATACATTTAGCTTTTGTACATGACTTTATATTCAGCAGGCTTGTGTAACTCATTTTGAAAATGTATGTAAGACAACATTGGGTTTGATAGTGGCTCTGCTACCTGTTGTGAGACTCGGGGCAAGTTACTTCACATCTCTCTACCCATTTTGTCTGTGAAATGGGGGAAATAGTCTGACCTAACTCAAATGGCCAAATAAGGTGTAGGATATCTGAATGCCTAGAACAGTATCTCTAATCTTCCGGTAAAGAATAGCTGTATTTTTTAAACTATGCTTGATATCTTTTTCTTTTTTCTTCTTTGATAAGAACAGACACTATTATACACCATAATGGGAGAAAATAGAGGAAGGAGGGCCTCTGGGAACAATGCCACATTCCCTGCCCTGGGCTGAGTGGGTCTTACCAAGAGCTCTGACCAGCCATGGGACTCATGGGTGGTAGGGGAAGAGTTCGAAATGTACTCTGGTTTAAATTATGTGCTTAACTGGAATGATACTTAATTTGTCTAACATATTAAATGAAGGAAACAAAATATGTAACAGTAAGAGCAGTTTATTACTTAGCTGTTTCACCATGAATATTGCTCCAGGTTTTGCATACAGCTTATGTTAGGGGAAAGAGAGATTAAAGAGAATATTCATCTTAATTTTTTTGACTTGTATAAAATCAGTGTGTGTGCTAATTTACAATTTCAGAAAAAGAAAAATTAGACTTTCTCCCCTCCATTTTATTTGCAAATTAAATGTGAGGTCCAGATATTCGAGATCACATAATTTGTGGTTCAGTATTTTGTAAGCACCCAGGTTAAAGTATCACTCTAATTCATTAATTCCTGTGCTAAGGCATTCGGTAGCATGAAAGGAGCACTGGATAAAAAGAAAACCTAAGGTCTAGTCCTTGCTTTGCCATATGCTAGCCAAAAGATTTGGAACAAATGATTTGATTTTCGTGAGCCACAGTAATTTTTCCAGTTGTTAAAGGTAATGCTCATCTCACAAAGTAGTTAAGAAATTTTATATTGCTTAGCAAAATCTAAAAGGCATGCCAGTAGAAGGAATTTTATAATTTGAATCAACTGTTAGCCTTTGTTTTGTTACAGGAGACCAATTATCTGAATAATGTGAGTGTAAAAAATAATAAATAATATGATAAGAACTACCTACTGCATCTATAACACTTAAATTATTTGAAACCATTCACTGCTTGGAAGGCAGCTACGCTCACCGCTATACCACCAACACTGCACTAATGCTGTATATTTGGACTAGTCACTATGGATAATGCCTTGAGATGTGCTTTCCTACTTCAGAAAGTAAACATGAACTTACCTACTTGTTTTGCCTTCCTTAAATAAATCTTTTTTTCAGTACTCATATATCAGCAAGTTATCTTAAAATAGTTTGTTCCACGGATAGAATTTTCCTGGGTACTCAGGTCTCGGGAGAACTATTTCTGCTCTCTCGCTCTCTCGCTCTCTCTCTCTCTCTCTCTCTCTCTCACCTAGAGAACTTGATTAAAGATAGATATGCCCTTGTGTGAAATGTTTGTGCCTGCAAAGCAGTGAGACTGTCCTCCAGCCCTGCAGATCTTTTATGCATTCCAGTGAGCATTGACCTCTGAGTTGGATACCTAGGAAAACTGGATACAGTTTATGCCCTGCCTAGAACAATTTGTACAGGCTCCTCAGAGCTAATTTATGAACACCAAAAAATACCAGTCTTCTTACCTTAGAGTCAGATTGAGTTTGTTTGTTTGTTTTAATCACAGTGATACCCAGTTCACCATGTTTGACTAATAATTTTAGCTGTACATAATTATAAAAATCCCACTTAAAAGCATAGACATTTGCTACCATTGAGGATAGTATAATAAATATAGATTCTGCAAGTAATTCCTAGGGGACTGAAAGGATTTTAAGCAATTCAGTATTAAAGAAATAAGGGTTGGCATTGAAAAGAATAGCCTGGGTAGATAATAGATAATATAGATAGATAAGAGATAGATGATAGTTTTGTGTATGTATGATATAGTTACTGAAAGACCAATTACATTGCTTTAGAGTTTTGTTTTTGTGTAACTTTAGTATGCTTTTGGAAACTCGAATTTTTTCATAGTTTTTTTTTTTAATTTTTTGTGTATATTTAACATACAGTGTTAATTTCAGGTGTACAATTTAGTGATTAAACTATTCCATACATTACCCATTGTTCATCATGACAAGTGCACTCCTTAAGGAAACTTCAATTTTTAACAAGGAATATTTGACTATAAATTGTCCCCCAGTAGTTGTATTAATATTTAGTTAATATTGCAGTCAGTATTGCAATATTAGACAAATTATCAATGAATAATTATGAACTTGGAATTTGAGCCTGAATGGAGTTTAGCTTCCTTAGTTGGATTTCTGCCCTCCCCCCCCCATCTGTCAAATGAATAAACAGAGGCCATTTCACCATAAAGTTGAAATTTCTATTTGATTTGCTCAAGATCACTAGTATATAACAAGTTCTATGGACAGATCTTTTAATTTCTAATTCAGTGCTCTTTGTTGCTGCAGTAACAATAACACGTAATAAAATTGTAACAAGTCATGAGCCATATGATGCCTTTTAAAATTATTTTTCTTATGTTTTAATCGCACAGAAACGAAGTAAATCTACCATGGGAAGGTCTTTCTTGTTACTACCATACCACTTTCTACTGAGAACACCCTTCTCAGTCCTCTGATTCGAGATCATTGAAATCTGACCTTGTTTTCCTGAGATTTTTTTTTTATATCCTTTCTTCAGCTTCCTAATGAGATCTTACACTCACTGTGTGTTCCAGATACGTCAGCAGTAATATTGCCAACATTGGATGTTCACCACCACTAAGTTTAATCCTGTCAGATATTGTTTGAGTGGAATAGGTGGTGCCATACATAGTGACTGTGTAAAAGACAGCCCGCAGGTACACTGAGCTTATTGACAGACTCTGGAGATACTCACTCTGAATGAATTTTCTTCATTCTTATGAACATTTTGCTTGTATTCTTATGATAGTTACAGTCAATGTCATTTAAAGACAAATTTATGTCGTGTAGATGTATTTATGATTTTTACATTACTCAAGAAAAGAATTGTAAGAAATTGTAATTGTAAAAAAATAGTTTTTAGTTGCAGGCTGTTTTAATCCTTGGTAAAATGCAAGATTTAGAATTTTGAATGTGTTATTACTATATATAGGTGCCTGGAATACTTATTAAGAAATGATGCAAATCCAGGGATCCGTGACAAGCAAGGATATAATGCAGTTCATTATTCAGCTGCTTATGGTCACCGTCTATGTCTTCAGCTGGTAAGATCCCTGAATTCTTGTGGAAGGACTAATGTGATTTTATATTCTAATAACATATGAAAATGAGAATAAATGAATCAAGATACAAACTCTATCACTTTTTAATATTTTTAGAACCTATATACCTCTTAAATTCATACTTGCCTCAGTATCTCGCATTCCCTTTTCCCTTTCAAAAAGAAAGGAGAGAAGGGGAAAGTGGGTGATGGGCATTGAGGAGGGCACCTGTTGGGATGAGCACTGGGTGTTGTATGGAAACCAATTTGACAATAAGTTTCATATTTAAAAAAAAAAAAAAGGAAAGAAAGGAGAAAATTAGATCTCTGGAGAGGGCTACTTATGTCCTTCCCTTATATTACCACATCACATTGGTGTAGCATTTCTCTTCCTTTAAATAAATGTTTTCTAGAAATTTCTAAAGAACTGTAACCATGTCTTCTGTGAGAGGAGGCCTTTTTTCCCACATATTTAGAGTTCTGAAAAGCCCGTTCTTTTTACAGCCTCTCCTGGTAGGGGAGACAATACTGCAAAGGAACTTTTTATTTCAGTTATGGTCTCATCCTTGAGTATATGCACCATTCACTCCATTTTGCCAAATCAAAGACAAGTTAAAAGATTCTGAAGTGTGTAACAAATGCTTCAAGTTAAAGGTTTCTTTATTTAGATTTACCTTATAAATTGTATTAAACTTCGCTTCCCCTCAAAGAGAGTGAGTATTAAAGATTGAAAAAGCAGGTTGACATATTCAATATAGCACTTAAAATGTGCTATCAGAAATAACAGGTATTTTCTTAGGTTACTATGTATCTTGTAGACTAATATCTTAGACCCATGAATGTAGATTGTGGTCTGTTATACACTTGTTTATTTAAAAGACTCAATCTTGGGAGACAAAGGAAGCACAAGTTCAGAATAGAATTTAACAGGGGCACCTGGGTGGCGCAGTCGGTTAAGCGTCCGACTTCAGCCAGGTCATGATCTCGCGGTCCGTGAGTTCGAGCCCCGCGTCAGGCTCTGGGCTGATGGCTCGGAGCCTGGAGCCTGTTTCCGACTCTGTGCCTCCCTCTCTCTCTGCCCCTCCCCCGTTCACGCTCTGTCTCTCTGTGTCCCAAAAATAAATAAAAAACGTTGAAAAAAAATTTTTTTAAAAAGAATAGAATTTAACAGAAGCCTTGTATAAATAGACCTGTAGTTAACATTTATCTCTAATATATATGAATACTTCCTAAGCTAAATGTTCTTATTTTAAATTTTATTTCAGATTGCAAGCGAAACTCCTTTAGATGTTGTAAGTAATAATCAATATCCCCTTTACTATTCAGAGTATTATTTCTTTGCTCTCACTAGAGCTGAAGCCTGTTTTACACATTCCTAAGAACAAACATAGTGACAGAAATCATATGTGCAGGGGATGGGAAGGGGGTTCTTACTTGATGGTGAGTAAATAGCATTTCCCTCAAGCTAGTTTATAGCCCGCCCTCAGAGTTCTTATTCTGTGCCACACATGCATGATGATCTATTGTGTAAGGTTGCTGAGTGGAGTTTTTCATAATATAATGGACTAAGATTTTAAAATATAATGGGTTCAAGTGTCAATTTTTACTCTAAAATTGATTTAAACTTGGGGGAGAGGGAGCAGGAATAACTGCTAGAATATATCCAAAAGTACCATTTCTGACATTTCAAATGCTTTTCCTTCCCAGTTAATGGAAACCTCGGGGACAGACATGCTGAGTGATTCAGACAATAGAGCGACAATAAGCCCTTTACATTTGGCTGTGAGTACTACCTTCACAGCCAACTTGATGGCTGGTTTACTGAAAATACCTCATATATGTTTGTTTGACTAGTTTACATGGGTAAACTAGTACCCATGTATGATGGTCCATGTATGATGATCATGAAATTAAAACTTAAGAATTTTTTTTAAATTCAGAGACTTCTTGAGTGCACTTTGTTATGTTTTGTTTTATTAAAAAAAAAAAAAAATTGTGGTCTTTGGATTTCCCCCAAAGGCCTACTCTAAGGGAGAGAATATACCTGTGATGTGAATTTAAAAAAACACTGCCCTAAAGGAATGGCTTCTAACTTGCTAAACAGAACTGTATTTTCTGTGGTATTTCTACAACTTTTTGCTTACTTTTTGATCTCGGAGCACTAAGTGTGTGCTCACTGGTCCTTCAGTTACTCATGCTATAGGATTTGGGGCACCTGGGTGGTTCAGTCAGTTAAGTGTCCACTCTTGGTTTTGGCTCAGGTCGTTGTCTCGCAGTTCATGAGATTGAGCACTGTGTCTGGCTCCATGATGACAGTGCAGAGCCTGCTTGGGATTCTCTGTCTCCCTCTCTGTGCCCCCCCCCTCAAAAATAAATAAACTTATAAAAAAAAGAAATCTCTGAATTTTTCCTCTTAATGATTAGTCCCTAAGAGGAGAAGGTTAGCGAAGTGTAACAATTCTTTAAATCAAATGTGGGAATGAATTACTTTAGGAAATTTCAAGTAGGGCCCAGTCTAGTTCTTTTTGTGCTACAAGAAGAGTCTATTTTTGGAACAGAGCACATTAACAGTTGCTGGGGGTGAGAAAGAGACTAAGAGTCAGGAGACTCCGATATAGTCACCGGCTTTTTGGGAGACTTCTGGTTTTAAATATAGTAAAATGCTTATAAGGAGGGTGTATACTTAAGTTAATGGATCACTACAAGTTCAGTGGTCCACTTAATTGTTTCTTCTTATATGTGCTATTATTTTTTATAATACTCTCCTTGCGTATTTCGTAACACCAACACACGTTCATTGAATTTTCTTGCCCTTTTCCCCACTAGTACTTCGTGCCATTTCCTAAATAACTAGGGAGGCATGCTGCAGCTTCTTGCTTCCTTGCCCTGTGGATCTTTGGAAATACTATGTACTCTCCCAGACGTGCCCAGTAAATAAGTCCTGTGAAAGGGCAAAGCCAGCATGGAGGAAAACAGCCATTTTACTGTTGGTGGCGAGAGATGCAGTCTGAGCAGATGGCAAGGCAGTTCTTCCTGCTCCATCACCACCATTCTTACACTAGCACTGTCCCTTCCTGAGCATCTACTAGGTGCCACACTAAGCATTTTGCCAAGTTTATGAATACGTTACCTCAGAAACTATAGGTTTTTTGTTTTGGGGTGGGGTGGGGTGGGGTTGCTAGGTTTTTACTCCATGGCTATTATGAATAGTGGTGCAAAATATGAACATGGCTATGCTAAATAGTGGTTTTAAGCTGAAATGGAACCAATTTTGTTAAAATTTAGTAAATTAGGCTCAGTGAACTGTGATTATATCACCACTTTCACATTATATATCTGTTCCTAGGAGGTTTTCAGAAATGACTCGAAGTGCTTTTTTACCCTTCCAAACTCACCCCATCCAAGACACCTTAGTGCTGTGAAAACACACCAGCTTGAGGCTTAAGGAAACTGGTCTTGGTTCTTATCTTTGTACATACTGTGTGTACAAATCGTTGTCTCAGTCCTATACAAGGACATCCTGACGGGAGGCTGTCTGGCAACTCGTCATGGCTTCTTGTCATCCTCATTGTGTCTCTTCTTGTTATACACTCCTAGTGTCTTATACGTATGCTGTATCCCTCACATTTCTTTCTGTTAATAGCATCATCTCATTGACCAGGTTATTACAGAACAAGATTAGATGTGATCCTAGGACGGTAGAGTTCCATAATCTCCAGTTACTTTAATCTTCAAAGTGGTCAAGAAACTCTGTAGGTAGTGAGAAACATCAAAGAGACCAGTAAGGCCCAGAGCAACTTTACCTCTTTCTGGTACTTTCCGACATTTTCTGCAAGAAATAACTTTACAGCCCTTTGCTGCAGTGTGGGGCCCATTTCTGGCTAAGTGGATGTTTTCAGATTTAGCTCAAGTATGGTACAATTTTACATTTTTCAGTTCCCAGTGAAAAGTTCACCTGTGATAACAAACTGCTAAGCTGTAGGTCTGAATGGTGTCAGAAATGACTTGTAAAAGTCCTTTAGCTACAAAGTGGTAATATGAGTGAACTAGAGACAGCATTCCTTTTGTGCCAGAACTGGGTCTTGTTAATTGCTTTAGGTCTTGCTCAGCATCTAGTCCAACGAGAGTAATAGATGTTCAGTTGATATGTTGGTTTTTGAAATGAATTACCTGGAAAGCTTCTTCCTCAACTGTGATAAAGAAGAGGACTTCATTCTGACAAATCTTTAAAAATTTTCGTGTTCTCTTTGTACAGCTAAGACAGAACTTGGCACATGGCAGTTACTCAAGCCAGATTTAGTCTGTCTGTTTTTGTGCTAAAACAAATGTTTATTTTTTTAGATATAGCATGTTATGAGGTAAGGATAGTTACTTTAATTTGAGAAATCAGAAGACTTAAGTATTAACTTCAGTTACTGGCCATCTCTATAATTTAAGTATAGTCAAATTTTATCAGGGAGTTAAGTGGAGCACTGAACTGTGATTAAGAACACAGGCTTTGAGGGGTGCCTGGGTGACTCAGTCACTTAAGCGTGCGACTTCAGCTCAGGTCATGATCTCACAGTTCGTGAGTTTGAGCTCTGCGTCGGGCTCTGTGTTGACAGCTCAGAGCCTGGAACCTGCTTTGGATTCTGTGTCTGTCTCCCTCTGTCTCTGCCCCTCCTCCCCCGCTTATGCTCTGTCTGTCTCTTTCTCAAAAATAAATAAACATTAAAAAAAAAAAAACTTTTAAAAGAAGAAAAAAAGAACACAGGCTTTGGAATTATAGACTTAGGATGAAAGTTTTAATTGGATCTGTGTTACACTTTCATTGAATGCTATGAATCAGAAAGTTGTATACTAGTGATAAAATCACCTGTCATTTGAACATTTATTTTCTGCAGTATACCTGTTCTCTAACATATACTCTAACGTTGTACTATTTGGTTATTAGAAATACTTACAGTTAAGTTTTCTGGATTCTCAATAATGCAAGTTGGATTATCTCAAATATAATAATAATGTGAAGACAAGTTTACTTCCTTTGTTTTCAAAGACATCTGAGAAGTCAGTCTAAATATGTATTTTTTTTAATTTATATTTTTATTTATTCCTAGGCCTATCATGGTCACCACCAAGCACTGGAAGTGTTGGTACAGTCTTTGTTAGATCTTGATGTGAGAAACAGTAGTGGAAGAACACCCTTAGATCTTGCAGCCTTTAAGGGCCATGTTGAATGTGTGGATGTACTCATTAATCAGGGAGCCTCCATTTTAGTAAAAGATTACGTTTTGAAGAGAACACCTATACATGCAGCAGGTATGTCAAATATTACGCATGATTTTATTTACCACTTTCTATATAATATTCTTTTCTTTTTCAATTTTTCGTATGTTATACTCCTGGTAATTATTTTAATAATCTTGACTTTGAAAGGTCGAATGATTTTTCTCTCAGGGAAAAGCCAACAGCAAGATTATAATTGCTTTAAAAAATCATTGTCTACCTTAGAAGTTGGATTTATGTAATAGTCTAACTTCTGAAGTACTTTATCAACAAAACAATACAATATTTTTTACTTCTTTTTGATGGAAATTATTTTGGATTAGTATGTGCTTTCATTTAACGGTTGACAATTTTGACTTATTGTACCAGAGTACTACATTTAACGTGCATTCACACAGGAGTTATAGAGCACCTACTTTATGCAAGATCTACTCCATGGTGTGATTTTGTGATGTTGCAAATGTGTCAGAATGCAAAATTGTGTAACCATGTCATTGTGAGGACTTGGTAGCTGTGTATCTCTAGCAGATACAGATTCCTGACTCTCCACAGGAATTACTACAAGTCAGTATTCATTTTAAATAACTAAGACTAGGGGTGTCTGGGTGGCTCAGTCGGTTAAACGTCCAACTTGAGCTCAGATCATGATCTCAGGGTTCATGAGTTCGAGCCCCGCATTGGGCTCTCTACTGACAGTGCGGAGCCTGTGTCAGATCCTCTGTCCCCCTCTCTCTACCCCTTCTCCTCCCTCTCTCTCTCTCTCTCTCTCTCTCTCTCTCTCTCTCTCTCTCTTTCTTTCTCTTTCTCTTTGAAAAATAAAAGCATTTAAAAAATTAAAAACTAAATACATAAATATATAAATAAATAAAACTAACTTAAAAAAGGGTAGGAGGTGCCTGGGTGGCTCAGTGGGTTAAGTGTCTGACTCTTGATTTCAGCTCAGGTCATGATCTCACAGTCCTAAGATCAAGTCCTGCCTCAGGCTTTACACTGACAGCACAGAACCTGCTTGGGATTCTCTCTCTTTCTCTTTCTCTCTCTCTTTCTCTTTCTGCCCCTCCCCTGCTTGTGCTCTCTCACATTCTCCCTCTCTCTTACTCTCTCTCTGTCTCTCTCTCTCAAAATAAATAGACTTAAAAGAATAAAATAAGACTGGTCCACTGGAAGGAATCCTAGCCACGTATTTTTTTTTTTACCCCCACTACTGAATTTTGCAGAGGATTTAATTTACCTTAAAACCTTACTATTTTCTTCTTTATGTGATGAGATACATTTCACTTAGTCTGTTTTTGTAGAGTGATTTTTAAGAACCACATTTTAATATGGGTTTTGAACTTTACTTCTAATCCTTTAGGAAACTTGCCTTTTTGAAGACTAGGTAGGTAGGTAACACCCTCTGTTGCTCCAGAGCAGCCTTTCAGAAACTGTTAGATATTTAAGCAGGACTCAAAAACAAAAAATTTTTAAGTGGAATAAAATGCCTATAAATGTGTGTGTATTGTTATATGGTAAGAATTAAGTCAAAATGCTGCCATTTTCTGTTATCTTATTCTGAAAAAGAATGAAGTTATATATCATTCTGCAACTTGAAAAATTATGCCGTAAGCACAGATCATTTGAAGAGCTGATTTAAAGCTTTTATGGAGTGGTTTGCACTCTTTATAGATAAATATTGAACCAAGACACTAGCCAGTCCCTCAGAAGTAGCTAACCAATGTCATATAGTCTATAAATTCTATCCAGTGAAACAGCTGCAGTTTACTGTTGGTGCCAACCTATTCAGTAAACACAAGCTTTGGTTCTACACATGTCTTTCAAATTAGGAGATTGCTAGGGAGTACTGTACTCATAAGTCATGAAGAGAACACTGTGATCTTTTATTTTTTTTTCTGAAAGTGAGCCAGTTTTCTCCAGTGGTACTATGCTTGATATTTTAGATATTGAACTTAGAAAACACAAAAACTCCTCAGTAGCTGCTGTGTACTGAGTGCAAGTGAGTCACTTAAAGAAACGGTGGGCTGGGACACCTGGGTGGCTCAGTTGGTTGAGCATCCAACTCTTGATTTCAGCTCAGGTGATGATCCCAGGGTTGTGGGATCGAGCTCCGAATTGGGTTCTGAGCTGAGCATGGAGCTTGCTTAAGATTCTATTCTATTCTATTCTATTCTATTCTATTCTATTCTATTCTATTCTATTCTCTCTCAAATAAATAAATAAATAGCAGTTAAAAAAAATAAAGAAATGGTGGGTCAAACAATTTCCTCGACACATCCCCAGGTGGGATGCTTCAGTGACAGCTGTTATTGATTACTATGAGAGTTGCTGGCTGAGTGTGGCATACAGATGTGGAGTGATGTTGTTACCACAAATCTTAATCGCTATTAGAATTTAATATAGCTGTTAGAAGTTACTGTAGAATATTAGGCCCCTAGCTTGCTTTCACTAATTTGTCATTTCGAGGCGCTTGGATGGCTCAGTTGTTTTAAACATCCGACTTTGACTCAGGTCATGATTTCGTGGTCTGTGAGTTTGAGCCCCATGTAAGGCTCTGTGTTGACAGCTCAGAGCCTGGAGCCTGCTTTGGATTCTGTCTCCCTTTCTCTCTTCCCCTCCTACACTCCAGCGCCCGCGCGCGTGCGCTTGCTCTCTCAAAAATAAACATTAAAAAATATTGTCATCTTTTAATTAGGAAGAATAGTGACAGATATTCCTTTTTGCATCATTACGTGACTTACATATTTCTTTCAACTTCAGATTTTATGATATTATGGGAAGGACCTGAATTTTGCAGAGGATTTAATTTACCTTAAAAGCTTATTATTTTCTTTTGGTTATTTCTACTTTATACCATTGCCCATTTTATGTGTTTGGACATATAAATGCATTCTTTAGAGAGATCATTTTTTCTTTTATTGTATATGTATCAGTTGGAATTCTCATAGTACCCAACTAAAAGGTGGCATAAGTGACAAGAGTTTTAACCTCTTACATAAAATGTTCAGAGGTAGAGTCAGTTCCAGGATTGACTGATTCAGCAGTGGTATCAGAACTCTCTATTATTCTCTTGCCTTTGCAGTCATGGCACAGAATGGCTACTGCTTCTTTACGGTATCACCTCTGAAATCAGGAAAAGGAGGAGGACTTGTCATTATCAGGGATAAAAATATTTCCCAGAAGCCTTCAGACTTAGCATCTCAGTGGTCAGAACTGGATCAGCACTTATCTTGGAAGCTGTCATTGGCAGAGAACAGAGTTGTGATGGACTTGATCTAATCATGGTTTCATCCCTTGGCTGAAGGCATTCCCTTGACCACATTGCCACCACCAAAACCAGATAAAACGAGCGTTATAATACCAGGGCAGATGGTGAGGGATGGCTATGGCCATAATTAACCATGAGGAATTGATACCTGTAGTCAGTTTCACCAACAGAGGCAATATAAAACTTTGTATCTATATATTTTTCTCTTAGACTATTAAATTCAATGAAACTATCCCACAGTTATATCCAGAAAATGTGCTCTATGATAGAAATTTTCTATTTTATCATTGTAATTACTGAAATTTTAAAATACCACTTTACAGCAACAAATGGTCATTCAGAGTGCTTACGGCTACTAATAGGAAATGCAGAACCACAGAATGCAGTCGACATTCAAGATGGAAATGGACAGTAAGTTTTAATAATTTTTAAATTATTTTCAAGATGTGTGTTAATCTTCATACTTGTAACCCTAAAAGTCTGTCATATTATGTAACTGAGTAACAACAAATACAGTTTTCTCACTTTAAGTATACTTTAGAAGTTGTATCATAAAAAGGCATATTTAGAAAACAGGAGTTTGTTTTTCATGGAGTAGTCTTAAGTTGTAATGCTGAACCTATTATTACTCTTGTTGCTCAGGACTCCTCTGATGCTGTCTGTTCTCAACGGGCACACGGACTGTGTTTACTCACTGCTGAACAAAGGAGCAAATGTAGATGCCAAAGATAAATGGGGAAGGACAGCATTGCATAGAGGGGTGAGCAAAAATATTCCCATTGCCTTTCAAAAATTTCTTAGGATCTCCTTTTGCCTAAAACTGAACTAGGCTATGTTTATTCTTCTTCATTAAATTTCTCCCAGATAGTCTTTACTCTTTCTTTTAGTATTATAGTTTTTGAGTGCGAATTTTATTAAAAAAAAATTTTTTTTTTTAACGTTTATTTATTTTTGGGACAGAGAGAGACAGAGCATGAACGGGGGAGGGGCAGAGAGAGAGGGAGACACAGAATCCGAAACAGGCTCCAGGCTCTGAGCCATCAGCTCAGAGCCTGACGCGGGGCTCGAACTCACGGACCGCGAGATCGTGACCTGGCTGAAGTCGGACGCTTAACCGACTGCGCCACCCAGGCGCCCCTTGAGTACGAATTTTAAACAGCTGTAAAACACAACTTAATCCAGGAAACAATAATGTTGGAACAAAATTTTAAAAACCTAAGACCTAAGTAGAATTAATGTCAATTTTACTTTTTCTCATCACAACTATTTTCTTACACATTTTTGTCTTTTTCACCTTTGAACCTTTCACCTTTTTACTTTGTTTTCACTGATTTATAAGTTCCTTTGTTCCTGTTTTTTGTAATATGTGTATTTTGACAAAGTTAATGCTTTAGATAAACTTTTAGGCAAATTTCAATAAAAATATTGAATTACTCAAAAAATGATAAATGCTTTGATTGATGGTAGAATATGGGAAATACGGACTTCAAAAGTTTTTAATTAGCAAAAATTGGCATGTTACCCAAGATGACATATTCAACTACCTGCAAATAATTTTTCTTTCAGGCAGTTACAGGCCATGAAGAATGTGTAGATGCATTACTTCAACATGGTGCTAAGTGCTTATTTCGAGATAGCAGGGGCCGGACACCTATACACTTATCAGCTGCCTGTGGACACATTGGTGTTCTTGGAGCCCTTTTGCAGTCAGCAGCATCTGTGGATGCAAATCCAGCCATAGCAGACAATCATGGATATACAGCACTTCATTGGGCTTGCTACAATGGTTAAGTATACACATGCAAATCTACATTAAGTACCATTAATGCACCAAGTAGAGACAAGAAACTCTAGTATATAGCACTCTGATATTCATGAATATTTGTAAGGCAAAGTGTAAGATCGGTAGGAAGCATAGACATCATCTACTATATAGTTCTAGCTTACTCCTATCCCTTGTCATGCTAAAGCCAAGACATTAGTTTGTCAAAGATCTTTTGAGATAAGCTTTCATTAAGTCTGAATTTTTTCTAAATCTTTGCTTCAACAGGTATTTTGCATTTTTAACATACTTTTATAACATGTGTGATGTCTTTTGTATAGTATGCTTGTAGTTTGATTATGTTCTTTTACTTTCTAAGTGCACTTGTGTTAGGCAAAAAAAGGTGGAGAAAATGAAACTGTATCACATTCTGAACCGAAATCTGTGCATGTTTTCAGAGCATATTGCGAGATAAGATCCTTATGTCAATAGTAACATGTATGCTCAACATTTTAAGGGAATAAAATTCTAGCAGATCACAGAAGTAGAAACTTCCGAAACTTCTATTGTTAACTTTGCTGCATAGTTAGAACACACATACTTTTAGCTTCCTAGAGGCTCACAGCCAGATACTCCTTTTATAGGTAAGCTCACTTCACTCAGAGAAGTATAGAGCTATGTTTAAGGTATAAAAGTTCAAAATGGAGTTTGGCTTATGAAATATCACTAAAATAAGTAATGAGGCGTGTTGAGAGAGAATGATTTTTGCCTTGTGTAGGGCCACAGATTTGATCATGTTATAAAATGCTAAGATACATGACATACATTCCAGACATCAGTTCTGTCAAATTTTGGGCTTTGGGCTTAGCCAGGGATATGAAGATTTTTATTTGTTTTGAATTTCATTGCAGCATTCAGATTACTATTAGTTGTGAGGAGCATACCTAGAAAAAACTAGTTCGTAATCATAACAACTTTCCCTCAAAATGTTAAGAAAATATAAATTGCCTCTTGATATAAATGTTGACGTGCTTAAAAAAGTTAAGTATAGTATCTGTTCTAAAATTCAGCTGTCTACTTTATGAGAGAGTTTAGGTTTCTCTCTTTCTGTACTGTGCTGCTTCATGGTTCTTCATTGGAGCCATTTTAAGGTTTTTGTTTTTGTTTTTGTTTGTTTTGTTTTTAACTTATTTTGAGAGAGATAAAGAACAAGCAGGGGAGGTAGGGAGGGAGGGAGGGAGAGAGAGAGAGAGAGAGAGAGAATGAATGAATCCTAAGCAGGCTCTGCACTGTCAGCGCAGAGCCTGATGTGGGGCTCAAACTCACAAACTGTGAGATTATGACCTGAGCTGAAACCAAGAGTCAGATGTTTAACCTACTGAGCCACCCAGGCCCCCCCTACTGGAGCCATTTTGACAAATAATGTTATTGAGTTATGGTGAAAGAAGAGAAACCTGAATCTTGCAAAATTATAGTTTAAATGTTTTCATAAGTATTTTATAGATGCAGTATTTGAATGCTCATATTAATCCTTGTGCCAGAATTGAGAGTTCTAATCTTTTGCTGTGAGAAAGTTTTGATCTCTTCTTAAGGATTGTTCTGTGATTGCTGTTGGGCATCCATCATCTCTGGGTACTGATGGTACCATCAAAACTTGAATAGTTCAATGTATTACTAATTCACAAGCTTAGTTTAGTCAGTTTCATTTTTACTGCCTCAGATCCCTAGCCAGAACAGTTTTGTTGAAGATTAAAACCTTTGGGATTTTAGATTCTCTTTTTCCCTTTTAACTCAGTAAAGTTGGTATTTAATGAGTAGAGTGAAGTGGCCAAATATTCAGGCTGAAGTCCAGAGTCAAAAAAGATACTGTATTTTGCCATTGGAATTTGATTTGTTTTTATGATGTAACTTGACATCTTCGCAAGTAGAGGAAAACCAAAACCATCTAATATAGTAGGGATACACCTTATGGATGTGAATTTTATTTAAGAAATGAAAGTGTTTTGAAGCAGACTTTTATTGCTTGATTTTTTTTTTAAACATATCAGAATTAACCATTGGAAAAATCACACAGTAAGCTATCTGTCCTCAGGCAGAGTATTTAGTGTGAATACACTGCTGTAACTATCCTTTGGAGAGTTGCTGTCTAGTACATTTCTTATCAGATCTTTATGAAGAACATGGTTTCCCTAAAGTGAGTTCCTGCTGTATTACTGCTGAATTTAGACTCTAAACATGTTGTGTACAAGAGACAAAATAGACAAAATTTTGCATGAGCTTCATGCCTGGTTGCCATTTAAGGATCATAACAGATGTGTCTAATTTCCAGACTGTAGCAAAATTGTGATGATTCTGAATTGAGCTGGAATGAATTAGATGTGTATTGGCTATATGCAATAAGAGACCATACAGACAGTCTAAAATTAATACCATATTTATAGCCAAAAGCCTATTTTATAGTTTGGTGTTCTGAGAGTAGAATATATAAAATGGTTTTACTTCCGCTAGTAATTATTGTATAGCTGAAAACAAAACTGGATGCACTCCAGTAGACCAGAAAACAACCTTTGTCTAAAAATTAAAATGGAATGATGACAAAGTATTACAAAAGAATTGGTTATACATGCTAAGTTTTAGAGTTCGAGATTTCCAGTTTATGTAGTCATTCAGTCACAGGACACTCTTAAGGGTATTTATATTATCCCTTTGTTGCTTTTAAAAATTTATAAATTTTTGTGAAGCTCTATGTATCCTCAGAATATCCCTCTGAAACATGAAGAGACCAGTTTTCTCATCCTTCCATAAAAAAGGACACAAAGTGATGAGTTTTCACCTTGATATGATTGCTGGAGATAATCCATAGCCCAGAACTCTGTCTTTGCAGTATGCAATCTGCTCAGATAGTGATTCTCAAACCTTTCAGTCTCAGGACCTGGGAGTTAGAGCTATTAATATTTACTATATTGGAAATGAGAACAGAAATTTAAGAATATTTATTAATTAAAGTAATCCATCAAATGTTAATATAAATAACATTTTATAAAAAACATTTATAATATAAATCACATTATAAAAACATTTTATAATATAAAATAACATTTTTATAAAAAATAACCTCTTTTCAAAACAAAAAAGAATTTTAGTTAGAAGAGTGGCAAATTTCTTTACAGGCTAGTTCAGAGCACTAGTTATCAGTGGTACCCCAAGGTTCCCCAGACCCACACCTTGAGAACTGCTATCTAGGAAAATAGGAAACCCTTAAATCTATAATGGACAAATTTCCATGGATACTTCTTGGTAATGAGTTGACATTTGGAGAGAATGAAAGCAAGGCTTCTCTGGGTGCCTGGGTGGCTCAGTCAGTTAAGCATCTGACTCTTGATTTCGACTCAGGTCAGAATCTCACAGTTCCTGATACTGAGCCCCCTACGATCCCTCCCCCACCAACACACATTCCCCCCCCCCCCCCCCCCCAGTGGCAGGCACTGCTGCTTGGGATTCTCTCTCTTCTTCACTCTCTGCCCCTCCCCCACTCATGCTCCCTCTCTCACTCTCAAAAATAAACATAGGGACACCTATGGGTGGCTCAGTGGGTTAAGTGTCCCACTCTTGGTTTCAACTCAGGTCATGATCTCACGATTCATGGGTTTGAGCCCCAGGTCAGGCTCTGGGCTGACAGTGGAGAGCCTGCTTGGGATTCTCTGTCTCCTCCTCTCTGCCCCTCCCATGCTCGCTCGCGCTCTCTCTCTCTCTCTCTCTCTCTCTCTCTTTCTCTCTCAAAATAAGTAAAACATTTAAATTAAATAAAATTAAAATTAAATAAAAACCTTCTCAACCTCAGCATTATTGGCATTGTGGGCCAGATAACTCTTTGTTGTGAGGGACTAACATGTGGATTGAAGGTGTTGATTAGCAGCATCCGTAGCCTCTTTCCCACTGTATGCACTCCTTTACCCCATCCTCAGTTGTGGTGAGCAAAAATGTCTCTAGACATGATTAAATGTCTCCTGAAAGGCAAAATTGCTCCAGTTGGGAATCCCTGGATTAGAGAAAAGAACTGACAGAAGATGGAACAACTACAGATTTCCTAAAACATACTTTTCCTGGTAAAAACAGTAATAAGATAAAGGAAGATCTTGGGTGCCTGACTGGCTCAGTCGGTAGAGCATGCAACTCTTGATCTTGGGGTTGTGAGTTCGAGCCCCACATTGGATGTAGAGATTACTTAAAAATAAAAAAAATATTTTGGGGCGCCTGGGTGGCTCAGTTGGTTGAGCGTCTGCCTTCAGCTCAGGTCATGATCTCACGGTTCGTGAGTTTGAGCCCTGTGTCAGGCTCTGTGCTGACAGCTCAGAGCCTGGAGCCTGCTTTGGATTCTGTGTCTCCCTCTCTCTGTCCCTCTCCCCCTCATGCTCTGTCTCTTTCTCTCAAAAATAAATAAATATTAAAAAAAATTTTTTAATAAAAAAATAAATATTTTTTTAAAATAAAAAAGGATGCAACCTTTCATTGGCAGCAATTAGTACAGCAGTTGGGGTATTTTAAAACTAAAACCCTGCTTTGAAAATTGGGTAAAGAAAATCTGAGGTTTAGGTTTTTCCTTGTCTTCAAAGTTGCTATTAAAAAGTGTGAGCCTGAAATCTAGCAGTAATCCATATACTTGTCCTTCAGCCCAGCAATATCATTTCTAGGAAATTGTCCTACAAAATTACTTGCGTTGTTTTTTGTTTTTTTTTTTTAAGTACTGGAATGTTTCATTTACAGTATTGTTGGTACTATAACAAAAACAAACTAGCAGTCAAAATACATGATTAGAAATTAGATCATTTATGATAGACTTTAATACTGTGGAAGTTTTTCCAAACATTGAAGAATACAATTTCTTTATATGCTACTTTGGAAGGATGTATACAATTTATTAAGTGAAAAACAAGTTGCAGAATTAAAAATTTACAAAGAAGTTTTAAAAAGAAGTGCATGTTTATGTGCATGTAGTTGTATATGCCTAGAAATTTTCTGGAACTGTTAAGATAATAGTAGTTACAGTCTAGAAAGTGGAATTGGAGTTGGGGGTAGGGATAGGGGCATGTACTTTTCCCTCCAGACACTTCTGTAGTATTTGAGATTTTATCATTAGCTCATTAGTAAAATCAGAAAATATTTAAATTTTGAAGTTAATTATGCTGTATAAATATGTTAATTTTAAAGTTCTATTATGCTATAGAAATATGACTTTAAAAATGACTGGAACTAGTTACTATGAAAAAGATAGAGACTAATTTTTTTCCCCATAAAACAAACATTTGTTGAGTCAGTTTATTACTGCTTATAGCAGTTAATAAACTGCTATAAAATTATAAGAAGCTTCTGAATTTCAGGTCTTGAGGTTGTGCTTTGGATTTCAAACTCCTAGAAATGTGATGTTTAACATATTCATTGAACTCTGGTTATTTTAAATCCATGTAAAGTTTTTTCTTATCTGTGTTAGGAATGTGTGGGTGTATATGTGGGTACTTCAGTATCTTTTTTGGATTTTAATATCCAATTGTCATTTACTTATTTAGGTCATGAGACATGTGTAGAACTCCTTTTAGAACAGGAAGTTTTCCAGAAAATGGAGGGAAATGCTTTCAGTCCTTTGCATTGTGCCGTGTAAGTAAAGGCAGATGAATCACATTTGTTCTTAACGATTTACGAAGTGCACCATCGCTGTGAGTGACCACTGTGCTATCTTACACAGGATAAATGACAACGAAGGTGCTGCTGAAATGTTAATCGATACATTAGGTGCCAGCATCGTGAGCGCCACAGATTCAAAAGGAAGGTAGGAACTCCATTGTGTAGGAAATAGTTTGATTTGCAAAAGGAAAAAATTTTAACTACTAGTGTGGAAGAATTTGTAGAGAACCCTTTATTAACTAAAAGCTGATTTTTATATTTGCAAGTATTAATTATAAAATCTTAACTATGTTCTCATTATAAAAGACTTTCTTATTTTTATTATGATTTTTAGCCAGTCTTCCTCTTTAAAACTTTAAAATATAAAGATTTCCCTTTTTTTAAAGGTATGTTTATTACCCAGAGGTTATCGTTAATAAAGTTAGCAGCTTTCTAAATAGGAATAAAGACTGAAGGAAAGTCCAGTGGTTGCAATGGGTGGCAATACTGGGTCAGGATTTATTTCCTTTATTTCTTTAATGATGTAATTTTTTTAACAGTTTTATGTTATGTTAGATTAAGGGCCTTTTACATTATCAGAAATACAAATTACTCTGTTAGAAATTAGTAAGCTCCATTAAACCTATTTGTATCCACGCAATGATTTTATAGCCTAATATGTAAACCCTTGAAAATTGCTTATCATAAATTCAGGAATAATTTTTTCGAGAGTATACAACCTACAGATTTAGTGAAGTCTTCCCATTTCTTTGATTACAGAACCCCTCTCCATGCGGCCGCCTTCACAGACCACGTAGAGTGTTTACAGCTGCTGCTCAGCCATAATGCTCAAGTCAATTCTGTGGACTCTTCTGGGAAAACACCTCTCATGATGGCCGCAGAAAATGGACAGACAAATACAGTTGGTAAAGAAAGCGGTTAAGGCTTTTATTATTATAATGCTATGTTGCTTATGTATGTTTAACTTATGGAAAACTTGGATCTCAAACCTTCTGATTCTATTGAATCTGCCAGTTTTCTCCCCACCCCTGAGATTTAAACCTTTATTAACCTGCTTTCAGCCCACATTTTTATCTAGGGCCACAATGTTTTCATTTGCCCTTACTGACTGAACAGTCCACTGTGGCAAGGCAGTATAGAATAGAGGTTAAGACACTGACTCTGGAGTTAGATGGACTGCATGTGAGTCCTAGCTCTGCCAGTTAAATGACCTTATGCCTCAATTTTTTAATTTTTAAAGTTGAGAAAAATAATAGGGGCCTACTTTGTAGAGTTACTGGAGAATATGAATCCAGGGCACTAAACTGTCACGTTAGTTGCTGTTGTGTCTGTGCCTTAGACAGTAATGTGACCATATAGTGTGTACATGGTATATTACAGTATTTTTCTGGTCCTTAAACTTTCACTAGAGGGATATTTTTGCTTTGTATCTTTCTCTATAGTGAGTTTATTAGTAATCCAAGATATGTATTCATAAACATAAGATTTGATGCAATTTTCCTCCCAGAGATGCTGGTTAGCAGTGCTAGTGCAGATCTGACTTTACAAGATAACAGTAAAAACACCGCCCTCCATTTGGCTTGCAGCAAGGTAGGTACTCATTTTAAGGATATGTTTTCATTGTTAATATCAACAATGGCATTTAAAATTTTTCCATTTCACTGAAGTGAACAGAGCTAGAGATCGAACCTCTGTAATGGTCTGTAACCTCTTTAACCTCTGTAATGACTGACATCAGATTTCTTGAGAAAAAAAAGAAAATATTGTATTAGTCACCCTAATATATGAAAGTCTCCAGTGGGCCAAGTAAGTTTTGGAGTATAAGCCTAAATGTAATTATTATCTTCCTTTAATCTCTCCAATCTTAAATATTCTTGTCCTCTGCCCTAAGCCTACTCCACACAAATATTTAAGGCATAATTAGCCAAGAAAATTCATGGCATTTATATGGTGATGTACATATTGTATGGACTAGAGTTGAGGTTTACTGTATTTGTAAATTTATCTTTAATGATACCTAAGTTTTTAAGAGTTATTTGCCATAATTTTAGGGTCATGAAACTAGTGCCTTGTTAATACTGGAAAAGATAACAGATAGAAACCTCATCAATGCAACCAATGCAGCCTTGCAAACGTGAGTATTTTCATGTCTGGTATAAACCTTGTGACCTAGAATTATAAAAATGATTAATAGTTATTTTTTTCTAACATGGGACTATTGGCATCAGTCTCAGTCACAGAAGCAGTTAAAAAGTAGAGTATCATTTTTATAATTGACAAAATTCATTTCTAAAGTCATCACAATTAAAAGGCTTATTATTTTAAAAGTTTTTGGACTGAAACTTTATAATGGAAAATACTGTGGATTTTTTTTTTCTTGATCTGATTACCCATAATTTTATGAAGAAAAGTAATACTATTCTGTGTGTTTTGTGGAAATGAACCGGAATGATATGTTATTTGACACCAGCAGTAAATGAGGTAAAAGCTTTACATGTGTCTGTAAACTAGAGAGATTTCAGCAAGAATCAAGTTCTTAATGTGAGCAGCCATCTTTCAAGTGACTGCTTAAGTCTTAGACATACATCTCCCATGTTTCTCTTCTAATTTCTGTTTGCTATTCTACTTTGAGTCTTGGTAAAAACAAAAAACAACAACAAAAAATTCATAACACTGGTTCCCATTCACATATCAGCCATATCTCTTGAGGTTCTAGAAACTAGTCATGGAACCTGTAAATTACTTTCAAAGCCTATTGGAATTTGTGCTATTGCAATTTACGACTTTTATTGTATATTCTATTATATGCATTTGCCAACGTCATTTCTCAAAACAACCACTTAAGAATGCAGTTTAGTTAGTAAAATCTTTTTAAACATTGAGTCTTAGAAGGAAACAAGAGGTATTGGTAAAAGTGAATTGCTGGTGAGGCCCAGTGTTATGCACATTGGCAAGATTTGACAGTGTACTCTGCATGCTGATTTTTTGTCCCCCATTACCATCTTTATTGCTGTTATTACTGGGTGCCTCAATTTTGTATCTCTGGGTCATCATAACTTCGCAAAAGTGCTCCTCAACAACCAGGATTGAGAGAGAGAGAGAGAGAGAGAGGGAGGGAGGGAGGGAGGGAGAGAGAGAGGGAGAATGTGCGTGCATGCACATGCAAGGCCTTGTACCTATTTGTGTGTACATATATACATTTTTTCCTCTAGACCTCTGCATGTTGCTGCCCGAAATGGGCTAACGATGGTGGTTCAGGAAC
This sequence comes from Prionailurus bengalensis, assembly GCF_016509475.1. Lineage (NCBI taxonomy): Eukaryota > Metazoa > Chordata > Mammalia > Carnivora > Felidae > Prionailurus > Prionailurus bengalensis. The sequence goes on along the minus strand of NC_057350.1, from coordinate 133,922,364 downwards.
TTTTGGGGAAAGGAGCAAGTGTGCTTGCAGTAGATGAAAATGGTAAGTAGGTTCTGTATTTTCTTTCCTTAAACTGTATTTTACTAGAAGCTCTTATCTTTTGATCCATATTCGAAGTAAAGTAAATGTGGATATTTTTTATTGGTCACAGAGAACAGCTGAAATTAATATTGAATAGTACTTTGTGGCAAAGGGAATAAGGGCAAGAAAAATAAGAAAAGTCTGTCTAACAGATGAACTTCGGAATTTCACTAACTTTGGTTTAGTGTTACCACCTTTGTTCATCTTAGTATTCAAAGAATTTGTTCTGTCAACAAATACTTACCAAGGGCCTAAAGTTAATCTTCCTACTAACTCATCAGATCCTATCCCCTTTTGCCTACTTGAGACTATCACTTTAGCAATTCTTCACTTTGTGTCCTGCAATAAGGACCTTTTGTAGGAGTCTTCCTAGATTATTCCCATCAGTATATAAACATTATTTCCCTCATCTTAAAAAATCTTCCTTTAATTTACTTCTGCAGCTACTGCCATATTTCTCTTCCTCTTTGCAGCAGAATTACTCAAGTGTTGGCTTTCTGCTATCCCCATTTCTTCTCCTCTTTCATTCTCTCCTATGGGCCCTCCGGTCAGACCTTTGCCCCTACCACACCGCTAAACTGTCTCAAGATCACCAGTGACATCAGAGTTTGGCATAACTGATTATGCCTTTCTCTTTTTCTTTTCTTTTCTTTTTTTTTTTTTTTTTTTATAGGAATAAGGGTTTTAATAGGGAATTAAAAATAGACAGGAATAAGGGACTAACTGGGGCTGTGAAGGTTGCAATCTGCCATAGCAAGTGTCTGTGGCAAATAATCCAAAGAGTCTCCATATTTCCCTTTATACTGCACACAAAGTTACATGGATAAATAGGTACAGATTACTTTAGGTCAGGGTAAGAGGGAGATTACAGGGGTGCCTGGGTGGCTCAGTTTAGTGTCTGACTTTGGCTCAGGTCTTGATCTCATGGTTTGTGGGTTTGAGCCCCGCATTGGGCTCTGTGCTGACAGGTCAGAGCCTGAAGTCTGCTTCGGATTCTGTTTCTCTCTCTCTCTCTCTCTCTCTCTCTCTCTCTCTCTCTGCCCCTCTCCCACTCATACTCTCTCAAAAATAAATAAGTGTTAAAAAAAAAAAAAAAGGAGATTATAGTATCCTTCTTTAGGTGAACCCAGTCTGCCTTCATCCACAAATACATGGTTCCTTGAATTAATAACCAGGTGAGGGTTTGTAATTTGGTATTTTGATGGTTGGATTAAATAACCAGATTCAGTGGAACCAAAATTTTTAATTTTTTATTTTATTTTATATTGAGGCATAACTAACATGCAATATTAATGTTAATTTCAGGTATATACTTTTTTCTTAAAACTCTTCTTTACTTGGCTTTCAGGACTTCATACTTCCTTGGGGTTTGTCATATGTTACTAGCTACTCCTTCTCAATTTCTTTTGTGAAGTTTCTCCCTCTTGTGCCCAATTTCTTAATATTGGAGGGCTCTAGGACTCAGTCCTTGGTTCTTTTTCCTTTCCATATCTACCTCCAGTCATTTGGTTCTGGATACTACCTACATGCTGAGAATTTCTGGATTTGTATCTGTAGCCCAGACCTCTCATAATCTCTGGGGAGATATGATCCATTTGCAGATCCAGCTGCCTAATTGACAGTACTGTATGGATGTCTAATAAACAGCTCAAGCCTAACCTGCTCAGAAGTTAACTGATTCTCCTTTTCCCTGCCAAGCCCCTTCTCCCCACAGCCACCTGATCTTAGTCGATGACAGTTCTCATCCTTATAGATGCTCAGGACAAAAACCTGGAGTCATCCTTGACTTCTCTCTCTCTCTCACCTAGTGTAGTGTCCTTCATATACTATTGATCTACCTCCAAAAAAGGCCCACTTTTTTCTCTCTATTCTTACTGCCCTGGCCTGGATCCTTTTAATGTGAGAGTCTTCACTTATAATGATCTACAAGGCCCTACATGATTAGTCCGTGGCCATATTATCTCTCTGACCTCATCTCCTGCTCTTCCTTCTCTCACTCCATTCTGCCATGCCAGCCCCTCTGCACACCAGGAGTGTACACGCATTGTGATCTTTGTTCTGGCTATTTTCTCTGCCTGGAACACTCTGTCCCCACTCAGTCTTTGACTAAGTCCCTCACCTGTTTCAAATCTTTACTCAAGTTTTATCTTCTCATTGAAGCCTATCCTGAACCCCATCTGTACTGCAACCTGCTATAGACAGCTACCATAGCATGCTTAGTCCTTGTTAAACATGCTCTATTCTTTCCTCTTCCTTTTTTCCATAGAGCTTATCTTCTAATATATTGTATATGACTTACTTTTTTATTATGTTGACTGTGTGTCTCCCCACTAGAATGAACATAAGATAAGCTCCATGGGGACAGGGAATCTATATCATTTGCATACGTTGTTACATTCTGAGTGCTGAGGTGAGTGCCTGGATATAGTGATTATTTGTTGGGTGAGTGATTGTGCCAGGCACTGTACTCAATTCTGAAGATAACGATGTAGAATAAGACCGTCTACTTCCTTGAATGGAGTATAAACAGGCTGTTAGAGTGCCCTGGAAGTGGTTCATTTGGAATAAACTTAAAATGCATTGCAAACACATAAGAGAATCTTTAGACTCTTGCAGGATCAGGAAAGGCATCCCCAAAAAGCAACTTATAAGCCAAAATCCAAAGGACAAGTAAAAAAAGTAGGGAGAGAGTGACGTGTTTAAAAATCTAACAGAAGACACTAACTATTGGAGTTACATCAGAGTCTCTTAGATCAAGTGGCAAAAAGGATCTGTGCACTAGGAAATTAGCAGTTAGTTTGCTAGATTAGAATGGGAAAACAGATTAACATTTATAGTTGAGATAAGGTAGTGACCAGAATTATGGTAGAAGCACTGGAGATGAAAAAATGTAACTGTTTCTAGAGATCTTATGATGGGACTCACAGGGACTGTGTGAGGGAAGAGGTCTCACACCACCTACCTTCGAGTGCTGTGTGGATGGAAGTGCTGTTGTTTAAGATTAGAAAGTAGGAGGAAGAGCTAGAGCTAGACTCCCAAGTGGATAATGGGACATAGGGATCTGGAGCCCAAAAGAAAGATCTAGATTGGACATAGAGATGTGGGAATCGTAAGTGTATGTAGTTGTGAAATCCAAAGAAGTGAATGCTCTCACCTATAAATTCAGACCTACATAGCTTTTTTTTTTCTTTATGTTAATTTATTCTTGAGAGAGACAGAGACAGAGAGAGACAGAGCACAAACAGGAGAGGAGCAGAGCAAGACAGGGACACAGAATCCAAAGCAGGCTCCAGGCTCTGAGCTGTCAGTACAGAGCCCGATGCAGGGCACGAACCCACAAGGCATGAGATCATGACCTGAGCCGAAGTCGGATGCTCAACCGACTGAGCCACCCAGGCACCCCAGACTTACATAGCTTTAAAATAAATTTTCATTATCAGTAAATTACATTTCTGGAAATATAGCTACTATATATAGTTTAAAATGAGGAGCCTAAAATGCTAACCGTATATGTTTGGCCACATTGTGAGACTCTGAATCAATAGCTAACATTCAAATCTTTGTTGATCATTTTGAAGATTTTATATATATTTTTTCCTTATAAAGAAATACAGGGGATAATATAACATAATAATGAAGGTCACCTGTGACCACCTGGGTATCTTCTAACACAGTTTGCAATGTGAAATAGTAATCATGGTCCAAAGTTGATATGTCATAGCAATATGTTTCCATGGATTTTCTGGAGGAAGCGCAATGTTTTATACTTGCATGGGATAAATTAGACCCTCGTCCTCAGGCAGTTTACTTCTCTTACTTTTCTCTTTAGCTGACCATATCAACTCCATGCAGATGAGAGGAGCCTGGTTTTCATCATATTCCAGCTATAAAACACTCCTGAGATGCTCTTCTCCCCCAATCCCTACTCATCCAAGGGATCATGGCCTATCTAATGGGTTGCTCTGACTACAATACAATAGGTACCTTCAGACTTTCAGCAGAGCCCTTGAAAGAACTATGGGCATTGAAGCACTCTCCTACAGATTTTGAGTAAACAGGGTTTAATTTTAAAATGCACATGTGGGGTGCCTGGGTGGCTTAGTCAGTTAAGCTTCCAACTTTGACTCAGGTCATAATCTCATAGTTTGTGGTTCAAGCCCCGCATCAGGCTCCGTGCTGACAGCTCAGAGCCTGGAGCCTGCTTTGGATACTGTGTCTCCCTCTCCCTCTGCCCCTCCCCCGCTCACACTCTGTTTCTCTCAAAAATAAATAAGTATTTTAAAAAAATTTTTTTTTTTTTTTTTAATTTGAAAATGCACACGCTTCAGTCACTCCTGCCAAGCTTGTAGGGGCACCAGCTGTTCCCTTCAGCCCTTGACAAAGGGAAGATTTATGAAGGGGAAAAAACAACTTTTTTTTCCTGAAGGCTAATACAGCATGGATAAAAATATATAGGAGATCTGGAAACCACCAACTGCCGGTAGTTAGAATGGATAACTAAACCATGGTATAATCACAATAGTGGAATGTATAACAGTGAAAATGGTATATACTATATACAATACCATGGATAAATCTCACAGACATAATGTTAAGCAAAAGAATCAAGGTATAAACTAATATATACTGTGTGATTCCATTTATATTAAGTTCAAAAAAAGTCTAAACTATAGTATTTATGAATACAACTAGAAAGGAAAGCATAGCCATGTTTATTACCACATCAGGTGTTTATTACCAAATCAGGATAGTGGTTACCTCTGTGAAAAAGAAAAAGGGTAGTGATTAGTAAGGAACATGGGGTCTCCTGGTATGCTGAGAATATTCTTTCTTAGTCTGGATGGTGGTTACATGAATGTTTTTTTATAAATCATTTAGCTATTTAAAAAGCAAATACGAGGGGCGCCTGGGTGGCTCAGTCGGTTAGGCGTCCGACTTCGGCTCAGGTCATGATCTCACAGCTCGTGAGTTCAAGCCCCATCGGGCTCTGTGCTGACAGCTCAGAGCCTGGAGCCTGCTTCTCATCCTGCGTCTCCCTCTCTTTCTGCCCCTCCCCCACTTGTGCTCTGTCTCTTTCTCTCAAAAGTGAATAAATGTTAAAAAAATTTTTTTTAATAAAAAAAAAACAAATACGAGTTTACAAAATATATACAGCTGGCCCTTGAACAACATAGGTTTGAACCACGTGTCATTTAATAACATGGATTTTTTTACAGTACTATAAATGTATTTTCTTAGGACTTTTTTCTCTAGCTTACTTTCTTATAAAAATACAGTTTATAGTACATATAACATACAAAATATGTGTTGATTAACTGTTATGTGTTATTGGTAAGGCTTCCAGTCAACAGTAGACTATTCAGAGTTACGTTTTGGGATGTCAAAAGTTACACACAAATTTTCAGGGTACATGGGTGGCTCATTTGGTTAAGTGTCCGACTCTTGATTTCGGCTCAGGTCGTGATCTCACAGTTCATGAGTTCCCAGCCCCGCGTCAGGCTCTGCATTGACAGCGCAGAGCCTGCTTGGAATTCTCTCTCTCCCTCTCTCTTCCCCTCCCTCGTGTTCTTGCTCTCTCTCAAAATTTTTTTTAAAAGTTACAGATTTTGAACTACGCAGGGGTCAATGCCCCTAGCTTCCCACCACATTGTTCAAGGGTCACCTTGTACATATATGAGTGTGAAAGCTAAAACATGAGTGTATATAGTAATAGGGAAAACTGTGTCCAAATGTGCAACAAAAATGAAGCTGTATATTAAAACTTTAAGACATTTGCTGCTAAAGTTCCATATGGGGTGATCTAAACTGAGCATCATATTGTGTGCTCTCCCCATCTTCTCTTTCACTTCATCCTCAGGGTCTTGTACCAGCCGGGGTACCAAATGTTTACTTACTCAGTTTGTTGATACTTTGCGTGTCTTAAGGCTAAGCTTAGTCAGTCTTCTAACGAAAGAAACAGTTGAAAGCAAAACATTTGTTTTGGCTTAGGAGTTTTTAAAGTTTACCTGTTTTGGGGCGCCTGGTTAGCTCAGTCAGCTAAGCATCCAGCTCTTGGTTTTGACTTAGGTCATGATCTCAGTTCATGGGTTCAAGCCCTAGGTAGGGCTCCACACTGACAGCATAGGGTCTGCTTGGGATTTTCTCTCTCTTTCTCTCAAAATAAATACATTAAAAATAATAATAATAAAGTTTACCAAAAAGTTGATCGATAGCCAACTGTCTTTCATTCAATACCCATCTTTGGGTGCCTGCTCAGTGCCTCATTCATGAATGTGTATACTTTTAGGTTTCTCAGCATGTAAACTCTTAAGTAACTATAAATTAATGATTAAGATTCTTCCGGCATTCTGAAGGAAGCTTTATCAGTCTGAGGTGTTTTTGTTTTTGTTTTTGTTTTTGTTTTTAAATTCTAGCTCAGTATCTTCTGTGAACTCAGGTGGATATGGTTTAAGTTTTGGGATCTTGAAGCAATCACCATCTCCGGGCCTCAGTTTCTTTCCTCTTCTGTAACATAACTAAGGTCTCCTCTCATACTAGATTTCTATGACTTTCCTCTTTTCTACTGAGTGGAAATTTTCTAAATCGTTTTAATTAAACAGTTCATTATAAACCAGGTAATTTAAAACATGTCTGAAATTGAAGGCCATTTGAGCTTATTTCCTTATATCCATGCAGTGGGTCTCAGGATGTCTAATTATTTAAATTTTATCTTTAATTCTAGGCTATACCCCAGCTTTGGCCTGTGCTCCCAATAAGGATGTGGCTGATTGCCTGGCTCTCATTTTGGCCACCATGATGCCTGTCTCATCAAGTAGCCCTTTATCATCCCTGACATTCAATGCCATTAACCGTTATACCAACACCTCAAAAACAGTCAGCTTTGAAGCCTTGCCCATCATGAGGAATGAACCTAGCTCCTATTGCAGTTTCAACAACATTGGCGGGGAACAGGAGTACTTATACACCGATGTGGACGAGCTCAATGACTCTGATTCCGAGACCTACTAAGAGGCTGAGCCAGAGGTCTAAGTGAGGAGTTCTGATGCTAACGCTTCAGATAGTGCTTTTTCAGGAAAAAGGCACTTTCTTATTCACGTAAAAATTCAACCTAAAAGGAGAGATCACAGAGTGAGCAAGTATGAGAAATGTGATACATTAGGAAGAAGAGTTTTAAAGGCAAGTTTTGCAAAAGGAACTTCTAGAATCTTGAAATAGACTTGACCAGAGAAAAACACTTTGATGTCAAGTTACCTTGTGGAGTTGTTTAATTTGGTTTTGCAGTGCCAGGAATAATTTGGGACACTGTGCACCCTAATCTGCTTACACAAGCAACACTATTCTAAAAGAAGAGATAAGGACACTAGATTAAAAATTTACCAATAAAACTACAACTAAATTTAAGGGCAATAAAAGTTTGGTATAGTAGGCATTATGTGCACAGCAAATTGCCAAAGGACCAAGTAACTTAAAAGTTTTTTAATAGAATGCCATTTTGTGGAAACTGGAATAGGTGAAATGAGACATTATCTAAACCAAACTTTAATATTTCTGAAAATGAAGCTGAGATTTGGTTTTAAACGTTGATTTTTTTTTTAAGAAAACATCTGAAAGCCTTCGAATACTGTATTAAACCATGAGAGAAAGCAGATGTATTTTTACATTTTTTCTTTTACATAAAAATTTAAAAATTCCAACTTTTATAATATTAGAATTAAAAACCAGCTGACTGAGTGCAGTCAGGGTGAAAATACTGGTGATGTTGACATGAGATAGATTGGAGTCGGGCTGTTGTTGCCCACTTTTGAATGGTTTAGGTTTAAAATTGAACTATTTTTGTTTCAAAATGTAAAGAATTTCTTAGAAGAAGAAAATTTCGTGAAATCAAAAAAGTAGATTATTTTCACCCTATTGCAGCTATATGGTCCTGGGAAATGGAGTTTTCAACCTCACTACTTTGGATGGTACAGCTTTGTCTCTTATGTTACTTTTGTGCCTCCACAATGGATTGGGGGATTTTTGTTTTCACTGTTTGGTGAATAATCAAAAGAAAATCCCTTGTTATTGATACGTTAACATCATCAGGTCTCTTGGAAGGCATTTCTGTATTGGGTCCTATTCAGATTTAAACATGCTACTACTTGGGGAAGGAAGCAGTTGCCTGCCGAAATGGAAGACTGCCTTTCAAATAACAGAAAGGCTGATGTTTAGGTTTTTAAATAACCATTTATATGGTTCTGCTTTTACTGTAACTGTCACTTTCCCAGTAAGAATGATTTCACGTATGTAGGGGGTGTTACAGATCTGGGTGAAGTTCCATAAATTTTCACAGAATGATACCCAATTTCATTTTATCCTTTTTGTATTGTGCAACTGGAAACTTTATGACATTGTAAATTATCAGCTGGTTTTTCTGAATATAAAGTGTGAAAACACAGAACAGTATTTTGATCTATTTGATAATTTTGTGGGGTTTTTGAAGAATTAATGAGCATGTACATAGAAATAGTGACTGCTTGAATACTGTATTTACTTGCACTCTTTCAGTACATCAAGATACCTGTATATTTTAGAGTATAATAAAACACAGATGTGAGTTGTATTTAATGAATAATGTATTTGTATCTGTGCATATTACCTAAAAATCTATAAAGTTTCTAGGGCATTGACTACTAGATTTTAAGCATTTTTTTTCTAAAATATTTACAGAAATTATAAATGTAATCCTCCATCTTTTCTTTATAATATAAAGAAGTCATAATGGACCCTTCCTAATTGTTAGTGGTAGGAAGGTGAATAGGCATTTTAAAGACAGTGGACTACATTTTCTATTGTACCTTTTGAAAAAAATGAAAAAAAACTCAAGAGGATTCTAAAAGTATACATATGTGTGCTTTCTCTTTCCTTTTAGGAATTCTCTTCTGAATTCCCTGAGGGAATTTTCTAGAATCTCAGAATTGAAAGAGACCTGAGGTTCATCCAGTCTAACCTCTTAACAAAATGCAGGAGTCCCTTCTACAAGGGTGATCTTTCCACCTTGAACACTTCCAGTGACTCTACCTCACCAAGCAGTCCATTCAGTTGTTGAGCAGCTCTAACTGTTAGAAAGGTCTTCCTTAGATGGAGTTGAAGCCTCCCTCCCGGTAACTTCTGTCCTTGTGCCCGGGTCTGTCCTCCAAGAGAACGCTGAGAACGTTGGAAGGATGAATCTTACGCCCTCTGCCATGTCTTCTCTTTTACAGGCTGTTTGACTTACCTGCTGAAGTGATTTCCAGAAGGACTCATTAAACACACTGTTAGATTTACCCATCTAATGAAATCCAAGGTGTAGCTATAAAGTAACAAGCTGTTTTTAATTTCTCCTCACACACACCAAAACTTAGATCTTGCATCACTTTATGTAAATGATGCCACTACTGAAATTGTTTGTGAGGTGGTTATTTCAATTGCTTGCCCACTAGGAAATTCGTTTCCTTGCTTTGTGATCGCATTTTGTGATAGTCTGTCCCCAGCTGATCAGCCATTTCTTTGGTCTGAACCTAATGAGGGGAAATCCCAAGCTACTGGTCCAAATAGGATTTGAGCAGCACTAGTATGGTTGGAGTACATACACGGACAGCTTCAGTGAATGAACACAGGGCCACAGTAAGTTCCTTTACAGTTACACCTTGTATGTTAAAAGCATTCAGGCCCTGCTCTGAAGTGGTTTTTATCCTCATACAGAATAGAAGAGCCTGTTTGCTTTTTTAACTTCTGCATGGAAGATGACATCTGAAATATCTGATGTGTATTATAGTAAAACCAGCTTCTGCTCTAGAACTACTTTGGGGGAAATGGTGGTAATAGCAAATGACTTCCTTTAACAAGACACTCATCTCAAACAGTGCCATTTAGTTCAGGACATCTCTAAGTGTAGCTGTCAATTTGGGGTTTAATTTGGCTTATATTGGACCTTTTAAATGAAATAAAGTTTTTTAATGCAATAAATCAAGTGTCTTTCATTTTTACGTGCAAACTTTTTTTTTTCAAACTTCTTTATCTTTTAATGGCTAATTAGTATTCTGACTAGTTTTTACCCTTCTTTAAAAACTTGACTTCTCACAAAAGCTGTTTTAGAATTTAGATGAGCCTAATGGGGTTTTTCAAATATTCACTCAACAAATATTTATTGCTTGCCTGCCATATATATACTTGAGGGTGGGGATGGGCAGAAAGTGAACCTAGAAGGCGTGGTGGTATCCTCTAGGAGTTCTCATCTCATCATGGAAAGACATATACCTGAAAATAGAAAGGACCAAAGTATAATTGAGATGAACTGCTAGGGGAGGTCAGAGAACAAAAGGAAGATCAAAACAGGCTTTCTGGGAGAGATGACCTTGAGACTGGACATGGAGGAACAGCTATATTTTGGGCAGGTGGAGAGGGGCAAATATTAGCCTAGGTGAGAAGAGCAAAATCAGTAGTTTGTAAAATGGCTGGTGAAAGGGAGAGGATGGAATAGGTGTTAGCACTTAGCACTCCAGAGCACAAAAAGACCGTGCAGACCTACAAAAGAGCTAATTATACACATGCACGGAGATGAGCTACAAAAGTGAGAATAGATATAAATAGGTGACTGGAGGAGCAGGCAAAAAGGACTTTAATAACCTTGCTCAAAATCATCTTATGCTGGTAATGATAAGTCAAAATGCCTGTACAGTGTTTGTCATGTACGAGGCGAGGTTGTAAGAAACTGAAGTACATCTCTTAATCCACGAACTATCCTATGAGGTTAGGTACTATTAATAGTACCATTTAACAGGTGAGGAATGAGGCAGAGAGGTGAAGTGACTTTTCCCCAGAATTACCTGGCCAGTAATTCCTGAAGCCTAAATTTAAATCCCAGCAGTCATTTCCATTGTCTGTGCTCTTATCCAACTAATGATCTCTAACATGCTTTCTGGTCTTTGCTGAAATTGGTGATTTTCAAGTTGGACCACATTCCTGACAACTCAATTATGTAAGTTCCTTTCAGTGTTATTCTCCTCCGTCCCCAGTTTTAGAAGAAACATAAATGTGACCACAACAGATGTTTTTTGAACATCTGCTCTGTACAGAAACTGCTAGGTTCTGGGCATGTTGCAGTGAAGGAAAAGGGAACCAGATTTGCCCTTGCGATGAGTCTAAGAGAATGATACGTACTTAGGTTTCAGTTGCTATTGCTGCTCCAAATCTGCTCAACTTAAAATAATCGTTCTCACTCATGCTTTTGCAGGTTGGCTGACAGGCTTGGCTGGATGACTGCTTCAAGCTGGAGATCTGGCTGAGCTTGACTGCTTGCCATGAGTTGAGCTCAGGTCTGCTCCATCTGTGTTCTTCGGACTTGGACTAGACTGCAGAAGTTGTCCAGAAGTTCTCAGTGATGATGACAAAAGCACAAGAAGGCAAGCCTAATCACACAAACACAGTTTATGCTTCTGCATGCGTCACATGTGCTAATACTCCACTGGCCAGAGCAAGTCACGTGGCCAACCCCAGCCTCAGTGGGATGGGGCCATTTGGCTCTGCCCACTGGGGAGGGATAGTTTGAGTTCAGTTCCCACAATTCACTTAGCCCTGAAATGATGAGTCAACCAGTCTGTCATTGTTTGCAATTTGTCCATGGGCATTCTTGGTAGTCTTTTGTTTTCTGGCTCCTTCCTTTCTTGTGGTCCCCCTTCTGGTGGTATAGGTGGTTCAGATATAAAACTGGGTAGCAAAACTTTATTTTGAATTGTAAAGTTTTTGACAGTGCAGAACTGATCGGTTAGGTGTTGGATTTGCCCTTTTCCAGAGGTGGAGAAGTCAACTCTTTGCCTACCTAAAACTCCAGAAGAATGTAGTACCAGTCCCCTTTTGGATCTTAACTGTGACCATCCCTTTCAAACCAGAGCCCAGTCTAATGGAAGATAGAAGGTAAAGCTTGGCTAAGTGACTTACTTTTAAGGCCAAAAAAAAAAAAAAAAAAAAAAACAAACTAGTGTATAAAGTGCTCCACTCTATCTAGATCATTTCTCCATCTCACCCTCTCCAGCACTTGTGTAAGTCTCCATTTCTCCACTTCATTTTTCTTTTTTGTGTTCTCATTTCTTTACGGTTATTTTACTCTCTTGCACTTAAGACTTTTAGTGGTCTTCTCTCTTAAATTAGGACTGAAATACAGGCTCAAGTGCTATTTCCTTAATTAGAAAAGCCAGTAGTTTAATCTTAAAATATTTTCTTTTCTTTACCCTTCTCTAAACTTTAAGAAAAACTGCATTTTCACTTTTTTTTAATATTTTTTTTTTAATTTTTTTTTTCAACGTTTATTTATTTTTGTGACAGAGAGAGACAGAGCATGAATGGGGGAGGGGCAGAGAGAGAGGGAGACACAGAATCGGAAACAGGCTCCAGGCTCTGAGCCATCAGCCCAGAGCCTGACGCGGGGCTCGAACTCACGGAGCGCGAGATCCTGACCTGGCTGAAGTCAGACGCTTAATCGACTGCGCCACCCAGGCGCCCCTATATTTGTTTATTTTTGAGAGAGACAGAGTGTGAATGGGGGAGGGGCAGAGAGAGAGGGAGACACAGAATCTGAAGCAGGCTCCAGGCTCTGAGCTGTCAGGACAGAGCTCGACGTGGGGCTCAAACTCACAAACCGTGAGATCATGACCTGAGCCAAAGTCAGATATTGAACTGACTGAGCCACCCAGGCGCCCCACATTTTTACTTTTAAGGCCTATTTAGCCCTTTAGCAAACACTTCTTAAGTACATATACTGTGACAAATACTGTTTAAATACTGGAGCAGTACCAGGGATACAATAATAAACCTGGTGAGGTCACTGCCATCAAGAAGCTCATGTTTTAGTTGGGGAGACAGACAAGAAAGATGACAGAACGTGATTACTCTGTAAAGAAGGATTTGTGAGAATAACTGGATAGGAGGGAGAGGTCCTTGAGGATAAAGAATGCTTTGCCATTTGTGCACCAGGGGATTACACAAAAATTCTGATGTAAGACACAGATTTTGCTGAGAAAGTGGAAGAATGTTGAAGTAACAAAATAATAAAAGCAGGAAAGGATAGATTGAGAGGGTGAGCTAATCCACAAAAGTAAACCAGGGGATTCTGCTGAGGCTAACTGACCCAAAAGCATGTCATAGGTCAACCTAGGGATCAATTATCATTTGATCTGGGTTGATTGAAAGTGTTTCTTAGATGCCTGCTGGGTCAACCTTCCCCAGTCCATGGCATGTAACTTGCTTCACCTTCCAACTAAAAATGAAGATGGCACAATGCTTAAGGTTGGACAGCTTAGCACTAAGCTCTCAAACTTGAACTCTATGCTAATGTAATAGTTGGCCACCCCCCTCCCCCCCCCACCACCACCACCAAAATGGGAAGTTCATTTCTGGTACCCAAAATAATAGCGGGTGCTATGAGTAACACTGTCTCAGACCTAGTAGAAATAATCAAAGTGCATTTTTTATGTTGATAGGTAAGTTTTTTACATGTCCTGCTTCTTGTATAACCTGCTTTTGAGCCCTTATGTCTGCCACAAAGATGACAGGACCCAGCACACAGGAGAGAAAAGTAGCTTGTGGTTCTGATATTCATGGTAAGAAATGCTAAAATCTGAGAAAATGTGAATGAGGAGAATTCAAGGGATAGGAGATTCTGTTGAAGGCATTTGTCTCAGTCCACCTCTAGGTAGCAATAAATGTGTAGGCATGGGAAGAAGTCTGTCAATTGCCTGCAGTTAGGCAACTAATAGGATTAGACACTAAGTGGTCAAATAGCTTTTACTAACTGATGTCAGGGAAAATGGCAGAGGAAGGACCTGTAAGAACAGTGACCGTTGTGACATTTTAACTTGCTCTAATGCCATTCCTCATTCCAGCCCTGCAGTAGCAGATGGCTAACAGTCCACATTCCCAGTGCAGTCTATTAGTCACCAGAGAGAACAAAACAAAGCTAGAGCTCTTTTGAAGCCTCATTCCCAAAGAGATGCCATTGTTTGGCCTGCCTGATGGTTTCCTGGAATACCTCATTTATAAGGCTGTCTGTAGTTGAACTAACTCAGAGTGGACCCAGTGTAAAAAGTACTCTCATTGGAGGGGTGTTTGTTAAAAACATTTATAGGCAAGACTCTTAATGTTGCACTTGCCTTAGGTGATTGATAAGAGCTGAGTCAAGCAAATAGACTAACCAAAGAGTTGAAAAGGAAAAGCCGAGGGAATCGATATCCACAGGAGCTTTGAAAAACTCTTACATAGTTCTAGGAATGTACAATGTTATATGCACACACGGGGCTGTTGCCACCTGTGAAAGACCTAAGGCCACCCTAAGCTCTCACCTGTGGCTAATTTTGAGGCTGTGCAAACAAGTGGAAGCTAGTTTTCAAATGCTAGGCTGTTAGGAAGGCATACCTTAACACATACACACGCAGCCCCTTGGCAAAAACTGGGAAATTTTATGTTGTTGTTGTTATGGGGGTTTGAGGAAATGTCTAATCATTAGCCAGCTGCTAAGCTGAGTAAAAAATTTCATTGACCACACATGGCAAAATATGCAGACTTTACAGAATTTGTTATTCTATTCATTCAGAATTCTGTAACAAGTAGCAATGACAGCAAATCTGGGGAGGGAGATGAATCTGATTTCCATAATCGTGTTATATTATTTAAAATGTCTAATTTTCAACAAAAGGTTTGGATACGTACAAAAGCTATGTATGGCCCATACACAGGAAAAACAATCAGTAGAAACTGTCCTTCTTCAAGGACATAGGGCTTACCAGACAAAGACCTTAAATTATGTTCAAGGAGCTAAAGGAAGCCATGTCTAAAAAATTAAATGAAAGTATTTTTGAATGCCTCACTAAATAAAGATATCAATAAATTATTTAGAAATTATATTTTAAAAAGCAAATGGAAATCTTTGATTTGGAAAGTACAATAAATAGCTGAAATAGAGGGTCTCAATATTAGATTTCAGTAGGCAGAAGAAAAAATCAGTGAGCTTGAAAATATGTCCATTGTGAGTAGCCAGCCTAAGGAATGTGTGTTGGAGGTGGGAGAGACTCACAGAGAGACCTGTGTGACATAATCAGACATACCAGCATACACATAAGGGAAAGCCTGGAAGGAGAAGAGAAAGGGGGACAGAAAGAATATTTGAAGACCTATGACTGAAAACTGACCAAGTTTGAAAAATGTTAATGTACGAATTCAAAAAGCTCAACACCAGGGGCTGCCTGGGTGACTCAGTTAAACATCTGACTCTTGATTTCAGCTCAGGTCATGATCCCATGGTTCATGGGATCCAGCCCCACATCGGGCTCCATGTTGAGCATGGAGCCTGCTTGAGATTCTCTCCATCTTTCTCCCCTCTCTCTGCCCCTTCGCCACTCACACTCTCTCTCTCAAAATAAATAAACTTCAAAACCAAAAACAAAACAAACAAAAAAAACCCTCAACACCAGGGTGACTGGGTGGATCAGTCATTTAAGCTTCCAACTGTTGATTTCAGCTCAGGTCATGATCTCATGGTTGTGAGGTTGAACCCCGTGTCGGCCCTACACTGGGCATGGAGCCTGCTTAAGATTCTCTCTCTCCCTCTTCCTCTTCCCCTCCCCCTCCCCTGCTCACACACACACTCTAAATAAATAAAATCTTTAAAAAAAAAAAAAAAAGTTCAACACCAAAGAGAATAAATTCAAAGAGATCTAATGTACGCACGTTATAAGCAAACTATCAAAAGACAAAAAAGAACCTTCAAAGCAGAAAGAAACAACTATCACCATGTACAAGGAATCCTAAATAAAATTGACAGCTAGTTTCTCATCAGAGTCCAGTGGAGATCAGAAGGTAGTAGGTTTGACCTATTCAAGGTGCTGAAAGAAAAATGGTATCAATCAAGAATTCTTTATCCAGGACAATTACCCTTCAAAAATGAAGGACAAATTAAGACATTCTCAGAATAACCAAAACTGAGAGAACTTGTCACTAGCAGACCTGCCCTACAAGAAATACTAAAGGGAGTCCTTCAGACTGACGAGAGAACATTAGACAATAACTCAAATGCACATGAAGAAATAAAGAGCAGCAGTAAAGGTAACAGCAAAGTAAATTTAAAGGACAATATGTAAATGTATTTCTGTAACTCTTTTTTACTCCTGTCTGATTTAAAAGACAGCTGCATGGGGTGCCTGGGTGGCTCAGTCGGTTAAGCATCTGACTTTAGCTCAGGTCATGATCTCATGGTTTGTGGGTTCGAGCCCCACGTTGGGCTCTGTGCTGACAGCTCGGAGCCTGGAGCCTGTTTCAGATTCTGTGTCTCCCTCTCTCTCTTCGCCCCTCCCCTGCTTGTGCTCTTTCTCTCTCTCAGAAATAAATATTTAAAAATAAATAAAAAATAAAAGCTGCATAAAGCTGCAATTACAAATTACATTGATAAGGACCATGTGTGCATAAAAATGTAATTTATGACAGCACAAAGGTACAGGAAATAGAGCTACATAGGAGAAAAGATTTTGTATAGCATTGAAATTTTGTTTTATTAATCTGAACTAGATTGATACAAATTAAGGTGTTAATTGTAATCCCCAGGACAAACACTGAGAAAATAACTATAAAATATAAAAGAAATGACAATGAGAATTAAAATGGTACCCTAGAAAATATCTAACACAAAATAAGCCAGGAATGGAGGACTAGAGAAATAAAAAAGATATGGCAGATAGAAAACAAACAGCAGATGTAAATTTTACCTTGTCAGTAATTACATTAAATGTAAGTAGATTAAACTCTATAATTACAAGATAGAGATTAATAGAATGAATATAAGATATCAATTATATGCGGCCTAGAAGAGACATGCTTTACATTCTGTGACACAAGTTGAAAGTAAGAAGATGATAAACAACCATGTAAACAGCAACCAAAAGGGCTGGTAGTGACTGTACTCCTAAATAACTAATGGGTCAAGAAATAAATTAGAAAATATCTGAGATAAATGAAAACAAAAGTACCACATTCCAAAACTTATGAGATGCAGTGAAAGCAGTGCTTAGAGGGAAATCTAGCTGTAAACAGTAAAAAGAAAGAAAGGTCTCAACTCTGTAACCTAATCTTTGACCTTAAAAAAAGCTAGAAAAAAGAAATGCAGACTAAACCCAAAGCAAGCAGAAGAAAGGAAATAATAAATATATTATAGCCGAAATAAACGAAGTAGAGATTCAAAACACATTAGAGAAAAACCAACAAAACAAAATTGTTCCTTTGAAATTTTTTTTTTTTTTCAACGTTTATTTATTTTTGGGACAGAGAGAGACAGAGCATGAACGGGGGAGGGGCAGAGAGAGAGGGAGACACAGAATCGGAAACAGGCTCCAGGCTCTGAGCCATCAGCCCAGAGCCCGACGCGGGGCTCGAACTCCCGGACCGCGAGATCGTGACCTGGCTGAAGTCGGACGCTTAACCGACTGCGCCACCCAGGCGCCCCGAAAATTGTTCCTTTGAAAAGATCAACACAGTTGATAAATCTGTGGTTAGAATGACCAAGAAGAAAAAAATACTCACTGAAGTCAGGAATGAAGAGGGGGCATTCTACTGACTTCATAAAAATAAACAGAATTATAAAAGAATAAATAACACAAATTATTACATACCAACACATTTGCTAACCTAGACAAAATGGACACATTTTTAGAAAGACAAATTATCAAAACGGTTTCAGGAAGATAACAGAAAATCTGAGTAGACCATAGCAAGTAAAGACGTCGAATTAGTAACAAAATATTTCAAAAAGAGAAGCTTAAAACCAGAAGACTTCAGTGGTGAGTTCTGCAAAACATGTAAAGAATTACCAATCTTTCTTTCAAAAACTTTTTTTTTCTTAAAGGAGTGGAAGGAACACTTCCCAGCTCACTCTATGTGGTTGATTTTAACCTGATACCAAATCAAACCAAAGTATCACAAGAAAACACCACGGACCGATATCCTTTCTGATGATAGATGTGAAAAATCCTTAACAAAATCCTATCAAACTGAACCCATCACTATCTAGAAAGCATTGTACACCAGGGATATCTCTTACGAATACAGATGTAAAAATCACACACAAAATACTATCAAATAGAATCCATCAATCCATAAGAAATTATTATACACCTTGACCAAGTGGGATTTATCCAAGGAATGCCAGGTAGTTTCAACACACAAAACTAAGTCAATGAAGTACATAATATGTTATCAATACAATAAAGGCGAGGAGGCACTAGATTGTCTCTATTGATGGAAAAAATCATTTGACAAAAATTCAACTTCTCAATGGTAACAACAGAAGACTAGGGAAAACTTACCTGATAAAGAGCATCTATGAAAAACCCACAGCCAATATCATACTTCATGATGAACAACTGAAAACTTACCATCTAAGATCAGGAACAAGACCAAGATGTCCACTCTCATGACATGTATTGAACATTGGACTAGAGGTTCAGGCCAGAGCAATTAGGAAAAAAAAAAAGATACCCACATGGAAAAGGAAGTTAAACTATTTGTAGGTTACATGATCTTGTATATAGAAAGTCCTAAGGAGTCCACCAAAAAAGTGTTAACTGCTGATAAATTTGGCAAGATTGCTGGATACAAAAATCAGTCGTGTTTGGGGGCACCTGGGTGTCTCAGTCAGTTGAGTGTCTGACTTTGGCTCAGGTCATGATCTTGTGGTTCATGTGTTCAGCCCCACATCAGGCTTGCTGCTCTCGCCCTGTCAGCACAGAGCCTGTTTCAGATTTTCTGTCCCCCACCTCTGCCCCTCCCCTGCTCGTGCCCTCTCAGAAAAATAAAACATTTTTAAAAATCAATTGCATTTTTATACACTTGGCAATGAACAATCCAAAAATGAAATGAAAATTCCATTTATAATAGCATCCACAAAAGTAAAGAATACTTGGAAATAAATTTAACAAAAGAGGTATAAGAGTTGTACCCAAAAAATATAAAACCTCGCTGAAAGAAAGTAAAGAATACCTAAATAAATGGAAAGACATCCTGTATTCATGAATTGGAAGACTTAATGTTAGAATAGCAACATTCCCGGGGCGCCTGGGTGGCGCAGTCGGTTAAGCGTCCGACTTCAGCCAGGTCACGATCTCGCGGTCCGTGAGTTCGAGCCCCGCGTCAGGCTCTGGGCTGATGGCTCAGAGCCTGGAGCCTGTTTCTGATTCTGTGTCTCCCTCTCTCTCTGTCCCTCCCCCGTTCATGCTCTGTCTCTCTCTGTCCCAAAAATAAATAAAAAAACGTTAAAAAAATAAATAAATAGAATAGCAACATTCCCTAAATTGATCTATCACATGAATGCAATCCCTGTGAAAATTCCATTGTCTTTTTGGCAGATACTGGCAAGCTGACCCTAAAATTCATACGGGAGGGCAAAGGACTCATAATACCAAAACAATTTTAGTAAGAACAAAGAAGACTCACACTTCCTAATTTCAAAACTTACAACAAAACTACAGTTATCAGGACAATGTGGTACTTGCTTTAGCTTAATGATAGATATATCTAGAGATCAGTGGAATAGAATTAAGAGTCTAGAAATAAACCCATTCATCTATGGCCAATAGATTTCAATTAAGGGTACCAAAGATTCCTGCAGAAGGTGCCTTTGCTCAACCCCTCACCCACAGGCACCATCTTCTGGATCCATAAACTCATACCAAAAAGGCAGCTGGGACCACCCACACCTGAGAAGGGGTGTTTATTTGAAATATAGAAAGTTCATACTCTTGCATAGTGCTTGCAATATGCTTCATTACTGATGTTAATGATTACATGAAGTTGTGATAAGAAAGAGCCTAGTTAATTCATTGATTTACCATGCACACACTGCCTGGTTTCAAAACCTGGCTCCTACAACTGAGTGGGCTTGAGCCTGTGGTTTAACCTTAATGTCTTTGTTTCCTCTTCTGTGAAATTCAGGTAATATAGATCTCTGTCTCATAGAGTTATTGGAAAGATTAGTTGAGTCACTATGCCCAATAATAATAAATAAAAACTATCAATATTGCAGTCTCCTTTGAGGTAGATTTAGAATGTCACAGATTGTTTTACATTCTTCCCACCAATGGGTTGTCTATGTTTCTTCCCCTTGAATGCAGATGGGCTCTGTAGCAACTTTACCAATAGGATATGGTAGAAGAGCCACTGCCCTAGCCTTCAGAAACTGACAACTCCCCCTTCCTGTCTTTTCTAACAGATGTCCTGTTAGAAGTCTATTTTGAGACCACCACGCTGGAGGACCACATGGAGAGACCCAGCAGAGCCTGCCAGCTGCCCCCATCAGTGTGCCAGGCATGTGAGTGGGGGAACTATCTTGAAAGTGGGGTTGCCAGCCCTAAACCATTCCAGCTTGAGAGAGACCGGCTGCTACACACCCGAGTCCTTCCCAGATTCCTGACACACAAAGCCATGAGCAAATTGAAATGGTTATTTCAAGTCACTACATTTCGGGGTAGTTCTGTTACTTAGCAGTAATCACAACACTGATTATGAAAATCTAAACACTAAACAAATGAATGAGTTGGAAGGAGTGGGTAGTCTCTAGCCTAGGGAAACGATGACTCATGTTACAAATTAAGTCCTCATTTTAGTTGTTTTACAAAATACAAGAGTTCCTGTCATATGTGGATGCTGTTTATGTCCTTATTTACTCCTAGAAAGGACACAGGGAAAAGAGTCTCCAAGGGTGTTTGAACTGAAATCAATGAGTTTAACCCCCTTTTACGGATGGGACCTTAGGCTTGGAAAAGGGAGAGAAGGCGCTCCAGGTCACACAGCAAGTTAGGAGGAAGCTAGGCCTGCCTCTGCACTCTTAAGCCAGAACTTTAAAAATACTATTTTATTTCTTGGTTTATTTATATTTTTGTTGTGGTACCTTGCAGGAACAAATCTATTTTGTGACACATCCATTTTACACATTCAACAGACAGTGCCCATGTCCCTAGGAAAGGTCTGAAACAATGTTATCAGGGCCTGTGGAATGTAGGAGCCAATTTTGGTATACTAGTCGCAAAACAATGAAAATCTTCACCCTTTTCAGATTCATTTGTAATGCCAAAATAGTGGCTCTTATTGCATCTTTTTGTCTCTATATTCCATCAACCCACTAATTATCCTTATACATTTCACACTCACTGTATGATGATTCACTCCACCCCACCCCCACCCCCCCCTCCCCGCCAGTACTCAGCACATTATGATTCAGAGGACACATCCTTCTGTGTTTTTTAGGTTTGGGTTTTTTTTTTTTGTTTTTGGTTTTTTGTTTTTGTTTTTGTTTTTTTTCAATGCTGGCTGAAAAATTTGGACTGCAGCCATTCTTTGATGATGTGTATTTTACTGAAAACAAATGCCTGTCTGTTATCTGTGAATACAGGGGTTCTTTTTCTCCGTTTGTTTTGACATATTCAGTAGTCTTCTAAAAACTGATGCAGGATTATATTAGAAAATATCAAACTTAAAATGGATAATCCCAAATAATTACTTTTTCCCTTCAATTACTAGTTAATTTATTATAAATTTTAAACTATTTTTCAGAGCTTCTTGGTGAGTCCTCATGGGTGGTCATGAACTGTGACTGTCTCAGGAAGGAGTGGGGTTTCTGAAAACCTCATCAGCAGCCAGAGGAATCACTTAATTGACCGTGCCATTCCCCTGCTTAATACCCTCTAACTGCTTCCCATATAAACTCAAACTCCTGTCATGGCCTACCAGGGCCTGCATAACCTGAAGTTTGACAAACTTCTATGGTTGATTTAAATCATTCTGACTGTCATAGGTAACAAACCACTTCAAAATGTAATGGCTTAAAATAACCACTCATTTTGCTTATGAATCTGCAACTTGGTCAGTGCAAGGTGGAGGAAGCCAACCTCTGCTTGGCACGCTGGGGCTGTTATCTGTGGGCTGTGGGATCTGATGGTTGAGAAGCTGGCTCTGCTGTCATATGGGAACCCAACTGGGGCTGAGAGTTGAGGACCTCAATTTCTCTCCACATGAATCTCCCCATGCGGCCTTCATTTCCTTGGAGTGTGGTTAGGTGCCAAGAGTGAAATCCCCAAGAAAGAACCAGACAGGAGCCATATAAGTCATTCACGACCTCGATTTGGAAGTCATGTCTGCCACACTGTGTCACATCTGCCACACTACATTCATGGAGGCAGTTATGAAGTCCTGCCCAGGGTCAAGGGAAGGAGCATAGATCTCATGATGGGGAATGGCAAAGTTTTGGAGGAACAAGCAGCACTGGAAATGTTGCAGCCATTTTTGGAAAATAAATTACCACAATATGCTTTACTGATTTCTTTTGGGGTGTGTGTGTGTGTGTGTGTGTGTGTGCGCGCGCGCACACATGCGTAAATCCCATGTTTAAATGAGCCTTAGGTGGTAAGCTCTCTCTAAAGGTAATAGTCTTTTCTTATGTGTTTACAAACTGTACAATTTCTAACACAGTATTTTATGTGCAGCTAACACTTAATTTTCACACCTGATTTTATGAGCTGCAAGATATTCATAATTGAGTCGATAATTTTTAAAGACTTAGAATCCCCAAATATATCTTATCTTAAAATCACACTGTACATAATTTTATCTTTATTTGATTATTCAGGAATCATTTTAGGAACCCTACAATTCTTTGAGATCAATAGTTTGAGATCAATAGATACCACTTTCAACATTCCAGTACTCAGAGAAAATGTAAATGCTGACCATTTACAGGTTCTGTAGGAATATTTAGAGTGTGGAAATGAGAAAGGCAGTGTCTTTACTTTCAGTGTAGTAGTATCTTTAGTTATCACATCAGGACCCTATGGCAATAAACTCGGGACTCATAAGATAAACTACAAAACAAGTCTTGAAGTTAAAGGGCACAGCATCAAGAATTTCATTCTGCCAAATCAGGTGGTAATATATCAGAAATTTTAAACACTGAAAGTATTGATAAAACCAATCATCTGACTTGCATGGAAGGTTTAGTACAGGCATGTCCAGTAAGCATAAAAACAAGCAACCATCTTATATATTTTATTCAAAATGTTGAAGCACCAGATTAAAAGATTTCAAAAGCATTCCATGCCAGTTTTCTTCCATTGGAACTGAATAAAGGGATCATACTGAAAATATCTGCAGATTGGGGCTCCTGAATGGCTCAGTTGGTTAAGCGTCCAACTTTGGCTCGGGTCATGATCTCGCAGTTTGTGAGTTCGAGCCCCACATCGGGCTCTGTGCTGGAGCCTGGTTTGGGTTCTGTGTCTCCCTCATTCTCTTCCCCTCCCCCACTCACACTCTGTCTCTCTCTGTTTCTCAAAAGTGAATAAACGTTAAAAAATTTTTAAAAATATCTGCAGATAGTTTCCATAAGATTTCTGCATTCCCATGAAGCCTTTTGTGAACTTTCAAAGTTACACACAACCTGATGCAAGGCAATTCCTTAACTATAGATCATATTTTCCCCACACTGATTTGTCTTTGATCAAAGAAAAGTAGAGTAATGTATTTGGGTGACAAAGTCCCACAGAAAGGGGAATAATGGGTTGAAAACTAGCATGAGGATAGGAGAGAAGAGTGTTCTGAACTGGTCATTTGGAAACTAGCTATGCCTTGGTCCTGGGGTGGGGATTCCAGGCTCTAGCTCTGATGCTAGGATACTGGTTTAGCCTTGGGCAAGGCACTTCCCATCCAAGCCTCAGTTCTCTCTTCTTTAAAATGGACACACTTGCCCCTTTCAGAGAACTGATATGGGGAGCTGATTACTAAGGTGTACACACATGCTTTGAAAAATGCACAGCACTGGAGTAATGGTCTCACACTTGATTAGGATCACCTGAAAGCTTATTAAACACAGATTGATGGGACCTGTCCCCAGAGCCCAAGAATTTGTGTTCCTAACAAGTTCCCAGGTGACGCTAGTGCTGCTGGGTTGGGACCACCCTTTGAGAACCACTGTCTGTATGATGCCAGGCTGGGGGAACAGGGCGGGGGCGGGGAGGGGGGCGGAGGGTTAAGTAATTCTGAAGACAGGAAGATTTTCCTGGCCACTCTCAGAATGCCTCTTCTAGAGCTTCCAATTTCAAAGCAGCCAACATCTGCTCATTGTGGGCCCCTCTTTGTGGTTTTCTCCCTCCATTTGAGAATATTGCCCAGGTGCACTTCACTCTTCAAAACCATGAGAAAAGAAAGGTTATTTCTGAGCTAGTCCAGCAGATAATAACTACTAGTAGCACTTGTATCATATATAGTGGGAGAGAGACCTGTAAAGGGGCAGTAGTCAGGACAGCTGGAAGATGGAGCATCAGATGCATTGGAATTTTGGCAGGGGATTGAGGTGCTGTCAGGAAGATTACTGCATTCATTATCGTTGCGTAAAAAATTACCCCCAAACTTAGAGGCTTAAAACAACATTTTTTTTTAATTTTCTTTTTTTTTAATTTTTTAAAATGTTATTTATTTTTGAGACAGAGAGAGACAGAACATGAGCAGGGAAGGGGCAGAGAGAGAGGGAGACATAGAATCTGAAGCAGGCTCCAAGCTCTGAGCTGTCAGCACAGAGCCTGACGCGGGGCTCGAACTCACAGACTCTGAGATCATGACCTGAGCCAAAGTCGGATGCTCAACCGACTGAGCCACCCAGGTGCCCCTAATTTTCTTTCTTTTTAATGTTTATTTATTTTTGAGAGAGAGAGAGAGAGAGAGAGCGAGAGCGAGCATGAGTGGGGGAAGGGCAGAGAGAGAGAGAGACACAGAATCTGAAGCAGGCTCCAGGCTCTGAGCTGTTAGCACAGAGCCTGACCCAAGGCTCAAACTCACGAGCTGTGAGATATGACCTGAGCTGAAGTCAGATGCTTAGCTGACTGAGCCACCCAGGTACCCCTAAAACAACAAACATTTATCTGAAGGTTTCTGAGGGTTAGCAATTCGAGAGTGGCGTAGCTAGGTTGTTTTGGCTGAGAGTCTCTCAGAAAGTTGTAGTCAAGACATTGGCCAGGGTTGCAGTTATCTAAAGGCTGGACTGGGGCTGGAGGATCCACTTGCAACACAGCTCACTTATGGGGCTAGCGACAGGAGGCTTCAGTTTCTTGCTAAATGGGCCTTTCCATAAGGCTCCGTGAGACATGGTAGCTGGCTTTCCCCCGAGCAAGTGATCCAACATGGAAGGTAGGCAACCAAGACAGAAGCCACAGGATCTTTGATATCTAATCTCAGAAAATAACAGGACATTGTGTCTGCCATGTTCTAGTGGTCACATAGAACAACCATGGAACAATGTGGGAAGGCACCACACAAGAGTGTCTATAGGGATCAGTGGGAGCTATGTTAAGCCTGGCTACCATGGTATGCTCATTAAGAAACCTGTTTGTCCACAGGGCTGTCTCTTCCCTGACTCCCTCTCTCAAATGAACTTGTTCATAAGCTCCCAGAATGTGTTGGGAGCATCATGTGCTGCAGTTTCCTCCCTACACACTCCCCCCTTCTCCATCCTGTTGTGTGACCGTAGCACTGACTTCTGCAGACAGCACCAGCTGCTCTTTCTTGTTCTCTGCCTTGCTGTTGGGTCCAACCAATAGGAAGCAGCAGCAGGTGATGAAAGGGTAGCAGAAGAGAGAAAAGACATGGTACTTCTTGCCTGGCCTCCTTCTGTGTAAGATCACTGTAGTCTGCCTGGATCTCCCTTCTAAAGGCTGCAGCTCCTGCCGGGCTGCTCTCTCCATACAGCTTCCTTCCCTCCCCTGATTCTGTAACCACTTGAGCCCTTCATACCTTCAGGCCTGGGAGGCTAATGGCTCCTGCTATTGCTAGCCCCTGAATATTGGACTGCCCTTTGCAGGCTTCCCTATAACCCCTGCCCACACCTGTGTAAATTGTTCTGTTATTACTCCTCTGTGTTAATGGGGTGTGCAGTCTCCTTCCTGCTATGACCCTGACTGCAACAGCATGTAACTAGTGTCAGAGAGAAATTTATGCTCAGAGGAAGCAGGCCTGGTGGACATCTACTGTTTCTGCCCAAGCATATCCCACCCACCACCCTGCCTCAGCGTTCCTTTGGGGATCCAGCCCTGCCCACTTCCTGTGTCTTGTCAGAGCCATGCCCATGATCCCTCACTCTCCAGGTGGGCCTGGGATTCGCTGCTGGCCAACAGGCCAATAAAAATATCATGGCCCTCTGAACAGTGATTGGGCATGTGGCCCAAGGCAGAGCCAGGAAGGCTCAGTTCTGGGACTTTGTGAAAAGAGAAGCTCTTTCCTTAGGGGTTGCTAAAGCATCAGATGATGCCTCGGGCTGTGGTGGCCATTATCATTACCACTATATGGGGAGTCTGTCTGGGAAGGAAGCTGATAAAGAATGCCAAGTACAGACATACTACGTACACCCATACACACACAGACGCTGTTCACAGACTGTTTCAGCTCCTGAATCCAGCCATGCCTGAAGAGATCTACTCTGTAGACTCTTCAGTTACATAAGTCAATAAATGATAATTTTTGCTCAAACCAAAAAAAAAAAAAAAAAAAAATGCGTGAAAGAGTTACACATACATGACTCCTAGCAGCTCATTGATCTACTGGTAATTTTATTTTTAACTGTTTGTTAGATTTTTACTTCAATGCTAGAAAACTTTCAAAAGAGAAAAAAATCGTTGTTCTTTTGTTGTTTCAGCCTGTCTAAATGAAATAAGCATGCTTGGTGACTGCTCAGTCATTCATTCATTCACTCATTCATTCAGCAACCATGTATTGAGCCCAGATTTTAAAAACCACAGAGGGGTGCCAGGAGCCATAGACACAAAGATTAGTAGCACATGGACTGTGTTCTCAGATGGCATCTCCATAGTCATGGTGAAGAAGATGCAGATTCCAGCACCAGCTCTAATTAGCACATGGGCAGTTCACTAGCATCTCTGTCAGTTTTCCTTATCTGCAAGATGGCCATATCAAGCCTTCTTTAAGGCTCATGGAGAAAGTTAAGGGAGCCATTTATGTGCCACATCCAGCACAAAGCTGTCACTCACTACAGGGCAGATACTCTCGTGCAGCTCACATCCTGGCAGAGAGGACCTGGATAAGTATTACGGCCCGATGGGGAAGGGCTCTGGGAACAGGAAAAGTCAATTCGGTGGAAGAAGATTCACAAAGTGCTTGTCATGGAGTGGACCTTCAAGGATGGAGGAGTTTCCCCATCAAAAGAGGCATTTTAGCAAAGACAACATTGCTAAGGCCACATTGTGCTCAGCATATCAGGGAATTGAGAGAATTTGGCCATGGCGGAATCAGGGAGCTGGATTCATAGTGTGGGGTCAGCGTGGGGCTCAGCACAGGCAGGGGGCAGGTTGTGTAGGGTATGAACTTCAGTGAGGCGAGAAAAAAGAGAAGCAGGATTTGGACTGAGGGGTTTGGTAACCAGCTCCGAGATGGTGCCCAGTATCCTCACCTCCTGGCCTGTGTCCTGTCCCCTCCTTCAATGAG
This sequence comes from Prionailurus bengalensis, assembly GCF_016509475.1. Classification (NCBI taxonomy): domain Eukaryota; kingdom Metazoa; phylum Chordata; class Mammalia; order Carnivora; family Felidae; genus Prionailurus; species Prionailurus bengalensis. The sequence goes on along the minus strand of NC_057350.1, from coordinate 133,894,758 downwards.
CAAGGCTGATCTGGGTAAGCCAAGAAGATAGTATGGAATGATAGAAGTGTGACTTCTGAGCATGGGTCATAATAGACACTGTGGCTTCTACCTTGGTCTCCCTTGGATCACTTTCTCCATGGGAAGCCAGCTGCCACTTTGGACAGCCAAATAGCCCTACAGAAAGGACCCTGTGTTGAGCAACTGAGCCTCCTGCCAGCAGCCAGCCATGTGGCTGCACCAAACTGATGGGTAGTAGTTTTCTAGAGCTGCCATAAAAAAGTACCACCAAATGGGTGGTTTAAAACCTAGAAATTTACTACCTCATAGTTCTGGAGGCTAAAAGTCCAATATCAAGGTGTTAGCAGGGCCATGCTCCTCCTGAGACCTGTAGGGGAGAATCCTTCCTTGACTCCGCTAGCTTCTGATGTTTCTCAGTAATCCTTGGTGTTCCTTGGCTCATGGATGCATCCCTCCACTATGCCTCTGTTGTCACATGGCTGTCTTCTCCCTGTGTGTCTATATCTTCTCCTTATAAGGACACGGGTCACATTGGATTAAGGGGCCACCCTATTTAAGTGTGACCTCATCTTAATTAATCACATCTACAAAGACCCTATTTCCAAATAAGATCACATTATGATGTATGGGGGTTAAGACTTCAACGCAGGGAACACAGTTGTTGATAACGTTCTCCACCTCCAGTGAAGCCTTCAGCTGACCACAGCTCCAGCTCACATCTTGACTGCAGCCTCATGAGACCTTGAGCTAGAACAACCCAGCTAAGCCACTCCCAGATTCCTGACTCATGGAAGCTGCGTGAGTTAATCATGTTCACGATTGCTTTAAGCCACTAAGATTTGTTATGAATAGGCAATCAACACAAGGAGGAAGACATGGCAGTAAAAGACCAAAGGCCTCCACAGCAATCCTACTCAATAGATCTTCATGTCATATCAGCATTTATTTTAAATCAGAGCCTTTTTATGCAACATTTCATACTGCTAAAACTTTTTTAAAGAAGTTTTGCCCTATGTACATTCACTTTGTTGAGAAACCATTTGTTCATCTAGTGGGTAATTGGGTGTTTGAGCAGTTCTGAGTTTCACTGGGAATCCATGCAGCTGACTCAGATTTTCCCTCTCTGGGCAGAGCTCCGGTGCCAGGCTGGCTGGCTGGTCTGGGGTCAGGTGCATACTCCTGGTTCAATGCGTGATGGCCAGGGGATGGGGCCACAAGGTACAGAGCAGGGCCACCTGTGGGTAAGGGGTGGTCCGGGTGGGTTTCCCTCAGCAGGGCCATGGGCAGTTGTCTCTCCCTGCAGGAGGGGGCGGTGGGCACCAGCATTGACAGTCTGTGATCAGGCTGTGGATTTTGCCTTCTCTAGGAACAGGCCTTTTTAAGTCCAGTGTGAACACAGCTCATTGTGCCTCTCACTTCCTCTGTGAGGAAAGCCACAGACAGGCACAGCTGCACCTACATGAGAAACCACATGGACCAACCGACTTCCCCCAAGTCTGATTTGACCAAAAATACATTTGATTTCCTGCCTCTATGTTATGGTCAAGATTACCATTTGTTTCCTTGAATTTCAGGATTACAGTTGACAAAAGCATGTCACAACCATTAGTCATAGGTGGTTTTTTTTTTTCCTGAAAATGATTCATTTTACTCATTTTCCCATCCTCTTCTTCGTTCTGCCAGCTGGCAGCTACTTCTTTTTATTATAAAAATAATTTTGTGTTACCCCCATCATTTATATCTTCCCTCATTTCTACTTCATAAACAATTGGTTCTAACTTGTCAATAGAAAGTAACTCAGGGAAAGTTCTAGGTGCTCTGTTCAGAAGGGCAGCATGTGTATCCAGCAGGTGCTTCATAAGTGCTTACTGGGTGGAGTAGTTCCACCAAGTCTGTATTTAGGTCTACTGTCTCTGTACATCTCTTTCTCAGGCTGACTTGAAAACTCTTGGCATGAAGCAACAATATACATTTTTAAGATGATTTCTATTTCCCTGGTGTTTGGGGCAGGGAGCTAAGTGGGTGGCAGACAGCCACATCCGGAGAGACAAGCTCACTCCTCCTGGCAGGTCCTGCACTGGGGACGGCAGGCAGGCTCTGCCATTGGTGGGAGGGGTCCTGCTCCCATTCCAGGAGGACTTCCCAGGCGTTCCTCAGGAATTCTGAGTTCTTCCTGCTTATTCCCTAAAGATGTGACTCACTCCAAACCTTTGCGAGTGAGCAGTGAGTCAGCAGGGGTTTTGCTTTTTTGGATCATTCCCACATGGATTATTCAATGCACATTATATGAATGAGAAGACCACGGCGTGACAGGGTTTAAATAAGTTGTCCAAGGTCTGTGCAGTGAAGAGTAAGCCGTGAGGCCAAGGATGTGAGCCTGGACAGTCTTGAGACCAGGGTCTGTACTCTTTATTCTGCCTAAAAGCCAGAAAAGGGGTCTAGAAGGCTATGCTTCAAGGGAGTGGGGAAGGAATCCCATTTTTTACTTTGTATAATTATATATATGCACACACTGCTTTAAAAAACCTAATTAAAAAAAACTAAACAGCCACACCATGGAAGAGGCAAGTCACAGAAGGCTAATTATCCATCTTCTTAAAAATTATTCATTTTCCTACTTAAAAATTATCTGAGTTACTAGGCATTGAGTCAAAATGACTTTGAAATGTTGGCTACAAATAATACAGAAATTAGTGGCCTAAAAATGTCTTCCCTCACTGATTACGTTGGTTCTGCATCTGGAACTCCTATTGTGGGAGGGCCTTGCTCTGCACCTGGTGGGCTTTCCAAAAACACCTGTTGTGTGATCAGATTAATGAATGACTACAGAGGGCCAACCTCCATGGCAGCTCTTGCAACTTTTCTTCAAGAGGCGTGATGCCTCTCTCAAAGGGTAGGCCCTCTGGGGACTGTTCATGGAATCATGCCTGCATCGTTCCATCCTGCGCAGTTGGGCAACTGGAAGGCTCTTGCCCAAAGTTAGCATGATTTATTTAGGTCCCTGGAATCCCTGGATGAGACATGTTGTGCAGAAAGAATCCTCTTACTCATACTTTCCCTCTGCTGCCCCTCTCTTCAGCACTTGTTTCCAGCCTCTCTGTCTTTCTCTCTGAGGCACTGCACTCTTTTCCAGTTATTATGAGCCCTGCCTGACAGATTCCATTTACTGATGGAAAGGCATATGGGAGAGAAACTTCCCTTCTATTTTTAAAAGCTGCTTCAAGATACACATTTCTGATGTTGCTGGTGGCTCTGGCATTACCATTTCATCTGGATAGAATTCTGTTCAGCCAGAATGGAAAAGGACCCACGCAGCCATTTCTAAAACAGGTTTTGCTCTGAGAGTTTGTTTCTTACGTTAGAAGGTGAGGCTTGTGAGATACCTGTATGTCCTGGGTCTCACTTCATGAACAATAAGAACAAGGAAAACACACACAAAACCCACTGTTTTGTGGATGTGTAAAATATAAACTGGCATTTTTATTTTAGCTCTTAAAACCAATTGTATAATGAGAGGTTTGCTGGAGGAAGATATGGCTTGAAAAAGAGAAACGGGAGCAGGGAATACCAGAAAAGACTCGATAATCCACGTCAAAGAGGAAAAGACAATGGGGGAAGGTGCCTCTCCTACCTCATCCCACAGCTCCCACAACGGGCTGTGGGGCAGAGAGGTGGTCCCAGTGCTTGTGAGCTGTGGTCTGGACAAGTGCAGGGCTGCCCACCCCACACTGCCCTAGTCCCTCTCATACAGCCGCCCGTAGAGAGCTGCCGTCACCAGGCCAGAGGACAGTCCGCTCTTGCTCAGGAAGGAGTAGTCATTCTCCCGGCCAAGCTGATCAGGGGTTTCCAGGGACATCCCTGAGGTAAGAAGCAGAGGAAAGATATAGGAAGTACTGAAGTTCCCCCATAGGTGGAACTCAAATATCCCTGTGGCCTCTGTGATCTCCTGCCCACAGGTGTTAAAGCCAAGACCCCCACACTTGACCAGGGCACAAACTTGAACATAGTAAGTGCCGTGCACAGTGTGAAGACCGTCAAAGACCCCCAGGGCATACAGCTCTTTGGACAAAGTGGGCCGCTGGTAAAGCAAGTAACAGCAGAGGCCGTTTGCACAGACGCGGAGGTAGCCTTCCTTTCCCCACACAGGGACCAGGGTGAAATTGTCATACATCATCTCCGAATGAAACACAGGAGGAGTGTTCATGTTCCACTTGGTGGCTCCATCACAATGGACTTCCTGAGCATCCTTTTCACAGTATGGATCACCTGCCAAGATTTCTAAAAACTTACTACGAGATGGGTTCATTTTACCTGTGGCATTCTCTGGACCAATGAGACCCAGTGGATTTCTGGCTACCTGTGCAATTATAAGATGACCAGTGGCGTTTTCCATGTCATGGTGCCAAAAGGACTTCCGAGGGCTGTGTATGCCACTTCCGGTCATCCCCAGAGATGGGTGGTGGATGTTGGCAGCCAGCAGGTTGATACCAAAGGCAATGGCAAAAGCTCTCTGAATCTGAATGGCTGCCAAGAGTGGGAGCTGGTTCATCCAGGCAGTAGGATATACGACGTGCTTCACCTCAGAGTCTCTGAGGAGTCTAATGGCAGGGTCAAAAAACAATATATCAAAGCAGGTGAAGATGCCAAATTTGCCAGCAAAAGGGGTATCAAAGATGATGTGATCCACTTTGAGAGGGGTATCAAAAGCTGCCTCAAAGTAGAGGTTGTGTTTGCGATAGCGGTCAACAAGGGTTCCGTTGTTGCTGAACACGACATTTGTGTTAAACTGGTATCTTCCATCATGTGGGCACCCCGGGTCATTGTTATGGCAAGGCTGCTTGGTCCCAAGATTGGCCACCAGGAACATATTGCCCTTGATGGCCATGCAACTCAGGCGCTGGAGGACCTAAAGGAAAAAAAAGGCATAAATAAATGAATTTTTAAAATCCTGCCATTTGCCTTATAATTTTAAAATAGAAAAGTACCTGTATTGTGTCTATAATATGTAAACAGCTGTCATAAATCAGTAAAGAAAAAACACTACTGGAAGAGTGCACAGGATATGAACAGGTGATTCACAGCACAAATACAAATGGCCAATGGACATCTGAGAAGATACTCAACCTCATTAGTAATGAGGAAACACAAATGAAAATAGTGAGATCTCATTCTGCACCTTCGTAAGATTGGCAAAAATTCAAGATATTATTCCGTCTTGCATTGACCAAAGGTGGGGAAACAGGCACTCAAGACTATCACGAGGGATGTAAAATGAAATGAAGGTCTTTCAAAAGGGAAATTTGGTAGTCTTTAAAATAATTCAAAATGTGCATATCCTTTCGCTGAGAAATTCCATTTCTAGGAATCTTAACCTTACAGAAAAACTTGGACATATTTATGAAGATATATGTACAAGGATATTGACTGAAACATTATAATAGCAAGGGTTTTACAAAAGCATATAGCATCCTAATAAAGAGGATGTCAATAACTATGAAATGAATAGAAAAGAATATAGTTGGATGCATATCAAAGTGTTGATGGCAGTTTCTCTAGGAAGAGAAGGAGGGTAATTGGTGGGGTGTGTGAAGATGGGACTTTAATTTTTTTACTTCTGATTCGTTTGTTTTCTAAGTATATATTCTTGTATGTCCTGTGTAATTAATAAATAGAACGATCCAGAGATGAGTAAATGCCCCATAATACCAGACACTCTTTAACTGATGGAATATGTGGCACAGGGAGTTTGGGGAGCTCAGATTTCATTTTTAGGAACCTAGGGTCTCCTTTTGGTCTCATTTAACCTGTCTTGGCTGTTGGCCCCTGGCTTGGTTCATCTCTGCATGCCTTCAGTCTACGGAGGAGGAAGGCTGGGACCCTCCCTTACCTCTGTGTCATTGAATCGGTGGGGCTCCAGGCAAGGATTCCACCTGACCAACTGGGGAGACGGCATGAAGTCCAAAAATGGGTAAACAGATGTTCTTGTAAAGTTGAATCCATGAATGCCATCTTCTGGAAACACTATAATCTGTACACCCTGTAGGTCAAACACATCAAAGTATGGTATATTATCCAATAACAGGAAACACCCCTTCTTTCACTTGTCCATTCTTTCATTCACTCGTCGGACAGCCATCAGGTAGTTGTACTGTGCCAGGAACCAGAGGTTCTAAGATGGTGGCTGGACTCTCATCAGGGATCTTGGTCTTGGGGAAACTGTCTCACTTGGCCTCATTGTCCGGTAACAAAGACAGATGGATTTAGAAACAACCATTAACCATACCTCATGTTAGGGAAGGAGGGAATGAGTGAGATTGGAGCAGAAAGCAGGAGTTTGCCAAGCAGACAATCAGGAGAGGTTTGGAGTTCCTGGTGGTGGCACAGTACAAAGGCCTTGAATACTGGGCTTGTTAACAGATGGGGTGTCTCCAATCCAGTGGTTTCCACTCATTGTGCATCTAAATCAGACGGGGAGCTCCTGAAAAAACACTTGGTTTAGGGGTGATGCTGGGGCCCACTCCTAAAAAGTCTGCTTCACTGGGCTGGTGGGGAAAATTCAAGTGTGTTCATTTTAGAAATAAGGACTTTCTCTAACTTGAAGTTCTCCAGCTGGGAATTAGGAGGCCCTTTTCCGAATCTAACCATTCCCCAGCCTTTGTCCCACACCTGGAGACAACCTAGGTTTCCTGACTGATAGCCTGGGGCTCCCTGTGATGTTCACATTAACCGAATGAAATCCAAACAAACGGGGCACCCTCAGCTCCCAGCATCAGGGCCTCATTCTCCTGCTGCTCTCCACTTACACGGCTTAAAATGCGAAGCCTGGAACATTGCTCCAGAGTGAAAGGTGGAGGAGGAAGGCAGAGAAGGTATGAATAATCTAAAATAAGAGGCAATTTGAGTCACTTATTTCTGGAATGCACTGCAAACTCTTTATAATATTTTATTCTGGCTAAAAAAGCTTCGAAAGTGTAACTGTAGAAAACTTGGAGAACAGATAATATTAATATTAGTTTAGTTAATATCTTGGCTATTTTTATTTTGTCTGTGTGTGTGTATATAATTGCGATAATGATAAATACATGGTGTTTCGGGAGCACCTAGGTGACGCAGCTGGTAAAGCATCAGACTCATGATCTCAGCTCAGGGTCATGAGTTCAAGCCCCATGCTGGGCTCCGCTGAGCATGGAGCCTACTTTTAAAGAAAATTTTAAATAAATACATAAATAGTTTTCCATCTTGACTTTCCTCACTACATACAGCATCAAGACTACCAAGATACTTTCAAAAATACCATTTGCAATGGCCACATTATATTTAAGAGAACACCATAATTCATCTTTTATCAGCGGACATCTGAATTGTTCCCAACTTTTGGTGACCATCTGCATACAGGGTGCTCAAAACACTTAATGAGTATTATACACAAGTATTTAGGTGTCCAATGATTTCTTCAGAATGAAGTCTTGTAAGTGAAGATACGGGCTCACAGACAGGAAGAGTTTTCAGTTGTTTACATTGCCAAATAGCCCTCCAGAAAGATTATACGAGTGTTAAGATTGGTCACCTTACAGCACACGGTAAAGCAAAATTATCACAAACTTGGAAATAAAGCAAGATGTTTGCCTTTCTAACATATACTAGGGTGCTATTTAAGAGGCTCACTCAAGGATTATTTAGTGAATGTACTATTGCTAGGCTTTGTTATTTAATATTAGATCACCCCAGACTGCAATTGTATTGCTCTATAGGACATTAGCCAGTTTTGTATACACGAGCAAATTCATTTCAACATTCATTTGAACGATACACACACTCATGTTCCTCCGATGCTCTTTTGAGCCAGGTTTACCATCTGACTGATTTCTTCATTAGATCAGTGAGTTAAATGACAGTTTTGGCACATGTTCGTTCTATATTTGTGTAAGAGGTTTTAAATTTTTTTTTACGTTTTTATTTATTTTTGAGAGAGAGAGGCACAGAGTGCAAGCGGGGGAGGGGCAGAGAGAGAGGGAGACACAGAATCTGAAGCAGGCTCCAGGCTTTCAGCTGTCAGCACAGAGCCTGACACAAGGCTCGAACCCAAAAATGGTGAGATCATGACCCGAGCCAAAGCTGGACACCCAACCAGCTGAGCCACTCAGGCACCCCAGGAGTCATGTTTTAACTTTTTGAAAATTATGCTTGGACAAATGTTTTCCTTTATTAAAAACAAAACTTTCCCCAAGAGTGTTGAGTGGTTTCCTATGGACAATACCATTTATGTTATGTATACATATTAGATTAATACTGAAGTTAAATTGCATTTCCTAAATACATATTTTCTAGGAATAAGAAGAGGAACCAACCTGAGCCAGGGCAGAACGCTGGATCTAATGTGACTATCAATCCATCTAGAAAGCAATTAGCATCCCTGATAAATGAGGAGTTTTCGGAGAGACTTCAATGAGGTCAAGAACTCCTGAGGAATTAAGGTTGCCAACCCAGTTGATGGACCAGCTAATATCTTTAAGTTGGAGTCCTTTTCTTCCCTATAAATATCTCTACCAAGAGAGAAATACTTCAGTTGGCTAGTTCGGGAACCCTTGCCTTCCAGCAAGTTTGATCTAAAATTCTGACACATGCTTGGCATCAATTTGTCATAGAAGTTGCTTGAACGCATAAAACCATGCAGGGAAGCCGAGAGATCTGTAAGCACTAAGAAATGATCAGATAAACAATCTGTTCTCTTGGACCACAAACAGAGAAGGAATGATGACTTGCAGGCAGCATGGACTCAACAAAAACATGTTATAGGTTTCCTTTGGGGGCAGGTTATTGGAAGGCAGGGGAATACCACCGTCACAGTCTCCGGAGTTCAGCATGGCCTCTGCCCAACCTCTTAGAATGGTCTTGTGGACAGGATGGAGAAGCGAGGGATGGCTCGTATTTCAGCACCATGCAAGCAAACACCTCTGTGCACAGAATGGTCTCGAGTGGATCTGTGTCATCAGGAGGTCTAAGGGCACAGCCTGGGATTTTTTTACACTGACTTCAGCGTAAACATAAATGAGGTGTGTATCAAATGTGTGAATGACGTGAAGGTAACTGATATGCAGGATGTCAGTAAAGATCCCCAAATAGCCGAACAGGCTGGAATGATGAGATGTAACAGCATAAATGTGAAGTCGTGTGTTCAGGTTAAAGAAGTTAACCTTGTAAGTACCGAGTGGCAAGAGTGGCACGTGTGTCTGTGTGTGGGAAGAAGACTTGGGAGTGTGAGTTGGCAGCAAATGCCTTATGAATCCACAGTGAGATGTGGCTGCCAACAGCTTTCTGGGGACAAAGTCTCGAATATGAACGGTGCTACATCTCCTCCACTCTGCCCTTGAATACGGAGACTTTCCTACGGCTCTGGGCACAGAGATCATCTGGGAAATCTTTGTAAAAGGGACATACAGCCTGGAGAAGAGATGCTGGGTTTGGGGTTGGTGGGGGGGGAGCATGACGGCTGTCCTCCTGTGGAAGACAACCCGCCATGGTCAGTTCCTCGGTCTGTTCTGTTTAGCTAAGAGGACAGAACGGGTGGCAGTTGCCGGGAGGCAAACTGTTGTTCACTGAAAGGCAAACCTTGCCAGAAGCTCCCGCGCTCTCATCAGACAGTGCGTTCTGGGCCACAGAAGGTGTTCAAGGAGAGACTGGATGTGGGGCTTTGAACGAGAGAGGAGCATCACCCATCAGAAGAAGCTGGACAAGGTCTTAAACTCTCTTCCAATATTAGCCTTATATATGTGTATATTGTTTTAATTTTTTTAATGTTTATTTTTGAGAGAAACAGAGAGTGAGCAGGGGAGGGGCAGAGAGAGAGGGAGACACAGAGTCTGAAACAGGCTCCAGGCTCCAAGCTGTCAGCACAGAGCCCGATGCAGGGCTTGAACTCCCGAACCTCGAGATCATGACCTGAGCCGAAGTCAGATGCTTAACCTACTAAGCCACCCAGGCGCCCCTATATATATGTATATCTCTAAAAGGTAGCCTATAATTTTATATATGCATATATACACATACACATGTAATGAGGTAGAATTTTAAAATGCAGCAATAGCTAGTGGCCGTCCAGGCAATCCTGAGTACCCTGAACAGAGATAGGAACTATTTTGGAGCAGGACCTGCTGGCCCGAACTGTCCTGCCCTCCAGACTCACCGGCACAGGGAAGTTTTGCTCACGTGGAGTGTACCTCCTGTCAAGGCAGAGCAGGGCTTCCTCACATGACTGGGCTTGGTCACCACACACCAGGTGAAAGTCCAAATTTCCCTTTGGTTATGGGTTTCCCAACAGGGCATTTTGTTATGGTCACGTCTGGCACGGACACTGCCCCTCTGCCCCACCCTTCCTGGCAGAAGTGGGAAATGCAGGCCAAGCAGGAAGCCTTCACAAAGGCTGGCAAAGACCTCCCTCTGTCCACCTCCGTTCTGTCTGGACTGAGGTCTCATACTGTTCATGGTCTGGAACAGAGACGAGAAATGAGCCCCAAATAGACTGAAGGTGGAAAACAGCAGTTCTGTAGATGCTTACTATTTTGAATGCCTCAGAGAGCAGGAGAGACCCTCATGCCTGGAAGTTTCTAGAATTTTCTGCACATCAGAATCCACTGGGGAGCCTTAGAACTCCCAGTGCTCAATCCACACCCCATCTGCCTCTGCGGGTATGGCATACAGGCACCCACTTAGTTTACGACTGGCTGAGCACTCCCTCTGCACGGCCAGTTTTGAGAACCAGGGACTGAGCTCCGGGCTCCTCAGACATGAGGGGAAAAGCAGCACCTGGGGATCTTGCTATGATGTTGATTGATTCAGCAGGTCCGGGCGGGCCCCAGATCCTGCATTTCTCACAGGCTCCAGAGGGCTGCTGATGCCACTGGTCCGTGGACCACTGAGCAGCGAGACCCCAGCCACCTGACTACTTCAGCTCCACTTTACCAGCTGGACTAATTTTCCAGAAGGGCTTCGGGAGCCATTGACGGAGAGCCAGAGAGCAATTCGCCCTGTTCTGCTAGACAAGCTGGGGCGGGGGGGGGGGGGGGGGGGGGGTGTCGCGGGCTAACCCAGGAGTGTTTCTTGCCTTTTGGGCTGCGGTCATTACTTGCTGTTCATAGATGTCGAGGTTCTGGTTCATTAGGTCCAAGGCCTGCTTGCGGCCCACGAGTGCTAGAGGGCTGGGAGTGAAGATTGACTGGTGCTCGTACACAGCAGCCACGTAGTGTTCAGCCTCAGAGTGCTGGGCCACGCGTGGTTCCTCGGTGTGGACTCCCAGGGCAACCACGTAGCAGCCAAAGAGGAAAAGAGCAAGCTGACTGCCGGCTCCAGACATAATGCAGACCATAAATCTGGAACGTAAGGAGGCAAGGGGAAAACAGCTGAATAAAGAATCCTGCCAAGAATGTAACTTTTGCAGCTGTGACTTATTAATCTCAGCAATTAAACCTACCCGCCGTGATACTGCAACTCAAAGATTTGTTTCATGTTCCTAATAAAAGGGTCTGTGTTTCTCTCCAAACACGTAGCAAGCTACGTTTAAAATGGCTCGCTGTGTTAGTCTGGTTTTAGAATGTTTCCAAAACAGACCCGATGTTTGCCATGATTTTCTTCCCCAGCGTTCAGCAAGACGGCATTGTGTCACTACTCGCCTTTCTAGCCACGTACGTACCTAAGTTTTAGGCAAGAATAACTACCATGATTATTTTATATAATTTGGTGGCATATTCCACATCCCACCACCTGCCCTCCACACACACAAACGTGTCAACCATCCACGCCAGCTCTGATTGTTGCGATCCCGATAATACAGCTCGGCTTTCCTAGCTACAAAACTCTGATGGATTAAAATTCTCCCTGCATTTCTTTGGTCAGTAATGAATATAAAGGGTAAGTCCTTCTTAGCACGACATTCTTTATTTGGTGCAGAGAAGCTGCTGACTTCTACTTACGTGCCAGTGTCTACTCTTGGTTATGGATAGGTAAAAAGAGGGCTCCCAATCAAAGCATTGTGTTTCTCCTCCTTGAATTTGGGAATCATCACCTTCTCAACCTCTGTCTCTGCGATTCCACCACTCGTGCTCAAAAGCATAATCGTTTGGAAATAAAATCCTTTTGCAGGGATAAAATGCAACCGTCTAGAAAATATACGAGGATTTTCTAGAAAACGTAAGAGGATTTTCTAGGACGTACACCCAGCTATGTAGGCCCTACCATAAGCAATTAGAAGTAAATTATGTCACTTACACTGACACTTCTGTGTGCCTTTTTTTCCCAAGACTAGGAGTTTTTATTCCCAATAGTTATGTGTTACCGTGTTAGAGTGAATATTCCAATTCTTCCTTGAAAACCAGCCTGGCCTCCCAGCTGAAGCCCCTCGCCTGACACACAGATTTACCAGGGGGTGTGCCAAGGCCAGGCCACTTGCTCTGTGGAGATGCGCTGGGGCTGACCAAGTGCCCAGGAATCCAGATTAAACATCGAGATAACAAAGACAAATCAAGGAATCCTACTGCTGCTTTTTAAAAAGACAACGACGCCCTGTCCAAGTCTGACTCATAACTCCTGTGTTTGCATTTTAAAACCAAACTTTCCAGGCTGCAAACTTCCTTTTATTTTTCTCTTAATAGTTCCAGAAACAAAAGTAACCATAAGTATTTTCAGCAACAGAACAAGGACTCGGGAGGCTCAGTCTGAATCCTTGCAAAACCAAACACTTGTCGGGCTGAGCAGGCCTCATCCCACGGCCTTGTCTCACACACTGTTACTTCTTGTCCCAGGGACTAAGTGCACCATCCAGATTCCCAACCCCAGGACTTGTTGCCATTCATCTGGGACCCTGAACGATGTTCTGAGATTAGAACAAGGAGCCTTTGAGCAAGCAGTCATGAGATTTTGAGTAGAAACAAAAGTATAATTGATAAGGTTTCTTATCTGAATTTTGCCTCTGAAGACGAGCACGGGATAATTTTAACGGTCAAAATCTAGTTTCCGCTCCCTCTGGTTTCAGAATGATGACAATGGGGAATGGTTTGGGGGAGAAACTTTCATCTTCAAAGACACATTCCCGGTATTTCTCAAGCAGTAGATGCTGGCCTCACTCAGAGGTGGGGAAACTGAGGCCGGGGGAGGGGAGAGTTGTGTGAACCCGTGCCCGGTGGAGCCAGCTCAGGAGTTCCTGGGGCCCAGCGAGGTGGTCACGGCATCCCCTTTCTCAACGAAGAGCTGTGTGTCACCCATTTACTTGGGGACAGAGGACATTAGTTTAAGTGTCAGGACTTGCAAAATGGTAAAACAAGAAAACTATGGAACCAGCAACATATTACATTTCTTTCTATTTTGAGAAAGCAAAATGTAGATTATTTACAAAAGGTGCTTGGCAGGAGGGCTGTAAATGGCAATCACTTGTGTGTGAACAAAGGTGGGTGATAATAAGAGGTTAGGCAGATTTAACCAGGTATTCATGCTTGAAAGAAGCAAGCTTAATGAGGTAGGAGAGAATGAGTAATTATGATAAAAATAGGTACCACAGTTTGCCCGTCCCGATGTGTGGTGAAATAGTAGCTGGTTTAACCAAATTTGCAAATGCTGGCTTTCCCTCTTTATTTGGCACTACACAAATGTCTCAAGAAAACCAACAAGGCCCAAGATAGAGACTCTGGAGGGCACAGCGGGTAGGAGAGGGGGGCAGTTTTAATGGGGCAGGACAGCATCCAGATCTGGTTTCCGGTGGTTACCAGGTGCTGGTTCACCACAGAAAGCACAGGTGGGCTGGGGTGTTGGGGCTCCCTGGGAACAAGAAGCTTCCGGAAGTCCTGGGGCTCTTGGAAACCCAGCCATAGATGTAGTTCTAGAGCTGGCCAGGACCGGGACGATAAACAGCCGTGAGTACAGGCGTGTGCTCAGTCTGAAAAGGTATACACACACCCTCTTCCATCGGAGGGCATTTGACAGGCAAGCTAAAACTGCAGGAAGGCCTGACACGAAGGCCCCGTCTGGGTGACTGTGTGCCCCCACACCCTGCTTCATCCACTCAGCTCACCACAACCCTCTGATGTGGGGGCTCGGGCTTACAGGGTGCCCTGAGTCTCACTGCCAGGAAACAGCACAGTGGGGAGGATGCTCCCTTCAGACATCCAAGAGACATCAAACTGTGAGCCAGACGCAGGTATAGGTGTCAGGGGTACAGCCATGAACAAGCCCGGCCCTTCCTCAAGCAGCCCCACTCAGGATGTATGGGGAGACTGACCACAATCAAATAAACACTGAGGATGCCTTACGCAGTATGTGCAAAGGGGAAATAAAGACAGGGAAGGGGGCAGCGAGGGTCTGGCCTGGGTGGGGGACAATTTTAAATAGTATGGTCAGGAAAGGTCTCAGTGAGGTGAGGTCTGCCAAAGGTGAGGGAGGAGGGCATGTGGATGCCTGGGGGAAATGTTCCAGGCAGAGAGGACAGCTAGGTCAACAAGGCCTGAGTGGGAACTTGCTGAGAGGGTTCAAGAAACCAGCAAGGAGAACAGTGGGCTGGAGCCCAGGGCAGAGGAAGACAGCAAAAAGTGAAGTCAGAGAAAAATCACAGGCCCCGTCCCCGGTCTCTCACAATGCCAGGCAGTTGCCCTGTCTGCTTCCATTCTCCCCCTTCTAGAACAGCCCGTGAGATCCAGTTAAAGCCTAAGTCAGTCCTGACACTCCTCTGCTCAAAATCTTCCAATGCCTCCCCACTTCATGCAGAGGAAAAGCCAGAGTCTGTACAGTATGCCAATAGGAATGATCTGGGAGACAGGAAGTTGTTGACGGGGTGGGGAGAGCTTTGCTGGAGTGACATCTCTAAGCAAGCATCCTGACCTTTTAACTGCCCCAGAGAAGCCCCAGCATCTCATTTCATCATGAAAAATGTTCCTCTGACACTAATCCTGGTCGGGAAGGTTCCTGTGGTCTCTGAGAAAAAGAAATCAAAGTCTAAATTACACGGAAAGCTATTTTGTGGAAATTTGGTAACGTATCACTCACTGGTTATTTTTACACATGCAAACTTTTTTTTTCCACTCTGCTAAGTGATTCATCTTGATAATTAGCTGTATTTCCTTCCTGGCCATACTAGTACAATAGTATCTTTTGCAATAAAATGAAAGGATTGTTATTAAGGTACTCTTAATAAGATAATTTCAGAGGCAGGTATATACATTTAAAAATTTATATATAGAACTATGGATCATTTTAATAAAAGATCCTGTCATGCCTGCCTTGTCAGGGAGAAGAACAGTCCCATGACTGGGAAAGGAGGCAGGAAAAGTCAGCAAAGGAAATGTCACATCCTGTGGAACAAAGCTGAGAGAGCCGCTAAGTCAGTAAGGAATCAGCACACTCTACGTTCCTGTGCATATCTGGCAGGATGCCCCCCAAGTCACTGTAAAGTTCCAGATAGTTTTAAACTTATGAAGTTTATGATATCCTTGCCTGGATTCTTTTACAGAAGGAGAAATAATGTCCAATCTCCACCTAATTTACATAATCTGAATTTAAAGAAATCCCAAAATAGACCTTTTATTTCCTAGAAAGCCGCCTATTTTCTGGTTCCCCCCTCTGCTGATGCTAGTTGTGAGCTCACCTGGGGACTGGCCCCTGGAATAAGATGCCCCACGATGGTTTTAGCTTGGACAGTTTCATGCAAACCTATCCACCGACGACACTTTTGAGGTCTCAGTAGGAAATGTCAAGTGTAAATAAAACACTTGTGAGTGGCAAGTGATGATGGTGTCAAGATTCAAGGCTGAACTCCAAACAGCGAGTAAATTACCCAGTCCTCTGAATTGAACTGGTAAGTTGCGATTTCATTTTTTTTTTAAATTCCACCTATGATCTTAAAAAAAAAAGAGAGAGTGACATACAGAAGTGTAACTTTGGACCAGGCCTTTGATTAGGGCCTATTTCTGTTCCATTGACTACAGTAGTTTACCTTAGGACACCAAATGAGCAATCAAAGGATTGTGACACTTGAATCTAACTATAAATCCTCTCTCTTTTCCTCAAATGGGAAATTGTCTTCATAATTTAAGTCAAATAATACCTTCTCCCTGAAACGCCCCAGTATTTAATGTAAGAAGGTGCTTTCTTTTTCTTGCGTGGACAGAAAGAGCACCTGCGGAGATGGAATCTACAGGTTCGCTGCTGCCACCATGTGGACAAACGGAGGATCATTGGCCCACGTTGGTTCGCTCTTAAGTCGCACAATAGCAAAGTGATTCTTGTGTAGTAAGTGGATGGTGTTTTCCTGCTTTCCTTCTCATTTTTATTTTTTTTTCTGCTTCCCACTGTAAAAGAGGTTTTCCAAGATGTGGGCTTCATGAAAATTTCTTTTATTTGCTATGCTTCCAGGACCTAATTTAGGACTGTATTCACAAGTCCTAAATTTGTTGCCATCTCTTACCTTACAGTGGTACACTTCATAGGATGTGACTGGATTTGCAGTGACACAGCCCAGCCACACTGTGACAGGCAGCACAATGAATGGCGGAAATCTAGCTGACTTAAGGGTTCTAGGGGAACAAAATTTTATATCAATGCCACACTGACTTTTACATGTTACGTGCTAACATTTTCGAATCATTTTCACCATCCATTATTTCATTTTATCTTCCTATAGCAGAAAGCAGTGGAAGTGAAATGGTAAAATTCTATTTTCACGGTGAGGGAAAACTCCAGCACTAGTTAGTAGTGAGAACAGACTGGAAACCAAGTCTCCTGACTCCTGGTCCAGCCCTTCTGGCACATGTTGAAGAACTGGGGCAATTTATCAGTCAAACGTTCAAAGACCACTGGGTAGTGTTCAATTTAGCCGCAGCAGAAACAGATTCCAAGTAGCACTCCCAAGGGAGAATCTGGGGGGTCAGACCACAGCAGTGGTTCTCAAACGTGAGCATCCCTTCAGTCACCTGGAGGGCTTGCCCACACAGATCCCTGGACCCCGTGCCTAGAAGTTTTGATTCATCAGGTCTGGGACAGGGCCCCAGAATGTGCATTTTCTAACAAATTCCTAGCATGCTGATGTTCCTGGCATGCAGTCATACCTGGAAACCCACTGGGCTAGAAGGTAAAGGCACACAGAACATATGTTCTGATTCCTATATTTCCCTCATGTCGAAGACATGATTCAGAACCTTTATTTCCTGAGTGCCTCCTCAACAGGGCTGATAGAATTGGGGCAGATTTCAAAGTGTTTCCACCATATTTAATGAAAATAAGTGGCAAAGTATTTAACACTCAAACTAAGGGGGAAAACTTCCCCCAAACAATCTGGGTCCATGTCAATTAAAGGATTCAGTGCTTGTCCTTAGCCTTAACAGAAACATCGTTGTAGAACCAGGTTGTTGCTGGTTTTCATTTGTTTAAAGTTCCTGATTTTTTAAAGTTTATTTATTTATTTTGAGAGAGAGACAGAAAGAGAGCATGCACACAAGTGGGGGAGGGGAATTGAGAGAGAGAGAGAGAGAGAGAGAGAGAGAGAGAGAGAATCTCAAGCAGGCTCTGAGCTGTCAGCGCAGAGCCCAATGCAGGGCTCAAATTCATGGACCATGAGATCATGACCTGAGCCAAAGTTGGACACTTAACCGACTGAGACACCCAGGTGACACCCTAAAGCTCCTGACTTTAAAAGACTAAAACCCAGACAATAGATAAATATTTTGTTATATAAATAGTTAATACATTTATACATTTAAATTATACACTTATAAATAAATAGGTAATCTGAAAAATCTCCTATATTCTGCAAAAACGTATCAGTTTCCGTCTCAAAAACATAGCAGAAATC
Source organism: Prionailurus bengalensis (assembly GCF_016509475.1). NCBI lineage: Eukaryota > Metazoa > Chordata > Mammalia > Carnivora > Felidae > Prionailurus > Prionailurus bengalensis. The sequence continues at coordinate 133,876,934 of NC_057350.1, read as the reverse complement.
CTTAGGGGTCAAAATTGAACCACTGACGATATAAGTCTCAAACTGGGTCCAGAGACTTTGTGGTCTGAGACTAATAACAAAGGAAAGAGCACACCCTAAGGTCAGGAACACGACAGGGATGTCCACTCTCGCCACTGTTATTCAACATAGTATTGGAAGTCTTAGCTTCAGCAATCAGACAACACAAAGAAATAAAAGGCATTCCAAATAGGCCAGGAGGAGGTCAAACTTTCACTCCTCACAGATGACATGATACTCTATATGGAAAACCCAAAAGATTCCACCAAAAAACTGCTAGAACTGATCCATAAATTCTGCAAGTCACAGGATATAAAAATCAATGCACAGAAATCGGTTGCATTTCTATGCAGCAATAATGAAGCAGCTGAAAGAGAAATCAAGGAATTGATCCCATTTACAACTACACCAAAACCCATAAAATACCTAGGAATAAACCTAACCGGGGCGCCTGGGTGGCTCAGTGGGTTGGGAGTCCGACTTCAGCTCAGGTCACAATCTCGCGGTCTGTGAGTTCGAGCCCCGCATCGGGCTCTGGGCTGATGGCTCAGAGCCTGGAGCCTGCTTCTGATTCTGTGTCTCCCTCTCTCTCTGCCCCTCCCCCGTTCATGCTCTGTCTCTCTCTGTCTCAAAAATAAATAAACGTTAAAAAAAAAAACCTAACCAAAGAAGTGAAAAATGTATACACTGAAAACTATAGAAAGCTTATGAAAGAAATTAAAGAAGACGCACAAAAAAGGAAAAGTATTCCATGTTCATACATTGTAAGAACAAATATTGTTAAAAGGTTGATACTACCCAAAGTGGTCTACATATTCAATGCAGTCCCTATCAAAATAACACCAGCATTCTTCACAGAGCTCGAACGAACAATCTTAAAATTTGTATGGAACCAGAAAAGACCCTGAATAGCCAAAGCAGTCTTGAAAAAGAAAACCAAAGCTGGAGGCATCACAATCCCGGACTTCAGGACGTATTACAAAGCTGTAACCATCAAGACAGTATGTCCTGGAACAAAAACAGACACTTATATCAATGGAATAGAACAGAGAACCAGAAATGGGCCCATAAACATATGGCCAACTAACCTTTGACAAAGCAGGAAAGAATATCCAATGAATAAAGACAGTCTCTTCAGCAAGTGGTGCTGGGAAAACTGGACAGCGACATGCAGAAAAATGAACCTGGACTGCTTTCTTACACTAGACACAAAAATAAATTCAAAATGGATGAAAGACCTAAATGTAAGACAGGAAGCCATCAAAATCCTTGAGGAGAAAGCAGGCAAAAACATCTCTGATTTTAGCCACAGCAACTTCTTCCTCAACATGTCTCTGGAAGCAAGGGAAACAAAAGCAAAAATGAAAGGGTTTGTACCCAAAATCTATAAAGAACTTATCAAACTCAACACCCCAAAACCAAATAATCCAGTGAAGAAATGGGCAAAAGACATGAATAGACACTTCTCCAAAGAAGACATCCAGATGGCTAACAAACACATGAAAAAATGCTCAACGTCACTCATCATCAGGGAATACAAATCAAAACCACAATGAGATACCACCTCATACTTGTCAGAATGACTAAAATTAACAACTCAGGCAACAACAGAGGTTGGCGAGGATGTGGAGAAACTCGAACCCTCTTACACTGCTGGTGGGAACGCAAACTGGTCCAGCCACTCCGGAAAACAGTATGGAGGTTCCTCAAAAAACTAAAAATAGAACTACCCTACGACCCAGCAATTGCACTACTAGGCATTTATCCACGGGATACAGGTGTGCTGTTTCGAAGGGACACATGCACCCCCATGTTTCTAGCAGCACTATCCACAATAGCCAAAGTATTGGAAAGAGCCCAAGTGTCCATCGATGGATGGATGGATAAAGATGTGGTTTATATATACAATGGAGGATTACTCGGCAATCAAAAAGAATGAAATCTTGCCATTTGCAACTACATGGATGGAACTAGAGCGTATTACGCTAAGTAAAATTAGAGAGAGACAAATATCATATGACTTCACTCACATGTGGAATTTAAGAGACAAAACAGATGAACATAAGGGAAGGGAAGCAAAAATAATATAAAAACAGGGAGGGGGACAAAACACAAGAGACTCTATAAATACAGAGAACAAGCTGAGGGTTGCTGGAGGGTTGTGGCTGGGGGGATGGGCTAAATGGGCAAGAGGCATTAAGGAGGACACTTATTGGGATGAACACTGGGTGTTATATGGAGGGAATGAATCACTGGATTCTACTCCTGAAATCATTGTTGCACTATATGCTAACTAGGATATAAATTAAAATAATAAATAAATTAAATAAATAGATGAATGAATGAATGAATGAATGAATGAATGAATGAATACGTAAATAAATAAGTAAGCACAGAGAAGGCTTCTTCCACTGCCAGTCAGTCTTCAGAGAAAAGAATGATGGGGTCACTTGCAGCCACTTTGCTCTTCTGGAATATTTATAGCTTCCAGTTAGGCTTTACCTTCTTCATCCTCTAAGAATGAATCATCAATTTCCCCAAAATGGGTCTCAGTGAATGTCAGCAAAGAATTATTTTTCAAAGTCTTTGGGAAATTTTTCCTCCATTTCTTTGTTGGACTACCTTCAACTAGAGGAACCACCTTCAGAAGAACCATCAGAAGAACCACCTTCTAGATAATGAGGACCTGAAGGCTGGACCTCCAGAAGTAATACAACCAGTGCAAGGAAAATATGATGTCCCAAAACCTGACGTCAAATTTTTCAGGGAAGATGTGCTCAGAAATGAGGGCAATGTAAAGACTCTTTGTGATTAAAAAAAATTTTTTTAGTGTTTATTTATTTTTGATAGAGAGGGAGAGAGAGAGCATGAGCAGAGGAGGGGCAGAGAGAGAGAGGGAGACAGAATCCGAAGCAGGCTCTGAAGCAGATGTGGGGCTCGAACCCATGAACTGCAAGATCATGACCTGAGCAGAAGTTGGATGCCTAACTGACTGAGCACTGAGGTGCCCCAAGACTCTTTGTGATTATTAAGTGTATGGACACAACATGTCTAAGGGTGGAGTGGGTGAAACATCACTGTAAGTCCATCACCCCTGTGCTCTTACCTACCAGTGTTCAGGAGTGAAAATCCAAATCACAGAACCACGACGATGGTGGAAATGCCCTGGATGCAGACAGTGAAGAACAATGGAATGGGCACCACAGCCAGGGAACCACACTCCCCAAGGCAAAAGAACAATCCTTATAAAATGATCTGGAGTGGTGCTTCGGTGGCTCAGTCAATTAAGCAGCCGACTCTCGATTTCGGCTCAGGTTGTGATCTTACGGTTGGTGACTTCGAGCCCTGTGTTGGGCTCTGTACTGACACTGCAGAGTCTTGCTTGGGATTCTCTCTCTCTGTCTCTCTCTGTTCCTCCCCTGCTTGTGCGCTCTCGCTCTCTCTCGCTCTCTCTCTCTCTCTCTCAAAATAAATATATAAACTTTAAAAAATCTGGAAACACTGAAAATAAATAACAGTAGGAAGTATGAAACAAACAACAAACAAAGCTAAAGTAAGACATAGCACTAAAGAAAACATGCTGAAGTCTACTTTTTCCTAAGGAGAAACCAGAAGTTATTACATCGCGGGGAAGGCACAGTCAAGATCACCAAGAGAGAAACAGCACAAAGCAGGCAAACAGGTCCAAATGTGATCCGTTCTGAGTACCTATAGAACATTCTCCTGACACAAACGTGGTGGGAACATGCAGGCGACCCCACAGTATGGGCAGGCACTCACGGTATTCAGCTAGAGCACAGTACACAATCAATCCAGCCTATTCACTAAGTCGGTTGTCTTCTCCATCCACGGTATGGTAGAGGTGTAGAGAAATGGTTAGTATCTCCACCTTTGTCTCACTTCCTGGCGGCCCTGAGTAGTTTTGTTTGCTTCCACTTTGATCAGATCAGTAGTTACTCGTGTGCCTTCTTCCCTCTGGTAAAGGTCCCCGCTCAGCCACAGCTGCATCTCCTCCAAGCTCAGGGCTCTTTGGGGTTGATGGAAGGGTGGAGTTGGATGGGGAGGTTTCTGACTCTGCCATGATAGTTGGTGCTACATTCCTGAGCACTGGGGACAAAGCAGAGGGGAATAGTCTAGCTCTTCTTAGGAAAGAGCTTACTCCTAAACTTGAAGGGGATCAAGACCCAGAGTCAGGATTTAACCCAAACTGATTTTGTGCAAAAGCCTACATTCTTTTTATGCCAATAAAAACAATGGGGGGAAGCATGTGATTGAATAAGTGATATTGGGATGACTGACTTACAAACAATTTGGAATGAAGTTTATTTTTTATTTTTTTTAAATAGCCCCAACACGGGGCTTGAACTTATGACCCTGAGATCATGACCCTGAGATCACGACCTGAGCTGAGATCAAGAGTCGGGCACTTAACTGACTGAGACACCCACGCGTCCCTGGAATTAAGTTTAGACATCTTAGGCCATATACAAAAATAAACTCAAAATCAAGAGCTATTTGAATGATAGGAAAACTAGCATAAATTAGAATTTGCCATCAGATATTTGATGAAACCACTTTCTAAAACCTGGAGGCGTTTAAACAACAGAAGAAACAGACTGACAAATTAAAATTTACATGCAAAATATAAACATCAAGACAACAGTCATAAACAGGCAATGAACAAGAACAGATATAAATGAGAAGAAAACAATCACAAACAAACACTTTGAAAGATTCTGAACTTGGGGGTGCCTGGGTGGCTTGATTGGTTAAGCGTGTAACTCTTGACTTTGGAGATCCAGCTGAAGGTCAGACCCTGTGCTGACAGCCGGAGCCTGCTTCAGATTCTTTCTGCCCCTCCCCTCCCAAATAAAATAAACATAAAAAAAAGACTTTGAATTTATGTACAAAATAGACATTAACTAGTCTTAGTCCAAAGTATTAAATTTGTAAAAGAAGTAAGGTAAATTAGTAAAATGATAAAGAATAGTGATTTCTCACTGGGAAAAAAGTTTGACAATTTCTATTATGAATTATAGTCTACTTCTGGGACTTTATCCTAGGAAGTCATTCAAAACAAAAGTTAGTTGAAATGACAACATACCATGGAAGTAAAGAATACGGGCTTTTGAGTTTCAACATATGTGAGTTCAAATCCTGGCTACGATTTACTCAGTATAGAACTTTGAGTAAATAAGTTATCTGTCAGTTAGAAATGTAAAGTGCTTAGTGTTCAAGAAGTGGAAGCCAGTTCAAATTGAAGAATAACTCCCAGCAGCTAAAAGTTGGAAACAAACAATATTCAATATGAAGAAAGGTATGAAAATTGATGTATATAAACCAGGTGGAATATTAAGCAAACACGGAAAAAACAGTTATGAAGACTCTAATGATGGGCCACATTTAAGATGTGCTAAATAAACATATAATAAATATCTTTCTGTATTTACAATGATAATAGCTAAGTAAAACATGTATACATGTGACCAAAGACTAGAAGAGAATGTGAATTAATGAAAACATGGCAGGTCATCTTACGGGGATTTAAAATATTTTCTTAAATGTTACCCTGTTTTTCTAATAAATGAAAAACGTAAGGGAAAAAAAAAAAACAGCTGAGACTTCTGGCTTACAGTCTGGCATATAAGGAGCTTGGAAGGAGCCATTCTACTGTTTATAAGTAAAAACCTAAAAGATCTGAAAACCAACAACTCTTCGTAATTGTTTCAGAGAACTGAGGTCACGGGGCAAACCGTTGCCTCCAAAATTAGAGAGACAGACAGGTGGATACAGAGAAGCACAGAAACCTCCGTGGGAGCCAGTACTAGCACAGGAAAACTTCAACTGCAACGGACAAATTTTGGAGGCTCAGGGCAGGTAAGTCAGAGTTAAGAACTTCCGGCTTGGGGGGCAGGGTACCCACACTTTTGTGAGTTTTGCCTCCAAGAGCTCTACCAGTTGTCCCAGTGAACACTGGGGAAAAAATCTCATGTTTCTGGCAGGGAGAAGGGGAAAGCAGTCAGAGCATTCTGTTCTTCAGGGGGACTGCCCTCAAGAGAACCGAGCTAACCAATTAAGGTTTTATCAGAGCCTGACTGACCTGGAGGAAGGGGAAATACCCACCTCCAGCCCCATCTCACCATCCGGTGAACTTGTGAAGTTCACAGTACAAGGCACGGGCTCACTGCAAGACAGTGCGACTTCCATACCCAATTCCACTCTGCTGCAGGCTGGAAGAACCACCCCAAACCCTGCCCCTTGACTTCATTTAAATTGCTTTGGCCCCCAGCTACAAGGAAGGCTGGGAAGAGTCCTGCATTACCATCTTGAATAAAATGAAGATTTTGCCAGATAAAATATAGGAAGCCAAGTTAAGCTTGACTTTTGGATAAACAAGTGTATTGGGACATACTTGTGCTAAAAAATTATTCATTGTTTATCTGAAAGTCAAATTTAACTGGGAGTCCTGGGTGCCCTGTTTTGTTTTTCTAAATCTGGCAACTCTACCCATAAGTGACCAACTAACCACTACCATGGCTTTTATGCTTATCGCTTCCTTTAAAAGAAAAAAAAGCTTTATGACCCAATGTGCATCCCTAGACATTTAGTCTTCCTAATTTAAAAACACTGATATATTGAGGTGCCTGACTGACTCAGTCAGAACAGCATGAAACTCTTGATCTCGGGGTCGTGAGTTCAAGCCCCATGTTGGGTGTAGAGATTACTAAAAAAGTAAATTAAAAAAAAAATTAAAACATTGATATAGGCTTTAAGTCTCTTTTAATCTAGAATTTCCTTTTTCGTCCCTTTTATTTCCATAAAACAAACTTGTTGAAGAAGCCTGTAGATTAGACCTGTAGATTTTCCAACAAAATGGGTTGTATTATTGCAAATGCATGGTGAGGTTCAAACTTTTCCTCTTTCTTTGCTATTTCTTGCCAATTGGCAGCTGGATCCAAGACTGGATCAGACTCAGTGTCCATCCTTTTGGCAAGGCTATGGGTGGCAGTGTGTATTTTCATCACGAGGCACGTGTCTAACTCTCTTCTCATAATCTTAGCACAAAACATTGATACTTAATGCCTTTATATGTTCATTGGGGATTGCAAAGTGCTAGCTTTCTAATTCCATCATTTTATTTATTAATTGGAATACTTTTTATAAAAAGACATTCTATTTTATCTGCTATTTGGTTATCTAGTGGCACAGTGCATATAGAAAAGGCAGGATAAATGCTAGATTCTCTCTTCCATTCTTTTTAAAATCAGTTTTCAAGATAATGAATTGGTTCTCTGTTATTCTCTGAAGTTGGCCAATTTTTTAAAATATCATTTATGGGTGGCTCAGTTGGTGGAGCATGCAAGTCTTGATTTCAGGGTTGTAAGCTTGAGCTCCATGTTGGGTGAGGAGATTACTTAAAAATTAAAAAAAAAATCTTTAAAAAATATCATTTATGAACTCATATATTTAAACATATTTTATGAGTTTCTCTCCATCTCAATTATTATCATTATTGAAACTCAAAGTATCCCATCCTTGGCCAATGGCAGCCTCTTCAAGTTAGCTATGGATTCTTCTTGATCTTACCCTAGTAGTTTCTAATAGCTTCTCTGCAATCTGACATTAAACTATGTCCCAAGCTTCTCTTGCACATTCCTTGGCTCAGGTCTAGAAGTAGCCATTTCTCCAGAGAGCCTGGGTACAAAATTGATTCTCTGAAAAGACTAATGAAATTAAGCAAATCTCCATCAAGATTGATCAGGAACAAAAGTAATAAACAGGCACATGAACATAAAGAAAAAATCAAAAGGGAACATAACAAAGATTTAGAATTGATTATCTGTTACTCTGGAACAAATGTATGTTGAATGGATACGTGGATGAAACACGTAACTTTCTAGGAAAATAAAATTTACCAAAACTAAGTCCAAAAAAGAAAAAAACTAAGCAGACCAATTATCCAAGAAAAATTAAATTATCAAAGGCTCCTCCCCAGAAGCACCAATCTTGGTCTACTGTTTAGGGGAATTCTCCCAAACATTTAAGGAAAAGATACATACTGTATTTTTTTATATGAAGATATTTACACCTACGTATTTTATACAAACTGTCCCAAAACTTTTTTTTTTTTTTTAATTTTTTTTTTAACGTTTATTCATTTTTGAGAGACAGAGACAGAGAGTGAGCAGGGGAGGGTCAGAGAGAGAGGGAGACACAGAATCTGAAGCAGGCTCCAGGCTCTGAGCCATCAGCCCAGAGCCCGACGCGGGGCTCGAACTCACAGACCGCGAGATCGTGACCTGGCTGAAGTCGGACGCTTAACCGACTGCGCCACCCAGGCGCCCCCCAAAACTTTTAAAAAAGATGGTATAACCTTGATACCCACACTAGATAAGGATAGTTCAAGAAATGAAATAATGGTTGACTCTCACTCTTAAACACAAATGTAGAAAGTCTAAATAAAAATAATAGCAAACTGAATTATGCAATGTATAAGAAGAAAATCATCATCATGACCAAACGAGGTTTATCACAAGAATGATAAAGCATTTAATATGAAAAAGTATATCAACTTAATTCACTGTATTAACAGGTTAAATGAAATAAAAATGCCACTTATCAGTGCTTCTTATCTATATTGTACTGGAGGTCTTAGGTAGTGCATTAAGCTAAGAAAAAGAAATAGAAAAGATAAAAGACCAAGAAAAGAAAAAACAAACTTTCATTGATTCTATGATTATCTACAAAGAAATCCAAGAGAATCCATAAAGAAATTATTATAATTAATATGAAAGTATAGTAAAATAGTTAATTTAAGACCAACATACGAAATTTAATTGCATTCTAATACAGTGGCCCCCTAAAACTAGAAAATGCAAAAAAATCAATAAAAAGTTAGGTGCTTAGGAATAAATATAGCAAGTATAATGAAATATTTTTATTGAAAGACATTAAAGAAGAATAAAATAAATGGAGAGATATGCTTATGGCAAAAAGACTCAATAATATAAAGACATTGTTCTATCCAAATTAATCTATAAATTCAATATAATTCCAATTGAAATTCTAATGAGTGTTAAACTGGAATGCGATAAACTGATTCTATAATATGTAGAAAAGAGAAAAAGACCATGAATAGATCTGGGAGGCAGAATAACGGCCCTTTAAAGACATTCTAATCCCCAGAACCTGTGAGTATGTTGGTTACATGGCAAAAAGGGAATTAAAGTTGCTAAAGATGCTAAAGTTGCCTGAGTGGCTCGGTTGGTTAAGCATCCAACTCTTGATTTTGGCTCAGATCATGATCCCAGCATCATGGGATTGAGCCCACATTAGGCTCCATGCCGAGTGTGAAGCCTGCTTCACACATATACACACATATATACATATACACACATATATACACACACACACATATATATACACACATATATACATATATATACATACACACATATATACATATATACATATACATATATATATTATATATATTATATATGTGTGTATATGATTTTTAAAGGTTGCTAAAGAGCTGGCTGTAAAATAGACATTATCCTGGATTATGTAGGTAGGCTCAATGCAATCACCAGTGCCTTTATGAGTGAAAGTAGAAGAGGGAGAACCAGAGGGATGGTAGCATGCGAAGGTTTAGGCCTGATATTGTTCACATTGCCAAGAATGTGGGAAGCCTCTAGAAGCTAGAAGGAGTCTCTTTTAAGGCCTCCACAAAGGAACGCAGTCCTGCCAGCATTTTGATATTATCCCAAGGAGACCCATTTCGGACTTCTGAACTATAGAGCTATAAGATAATGCATTTATGTTGTTTTTAAGCCACCAGATTTGTGGTAATCTGTTATAGCAGCAATAGGACATTATAGCAACTGACAAGGTGTTTTCAAAAGAACAAAATAGAAGGACTTCCCTACCAACATAAGACTTATTTCAAAAAAATTAAGCAAGAGCAGAGTACAGAGACAGACCACATACATATATGGAAACTTGATATATAACAGAGATGACACTATGGATCATTGGGATAAGAATGAACTATACCGTAAATGGAAAATGGATATTTTGGGAAATTGACTAGCAAAAATGGCTAGCAATGATTCCTCTCTCCATATTCATGTTTCTTTATCATATCACTTTTAATGCCATCTTAGTCAGAGTCTGAACTCGGCCATGTAACTTGCTTTAGCTGATAGGATGTTAGCAACCATGATACACAAAGGTTCCACAATGGGGTTTGTCCCCTTTTGCAATCTGCTGCCACCATCTGAAGAAGCCCAGGGACACCTGTTGAATGATGAGAGATAACTGGTTCAGTAGCAATATACCTGCCACCCCAGTGGGTAACCAGTCAGCTTCCAGTGGCAGAGTGACCTAGCAACTGACCACGGGCACATGAAGGAGCCCAGCTGAGTCCAGCCTCACAAGACTATAAATTAAATAAATGGTCGTCGTTTTAAGTCACTGAATTTTAGAGTGATTAATTACACAGCAAATCTAATTGATATAGATATTATGTGGAAAAAACCCTTGGAATGATACTTTCCATCACATGTAGAAATCAATTCCAGGTAGGCTAAACTTTTTGATGAAAATATAGAAAAATAAATCTCATCCCAGGTTAAGGAATATTTTCTCAAGATACAAAGAGTATAAAACAGAAAGGAAAAGAATTGTCAAATGTGACCACACCCCAAAACCCCACAACTTTGCACCTCAAAAGTAACTATAAACAAAGTTAAAAGACAAAGCATAAGCATTCAGAATATATAAAGAATATCTACAAATAAATAAGAAAAAGATAAACAATCCATAAAGAAATGGGCAAAAGATCTAAAAGACGCAATTAACAGAATAAGAAAACCCAGATGGCATATCTATACCTGTATCTTCATTAGTAGTCAGGGAAATGCAAATGAGAAGCCATTTCACATTCACGTAGATTGGCAAAAATTTCAAATTTCATGATTGAGAATGTGGAGAAAGGGGAGCTCTTATAAACAGAATGTGGGACTATCAATTGGTACAGTAACTCTGGAGACCAATTTGGCAATATCTAGTAACACTGATGTGACCCGCCCCTAGCCACATATACATAAAAACTCACACAGGCACACCAGGGGACATGCAAAAATGTTTAGAGAAATTTGTTTATAACAATGAAAAGTTAAAGATAACCTAAATGTCCATCCAGTAAAGAATGGATAATGTGAGGGGTGCCTGGGTGGCTCAGTCATTTAAATGTTCAACTTTGGCTCAGGTCATCGTCTCATGGTTCCTGAGTTTGAGTCCCACATCGAGCTCTGTGCTGACAGCTCAGAGCCTGGAGCCTGCTTCAGATTCTGTGCCTCCCTCTCTCTCTCTGCCCCTCCCCCACTCATGCTCTGTCTCTCTCTGTCTCAAAAGTAAATAAAAACATTAAAAAACTAAAAAAAAGAGAGAATGGCTAATGTGGGAATTATAAACACCAAATTCAAGATAGTGGTTACCTCTATGGGACAGGGGGTGGAAAATGCACTGGGGAAGGGATCCACAGGGAGCTTCACTGTATTTTTAATGAATTTCTTGAGCTAGGGGCTGGGTACATGTGTATGAATCCATCTCTGTTCCCATTCATGGGTTTGAAAGATGCTGTAAATGTTAAATATAAACAAACTTTAAAGCGAATAAAACAGTATGTCACAGGTAAGCTCCGAAGGGGAACTCAAAGGTTATGACATAGAAGGAAGTTCAAGGGCCTAAACTCTTAATCAGGAAGATGTCCCTCACCTGGGATTACACCCCAGCAGTTCCATTCAGAACCCCGGGAATCATTCAGAGATTCTGCCCCAGAGTGGATTCTTTGTTTTGCTCACATGAGGAACAGATTAAAAGCAAAACAAAACAATAAGGTACACTTTTAAAAGCTAAGGAAAGGGACTGTAATGAAGGCTAATGGCAAAACAGAAGAAACAAATGAAAACAGAAGCATTGAACTATTGCTACCATTTTTCATAAGTGATAGCTGTCCCCCACCCCACCCCCACCATGGGCCACCCCCAAGTGTGGGGTTCTATCATACTGAGAAATACTGGATTACGGTTTCTAAGCCACTTGAGATAAATCTCTTACATCCTCATAGCATGACACACAGTTGTCACCATTTTCTGGTGCACTTTACATAAAGTAACATGTTTATTAGTGATTTAACGATTGCTGAAGTCAAACCACCCCAAATTTAAATTGAAAAACAAACAAACAAACAACCAAACACAATGGACGAAGACACAGCAATAAGAGGGACACAATGTTTCTTCAGTTTCTGCCCAACTGCGTTTCCCACTCCAGGTCTGGGTCTAGCTGGCATTCAAATGTAGAGAAAAGGTGCTTGTGTGTCCTAGCCAAGGGCAGAAATCCAACCTTTCTCTAGGTCACAGACAACTGGGAAAAAAACCCAGTACCCGTCCCCGAGTACCCGTCTCCCAGTAATAGGCATTAAACCTGTCCCAGACACCTCAATAATAAAACTGCTTTTCACTGGTTTTGCTTCAAGCCTATTTCTGAGCTTTGGTACTTTGCAGTCCATCAATTTAATGAGAAGCAAAGATCAACTTAACCTATTTTATTCAAAGAACATTTTATTTTATATTTTATTTTCTGCTCTAATTATGTTCACACATTTTTTTTATAGCACATTTCTTGCTGTACGGTTTTCAGTGTTGGTTTTAAAGAGTATTCTACATAGATATCCTTTTTTCTTTTTGTTATTGTTGCTTGCTTTTTGTTTGTTTTTAAGGTACTTACTTTCAGCTTTCTTTTATTTCAGCCAATTTTCTTTTCTTTTCAGCCATTCTTTTTTAAAAAGTTCTTTTTTTCAACGTCTTTTATTTATTTTTGGGACAGAGAGAGACAGAGCATGAACGGGGGAGGGGCAGAGAGAGAGGGAGACACAGAATCGGAAACAGGCTCCGGGCTCCGAGCCATCAGCCCAGAGCCCGACGCGGGGCTCGAACTCACGGACCGCGAGATCGTGACCTGGCTGAGGTCGGACGCTTAACCGACTGCGCCACCCAGGTGCCCCAGCCATTCTATAATATATCACAAATAACCCTAATTCATTTCTTCACTTGATAACCAAACACTTCACATCTTGATAACATAGGTTTGTGAGACAATTTCTTATAAGTTCAGCTGGTGTTTTGCTTTTTAAATAATCACAAGGATTTTTAGTGTCTTTGTTTACTGAAATTAAAACATACTATCATAATTTGGGGGCCTGAGGAGTTACTATTACTTTTAGAAACTGCCTTTAGAGAATATATTTTCTCTAGGCACTATATTTGCAACTCTTAATAAGTTACCTGGTTGCCTGGATATTCTCTTTACCCAGATGAACTTGGGCATAGACACTTTGATGACCACCTCTGCTCTTTGTTTGTTTATTATTTTATTTCTTTAAGTAGCCTTCACACCCAGCACGAAGCCTAATGTGGGGCTTGAACTCATGACCATGAGATCAAGACCTGAGCTGAGATCAAGAGTCAGACACTTAACCAACTGAGCCACCCAGTCATCCCAGCTCTGTGCTTTAGAGAGCATATTATCATTGTGTTAGCCTTTTCTTAAAAAACAAAACAAAACAAAACAAAACAAAACAAAACATCTCAGACTTATTCCTCCTTTGACCTCATTCCATGGATAAAGAAACAAAACCAAACAAAAAAATTCCAATAAAACATGCACCAAATAAAATTCCATGCCTACCACCAATCAAAGTAATAAAGAATGTGGTTAATGCTTACAAAGTTTGCATGGAAGGGCCTGGATAAATCACAGCAGAATCCTGTAATCACAATTGGATGGAAAGGAGTTGCTCTCAGGGCTTGCTAATCCTGGGGACAAGGATCACTTCTGCTGAATCATCCGACTAAGTACACAGTGGAACGCTGTACCCTGAACCAAAGATACAAAGGTGAAAGCAAGTTTAAATAGTCTCATTGACTTTTCCCCTTGCTAAAGGCCAGAATCCAGTCAGTTGAGAATTTATCCTTTTTGTAAAACCCATTAATCTAAATTCAGGGGACTTGTTCCAATTCATGGCACAGTTTTCACCACACTTTATGTGGAGTGATTTTGTCCATGATTCTTTTGACACAGAAGTAGACACAAGGTCCCATGAATGGACTAACGATCTACACGGTCTGTGCTGCCAATGTCAAACAAGTAGCCTTGAACCTATAAATCCAAACGAATCAACAGTATTACTTTGGTAACAGGCAGTCACACATTTCATTGTTAACTAATGCCTCAACCATGAGTACAGAGCTAGGGGTTCCCAAGTCAGGTTGCAAATCAAAATTAGGTAGCAGCTTTAAAAAATATATAGGTGCCTAACTTGTCCTAACTCACTGATTCAGAAGATGTGGTGTAGGGCCTAAGCAACTGCATTTTTAAAAAGCTTTCCAAGTGATTCTGATAGAATAGTAGTACAGACTCTCACATAGGTGTTGATATAAACAATACTACCTGATAGAAGAGGTCCATGCTTCTCAGAGACGGGAGACGAAGAACAGGACTATTCAAAGCCACACAAAGAACATTTTGCATCTTTCTGGAACATCAATTTCACTTGACTGGTAAGCTTAAAATGTCATTTTTATTTTGGGTGGCGATTACATAGGTATAGCCAATTGTCAAAACTTCTTTATGACCTGTACATTTAATTGCATGTTTATCTTACCTCATAAAAAGATAATACTTATATTAACATATGGATACATTTTGGAGTGGAAATGCAACACCTGCATTTATATTTCAGAGGAACTCTGAGACATCAAAGAAATCTCCCTCTTTGATCGGCTACCTTAGGCTAGGTCCCGTATCCAGGGAGGTTAACTATTTCACTCTCTTGTCTTTAGAGTGGGAGGTTAGGGCTTGAACCGCCAAAAAGAAGACCTTTTGGAAGGGCCCATGACTACAGTTGGAAAATCTCTGGATTTAGAAATCCTTTCACTTCCAGTGCTTTTCATTCATTCCTCTACCCATGATCCACTCCCTTCTCCTCACTCTACCTTCCACATATTACTTGCCTTTTTGCTTTGAAACACTCCAAATCCTCAAAAATTTAAAGTTCCACTCTTTGTTATGGAGATTTTATTACGGAACCGGTGGTTTCAGGACCTGGACGGAGACCACACCCTCAGAAATTGCACTACAAACATCTTTTTCGCTCAAAAATGCGTTTTAAAAGGTTATCAAGCTACAGGGACTGGTGGTAGACAGGGACTACATCTAAAAATTATGAAAACCCACATTTCCTGATTTGGGAAAGACAAGAATGGAGAGTGGAGAGGAAGAGTGGGCTAGTCGCAAGGGTTAGAGAAAACAATGGTCAAATGTAACTAGGTTCAAGGGTTCCTTCGTGTCTCTTGTAGCCTAAGGGCTAAACAGTGAGTAGAGTACAAGCTGGGGATTCTGAAGAATGGGATGGGTTCAATGGCTCTGGGCAAAATTACTTTGTTTTTTGGTTAGGAAATTCGGTGTCCCCATGTATATTGGGATAAAGAGCAAATCCGTTTATGGATTTAACTGACGTGTACTATTGACTATGTTTCACGAACTACATAGTTGTGAAACTTCTTTAGTTACAAAAGAGCGTGTAAACCAAAAAGCGTGTAGTAAACGCCTAGTACACAGCAGACGCACAAGCACAATACGACCGAAACTCAACTTTGCACTAGGCTAGGCTCCACCCAGCCCACCCGGGTCCCAGCAGCCTTTGCGAAACCTGCCTAGGCCCTTAGGGCGCCCGGGGGGGGGGGGGGCGGAGGCGAGAGCGCCCGCCACGCCCCTTTCCGCTAGTGCTCCTAGCCCTCCTTCCGCTCCTACTCTGCGTGTGCTCCACTCGCCTTAGCGAACCCCCAAATGCCTCCGGAGGGTAGGCACAGAGGAGCTAGAGGCCTCAGAGGTTCCGCGTCTCACCTGCTTGGCATAGGGCTCAGCCTCCTGCTAGTCCCGCCTCCTTCTGGCACTCTGGCCCCGCGAATGGAGGAGCTGGAAAAAGGGCACGCCTCTGATTGGAGGAGTGTGTTTACATTCTCAACTCACGCTGCGAGCCGACGGATTTAAGCCCCGCCTTTTCCTTCCCGCTTTTCAAATTGGTTGGTTGCCTTCCTCCTTGTCAGTCAGAGGAGCGGTTTCCACAATTGGTGAGCGGCTGTCCCCCCGACTTTATTTTGCTGGGCGTCTACGTGTCAGCTTGATGTTTGACTGAGAGAGTATCTCGAAGTTTTAGGTGGAAGATGTCGGAGACTAACAGAGCCGCACGTAGCGACGGAAACGAGGAGCAGGTTTCTGGTGCTGAAGTCATCGCCCAGGCCCTGAAAACGCAAGTACGGTGGACTCTCCTACGGAAGCCGGCGGGGGGGGGGGGGGGCGGAAACGTTGTCTTGGAGACAAGAAGAGCGGTGCGGTGGGAGGTGGGGAGGTTTTCCTTGAGGCTTTCCTTTTAGCGCCCCGGGAGGGAACGGTGTGGCGCGGGCCCGGGCATTTACTCCCCTGTTCTTGGCCCCCAGGATGTGGAGTACATGTTTGGCATCGTAGGCATCCCAGTGACCGAAATCGCCGTTGCGGCCCAGAGGATGGGCATCAGATATGTCGGGATGAGGAATGAGCAAGCGGTGAGTATGGACAGTGGGGGGCCGAAAGCGTTATTGGGAATGACTGATAATAGCAGCAGATATTCATCGCAGACACTCAGCCCTTACCACCGTTCTTCAAGCAGACCAAGCGCAGCAATCCTATGAAGCAAGAACTGTTTTTGTTAATCCTAGTTGACAGAGAGGTTGAGTAATTTGCCCGAGGTGACACGTTGCTAGTGTCAGAAGCCAGGATTTGAACCCAAGTATTCTGGGGTCTGAAGTCCATGCTCTTGACACTACACCGGGTCGTTCTCTGCCAAGTCTAGAGCGTTGGAACTGAAAGGGACACTTTTCCTGGTCTGAATTCAGTCCCTCTGTCCTCTCATAACTACCTGTTATGATGTATCTCTTTCTGTGTATTATTTGTCTGGTCTGACTTCCCTATTAGGCTGTGAGATCCAGGAGAGTGGGGATATTATTTCTTCTTGACACATCTGTATCCCCAGTGCCTAGCACATGATAGGTGCTCAGGCCTTTCCTAGAGATGAATGGGTGAAGGCCAAGGCTCTCATGTTATATGGTAGGTGGCCCTGCAAGGTAATAGGTTCACAAATGGTAAAGCCATGATTAGAACTCTGGTGTCCTAAATCCCAGTCCAGTCCTCCTTCCACTGCGTCATGCAACCACTCTTCCTAGAGGCTTATTTGGAAGCAAAAGAAAGGAAGATGAGACATTTTGTCAACCCAGTCTCAGTGCTTACTATGGGCTGGTTTAAAAGATCAAGAAACTACTTCTGCAGCGTCATACCCTGTCAGTCCGTCTAAAGCTAAGTATTCCTGCTTTGCGCTCTCACTGTTTGTTGCTCTCTAATTCAGGCTCTTACCATCTGTTGCCCAGACAGCTGCCTTGACCTCCCTAAGTGGTACCCTTTCTCTGCCATCACATGTAGGCTCCTAGAGGGCAGGAGTTGTAGTTCATTTGTTATATCCCCAGAGTGCCTGGCTTGTTTGGGGCTTTTGCATGATGTAAATGCTTACCACATTGTTTATTAACTCAATGGCAGGCCTTAAGTGTAAGATTCGAGGAGTATGGGTTTTTTAAAATCTTAAATCAGGTCTTGAGTTTGTATCATTTCTTTCTTCTTAGTTGGAACAATATTCTATTCTGTCGTCTATGTGAGAAAATGGATCAGCAGGGCAGCTTGAAGTTTTATTTCAGTCCCTGTAATCTCAGTAGAGGGCCTCCGTAGGTCCCAGGTGCTTTACTGGACATATGGAATATGGAGATGAATGACATACTATCCTTGTACTTGAGGAGCTTATAACCTGGCTGTGGAGACAGACATAAACAGACAATTTTATTATAATGTGTTAAGTGCTATGATAGAGATATATTCAGGGTGCTGTGGAAGTCCAGAAAAGGGTACTCAGCTCAGCCTAAAGCTTCAGAAAAGGTTTCCTGGAGATGATCCCTGAGCTGTCTTGAAGTATGAGTGGGCATTAACCAACTAGGAACGAGAGGACAGGCTCTTCTGGAGATGATTCTTAGATGTGGGCTTGCTTAACTGACTAGGGGGATCCCAGCACCGCTGACTCAGATCGGGAATACAGATGGAAGAACCAATTTGGAGGGAAAACGTAATGAATGCAAATTTGATGACTGTGAGATGCCTGTAGGACGTTCCCGGTACGTAGTCCCCTCAGTCAACCTGACTCTTCACAGTACAGTACTCAGGAAGACTTAACTAGTGCCTGAATTCAGGGTAATGACAGGGTGATGAAAGGAGAGTGTGAGAACAGATTCCGAAGCCATTCAAGAGGCCGAAGAGGACTTGGCGTCCAATTACACGTTTGTGCTAAAGAGAAAGGTGTAGTTGGTTGTGGATGGTTGTGACCTGGTGGTCTTTCATCAGATCCTTAGCGTGATCAAGACATACGCTGACTGGCTTTCCAGGGAGGAGGCACACTGTTGGGAATGTGACAGTTACTGAGGACTAACTGTGCAGGCAGTGTTCTGAATGTTTTACATATATGTTAACTGATTTCATCCTCAGAGCAGTGCTGTCAGTCATGTTCATTTTATAGATAAGGAAGCCAGGGTACAGAGGAACTTGCCAAAACTACACAGCGGAAAGGAGAGGAGCAAGATTCGAATCAAAACAATTCAGTTCTAGAGTCTGCTCTCTTAAGTACTACACACAGCATTCTGCTTGTGAGTGGAGGTAATTTGGTAGAGAAATACATGTTTTATGATCATAAAAAGAGCTCCTTTCAGCTTTTGACATTTGCTACCAGAAGGATATAATTTTTGGTATATGTTGTTTTGTATTTTGCATTCTGTAGCAATATTTCTTACCCCGCTTTAATAAGTGGACAGTGTTCTTCAGTGTTCAGATTGCACCAGACATTGTATTTTATGCACTTGCATTTTTGGCGTTGTCTTATTACTATCCTGTGTGAATTTGGTCTTGTGTGCAAAAGGGAAAGTGATAAGGGCCAGCGGAGAATAGTAACAAAGAAACGGCATGGAGCCTGTGTGCCCTTTCTTAGTTGGGCATATGGTAGTGGCAGCAGTTAAAGATTCTTAAAAATGTATTTTTAATTTTTTTTACCCTTATATCCTAAACGTTTATTTAAGTAAGTCTACTACACATAAAACTGAGTGGAGTTTAGAAAAATATCATTTTTATTACTATTTCTAAAAAAAAAAATGAGAAGAAATAATACTAGAAAAAGATGTCTCAGACTAAGAAAAAGGATTTATTTGAGAGAGTATTTAGCAGTTTTTCAGGTTATCTTGTGTTTAATTTAGCACCTCCTCTTTTTCCTGTGCAGTTGAAGGGTAGTTTAAAAGTAAAACCTAACCAGGGTGCCTGCGTGGCTCAGTTTGTTAAGCATCCAACTTCAGCTCATGTCATGATCTCAGGGTTCATGGGTCCAAGCTTCAGATATTCTATCTTCCTCTCTCTCTGTCCCTCCCCGGCTCCCTCGTCCCCCTCAAAAATAAATAAACATAAAAAAATAAGAAAGAAAAGTAAAAACTAACCATATGGAGGCCATAAAGGGAATCTCAACAAATCTTCAAAGATTGAAAACATACAGTATATGTAACCTGACAGCGTAGAAATAAATTCAGTAACAGAAAGATAACTAGAAAATCCCCAAACTTGAAAGTGAAATAACATATTTGATACTTGGTAAACGTTTTTAAGGATTGGTAAAATCTAAAAAACTTTAGGGCAGAGTGGTCAAAAATGAAAGAGAGAAAATACAAATTACTAATAGCAGGAATGAAAAAGGACACATCACTATGAACCCTGACTAACCAATGGGTTGAGGAAGAAATCACAGCAGAAAATAAGAAATATTTTGAATTGAATGATATAGAAAAGATGAGATTTCAAACTTGTAAGGTAGAGTTAAAGCAGTTCTTAGAAGAAATAGTAAAATCTATTTAAGTAAATCTATTACCAAAGAAGATTTTTAAAAATCCGTGCTTTAAGCTTATATTTTAAGAAGCTAGAGAAAGAAAACCGAACTAAACCTAAAATGAAAGGAGTAAAATAATGAATACAAGAGCAGAAATCAGTGAAATAGAAAACAACAGTAGAATCTAATGGTAGAATCAACAAAGCCAAAAATTGGTTCTTTTAAAAGATTAATAAATTTGATAAATCCCTAGCAAGACTGATGAAGAATAAAAGAGAGAAAACATAAATTGCCAATATTAGGATTGAGAGTGAACATTTCTGTTGATCTTGCAGATATTATTAATAATAATCTAAGAGGATATTATTAATAAACTAGATGATATAGACAAATTCCTTGAAACACTAAGAGCTAGATTAGATTCCTAAGCCATTACTTGAAATTTACAGGTAGAACATTACTTATTAAAACTGAAAGCGTTCCAGTTCCTCCTTTACCACTCTGTTCTAGTTTTTTATTTAATAGTAAATATTTATACAGGTACTTACGGTAATGATCCCAGTATGCTTAAGTCCCAGTATTTTTTCTTTGTAGGCTTGTTATGCTGCCTCTGCGATTGGATATCTGACAGGCAGGTAAACTCAAGTCTGTGTTTTATTTCTGTTTCTTTTAAAGGCTGTCTTAAACAGAGTTTCTTAAGAAATTACTTTGTGAATATAAAATGGCAAACTGAATTATATATGGAGATACTTTTTCCTTGAGTGTTCTGAAGTTAGAAAGTCACATCTAGGGTAAAGCATTCAAATTAAATTTTTAAAAAAGTTGAGGCAGGTCATTCCATTTCAGAATTACTTTCTGTCAGATATCAATTGACATATTTATCTATTAAAATTTTTTAAAGATATTTTTCCACATAAAAATGTACTCCACGTCAAAAATTTGCTTTTGTATACAGTTAAATCAATGGGGCCCAAATATAACCTCTTTAAAATATGAAGAGGTTCAAAATATGAAGAAGTTAGTGAAATACAGTGTGAAGATGATGGGTCTCTTCTTTCTTGCAGGAAGACCGATACAATCTTTCTTTTGTTTCTTTTATAATTCACAAAATATTCTAATAATTGCTTTACCAATTGTAGTAAAGACCTGAATGTCCTTCCTTTGAAGTCCAAGAAAGTTGCCATGTTTCCCCCTAAAGTGATATAATCACCTGTTCCACTTGACCTGCTTTTAATAAAATAAATTCTGTTTTGCTTCTAGGCCTGGCGTATGCCTTGTTGTTTCTGGCCCAGGTCTCATCCATGCTTTGGGTGGTATGGCAAATGCAAACATGAACTGTTGGTAATTAAATTGCTGTTACTGAAAACATTTTCTTAAATGTCCGTGTGTGATTTTACCTACTGGAACAACCACTGATCTAGCGTGAGAAGACCTGGAATCAGGTGCTTGAGGGAATGGCTTGGTAAAAAATTAAATTAAGAGTAGTATTAGGAAGAACAACAAAAAAATATCAGTAATCTTACTTAGAGGTAAACACATTTTTGAGTTTTTGGAAAACTTATGTGTAGAAGCATATGGGAATACACGTATGCTTAATTCATTAAGTCTCCCTTGTGTATAAACCTTCTTTCAAGTAACATCTTCCTTCATTAAGATATAAACATTTCTAGGGGTGCCTGGCTGGTTTAGTTGGTAAAGCATGGGACTCTTAATCTCAGGGTCATAAGTTCAAGCCCTACATTGGGCATGGAGCCTACTAAAAAATAAAAAAGATATAAGTATTCCTTTAAAAAAGTTTTTTTAATGTTTTTATTTATTTTTGAGACAGAGACAGAGCATGAGCAGGGGAGAGGCAGAGAGAGAGGGAGACACAGAATCTGAAGCAGGCTCCAGGCTCTGAGCTGTCAGCACAGAGCCCGACATGGGGCTCGAACTCACGGACTGTGAGATCGTGACCCGAGCTGAAGTCAGGCGCTTAACCGACTGAGCCACCCAGGTGTCCCAAGATACGTGGTTCTAAACGTATGTGTAGAAGCATATGGTGATAGGTCTGTGTTTAACTCATAGAAACTAGACAGTGTATAACATGTCATTCATATTCATCTTTCATTAAGATAAAAGTGTTTATAAACTTACGTGTAGAAGCTTGTGGGAACAGGCTTACGCTTAACTCATTAAAACTATACTGTAGGGGCGCCTGGGTGGCGCAGTCGGTTAAGCGTCCGACTTCAGCCAGGTCATGATCTCGCAGTTCGTGAGTTCGAGCCCCGCGTCAGGCTCTGGGCTGATGGCTCGGAGCCTGGAGCCTGTTTCAGATTCTGTGTCTCCCTCTCTCTCTGCCCCTCCCCGGTTCATGCTCTGTCTCTCTCTGTCCCAAAAATAAATAAACGTTGAAAAAAAATTTTTTTTAAAAAAAACTATACTGTATATAAACCTTAAAGAAAAACCAACACGTTTTGGAGTGTGTGTGTATATGTATGTGTATGTGTCTCTCTATATATGTGAATGTGTGTGCAGTTCTCTTTAAGTGCAGAATTATTTTTAAAACACCTCAGCTCAGAATGTAAGAATGTATCCAGTTCTTTATCTTGTTTTGCATAAGTAGCAAGACAATTGAAATTCTTAGATTTTTTGAGTTTGCTTTATAAGCTCTTTAGTACTTACTCTTTGACCTTGCACTTAACCCCATCTTTGGGGTTAACCAGTAAGGTCATGTTAAAAGGAGTTATGTTCTAGTCAATTCATAAAACATTTAATCTTCCTTCATACAAAGAAGTATCATCCTAGTATGAAGGAAGAGTAAATATTTAGATATTATTTATACCAACGTCCTAGTAGGAAGGACATTGTCCGCTTTCTTGCCAGATGCCTTCTTTCCTTTCTTCTTATAGTAGTTTAAAAGTAAAAACTAACCATGTGGAGGCCATAAAAGGAATACCAACAAAACTCCAAAGATTGAAAATAAACAGTATTTGTAACTTGCAGTTCTTAGAGGAAATGGTTTTTTTTTTTTTTTTTTAATTTTTTTTTTCAACGTTTATTTGTTTTGGGACAGAGAGAGACAGAGCATGAACGGGGGAGGGGCAGAGAGAGAGGGAGACACAGAATCGGAAACAGGCTCCAGGCTCTGAGCCATCAGCCCAGAGCCCGATGCGGGGCTCGAACTCCCGGACCGCGAGATCATGACCTGGCTGAAGTCGGACGCTCAACCTACTGCGCCACCCAGGTGCCCCGAGGAAATGGTTTTAAATGAATCTGTTACTAAAGAAGATCAAAGATCCATGCTTTAGCCAATAAGATCATGTTAGAGGGGGTTATGTTCTAGTCAATTCATAAAATATTTAATCTTCTTTAATACTAGGAATATGAAAGAAGATTAAATATTTTAGTGTTATTTAGACTAATGTCCTAGTAAGAGGGCATTGTTCACTTTCTTGACATATGCCTTCTTTCTCCCTTCCTAGTCTTTCTCTTTCTTTACCTTCTTTAGGGCCTGACTTTGTTTTTCGTAACTTTTAAGTTTGCCATAACTTTTCTTCTCCTTGAAGGATAAGATTGGATTATTGGTGTGGAGTTTCTTTCACTCCATCATTTCCAAATAGACTCACTTAGGAAGGTGTGAAAAACAATGTTTCCTCCTCTTAATCCCAAGACTAATAATGGGAAGGGCATAAAGAGTTCTTTTACATTATCACAGGTAGAGATTTAGCATCATATCCAGAAGGACTTGGGAAGAGGGAGGCATGGAGGAAAAGCATTTACTATAAATTTCAGATTTTTCTGAAATTAAGGAATTAAAGAAGGGTTCTCTCATATCCGGTTGCCTACTAAATATTTAGTTTGTTGAAATTTTCTCTGTCAACATACATTGCTGTTTACTTATTGGGCACTTTCCTCAGTATTTTACATGTCTATCTTATTTGTAATTCTCTTTTAAAACAACAAATTTTTCAGGCCCTTGATTGTGATTGGTGGTTCTTCTGAAAGAAGTCAGGAAACTATGGGAGCCTTCCAGGAGTTTCCTCAGGTATCCAACTCTAAAATTGTTATTACAGAGTTTAGTAGCATAAATCAATGCTATTAAGATTTAATGAGAAGAAAAAAAAAGATTTAACGAGAAAAAATAACCTATCTGTAAAATAAACAATGACAATAAAATAGACATATTTGAGATAATTTAAAGGTGATTTTTCCTTAACTACAAGATAATCTCAGTGTGGATATTAAAGCAGGCTCTGCCTGCTTAGGAGCAGTCTTCCAAGAAATACATCTTTTTTTTTTTTTTTCCTTAATGTTTATTTTTGAGACAGGGAGCGGGGGCAGAGAGAGAGGGAGACACAGAATCCAAAGCAGTCTCCAAGCTCCGAGCTGTCTGCACAGACACTTAACCGACTGAGCCACCCAAGCACCCTAAGAAATACATCTTTTTAACAGGCTTTTACACTCTGAAAATAAGTCTTAAAGATGCAGGAATAAAAATGGTGTAGGACAATGCCTCTCGAACTTTAAGGAAGTAAAAAATTGAGAGGAAAAATCCTACTTAAAATGACTATCAGTAAAAAATAAAATGACTGTCAGTAGACTCTGGACAAGTTCATTTTTATCTTAGAAAGCTGAGGAAAGAAAATATTTAAAAATTTCTAAAAACTTAAAAGAATTTGTCAACAAGATGGCATAGTGCGATTTTTTTTTTTTTTTTGCTTTTCTACATATTTAATACAGGTGCAACAGAGGTATTCATAAATAGATGCATAAAACAAAATGCTACAGGTTTAAGAATCATTGTAGAAACAAATAGGTGAGAGTGAATGATTAACTCTTAAGCATATATTTACCCATTCATAGTACAAAGTTATGAGCAAAGTTAAAACCGTTAGGCAGAGTCTACTGAGTCATTGTGAGAACCTCAGAATATAAACATAGAATTTTATATATGGTTTAAATCATTGTAAAATTTTAGATCTTGGCATAGTTTGATGCAAAAGTTATATTTCTGTCCTCTTGAAAGCGAATTGAAGTTTTACTTCGTTAATGGCAAAGAATAACAATGGCTATTTAAAAGATGCTGATAGGGGCACCTGGGTGGCTCAGTTGGTTGAGCGTCTGACTTTGGCTCAAGTCATGATCTCACAGTCCATGAGTTCAAACCTGCGTCAGGCTCTGTGCTGCCAGCTCAGAGCCTGGAGCCTGTTTCAGATTCTGTGTCTCCGTCTCTCTCTGCCCCTCCCCTGCTCATGCTCTGTCTTTCTCTGTCTCAAAAATTAAAAAAAAAAACATTTTAAAAAATTAAAATAAAAGATGCTGATATATTTGAGAAATAAGTAGAGCAGATAAGTTATTTAAAAGGAAATTTAAGATTGCTATAGAAACTTTATAGATGAAAAGAAAGTAGAGATAATGTCCATTGCAGATATTTTTTTCCTGAAAAGGAAGATGAAATAAGTTTATTAGATGAAATGAGAAATTTGAAGAGAAAGATCACTACATTTGATTTAAAATCTAAATACTGTTTTTGTGGAAATACTGCCATGACCAGGAAGAGACTGAAAATCTTAATTCCTTTGTGCTTGTGGGACTAAGACTACCAACTGTTCCATAGATTTCATACCAAAAAGTATCAAGAGACACCATTTCTATATAATGCCTCAGGGAACCTTAAACAGTGAAAAATCAACAATACTGAACTGACACGTCCCAAACAGCATAGCAGTAAAATATGTAACAGGAAAATTGGCAGAAACGTAAGGTTAGATTATCATTGTAACAACATGAAACAGATGAAGTTTTGTATTCCTGGCTATGTAATTTTTGGGTCCAAGATATGCTCATTTTAATTTTTAGTGGACATGATCAACTTCCCTTCTATTTAGACTTTCACCAGCAGCTTAGGAGAGTGCCTGTTTTCCTGTGTGGAGGTAGACGCTGAATATTATCAAACTCTTTCTTTTTTGCTAGTCTGAGAAGGGAAAATGATGTCTTGTTTTTTATTTACTGTCTGAATCATACTGAGACTTAAATTTGATTGGGCTTTGCATAGGCTTTACAGAAACAGCCCAAGTAATGTATTTTCTCCATCTTTTCTCTAAACATAATAGGAAGTAATGAGTTAACATTTTGTCTTCCTTCAGAAGAGTAATATGATCTATAAGCTGAATTTTAAGGGATTTTCTTTCTGCATATAGGTTGAAGCTTGTAGATTATATAGCAAGTTCTCTGCCCGGCCAAGCAGCATAGAGACTATTCCCTCTATTATCGAGAAGGTAAAGTATTTAATTACAGGTCTCCAAGTCAACTGGTTTTTCTCAGTTGCTCATACCTGTGTTATTTTTATTCTCAATAGAATGAGCAACAATTTAGTATATATTCAGGCAGTCAAAAATGATATAAAGAGCTATGTACATTTTAATTTTGCTGTCATTTAATTATAGACACAGAGATAAAATAAATAATTTTTGAAAAAATTTCTCCTTAAGTTTTTTAAATTATTATTTTTAATTACAGAAAAGTAAAAAGAAAGATAAAAGGAGACCCTGAGTTCCCTTTCTGTCATGCTTTTCCAAAAGATTATGTTTGAAAATTATACTAATGTATATAAAACTGTGTCTTAGTTGATTAAACAGTGTATTATAAAGTGATTTTAGTTGGCCAACATTGGTATATGGAGTTATGTTTGAGCTGTTTCAAAACCATGTGGTACATATTACAATATCACAGTTGGCCAAGTCTTTAGGATTAGGAAGCAGGGAAAAGTACATGTTACAGAGTAAAGACTTGGCAGGCAGAGCTTGGTGGGTAATTTCTAAGACCAATGCGTGCTACAACATGAATTTTAAAACCTTTGGCGAGCATTTTCTTTCATATCTCTCCCCTTTAAAAAAATACTTTTAAAATATATATTTCAATAGAGGGCATTTCAGTTTTAGTTAAAATTGTTTATTTCTCCAGCTAAGGATGTCCAGAAAAATTAAAATCGTATTCCTTTCACAATTTTAATTATCTTTGAGTGAATTATGTATTTCAATTATGTAATGAGAGTTTTAAAATATTTTCTTCTATTTGTAATAAATTTAGGCAGTGAGAAGCAGCATTTATGGTCGTCCAGGTGCTTGTTATGTTGACATACCTGCAGATTTTGTGAACTTGCAGGTGAATGTGAATTCTGTAAGGTAAGGAATAGTTACACTGGAGTTCTTTCTTAATTGTGTTATTATAATGTTTAACTTTTTCACAGATTACTTAGCAGTTTATAAATCTTCATTTGTCTTAACTTTTGACAATTTAATAATTAAACTAAATCCTGGCCAAAGGCCTGGAGCTTTCTGAGCACTCATTTTAAATTACTCTTCTAATAGCTATACATAATACATCACCATCAATGTAGTAGGGGTTATATAGAGTCTTCATAGTGTAAACCAAGAGATCAGGCGACTGTTGAAAAATTCTTTAGCACTCGGCATAAAAAATTTTAGTCTTTCTGTCTGTCTCTGTGATTTAAAATTATTCCAACTCAGGTGTTACTATGATTTGCCATGTTCCCTTCTTTCTTAAATAAACACTGGGTGAATAAAGAATATAAGAAACATTTTTCACTGGGATCAAAGTCACCTCAGATAAGGATGGATACTTAGGTTAATGCATCCCTCTGGGTACCATTTAGTATATTCTTGCTGTTGTGGACCCAGTGGTTCTCCAGTGACTACAGAGAGACAGTGTGCATTTCTGTGTATTCAGTATACCAAGGAGTTGCTTCTCTTGGTGAGAGTCATCTACTCTGCATAATACCTGAACATGATAAATGCATTATTGAGCGGAGGGAAGGCAGAGATGAGTCTCTGGTAAGTTAACTCTGTAAGCTTTCTTTAAAATTTTTGTAAAGGTTGAATGTCTTTTTTGTATTATATGTTCAAATTTTGTACAGTGTGCAATGTTTTTTCAAATAAATGAAAACACTGAGGATTTGGTGTCTAGAAATACTTAACTATAATTTAAATTTCTATGCTAACTATACTTAATATTTCTTTTCTAAGGCATGTTGTATACTAAAATATTGACTCTCCCAGTGAATGGAAATACAGTGAGGTAGTTAAAAGCATGGGCTTTGGAGACAGAATGACCTAGTTCAGTCCAGTCTCTGCCACATACCATCTGGGGACGCTGGGCAAATTACTTTGAGTTTTTCCCCCAGTGGTGATATGGAAATAAAATGCCTAACCTCATTGTTTTGAAAATTAAATGAGACTAAATGACACATAGTATTAAACACTGGCTTTTAGTATGTTTTTACTATTATTACAAGAACTATTACTACAATGTAAAACCATTGATTCAAATTTCCTGTCAATGAATTACTCACTTGATTGGTTTTAGATGGTATTAGGCAATAACTTAATTTACTAGGTGTGATAGGGACATTATGGTTATATAGGAGAAAGTCTTTATATTTTAGAGCTGCATGGAAAAGCTTTTAATTGCCTATAATTCTCTTTAAAATGGTTCAGGAATGGGGCGCCTGGGTGGCTCAGTCGGTTGAGCAACTTCGGCTGAGGTCATGATCTCACGGTTCATGAGTTCGAGCCCCGTGTCGGGCTCTATGCTGTCAGCTCGGAGCCTGGAGCCTGCTTCAGATTCTGTGTCTCCCTCTCTCTCTGCCCTTCCCCTACTCGCACTCTGTCTGTCTCTCTCTCTCAAAAATAAATAAAACATTAAAAAACTAAAAAAAATAAATAAAATGGTTCAGGAAACAAATTTATGTACATATTTGTGTGCGTACGTGTGAAGCAAATGTGGTAAAATGATATTAAGTTGTTGAATATATCAGGTGGATATATGGAGTTTATTGTACTGCTTTTTTTCTACCTTTTTATGTATTTGTTATTTTCACAGTTAAAAGTTTAAAACTTGCCTCTTTTAATGAACAGAGCTCTTCACTTCCAGGTACATGGAGTGTTGCATGCCACCTCCTGTTAGTATGGCAGAGACCTCCGCTATATGTATGGCAGCAACTGTTATTAGAAATGCCAAGAAGCCCCTTCTTATCATCGGGAAAGGTAGCATTGATTGGAACTCTAAACTTTGCCCAGCTGTCAAAAGAATGTTGATTCTGTTTAGAAATTGTCTTCACTACTTATTAACATATCTAATATTCAAAATTGGAGTATGAGTTCTTTTCATTTAGCATTATTTATTAATTTTGAAATCACAGAATTATTCTAGAATGCCCAGAGATCTTACCCTTTTAAGGGAATATCTATTCTATTTCTTCAGTTCTATGCATGAATTATGGTTTCTTCCACTATAAAAATAATATGTGATCATTATTAAAAATGTTGGAAAATCCAGAAGATTAGAAAGAAGAAATCCCTTCTTCCAAAGACAACTATCTTAAACGTTCATTTTTGTGTGTATATTTTGTATATTGTGATCACACCATATAGACTGTTTTAGTTATATTGGTTATTTCATTTAATATTATAACAACATTTCTTCAGTCTTAATTTTTTTTCCTAAGTATAATTTTAATGTCTGCTCATGTATATACTAATACTTCACTGGTAGATACTTAAATCTTTGCCATTTTTTTTGTTTGTTTAGTATAGTTGTGACAAACATGTTTGTGCTTAAAGCTTCTTCCATATATAGGCTTTAAGATAGATTCCCAGGAAGAAAATTTGAGAAGTTCTAAAAGCAATTTCATGTGAACTGTTTTAAGAATCACAGTGCCTGGAGCTTAACTGACTTGTCTAATATGTGTGCATTTCTTGTAGGTGCTGCTTATGCCCATGCAGAAGAGGGTATCAGGAAATTGGTGGAGCGGTATAACTTGCCGTTTTTGCCCACCCCCATGGGAAAGGGTGTTATCCCTGATAACCATCCGAACTGTGTGGCTGCTGCCAGATCCAGGTGAGTGGCATTCTAGAATTTGAGTACAATGGCCTGGCAGATTTTAAGCTAATTTAAATTATTTTGTGACTTTAATGAATCTAGGAGAAGTTCTGAAATGTAATTTTAAGCACACCTGTTTCTTTTTAGACTTTTCAGCACTTTAAAGATGTTGCCCACTGCCTTCTGACCCTCCTGGTTCTAGATGAGAAATCTGTAGTCATTTGAATCCTTGTTCCCCTACATGTAGTATGTTCTCCTGTGCCTGCTTGCAGGATTTTTTCTTTATTTTTGGTTTTCAGCAGTTTGATTATATGTCTAGGCATGGTTTTCTTTCAGTTTATCCTTGTTCTGTAATCTTCAATCTGTAAATTAATGTCTTCCACCAAATTTGTAAAGTTTTTGACCACTATTTCTTAAATATTTTTTCTGTACCTATCTCTTTCTCCTTTCCTGGGATAATGCAAATTGTAGACATTCTGATACTGTCCCATTGGTCCCTAAATATCTGTTCAACTTTTTTTCATCTTTAAAGTAGTTTATTAGAAATTTCTTATATGAAATGTTTTTTATTTTTATTTATTTTTAAATAAATTTTTTATTTTATCTACCTTTTAATTGAAATATCATTGCTATGCAATGTTGCATTTGTTTCAGGTATACAACATAGTGATTTGATAGCTCTATACATTATGCTGTGTTCTCCATTCAGTTCTTTTCAATGCTTTTGTCTCTTTTATATTTTATATTTCTCTTTTGAGAGCTTCTATCTTCCCATTTATTGGAAGAGTATTTTTGTTCACTTTATGGAGCATATTATAATAGCTGTTTTAATGTCCTTGTTTACTCATTATCTGAGTCATCACAGAATGGGTGTCTTTTCATTTCTTTTGAGAATTGGTCAAATTTTTCTGATTCTTTCATATATTGAGTATTTTTGGAATGTATCCTAGATTTTAAGTATTACGTTGCAAGATTCTAGGTCCTATTTACATCCTCTGTTGAATGTTGATTTTGTTTGTTTTAGCAAGCAGTTAGTCTGGTTAGGTTCAGACTGCAAGGTCTTACTAGAGGGGCAGTAGCTCCAGAGTCAGTTGAGTTTCAAAGCCTTTGCTGTGTTTGTCCACATATGCAAAGCCCAAGGGTGAACCCCAGTCGTGTGCCAGTTCCTCTCCAGAACTAGGGATTTCTTTTCCCCAGAGTGACACTCTGTAGGACACCCCCTGCCCTTTCCAGGAGTCCCTTGCTGCTGCCTTATAGTACTGCACAAACAGAACTGCCTTTGGGGCAAAGTAACAGAAAGAAAGAAAGATAAAAAGTAAGGGGGATTGTCCCCATACCCTTTACAGTCCAAAGGGGCCCCTTTCCTGGTTCTTCTTGCCTGAAAAATGAAGTCTCTCAGAATTTTAGCTGCTGGGGATCTACCATGATACAGCTGTGCAGGAGGGCCGCTCCCAGAGCATGGCTGTGAGAGCAAAAAAGGAGAAAGAAAAAAACCTGAACTTCTCCCCGTCGTGCTCCTCCCTGGCTTTCAGGGTCCCTTTGTTTGATCACCTGTCCAAAAAAACAATGTTTCTCCCCAAGTTTTTGTTACCCTTCAGTTCTATAACCAGCACCGCCCTGAGTCAAAGCTACAAAGTAAAAGAGAGGGAAATAAACCTTAGAAACTCACCCCTTGTGTGAGTCACTTCTTTGACTCCTTTCCCCCACCCATCTACTATTGGTTACTTTTCAGAATCCTCAGGCAGTTGCTTTTTATATTTTGTTCCCAGTTTTCCATTGTGATTAGAGAGCTAGGCTATGGTGGGCTTACCCAGTCTTGGCTGGCACTAGAAGTCTCTCCTTTTTAGATTTTTAAAACATACATTTTGATAAACTATACATTTTTCTTTTAATTTCTTGAAATTTCTTTATTATGAAATATTCTAAATAATACAAATGAGAGGTCATTTAATTAACACTTATATAACTGCCACTCAGCTTTATTAAATATAATGTAATCTATTAAGTAATATGTAATATTAAGTAATCAAGTAATATGTCATTGCTTTGTTTTTTTGTTTTTTTTAGGAAAGAAAAAAATTACAGATTCATTTGTAGTCCTCTGAATAGCTTTTCTGATCTCATTCCTTCCTCCCTGCACAGAGTTCACCATGGTTATGCATTTGGTGCTTTTCATAATCTCATGCACACACTAAAATTAACATTGAGGGTTTTTAGAATGTAATTTTTGCTCATTTAATGCTATCTTAAATAGATTATACCTTAATCTATACAAGTATAGACTATACCTTTACTTTTTTTTCATATTGGTATACATTGTACAGTAACCAAATTCTTACCCTGTTAAGGTTTTAGTGTGTGCATGTGTATATTTATATATTTGTATTTTAACTTGGCTTGAGCTGAAGTTTATCTTCATTCCATCAGAAGTTTAAGAAGGTAATATTAAACACATGGAACATTCTCCAGAATAGATCACATACTGGGACACAAATCAGCCCTTGACAAGTACGAAAGACTTAGATCATACCATGCATATTTTCAGACCACAATGCTATGAAACCCAAAATCAACCACAAGAAAAAATTTGGAATGACCACAAATACTTGGAGATTAAAGAACATCCTGCTAAATAATGAATGAGTTAACCAAGAAATTAAAGAGGAAATTAAAAAGTGCATGGAAGCCAATGAAAATGATAACATGACAGCCCAAAACCTCTGGGATGCAGCAAAAGCCATCATAAGAGAGAAGTATGTAGCAATGCAGGCTTTCCTAAAGAAGGAAGAAAGGTCTCAGATACACAACCTAAACTTATACCTTAAAGAGCTGGAAAAAGAACAGCAAATCCCCAAAACCACCAGAAGATGGGAAATAATAAAGAATAGAGCAGAAATCAATGCTATTGAAATTTATTTTTAATATGAAATTTATTGTCAAATTGGTTTCCATACAACACCCAGTGCTCATCCCAAAAGGTGCCCTCCTCAGTACCCATCACCCACCCTCCCTCCCCCATCAACCCTCAGCTTGTTCTCAGTTTTTAAGAGTCTCATATGCTTTGGCTCTCTCAGTCTCTAACCTCTTTTTTTTTTTTCTTCCCCTCCCCATGGACTCAATGCTATTGAAATTTAAAAAACAAACAGTAGAACATATCAGTGAAACGAGGAGCTGGTTCTTTGAAAGAATTAACAAAACTGATAAACCTTTAGCCAGATTGATCAAAAAGAAAAAGGAGAAGAGCCAAATAAATAAAATCCAGAATGAAAGAGGAGAGATCACAGCCAACACTGCAGAAATACAAACAATAATAAGAGAATATTGTGAGTAATTATATGCCAATAAATTAGGCAATCTGGAAGAAATGGAAAAATTCCTAGAAAAATATAAACTACCAAAACTGAAACGGAAGAAATAGAGAATTTGAACAGACCCATAGCCACTAAAGAAATTGAATCAGTAATCAAAAATCTCCCAAAAAACAAGAGTCCAGGGCTGGATGGCTTTCCAGGGGAATTCTACCAAACATTTATTTTTTTTTAATTTTTTTTTTTTAACGTTTATTTGTTTTTGAGACAGAGAGAGACAGAGCATGAACAGGGGAGGAGCAGAGAGAGAGGGAGACACAGAATCTGAAACAGGCTCCAGGCTCTGAGCTGTCAGCACAGAGCCCGATGCGGGGCTCGAACTCACGGACCATGAGATCATGACCTGAGCCGAAGTCGGACGCTTAACCGACCAAGCCACCCAGGCGCCCCTCTACCAAATATTTAAAGAAGAGTTAACACCTGTTCTTTTGAAGCTGTTCTAAAAAATAGAAATGGAAGGAAAACTTCCAAACTCATTCTACGAGGCCAGCATTATCTTGATTCCAAAACCAGACAAAGACCCCACTAAAAAGGAGAACTACAGACCAATTTCCCTGATGAACATGGATGCAAAAATTCTCAACAAAATACTAGCCAACCGGATCCAACAGTGCATTAAAAGAATTATTCGCCATGATCAAGTGGGATTTATACCTGGGATGCAGGGCAGGTTCAATAACTGCAAATCAATTAGTGTGATACATCACATTAATAAAAGAAAGGACAAGAGGGGCGCCTGGGTGGCACAGTCGGTTAAGCGTCCGACTTCAGCCAGGTCACGATCTCGCAGTCCGTGAGTTCGAGCCCCGCTTCAGGCTCTGGGCTGATGGCTCAGAGCCTGGAGCCTGTTTCCGATTCTGTGTCTCCCTCTCTCTCTGCCCCTCCCCCGTTCATGCTCTGTCTCTCTCTGTCCCAAAAAAAATAAATAAACGTTGAAAAAAAAAATTTAAAAAAAAAAAGAAAGGACAAGAACCGCATGATCCTCTCAATAGATGCAGAGAAAGCATTTGACAAAATACAGCATGCTTTCTTGATAAAATCCCTCAAGAAAGTAGGGATAGAAGGATTATACCTCAAGATCATAAAAGCCATATATGAAAGACCTGCCACTAATATCATCCTCAATGGGAAAGAGCTGAGAACTTTTCCCCTTACGTCAGGAACACGACAAGGATGTCCACTCTCACCACTGTTATTCAACATACTGTTGGAAGTCCTAGCCTCAGCAATCAGACAACACAAAGAAATAAAAGGCATCCAGATCCACAAGGAGAAAGTCAAACTTTCACTCTTCGCAGATGACATGATACTCTATGTGGGAAACCCAAAAGATTCCACCAAAAAACTGCTAGAACTGATCCGTGAATTCAGCAAAGTCGCAGGATATAAAATCAGTGCACAGAAATCGGTTGTATTTCTATTCTATACACCAATAATGAAGCAGCAGAAAGAGAGATCAAGGAATTGATCCCATTTACAATTGCACCAAAACCCATAAAATACCTAGGAATAAACCTAACCAAAGAAGTGAAAAATGTGTGCACTGAAAACTATAGAAAGCTTATGAAAGAAAATGAAGAAGACACACACAAAAAAAATGGAAAAATATTCCATGCTCCTGCATTGGAAGAACAAATATTGTTAAAATGTCGATACTATCCAAAGCAATCTACATATTCGGTGCATCCCTGTCAGAATAACACCAGTATTCTTCACAGAGCTAGAACAAACAATCCTAAAAATATGTATGGAACCAGAAAAGACCCCGAATGGCCAAAACAGTCCTGAAAAAGAAAACCAAAGCTGGAGGCATCACAATTCTGGACTTCAGGATGTAGTTTTCCATACTCTGGAAAACAGTGTGGAGGTTCCTCAAAAAATTAAAAATAGAACTACCCTACAACCCAGCAATAGCACTACTAGGAATTTATCCAAAGGATACAGGAGTGCTGATTCATAGGGGCACTTGTACCCCAATGTTTATAGCAGCACTTTTAACAATAGCCAAATCATGGGAAGAGCCCAAATATCCATCAACTGCTGAATGGATAAAGAAGACGTGGTTTATATATACAATGGAATACTATTTGGCAATGAGAAAGAATGAAATCCTGCCATTTGCAACAATATGGATGGAACTGGAGGGTATTATGCTAAGTGAACTAAGTCAGAAAAAGAGATCTATGTTTTCACTCATATGTGGAACTTGAGAAACTTAACAGAAGACCATGGAGGAAGGGAAGGGGGAAAATAGTTTCAAACAGAGAAGGAGGCAAACCCATAAGAGACTCTTAAATACAGAGAATAAACTGAGGGTTGATGGCGGGGGGGGGAGAGGGGAAAATGGGTGATGGGCATTGAGGAGGGTACTTCTTGGGATGAGTACTGGGTGTTGTATGTAAGCGATGAATCACGGGAATCTACCACTGAAACCAAGAGCACACTGTATATGCTGTATGTTAGTTAACTTGACAATAAATTATATTAAATTAACAATAGAACTACCATATGACCCAGCAATTGCACTACTAGGTATTTATCCAAAGGATACAGGAGTGCTGTTTTGAAGGGGCACATGCACCTTAATGTTTATAGCAGAGCTATCGACAATAGCCAAAATGTGGAAAGAACCCAAATGTCCATTGATGGATAAAGAAGATGTGGTATATATATGCAATGGGATATTACTTGATCAAAAAGAATGAAATCTTGCCATTTGCAACATGGATGGAACTAGAGTGCATTATACTAAGTGAAATTAGTCAGAGAAAGACAAATATATAACTCATGTGGAATTTAGGATAGAAAACAGATGAACAGAAGGGAAGTGAAGCAAAAATAATATAAAAACAGGGAGGGGGACAAACCATAAGAGACTCTTAAAATCAGAGAACAAACAACGTTGCTGGAGGGTTGTGGCTGGGGGATAGGCTAAATGGGCAAGGGGCATTAGGGAGGACACTTGTTGGGATGAGCACTGGGTGTTATACGTAGGGGTTGAATCACTGGATTCTATTCCTGAAATCATTATTGCACTGTATGCCAACTAACTTGGATATAAATTAAAAAAGAAAAAAAAAGAATAACAATGAAGAATATCTTGAAAAAAGAAGTTAAGAGTGTGAAAAAGATTCCAAGCAGTCATAAATAATCGAATCAATATTATCAAGTATCAATAAGCAAATCTATTTTTCTAATTGCAGTTTTTATCTGTTTGTTAAATTGGGTCCCACAGGACCAATACAGTATATGAAAATGCTATTTCATGTATGATATCCTCACTGAAGAAGACAAAAGCAAAAGAATAGATCCCCTATAGAAAAATGTAGGATAAAAGGGAAACAGCCAAGAAGCAGAAAAATGAGAAGTGAAAAAAGAACCCCATAGCAATTATGATATAAATCCTTCTGTAGAAAGGTAGAAACATTATTGATTGGATCAATAAAAAGACAGTTACATATAAGAACATCTGAAGCAAATGATACAGCATAAAGTAAGCAAAGGTGTATGAGGTAAGAACAAAGCAAAGATGACAATATCAGTGTGCATGTCAAAGTAAAAATTATTTTTAAAAAATTCGTTGTATTGACAAGGATATTAAGATATATAAAATAAAACTATTAATACATTTGGTAAATTTTCTGAAAGCATTTTGGGAATATGAATCAGTCGTCTTACAAATACCTGCTTCTAGGAATCAGTATGAAACATGCATTAGATGTTCAAGTGTAGGGGCGCCTGTGTGGCTCAGTCAGTTAGACATCCGACTCTTGATAACGGCTCAGGCTCATGCTCCACCAAGCGTGGAGCCTGCTTGGGGTTCTCTCTCCCCTCCCTCTCTCCCCCTCCCCTGCTCGCTTTCTCTCAAAATAAGTAAACATAAAAAAAAGATTTAAGCATAAAGATGTGCAACCCAGTACTATTAATAACAGATTATCCAGTAATTAAAAGATTTAATAAATTTGGTATATGTGTTCTGCAAAATATGCAGCCTTTCAAAATTGTATTTAAGGGGTGCCTGTCTGGCTCAGTCAGAAGAGCATGCAACTTGATCTCAGGGTTGTGCGTTCAAGACCTACGTTGGGTAAAGAGATTACTAAAAAAATATAAATAGAGCATAAAAATGATAAAAATTTTAAGAACCTAATGATAAGGAAAATGTAATAATAAGCAAAAGTGCATGAGACAGTATTATAGCATATAAGCTCAACTATGTAAAAATATGCTTGCATAGAAAGAAGACTAGAGATGAAAATATACCAGACTACTGACAATAGCTTTCAAGTTGATAGTATTACTGCATGAGGTTTTTTTTCTTTATACTGTTTCTATTCTTCCACATTATCTACAGTAGACTTATAATAATTTTTCTAATGATAAAAAATAATAAACAATGAAATAGGTATAGTCTTATAATATTTTTCTACTTATTTTACCTTGTAGATTACTATTTAAATAGAATGGCTTCATAACTTATTTTGGTTTGAAAGATCAAATTTACTCTAGAAGCTGAGTCTGAAAACTAAAATAAAATAACCTCCAAATCATTTGAACTTTTATAAATATTTAAAAAATGATTTTAGAATAATTCAAATAAGAAATAATAGATACATACTTTTTGCATTAAACAGATTTTTCTTTTTAATAGGGCTTTGCAATTTGCTGATGTAATTGTGTTATTTGGTGCCCGATTAAATTGGATTTTGCATTTTGGACTGCCTCCAAGATACCAGCCAGATGTGAAGTTTATCCAGGTACTCAGAGTGCCGAGATCTAAAACCAGAGCTATCTGTGACTTATTGTCCTCAGCTATTGTCAGCTCCGCTTTCTTCTTGGCTTTTGTAGGTTTTTATCATCTAACATAATTACAGGTACCAAAGTAAGCTGCCTTTTCAAGCCTATGAAACATAATGTGCCACTTTACTTCTAACCAGAAAACCTTTCAAAACCAAGTTTTAAATAGTTTGAAAAGCATAATTTGCCTCTTCTTCATAGTTCAAGTATATTTAAAGGCAGACAGAAGGGGTTTGAGTACAATGGTAGATTAGAACAAAACATTCAGCATTGTTAGAGATTGAGTTTTCTTTTTATTTTATTTATTTTTTAAAAAGATTTAGGGGGTTATTTTTCTCTTACATAAT
Source organism: Prionailurus bengalensis (assembly GCF_016509475.1). Taxonomy (NCBI): domain Eukaryota; kingdom Metazoa; phylum Chordata; class Mammalia; order Carnivora; family Felidae; genus Prionailurus; species Prionailurus bengalensis. Next base: position 133,838,466 of record NC_057350.1, on the reverse strand, counting down.
GTGAATGCAGAAGTAGGTGGTTCATGGCTAGAATGCAGACTTTCAATGCCATCAGGGATTCTGGCTTTTTCTATCTTTCTTCTCCATCCTTAGTGCCTGGTTTCCACCATCAAGGTTGCATCATCCAAAATGGCTGCTAGAGTGCCAACCATCAGGTTATGATTCTGGGCAGGAAATAGGACGATTTGGGAAAGGGGGGATATGGTAGTTTTATTAATAGGGCCAACTCTTGAAGCCCCACCCTACAACTTTTGCTTATGTCTCACTGCCCACTCTGGATGAAGGGAACTAAGAAACAGTCTTCAAGGGGTATTCCTAAGGAAGGAGGGAAGATTAGATAGCAGCTCTCAGGCCCTGCCACAAATGCAGATATGTGCTAACAAGACATTAATGAGCAAGCTTCCATGTGTCCATGAGTTGTTTTTTTAGATGCCAAATCTTTCTCTTTAAGATTTTTTTAAAAAGTTATTTCTACACACAACATAGGGTTTGAACCCACAACCCCAAGATCGAGATTCATACGCTCCACTGACTGAGCTAGCCAGGCACCCAAGATGCCAAATCTTTCCAACACCCTTTGATTAGGAATCTCTAAATGCTTTTACCTGTCACTGAATAGTGGAATATATACTCTGACCTCACTCTAATCATTCATGTATCATTATGATCCTCTTTCTAAGCCAGTTTCCTTATTGGTGTAGAAAGTACTGCCTATATAGTACAATGTGAACCTGTTTGTCCTCCAGAGATTGTGTATGGTGTTTGATGACCCAGCTACAATTGCTATCTTCTCCCTGTTTACTTTTTAAGGAGTCAACTTCTAATAGTCCCATTCCCCCTGGGGCTATGGGAGAACTAACACTACAAATAAGCAAGACTGGGGTTGCCCTGGAAGATGCTGCTGCCTCTTGATTATATCTCTTGAGTACAGAATACAGTGCATCCCCTTTAGGGTGGCTAAATTACAACTCCTTGCACAGCTATTTTCACTTGCCCATGGCCATTCAGAAATGGGGCCTCTGGGTAAGTGGAAAGTAATCATGCTATACCCTAGGGAGTAGTAGTTCTCAAAGTGTGGTCCCCGGACCAACAGCATCAGCATCACCTGGGAAACCTGTTAGACAACCACATTTTGGGGCCTCATTCAAAGCTGCTGAAACTCTGAAGTAGACTCTTGCAGTCTGTGGTTTAACAAGGCTACCAGGTGATTCTGATAGGTCACGTTTGAGAGCTGCTCTAAGTAGGGAACTACAGTGTAATTAAACAGAACCTTATTATTGATGAGATTCAAAACTATAATTGATCAAGTCAGATGGATTCCTGTGGGTATAATAGAACAATACCCAAATCTACAGAGTAGACATTAAAATGAAGGAAGATGATGAGGTTTCTGTACTTGCTGTGATACTTACAGTTCTATGGATTTTTACTTTTATTAGGAAATATCTTGGATATAAAATCATCTTTATCATTTGTTACATATACACAGTTCATTTATTCAGTATTACTTGACTTCTTTTTTATTTTTATTAAAAAACATTTTTTTTAATATTTATTTTTGAGAGAGAGAGACAGCGTGAGCAGGGGAGGGGCAGAGAGAGAGGGAGACACAGAATCTGAAGCAGGCTCCAGGCTCTGAGCTGTCAGCACAGAGCCCGATCCAGGGCTCGATCTCATGAACCGCGAGATCGTGACCTAAGCTGAAGTCAGACGCTTAACCAACTGAGCCACCCAGGTGCCCCAGTGTTAATTGACTTCTTAAAGATTTTTAAGAATAAGCATGGCTTGTTCTTAAGCTTTATCTCTTTTAGGTTGATATCTGTGCAGAAGAATTGGGGAATAATGTAAAGCCTGCTGTGACTTTGCTAGGAGACATAAATGCTGTCACTAAACAGGTAAGAGCTTTTACCTAGGCTTTAATTTATATGGATTGGTCTTTAAGCAATAGTCTGTTGTTAAAAATGTCTCAGCCTTGATTCACTTGATGACAGGCTTATTAATATCTATTTTAAGCAAAATTTATGATGGAAAGCTAGTCTTGAAAAGAACTCTGGAACTCAGTAAATCCAACTCCTTATATATAAATCATTTTTAAGCAAGTAAGTTAATCATTTTGGAAGGCGATGAAGACTTAAAGGCAGTCAGTAGGCAAACAGTGATATACTAAATAGGATTCCGCTCTCTGAAAAATTATAATACAGCTTCCAGAGTAACTGAACTTACAGCCAAGAAATGTCTTAATGTACTGGAAAAACCTAACTTAGTATTTCATTAGGCAATAAAGAGATTTTTTTACTCTTCAAATGGTACTCATTATTTGTATGTAATTTATACAGTTCACTATATCAGGAGATAAAGTATAGTGACATCTTTCACTTGATATTGGATACAAATTGGTGGTGTTATCATGACTACATAATATTAGGAAGCAATCCCCAATCACATATTAGAACATCCTGGAACATTTGGCTTGTATCGCGAAAGTCCCTGGATATTTGGGGCTCTTGTCCTTTCCGCAAGGATTCTACGGTGGGGGTGATTTTCTTTCTAGTGTCAAAAGCTGAGGAGGACATAAAAGCCCCTGCCTGTGAGGTGAGGTAGCATTTCCCTTGTGTTCTGTGGAAATCCCATTTGGCAGAAGTCCACACTGACCCAAACGAACGCTTTCCGTGTTGCCTATTTATTTTCTACCAGTTGTTAGCTGCCTAGAGTGCAGACAGTAGGAGTGATGAGAAGGGCAGGATAGCATAGCAGTATCATCTTCTTTAACAAGATATTGTTGTGTTAATATGACATAAGCTTATTTTCAAAAAGTAAAAGTCTGTGGTTTTTTAGCTTTTAGAACAATTTGATAAAACGCCATGGCAGTATCCTCCAGAGAGCAGCTGGTGGAAAACTCTGAGAGAAAAAATGAAGAGCAATGAAGCCGCATCCAAGGTAATACGAGACTCACAGAAATCTAGAAACACTTCAGGCCCATGTTTCCAGTAGCTCTGTCATAACATGACCTACGCATTCCTAAATCACCACACTATGTAAAATCATGGAGTAAAAACCGTGGGATTTATGGGGAAAAAGGTTTAGAGGCACAGCTGTCAACTTTGAAACATTAAGATAGGAACCTAATAAAAATGGTGGCAAAATTCTACACATGTTAAATGGTTAAGACATATGTACTTCAATAAATACAGTACTTTTCCTTGAAAAAGACCTGAAGTCTCTTGTGGAAGTGGGCATTGGGAGGATCTCAGCTTGTGAGTTAGCGTGACATGGTGGGAGGAGGCTGATCTGACATTGGACAGAAAGTAATAAGAGCCCATGTGAATGGGTAGGGCTCACTGTCCTCAGTTTGACCTTGGCACCAAATCACAATTAAGAAATCTTTTGGAATCTTAATCTGGGGCATGTTTTTCTACCCTTAAGATATAAGTCCTTCAAGGCATGCATGTATAATAAGTGTTTCATCAAAATTGAAAATTTGTTCCAATGTATAGCCTTTTTTAAAAAAAAATGTCGGGGCGCCTGGGTGGCGCAGTCGGTTAAGCGTCCGACTTCAGCCAGGTCACGATCTCGCGGTCCGTGAGTTCGAGCCCCGCATCGGGCTCTGGGCTGATGGCTCAGAGCCTGGAGCCTGTTTCCGATTCTGTGTCTCCCTCTCTCTCTGCCCCTCCCCCGTTCATGCTCTGTCTCTCTCTGTCCCAAAAATAAATAGACGTTGAAAAAAAAAAAATTAAAAAAAAAATGTCAGCTTTGTTGAGGTATAATTGACACTTAAAATTGTAAGATATTTAAAGGTATATCACAATGATTTGATAATGCATATACACTGTAGAAGGATTGCCCCCATCTAGTTCACTAACACATCCATCACCTCACTTTTCTTTCTTTTCTTTCTTTCTTTTTTTTTTTTTTGTGAGACTACTTATACCCTTTTTAAATTAACTTTTGTGTCACCACAGAAAATTATTTTGTGACTTCCTCATCTACATTCAAGGCTTTGCCTGATATCTAAAGGCTTTGGAAACTATAGTAATGTGTGAAACTACCAGACCATCCACTACTAGCAGTGAAATGAACCACCTCTGTAGGATGTGGTGATTTCTATTTAGGGTCTTCGTATATAGGTAGAATTTTTTTCTTTGATTGTGAGAAAGGTTGTTCATGATTTGTTCTGATGTTTTGTGTATTCCTGTGCATCTTGGTTCAGCTGGGTGCAGTTTTCTGTGTTCATGTAGTGTTCCTCACTGACGGAATCCTACAGGAACAAATGTGAAATTTGCATTGTGCTCATATTATTCCTTTATATGTCATATGTCTTGGAATAAATTCACATTTTCAAAAACAGCAGAATTAACTATACATAATTCTGTGTTTTATTGGAATGTTAATCAGTGGCTATTTCTATCAAGAGACAGTCTCAATTCTATTTTCCTCAGTGGTGTCATGATTAATCCCTTCTTTTTCCTAGGAATCATACTAGTTTAAGATGGGAGGAACTTGCCTCTCTTCTCTGGTGCAGGAGTATAGGACGGTGCCTCATCCATCTTAGGTATAACCTCCAACAGGCCAAAACAGCACAGGTGAAGAGCCAATGCTGGAAACCCTTGGGACTGTTGCTGCTAAAGCCCCATGTGGCTTTCTCTCTGCTCTAAAAGACATATGGCTAGACAAAGGCACTTATCTTGCTCCATTCAAAGACTCTTTAGTGGGTGAAGCGTATCTCCTTTACTCTCTAATGCATGTGGAGAAGAACCAGATTCTCAGATTTTCTCAAATCCTGACTTCATTTTTATTTTAAGATTCAGGGCGTATTTCAGATTAAAGTATTCTAGAATAAAATTTTTACTTTCTAAGGCAGTGTATTCATAAAAGTACTCAAATAAGACTGTTTAGTTTTGTTTAACCCAATGTTTCCAGCTATCTTTACCATACGACTTGTCTGACTTTAGGATGCTAATGTGTATTGTGGATCTCCAAGGAGAAAGATATTCCCTAGATTATTTGATTGTGTCCCAGACTGGGACTGTGGAACCCATTTTTCTTAGCCTGTCCCACAGGACTGTCCACAGATCCATTAGCTTCTAAGAGAGGCCATTTGGGAACTTTGTAGCTTGTAGCCTCTTTCCAAATGAGTTTGGTAGTAGCTTATTGACATTCCTCATTTTTCACTGTATCTCAACCTAATTTGATTATATTTCCCTCAAATACTTTAGGAATTAGCTTCCCAAAAATCTCTGCCTATGAATTATTACACAGTATTCTATCATGTTCAAGAACAGCTACCCAGAGACTGTTTTGTAGTAAGTGAAGGAGCAAATACTATGGATATTGGACGCACTGTGCTTCAAAACTACCTTCCTCGTCACAGGTAAGGCTTCCAGAAAAGTAATTTTAATGTGTTAACTTTGAAACTACAGTAATGCAGGCTCATAAAACATTTGAGGATTATACATGTTCAGTGCATAAGGATATATTCCATAAAAGTATTCTTAGGTGAGATTTGGCAGAGTTTTTATGTTTGATAGGTCTTTGAGGTCATGTGATAATTTGTATACTTACCGTTCCAAGGATATATTCACAGTTTTCCAAGCCATCACGAGAGACTTTTTCCTCTCATACTGCTTATTCTTGACTAGTCGGTTCCTCACAGTCTAAAAACTTTATATTAAAGACAGAGAATGTTTTTATTGTTCTCTATTTTACACATGAGTATGACTAGATTTGTGCCCGCCCACCATTTGCAACGTGCCCCAGAGGGTTTCATTTTAGCTTTTTCCCCCAACAGGCTTGATGCTGGTACTTTTGGAACCATGGGAGTTGGTTTGGGCTTTGCCATTGCAGCCGCTATACTGGCTAAAGCTAGAAACACAGGTCAGCAGGTCATCTGTGTGGAAGGAGACAGTGCATTTGGGTTTTCTGGCATGGAAGTGGAAACCATCTGTAGGTACAACAGCATTCATTTCTTTCTCCAAAAGATAAAGAATAAAGACTCACTTGCCTAACAGATGCTTACTCAGTGTTCACCATGTGCCAAATGCCCTGTACACACTCTGTGCTGTGTCCTGAGAATACTAGTGTGAAATAACCCTGGGGTCTTTCTCATCTAGGACAGTGTGTTCATGACCTCTTTACCACATGCCCCAAACCCGCAAAACTGTGAGGAGTGGTTTTGAGATCACTGCAAAAAGTTCTAGTCTGAGAAAAGCTTGTTTTTGGCAGGGAGACAGCAAAGCTTTGTGGGTAAGAGCACAGCCTCTGGGTCCATGGTCTGGATTTAAATACCGGTTGACCACAGCAGAGCCAGGTGATGTGGGTTAAGTTACTTTACTAAGCTGCTGTCTCCTCTAAAATAAGGAGAGGAATCGTAATAGTTCCTACCTTAGAGGACGGTAGTGAGGATTGAGGTAATCTAGGTAAAGCTCGAGACGATTGTTCATTGAACGTGAGCTGTTCAGATTATGTTTATAGTTGTGAGGGTTGTTTATAGTGAGAAACTCACGAGCTGTAGATCCTGCTATAGAAGGATGGGGACTTTTTTCTCCCTAATTATTTAAACTGTAGTAAAGTCCTTCTTTATTCTTAGCCAGGACTCTTATTAGACCCTTTGTAAATCATGTTTTGGGGGCTTTCAGAGCTTTGGTATACAACACTTTTAAGATCAGATGGAAAAATGTACTTGTTAGAATGTCTGTATTGACAACCCGAGTGGTATACACCAAAAAGATGATTTATGGAAAAGCCAGCCTTCTAGAGAGTCATGATTCCCATTGAGCATGGAGCGCAAGTAGTTTCCACAGTCCTATTACATAACAGTATGCCGTGTAGTTTTGTTTTTACACCTGGTCTCAGAAATTATGTGTGTACAAAACAAAGCCCATGTTCTTTTGTCAGTCGTTAGTAAAATTTAATCATCCTTTCATCTTTACAGTACTGTTTAGCACATTATTAAATACTCTGTTTTTCTCTATTATACAATGCTTTTATTTTTTTAATTTTTTTAATGTTTTTATTTTTGAGAGAGACAGAGAGTGGGGGAGGGGCAGAGAGAAAGGGAGACCCAGAATCTGAGGCAGGCTTCAGTCTCTGAACTGTCAGCACAGAGCCCAATGCGGGGCTCAAAGTCACGAACTGTGAGATCATGACCTGAGCCGAAGTCGGACGCTTAACCAACTGAGCCACTCAGGCATCCCCATATAATGCTTTTCTAACTTGGAGCGAAGTGGTTTGAGAGAAGAGAATGTATGCTAGTCACTTGTATGCTTCCCACAGCATCTAGCAAATACTGCTTGTCTGTGAGGAGTTCAGGAAACAAAAAGATACTTTTCAAATAGTACTCTTAGGCACCACCTAGAAGTGGTGCTTCAGAAGGTATTAAAAATGGAAGGTGGAAGGTGTCCTTCTTAGCACCTGGATCTATGAAAACCAAGGTTCGGAAAAGCACAGTGAGGTCCATAGATGCATAATGCCAGCACCTGGTGTTCTTACATCCTTTCTGACTCCGTATTTCCATTAATGATTTGATGTTCCTTTTTAGGTAACAAATGTTTAAGTTTTAGTCTTACCCTAATATTACAAAAAAGGTTATTTCTAGAAAACTATCCATTTTTAAGTTAAAGTTTCAGCCTGAAGATAATAAAGTGCTTTAGAATGAAGAATGATTTCCTTTATATTTTGCTTTCAATTTTAGGTACAACTTGCCCATCATTCTTTTGGTGGTGAATAATAATGGAATTTACCAAGGTTTTGATGTGGATAGTTGGAAGGAAATGTTAAAATTTGGAGATGCTACTGCAGTGTAAGTAACCCAGAACAGTATGTATTTATTTTCCCTCATCTATTTTAATGTCTCCTTACAAAGTCTGCTGTATTATAATGTGCTTCTGTGGTGTGAATATTGTTTATTTATATTTTCAGCCCCCCTAAAGGGCAGGAACCCCATATGCATGGCCCCTCTTTGTACAACTGCCCATGATGGGGTGCTTCAATAAATAATTTATGATCAGGGAGCCACTAAAGACTCAGACAATTAAGATTGATGTGCAAGCTTTGTTAATGAAAGGGCTTGTTGCAAAATGCTTCCAGTCCTTCTGTTCCTACTATACCATGGAGGAAATGGATGTTAACACATTATTTATGGTCCAGAGATCTTCCTTCTTTTTATTACTTAACTAATTCTTGATTATCTGGTGGCAGAGTCAAACTGTGACAGTATCGTAGCTAGCCGTGTGGGAGTCAGCCTAGGGGTGGAATGGGATGTGAGTATGTTTGCTTCTGCCTCACTGACTCCATTTCTCATTTTGTTGTTACTTGGTGTTTTGCAGTAACCATTCCTCTTTTCTTCTTTTTCTTTTGGATTCATAGTAGCTGATGGTGTAGTAGCTAGTAGCTACTAGCCATGTGTGGCTATTTAAATTAAATTTAAAAATCGTTCTTATTTTAACTAGTCACGTTTCAAGTGCTCACAGCAACAGGTCGCTAGTGACTATCATATTGGATAATGTATACATAGATATATATATTTAAATGTTAATATAAAACATTTCTTTCATCACAAAAATTCCTGTTAGACATTGCTGTATAGACAACAAAAAACATATGGAAAGTTTAGTGTACTGGCATCTTTAGGTGTTGAACATAAATGTACACCTTTCAGCTCAGCCTAAATTTTTCCACAGATTATTTCAGAGAATGGCTTTTTTTCTATTGACCTATGACCTTTTTTAGGGCCCCTCCCGTCTGTCTTTTGCCAAACTCACATTACGAGCAGGTTATGACTGCGTTTGGAGGCAAAGGGTATTTCGTACAAACACCGGAAGAGCTCCAAAAATCACTGAGGGAGAGTTTGGCAGACACAACTGCACCTTCTCTTATCAATATCATGATTGAGCCACAAGCCACGCGGAAAGCCCAGGTAAATTCAGTTGCCAAGCAGAAATCAGAAATGCATCTCCCATCCTATCCCTAGAAGTATCTACCAAATAGAACACTGTTTTTTCTAAACCGTTTCTGAGTTTGGCACTTTCTTGGGTTTTTTCAATAAATATTTGTTGAGATGTGTGTTAGGTATGTTGTGTTACTTGCTAAGAATAGCATGATGAGCAAACCTGGACTCAGCCTCACCTAATGGCTTACAGTTCATTAGGGGAGAGGAACAGCCTAGTCACCTCACAACTGAATGCATCACAACAGACTGAGGCAATTGCTGTGAAGGAAAGGCACCCAGTTCTGAACAAATATACTATCAAGGAATCTGATCTGTATTGGGGTCACAGGGGAAGGCTTCTCAGAGGAACTGATTGATGCTTCAGCTGAGATCCAAAAGATAAGTAGGGACAGTCTCAAGCAAAGAGGCTGGGGAAGAGATGTGCAAAGGCTCTGTGGCAGCAAGGAGCATGGCAGGTCTGAGGAACTGAAAGAAGTCCGCAGTGGCTGAAAGGCAGAATGGGAGTGGGAGACAGAGTGGGAGGATGAGACCATAACAGGAAGATTTGTGCACTTACATTCAAAATTGGTTACTTTGGCCTCCATAGCAAAACTACAGTGTAGATTACAGCTGTAAAATAAATGATAAGGTGTGTAGCATAATCCTCTCCCATCTCAGATTAAGTTGCTTTTCATACTTAATTTTGTGCTCTGATCCTGGTCCTGCCAGTTGTCCTCTCTGATATATCTATCTTCCATGCTTACACATTGTGTATCAGTCACTATTTTCTTTTTTTTTTTTTAATTTTTTTTTTAACGTTTTTATTTATTTTTGGGACAGAGAGAGACAGAGCATGAACGGGGGAGGGGCAGAGAGAGAGGGAGACACAGAATCGGAAACAGGCTCCAGGCTCTGAGCCATCAGCCCAGAGCCTGACGTGGGGCTCGAACTCACGGACCGCGAGATCGTGACCTGGCTGAAGTCGGACGCTTAACCGACTGCGCCACCCAGGCGCCCCTCAGTCACTATTTTCAGAGCAGATCATTTTTTCAAGAAGTTTCTGTGTTGGTTCTTTATACATATATATGCCATGAGATCATTTTCTTTTTTGAATAAGGTAGTAGACCAGTGGGCAAGTGGATGCCTGGACAATCAGTGAAATGTAAATTAACTGATTTAGAAACTATAAGATATATAAAGTTCTACTGAAATTATGTTCTATAAAAACAGATATCAGAGACTTTGGTGAAAGGAACAGAACAGAACTACAAAATAGCCAGGAAACAATGAACAAAATGGCAATAAGTACATACTTATCTGTAATTACTTTAAATGTAAATGGACTAAATGCTCCAATCAGAGGAGTGGCTGAATGGATAAGAAAACAAGACCCACTATATGCTGTCTACAGGAGACTCACCTCAGACACACAGTCTGAAAGTGAAGGGATGGAAAAAGATATTCCATGCAAATGGAAACCAAAAGAAAGCTGGGATAGCTATGTTTATATCAGACACAATAGACTTTATTTATTTTTTTTAGGAATTGTATTTTTTTAATCTACAAATTCTTATTTTTTTTAAATATATGAAATTTATTGTCAAATTGGTTTCCATACAACACCCAGTGCTCATCCCAAAAGATGCCCTCTTCAATACCCATCACCCACCCCTCCCTCCCACCCCCCGTCAGCCCTTAGTTTGTTCTCATTTTTTAAGAGTCTCTTATGCTTTGGCTCTCTCCCACTCTAACCTCTCTCTTTTTTTTTTTTTTCCCTTCCCCTCCCCCATGGGTTCCTGTTAAGTTTCTCAGGATCCACATAAGAGTGAAAACATATGGTATCTGTCTTTCTCTGTATGGCTTATTTCACTTAGCATCACACTCTCCAGTTCCGTCCACATTGCTACAAAGGGCTATATTTCATTCTTTCTCATTGCCACATAGTACTCCATTGAGACACAGTAGACTTTATTTTTTTTTAATGTGATAAAGAATTTTTTTTTTGCCCTTCATGTATTTATTTATTTATTGATTTATTGATTTATTTTTTCAATATATGAAATTTATTGTCAAATTGATTTCCATACAACACCCAGTGCTCATCCCAACAGGTGCCCTCCTCAATACCCATCACCCACCTTCCCCTCCCTCCCACCCCCCATCAACCCTCAGTTTGTTCTCACTTTTTAAGAGTCTCTTATGCTTTGGCTGTCTCCCACTCTAACCTCTTTTTTTTTTTTTCCTTCCCCTCCCCCATGGGTTTCTGTTAAGTTTCTCAGGATCCACATAAGAGTGAAAACATATGGTATCTGTCTTTCTCTGTATGGCTTATTTCACTTAGCATCACACTCTCCAGTTCCATCCACGTTGCTACAAAGGGCCATATTTCGTTCTTTCTCATTGCCATGTAGTACTCCATTGTGTATATAAACCACAATTTCTTTATCCATTCATGAGTTGATGGACATTTAGGCTCTTTCCATACTTTGGCTATTGTTGAGAGTGCTGCTATAAACATTGGGGTACAAGTGCCCCTATGCATCAGTACTCCTGTACCCCTTGGGTAAATTCCTAGCAGTGCTATTGCTGGGTCATAGGGTAGGTCTATTTTTAATTTTCTGAGGAACCTCCACACTGCTTTCCAGAGCGGCTGCACCAATTTGCATTCCCACCAACAGTGCAAGAGGGTTCCCATTTCTCCACATCCTCTCCAGCATCTATAGTCTCCTGATTTGTTCATTTTGGCCACTCTGACTGGCATGAGGTGATATCTGAGTGTGGTTTTGATTTGTATTTCCCTAATAAGGAGCGATGTTGAGCATCTTTTCATGTGCCTGTTGGCCATCCGGATGTCTTCTTTAGAGAAGTGTCTATTCATGTTTTCTGCCCATTTCTTCACTGGGTTATTTGTTTTTCAGGTGTGGACTTTGGTGAGCTCTTTATAGATTTTGGATACTAGTCCTTTGTCCGATATGTCATCTGCAAATATCTTTTCCCATTCTGTTGGTTGCCTTTTAGTTTTTTTGGTTGTTTCCTTTGCTGTGCAGAAGCTTTTTATCTTCATAAGGTCCCAGTAATTCATTTTTGCTTTTAATTCCCTTGCCTTTGGGGATGGAGACACAATAGACTTTAAAACAGGCATTTTAATAAGAGACAAAGGAGGACACTACATAGTAGTAAAGGGGTTAATCCAACAAGAGGGTATGACATTTGTGAATATTTATGCACACAACGTAGGAGCACCTATATATATTTATATTTATAAATTTATATTTATAAATATATATAAATATATATATAAATATATATTTATATATATAAATATATAAAGCAAATATTAACAGACCTAAAGGGAGAAATAGCACTACAAAAAATAGTAGGGGACTTTAATACACCACTTACATCAATGGATAGATAGATAATCCAGACAGAAAATCAAGAAGGAAACATTGGCCTTAAATGACACATTAGATTGGATGGGTTTAATAGATATATTCAGAACCACACAAAATAGTCTTGAAACCATGTTTGTCACAGTAAAGCCCTAATGAATTGTTCCGTCTCGCTAGTGAGTTCAGGTTTCTAATGATCTCTTCTCCAAGTTCTCTATGAATTTTGGGAGGTATTGCTGGAGAAATTTAGGTTCTTATCTCTTCTTTGATAACTCCATAAGGATCATCCTTATATTTCTTGAATCTATCACTTCAACGTGAGTTATCCTCATTCCAGTAAATTCCACACATACTGTTTCCAGGCTGTTCATTTTCATTGATTGTCTGTGTGTCCATCAGCCATTTGGTCATTGATTTGTGATGTAAACTAACTGCTTCCTGCTGTACTATAGAGAGGACCTAATCTCTGCAGTCACCTCTGTGCAGGCCACATGTGTGGGATAGTATGAATCCTGGGAAAGGCTTGGCTTCTGTGCACTGCTCTTCCTACCCAGCTTCTTTTTGGATTTGGATACTCCCCCTCTTCTTTCTTCTTTTGACTCGACTTCTGGTTCTCTCGGACTCTAGTTTTTTGTGCCCTAATTACTTGATAATAGTTATTTTATAGGACAAGACTGCAAGATTCACTGTGAGTTTTTAGCTTCTTTTTGGGAAAGGCATAAGACCAACGACAGACTTCATTTACCACCATTGTGGTAAATGTGGTTATAATGGGACTTTTAGATTTTAGAGCAAGCAAAGGAGGATAGTTTGAGACAATTACTTCTTTCACTGAATGTTTGTTGTCTTTTTCTAGGATTTTCACTGGCTGACACGCTCTAAGATATAAAGATGTCCGGGAATGGTCGTGAGGAGTTTTCTTTCCTGTAAGATGGAATTTTATTTTCCACAGCAAAATACTAAAATGTTAAAATTATCGTACAAAGAAAAATAAAAAACATTTCCAAATGACATCTTATAGTAAAGGAATTGACTGTGACTAAAACCAGAAAAAGTTACCAGTATTCTACCACAGAGAGAACAATTGGCAGATGAAAGAAAAAAGAGAGTTTTATTAAATAATAGCATTATAACTGCCTAGCTGCTGAGTTAAACATCAGTCTTCTTTCACATAAATCCATTCTTAAAGTCACATGTTTTTTAAAAAACATCTTCGGAGAAAAAAATCTCCCAAGAATTTTCTAATGTAGAAGCATGTTCAGTAAGTTGGAGTATATAGGCTATTTCTACTTTGTAGTTTATCTGTTGATCACTTTGTACCTTAGACCCCCCCAGTATTTAATGGGGCTTGTTCTATACTTTATGAATTGGGGTTTTGTTTTGTTTTGTTTTTCTGGAGAGAACTTACTGAGCCAAAGGAGAAGTCACGCCATACCTAAACTGATAATTTCAGGGTATGTTTAGATTAGCAACCTTAGTTTATGTGTACCACATTGAGACCAGCAGAGGCAACAGTCTTTTGATATATAAAGAACTCTTATAAATAAGAAAAATATTAACACACTAGTAGAAAAATGAGCAAAGGGCATGAGCATATAATCAGTGGAAAAAATACAATAAAATGAGTATGAATAAATGTGAATATATAAGTTAGACTGCAAGCCCTTATTTTTGCCTATCCACTTGGCAGAACACTTTCAAAATTATAATTCTCAATGAGGGTGAGGGTAAAATGAAGACGGAACTGCTGTGTTATGGTGGAAGATGAAATTGGTACATTTTCATAGAGTAATCCTAGCAGTGCTTGTATTTGGAATCTTAAAAATGTTCATACTGAGCCTTGGGTGGCTCAGTCGATTAAGTGTCTGACTCTTGGTTTCAGCTCAGGTCATGATCTCATGGTTTCATGAGTTCGAGCCCCACATTGGGCTCTGCACTGACAGCGTGGAGCCTGCTTGGAATTCTCTCCCTCTCCCTCTTTCTGCCCCTCCCCACTTGCTGTGTCTCTCAAAATAAATAAATAAAATTTAAAAAAAAAATGTTCATACACTATAACTTTTGACCCAGGGAGCCCATTTAGAGAGTGTGTCCTAAAGAAATAATAAAATATTTTGTCAAATATTTATATATAGGGCCATTCAGCACAATTTAGAAACAGTGCCAATGTTTAATAATAAGACATTGGCTACATGGGGCGCCTGGGTGGCGCAGTCGGTTAAGCGTCCGACTTCAGCCAGGTCACGATCTCGCGGTCCGTGAGTTCGAGCCCCGCGTCAGGCTCTGGGCTGATGGCTCAGAGCCTGCAGCCTGTTTCCGATTCTGTGTCTCCCTCTCTCTCTGCCCCTCCCCCGTTCATGCTCTGTCTCTCTGTCCCCAAAATAAAATAAACGTTGAAAAAAAAATTAAAAAAAAAAAAAAAATAAGACATTGGCTACATATGTTATGACCTATTGACCTCATAAAATAAAAATTGTGTTAATGAGTATGTATAGGGATACCTGGGTGGCTTAGTCGGTAAGCATCTGACTTTTTATTTCGGTTCAGGTCATGATCTCATGGGCATGGGATCGAGTCCCGTGTTACCCAGTGTGGAGCCTGCTTAAGATTCTTTCTCCTTCTCCCTCTGCCCCTGCCATGCTTGCTCTTTCTCTAAAAAAAGAGTATATATAACTGGAGGAATCATCACAATATAATACTAGTGAAAAGACAAGCTACAAAATGGATGGATCCAGGTCAGGGTATACACCTATACTCGCACAGTCATACATACACAGAAAGAAAAAGATGGGCACAAAATAAACCAAAATTTTAATGTAACGTGTTGATGGAGTTATAAGCAATTTTTATTTTCTTTAATTTTTCCTTCTTTTACGAAATTTTAAAATAAAAATAATTATTTAATTTTTATTATCAGAAACAGACATTATTTTAAAAGGATGTTAGAAATTGAAAAGTATCATTTATGATCTGGAATTTTATATGAATTGGAGCATATGACTCTATCTCAAAGTTCAGCTGGTTTGCAATATACACATAAGACTTGTCTCCATTGGCTATTTAGGGGCATAAGTGACTTCTACAGAGTGGAGTCCAGCTTTGAGATGTCAAGACACTTGCGGGGAGCTGTGGTTTTACCCAGTGAGCCCCTGAAATTGGGCCTACATGGCAAACACACTTACATACTTCTGAGGTACACACTAGAGGGCCTGGGCTGCATAAAAGCATAGAGAATATCAAAAACAGTGTTGAGAGTGGGTAGCTCGTGTAACCTTGTCAGTGTCCTACTCTACCCATGGATGGTTGCCTCTGGCAGCCAAGTGCAATGCAAGATTTTGCTGTAAAGTAGTGTAGAAGCTTTGATGAATATTTGTGAACTGAACTATGTAAATCTAAATACTAGATATAATTTGGGGAAAATGCTTGTTCCCTAGCCACATTTAGCTCAAGAGGAAAAAAAAAAACAAACATGTTAACACATTAGTAGACTATCCAGCAGAGGTCAGTCTGAGCATATGAAGACCCGATTAGTCTAGGAGCACTTTGATGACGCTGTCCATGGACTACCTATTTTGTAACAGTAATCTCGAAATTGGTTTCCTTCTAAGAATCTTCCCTTAGAAGGATAAGATATTGAAGAAGCCCCTCTAAGATAAATCTACTGGTTGATAGTCAAATTTACCATGATACAACCTTTTGCACCTCCTACTTGATTTGATGAACATTCTTATGTGATCCTGGTATGTTGAATACTCAAGTGTCTCATAAAAACTGAACTTTGAAAGATTTGGGTTGCTTTCTTGATTTAGGAAAACTAAATCTGGGGTGGGAAACGACTTCTTGGGTTAGTTCCTCTACTCATATTCTTTCTAAAAGCTTTCCTACATCATGAGATTGTTTGAGAATTCAGAATGCTACCCTGAAACTCCAAGCCCAATGCCTGGCCTATAGAAGGCATGCTGATGCGACTGTGTTTTAGGAATATATGACTTTAGAGGAGACACTGGCTGAATTACATCCTGCCTTGAGCAGTGTGGCCTCATGTTTTAAATAAATGGGGAAGTTTAAATACTTCCCCAAGTAGATAAGTCATTTCCTGGAAAACAGGGGTTGTGTGTTTTTACCTACCTTTTTTTTTAAGTTATTTTACTTACCTTATTTTTTTTAAGTTATTTTTTAAGTTATTTCTAAGTAATCTCTACACCCAGCATGAGGCTTGAACTCATGACTCTGAGATCAAGAGTCACATGCTCTTCCGGCTGAGCCAGCCAGGCGCCACTGTTTTTCCCTCTTTATACAGCCACCTGCTCTGCAGGGGTTCACTAAGTAATAGTTGAATGAGAATTCATGATGGTTGGAAATAGCTCAGTGGATACCTTCTATGGTTTTTTAACACATGCACCTTTGAAGTAGCTCCGTTTATCATGTGAAGTGAGTATATTTTCCTTAGGAAAAAAGGTCTCAACTCTATTACAAAGAAGTAGTAGGACTTTTGAACCCCAAAGGAAAATGAAAATACGGATTCCAAAAATGTTTTTGTTCCTTTACTATTTGCAAGACTCTTCACTAGGCAGCAGGGAGCAGTGCATTCCCGTGTGGAAGTGCCAGGTGACTGAAACAAATGGAAATTCAGAGTGACTAGGGTGGCATTTCATTTGAACGCATTAAAGAAAGTTGGAAACCAGTTAAATTCTAGATGGGAATTATGACTGAGAAACTCTGCTACTTGCGTTGGAAAGTGAAATGTATACAGAAAGAAGTCTGAAGCATCTGGTGTTTCCTGGTTGCATTTGCTGCTGCTAATGTGACTAATGGAGTAATGTGGATAAAGGAAATTGAAGATCCTATGAATTCTCCCCATTGATGAGGTGCAAGCAAAAGTATACCTTGCTTAGATTCAGATCTGACAAGCAGCGCTGTCTACACCTCTGGCTTCCACTGGATTATCGTAGGATCTTCTGTCCCTTCTAAGGCCTTTTCCAGGAGAGGGCCTAGCCAGTCAGTGAGCCCATGGTAAATCCAGGTTGTAAATTTACTCCGATTAGGGAGCAGAAAAAAGGCACACCCAGAAACCCCTGGATCTTCAGTTTCGAAGTTTGAAGGAAACATTCTAAATTTTGACTCAGGCCTGGAAATATCCACAGAGATGGCATCATCCACAATTTTGTACTTTGTATCCAGCAGTCACTAAGATGACCTGTGGTCTATGGAATGGTTAATCAACAGGCACATGGCTCATGCCCTGGTCCCAGCAGTTTCCTGGGAATTGCCTCCTTCCCTCCACTGATGAAGGTGGGCTCAGGAAATCAGATCTGATTTCACCTTAGCCTGAGTTTTGTTCATGCTGTTTCTACTGCAGTGCCCTGTGCACACCTACCAATTTTTGCCATATGAAATCAGCTATATCCTTCAAGATCTAGCTCAAAAGACCCCTCTTCTGTGAAACTGCTCTCCCTCCCAGCACTCCTACAACACCCTGTATGGGCATCTGTCACTACTCAGAATGTTCACAGTTAATTCCCATTCCCCTCCCCCACTCAACTGAGTGTCTGTGTACCCAGATGTCACCCACCCCTCATCTTCCAGGGCCTGTGTCCTTGTGCTCCTGTTTGGCATGCTCCTCTGAGTTCACCCCTGAAGAGTCCACTTCCACATGGCATATAGCAATCTAAACGTCACAGACATTTTCTTGCCTGGGAGGTGACCCAGGAGGGGGTTATGTCCCAAAAGCTGCATCAGCCTCAACCAAGGATGCGGGGTGGATAGATGAGCCACCAAGAATCAGAAGCCCACCCTTACGCCTGGGTGTTAGATGAGCCCCACGATTCTTAGAGCAGGGTGGGGGAGGATGGCTGTGGGCCATGAGGCCCTGACATGACTGAAGTCGAATTACTAAAAATAAATATTTCTTTCACACTTGAGTGCTTTGGACTGAAATTTACACCCACTACACCCATAAACCATTTCATAACTCACTGCCATCTCTGCCTCCCCACCTTCCACCAGCCACTCTATCTTCCTCCCCACTACCCTACCTACATTTTCATTTGCCAGAATGTTCATGGTTCTCTTCATAATAACCACTTGATTATTTTTGTATATTCAGTACCACACACACAAAAAAACCCTGGTATTTTCCTTGGATTGTGCTTTAAAATACAGTGTAATAATAGAAAAACTCGAGATTCAATAAGGCCAACAGATCAGGAGACCATTGTCTTGAAAAGAGAAGTTTCTTACAATTCCTAAGAGGAGTGTGCCACACCACTCAGGCCACAGAAGACACAGAGGTCGATCTCAGGCATAGAGAGAAAGGGAAGTAGTGGGCTGAAGTCTCTACCGTGATCTTGGGAAGAAAAAGGTGAGGCACAGTAAACAGGTTTAGGATTGGCCAGTTTGAATAATTTCCCAGGGCTCTGGAGTGTAGGGGCAGCCCCTGGTGACCTGGTGCTGTGACCCTGGGGTGGTTAGGATAGGAGGATGGTGGGGAGGGAGAAGAAGAGGAGTAAGGACTGTGATAAAGAGGGTGGTTGGGATTGTGGGTTCTGGATCATTTGGTTTTATTTGCTCTCTCTAGGAACTAACTAACCTGGGAGGGGCAGTCCCTCCAGGGTAAGCTAGCCCGGTGTCAAAGAATCAGAATTACAGAAAACAAAAAGACAGGGTTAATACAGAACGGCATTAAATGCATATTTCTCAAATATCAGTTCTTATGATATTTGGAGAATTGAATCTTAAAGTATTGTTTCTACTAATGCTAGGGTATCTTTGATTTTTTGAAAGTGGGTTTTCTTTGTCCCTCAGTGGAATTTTAAAGTTTTCATAGTAGCCTTGCCCCATTTTTATTAAATTTGTTCCTGGACATTAATCCGTTTTGTGCTAGTGTAAATAAATTCTTCTACTACATTTATAGTTAGCTATTATTTACATATTTTGTGTATTAATTTCATACTTAATGGGTTCTCTTAAACCTTTTCTTCCTTTCCTAGAGAAGGAACCGAGGGGAGGCGGGGAGGGATGGGTGAAATACGCAATGGGGATTAAGGAGTGACTTGTGATGAGCACCATGTGATGTTCGGGCATGTTGAATCACTGTATTGTACACCTGAAACTAATATTACACTTTATGTTCACTAACTGGAATTAAAATACAAACTTAAAAAATAAATAATTTTCAAAACACCTCTTCTTCCTTTCTTTTATCTGGAGGCATTGGTCGGTACTTCCAGAACAACTCTGACTGATACTGGTGACTGTGGCACGCACCACTTTCCTTCTGGGTGTTTTAAATTTTTTTAATGTTTATTGGAGAGAGAGGGGGAGAGAATGAGTGGGGGAGGGGCAGAGAAAGCGGTAGACAGAATCCGGAGCAGGCTCCAGGCTCTGAGCTGTCAGCACAGAGCCCAACACAGGGCTTGAACCCATGAACCATGAGATCATGGCCTGAGCCGAAGTCTGATGCTTAACTGACAGCCACCCAGGCGCCCCCCTTCTAGGTGTTTTAGAATCAGCTTATCATTTATCTGCTTTCTTCTTTCAGGAGCAGCAAAAGATGACAAGAGAATCTCCCTACAAGGAGTCACTGAGGCTGCAGGGCTTGAATGTCTTCCCCAAAGGATGTGAAATCGGAAAAGAATCCCTACCCTTTTTAAGTTGGTACTGGTGTTCCTGGATGCCTGGAGTAAAAGGTAACTCTTGGCAAATGAATTAGGGCTAGTTGGTGTGCTAGTGAACCATTTGTTGCCTAGGCTGTCTTCCTTCATGGCACTAAGACCAATGACAAGGGCAAACATATTGAGAAACTTGTTCCTCTGTAGACTTCACCTTCAAAATCTCGGACCATGTTCTTCTAGAAGAGTCAGCAGAGGATGACCTCCTTTCCCCCCACAGTGATGCATATATGGTTGGGGGCGCCAGTGGGGGAGGGGCATTGCATGGGATTGAACACTCCAAGGGTTTTATTCAGGGAACCACTCGTGTGAGAGAAAACAGAAGGAGCAGGAAAAGGCTGAGAGAGCCATCAGACTGCCATGCAAACCTCACCCTGGGAAAGGAGGGAGGGAGAGAAGATTGGGCCCAAGCATTCCCGTTGCCTGCCGTCTGAGGAAGATTTGGCAAAGCTTCTGTCACAGTCCCATGTCTCCCAGGAACGGGCCCCCTTCATATCCTACTGGACGCAGACATCGGAGGGGAGCAGCACAATGCCTGGGAAGTGTGAGCTTGGCACACATCAGGCGATGGATTTTGGAGAAGCAGCAGCTGGGGATTTTGGTAGTTGGCTCCTCGTGGCTGCCACAGGCGCTTCTGGAGGCCTCTTTACTGCTGCCTTTAGACTGTTAGGGCTGAAAAGCAGGGAGGCAGGGCCTGTTCAGGGCTTAAAATCCAAGGATCCTCCTGCAGCTTGTTTTTCAGTTTCGGGCCTCCACTATCCCTCTTGGACGGAGTAAAGCAAGCCCGAGTTTCCATGTTGGCTCTGCTTTGGTGCTTCTACAACCTAAGTCTCAGTTTCCTCATCTCTATAACGAGGATAATAGAATGCCGAACTCATAGAGTTGTCTGGAGCACATGCTGTTTATAGGAATGGGTAGCATGAAACCTGGCACAAAAATGCCCCTTGATAACCGTTAGCCCCTCCCCCTCACTCCCTCTTCATGCCTCAGGCACCCACCGCTCACAGAACACAGGGTCAGGAAAAAGCTAGTTTTGTCCCTCTGTGGAGTCTTCTGGTAAGAAAGAGAAGTCCGCACGTCTGTATAGTTATTGTGTGCTTTGGACAGCTGGGGAACTGACCATGGTCAATATTTAGTTTGGCCGCCTTCCTTCCACACCTCAGCACAGGCCTGGGCTGTCAGTGTAAACTCAGGAAAAGGCACATTCATTTGAGCCAAACTGAATTAGCAGACCAGTCAGTGGCCGGGAAGTCACGTGCTGCTTTCCCAAACCAAATAGAAATTATTTTTAGATTATTCACTGTTTGGTATTATCCATGCCACAGCTCCCTCCTATTAAGGCACATCAGAGAAAATTGGCTTTGGCCAATTAATGGATACTTTGCAAGCCATTTGTCAGTACTGGGCCTCTGTTCTCATTTGTGAAGAGTGGTTGAAATTGATCAGTGGTTCTCAATCCTGGCAGCACACGGAAACCACCTGGGGATCTTAAAAATCTTGAATCCCAGGCTGCACTGTAACCCAATTACATCAGAATCTCTAGGGGCACAGGCATCAGTATTTTTAAAGCTCCCCAGGTGATCCCGGTGTGCAGCCCAGTTTGAGAACTAGTGAAAGAGGGTTTCAAAGCTTCCTTCCATCTCTAATTCCAGGGACATGACCTTGAAGAGGTAAAGTCTATTTCTAATTTCATTCATAAAATAGGAATTCTGAGTTAATATTCCAGCAATTTTGTAATTTTATACTCTTCTTAAGTTCCCTGCTCACAATCATGTTCCTCCTTAAATTCATAATTTGTACTTTTTCTCCTACATAAATATTTGTTTCCTTCATGTGTCTGTCATAATCTCTTATTTTCACTTATATAGTATGTTTGTGGCAGGTATATAGTTCACGAAATTGGTTGACTTTTCTTTATTCCTCTGTAATAGAAATCAGCTCCTGAGCTCCATTTCTACTTATCTTACGCATATGGCTTGATGAATTCTTAAGTAGGTATGCATCCGGGTAACCATTCCCAGATCGAGACACATAGCACGTCCAGCAATGCAGAGGGTTCCCTCATGCTCTTTCCAGTCAAACCTCCATCCCCCAGGGGTAGCCGCTTTCTGACTTCTATCACCAGAGGGTAACACTCAGTCTCTTCTAAGTGCTTCATCTACTTTCGATTCACTCCTCTCCCCTGTTTCCTTCTTACCTGAGGATGATCTCATTTTGGGGGGTCTTCCCTGCCATCAGGGGAGAGGTTTGCTTCAAGCCTGGCCGATTCCATAATCTATGGGTAACAAACCGTTCCCAAACTTAGCAGCTAAATGCAAGACATTATTCTCTGTCCCAGCTTTGCAGGTTGGTGGGACTCAGCTGATTCTCCTAACCTCGCTTGGGGCCTCTCTCACAGCGGCCATCAGATGGCAGCTGGAACTGGGCCCGCTGGAGGCTCCATTGGCCTGGAAGTCCTGAGTTGCCTTCTTTACTCTGAGAAAGTAAAAATCAGCTCAGACCATGAATGTAAACATCTGCCTAGCCATTCATCAGGCTGGAATCAGAGACATGGATAATGTCAGACGCACAGTTAACAGAAGGAAATATTTTAGCCAAGGACACACTGCAGCTGGAAGTGCCCTAACATCCATCTTTCTCGTTCATGAGAAACTTTGCTTTCTAAAATCATAGATTATCAGGAATTTTTATCAGTAAGCGTGACATGCCCAAATAGCCTTGATTTGCGATGCACATGCAGAGTTTCTGGACACAGATTTCTCCATCTGTTATAACTTTATAGCATTCCAGGAAACAGGACCTCGGGGTCCGCTTCACAGTCCAGATCTGACATGGAATCCTTTACACGGAGCCTGCTTTGCTTTGAGCCAATTGAACCTTTGATTTAATACTGAAATCATTTATTTGTGTATTCTTAAATGGTGAATTTCGTGGTATGTGAATTTATGATCTATGAAAGATGGCATCCCAATTTTTTTAAATGATAGCCATCGAAAGAATTAGAATGTTATGTGTGGCTTTGAATCCATTGGCACTTCCTAGGCCAGCCAGGATTATTGTCATAATCCCATTGCCCGGCTCCTAGCAGACCTCCATTGTTCCAATTTGTAACTGGGTTGGAATACTGAAACTCTCTCATGCACCCCCATCTTTTGTCCTCCGTCTGCACCCCACTCATCTTCCTTGAGCCCTCTCATCCCTCCTCATATAATGCATACGTATTCTGCAAATGCTTTGCGTGAAAATTGTTGGCTTTTAATGTCACCTTACACTGAGTTTCCTCAATGACCTCAATTTAATAAAATGATTTCTTCAATTCAGAAACAAAGCACTCAGCTTCATTTATATTCCACCTAAACTCCATCCCTCCCTCCAATCCTGTGCTAACTCTACCTTTGGTGAGTCATCCCGTGGTTCCTCTGGATGTGGTCTGTTTCATTGCAGTGGGCTAATAAACCTGACTTTGTGAGACTACAGGTTTGTTCCTGACAGCCATGAGCTGGTTGGTCTGGGACAGCCCTAGGCCCTTGGCACTCCTTCGCGTGGTCTCTCTGCACAAGCAGAAAGACCTGGGCTTTTCACAAAGCAGCTGACTTCCACCAGGGCACAAGTAAAAGCTACCAGGCTTTCTTAAGACTTTGGCCTGGAACTGTGTTACTTGTGCCATTATTCTCTTGGTTAAAGTGAGTGCCAGGGCCAACCCAAATTCAGTGTGAGAGAGGACTGCGCAGGTCCATGACCGTCAGGAGGCGTGGTTTCACTGAGGGCCGTCTTTGGAGGTCAGCTTCCACAGCTGTCCTTTTTCCTCATGGCAGTTCCCATCTCGAAGCTTCATCTGCCTCAGACCCTGCTATTCTGCTGATCGCATCCACTTTTTGCAAACTGTCAGGGCTCTTTTGCCATCTTCTCAGTCCTTTCTACATCCCTCTGTGGCCCTGAGAAATTTCTGGCTGCATTCTCCACACTGTCCTGGCATGTCCAGGGCTTCACAGGCCCCTCTGCCTGGACTTCTCCCTCAGACATTGTAGTGCTACCACCAGATGCCATGTTGGATATGGCTTCTCCTCTGGGTCTACGCTATGGGGAGCCAGGCTCCCCCACTTCTGCCACGGGATTCCCAAAACCAGGCTGACCTACCCACCTACCTCCTGAGGAAGTGAATGCCACTGATTCAAGGAATGAAGGGCTGTGGGAAAACAAGAAAAAAATATGGAAGAGAAAATGGCTAAACTCTAAATAGAGTAGTATAACCTTTTAAAGAAAGCTCCATCAGTGAGGCTGTTCTGTTTTAGGTAGCTATTAATGTTGAATATCAGTATTGCTGTGATCTGAGTTTAAGGTAATGATAATGATAAGGTTTGGCTAGCCCTTAAGAGCTTTCACACACATAATTTTATTTCATCTTTACAGCAACCTTTGAAAGGAGTGATTATTGTTATTTCTATGATAAGGAAACAGGCTTAGGGAAATCAAGTGACTTCCAAAATCACATATTGTGTGGTTTTATCTTGAAGGGACAATTTTATTTTATTTTTTAATTTAATTTTGTACTTTACTTTTTTATGTTTATTTTTGAGAAAGAGAGTACCGAAGCAGGCTCTGAGGTGTCAGCAGAGAGCCCGATGTGGGGCTCGAACTCACAAACCGTGAGACCATGACCTGAACCAAACTCGGATGCTTCACCAACTGAACCACTGAGGCGCCCCATTGAAGGGACAATTTTCAAAGAGAAAAGATTTGAAAGAGAACAAATGGAACTGTGATTTTGACATGAGGATTTCTGGAATTTTCCATTTTGATGATCTCACAAAATGCTTGGCTTAAGATTTAGGGAAAAAAATCAGTGTTACCTAAAGAACAGTGACAGAGTATGAGGAACAGCAGTGATGAAGTGATAAAGAAATAGATCATAAAGCTTCTATTTAATTCGACATCCATTGAATCCCTACCATGTGCCATTCATTTTGCTCACCCTGTATGTGGCAAGATATGAGGTTCTAGGTTGCTTATCTGAGAAGTCACGAGATGAAACTTCTACCCTGGAACACCTACTGGGGTCTCCACACCAACTTTGGGCTGAGATTTGACTCAATGAGATTGATAATAAAGAGGATGCAGGTGAGATGGTGTTTTTCAAGTTGCAAGAGAGTATGAAGGGAGGCTGTTTTAGGCACAGAGGAAGAATCCGGGCTCTGAGGGACAGCCATGGAAGGGGTAAATCTAGCTCCTCAGCAATGATAACACATGGCAACATGCTTGGCCATGTGCAATTGAGGCTGCTCCTCAAATTTCTGACAATATGGAACTAAACAGAACAGGAGATTGCTTTCATAAGAGCCAACAGACATGGGAGAAAAAGGGCTCACCAGAGACTTTGTCTTTGGGGTCTTTGAAAATTGCTTCCCACTAGCTCTTTTAATATATCTTGATCCTTCCTGTAAACAGTGCATAGTAAACACTTTACATTCATTATTTTTAAAAAGCCAATTATATTCATAAAACAATAAGTAAAGAAAGACTCCATTTTATTTTTATTTTTTGAATGTTTATTTACTTTTGAAGGAGAGAGAGGGCATGAGTGGGTGAGGGGCAGAGAGAGAGGGGGACACAGAGTCCAAAGCAGGCTCCAGGCTCTGAGCTGTCAGACCAAGGTGGGGCTCAAACTCACAAGCCTTGAGGTCATGACCTGAGCTGAAGTCAGACACCTGACTGAGTCACCCAGGTGCCCCAAGCCATACTCCATTTCAAATACAAATAGACCACTATGGCTGGAGAGAGGTCACCAGCAAAAACAATGGTGGTATATATGGCCGGTGTCAGATGTCAGAGAAATGACTGCCTGTGTTCTCTTCTGGAATTTTTATGGTTTCAGGTCTCATGTTTAGGTCTTTAATCCATTTGAGTTCATTTTTGTGTATGGTGTTAGAAGGCAGTTCAGTTTCATTCTTTTGCATGTAACTGTCCAGTTTTCCCAGAACCGTTTGTTGACGAGACTGTTTTTCCCCCAATATGTATTCTTGTCTCCTTTGTCATGGACTTATTGACCATATAATTGTGGATTATATGTTCCTGTTCCATTGATCTGTGTGTCTGTTTTTGTGCCAGTACCATACAGTTTTGATTACTACAGCTTTGTAGTACATCTTAAAATCTGGAATTGTGATACCTCCAGTTTTGTTCTTTCTCAAGATTGCTTTGGTTATTCAGGGTCTTTGGTGGTACCATACAAATTTTAGTATTGTTTGTTATAGTTTTGTGAAAAAATGCTGTTGGTATTTTGAGAGGGATTGCAATGAATCTGTAGATTGCCCTGGGGGTAGTGTGGCCATTTAAAAAATATTAATTCTTCCAGTCTATAAGCATGGAGTATCTTTCCATTTGTGTCATCTCCAATTTCTTTCATCAGTGTTGTATATAGTCTTCAGAGTACACGTTTTTCACCTTTTTGGTTAAGTTTATTCCCAGGTATTTTATTCTTTTTGGTGCAATTGGAAATGGAGTTGTGGGGAGCCTGGGTGTCTCAGTCGGTTTAGCATCGACTCTTGATTTAGGCTCAAGTCATGATCTCCCAGTTCATGAGATTGAGCCCCATGTTGGGCTATGTGCTGACAGTGCAAAGCCTACTTGGGATTCTCTCTCTCTCTCTCTCTCTCAAAAAAATTAAAAAATAAAATGATTAAAAAAAGTAAATGGAGTTTTCTTAACTTCTCTTTCTGCTATTTCATTATTACTGTATAGAAACGCTACTGATTTCTGGGAATATATTGTAGTTTTCTTTTTCTTTTCTCTCTAAATGTGTTTATAGTTGTATACCGGGACTAACAAGTTTGATCTATTTGAATATAAACCATGTCAGCTTTCTTTGACGGTGTGACTCAGCTTAGGCTAATAGGTTTGAGGATGATCCAGAGAAAAGTAGAACAAATTGGCTATTTATGGAGCCAACTACTAATATAAATGGAAATGCTTTTAGCACATGTTCTTTCCAAGAATCTCCCAGACTGACTGAAATAGGGCAGGAATAAAAATGGAAAATTACTTTAGAAGGTCATTTGCATTTTGGATGCTACCGCTTACCAGTTGCCTTGGGTTTGTGGAGTTCCTAATTCAACAACCATTCAGTTTTAAAAATGCAATTCAAACTGATACATAAAGGGGGAATTGTAGAAGAAATTTGGAGTCTATATGAAAGACAAAAAAAGTAATGAGCTATATATTTAAATTGGCTTCAATTCAAAGTATGTCTTTGAATTTGCAAACCACAGGCCTCTTCCAGAGAATTTCTGCACCAATAAAGTGAAATATAGTTACAACTGTAATCTGGAAATAAGGTTATACATGCTTTTAGGGTGAATACAATGGTAAAGGGAGGGGAGGAACATGGAAGATGAGACCAGAAGAACACTGCTACAAAGTAGAATTCTCTAGGGCAGTTATAAATTTGTCCGAATTCCCCATTGAAACAAATGGTCATCTGGATAATTATGCCCCAATAATTCAATCACTGTGGATACACTCCTTTTGCTAACTGAACCTTAGACTAGTGGTTCTTAAAGTAGACCAGCAGCAACAGCACCTTGAAATCTAAGAAATGTAAACCCCCACCCAGCTTCGAAGACATTCTGAGTCAGAAACAGAAATCTGTGTTTTGACAAACCCTCTGGGTGATCTGGAGCATGCTAAATCTGGTGCGTGCCAAATCTACTTACTCCACATTCATAGGTTTTTAGTTTTAGGCATCTAAGAGAGAAAACGTGGCCCATTTTTTTTTTTTTTTCCTGTCCAGATCTGTGAGATTTTCTAGCCTCCAGATCTGTGAGAAAACACATTTGTTTGCTGAAACTACCCAATCTGTGGTGTTATGTTAGGGCAGCCCTAGCAAACAAATACACTGGGTTCATGCATTTTTCAGGCAGTGTGTGGAGAATCCCAGACTGTAATTGACGGTATGTCAGCATCTTCCTCTCTGAAGTCTATTTCTCAAGGGTTGATGACATTTATTTCCTGAAGCTAGAGCTGGGCTGAGCTGGTTCTTTCGTCGCGGGCCAGGTGGTATCACTGACATGGGAGGAGTCTGGCACATCATAGAGCCTGGGGGAGGCAGGTGGAAGCCAAGGCCCTCACAAAGGCACCAATTCAGAGAGGGACCTCTGGAACCTCACATTTAAAGACCAGCCTATGCACAAGCTACCTTACATGTGTCATTTCATTTAAAGCTGACTCCTCTGCAGCTGCAAACTCATGATTCCCTTGACAATAGAAAAGTCTGTTCTGAAACATCACAACGGAATTCTTGATCCAGTATGAATCACTCTTTTTTTTTTTTTTAATGTTTTTTATTTATGTTTTTTGAGAGAGAGAGAAAGAGAGCACAAGCAGGGAGAGGCAGAAGGAGGGGGACAGAGGATCCAACGTGGGCTCTGTGCTAACAGCAGCTGGATGTGGGGCTCAAACTCATGAACCATGAGATCATGACCTGAGCCAAAGTAGGATGCTCAACCTAGATGCCCCAGTGTGAATTACTCTTAAGGTTTTGGATGTACTGCAGTGTAGTTTATCTGTCTTGTGTATACCATCCAAACCATTTCATTAACCGATTTGACACTCTGAAGGCCTGCTGTGTATCTGAGTTGACACTTAGGGGAATAAAGGGATCAAGCAGTCATGAGCCTTGTGCTCAAGTGATTAACAACTTACTCAGAAATAAAATACAGCTAAGTAGCATATTATAAGGTTGAACACACAGACTAGATCTATACTCGTATTTGCATATATACATACCCACATAAGTATTCTTACTTCTGAGTAGTTTAGATTGCCCCTATTATGTGGCAGCATTGTGTAAGGCAGTTTAGAAGGCTATATCAAATCCATACTGTTAAAGAGGAGACCTCTCTCCCCATACTTCCACCCTGGGCCATCCCCTTCTAAATTTATGTCTCCATGTTTTTTAGAAGGAAAGGAGTTATCGGTCTGGTTGGTCAGAACCCAGGACATGGATTGGGCCATTTTGCCCACGGGCAGCGTCACTCCACGTTAAGATCAGCTTTGTGGGAGAGCCACCTGTCCTTCTGTACATGGGGTCAGGAGGCTTCCTAGGGGCTGCTTACCCAGGTGTGGCCTCTGTTGCATCTTCTTCATTCTTGTTCCTGTGGTGGCGGCGGGGCAGGGGAGGGGGGCGGGGGGTGGCGCGTGGAGGAAGGAAAGCAGAAGCTCAAAGAAGGGCTGGCCATCACAATTCTTTGGGGGAGGAAGCAGGCCACCCTCTGTGGCTTGCAGGCCTAGCCAACACCTTCCAACTCAGCCTTTCCCAGACTCTGTCTGGGTTGTTACAAGTAATAAAGTGTTCCCATTTGGCTGCTGTAAGGCTTGCGTGGAGACCCCTCCTCAGGAGTCCTGAAGGGAAAAAGTGGAATCCTGAGACGTGGGTATTTCTAGCCCAAGGAAACTCTAGGTTAATCACTTCTACTTCATAGAGATAACATCAAGGAATATTATCTTTATTGAACTCCTGAAGAGTTTCCCCACAGTGAGTGGCAGAGTCAGGATTTGAACTGGCTAATGGCTTCAAAGCCATGCTTAAACTGTGGCTGTTGACCCCACGCACACTGCCTTCAAGTGCCAAGAATGAAGATCCAAGAATGTGCTAGGGAAGTTCCTGGGGGCTGGGGGGTAGAACACATTCCTCCTGGCAAACTCTTCGTGGAGAGGACACATTTGAACTTGAGAAAACTGGGAGCATTTGGACATGAAGGGGTGGGAGTATAGAAGAACAGGTATTCTGGAATTGACTGTCAGGCCAGGGAGAACACAAGGCAAACTGTCCCTGCTAGCAATTCCCAGCATGAGTGGGAGCTGGAATGCACTGAGCACATATAAAATATCCCCCATCCAGTCATTGTAGAGTCATTCCCATTTGGAAGTGACCTTCTGCTATTCCAGGCTGTCAGAATCTGCCAGCATCTGTCACCTAGGCTCAGCCCATTCTGTTTCGCTCTGAGGACTCTGGACAAGAGGCCCTGTTGGTGGCCCTGGAAAGGCCATGTTCATGCCCACTCTAAGCCCTGGGCCAGAGTAGTTTCCCTCACCCACCTGCCCTCTCCCTGTGGTGTCTGGGCCTGGGGCTGAATAGTACAGTGTAAAGAATCCACGCTTTGGGGTATGCAGCCAGCTTTGTGTTCTAGCTCTGTGGCCTTGGGCAGATGACCTCAATTGCCTTTATCAGCCCTGGTTTCTTCATGTGTCACATGGAGATAGTAACACCTACCTCATGGAGTTGCTGTGAGGCTTTCAAAAAATGTGCAAGTACATATGTACAAGTGCAATAGATGTTTAGTGAACAGTGGCTGATGTTGGTATTTCCATCCTGTAATTCTGACCTGTAAGGTCAGAATTGCCTCAGACTCTTTCATGAACACCCCCTTGAGGACTAAAGGCAAACTTTTCTCTTACCTTCCTAATTTCTTACCTTTTACTTCCCTTCATGAGGCTCTCTTGATTAATTATATCTCTCCGTTATTCTTGATTACGATGAATAATATAATAACATGGACCTTTTATTATACATGCTTCTTGTCTGTCTTGAGACTCCCACTAGAAGTTAAGTCCCTGGGGGCTAGAAATTTCTTACATTTGATTCACACTGAATCCCCAACTCTGAGATCTTTGCCTGGAGCACAGTAGGAACTGGGTAAATATTTGTTGAATGAATGAATGAGTCCTCTGACCTCTCTCTTACCTTCCCGAATCATTCTTTCTCTGTTTCCATCTTCTCCAGTTTAGCCTTTTGCCTCCACTTCCTGGGGACATGCATGTGTTTGTGAAACATCACAGTTATATTGGGTAACTCTGTATATAAGGAAACAGGTAATCACATAATCCATGATAACTCGATGGAAAATTTTTTCTCTCTAGTGCTTAAAAAAAAAAGTCACCTGTTCTTATCCAAGATTGTATAGCTATATATTTGGCCTTGCAGGCCACCCTTTCTCTGTGGGCTGAGTATTTTTAAAGCACTTTAAGACTTTAAGGAGTGGAGTAATATGGAACGCTGTGGCTCCCAGTTTATGCAGTTTGTTCCATGATAGCCTACAGGATGGAGAACCTCCTGGTTACAGGAATTACATGGACCCCAAAGCAGCATGGACTGTAGTCCCCGTGTACATCCTTTGTGTCATAGTGTATTGTTTCCTAAAAGTCTGTAATTCTAAAAGGCTCCTCAGCAGCTTCCGATTATTGTTAATCTTGGCCAATATCTCCCTTCCCACAATGCCATGGGAGGATGCATCATTATATGTGGCACAGGCAGTGCCCTTTCCCGCCCTTTACCTCAGAGCCTTGGTCAGCATCTGCCTATCGATGTGTTAGGAATGGTCCTGTTCTAGGGCCTTGCCAAACAACACAGCCACATGCCATAGAAAGGTATGATTGCTACCTCCAGCTGGACAGAGACTAGATCATTTGAAAATGATGCTTTGTCTTTACCTTGAACCAAATCAAATTGTGAGGGCAGCCCTTCCTCTGTACTCCATCTAATCTCCTAGAAGATAAGAAGAACCACTGTCTCTAAGTGGGGTTGTGCTGGATGTGATGTGATGAGGCAGTGGGGCTTAGGTAAGGGGGAGGCAGGGGAACTGGGGTGGTAATGTTCTTCCAATAAATATGTAAAAATAAAATTTTGCAATGAACACATGGTAAGTTCAAACAGTGGTTAACTAGAAACATGCATTTGGACTGGCTAGAAGAGAATGAAGTGAATTCAACTAAGTTTTCTGGGGTTCACCCTAGGGGAAATCTGGGGTAAACTCACCGCCTGACCTACAAAAGTAGGGCTAAGATCTGTTATGTTCTTTGGTGGCTTTATTCTTTTGAGTTCATACCTTTCTATCGTCCTTGAAATAAGTAACACCAGGAAACTGGCTTTGCTTGGGAATCAGGGTGTTTTCCCTCCTTACAGGTTTCAGTTCAAGAACCATCACTCCTCGGTCATCGTAAACCATTGGGAGATCTCCTCTGAAGTCTCCAGCCCTCCCTGACTTCCTACCATAAAAGATTTCCTGTCCTCCCTACCAGAGGAAAGAGTGTGCTTTCACATCTTCAGAGCTGAACGATTCTTGGACTCACAGCATTTCTAGGTCCAGTTCCAGGTAAAGATGAGGTTGATTGATGTTCCCTTGGAGAACAAGTCCAGGCCTGGGAGCGCTGATGACCTCTGGCTCAGTGTACCAGCACGAGGGTTCAGGTCCAGTCTTGCTGGTAATCACTCCACCTGCCAGTGACCCGCTGTCTGCTGCTGTCACCAGAGCCTCACATAAGCCTTAGTTTTCTTATCTGTAAAATAGGAATTACAAGTCTAATCTCACTGTTGTTCACTGCATGAACAACAAATGGGGGAAAATGATAAAAAAAGATTTTATAAAAAAATAAAGCCCTACATTGCAATTATTTATCTAGCACATCAGTAATGTATTTATTGTATAGAACCTAGATAAAAAGAAAAGGGGGAATCAAATAAGAATTAAATAAAAATGGGTTTGAGAGTCAAATACTTTGAGAGGTAAGAGCAAGTAAAATGGTTTCTTTACTACAGGACACGCCAGTGGCTTTAGTATATTTATATATATTGTAAATTTCCAAGAGGAGCATAAAGTAGACAGTGTTTCTCAATTTATGGGAACTCCTCTACCTTGTAAAAATGGAATATCTCTTACAGTGGGAGCGCCTCTAGCACAGTTTGAGAAACACTGAATTGGGTAAGATTATTGTTGTTATTGTGATTGCATCCAGGTAGTTCAAGGCCAACTCGGTGCAAATCTCTTCCCTGAAAGTGAGGACAGCAAGCTCCCTGCCCTGGGATTAGAACTGCAGATTCAAGGCCTTGGTGAGTCTAATTCGTCTAATTAGACTTACTAGTTCTTCTGGTTCTCTGGTGGGTCTTTCTGTTGCATCTTGAGGCTCCATGGGTTCTGGCTCTGATTTCAGCTTGAGTTGTCAGAGGACAGGGAGCTGTGAGGAGGGACTTTCCCTGGGCCTCTCAGTTGCCCTGTCTTATCTCTCTCCTGCTGGTGCAGCTGCCAGCAGGAGGTGGCCAGGGCCTTAGCATAACTGAATCATCGTTAATTCCAGGCCAGAACATGCTCAGAGATCTGTTCTCTGGCAGGACCAATCAAAATGTTCTATCTGTGCCTCTCAGCACGTTGGCAGGGACTTGTTGGATCTCATACATGGAGAAAAGACACCTTTTATTCCCCCCCCCTTCTTCCTTCCTTACTCCTAAGATTGCCAAGACTCTGATTCTGCTAAAAAATATATCTTTTAAGTTACAAATTAAGTTACACTCATTGCAAAAATTTCCAATACAAATATGTATAAGAGTAAAGAGGGAATTTCCCTCCATCTCTTATCCTACATACTTCCATCCCCAAGTGTGAAATGTGTATTATTTTAGATCTTTCTCTCTGCACATGTACATAATTGATAAATAGATTTGCTTGTTTGTTCAGATGTTTGGTCAGATGCACTGCACCTTTGCAGTTTTAGTCAGCAATATTCTCTGGACAGCCTTCCATGTCCACGCATAAATGTAAACTATCTTTGCCTCATTTTTTAAAAATCAAGCTTATTGCAGGAAAATTCACATAAAACTCACCCTTTTTAAGAGTACGTGTTTTGACAAAGGAGGCAAACAACCAATCCAGTCAAGATAAAGAACATCCCCCATCACCACCAACAGTTCCCTTTGTAGCCGATTCTCACGACCGTTAACTCTTGGTCACCACTGATCTGTTCTCCATCCGGTAGTGTTGCCTTTTCCAGAATGCCTTATAGATGGAGTTATGCAGTATGTAGCCTTTTGTGGTGTTGGCTTTAGCATAATGCATTTGAGATTCATCCCTATGACTTGTTTCTGCCGTGTAGTATTGTATTGTACACAACCGGTTACACCAGTAGATGGCCATTTGGGTTGTTTCTAGTTTTTCATTATTACAAAGAAAGTAGTTATGAACATTCATGTACAAGTCTTTGGGTGGATATACGGTTTCATTTCTATGAGTAGAATTGTTGTGTGGTAGAGTAAGTGCATATTTAACTTTAAAGGAAACTGCCAAACTGTTTTCCCAAGTGGTTGCACCATTCTGCATTCCCAGCAGCAATGTGTGAGAGTTCCAGCAGCTCCACATCCTTACTAACACTTGGAAATGTCTGTCTTTTTAAACTTAGCCATTCTAGTAGTATGTACTGGCGTTTCATTAAGGTTTTAGTTTACATTTCTCTAATGACTAATGATGTTGAATATCTTTTCATGTGCTTATTTGCCATTCACGTATCTCCTTTGGTGAAGTATCTATTTACACCTTTTGCCCTTTTCTTTTAATTGGCTTGCTTTATTATTATTGACTTGTAAAGTTCTTTATATATTCTGAATATGCATCCTTTATATGTACGTGTTTTGCAAATATTTACTTATAGTCTTTGGCTTGTCTTTTCTTTTTTAGAGAGGTTTTTTTTTTAATGTTTATTTATTTTTGAGAGAGAGAGAGAGAAACAGAGTGCAAGCAGGGGAGGGGCAGAGAGAGAGGGAGACAAAGAATCTGAAGCAGGCTCTAGGCTCTGAGCTGTCAGCACAGAACCCAGCATGGGGCTCAAACCCACGAACTGCAAGATCATGACCTGAGCAGAAATCAGACATTCAGTCAACTGAGCCACCCAGGCGCCCTGCCCTGCCTTTTCTTTTCTTCTTTATTGTTTGTTTATTTTTGAGAGAGGGAGAGAGAGCACGTTTATGAGTGGGGCATGGGAAGAGAGGATCTGAAGCAGGCTCTGTGCTCATGGACCATGAGATTATGACCTGAGCCAAAGTCAGACACTTAACTGACTGAGCCACCCAGGTACCCAGGTGCTCATTTTGGCTTGTCGTTTCAATTTAACATTGGTTTTCATAGAGCAGAAGTTTAAAATTTTTGATCAAGTCCAGTTTAACATTTTTCTTAAATGCTTCATGCATTTTATGTCCTAATATTTAAAACACTTTTTTTTCATAGAACCCAAAGGTCAAATGGTGATTACCAGGGGCTGGGGAAGATGGGGGAAATGGAGAGACATTGGTCAGAGGGTACAAAGTTTCAGTTATATAGGATGAATAATAACATATAGCATGGGGGTTACGGTTACCAATACTGTTTTGGTGCAGTGGAAATTTCTAAGAGAGTAGTTTTTAAGTGTTTCACTAGAAAAAAGGTAACTATATGGGTTGACAGATATGTTCATTGTCTTGACTGCAGTAATCATTTCACAAAATATATGTGTACCAAAACATGCTGTATATCTTAAATATATGCAATTTTTATTTAAGAAAAAAATTTTAATTTGAAGAGAAATCTTTGCCTAGCCCAAGGTCACTAAGATTTTCTTGTGTTTTCTTCTAGAAGTTTAATGATTTTCTCTCTTAAGTCTATGATCCATTTTGAGATAATTTTTATGTATGGGGTAAAGTAAGAGTTAAGAATAATTTTTGTTTGTTCTGCATATGGACGACTGATTTTTCTTACCATTTCTTCCCAAATATTGCTGATTTTTCCAGCAATATTTGTTGCAAAGACTACTTTCTTCTTTGTAATGACTGTATAATGTTTCACTGAAGAGAAGTCCTATGATTTACTCAACCAATCTCATATTCATTGAAAGTTAGGCTGTTTCAGACCTGAGGCTGTAACGAACATCCTTGCACCTCAACCACTGGGCAGTTGAATGAGTATTTCTGTGGAATTTCTGAATCAAACGACACATGTGTATGTCATGTGTTGATGAGTGCCATCAGATTGCCTATCTGTATACCATACATTCCTACCTACGAGGCCTGTGAGAGAAAGCTCTAGCTTTGATTGGCTTTGTTGGTATAAGCCTTTCACAAATCTCAAATAATTTCCTTCTAGGTAATCTAATAGCCTGTGTTATTAGATTCTGAAAGATTGAGAGCCCTTCCAGGAGAGTTTGAAGAAAGATAACTTCTCAGTCAGTTAGGGTAACCCTGTAAGAAATAGACTCATAAAATACACAGTACGTGGGAAATGGAAATTTACAAAGAGCTGTTTCATAACTGTTGGGGCTTATAGATACCTCTGTGCTGGGGCCTCCCCAGAGGGTAGAGGTGACTCGCCCCCCCCAGTGGCCTGAATGTGTATATGCAGCCTCTGCGTGGCTGGCTGTCCACATTCCCTCTCACTTTCTCCCCATACTTACCAAAGTCCTTTCTTGTACCAGGCCTGGGCCAGCCAGCTACTGTCTGTGCAAAGGCATAAAGGGGTGCTGGGAAATGCAGTTTGCTTAGTGTGGCTGGAGCATAAAACTATGCCATTTTCTTTCTTTTCTTTTCTTTTCTTTTCTTTTCTTTTCTTTTCTTTTCTTTTCTTTTCATCCTGTGGTGGTGTGATTTGATCAAATTAACTGACATTGTTGAGGATTAGGTGGCAAGGACTGTCCTGGGGTACACAGAGCTATGGGACCGTCCTCTATCTCTGGAGACATTAACACAAGTTAAATAGCAATGCAAGGTGGTTTAGAAGCAGCTCAAAAACAATAGCAGGCGTTGCAGGCAGGACATAGTGACCCACTTTGTGCCAACAGCAGAGTCAGTGGTGAGAACTGTGTGCTGAGAGAAGGAAGAAATCACTCTTGCTTCACAGGAGGGATCTGAGCTAGATGGTCAAAGTTCAGATTCTGGCAGCAGGTTACTCAAGAGGTACCTTCTTCCCAGGTAGCATGTTCTCCAAAGACCACTGCTGGGACTATAGGTTTCAAAAGTTAACAAGAACAAGCCTGAGAATTTCCTAGTGGGGATTAGCCAACAATCACAGATCCTTCTGTTAAATAGTTTGGGAATAGCTAAATGGGGGTACCATGAAGCTGTCCTGTTAAAAATTTTTAAGTTTAGGTCACCTGGGTGGCTCAGTCAGTTAAGCATCCGACTTTGGCTGAGGTCATGATCTCAGGGTTCATAAGTTTGAGCCCCATTTTGGGCTCTGTGCTGACAGCTCAGAGCCTGGAGCCTGCTTCAGATTCTGTGTCTCCCTCTCTCTGCCCCGTCCCTGCTCGCACTCTGTCTCTCTCTGTCTCTCTCAAATATAAAATAAAACATAAAAAATAAAATTAAAAAAATTTTAAGTTTATTTATTTATTTTGAGAGAGAGAGAGAGAGCGAGAGAGAGAGAGAGCATGTGCACAAGTTGGGAAGGGACAGAGAGAATCCCAAGCAGGCTCTGCATCACCAGCTCAGAGCCTGACGTGGGACTTGAACCCACAAACTATGAGATCATGACATGAGCTGAAATTACCTGACTTGACTGAGCCACGCAGGCGCCCCGTCCTGTTAATTTTGAATATAACCTAAGTATATTCTTCAAGCTTTCAAAAGATTTCCTTATAAGCCCCTTATCAGTTACCTATGACCGTACAATAAATCATTCTAAAACAACAGCCATTTTATATGCTCATGAATCCATATTCTGGACTGGGTTCATTTGGGCTGTTCTTCACCTGTGACTGCCATCGTCATCTGGTGACCCACGTGGTCTGGCTTCCTTCACGTGGCTGTTGCCTCATCTGAGATGGCCAGACAGGGGCTGGCTGCTTCCCCCTCCCTGCTGCTATCCGATGGTTCAGACTCTCCTATGTGGCAGCTTTATGGGGCAGCTTCTAGAAGGCAAAGGCAGAGCTGCCGGGCCCGTTAGGGCCTCAGCCTGGAAGTGGTACAGTGTCACTTCTGCCACACTGTACTAGTCAAAGCCAATGACAAGCCCAGCCCAGTTGAATGGGGGAGGAAACAGACTCCAGCTCTTGCCGGGGAGAGTGGCTCACGCGCACAGGGACGGGACGGATTTTCAGTGGCCATCATCGCCCCCAGTCCACCACAGCTCCCTGCGTTTCATTTTTGCTGTCTGCACACACAGATTTTACCTCATCTGTGATCCATCCATGTTACCTCATTTAACCTTTCCGGCATACCTTTAAAGGGAACACCGCCTCCATTTTATGATGAGAAAACTGAGGCTCAGAGAAGGCAAACGCTTGGCTGCGGTCACAGCAGAGCTGGGAGGCGGACGAGACTGGTGCGAAAGCCAGGGAGCCTTGCCTTAGGCTCTGCCTCCCCCAGAGATGAGGACAGGTGCTCTTCCCCAAGGACACCCACCCCAGAGGCCAGGAACTCCCAAACCACTCCCAAACAAACTCCCACGAGGCCCCGGGAGTACATTATGTGCATTAAAGCCAACTGGGCAACTCTGTAGATCATTATTTTAATAATCTAAGGATCTCCGTAACAGGCTTCATAAACTCATAAGAGGTATTCATTTAAGGACGCAGCACTTTTTACTTGGATTTTGCCCAGCCAAAGATCAAGTCATTGATGCTCTTTCTCCAAGTGTAATTTGATAATCATTCACTTTCTGTCTTTTCACTTATTTTGCTGTGGATGAGATAGAAGGGTGCTGCTTCTGCAGGGAGAACAAACACTTTCTCCTGGAGAAAGCTGTTTGAGAAAATCCACCTCCCCCGTTTTATTGGACGATTAAAGAAAAATAATCCAAGGTCAACTTTGCATTTGTCACCGAGCGGGTAAAAGTGTCACAGGCTGACAGCAGAGGGATTCGTGTCTGTGGAAATTCAGTGATTCTGTGGTGCTGTTGGACACCTCCGTTCCGAGCAGGCAGCTGCTGGGGGATAATTGGGGATCTGACTGCCTTTGAGGACTGCTTGTAGTGAACGTTTGAGACTCAACCGCCTTTTCACCGCCTCTTCAGTAGCCACTCACCTCAGTCTCCAAAACAGAAGTTCTGACATAGTATTTTAATGTGGGCATTTGATTCAGTGCGGGAGATAAATATAACCCTGTGTAGTACGGAGAAGGTTTAATGGGAAATGGTTGGCATTCTTTCTTGGTAAAGGCATGGGGAAAGGAGAGGGAGACAGGAGAGAGAGGGAGAGGGGGAGGGGGAGGGGGGAGAGAGAGGCGCAAACAGCAGTGAGGAAGACAAAGGCAGAGATAAGCAAGGCTTCCCGAGCAGCCTTGCCTAGAGAACTTGACACTTGCCAGACCCCAGCCAGCATGGTTGTCCTGAATCCAGTGACTTTGGGAATCTATCTGCAGCTTTTCTTCCGCTTTATCGTGTCTCAGCCTACTTTCATCAACAGCGTCCTCCCAATTTCAGCAGGTAAATGATGACCACACTTTCCTCTCTCTTCCATCCGTTGGGGGCGGGGGTGGTGGTGGAAGATTATTTTGCAGCGTGTCCTGATATTTTCCCCCTTCTGCTCTCGGTGGAAGGAGGCTGGAGGGAGACAGCCACCCCAGCAGCTTCCTGTCACCGGAGCTGTCTCAGAAGCTCGCTCCGTCCTTGTTCCAAGTGGCCCCCACCCAGCTGCTCAAAGCCAGAGACCCTTTTAAAAATGGTTTCTGCCTCTCCCACTTCTCCCCACTTGCTGCGTGATTTCACTTTGGGAATCGTGGGGAGCTTAAAAGAGACACAGAGGAGAGCATGGAAGGGAGAAGTGAGCCCCAGACATTTCTGTGAACACATCCCCAACCCCTTCTGAAGGGGGCTTGACTCAAGGGGGATGTCGTGGAGCAAATACGCCTCCACTGAGCTCTTCCCTTCCTGTCCCAGCAGGGAAAAGGGGAATCCAGTGATTCGCCCGTGGGCAGGGACCCTTGCATCCTCAGTCCTAGGTCTCCCATTTTTCCAGCCCTGGCTGCTTTCCTGTTGTGCCTTCTTCCCGCGGTGAGACTTCTGCCCAAATAGGGCAGCTGGAGGTCGTGGGAGACGGGAGATTTCTGAGGGGATGTGGAGGGTTCCAGAGTGCCCCTGGCCTGGCCTAGAGTGGACTGTGTCTGTCAGAGATAGGGCTGGGTGATTTGGGGAAGAGGGCTTTTTAAGCTGACCTGCCAAACTTCTCTGAGGGCAGCAGGCACCAGATTGCCCTCGTCCTGTCTGACCCAGAGCAGGGGAAGTATTGTGTTACTGGCATGGCCTATTTAAACCTTTCTGAGGAAACTCAAATGTTTCCGGAGGGCTCGAGGGAGCCAGGCAGACCCCCCGGTTTTGCTGCCTGTCCCGTTATAGCCCCCCTCAATTCACCTCAGCCGCCCCTGGTTTCCCCCCTCTCCCCCAGCAGAGGCGGTTTCAGTCATGCCCTCCAACTTGAATCTCACAAATACTTTCACGCAGGCAGACATTTCATTCTCACTGCCTTTGCTGAAAACACAGGCTCTCAGAGAGGACATGTCTCAGAATCCAGACCCCAGCCCCTCTCGGTTCATAAAATCAGTTCAGCAACGTGTTGTGCTGCCAGGCCTGCCCGCATCTGTGGGCCCTGAGGGAAGGGCTCGGAGAAGGGCACAGGGCAAATTATGAAAATGGGAGAAGCTGAAGGAGAGGACAGGGGAACTTGTTGGGAGGTGAAGAGTAGGGAGGGTAGGAAAGGTGGGTGGTTGTGTCACCAGGCCTGTATGACAATATGCCCCCACAAATTCCAGTTGGGAGTGCCACACTTCTGGGAGCTGGTGGGTCATGATCCTTCTGTTTAAGGGGGGGCAGCTGGATAGTTCATTCGGTCTGATCCAGTGGGTTCTTAACCTTATTTAGGTAATAGAGTCCTTTGAGAATCTCCTGAAGGCTCCAGACTTAAGGAAACTCTGGCTTCTGGTTCTAGCCCTGCCTCTGATGGGCTCTGACTTCTGGGAGACAGTCGGCATTCGACTGTAAGCATCATGTGGGCAGGGACTGTCTTGTATATTATCATTGGTTCCCCAGGGTCAGAGCAGGCCTTGGCACATGGTAGGTGCACAATAAATATTTGATGAATGAGTGAGTGAATGGAGGAATAATAATTTTTCTCATCTGTAGATTGGGGCTTGCCTTCATTTTATATCATTTAATTTAGATAGACTCAGATGGCTACTAGGTTCTGGAAACTAGAGAGAAAAGAACCTCTGATTTTTGTTTTTTAACTCCTTGCCCTAGAGACACTGCTGGTGCAGTGTAGACATCTTTTGGGTAGGACATTGTATAGATCGTAGCAGTCAAGGTAACAACAGGAAAAAGAAGCACTCCAGATGGTTCAGATGAAGATTTGAACGAAGGGACCACTTTCAGAGGTGTGAGTGGGGTTAAGGGAGCCAACAGGGAAAGTTGAGGAATTAGTAACTTGGGAAGTCTTTACCACACTTTTGCTTAAAAAGGCAAGAGGAAGAGGGGCACCTGGGTGGCTCAGTCAGTTGAGTGTCCAACTTCGGCTCAGGTCATGATCTCATGGTTTGTGAGTTCAAGCCCCACATAGGGCTGTCTGCTCTCAGCCTGTCAATGCAGAGCCCACTTCGGATCATCTGTCCCCTTCTCTCTGCCCCCTTCCCACCCCCCTGCTTGCGCTCTCCCCAAAATCAATAAATATTGAAAAGAAAAGAAAAGAAAAGAAAAGAAAAGAAAAGAAAAGAAAAGAAAAGAAAAGAAAAGAAAAAGGAAAGGCAAGAGGAAGAAATGGGGAAATTGATCCTAAGAAGATTTGGAACCTTGGAGCAGGGGCCATTGAACAGGAGCTATGACCACAGAAGGACCCAAAGCAAGGAGAAAATAGAGAAGAAGTACCACAACCTCTCTCTACTCCAATCTAGCTACCTCTTTTTTGTTGTTATTTTATTTATTTTTGAAGGAGAGAGAGAGAGAGAGTGGGGGGGGGGGGGGGGAGGGGCAGAGAGAGAGAAGGAGACACAGAATCTGAAGCAGGCTCCAGGCTCTGCGCTGTCAGCACAGAGCCTGACGCGGGGCTTGAACCTATGAACTGTGAAATCATGACCTGAACCGCAGTCAGATGCTTAACTGCCTGAGCCACCCAGGTGCCCCAGCTCCTCTTGGCAGTGCCTTCCATTGGCCAAACCCAGCCCGAAGCTAGGGGGCAGGGGGAGCCTCTGGATACAATCTATGGCAATTAGCTTCTGGGGCACAGAGTGAGAGGGAGGGGTGGGAATGTGGAATAGCTAGCTCATATGTCCACTGGCACTTCCTGATGAGTTTCTAATTTTTTTTTGACGCTTATTTATTTTTGAGAGAGAGAATGAGCGGGGGAGGGGCAGAGAGAGGGGCACAGAATCTGAAGCAGGCTCCAGGCTCGGAGCTGTCAGCACAGAGCCCGACACGGTGCTCAAATCCGTGAGAGATTTGAATCATGACCTGAGCTGAAGTCAGACGCTCAACTGACTGAGCCACCCAGGCACCCCTGCCTGATGAATTTCTAAATCCAGATCTTCTGGTTGTGAATGTGGTCCCTAGACATTTGGTAAAACAATGGAAGGGGCCACCTGGGTGGCTCAGTGAGTTGAGCATCAGACTCTTGATCTCAGGGTTGCAAGTTCAAGTCCCGGGTTATACTCCATGTTGGGCGTGAAGCCTACTTAAAAAACAAACAAACAAACAATGGGAGTGCACCTAGAGAGAATCACTAAGGTAACAGTTCAATAGAGCAAAAAATATCTGCTTTCACCTATAGAGTCTCTTGGCCTTGTTCCCACATTTAGTCACCATGGCTTCTTCATAACACAGTTCAGAAATAAACTTCTGCCCTGAAATGAGAACTGTTCTTTGACACAGGATCACTTTAATCCTTTGAAAATATTTTCCAATAATTTGGTGTAAAATATTCTATATTCAGAATCTTATAGATTCTTACTCTTCTGAGGAAGACAAGCCCTATGCTCGTAGACACAAGGGCCACGCACCATACCTTAGTGAGCACCTACTATGTGCCTAGCACTGGGCTAAGTGGTACAGAGGACACAGAGACAAGTCGGATGCTGCCTCTGCTCTGGGGGAGTTTGTGAACATCCACTGTTGAAACACAGGCAGCATGTGCTAAATGGCCCAGCAAGGGTGTGACGGAGAAAGAGCTCTTACAGGCCTGTTGGGCAGTACTTTCCTTCAAAGCTGAGCCAGGCCTTCACTGTCTCCAGGAAGGACTGTATTCCCACAACCCAGACACAGCACCAACTATCTAGACCAGAGAGAGGCTTACTCCCTAGCAAACTCCACTGCCGGGTCCCAGAGGAGAACCACAGAAGGGCGCAAAAAGCCTCAAAGAGGCCAGAATTGATGGCAGAACGCCCAGTGTTAAAGCACATGCATTTGATACACAGAAAACTAGTTCTGACTCTTCCTCCAAGTCTATTAATTGTTGCTTTGGATACCGTTCGAGCAGGCTTAGATAGTAGGCTTCTG
This sequence comes from Prionailurus bengalensis, assembly GCF_016509475.1. Lineage (NCBI taxonomy): Eukaryota > Metazoa > Chordata > Mammalia > Carnivora > Felidae > Prionailurus > Prionailurus bengalensis. The sequence continues at coordinate 133,795,226 of NC_057350.1, read as the reverse complement.
GAAGGGTGGTGTGGCACATTAGGTTGGGGAGGGTGAGTTCATGCTTCTGATGGACACCATGACAACAACAAAAAAAGCTGACCGAAGTGATTACAAGAAAAATGGCCAATCAGCAGGGAATAGTTCTGAGATCAAAAAGAATAGCAGACCGGAATTATGTCTAGAGCCCCTGTTCTGTAGGTAACCCCTGAGGGCACCATTGACTTATGACACATTAACTGTTTCTCACTATTAGGAGCATGAATGGCCCAGTGAAGACTGAATTGTGTGCACTTAATTTTGCTTAAAGAGGCAGATAAGTGTCAGGTATGTTTTAGAATGATTTCTCTTGAACATGGCCTTAAAATTTTAAGCGTCAGGAGCCGTAATTTTGGGATATTGTGTTAACTATCGCTGAGTAATAAAGCATCCTAACACTCAGTGGCTTACATAACAGTCATTTATCACTGAAGTTCACGTGTTTGTGGGCCAACCAAGGTCAGCTGATCTAGCCTGGGTTTGGCAGGCCCTGGCTGGGCTCGCTATGGGTCTGTGGATTGACTCAGCTCCAATATCCATTCACAGATATAGCTCAGTGGTTGTACAATTTCTAGAATGTGGTGGCACAGACCCAAGGACAATATTTATAGAAGGGCAGACCTTGCACGCACTTCGATTTATGTAATTCTCATAGCACCTCTGGGATGGGTGTGGCGAGACTCCCAGTTTTCAGCCGAGGAGGTGAAGGTTCAGAGAGGTTAAGTGACTTCCTCAAGATCACACAGCTGGTATAAAATAAGAGAGCTGGAGACGGGAATCCCATCCTCTGACTTTAAGTCCAGGGATTTTACTAACTTAGATCGATGTCCATGGACAAATAGTGACAGTAGCTTTTAAAGCCCTGCAGACTACCCTCCTACCCTCCAGAAACTCTCCTCTAGATTCTTTATTCTCCATTCCCTCCTACTTTCTCCTCAGCATATCAATGCCTAAAGGTCTTAGCAAAAGATTAAAGATTATTTTATAGTAAAGTGTGTAGGGCCTACCTACCTTACTCTCTCCTTTGAAGGTATTTGCATTTTGTTTGTTTGTTTGTTTGTTTGTTTTTAAATTCTACTTAGTTAACATACAGCGCAGTTTTGGTTTCAGGAGTAGAATTCAGTGATTCATCACTTACGTGTAATACCCACTGCTCATCACAACAAGTACCCTCCTTGGGGCACCTGGGTGGCTCAGTCGGTTGAGCGTCCGACTTCAGCTCAGGTCATGATCTCATGGTTCGTGGGTTCGAGCTCCGCCTCAGGCTCCGTGCTGACCGCTTACTCGGAGCCTGGAGCCTGCTTCGGATTCTGTGTCTTCTTCTCTCTCTGCCCCTCCTCCGCTCACGCTTTGTCTCACTCACTCTGTTTCTCAAAAATAAATAAATGTAGGGGCGCCTGGGTGGCGCAGTCGGTTAAGCGTCCGACTTCAGCCAGGTCACGATCTCGCGGTCCGTGAGTTCGAGCCCCGCGTCAGGCTCTGGGCTGATGGCTCAGAGCCTGGAGCCTGTTTCCGATTCTGTGTCTCCCTCTCTCTCTGCCCCTCCCCCGTTCATGCTCTGTCTCTCTCTGTCCCAAAAATAAATAAACGTTGAAAAAAAAAATAAATAAATAAATGTAAAAAACAAAACAAAAATTTAACAAGTACCCTCCTTAATAGCCACCACCCATCTAGCCCACGGCCCCTCTACCTCCCTCCATCAACCCTCAGTTTGTTCTCTATCTTTAAGAGTCTCTTGTGGTTTGTTTCCCTCTCTCTTTTTTCACCCTTCCATATATTCATCTGTTTTGCTTCTTAAAATTCCACATATGAGTGAAATTATATATTTGTCTTTCTCTTATTTATTTTGCTTACACAATACACTCTAGCTCCATCCACATTCTTGCAAATGACAAGATTTCATTCTTTTTGATGGCTGAGTACTATTCCATTGCGTATATACCACATCTTCTTTATCCATCCATCAGTCGATGGACACTTGGGCTCTCTCCATAGTTTGGCTATTGTTGATAAAAAGGTATTTGCATTTTCATGGGGATTTGAACTAAAGGATGATCTAGTAAGATGAGCCTCAACCAGGGTATTTTGGGGGATGAAACCTTCTGGAATGAGGGGAATACTACTTCACGGACATTCTCTTCATGTACCGTGAGCCCACCTATCCTATGCCTCTCCCAATACAGGATTTCCCAGGTAGGCGGGACTCCCACACCAGATGGTGAGAAGATCCCAATTCAGTCCCGTAGAATGCAATCATGTGGAAAAAAGTGAATACTGTCTGGGCACCAGAATCTTCTGTTGGCTACTGGGGTGTGACCCCGAGCAGGGTTTTTGTGGCCTAAAAGACCTGCTGTCCAGCTCTGCCCTCCCTACCTGGAAGCCAGCCAGGTCACCACTTGGGAACCATTCATGTTCTTGGCAGTAGATTATGGGCCATTTATTTGTGTCTGATGGTGATCAGCTATTGTTTAATGTTCCATAATGCACTTCCTAACCATCTCCTCTGATTTAGCTTTTCATATTTCCTCTGGATAATGCAATCAGAGAGGGTTCTTAAATTAGAGGGCTCCCCATGGGTCCCAACCTCCCCCTTCACCTCACCCCAAGCCTCTGAATAAAGCAGTGGACTCAGCTGCAGCTCAGGTACAGAGAGAGCTGGGTATGAGATGGGAAGCTTTCCCTTCCGATATCCAGAGGCATGCCCCCACATCACCATCCACCTCGCTCACACCTGCTTCCCCCAGATCCACAACCGCCACTGCCACAGCCACACAACAGCAGCACAGCCCCAGAATGAATAGAAAGCCCCTCTGGCTCCTGTGGGACCAAATAAGCTGGTGTCCCATCATCTTGAAATGTGGTTCACATTGTGAGTACTGACTCGTACTGCTCTTATAATTGGTACCAGTTATCCCCAAACCTCTCATTTTGCAAAGCATTTTCACAGCTCTGTTTGCATTTGCCCTGCACAGTAGTTTGAATCCTGAGCTAGTTGGTTATTAGTGTGTGTTGGGGGAAGGCCACTTCACTACAGTGAGCTTCAAATTCCTCCTCTGTAAGATAGGTATAAAATTCTGTCTCCCAGAATTACTGTAAGTATTCACTCAACAAACAATAAGTGCCAGCCATGTACGTGGAACTGGATGCAGCAGTGAGCAGACAAGCACATTCCACCCATATGGAGTTCAGGCATCACCCTGAAACGCACTTGGCCAGGCTGGCCCGCTGGTCCCAAGACGTGAATGAAAGACACCTGCGGCAGGGATGGAGGCCCACACCAGCTGCCCAAGGATGGAATCCAGTCTTCCTGTGTAGCATGTTCAGACTTCACGTTGTAGTCCTTTAAAATAGAGAAGTATTTCATGGCCTTCATTGCTAACGTTTAACATAGAGTGATTTAACATTTTAAAAAGGTGCTTCTGATGTCTCTTAAAAACAACAACAAAATTCTTGACAAATGGGACAGCCTGGCAGTGCGGACCCACAGGACATATTCTGATATGACAAGGACTGTTTGGAATGCAGTGGCTGGTGGCTGCTCAGTGCCAGCTCCTCAGACCCCCACTGCACCCTCTTGTCTTAAGCCTGGTCCACTTCTTGCATTTACCTAGCTAGCCCCATCCGGGCATGTGACTTTTTGACCTCTGGGTCCAGCAGTCATGCTGGCTTGGACTCTGCCTCCTCCTCCTCCTCCTTTATTTTTGTATTTTAAAACAAAAAGTTTTTTAATGTTTATTTTTGAGAGAGACAGAGTGTGAGCAGGAGTGGGGCAGAAAGAGAGGGAGACACAGAACCCAAGGCAGGCTCCAGGCTCTGAGCTGTCAACACAGAGCCTGACACAGGGCTCGAACTTATGAACACCGAAATCACGACCTGAGCCGAAGTCAGATGCTTAACCGACTGAGCCACCCAGATGTCCCTGCCTCCTCCTCCGCCTTTAAGTTTTATTTTTCATATTTGTGAGAGAGACAGAGACAGAACACAAGCAGGGGAGGGGCAGAGAGATGGAGATAGAATCTGAAGCAGGCTCCAGGCTCTGAGCTGGCAGCACAGAGCCCGACGCTGGGCTCGAACTCACAAGCAGTGAGATCATGACCTGAGCCGAAGTCGGACGCCAACCGACTGAGCCACCCAGATGTCCCTGCCTCCTCCTCCGCCTTTAGAAGTCTCGGGGCATTTTTCCTGAATTCCCAAGCTCTGCAGAGTTCAGTTTGAAAGTGAATGTTGCAGATCAGCGATTCTCAAACTGTAGTGCTGGTTCTCAGCCCGGGCTAGACATAAGAATCACTTGGGATGTTTTATAGAAGCCCAGTGGCCAGACTGAACAAACCAAATAAATCACTCTCTGGGGCATGTGCCCAGGCATTGATAGTGTTTAAAGCTCACTGGGTGCCCTAATGGCTGACTTGAGTTAACCACCGAACTGTAACCAGCGTCCGTATCACCTGGAGGACTTGTAAAAACACAGCCAGCTGGGCCCCATCTCTGGAATTTCAGTAGATCCGGGGTGGGGCCCAAGAGTTTGCATTTCTAATAAGATCCCAGGTGCTGCTGATGCTCTGGTCCAGGGACCACACTTTGAGAGCCACTGCTCAAGTTTGCCTCGGAGCCACTGTATTAGTCTCCTTTGGCCACTGGAACAAATCACCCCAAATGTAGTGCCTTAACACACATTTGTTCCCTTGTAGTTCTGGAAGTTGGATGCCAAATTAGTTTCACTTGGTAGAAATCAAAGTGTTGGCAAGGCTGTGCTCCCTCCATAGACTCTCTGGCAAATGTTTCCGTGCTTTTTCTAGTTCTAAGCGATGTTCATTGCCATCTTTGTTTCCTGGCCCCTTTCTTCATCTTCAAAACCAGTAGTAACATAGCATCCTAAGTGGTCATATTGCCACCTTCTTCTCTGTCAAGTTTTCTGCCTCTCTCTTAAAAGGACACGTGTGATTGCATTTAAGGTCCCCATCCTAAACTTCTTAGTTGAATCACATCTGCAAAGTTCCTTTTGCCGCATAAAGTAATATTTACAGGTTCTAGGGACCAGTCTGGACCTCTTTGGAGGCTTTATTCAGTCTACCATAGCTACCTTTCCACTGGGTAAAGCGTCCCACGAGGGTTAAGTGGCATCAGAATCAAAGGCACCAGCATATATACTGGTCTTCGTTTGGGTTCCTTCTAACTGCAGATCCCAACACAAGGATTTGTGTGTCAGTAGTTTACGTAGGAGGTAATCCCAGTAGGGCAGTGGGGACATGAGACAGGGAAGGGAAGGCAGCACGGAGGGAGATCATAAGCAGATTGCTGCTGAGGTGCAGTTCTGGGAGAACAGGAGGGCAGGGAGACAGAAGACTGGGATAGTTACCCACCAACCCCTGGGGACATGCTTGCCCCTAGCATATTTCTTGACTGGAGGAGCCCTCTGGCATAGTTACAAGTGTTTGTGGTAGGAGCTTGAAGCCCGCAGAGCCTGATGGGTGCTGTGGCCTATGGGCAGGGAAGCAGCTGTGTCTGCCATTGATACTTTAAAAGAGCTATACTAATTCAGCTACCTTGCATTGAGTGCTTTCTCTTTGCTAGCCTCTTTACATATATAACTTCTTTTTGTTTTATTTCTTTAATGTTTATTTTTTTGAGAGAGAGACAGAGCATGAGTAGGGGAGGAGCAGAGAGGGAGACACAGAATCCGAAGCAGGCTCCAGGCTCTGAGCTGTCAGCATAGAGCCCGACACGGGGCTCGAAGCCACGAGCCGTGAGATCATGACCTGAGCCGAAGTCGGACGCTTCACCGACTGAGCCACCCAGGCATCCCTACATATATAACTTCTAATCTCACAACATTTTCGTGAGCCAGTAGTACCCCCATTTTACCAAGCTGGAAACTAACATTCAGGAAGGGGTAGTCACTTATCTGAGGTCACACAGTACTAGGGCCAAAATTCCGAATCAGAACTTTCTGACTCTCAAAACATTGTAGAAGCAGAATATTCTAGTGATTAGGGGTAGGGTCTCTGGTGCCTTGCTACCAGGTTTCAAATCTTGTGTTTTCTTTAGCTTTGTGATGTTGGGCAAGCAAATTGCCCTTTTGATGCCTCAGTTTCCCCATCCATAAAATGGGGCCACAAGTAGGGTTTAACTCACAGAGGGGTTGTGAAGATTAAGTGGGCTAATTAGGAACATATGGTACTTAAACTACAGTGCCTGGTGTATAGTGTGTCATTATTTCTGTCGTTATTTCCAGAACCTCACAGTGTCTGTACACGTGCCAAAGGGCACGATTTCCCCTGTGATGCACTTGCGTTATAAAAGGCAAAAGTCGCAAATACAACCCACACCATAACTTTTTACTTAAAATATCCAGTGAGCTAAGGCAAAAATAGGGGCTCAGCTATTACTTAGCATTTGTGAATGAGTCCCGAAAGCAGGAACACGTTGACCAGGGAAAAAAGGCTCTTCTCGTGATGACCGGCTTTCCCAGATCGCTTTAAAAATACACCTGGCCCGATTCCATCTCCCAGCCCAGGAGCATTTAGCTCCATTCAAGCCCACACTTAGGTCTCCACAGCAACCAACATAAGCACAAGCGTGAGGCGTGTGTTGGGAGCTGGCAACAGCTGACGGAGAGGCCTCGTGGCTGCTGAGGGCTTTGCACCGTAAACCAGCTGGGGGCTGAAAAAAGAGAGGAACACCAAGAAGGAAACATGAATGTGAGTTGGGCAGTCTCCTTCCCTCCCAGGCCTCCCCACTCCTTTCCCCACTCATGCTGCCCTGCTGCTCACCTGGCCTTCTTGGTGTGTTTCTGAGAAGTCTGGAGAAAGCCCCCACGAGCTTTCCTGCTGCAGCTTGTAGTTCTCTCTGGGGACACGTGCTCCAGGAGGGACCTTCCAGGGGTCTCAGGCCTAGCATGCAGCTTCTCAGGGTTCCAGGTGGGTGGGGGATGGAGTGACGATGGCCACCCTAACCGCAGAGACCTACCTGTCCTCCTGGGGCTTTCTTACTTTACTGTGACTGGGGGTTCGTTCAAGTGTTTGAACTTGTCTCCTATAGGAAGGGGTGGGTCATTATCATTGAAAATTGAAACTGGGCTGCCCCTTTGTGCCCCAAATGAACTGGTTTCGCTTCTGAGATCATCTATACTTGGGTGAACCTCACAGAGTAGCCCCCAGAAGCCTTCCAAAGTCTCTATGGTCCTTCGGAAACCAAACTCTGAACCATTGAGATTCGTGTTCAGCATGGGGGGTGGGGAGGGGTGCTCTAAACAAGAACAACAGCCCTTTTCCCCTCCCGGCCCATCTTTAGTAGAGCTGTGTTGGCAAGGTCATGGTAGGGAAAGTTAACCCCGGAAAAGAAGAATGTCTTCTGTGTCCAAGGAACATGAGGGCCCGAGGGAGTGGTGTCATTCTGGGTGGCACTGTCCTTCACTCTCCATGCCTGCCCATGGAAAGCAAGGAGTGGAAGCCTGAGATGGCTGTCTGGACAGTTCGGGCCCTGGAAATGCCTTCCCCAAAGTATCTGAGGTAAAGGGGTTTTGTTTTGTTTTTTTTAATTTCCTTCAGTTACCTGGGCCCCCTGCTCTGGCCTGCGCCTTCTCCTCTGGCAGGCCCTGAAAGAGTGTACCTTCCTGACAGGCTTAGAGCTGGCCACCATAGTGATTGCTGCTAAGGTTCTCTTGTTTGGGTCCAGCTGGAAGGAAGCGCAGGCACATCTAGTCAATCACATTGGCCTGTTGAGTGATGTTCTTAGGGAGGTATTGTAGCACAGGGCTAAGGCACTGAGGTAGAATTCAAGAAACGTGGGTTATTTCTCTGGACCTACTACTAACTCCCAGGACACATGTGTAGTATTGGCCAACCTATTTGCTCTCTGTGAGACTGTTTCCTCATCTGTAACGTGAAGGGATGGACCAGATTTGAAAGCCGTAGACTTCTCTGACTTCGTGGCTAACGAGTTGCTTGCTGACTTATGTAATTAGCACCTACGTGATAAGGGGTCTTGGCACGTGTTTCTCTTCTGAGCCCTGGCACCTGAGAATCCACAGGTATGCGCCTGAAGGGCATGGGGTTCATATTCAGACAGCCCTGGCCTTGAGTGACCTCTTCATGACTCACTAGCTGAGTGATCTTGGCCAAATGGTTGCGGTTTAATAGCTCAACACCTCAGTTTCCACCTCTGTAAAATGGGGATGATAAGAGTACCTGTCTCGTTAGATGGCAGTGAGGACTGAATGAGCTAATAGGCACAGAGCCTTGCACCTGGAACATAGTTAAGCTCAGTTGCTGGCTGCAGCAGTTATTCCAAATAGTGTTAAGAGGGCTGGACTCCAGGCCGCTTGCCTCCTTCTGGGATGCCTCATTTCTGCTGTGATCCCCTCTGCTCCTGTTGAGCCTGGAGAGATTTGCTCATAATACTGAAGGGTCCGTTTCAGAATTCCGAGTTCCCATCTAAAGCCAGAGCAGGGGCCAGCTCGGTGCCTGGGCTTTGGAATTGGAGGTCTGCACTCCAGGAGACCTTGAATGTCAGAGCCAGTGTTCCTCACCTGGACAGTGGGATGCAATGGAAGGTAATTTGAGGGACCATTGTGAGGATCCAAGGAGAAAGCATGGGAGTTCCTAGCTCTAAGCTGGCCGAGTATGTACTTGGGTGCCGTTGTGCCTTGAGGGGCGACACTGGGCTTGCTAGACGTGGGGAGCACGGGCTCACACCTAAGGGCAGTGCCTTAGCACACTGAGTTCTCAGCTGAAAGGCCTGCCGATGGGCACAGTCCACCACAGGCCGCCCTCCCTCCGCAGACGGAGGTGAGCTTTCTGGGAACCCTGGCAGGGCACTGGAATCCTGAGAGTGTCTACCCTCTGGAAACTGTGCAATCCTGTGTGGAGCGTGGCTGGTAAGACAAGCCATTTCCTGTATCCAATTTGTCCCTGTCAGGAGAAGGGGACTGTGGAGTGACAATCTTTGACAATCTTCCCCCCTTCAAAATGGACAGTGGATGCCAAGTCACCAGGCCTGCCCGGTGTGGGCTCTCCCAGGCAGTAAGAGGAAGATTATTAAGTATGAAATTTTCAAATAGAATGCCAGCAAATGGTGGCTGATTTGAACAAGATGCTCAGTTTTCTGACCAAATACCTGTCTGCGACCACTTTGCATTTTGTTCAACTTTATTTTTCTAAATGGGGCAATAAAATCCACTTGGATTGATTCAAATTCTCTTATTATTAGCATGTTTAAATCTGTCTCCATCTCTAAATTAATTGTGACAATTACTTGAGATACAATTTTTTAAAAATTTACTATTATTTTGAGAGCGACTGAGAGAGAGACAGAGTGCAAGCAGGGGAGGGGCAGAGAGACAGGGAGACACAGAAGCTGAAGCAGGTTCTGGGCTCTGAGCTGTCCCACAGAGCCCGACATGGGGCTTGAACCCACGAGCTGCGAGATCATGACCTGAGACAAAGTCAGATGCTTAACCGACTGAGCCACTCAGGTGCCCTGAGATATATAATTTTTGATATGCTTCCCATCAACATAATGACCAATATTTATGGCACCTCCTACTATGTATTGGACTATTATATTGAAGAAGATTCGTAAGACTAACTCTAGGAACCCATAGTCTATTTGTGACACGAAAATAACACAAATGAGGGGCGCCTGAGTGGCTCAGTCAGTTAGGTGTCTGGCTCTGATTTCGGCTCAGGTCATGATCTCCTAGTCTTGAGATCGAGCCCTGTGTCTGGCTCTGCACTGACCGTGAGGAGCCTGCTTGAGATTCCGTGTCTCCCCTCATTCTTCCCCTTTCCTGCTCACATGCACGTGCTCTCTTTCAAATAAATAAACATTTAAATAAAATAACACAAGTGAAATCTCTAATGAGGAGTGAAGCAGATCACCCGGGGTGTCTCAGGCTGCGCAAGTAATTGGAATTTGTAGGAGAGCCGAGCAACTAAGACAAGCAGACAGCTGATCTAGGTTCAAGTCATGACTCTGTCCCTTACCTGGGCACTGCTGTGAGCTTCAGTTTACTTATCTGTCATAGGGAGAAAATATTAATAACCATTAAGGATGTTGGAGGCTAGTGCTTAGCACATAGTAAGTGTTCAGTGCCTGTTACTGAGTATTTTCATAGTTGATTTTTTTCAGGCTACGTGAAGGTAGTTTAAAGAATAATTTTGTTTTTTGCTTCAGGTAAGATGTCTTCCAAGTGAAGGAATATTCTGCAGCCATAGAAAGGAATGTAGATGCGTTTTCTGTAGTTCTAGAGAATAAGCTCTTAGAAATGCTGTGAAGAAACCAAGATGGAGTAGCCTATGTATAGTTGTATATTCAGGTAACCCTTTGAGAAAGAGGGGGGGATCTATTCTGTTTACTTATCTGCTTGTATATGCATAAAATATTCCTGAAAGAATACACAGAAAACTAAATGAGTGATAATAAATAATTGGAACTGCTACAGAAGTAGGAAAGTTTTCGTGTATGTTCATTTGTACTTTTGGAATTTTGAATCACATGAATGTATTACCGATTCTAAACCATTAAAATTCCAGCTATGCACACAAAACAGAGCCTCTCATCTGGAGCACATGGGATGGGATTTTTCTGTCTTTAAAAGTCTGTTTAAAGCAATGGGAGTTGAGATCTCAGAATGGTAGAGTCACACAGTTATAGTGCTGCAGAATGTCTAGGGCTCATCTTTCCAACTTGTTTAATTGAGAAGCTCTATTGCTCAGTTGAGTCCAAAGGGGTCAGCCTACGGTCCCCCACTTTCTGGAATCCAGGGATCTGAGTGATTCAGTGAGACCAGTAGGTAGAAATGCTTGTGCTGGGTGGGAGCCAGGGGACTCCCAGTTACCATGCTTCCCTCCTCCCACCTGCCAAGGACTCTCGGACAACAAATACTGGAGGCATTGGGGGCAAGAATGGGGGGGGGGTGCTCCAGGGGAAGGGTTAAGTGAGTTATGTGGCTTTGAATCACAAGTGTCAATAGAGCTACAATGTCACCATGGAAAAATGAAGGTGTGGACACAGTGGCTAGAAACACAGGGTCTTTCCACTCGGCCCCAATTGTCAGTGGGTGTTGGAAATAACCAACCCTTCGGGCCAGTGTAGCCGGGGGGGTTTTGTCTCTGACCTATTGCCAGATCTCCTGAATAACTCTACAAACTTGGCCTTCCCTGTCAAGCCGTAGCAGAAGATTTAATAGTGCTCGCTGCTTTATGCTGGACACTGTAATTAAATTCAGAGCCAAGGCGCAGCCAGTCTTGGGGAGGTGTCTTGATGTTCCCTTGGCTCCTAATAACATTGTCTCCTTCTTCCTTTCTGTTTACCACATGCCATTTTGTCAAATTAGAACTTGAACTAAAAAAAAAAACAGATGCCTTCCTTTAGATAAGGTCAAAAAATTCCCTTGTGGGAAGAAAGGAGGATGGGTTGTCTCCTTGAATCTATGCACAAAGGAGTCACCTTTGAAATATGACTTAATATAAAATAGCAAATATGAGAGGATTTTCTTTCATCTGCCTAAGACAGACCTTCCTCCTCGACACATCCCTATTGGCAGGGGAGGGGGCAGAAGAGAACATGTCCTTCAGGGGGATTCAGTTCCCTGCTCAAGTTCTCATAATGAATGCCTGCAGGCTTCTCCAGGCAACGCTGGTGCCCTAACTTTGACACACTCCCAATCCTAATCCTTGTGGAGGTATCTACTTGTTCTCTGTTTCCTATTTAAATTTTTTATATTTTATTCTTTCTCATTATGAAAAAGTTCAAAAATTCAAATGAGTGGGAAAAACTGTCCAGGAGACCCCAGTATGCCTACAGTTATGGACTGAGTTGTGTACCCCACACCCAAATTCATATGTTGAAGCCTTAACCCCAGCACGTCAGAATGTGACCGTACTTGGTGACAGGGCCTTTAAAAGAGGTAATTGAGGTTAAGTGAGGTCATAAGGTCATAATCCAGTCTGAATGGTGTCCTTATAAGAAGAAGAAACTTGGACACACAGAGACACCAAGGGATGCTCAAACAGGGGAAAGGCCATGTGAGGACACAGCTAGAAGAAGGTGGCCATCTGCAAGCCAAGGAGAGAGGCTTCCAAAGGAACCAAACCTTCCAACACCTTAATCTTGGACTTCTAGCTTCCAGAACTGTGAAAAATAAATTTCTGTTGTTTAAGCCACCCTGGTACTTTGTTATGGCAGCCTTGGCAAACAGATACACCCGCCAAAGAGATTATGCAATCATTATCATTTTGCTATATTTACTCTATCACATATCCCTTTGTCCATCTTGTTTTTTTCTTTGGATGGATTTCAAAATGAGTTATAGATTCATTGCCCACACTTTTTTGTTAAGTTTATTTATTTATTTTGAGAGAGAGAGAAAGAGATAGAGAGAGAGAGAGAACAAGTTGGGGAGGGGCAGAGAGAGAGAAAATCCCAAGCAGGCTCCTGGCCGTTAGCACAGAGCCTGACTTGGGGCTGGATCTCATAAACCATGAGATCATGACCTGAGCCGAAATCAAGAGTCAGACGCAACCGACTGAGCCACCCAGGTGCCCCTCATTGCCCACTTTGAAGACTAAACTATTCAACAGAAAAGGTTGATGTTTGATTGAAGCCCATTCACACACTAATTGAACCCTCTCTGTGGTGATGATAGGGAGCAACTAGGATTGTCTATTCATGTGAGTTTACAAACCAGGAGACTGAGGCCCAAAGATGACTGATTGTAAGGTTTGATTAGAAAAGCGTGGAACTGGCCATCAGTAAGCTTCTCCAACCCCAGCTGGCTGAGATGACACCTGCCATTTTTTTCTGTGCTTCCCCGCTCCTTCTGTCTGGCTGGTAGTCGGGGAGAGAGGTCACCACGTTGTGCTGGTAACCAAATCTCCGGAAGTCTCCAGTGTCAGACATCTGGCTTCATTCCTGGCCTACTACCTACTGGCTGCATATGACCATAGATGCATCCCTAAATCTCTGAGCCTTGTCTAACAATGAGGATAATAATACTAATACAAGATGTATTGATACACCTTGTGTGTATTAGTATCAGAGAAGGATGCTGAATGCTCACAGCCTAGTTCCTATTGTTGGCGCCTCATTACCAGGGTAGGGTAACACTATCTGCTGTAATAAACAAGCAGTGACATTTGAATGGCTTCATCTGATCAAAATTTATGCTCACCTAACAGTCCAGGGTTCCTGGCTGGGGGCAGTTCCTGTCCACGCTGGCATTCAGGGATGTGGACCCCTTCTATGGCTCCACCATCCCCTCAGGTCTGAGTGCTCCGCACCGAGGCAGAACCATTGGCAAGAATAGTCCCATGCCCCTAGCTGTTCACACTGCAGGGGGCTGGGGAAGTGCCTCTGGAAGGAGGAGCACACCTCTGGGGGGAGTACTAGCCTTCTCTGCACAGCCCCAGCTCTCCTGGACGTAAAGTCAGTGGCTGGGAGTGAAGAGTGGAATGAGCCTGTTGGCGAGGGAAGGGCCAGGTCAGTGGGAAAGCCGCCCTGCCCTCCCAGGAGAGCGGTGAGAACAGCAGGAGAGTGGGAGGTGGCAGCGTGGAGAGCCGTCCCTCCAGGGCTGGGTAAGTTGGCCAGCAGGAGGGCACCGTCTCACAAGGCCGTGTGCAAGACCCCTTTTGAACCCTGACCCCAATTCTGTGCCGTCTGTGTGGCCTGGACCAAGTGATGCCTTCTCTGTAAAATGAGGATAGTCCTACTGTGAGGATTAAACGCCACGATGCGCAGGAGGTGCCGAGCCCAGTGTTGTCCTTGTTTCGCAAGGAGGATTTTGCTAAGCAAGGGTCTGCAAGCTTGCAGCACAGGTGCCCCTCCTTCCTCTCATCTCAGGGAGGCCAGTACTAGTACATGGTGACCCTCCTTCTGCAGAGTCCTTCTTAACATAGCATTCCAGGAAAGCTGTACCAAACAGTTCACTAGCAGGTAGGATGAAAACTCTTTGGCCTCCAGAGGCCACACTTCAGGCTTCTTCACCTCTGTATCCATGTGGCGTAGCAAGGACTTGACAATAGTCAGTGTTCAGTAAATGAAGTAGAATCTGTTGTAGGCCTCTCTTGGAGGTGGTGTTTAAGAAGAAATTATTCTCTTGTTGACCTGGGAAAGAAGACTCTGTTCAAGACTATTGCCCTAGGTGCAAACCTGTCTCCGTAGGGGAAAGAATGGGCTCAATTCTGAATGTAGTAGGAACAAGTGGGGATTTATGGCCAAGGAGCTGTTGCGGGGAGGCGGTCAGTGGATGGAAAATTACTAAGAGGAAACATCAGGGGTTGGGAGATTCTTGGTAAATCCATTCAACAGAATTCTTGCCAAAGGCGGGCCGGGGTGCTAAGATGTCAAGGGTAGGGGGAATGAGGAACTTGGTCAGACAGATACCAACGGTAGTTAGATATCAAGGGTGGGGAGTCACTGTAAAGTGATTTTGCTGGACTCTTGCTAAAACTGAGCTCTACAAGGGCAGACACAGAGGCCCAAGTTCAAGGCCATGTCGAGAAGCTGAACAAAGTTTGGTCAAACAGAGAGTCTCTGCCGGTGGGAAGGCAGATCCCATATCTTCCAGTCTGCTGCTCTGCCCATGCAGGTTTGGGGATGGGACATCAGACTTGAGGTACCCTGGGGCTGGTGGAACCCTAGGCTGTGCCTTTAAACATGCAGGTGTTTTTGCCTCACACTGAGAACTCTGGGTCCTTGGGGAGGATGCTCCGTTATCCAGGCCTCAGGATCTCTCTGTGCAGCAGGGGTGGGAGCCACAGGAGGGGAAGATGCAAAAAGGACTCCACTCTGGCCCAGATCCTTGGGGAACAGGACTGCATGTGGCAGAAGGGGGACAGGAGCTTCTGGAACAGTGCCCAGGGAAGCGGCATTCCAGAAGTGGACTTCTGGCCCGGTTGATAAATACCAGAGCTGTAATTAAGACAAAATACTGTGAATATGACACCTGCTGACAGCTGCAGGAAGGCCCCAGAAACTTTTATTATGAATTAGATTCTGCAGGCCACTCTGCTGTGGTGAGCTGGTGCCTGGGCCAAGGAACCTGAGGGAGCTCAGCAGGCCGGCTGCCTCGAGGGCAGGGGATGGCTCACCAGGGGAGAAGGGGAAAGAGTGATCTTCCATCCATTTCCAGGGCCCTCATGAAGGACCATTTAAGTCTCAGAAATCATAACCCCTGGTAGAAGCCAGAGCTGGAAAGGGCTTAGAGCTCAGCTGGTCCAATGCTCCCATTTTATATTTGGGAAAACCAAGGCCCAGGGGGGGACGTGAATTGCCAAGGTCACACAACAAGTTACTGACTGCACCAGGGCTGGAGACCAGCCCAGTCCTAATCCCAGGCTGCCATGCTTGGCTGCAGGGCAGTTAATAGTAGTCGGTCAGGCACACATCTAGGCATTCAGCCCAGAGTGCTTGGAGAGACTGAGACAAAGTCGGAGATAGGGAGACATAGAGACAGAATGAAATGGACAGAGAAGAGAGTTGCAGAAGGAGAGCAACATGGAACAGAGACAGAAAGAGATGTTCGTGGGCCTGAGTCATTACGTTCAAAATAGAGATTCGAACACCAGCAGGGTGGGGCAGGACCTCAGCGACCAGCTAGGTCAGTCTCCTTTATTTTTACAACAGTCAAAGTGCAGCTGAGTAGTTGACCTGTGTAAACCTTTTCAAGAACAGTTTGATGCTGAATGGTAAAAAGGAAATGCTTGTGGTGCTAAAAAGTGGCAAAACTTCCATCTCTAAGAGTTTTTGAACGGGATTTGAAAAATGAGCTGTAGGAATGTGACCCAGTGCAGGGGCATTTGGGACAATATGCCAATGATATTTCTGCAACTGTCTGGGATTTAGGACCAAGCACCCCATGCCCTCTGTGCTCTTTCTGATGTCTTAGACTCTGTGTTTTGAGAACAGAGGGAAATGTTCCAGAGAAGGAACAGAGCCTAACCCTTTCCTCCCTTACTCCTTTCATCTTGGTACCAGCAGATCTTCTCTGCTTTCAAAGTTCAGCTCACCTCTTCCAGGAAGCTTTCCCTGATTTCTCACTTATATCCCTCTGCCAACCGGTACCCATCACTTCTTGTTGTAAATCCCTCTAGACATCCCCTAGCCCCGTGTTAGCCACTTCTCTTTTTGTACTTTGTATAAGTTATCTCTGAAAACGTCAATAGAAGAGCCCCTATTCTATTCCAGGAACTCTGAAATCCTTTGCTCTAATCCTCACAACAAACTAACAAAGTGGGTTTTGCTTTACCCATTTTAAAGATAAGAAAATTGAGACTCAGAGTGAATAACTTCCTCAAGCTAGTAAGTGGCAGCCTGGGTAACTCCAGCCTGGGTTTGCCTGACTCCAGTGCCTGTATTCTTTCCATAAAACTGAACGACATATGCCAAGGAGAGGAACTGTGTCTAGTCATTGGGTCTTGCATACATTTGGCATTCAGTTTGTGTTTCTGAATGAATGAAACAGTAAGTGAATGAATGAATCCAAAGAATATCCTTTCTTTTGAAGCCTATAGCTCAGGGGTCAGCTATAGCCTGGGGGGCCAAATCCAGTCTGCTTCCTGTTTTTGTACATAAAGTTTTATTAGAATGCAACCATGTTCATTCCTTTATTGTCTGTGGCTACTTTCATGTGTAACAGTAGAGTGATGTTGTGAGAGACACCATGTAGCCCACAGAGCCTAAAATATTTACTGTCTGGCCCTTTCCAGAAAAAGTTTTCTGACTCCTGCAATGACTTATGATTTTTACTAAGCTGGTTAAAACAATGGTGCTTATTGAGAAGTACTAATAACCTTGTCTTTTATGATCTAGAATTGTGTGTGTGTGTGTGTGTGTGTGTGTGTGCATGCTTGTTATCAGATAGATTCCACATGTATCTGGTATATGCCACTTTATTATTTTACAGGCAGGCTTCATCTAAAAAGGTTTGCCCCACCAGGCCCTTGGGAATATCTGTATCTAGATATATCTATATCTATATATACCTTTTTAAAATTTTTATAATTTTAAAAATTAAGTTTAGCTTTGTTGGCAGCCCCTTGGCACAGACATGGTCAGAGCCAAGACCCTGGTGACAAAGGTCTTCCCTGAAGTAAAGGAGGGCCTATTCCCCCAGGACAGTCATGGTGGGTGTGGACTTTGAGGCTCGCCAGAACAGTATTGACAGGGGCAGTTTCTGAGCTGAATGAGAAGCAGCCTTTTAGACGGATTACACTCCCATTTCCTCTTGGCTGGCAGGGGCGATCCGATCCCGGGCTCCCAGCCTCGCCTCCTTCCCTGGGACAGGGGCCCTCTTCTTCCCCCAGGCCGCCCCCAGGGTAGCCTCTGGTGAGGCCAGAGCACTGCCTACCTGTTCCTGCTCCCCAGAGCTCAGGACTGGCCCCTGGACCCCTGGCATCTGGGGCAGAAGCAACACCAAAGCAGGGATTGGCTGCCTCCCACCCCAAATGCCCAGCTGGGAGTGCTCAGAGGCGTGACAGATCTCAGCCTGTCGCCAGCCTGTGTTCCCTGGCCAGTCCCTCCTTGGGCCTTGCCCACAATGACGGTTCCATCACTCAGCTTCACTCACCTGCTCACCATTTCAGGACTGCTCTGTTACTCAGCTTGCTGCTCGGGTGAGTTTGCATGCGTGTGTGCGTGTGTGTGTGTGTGCCTGCATATATGATGTGTGCATTGTTTTAGAAAAAAGGCTTGGAAGGCAGACTTGTTCTGGGTGCTTTTAGCAGTCTTTAATCTGAAACTTCTCGACCAGTGTTGGATGCAACATAAAGGGGTTTGGCGGTGGAGTTGGTGGGGACCTTGGTATACACACTCGGGTGTGTGCACTTATGTGTGCCCTTCTTGTGACCTTGACTTTGAGGTGGCAGGCTGGCAGCTGCTGCTCCTGTGGCTTTGAAGTAATGTCATGTACTGTGGTCGGGGCCAGCCCTGGTATTGGGTGGCCAAGATGTTCTCCATTACTCTCCAGGCTGACCGGCTTAGGTCATGTGGTCACTGCCAAGTCATTTTCTTTGTGGGTTGTGTCCTCACCTGCTCCCCTTGCCCATTCAGGGGCAAATTGTAAGATGGCAAATTCCTACCATGGTCTTTCAGAGAAGTTCGTATACACTCAACTTTTAAGATCAGAATTTGGTTTCCAGGGTGTGTGGGGGTTGGAGGAAAGTTGTAGGGTGCAGCCTTCTCTGGAATATGTGAATCAGGAAAAACTTGGAGCAGATTGAAGCCAGCTATCACTAGAACTTCACTGTAGTGGAGACATCTGAGTCACATTCAGAACGCTGAGTGGAATGTGTGCCCTTCACCTCTTCTCTCCTCCTTCTAGTACAAGTTCTAACAGGCAGGGAAAGGCCCGAAAGTGGAAGGAGGCGGGAGTAAGAAGTTGAGCAGTCTCCCAACTTCACAAACGGTGGCAGAATAGTTAGTATATGGCTGTATCTGAAATTTTCTCACCCTACAAAGGCAGGATGTTTATGTGACTTCTTTCCTTTGGTGGCTTCTTTTTTTTAAGTTTATTTATTTTGAGTTGGGAAGGGGCAGGGAGAGAAAGAGAATTCCAATAAGGCTCTGTGCTGTCAGTACAGAGCCTGATGTGGGGCTCAATCCCACAAACTGAGTCAAATCCAAGAATCAGATGCCTGACCAACTGATCCACCTAGGTGTCCCTCCTTTGGTGACTTCTAATGACACAATTTCTTGATTGGGTAGGGAATGTGGAGCGGGGGGGACTGCTTCATACAAACACAGGAGGCAGAAACAGAAAGGCTGTCTCTCATACCCTACTGATGGGCTGGCCTCGTGAGTGGGAGATGCAGACGGACACAGTGGTGACCCTGGTGTCATATGTATGAAAACAGAATTTGCAGATGGGTTGGGCTTAGGTAAGGAAACCAAGTCTCAGAAATGAGTTGTGCTGGGCCACTTAGTCACTTGCACCCAGACTCCTACTCTTGTGATCCAACTCCCTACGTTTCCAGGAGTAAGTTCAAGTGAATCACACTTTCCAAGGAAGTGCCCAAGAGTCAAGTGGGTATTGAGTGAAAAGGGCAAAGCCAGCATCCATAACAGTAAACAAAACAGAAACAAAAACCAAACAGTTGCCCAAAGCCTACATTAGACCCAGTGTTATTTCTACCCGTGATTTGGCACTGCAGTGGCCACGTACAGTAGGACTTCAGTGGCTTTAAGTCAGGGCAAGTGGTCCTGAAATTCCATGGTAATTGGCATTTCCCAGGCAGCTGCCTGGGTCGGAGCCACGTGGCGCACCCAGGTTTCTGCAGGCCCCGTGTTCATACGTGCATGATTGTTTCCATTACCACAGAGCCTGCTGGGGCCTTTCCAAGCTGGACCCTGGGCTGAGACATGATTCCACGGAGGCATCACAGTCCTGAAAGAGACCCACAGGCCGCTCGGATGACACCAAAATAGACATGTGAAGTCCTGGCTTAGTTGGCTGGGAGGGGAGGGAGGGGTGGGAAGCTGTTCCCAAACACATCCACCTGATGGAAATATTCTGAGCTGGAATGAGCCGTAAATAAACTAGACTGTGCTAAAAACAAACATCTCCAGGGAGTTGGGGGGGTGGGCAGAAATAGATGCTCTTCACCTGCTGAAAGTAAAGTCAAGGTCAAGGGGGAAAGGGCGAGGAGGGATGGGGAGAGGTGAACAAGGCAGATGCCTCGGCAGGAAAAGCAACTTATGCTCGCTGAAGAGTTCTCCAGTTTCCAGGAAGAAATAAGAGAATTGCTTCAAATGATAGACTCTTTCATTAGTGGGAGACCACAAAGAATGTGGGGTGAAGCGAGGCACTGGAGACCATATATGGTCTGGAAAAATAAATGGTGAGGAGTGCAAATGAGCCACGTGAACCTGCCAGCCTCCCAGGTGCTCTTGGCTGGGAGAGACTTTGTGGAAAACCACAACCTCAGCCCTTAGCTGTGTGCCAAAGCACACAAAGAGCAGCAAAGGAGAAACTGCCACTGGGGTGGCATTGAAATGGTCCTGGAGTGCTGGTGCGTGTCCGCCACCTTCACCACGTGCCCCAGGCAGGGTGGAACAATGGACCCTGCCACTCTCAGCTTACCCAACAGTCCAGCAAAGAAACCTGGAGGAATTTGAAGAGGAATATGATTGGCATTAATGTCATGTTTTATAACAACGTAGCTATAGTATTTTACCACTGAGAGAGAGAGAGAGAGAGAGAGAGAGAGGTGGCCCATGACAGGTAGAATGGATCTGCCACTCAGAGCTGGGCCATGGTGTTCTGTTGAACAAAATCAGTGTCATAGAACAGCCTCAGACAAGGCCAGTCTGTGACTGTGATGGACCAAGACAAAACCAGGCCACTGCGTCATCATATCAGACACAGACAAAAGACCACCATCCAACCACAAAAATGGCCAGCCATCCCTCGATCCTTGTTAATATGCGTGAGTGCTTTTGCTTTACTAACCACAGCTTCCGTCTCCCTCTGCTCTGTTCTTCTTCTAGATAAGAACTAAGATAATCACAGACGAGCTCTCGCTCCCTGCCAGCATCTGGTCCAGAGCGAAGCCAGACTCACCTTCCTCAGAGTCTCCCCCAACATCACTGTGTGAAAGCCCAAATCCTAGAGTAAATCCTTTCTAGCACCCTCTTACCAAGATGCCACGTGGTTCCCCTGGGTGTGTATCCTCCCTCGCAATGAGTCCAAAGAGGCAGTCTCACTCAACTACAGGCGTGTTGCCAATGGGGAAGGGTTGGTTGGAGGCGCTTCGTACTGTATCTCAGGTAGTTGTCATGGGAGCCCCTTGCCTTCTTCCGAGCTCCCGACCTTTATTTCCCACGTTCCCACCGCGCGTGGAAGAATGTGGAGATCAAGAGAAGAACCCTAGAACCAGACTGCTAGTCTTTGCCTCAGTTAACTGATCTATAAAATGGGGGTGACGATGACGTTCAGGATTGCTGTGAGGATTAGGTCAATTTCTATATGTGAAGCACTTCAGTGGTGCCTACGCGTGTAGTGTCTTGGGTTTTATTAATTATTATTATCAATTTAGCAAACATTTGTGGAATATCTAGTGTATGTCATGTACTGTGCTAGAACATGGGGATTAAAAGCTGACTTCCATCGTCCCAGAAAGTACTATAGTCGGGAAAATACAAGGAAACTGTTTTACCCCATGGATAAGAGCTAACATAGAGGAGAACCCAGAGAAAAACATGGCAGGACCCTCAACATTGGCCTGGGAAGTCAAGGAAAGCTTCCTGGTGGAGGCAGCACCTGCCAGTTCTCGGTTAGTGAGTAAGAGTCTCCAGGATGGGCTAGGTGTCAGGGGGGAGGGGTGGGATATGAGCAGAAGGGCATTGGCAGCCCCTCAGCCCTTAGTGTCTACAGGTCAGGGGCACCAGTTAGACATCTTTCTGCCCCTCAACATGGCCTGGCCCAGTGCCTGAAAAAGCATGCACTGGAATGAACCAATATCTAATACCAAATCTGACAGGTTTCCCACAAACCAGTGCCTCCTCTGATCTTCCCATCTCATACTCTGACCCACTGTTGTCCCAGGTCCCGGCCACCTCAAAACCACCCTCGATTGTTCCTCCTCATTCATTCTTGCGGCACGCTCGCCCCCAGTTTCTTTCTCCCCAGTGACGTTTGCATTGGTTGCTTCCTTTTTTGTCCTCACCACTTCCATGGCCCTGACAGGCCACTTCCACATCTGGCTGCTGCAAGATTATATTGATTTTTAAAATTGCATATGTATGGTGTATTGTTTATGAATTTCATTTCCAGGTAATAAAAGGGTCTTTACAAACAGAGGCATTGGCTCGGAGAGGGCCGAGGACCATTGGCATGGGCCAGTGGAATGTTCCTCCGTCAGGGAGGGAGTATGTGGGAGTGCACGAAGCAGCCATTCCTGGGGAGCACCCACCAGCTGCCTGATGTCCGCAGGCAGGTCCTGCAGCACAGGGTGGAGACAGTAGGCAAGCCCAGGTCCCTGAGAGAGAAGACTGAAACTGGGTTCAGGGCCCGAGAGGAATGTGGCGGGTGACCTGCCCAAGTTCTACAAAGTCAGAGGCTCGACGTAAGGGTTGAAGGTGAGGGTCCCCTCACGAGACCCAAACTGGGAACTGTAAATGTACAGCTTTTGGTGATTATGGATATCAGTGCCGTGAATATTCTAGTACATGTGTTTTGGTGAACATATGCCCACTTGTCTGTTGCTAAACACCCCTGAGTGAAACTGCTGGGCTGTCGGGGTTGCCTGGATTCAGCTTTAGTAGACGATACCAAGCAGTTTTCCAGGGAGGTTGAACCAACTTACACCCCCCGCCTCCAGCCAACGTATGAGAGTTCTGCTTGTTCCACGTTCTTGCCCACAGTTGTTATTTCCTGTCCTTTTCATTTTAGCCATTCCTGGTGGGGTGTGGAGTGGCTATCAACCCAAGGTTCAGCCGCTGCAGAATGGATAAGTAGATTGTGGTTTGGTCACACAATGGAACTCTCTTCAGCGCTAACAGCTACAAACAACAACCCGAATGACCCTCACAAACACTGTGTTGAGCAAAAGAAGCCATACACAAGAATTCATGTTGTCTGATTGTATTTATATAAAGTTCCAGAATAGACACAATGAGTCCCTGGGGTTAGAAGTCAGAATGGTGGCGAGGGAGGTGTGCAGAGATTGGACAGGAGTTTATGGGGCTTGTGGATGATGGGGAGTTGTGTGTTTTGATCCAGGGGCCAGCCTCTAGGGTGTGTTCACTTTGCAGAAATCTGTTGGGCTGTGTGCTTATGATCTATGCCCTTTCTGTAAGGTATACTTCAACATTGAACATACCCTAACATCGAACCTGGGCAAGACCCCGTGTTCAATAAAGCTACCAGGGTCCAGGGCCCCCGCCTTCATCTCCTCACACCCGTGTATTGAGTCATTAGACTGTAACCCTTTTGTGAGCATGGGTGACCCCAAATGTGTGTGTAGAGTCTAGGATCAAGTATGTGTTTTAAATCAGGGCTCCGGGTCTTGTATAGTCCATGCCACCTTGGGCCCTGGATGCCCCCTCCCTGAGCCTCCCTCTGAGGGCACCATCAAAGTAATTAACAAACACTTCCTTCTCCTCCTCTATTGGAGGTGTATTATGAGTCTGGACTTCTCGTTCCTTGTCACATCTACAAAGCGACAAGTCAGTCCACGAAGAAGGAGACATGGACTTTATTATGGTCATGGTGTCCATACCAGCTGCTTAACCATCTTCGTTCAGCAAAGGCTGGGGGAGGGCTACATCAAGTGGCAAACAGACGGTGCACTCACATCTAACTGGTTGGAAATCACATTCAGAAATCTGGAGTTTGCGGCATGGGTCTCCCTAGGGTTCAGGGGACATGACAGAGGCCCCGACACTGTCGGGGCTATGAGCAGCAATTTTCTCTGCACAGCTCTTCCCGGCCTGGATCAGAAGAAGCGTGGCAGCCACAGAGCATGCTGCCTCCTGACGCCCCCTCCACCCCCGCTGTTCCCACCACCATTCTTCAGAGGAGGCCGAAGCCTGGTGAGTACCTCGGGGCTTGTGAGAGAAGAGACACACGGGCTCCCCAGTGCCCACCACACAGCCCCCGCCCCCAACTTCCCCGCACTTCAAGTGAGAAGCCTCCAGATTCTTTTCGAGGGATCCAACCCTTTACTCTCACACAGCAGGTTGAACTCCAGAATGGGCATTTTGCAGTTTCTTGTGTGTGTCCATTCTCCCGCTGTCATAAATAAGTTATGGAGGGAGATTCTTGTCAGCAGGAAATTGGATTTGGAAAAGCATCCCATCTCCCTGAGAACAATGAGGTGAATTTATAACTTTCTAGGCTCCCTTCAGTTGCTCAGAACAGAATTTCCCCTTTCTTCCCAAGTGTTTATGAAGTTCCCTTCCACAGCCCATGTTTAACATAGCCTGTTTCTGTGAGGGGGCGCAGGAAATGGTCCCCCTATAGTCATACTGAGGTGTGAGAGGGAACAGGATTTGGGAAGACAACAGGCCAGAAGAGTCTTGCGACTTGGGATTCTCGAATTTTTCTGAGAATTCTTAGACCTGTACTGCCCAATGCAGTAGCCACTGGCCATATGTGTCTTCAACACCTCTCATGTGGCTCGTTAGAGTTGAGATGTGCTGTACATGTGAAATACGCACTGAATTTTGAAGACTTGGGATGAAGAAAGAAGGTAAAATGTCTCAGTAATGTTTTAATATTGAATAGATGTTGAAATGATATCTGGGACATATTGGTTAAATCTATTATTAAAATTAATTTTACTTCCTTCTGTTTACCTTTTTTACGTGGCTACCAGAAAATTTTAAGCTACCTAGGTGGCTTGCATTTCATTTCTGTTGGACGGTGCTGGCCTAGACATTAGGCAAAGGCTCCTGAAATGAGCTTCCTAACTCCATCCAAAGGAGCTCTTCTATCTCTATAATCTATTCAAGCCAGGAATGTCTCAGGAGAGAACAGGAACTTGGGGCCCAGAAGGTCATCTTCTTGGGATACCCACTGGGGTGTCAGGGAACCACCAATCTTGGGGACTGGATTGGGAGGCAGGTCTGTGTCCAGGGGTAGTGACCCTTCTTCCGTCCCCCACGTCTGACCCATGACCATGTGTTGCTTGCATTGAAGCTTCTCTCCCCAGACATGAAGAATTTCATCCTGGAACTGGAGACCACACAGTCCTCATGTGTGCAAGGATCACTCGGCTCCCCTGGGCCCCCTGGCCCCCAGGTTGGTGCATTCCACCAGACCCTGTCCTGCTGTCTTCTGTTCAGAGCAGTAAAACCCACTGGGGAGAGTCTCTTAGAGCTGCCCTCTTCAACGCGACATGGGGGCCGCTTTTCTTTCCCTAGCTCACCTCTGGCTCCAGAGCCACGAGGCGAGTACACGGATTCCTCTTCTCAGGGAGAATGCTGGCCTCCCAGCCTTGATATCCTCACCTACACAGCGGAGACAGTAATTACCCCCACGGTACTGGATTTGGGTGGTGGTGGTGAGGGGACCAGATGAGCTGCTGTCTAGATGGATATGATTATTATTATTATAATGATCATCAGATGCTTGACGACAATTGGTTGCCCCTTATGTGACCGTTGACCAATCCCCCCCGCCCCCCCATAAACCAAGAAGTGCCTGCATTTGGCGCAGGAAAGCGGAGGTAATGGGGAACTTGTTAGTCTGAGCCTCATTAGACACTGTGACCAGGCAGCCTCCCCCCACCCCACTAAAGCTAAAGGAAAGAGTGAGGAACAGGTGAAATGTTAGAGAAAGGATTTTCTAGGCAAACAAGAGTACCCTCCAGAGACCCTGTCTCACAGATCCTGGCTCCCCTGGCTTGCCTGGGAGAGGGGGCCCAGAAAGGAGGACCGCCCCCTGGCCTGGGGCTCGGGGCCTGCCGTGGGGAGATGAAAAAGGGTACAGGCGGTAGTCAGTTGCCCAAGTGCCTTAGGAATTCTGTCACCCCTCCTGGGTGACCCCTCCTATGGCTTCCCATCCCAGGAGACTAAGGCCCCCGCAAGAGGACCCCGCCTGTATCTCCTACAGTGTATCATACCAACATTGTCCACCCAATGCCTATCTCTTGGGTCCTGAAGCATATCAAGCTTATTCCAGCCTGAGGGCTTTTGCGCTCGTGGCTCAGGCTTTTTGGAATGTTCTTTCCTCTGATTTTTACCACGGCCAGCTCCTTCATTACTCAGAACCGTTTATGGGCCACCTCCTTAGAAATGCCTTCCTC
The DNA here is from genome assembly GCF_016509475.1 of Prionailurus bengalensis. NCBI lineage: Eukaryota > Metazoa > Chordata > Mammalia > Carnivora > Felidae > Prionailurus > Prionailurus bengalensis. The sequence continues at coordinate 133,769,463 of NC_057350.1, read as the reverse complement.
AACCAGCCAGTCTACGGTACCGCTCCCCCGTCACTCTCAATCCCGATGACCTATTTTAATTCTCTGCACAATTTTCTCATTACGGTTTTCTTATTTTGTTATTGTTGTCGGTCTCTTTGGTCTTTTTATAAAGTATAAGCTCTATGGCGAGGACTGGCACACTATGGCCAATCAGATCTGGCAGCAGCCTGTTTTTGTAATTAAACTTTATTGTCTCTGCCTTTGTGCTGCAAGGGCAGAGGTCAGTGGCTGTGACAGAGATGCTGTATCAGAGGCGTAGTTTAAGATATTTACTATCTGCCTCTTTACAGAAAAGGTTTACCGACCCGTGGTCCTAGAGCAGGGATATTGTCTGTTTTGTGCCTGGTCTGTACCAGTGCACGGGTTCTTGTGATCTCTCCATAAATATTTATTGAACGCAATAAAGAACACAAAACAGCACTTTGAACCCAGAAATGGCCAGAGGCTGCCACAGAGGGGCTAGGAAGTCTGCAGAAAAGCAAGATGGACACCGAGGAGCACCTCCCAGGTGGATTTCTATCTTCCCACCTCTATCTACACTGGTGGATCTCAGAATGCCTGAGAGCCACACGGCATGGGAAGGAAAGGGGGATTTTCTGCTGAACTCACACCCTCTCCAGCCCTGCTCGCACACCTCTAACTCACGTGATCCACTTGAGTCATTCAGAGAATGTGCTGCCCGGCTAGGTGGGGTGGGGGTAGTGGGAGCATTTGCAGCCACTTCCATTCCTTAGAACATAGTGTAAATGCTGTTCCCAAGCAGAATGAGGTCTGTGAATCAGTAACAAGGGCGTCCTCTGGGAGCTTGTCAGACATGCAGAATCTCATTCTCTCCTCCCCTTCACACACCCCCACCCTCTCAATCAAAATCTGCATTAAAAAACATTTTTAATGTTTATTTTTGAGAGAGAGCGAGTGGGGGAGGAGCAGAGAGAGAGGAGACACAGAATCCGAAGCGCTGCACGCTGTCAGCTCAGACCCCGATGGGCTCAAACTCACAAACTGGGAGATGGAGAAGCTTAACCCACTGAGCCACCCAGGCACCCCAAAATCTGCATTTTAACAAGCCCCCCTAGTAAAACATCTGCACATCAGAATTTGGAAAGCACTCTAGCAGAGCACAATGGCCTGGTAAAATCCTTCCAGCCCATTTTAAGAAATCGAAAAAACAGGCTTGATAATAAGAAATGAGAGAATGGAACAGCGTTCATCCTTGCAAGGGGACTGGACAGGTGGCAGGCACACTGCCCTGGGGCTCCCTGTCACCATGGGCTCCTAGACTTTAGGGAGCAGGGAACCTCTGCCCCTCTGAGTCACAGTCTCTGGGAGCCCTGGCACCCCCTAGGCTTTGATCCTCAAGGACTGTGTACCCTGTACCCTGGGCTATCAATCCAAGCTGGCCCTCACAGCCCTGAAGTAGGGCCAGGTGCTGGGGCCAGCGCAGTCCCCAGCAGGTCACTGGGCAAGTGGCTGGGGAAGTGGGGGTGAAACCACCCTCCCAGGAAGCCCTATTTCCACACAAGGGTGTCCAGACCAGGAGTGAGGAGGGAGAGAAGCGGGGAGGAGGGGAAAGTTAGGGGGAGCAGGGGGGCTTGAAAGAAGAGGTAAGGTGGGGGCAGGGGAAGGAGAGAAGGAGAGAGTGGAAAGGGAAATGAAATGATGACTTTGCCTCTTCCCATCCCGCAAACAGGAAAATAAATCAAAGTCTGGTTCCCAAACTTAGCTGTACATTAGAATCCCTGAGAGCTTCGGGGTACCTGGGTGGCTCAGTCGGTTAAGCAGCCAACTACAGCTCACGTCATGATCTCATGGTTCGTGAGTTCGAGCCCCGCATTGGGCTCTGTACTGACGGCTCAGAGCCTGGAGCCTACTTCAGATTCTGTGTCCCCCTGTCTCTGCCCCTTCCCTGCTCATGTTCTGTCTCTCTTTCTCTCCCAAAAGTAAACATTAAATAAATTTTTTTTTAATTTAAAAAGAATCCCTGGGAGATTCAAAAATTCCTGATACCTAATGCCCCTTTCCTTGAGATTGTGATATAATTGATCTGGGTTGGCTTGGTCAGGATTTTCAAAAGATCCTCAGGGGATTCTAATGTGCAGACAGCTTTGGGAACCACTGAGGGGACTGTTTATCATTTGGACAAGTCTCAAAGGAATCATATTTCAAACAGGCTTTGTGGTAGGTGTGTCCACCAGCAGATCGTGGGGATAAAATTGTGGCCTGCTACAAGTTGATGGATTTCCTCTCTGCCGTACTGGGGAATTTGGAAAACAGTCAACCGAGCGTTTCATAGACGCGTGAACAGAAAGCAGCTGCATATTGGCCGTGGGTGTGGCAGGCTTTAGTGTAGTGGGTGCTAGAGTCCCTGAGCTGGAGTCAGCCCCACTCCTGGGACTGGGCAATGAGACAAAACGCACCATTGCCCACATTCTTAACGTCTTAAAGAAGGCTTTCACTGCACCTGGTGCCCATAGATCCAGCACAGAAATTTCTAAGTTGGCTGCTCCTATGTGCAAAGAGTAACTTCCCTCTTGTCAGGGCCCCAGGGGGGCTTGGTTGAGAGCAGCTGAAAAGCTATGAGAGGTGGTGACGCATCTTGTTTTCTGCAAACAGCGTTTCTTCAAGACTCTCTAGTTGTAACCATGGCACCACTGGAAACACAGCTCAGGGAAAGTTACCAGAGGACAAGGAGCCTGGGTTGGAGGCCACAAGAGGGTCCTTCATGGGGACCTTGGAGCCCCGAGTCTGCTAGAGGGAACCACGCTGCTAGAGGAGCCCAACGCACCAAGAGCCTCCCTCACAGTCATGCCTCCCTCCCCACCCATCCTGCCTTGTTTTGATGGAGACCTTTTCATTTCTTATCTTGATTGCATAGGGTCCACCGGGACTTCCTGGCAAGATAGGACCAAAGGGAGAAAAGGTATGAGTCACTGCCTTCTTCAGTCCACCCCTTCTTGGTAATTCCAGCCTGTTTCCTGGGGATGCCACTGAGAATTTTCTGGTTGAGATTTCAAAGAATGTGCTAATTCTGCCTGAGCGAGTGAGGATGGGCTCCGTGATGGTGGGGCTGCTGCTGCAGGTGTGAGATCCCACTGGCGTATTTCAGCTTGGCCCACTGACATGGCAGGGGTGCTGTGAATGGCCAAGCAACCAAGCCACATGCTCATGCCCAGCCGTCAGCCCTACTAAGCTCTGTGCTTCCAGAACTCCTCTTCCACAGAAGCCTCTGCTTACCTGTCTTCTCCATCCACAGGGGGAGCTTGGCCTACCAGGAAGAAAGGTATGGTTCATGCTGTTCTGTCAGCATTGCACGGGCAACTGTTCTCTGTGTGTGTGCGTGTGTGTGTGTGAGTGTGCGTGTGCACCCTCTTAGGGGTACTCTTAGGGGTAGAGGCCACCAGCAGTACACTTCCTTAGACTCCAGTATCCAGGTGGAAAATGATGGCACTGCCATTCTGATGACAGTGGGCTTTTTCTGCCTGTTCTTTTTTTCTTTTTTTTTTTTTTTTTGAGAGAGACAGGGAGCATGAGCAAGGGAGGGGCAGAGAGAAAGAGAGAGGGAGAGAATCCCGAGCAGGCTCCACACTGCCAGCACAGAGCCCCATGTGGGGCTCAAACCCACGAACTGTGAGATCATGATCCGAGCCGAAACCAAGAGTCAGACACTTAACCGACTGAGTCACTCAGGTGCCCCATTTTCTGCCTGTTCTTTTGGTCGAGAGCCTGCTACTGCCAGGCATCTGGACCTCTCCCAGAGGCTGCCAAGCCTGCCCAAATTTCCCCCAACCTCAGACCATCCCATTCTGCCACCCATTAGGGAAATCATCCAGGGCCCCAACCAGTGGCACTAAATGACTCTTACTGTCTATTTGATTAAACTGGAATAAAGTGCAAAACAGAAGCCAATAGCTTTTGCCTTTTGGCCCAGCTGAAATACATAGGAGTCACTTAAGGTCATAGGGACTTTGAGCGAACCAAACACATGTTACCAAGGCTCTCATTCAGGTCAGGAAAGAGTAAACCAGCAGCCACTCACTGTGGTCAATGGATGTTGGCACTGAAACTGTAGGTCTCAGTGATAGAAGGCGGTGTAACACTGTGGCCAAACAAGATGCTTATGATTCTAAATATAAATTATTAGTTTTCTGGTTAAATGTTCTATTCAGATGGTTTCACTATCAACAAAAGCCTCAAACAGACCTTTGCAAGCAAAATTACATCCCTCAAGGACACAGATCACAGCTCCAGCCAAGGCACAGGGGTTATCTGAAGCGCTGGGCTGGAAAGCATTCTGGGATGGTCTTCATGCTCAGAACTAACGAGGACCGCGATCAGTTAGTGATGTCTGCCATGAAAGTGGGAGGCAAGAGTAGAAATGAGGACACGTGTTAGCATTTGTGATCTCCAGTTTAGGGGCTGAGCCTTCCAGATGTCTAGTTAGGCTAACTGTGAAATTAGCCAGTGGGTGCAGAGGTTGAGATAGACCCCAGGTCCCCACCCCCACTTCCTCTTGTAAGGTTTGCTCTTGCATGGCTCCTGGCTTAGGTTGGCCTCCCTAGAAGCAGAGGTAGAGACCACACATGCCATGTAGAAGTGAACACATTAAGGGAGTTCTCTCAGAAGGATCCTGAGGGGAGGGGAAGCCGGATGGTGCCGGGGAAGAAGCCCAGCTTGGGTGTGGTGTCAGATGAAGTCCGTCTTCAGCCTCATTGCTAGGGGATCTCTGGTGTGTGAACACCACAGAGCTTGTCCTGTCCTGACGTAAGGGAGCTGGGTTGTTGGCTGCAGGGAGAAGAGGTGCGTGAGTTGCCGGGCAGCTCCAATTGACCATTGGCAAATTCCACAATTACAGGTTGCAGGAATGTGTTGTGGCAGGAAGGCAGGTAGCCATTGGGGGCATGGGCACAGTGAGCAAGTGAAAAAGATCTTGAGGGAATACCAACAGCATCTGCTGCTGTACCCCAAACAAAACCCCACCCCATTCCATGCCATATCCTTGGGAAGAACCTGTTGGAATGCAAGGAACATTTGGGTGAGTGGGCAGGTGAGTGGAGGTCATAAGCCAAGAAGTTTAGAATCCCTTCTCTATCACCGTCCTTCGCCGCACCCCCCCCCCACCCCTGCACCTTCCATTTCTTGAGTAGAATAAGAGCTTATGTGTTGACATAATATAACACCAAACTCTTTAACTTATGTGTAAGTGACCCAACCTTCTAGGCTATCAGTCATTGGAGGGTGGGGATGAAGGACCTAGAAGCCATGCTTAAGGACCCCACAGTCCCCTCTGAGCTCCCAAAACAAATCTCATTTCCTGGAAGGAAGGAAACAAACCCAGTTGTCCTGACTTTTGTTGTTCATTTTTGAAGGGTAGACCTGGCCCCCCGGGTGTTCCTGGCATGCCTGGGCCAGTCGGCCCTGAAGGACCCAGGGTAAGTATGGCACACTCTCAGGGTTCATTTGGTATCAGAACATGAGGGGGGATGTCAGCCCCCCGGCCTTTGGCACATAGTGAAACTTGTTTCCTTAAGAGGAGGAGGATGAAGAAAGGACGAGGACTGCCCAGAGGTCCCCAAACACTTGGGGACCTTTACTTGAACTATAAGACCTTGGCCCGTCCAGCAGCTCTGCTCCTGTGAGCGGGGGGGAGAGGGGGGGGAATTGAAGGGCTGCTCCCCTCTTTCACAGGGACCCCGGTTCTCCTTTGTCCTCAGATGTAGCCTGAAATTCTTTGGTTTCCCTGAGATGACCCACGAGGTGCTTGTGTCTGGAAAGCTGTGTGGGAGTTTGGGGGTTGAGGGTGATGGGCACTGGCCAGCTGGAAAGACTGAAATCCTGCATTTAGCTAAGCTAAATGCTGATGAAATCCCTTCTTCAGACAGATGATGGAAAGCTGACACATCCACACCATACCTTTGTTTATATTCTTCTCCCTTTGGTCAGAGACTATTGGGTGCAGATTTGACCTGCAGAAATCAGGGACGGGCAGGTGAATGTCACTATCTGCTCTGATTCAGTCACCAGCTGTATTTATTACACAGGATAGAAAACTGTGTTTTCTTAGGAAAAGTCCCAAGGATATTTTTCCAAAAATCTACTTTATAGGTCTGAACTGTCCACTATGGCAGCAATTACCCATATGTGGCTACTGAGCCCTTAAAGTGTGGCTGGTACAACTGAGGAACTGAATTTTTTATTTTAATGTAAGTTTGAACTTAAAAACCTTTACTCAGTTCAGTTATTTGAAAATATGAAGGCATGTTTATAGCAACTTGAATGTGTGACTCTGCTGTTTCAGTATAAATTTTATGAAATCTAAATACAGATCGAGTATTTTGGATGAAAATTTAATGCCTGAATTGAGATATGATTTAAATATAAAATACACAACAGATTTAAAATATCTATTCTAAAAATCAGATTGTAAAATATCTCATTAATTTATATTGGTTATATGTTTAAATGATAATCAGATTAAATAAAATATATTAAAGTTGATTTCACCTGTTTTACTTTTTACCTGTTTTACTTTTAATGTAACTTCTAAAAAAATTCGAAAGTATGTGGCTCATCTTATATTTCTACTTTTCAGCACAGAGGGTGCTGAAAGTTCCAACTACGAACCATTCTGAGGGGCAACAGAGCCCACCCATGAGTCTTAGCCCCCTGTCTCCGTAATGCATGCCCAGAGGCTGATGTTCACTCTGTTTGACTGCAAACCTAGGGTGAGAATATATGAAAATGCCTGAAAGGCCCTCCCTATGCAGAGCATAAAACAGGTGAAGTTTTCTGGGGTGTTGACATTTAGTCCTGTGAGGCCCGATGCCCCCATGCTCTCTCCCCGCCCTCTCAAAACCTACTCCAGGAAAAGATCAAGCATTTGTAGCATATTAGCATTTAGTTTGGAGATCTGCTCTGCCTTGGGCAATTTCATTTTATGTTTAATCTCAAATACCAGAACGAAATGTGAACTATGGAGCCTTGAACCCCTGGGAGTGAGCAAGGGAGCATGTGGGGTCCTCAGATTCACAAGCCAGCCCCAATGCCCCTAGTTCCATCATGATCTTGCCCATGATTTTCCTGGTTCTGTTTCTCTAGTAAATGTCACCGTTGGTCCTTTTCCCCATCTTCTTCTGATTCCCCCAGGGTGAAAAAGGTGACCTGGGTGTGATGGGCTTGCCAGGGTCAAGAGGACCAATGGGCTTCAAGGTCAGTGTGTTGGTCCAGAAGGACATTCCCGGCTCTTCTCACTAAGGCTCTGGAGCAGCTGCTGTCCACAAAGATGGGGGCTGGGTGGGGCTGCTGTCCTGGGCTTGGGGAATGTCACAGATACCAGAAAGCCCAGTGCCAGAGTGCTTGTCTTTACCAGCCCTTTGGGGGACATCATGCCTGGGATGCAGGGGCATAGGGATGTCCTTCCTGTTATTCTCCTGGGCAGGGAGGGCCAAGCTTCTGAACAACAAGGCAGATGGAAAACTTTGTTCAGGCCTTTGGGGGTAAGAAAAGCAATGTTCTTTTTAGGCCTGGTATAAACATAACCCTAAGGGACATCTTTGTGTTTACTGCTACATAGGGCGAATCGTAAATGCACCTTTTGCTTTCTTTTAGGGCTACCCTGGATCCAGAGGGGAAAAGGTTAGTGCTTGTCTCCCATGGCTTCCCAGAGCCTGGTCTGGGCTATTGACTCTGGGGTCAGTGATGAGCAGAAGACAGGCCCAGGTTTCTCTTAAGTTAGCACCTATAGTGACCATTCCTAGATATCCCCCTGTCCTTTGTCATTGGACTGAGAGAGCAGGGAAGGGCCTCCCAAGGCAGGGCGAGTAGGTTAGGGAGGAGCTCCCAGTGGAGGTAGAGGCCCCGCACGTGGAGCAGATTAGTAGCTGAAGTCTGTACTGGTGGAGGGGAAACACAGCCTGCCTGCGGGGCACTGGAGGGAGATGGTTGGTGTTGTCTGTAGACCAAGCTTCTACCACACAACTTTCTCATCTGTCAGAAACCAAACCAAGTAAAAAAAATCCAGCCAGAACCTGGGGACAAATTTCCCACAGGAGGAGAGAGGATCTGGGACCCAGAATTTTCTGCGAGTTGTCTTTTATTAACGCAAGGGTCTTTGTGGTCCAAATGAAAGGTAGACCACAAAACATTCCTTCCCTGGGCAAGTCACCTGAAGCCTACTTCTTTGCCTGTAAATGAGTGTGTTGGCTTAGGGAGCTTTCATTTTGAAACTCTCCAGTTTTACCCCAGGGTATTAACTCTTTGATTCCCTCCTGTGGTTTCCTCCTAGGGATCCAGAGGTGAAAGGGGTGACTTGGGTCCCAAAGGAGAAAAGGTAATGGCCTTTGCATGGAATGATAAACTACAGAGGAAATGGCAGCCCTTGCCCACCGCCATCTTGTGGGCTGTCCTACTGACTGACTGACTGACTGACTGACTGACTGATGGCTCTATCTTGAGAACAGCTGACCACACTCTTCCACAGCCCTTTCAAGCACTATCTCAGAGGCAGTCACTATGTGTGTTGCTCTCTTCACAGGGTTTCCCGGGATTTCCTGGAATGTTGGGGCAGAAAGTAAGTACTTAGAAGTAGTAAAAATAGGCCTCAGTAATAAATTGGACCTTCTTAGCACCACAAAAAGAGCTCTGGGCAGGGAAAGTGGGTTTCGTCGTGGAAGGTTTTGGTTTAGAAGGGGAGCAGGTTGCTGTGCATGTTGGTGAGAGGGTGACCGCATGGTCTGAGACCTCCCTCCAGTTCAGTGGGAGGGAAAGGATGCCCCGTCTGGGTAGAGAGGCCTTTCTTTGCATTTCCTGCCTCTTAGAGGGCCATGGTAATGTTCAGAAGCAGCAAGCGTCAGACAGTTGGATCAGATCTGAGCTGCAGTGGTCGAGGGCCCCAGCGCGAAGCACAGGCATCTTTGGCCTAATGCCTTTGTTGAAGACCCTCAACCTAGACCCTCTTGGAGGGCAGTACGTGTACTGTCAGAGGCACACAGAGCTATTTTAACTGGGTGACAACAACCCTTTTTTATTTGCATTTTTTCATGTAAATAGTTAGCTATTTAGTGGGATTTCATGGATATCTTGCTGGGAACAAGTCTTAATAAAAATGGGAGTTCATTCAGTTGACTTTAAAAAATATCCAGCAACTAACAGTAGAGCGGTGTGCCGATATGACAAAAATTGTGGAAGTGGCAAGTGACTAATAGATTTCTGGAACCTTTTACTTAGGGCCAGGGTCTAGAAAGAAAGGGGGGTGGTGAGAGGAGGTGTTGGGATAAAGAGAGCATGCATAAATGTCCCCTAAGAACAACTGTATCTAACATAGTAACTTGTAACAGGGGTTCCTCATGCTTAAGGCGTTGGCCTGGGAGATGGTCATTTTCACCTGAGCCTCAGAGAATAGTATTCTTCAAACATGCAAATGCATGCTTTCTTAGAATTCTAATTGTCTTTCAAATTTATCTTAAAGTTTTCTTTTTCCAACTTGAATTAACAATTTTTATCTGACCTGCTGTCAGTAGAGCTTGCTTGCTTATTTATTTGTTTGTTTATTTATAATGTTCATTTATTTTTGAGAGACACAGTGACAGAGTGAGAGCAGGGAAGGAGCAGAGAGAGAGGGAGACACAGAATCTGAAGCAGGCTCCAGGCTCTGAGCTGTCAGCACAGAGCCCGACATGGGGCTTGAACCCATGAACTGTGAGATCATGACCCGAGCTGAAGTCGGATGCTTAACCGACTGAGCCACCCAGGTGCCCCGAGCATATTTAAATAATGTCAGTCATCTGCCATTAATTTATTATTATTTACCACTGCCTTAAGCTGTCAAAAAACTGTTCCTGCTATTCCCTAGGTGGAGTGTTGGATTAAAAATAATTACATAAACAAATTAAAGGAAACATTAAAAGAGAAAAAACTAATCTGATTTAAAAATATTAGGCTAGGTTTTCATTCAGTGCAACAGTGAACATCAAAGAATAATAAGTTACTGTGGAATTAAGTATGACAGCTGGCCTCTGCACCATTTACTAGGCTTGCCATGTAGAGTTCTCTTTCCCTTTCATGGCAGGCTGTTTTAAGACAGAGATGATATGATAATGGTAATTAGGTCTTAGAAATTAGATCAAGAACTTACTGTCTGCTTTCAGTTGATGAAGAGAGGGGCCACACTTCCTTCTGCCAATCTTTAAAAAAAAACAAAAAACTTACACTGTTCATGCTGCTGTTTTCTCCAAGCCAAACAAAACACCCCCTGACCTCCTCTAAATAACCAAGGGAAATGGTGCATACATCTGCATAGCCATGTAGAATCCACGCCGTTCTCCCACACTCCCTTTCTGTCCAGGTGCTGGAGGACACGACAGGTTGCCAGGAAATCAGAGGTTTAAGGACAGTTCTTGATGTGGCAAGAGTTGATGGCTTGGGTAGGGGCCAATTTGTTACGTTGGCCGAGTGACCGATCATTTCAGAGCTGTATTCTTGATCCTTACTCTTTATTAGTATTTCCTGAAATTTTCTATTATGTTATACCTCCCCTGTCTTCCATGTGAAGAGCCCACTGGGTGTTTATTGTTCTGAGTGCCTGGAGCAGCTCTTTATGGACACTGGATGCTGACTAACCGAAACTCCCCCGGTTGCTGTTGCCAAAGTTAGCTTGTTGGTGGTGCGTTCTGGGCTGTGGAAGGATAACTGGAGGTAGGAATGGTGTTCTGTAGGCTCCGTCACCCAAATAAACAGGAAGTGGTCCTGGAATCCTAGCAGTACACGAGGAAAGAGAGAAACTATAGTGGAGAAATGGGTTTTACAAAAGGTTGGCCTTAAACTATGGAATTCTTCAATTGGTGCACTTGGTTCTGATTGTTCAAAGTAGGGCTTTTCAGTTAGAAGTATTGCTTCCAGGGGCACCTGGGTGGCTCAGTCGGTTAAGCGTCCGACTTCGGCTCAGGTCATGATCACACACCTTGTGAGTTCGAGCCCCGCGTCGGGCTCTGTGCTGACAGCTCGGAGCCTGGAGCCTGCTTCTGCCTCTGTGTCTTCCTCTCTCTCTCTGTCCCTACCCTGCTTGTGCTCTCTGTCTCTCATAAATGAATAAATGTTAAAAAAAAAAAAAAAAGAAGAAGAAGAAGTATTGCTTCCATGCCTTTTGTAGTTATTGAGCATTTGAATATATGTCTGGAACATTTTTCCCCATGGTTTTCATCTAAATCAAATGAAAGTGAGCTAGAACTGAAACCAGTTTTTACAGAAGAGTAGGGAAGTGTATAACCCTACATAAAGGTCCTTACGTGAGCAGAAACTTCCCAAAGATGATAGTTATCAAAACTGTGTCCAATCATTCAAAAACTCACAGATTTGAATTTGTGATAAAAACAAAACACAGTACAACATAAAATTGCAACTAAAAGAGAAAGCATTTTCCCCTGGCAGCTTGCAGCATCACAGGCATACATGTTATGGAAATGCAAGAATCTCCTACTTTGTCTGTTTGGGATGGTGATTTGGGACACCAAAATATGTGGCGCCCAGGAGCTGTCTGTCTTGGAGAATAAATAACCCACCCAGGGTAATCTTTCCTTTCTCTTCCTTGAAAAATCTATCCACCTTTCACATGACCTCATCACTTTCCCAGTCTCTCAGACTGTCCGATTGGAAAAGATCTGGAACGATCAAGTGCACTGCCCTCATGACCAATGATTGGTCTGTCTACAGACGGACCTGCAGAGGAGTGCCTGCTCCACATGCACAGATTCCTCTCTTCCTTCTCTTTCTTCTTTCCAGGGTGAAATGGGTCCAAAGGGTGAGCCTGGGATAGCAGGACACAGGGGACCCAGAGGAAGACCAGGAAAACGAGGCAAGCAGGTAAGGATCCCAGTGCTTACCATGCTCCTGAGGTCATTCCCTCCTGATGTAGGCAGATGGGGTAGAGAGGCAGACAGGTGGAGCCAATCAGCATAGGCACAGTCCCCAACGTCCTCTAGGCTGGTGGGCAGAAAGAGCACCACTTCCAGAAGCTCCTGCTTCTCTAGGCTAACCGAGGTTTGAAGCAGATGGGCTAGAATGCTCCGTTCAAACTGTGTCCAAGGCCAGAAGCAGGAGTGGATCTTTGCTTCATACGAACAGGTCTACCTTAACCAAAGCAACTGGGAATGGAAGCCAGATCTTGTTGTTTACCCAGAAAACTTGCTTTTTGCCTCAGTGCTCCAGACACAAATGGAGTTTGGGGGAATATCCAAATATTTGCTTGCTGTTGAAAGGTCTTCTGAGTCTCAACAATAGAGTGGTTTTTCCCTACTCGGGCCCCTGAGCTGTAAGTGACTCTCTTTATGGGCACTATTAAGGGCTTGGGGAAATTGTTCATTCTGAACGCTCCCTGGTCAGCAGGCACTTGTGATGTGAGAGGGAGAGGAAAGATGAAGGCACATTTGCCTGAGCTGCCTTTAGAGCTGTATTGAGTGCCTCGGAGAAGCTTCTTGTCTTTTCTCTAATGGACAGGCATCATTCCTTTACTTTTTTGGTTGTCTGTTTGTAGGCTTTTCACCTCTTTTTCCATTATAAATGTAATATGTGATCATCAAAGAAAACTTGGAAAATTCAGGAAAGTAGATGGGAAATCATCTGAAGACCTAACACCCAGACATAACCCTGTTACCATTTTGGTGTGTTTCCTTCCAGTATCATTTCTTTGTGAACTTTCTTGTTGTTTGTTTCTTTTATATCCAATATCTAGTTGTTGTATCCTACAACTTTAACTTAAAGTCACACATTTTTGCGCATTCCTGCACATATTTATTAAGCTCTTTTAAATGTCTGCATTGCATTTTGTAAATGAGTAAAGCAGTAGACTGCTTGGACAAGAGAGGCCTAACTAAAATTATATACAGATGCTGAGAGGTGAATATCTTTGGGCACAAACCTTTTTCCATTCTTATGTTTCTATTCTTTTCTTAGGCTGGGTCCATGGTTCTCAAACTTTAGCTTATATCAGAATCACTTAGGGGGCTGATTCGATACAGATTTCTCCACCCCAGGTGCAGTGGTTGTAGTTCCAAGTTTGCCTCCTATTGTCCCCAGCACCTAGGCCTTATTTTTTAGAGCATCTGATGTAATTGACCTGGCATGGGGCTTTAGAATGGGTTGTTGTGGGGTTTTTTGTTTTTTGTTTTAAAGCTCTCTATATGATTCTAATATGTAGCCAACGTTCAGAACAATGGTCACAGTGTGAAGCCAATTCTGGTCTTTTCCAAGTGAACTTAGGAATGACACAGGCTCCAACCCCAGATAATACAAATTCCATTATAACTTTTGAAGTCGTAATAGTCCAGTTCAGTTTTCGAGGTTTTACGACGGCTGGCATGTCCATGACTTCACAATGATGCCACAGATACCAATGTCCTAAAACCTAGGCTCAGAAAAAGGAGAAAAAAAAGGGGGAAATCTTTTTCTTCCCTACTGCTCATCCCATGCAGAAGGCTTTATGCTTGAAGTTCTAGAAGGCTTCTGTGCTTCTAGTGCCCTTCTGGGGTGGTATTTGTCTTTTCCTGGTGAAGGCTGGAGCCAAGACGGCTATTTCTTGACACTGTTGAGAATGATTCGGTTGGGACATTCTTCAAACTACACCAGCGCCATGTGTGGGAGCTCAGAGAAATGAGCTCATCCTTCCTACAAGATGTTATAAACAAGCTGAGTGTGCTCTGAACCCTCACTGCCTGTCTAGACAGCAGATACTTGGGTTGTTAGCTTTGGGAGCCTGCCATTGTGGTTTGTTTGTTTTTTTTTAACATTTATTTATTTTTATTATTTTAACGTTTATTTACTTTTGAGACAGAGACAGAGCATGAACAGGGGAGGGTCAGAGAGAGAGGGAGACACAGAATCTGAAACAGGCTCCAGGCTCTGAGCCGTCGGCACAGAGGCCGACGCAGGGCTCAGGCTCACGGACCACGAGATCATGAGCTGAGCCGAAGTAGGACGCTTAACCAACTGAGCCACCCAGGCTCCCTAACGTTTATTTATTATTGAGAGACAGAGAGACACAGAGCATGAGCAGGGGAGGGGCGGGGAGATGGAGGGGCACAGAATCTGAAGCAGGCTCCGACCTGTCAGCACAGAGCCCGACGCGGGGCTCAAACTCACGAACCGCGAGATCATGACCTGAGCCAGAAGTCGGACGCTTAACCAACTGAGCCACCCAGGCGCCCCTGTTGTTTTTTTTTTTTTTTTTTAAATCATGAATTAGTTTCCTAGCATAGAGTCTCATACACCAAGTATTGTCAGGCCAGTGGTGCTAAGAGTTTCTGGAGGTTAATGTAAGTCAATCCAACTCCTGGAATCAGAGGTCCAGAAGGGACTTCAGGAGATTAGAATTTCACAGCCAGAAGGATTTTAGAGAACACCTCATCTCTGTCTAGTCACAAGGAACCTAAGGGCCAGGGAAGTAGAGTGATCCCCAGCCAAGTGAACTTCCAAGCCAGCACTGGAACTTAGACAGTTGAGACCTGCTTCTCCCCACACACCTTCTCTCTTCACCTTCATGATTCAGCGCTTGCTTTAAACCAGGCTCAGGGAAACGGCTCTTGACTCTATGATACAAATCTTCAGTTAAGGAGACAGAGCAGCTTCTTTGAGAGGGATCACCAAATTTTATGGCAGTAAAGGAATAAACAATGCCTTTCCTGGAAAGCGCTGCTCAGTGAGTCCTGCTCATAGAGATATGGCTTGTTCTGAACAAATGACAGATATGCAGAATAATCCATTACTGCTGGTGTCAGAATCAAGGAGTACCTTCCAGCCCCTTCAAGCTGTGGCATTTCCTGTGCTCATAGATGATGTGGCTTTTAGAAAAACAAGCCTTAACTGTGGCTATATTAAGATGGTGTGACCTCCTTTGCTATTCTGGGACCCATCTTAGTTACCAAGCTTCAACTTGGGCCAAGGATTAAGAACTCCTTCCATCAGGATGGAATTGGAAATAAACTCTGCCCTTATAGGTCCCATATTAGGACTTTAAGAACTCCTATGAATGAATGAATGAATGAATGAATGAATGAATAAATACAACAAAAGAATTTAAGAAGTCCTTGGACATTGTCAAGAGGTTCCCCAGAGCCATGTTGACAAGGCAGCAGGCCACATGTCACTGTTGTGATTGAAAAGGAGTGCCCTGCCTGCCTGCTTCCCAGACTTGGGGAAGATTATGTTTCATTACATGGGCAAGCTTGCCAAGGCACAAGTGTACAAAGGGGATCCAGGTCAAAGATGTCGTGCATCAATCACTGTCCAGTTTAGCACCAGCGTACGAACACACAGTAAGCAAATTGTGGAGGGGAAGAATCTACAGATCTTGGTTTCTAGGGTCATTCCTAAGAGCAGCCCTAAGGAGGGAATCTTCGCTCTTGACCCTCTCAGAAGAGGCAGCAAAGAGAACATCCTATGTGGAATGGCTACAGCTACAGGTGTGGCTCTCTTTAAGGAATTAGGCCTTTTCTAACCATGTGAAAAAGATGAAAGCAAACTAGCTGCTGTGATCGTCAGCTTGGCTTCCTTAGCCCTTGGTTCTGTGCAAAGCGGTTTTTCACCTCTGAGATCTTTGTTAGCCTCACAACAAACCTGCGAAGGTGTGTGCTTACTGGCCCCATTTTATAGATGAGAAAACAGGCACAAAGCAATGACGTGAGTTACCCAGGGTCTCATGGCCAACGTGAAAATCCAGGTCTCTTGACTTCCAGCTCACCAGAACTGCTTCCCCTTTGTGTTTTCAGTATCTTCCTCCTCCCTCATTTAATCTGGGGAAGAGAGGTGAGCAAGACAAATTCGGGCCCAGAGGGAGCTTATGTCTCATGGAGAGACATTGATGAAAGGACCACACAAATATTGGTGCATTTCTGACCTGGATAAAAGCCTGGAAGGAAAGAGGCCCAGTTCTGAGAGCCTGTGACCGGGAGAACTGACTTAGTCTGGCAAGGCCAGGGAAGGCTGTGCTGCAGTGACATTTTACGTGAGAGCTAAAGGCTGCGGTTAACCAGGCAGAGGAGTGGAGAGCGAGTTGGGGCAGAGAGGAGGGGGGAAAAAAAAGGCATGATGCCCTTGAAGACCAAAAACACCAAAAGGCTGGAACGTGACTAGAAAGGCCAGCCATACAGGCCTTTGTAGGTGAAATAAGGATCTGGGTCTTTATCCTGAGAGCAACAGAAATTCATTCGACGGAAACAGGTCTTGTGGTAAAAGAAAAATGGTCTTGGTGAGCAAGCAGAGCCCTGAGGTTAGGCCCAAGTCTGCTGCCTCAATGCTAGGTGACTTAATGTACATCTCTGCTCTTTCCTGAGCCTCTGTTTCCTTCTCTGCCCCGTGAGAGGAGTGGGTTGGATTGGTTCCTTTCAGCAGTCAGTGCCATGTTTCCAGAATAGAGCAAGAAGTAATATCTACAAACTTGTAACCATCACAATCTCAAATGTCACTTTCCCTGAGCTTTTTTTTTTTTTTTTTAAGTAGACTCCATGCCCACTGTGGGGCTTGAACTCACGACTCTGAGATCAAAAGTCACACGCTCTACCAGCTGAGCCAGCCAGGTGCCCCTGCCCTGAGCTTTTTAGGAGTTTGGGGGTCAGGGCTTCTGGGGCTGAATCCTGCTCTGGGCTCCTGCTCCAAAGTGCAAGGCGGTCCCTGATTTAGACATAAATGGGGAAAGAAGTTTTCCATGTCATGTTGTCATAACAGGCTCTGCCTTTCTCTCTGTCAGGGGCAGAAGGGAGATAGTGGAGTAATGGGCCCACCAGGCAAGCCTGGGCCTTCTGGTCAACCTGGCCGTCCAGGTCCCCCAGGCCCCCCGGGCCCCCCATCCGCAGGTAAGAGCCACACTGCTTCACTTGATCCACAGTGTTGCCCTCCTGGCCAACCTCCCCACAGAGGGCACAGCAGAGGTCTGCCTTGTGTTTTGAGTTAGAAACTACCAGAGATGCTTTTAATATATTTATAATTTCTCCATAGCTTGGCTCATTCAACTTCTACACAAGAGAGATAAACAATATCCTGACTCTGTTGTAGCATTTTGGAGAACAAATAGAGGAAAAAAAAAAAAAACATAATTACATTGGTGATGTCATTTATACTTCAAGTGAAAAATAACAGGCGCATTTTTCATCAACTAACACCTTTTTCTAGAAAAGCCGTTCATGGCTCCAAGCAATTTACTTAATCCTAGAAGTAAAGATGATGTGACCGATTTTTCTATCTTATGTGGTGTCGTGAAAGCGTCCTTGTTGGTTTACGCTGAATATACAAAGAAACCCTGAAAAGAAATCAAAGTCTGCCATCGAAGAGGGCATAGATACACTGCTTGTTTACCTTGTTTAATTTGATGCGCTAAACCCGTTAGTTTGTTCCCTCGTCAGCTCCAAATATGGCCTTTCAGAGCACATTTCCTGCATAAACACAGCATCTCTAGGTCTGAGAAGACTCTTTACTATGTAGGGTTCTTGGCTCTCAGTTATACACACGGAAACAAAACAATTGGTATTACAATTTTATTCTTAACTTAAAATGAAGGCATTTTAAAATTCTACATTGTACTTTTCCTCCCTGGGTCTATGGGAATATATTCACAACCATGTAATGCGATGGTCTAGAAATGTCATAATTTGTTAGCTCCTTTCAACCAAATTAAAGCTGGTTCTGAGATTCTAACCTTCCGGGATGCCAGGAAAATTCCATCTCAGGTATTAAGAGGTTCTCTCCACTCCTCTAACTACCTAAAAAGATTTGGGCAAAGATCCTGGGGATTATGGCAGAAAAACATCAGGGGAGTTCCCTCCAGCCTTTGATCTGCCCTGTTCACCTCTGAGATGCCCGCTATCCCAGGCCACGTGGTCCAAGGGTGCCCGGTGACTGCCATCTTCATGTCATGCTCGGGTATCGGAACATTGCCAAGCCTGGTCCCTGTGGTTCAGTTTCCCAAGAAGTCCCATAGCTATTCCTTCTGAGACCTTCCCTACCTTATCTCCAAAACACAGGGGGTCCCTCTGTCTCCATGTCTGGAGTCATCTCCCCTCTTCTGACCTCCAGCGCCTGGCTTCTCATATTCCTCATGCACCGCCACCCGTCTCAGGAGCTTTTTTCTCCTGAGAACAGAGGGCAGAAAGGCAAAAGTCTTCACACAGTACCTGTTTTTGGCAAGGGCAAGAAAGCACAAAATCTTGCTACCTCCTTGAAATTGGGAGAGGAAAAAGTGAGAAAACAAATGTCAGTTAGTACGACAATAAGTTATCTTGCCGCACCTATTTCTGTGCTGTTAAGGGAACTAGATTGGAGATGCATCCTGGGCCATGTGACCATGCCCCACAGTCTGTTTCTGGGAATTGACTTGACAATCCCTATGGGGGTCCTTCCAACTACACTTGGCCCTCGAAAAATGTGGAGGTTAGGGGCGCCAACCCCAGCACAGTTGAAAATCCACATATAAGCTCCTGAATCCCCCCAAACTTAACTACTAATAGCCTGCTGTTGACTGGAAGCCTTCCTGATAGCAGTGGACTAACATATACTTTGTGTGTTATATGTGTCATATACAGTAAGCTTACAAGAAAGGAAGCTAGGGAAAAGAAATGTTATTAAGAAAATCACAAACAAGAGAAAATGCATTTATAGTACTGTGCTGTAAAAAATCTGCATCTAAGAGGACCCATGCGGTTTAAACCCGTGTTGTTCAAGGGTCAGTTGAAGTCCTCTTCCTCGCTTCCGGCATGAGTAATGTTCCCCTCAAGGTCCAGGATCATGAGCTGCCGGCCCCAGGGACCGAGAGCATGGCGCGAGGCCTGAGTTTTCTTTGGGGAGGACTCTCTTGGCCCTTGAGGTATTTAAGCAGTTCACAAAACTGAGGAGAGTAGCCAGGATCTTGGGGAGCGGTGTGGATGCAAAGAGAGGTCATTAGGCCAGCCCTCTGGTCCACCCGATGAAACCATCTTCTTCTGTCAAAGCCCTCTCTTCAGTAAGGCCTTCCTTGGTCCCTAACAGGATGGGTCTCCTTTCCCTGGGCCCAAGTACATATTGCCTCTCTGCTATGGCCCTTCACCGATAACTTTTCTGCAGATGTGTTTCATCTTCCTTCTAGATAGCAAGTCCTCGAGGCAGTGTCGATGGCCGGTCAGCTTTACCATCCCATGGCACCTGGCAGGTGGGCGGGGCAGGGCTGTGCACCACAAGCACTCGCAGACATGGGCCATTTTGGTTCTCAGGCTGTCCCCCCCGGGTGATTGCATAGCAGGCAAGCAGGATGCAGTCCATTTCTGACTCAGGTCCCCTTCCTGTGCCTTCTTATGAGTCACTTCCTTTCTGGGGAGCCTCCCAGAGTGAAGGGGCTAAAGAAAATGGGGCAATCATCCTGCTCTTTGGAAACTTTTTTTTTGAGGGGGACAGGGTGCAGGGTAGGGAAAGAAGAGGAGGGAGGAATTTAAAAGATAACTTAACCTGGACCTGGGGCCAGTTGGATAATTGTCAAGAATGGGAACAGGCCCCAGAAGTGATTCCTGAGACTATCTCTGGAGTCTGATAAAAGTCCCACACCCACTCAGGACAAGTACATGTCGTATCTGCGCCCAAGATTCTGCACACTGCTTCCCAGAGTTCCAGAACCCCTGCCCCAGATCCATCTTAGAATGTCTTTGGGCTCTGTGAACCACAAGTCAAACAACCCTGGTCTTATCCAGCCCTCCCTTTATAGAAAAGAACTTTGAACCTCAGAGAAAAGGGACTTCCTGGAGGCACAGAGCTGACCGGTGGTGGCCTTGCCCGGCCCAGAATCAGTCTGTGGCTCCTGGTCTACAGACCCTTCCCACTTAGCCATGCAGCCTCTGCTGAGGCAGAGTAAGAGCTGGGGGTGATGTGGAGACTATTCTGTGGTCCCTCTGCCTCCTCGAAGATTCCCATGTCAGGCCTGCTCCCGCTGCACAGCCAGCAGCGATGGGAGGCAGTCTGGGCACAGATGGAGAGCCAGGTCTTCTGGCTCCACGGGACGATGGATCAGGCAGGCCCGCTGGACCAGCTCTGAGAGGCCGAGGTGGGGCAGTTCGAGTTGCTGTGCCCTTCAGTGGATCCTGGCAGGAAACAGACAGGGGTAACAGATGCCCTCTGACAGCTGAGAGGAAGCGGCAGGGAAACTGCAGTGGTGGCAGGAAGCGGACTCCCTGCCACATCCTGTCACCCTCTCTGGAGGCCACCTCTGGTTCTGGTGCCCAGAGCTGTGGGGCAGGACAGTGCTGGGGGGAGGTGGAGGGGGAGCTTTTTATCACCCAAGTTACAGAGAAAGAGGTGCTAGGAGGTGGCCGAGGGAATCAAGGCAAAATGCCTCTAGGATGTGGTTTGAAGTAACCAAATTACAAATCTGAGTGAGTCCTTCCTGCACCCAGACCGGGTATAAGTGAATCACTGTGGTACCTGGGAATTTCCAGCTTCCTGCAAGCATCAATATTCTTGGACTTTGTCTTTTGATGGCATAGTGTGAAGTCATACATGAATTCAAATCTCAGCCTCACCACTTATTGGCCGGACAGTGGGACCAACGCCTGACCCTCTCTGAGGCCACGGTTCTGGAGGAGTTGTTGGGGTCACAGAGCCTTCTCCGATGCCACTCGCGCATCCTTGGTTACAGAACATTCCCACTTCAGTTTCCCCGGGGGTGATAATTACCCAGAGTATTCCTGGCCTGGTGGAGTCTGTGTCTTTCTGGGCTGTGCTGAAAACATCAGAACACGGGACTGGAGCTCCTCCTACAGCGTTGTATTCTTATTTCTTGTTCGAGCAACCACCACAACCTGGTATGAAATGTTGGCAACGCCCGCCCCAGCCCTCGAACTGGCATTCTTCTGATCTTGGACATATCTGTCCACCAGCTCAGGAAGGCTCAAGGTTGTGGGGAGGGTATTCCCATTGGGGTTTCTTCCTCTAGCTAAAGCTGCTTCTTTGGGTTCCTGACCAGACCTTTCCCCTGGAGTCATTTTACTTTCTGCCCTTCTGGAATCTGCCAGGTGTATCCCTAGTTGCTGGCTGCCTTGGGAAGTTATACAACCTGAAACCAGTGATTGGCCTCCAGACTTCCCCTTACTTTTCCAGGAGGAGGCATACTTCCTTCCTTCCTTTGTCAGTCTCTATGTTTCCTCTTTCCTCTCTCCCTGTTGGATGGCTCTTGCTCTCGTTCTTTTCTGCCAACCGGGGTTTTTAAGCCTTTTCTGAAGACCTTTTCTTTCCAGTGAGTCTACATTCATCCATTCCATCATCAAGCATGTATCATGTCCCTACTGTGTATCCCACCCTTGTGAATGAAAACGGGTATCAACCTTGCCCTTGTGGAGCTTATATTCCACTGGGGGGGATTGACCTTGATCGGATAATCTCACAAGACACAAACTCGCAAACAGAGATAAGTGCTGTGAAGAAAAGACATCGGGAACTATGACATTATCCAAGTGAACGTGCCAGAGTGCGAAGATTCAGAAGGCTTCCCTGCAGAAGTGATATTTGAATCCAGATCAGGAGCTAGCTGGAAGGCACCTGAGGAAGGAGGGATGGAGGGTGAAGGAAGAATAATCTGGTAGGGAAATGGCTTGTGCAAAGACCGTTTCCTTAGACCACCGTTCGTGAACTTAGTATACACTGGAATCATCTTGAGAGCTTTTAAAAGTATGGATGCCTGGGTTCTGTTCTCTGCATTCTTAATGGAATTGGTCTGGAGTGTGGCCTGGACATTAGGACCTTTGAAAGTCTAGGTGAAGACTACTGCCCAAGCAGATCACCCACATTGCAGGGAATACATTTCCTAATCATATATGTTCACGACACTCTTCTCAGTACCAGGGGAGAATAAGTAGGTGGGGCATTTTCAGGCATTCCATTTTCTTCCAGAAGGAATGAAAGAAACCCACCTTTAGAAATTCCTTCGTAAAGATCTCACAAATAAGAACAAAATAAAACGAATAAAAAAATAATAGAAGTTGTCAGCATTGTGTTCCTTAGATCCCTGTTAATAATAGTCTAAACAAAAAGGAGATTGTTTTTCTCCTACGAGGAGGTCCAGAGAGGTCAACAATGGCTGACTTTGGTTCAGCTTCTAAGTGTCACCATCAGGGTCCCATGCCCCGTGAGCCCCTGGTCTTTCCTGTATGTTGGCTTCTCTTCTCATACCTATTACCTCAGGGTTGCAGTGTGGCTGCTGCTGCACCAGGCATGGTGTCTGTCTTCTAGACAGGAAGAAGGAGGAAGCTAGGTCTCTCACCAGCTCTGTTTTTTCCTTATCAGGATAGACTTTCTCAGATGCTTACCCTTCTCCCATCACAGACCTTGCATGCAAGGTCATCTGGGAAGTAGAATGTCTGTCTGGTTTCCAAAGTATAGAGAAAGGGAACGGAGAGAATTGGGGAAGGTACCCCAACACCCGGTATGGTTAAGGGACCCACAGAGAACATCACTTCCTCCATATCTTGGATCAAAAGAGTCTCTTTAGACCTCTCCCCAGGGCCTACCCTAAGATGCTGTGGACTTTGACCTTCTTTCTGTTGTAAAGGTTGCTCACATCTCCCCGGGGCTGTTTGGTTTTCACTTCCTTTGCTCTAGTAACACAGCATTCTGTTGCTTCCTAGGACAACTTGTGATGGGACCCAAAGGGGACAGAGGATTTCCCGGGCCTCCAGGAAGTTGTCTTTGTGGAACCCCTACGAATGTGAATAACCCCTCCTACAGGGAATCCATGTATGGGTCCAGCTCCCCTCATGTTCCTGTGGTAAGGCTCCTGGGAGAAAATCTGGTGGTTATCCATTGGGACCTCTCACCTGATCCTCCAAGAGCTTGTAAAAGCCTTTTAATAAACTGATTTCCTCATTATACCTGGTACGCACTCATTATAGGAAATTGGAAAATAAGGGAAAAATAAAAATCTAGGAAACCAAGTTGTCCATTTGGTTGTGGGTCCAACTTGAGGGTTTTTTTTTTCTTTGTCTTTTTTTTAAGGACAAAAAATTATAGAAAATTTTAAGTAAATGCAAAAGCAGAACAAATAGTGTAATAAACCTCTATGTACCCTTCACCCAAATTCAACATGTATCAACTCCTGGTTAATCCTGTTTCC
Source organism: Prionailurus bengalensis (assembly GCF_016509475.1). Taxonomy (NCBI): domain Eukaryota; kingdom Metazoa; phylum Chordata; class Mammalia; order Carnivora; family Felidae; genus Prionailurus; species Prionailurus bengalensis. The sequence goes on along the minus strand of NC_057350.1, from coordinate 133,746,341 downwards.
TCTTTATACCCACTCACTACTGCCCACCCTCCCTTGGATTATTTAGAGGTAACCCTGGACATTAATTCATCACTTGAATGGCTGCATAATCATCCATCCATCATGCGGCTGTGCTGTGATTTATTTAACCAGGGCCCTGTTGTTGGGTACTTGTACAGTTCTCCCAGGCTTTTCACTAATGTAAATAAAACCGTAATGAACACCTTTGAGTATAACAGTTTTGTTAAGACTCCTTTCCAGATGTTGAATTACTTGATTAGATGACATCATGTTTTTATTTAAGTCTCGGGAACATTTTAAATGTTAGAAAAATTTTAAATTGTGGACATTCTTATTGCAAACCCAGACCTTAGGAACTGGGTTGAGAAGATGGGGGAATCAGGACATCCCTCCCGACTTCAGGAGGATCCCCGGCGTGTGATATGCAGACTCCCCCTCCCACTGTTAACCAGCCCAAGGATGGAGATTCTGTGTCCTCTTTTCCCCTGACCCCTATAGAAGTGTTTTCTGGAATCCTCACCAGTGTGTTCTCTGGCAGATTTTTGTGGTCAACAACCAGGAGGAGCTCGAGAGGCTGAACACCCAAAACGCCATTGCCTTCCGCAAAGATCAGAGATCTCTGTACTTCAAGGACAGCCTTGGCTGGCTCCCCATCCAGGTACCCTGAGGCAGACACTCAGGACATACCCGAGGAAAGAAGGGCCACCGGTTGGGCCTAGCGCAGAGCTTTCTGCAGTCTGTTTCCGTGGAAGGGCTGGGCACGCTCCTCTTCTCTGCCTCTGAGCAGTTCTCCGTGCCCCCGCCCACCACATAGGACCTCCTCTCGGAGGCAGGGTTCCAGACGGTCTCCCATCCCCACACGGCCAGGATGCTGTCCTGATCTGGCCCAGCCTTCCCGCCAAGTACAGAGCTCTGGGCCATAGGAGAGGGGTGCCTTTCCCATCCGGGAGGAACCCCCCCGCCCAGACCCGGGGTCTCCACCCCAGTGCCAACAACCTGTCATGCCATCCCTAGTAACTGTCCTGTGTTTCTTTGGCCAGGTGACCCCTTTCCACCCTGTGGACTATACTGTGGACCACCGTGGCTCCTGCGGGGATGGAGTCCTGCAGCCCGGGGAGGAGTGTGATGACGGAAATGATGACGTGGGTGACAGCTGCATCAGTGAGTGGTGCCTGCCTCGGGGAGGGCCTGGATGAGGGAGGGCAAGCCCCTGGATGCCAGCTCTGGTGGGTTGGGGTGATCTCCAAGCCAGAGGGAGTACCCCTGGGCTGCTGTGGGGACGGCCCTCCCATTCAGGCCAAATGCTGACTTTTTACTGCCCACGCATATCATGGTGGGTTAGTGTCAAGGGTCTTGCCCCTAGAGAAGCCACCAGTCCCTCCATTTCCCTGAATCCTACTTCTTGGCAAAACCCACGTTCCAGTTCACGTTCTTTATCAAAAGATAAAGGTGATACAGAGTGAAAGATGAAAGGGAGAAGCCAAGAATTTGCATCAGGACTTTTACCAGATGGAGCCCTGGTGACAAAGCCCTTCTTAGGGGAAGCAGACTTCAGGCTGATGGGATGCTACGGGGACAGGCAGGCAGCACCGCACTGGAGGGTTTGCTTTCCTTCTTCTTTTTTTAATCACGTGACAAAAACAGGAGGTGGGGATTTGGAGCCTGACGGAGTAGAGTTCGAATGTTCCTAGAGGAGGCTCTCAGTGAGTGGGGAATGGAGGGCAGTTCACAGCTCAAGTCTCCCTTTCCTCCACTGAAAATTGGCTGTGTCGGTACTGACAGCTCAGCTCTTTAGAGACGCTGCGAGCTGATGTGTGCCAGGTCGTCTGGGTGTAGTAAGGATTCAACGTCCCTTCACTGAATGATTTTTTTTTTTTAATTTTTTTTATTTTTTTTTCAACGTTTATTTATTTTTGGGACAGAGAGAGAGACAGAGCATGAACGGGGGAGGGGCAGATAGAGAGGGAGACACAGAATCAGAAACAGGCTCCAGGCTCTGAGCCATCAGCCCAGAGCCTGACGCGGGGCTCGAACTCACGGACCGCGAGATCGTGACCTGGCTTAAGTCGGACGCTTAACCGACTGCGCCACCCAGGCGCCCCTGACTGAATGATTTTTAAGTCCTTGCTGTGAGGAGCCGGCCTGGCTGAGGGCCGGAGATGTGTAAATGAGCAGCGATGGGCACAGGGACCGAGAAGTGGCTGGATCTCTCTCTCTGTAGCTGTACTTGCCTGGACAGTTCCCGGGATGGTGATCCCCGGCATGCCCGCTTTGCCTGGAGTCCCTTCTGCCCCTGGTGCAGACAGAGTCAAATAGGAGATCACACAGCAGGAAGGAACCCCATAAAAAGAGGGTCGTGGAAGTTCTCTGTAGACGAGAGCCGCCGTGGCCATCACTTGTGCCCAGTGCGCAGTCTCCTGACTCTCACTCCATGGGAACCCACGGTGTGTCCTGTGAAGGGGAGGTGGTGTCCACGCCCCAGGTTTGAGATAGAGATATTGAGGCTCAGGGAGGCCAAGGGGCCTGCTCTTATTCTGTTGGCTAACAAGTAGCTGGAGTGGGCTGGAGCTTGGGTCTCCTTATTCTCTGGTGTGGGATTTGGGGGTGCTGAGGGGGCAGTCCCCGGATGCATCTGAAGCTCTATGGGAGTCCACTTAAGAGGGTGCATGCTCTGGGTGGATCCTTTAGGCCACACAGTCCTTACAGGCGAAGGTAGGCCTGCCCCACCCCAGCACCCTCTCAGGGCTACACTCCCCTGTGTCCCTCAGGCTGTCACCGGGCCTACTGTGGAGATGGTCACCAGCACAAGGGAGTGGAGGACTGCGACGGCTCTGACTTTGGCCACCTGACCTGCGAGACCTATCTCCCTGGGTAGGAATCACCTCGCGTGCTGTTATGACACCCCTGCCTCCCTCTCTGCCTGCTTCCTCCTCTTTCCTTCACAAATACTTTTTTTAATGCTGCTTATGTTCCTGGTACTTTCTAGACACTGAGGTATGGTGACAAATAGCACAACACATGGTCCCTGCTCACCTAAGGGAGACAGGCAACACACACATAATGACCACGTGCCCTCTTAGGGTGCCTGAGTGCCTCTGAGGCCGAGCTGAGACAGAGAGTCACCAGCTCCATCCCGGACCCCTGGCAATCAGCAATCTCTACGTTCAGCTGTTGCCCCTGGGTGAACAGCTCCCAATCCCAGTGGCTACCATGACCACATGAGTCTTCTGGAAAGTGGGTCTGGAGGAAGCCCAGTGGAAGATGGAGGTACCAGGGCATTTCCAAGAATCTAAGCATCTGTATAACCTGAATTCTCTGCAACAACTCCGACCCCCAGGGCAGGACTATAGGTGCAGATGAGATCACACCAGCATTAACATCTAATTTTGCTGGCTCATGACTGTTCCAAGAAAACCCCGGGAAGTTAGTACCCCCTTCAGGGACCCCTCTACTTCTATCTGGGACTCTCCAGTGGGTGTTCACATTGACCTCCACGGTTGACATCTCCCAAGCCAGCTAAAGGACACTGGGCCTATGAGATGCAAAACCATACTACATTCCCCCTAATCCTCACAGATGCGGAGTTGTATAGTGTTGTAGGGAAAATGAGAAGGCTTTCCTCCCTAGTTCCTGCTTCTCTGTTGGTTCCACAATGGATCGCTGGCCCTTCATACCTCCTAGGTCCCTCAGGAGTCCAGTCTCTTCAGCCTTTGCTTTCAGCCCTATTCCTCTGGTAAGCTTGGACCCAGGCCCTCAGCAGGGCTGGGAAATAGACACCAGTCCTGTCTTTCTGTCACCCCTCTGTCCACTGACTCTGTCCACCCCTCTGTCCTCTGTCCAAGGAATGGAAGGCATTCCTCAATGGAAGGCATTCTCCTCAATGCCCACCCCCAAACACACACCAGCGTCTCGAACCAGGCTGGGAGAACTACAGATCTGTAGTTCCAAAACTCCAAGCACTTTAGGCTTGGCCAGGACCCGACTGTATCTCTGTGTCTGTATGTACTGCCCTATCCCTGAAGTGCCCTATCCTCTGGCACTTGCCAGAGAGGTGGCAGGTCTGAGCTGGTTGATGGCTTCATGGAGACAAGTCAGTGTAGATAACTGGACATGGAACACAGGACTGCATAGAGCCTGGGGCTTACCCACTGGTTCACTGTGGTTACTCATGTAATCTCTAGAGGCCTCAAGGGATGCTTGTGAATATGGGTATAATGTGTAACCATCATACATTAGCACTTGGGCTTACAGAGGTATAGGCTGTGCTGTCCAATCTGGTGGCCCCCGGCCACACATTGCTATTTAACTTCAAATTAATTAAGATTAAAAATCCAATTATTCATTCCTACTAACCTTATTTTAAGACCTCAGTAGATACACATGGCTAGAGGCTGCCGGACTGGACCGCACAGAAATAGAACATTTGCATCAGTACAGTATGACCAATGGATCGCGCCTGGAAACCTTTCAGGTCTTGAGAGGGGAGTGATTCTCTCAGAGATGCTGTGTTAAGAACATGGTTACCAACTCTTTCCACCCAGATCCCTCAGCTGGGCTCAAGCGGCAAAGCCGCAGAGGCCTGAACTCAACTGCCCCAAGCCTCTTGCCCCAAGCCTCTTACCCCAAGTGAGAATGAGAGCACTCTCTGGCAAACCCTGAGGCCCTTAGTGAGGTAGCAGTAGTGACAGCTGTCTGATGAGGGTGGACCAGAAGTCACCAGAGGTGGCCTCAGAACATGCCTTGGTCCTGAGGCCTGGGCAGGAGCCGTCGTGCCCGCTGCCCTGCGCGCACCCTGACCCATATCTGCCCCCCTCAGGTCATATGGGGACCTGCAGTGCACCCCCTACTGCTACATCGACTCCACGTCCTGCCGCTACTTCACGTGAAGGGCCTTTGCGGAGAAGGCAGGCTGCATCCCACAGGATCGGCAGCAGCTTTTCCACCCTCATCAAATTGACTTCACACCCCCCGGTCCGGTTTCCGTCACCTTCGTGTGACAAAAATAAGGACGAGCTCTTGCTGCTAAGACATGCTTTTAACTCGGTCCAACCGGAAGAACTTAGGACCACTGCACCCTGTCTTAATCTGAGGTACCGGAGAACCTTCCACATGCCCCTGCTGGGAACCGTTTTCCCATTGCTGCCATCCAGCCAAATCGCCGACCTGCAGTGCCCTTTTTCTTCGGAATGTTACCAACCCAGACCGTGGACTTGGCTCACAACTGTTACCTTCGCCTAGACCTGCAGGGCTTTTTGAATTTGTCGTCATCCCATCTGGGTCAGGTGGTGGACAGGCCTCCCCACTCCTCTGACCTCCAGAAATGTGGGCATTCTCACCCGGGGCAGCCGGCCGTCAGGTCTCTCCAGGCCTGTGAACCACAAAGCAGGGAAATGAACCCGCCTTCTTGGAGTGGCTCCAAGCTCTGCACCCGCTGAGGAACCCCTCAACTGGCCACAGCCCAGCACAGCCTCATGTGGATGCAGCTCCCCCAAGAAGGGACCCAACTGTGAAAAAGCCCTGAGAAAGCCACCAAACCGGTGCTCTGCCCCTGGGAGAGGGCGGAGGCCCAGATGGGTGCTCAGCTTGTGAACAGAACAGTGGCCTTCCTGCTTCTCAGTGTTTCCCAAGAGGGTAGCTTCTATAGTTTCACCATCCCCAGCACCACCTTGACCTCGTGGCTCTCAGTACTTGGACCTCTGTCTTGTGAATGCCCCTTATGTCCATCTCTTGTTCAGGAGATTCACCACCAGAGGGTGTGACTTCCTGAGCCTACACTTGGGCAGGCTTTTGGTGTTTCCAGTCCTTAAGGAGAATGCCACCCCGGGTCTCCCCATGTGAGGCCCTACGACTGAATACCTGTTCTAGGCAGAGACCATTTCTGTCCTGAGCTCCAGCTCCTGGCTGCCTGCTGACTCCTGTGCACACCCTGTGACCTTCCCATTGTGTCTCTGGAGTGCAGAGCCTTGCCCTCGTGTGCCTGAGCCCCTCGTGTTTCTGCAGGGTCGTTAGTCTGGCATGACTGTGAGCTGCCTTGTACCACCATCTTTCCTGAGTGGGGCTGAGCTTTGTTTTGGAAAGATGTCTCCCCAGTGGCAGACCTCAAATGGGATTCCCTTATTTGTTACCAGATGGAGGGACGCTGTTGAGCTTTTGTACAGAGCACTTTAACGTGCCTGAGTCTTGGGGACTCAGCAGACAAGAGCTTCTGGCCCAGCGGGCCATCACTAGTGGTCTATAGTAGATGGGATCAACCTGAAGGTGAGGTCTTCAGAGATGGGCTTCAGACAAGAGCTTCCGGCTCAGAGGGCTGTCACTAGCGGGTCTGTAGCAGATGGGATCAGCCCAAGGGTGAGGTCTTCGGAGATGGGCACACTGGCCAGCTGGGTTCCCCCAGGCTCTACTGCACACCTTGGGGGTGATGTTGCTCCCATGAAAGCTGCACCTTCATGCTGGGATCTCCAGATATCAAGAAATATAAGCGGTTTGTTTCCCCACTGTGGCTTTTTCTTCCCTGGGGGTTTTGGACCAGAGTCCCAGCATTACTGGTTGGAATGAGGCGTCTGAATTCACTGTTTCTGAGGCTCTGCAGAGGATTCTAGAATGTGGAGCAGTCCCACTCAGAGACAAGGGAGGAAACAGAGGTTGAGAGATAGGGAGGAACTTAGCCAGAGTCACAGAGCCTGGTCTTGCTAACCTAGCCTCACCCCAGCCTTATTTTAGGACCCTGTTTAGAACGAGATGGCGTTCCGGCACTGCCCTTGGACCTGGCACGAGGGGCCCTGTCCTGGGTCTCTTGCCTTAGAGGGTACCAATCTGGCCCTCCTCTGGCCATGACCCTCCCCACAGGGCAGGGAGTCTGTGAGGCCAAGGCGACATGCCTACTGGACACCCCTCTCCCAGACCGTGTGCCAGGTACCCAGGAGACCACAGTTCTCACCCAAGCGGTCCTGAGCCTGAGGCCTCTTCCCCAAGTCTGCCTGCCTGAGTATGACCTGCATACGCCTGTAAGCACGAGGGGTGACCAGGGACAAGCTGTGTTTAGGGGTTGCAGGTGGGGCTGGGACAGGCGGGCTGGAGTTGCCACAGAGATACACACGAGGCCCCTCTCAGTGCGGGCTGGGCCTTGCTCTCCTCGTGCTGCCACAGAACTTTGAGGAATCTAAATAGTCCATATTCAAACCCAGCCTTCTAGGTCTTTATGAAGGTGTGACTGACAGGTAAGCAGAGAGAACATATTTAAGAACACTCTGTTAGTTTGATTATAATGTAAATACGTAGACATTTGGTGTGTGAGCCTCCACCTATGCTCTTGTAACCAGATCCCACAGTATTAGAGGGGTCTGTCTCCAAGTATTGCAGGGGGGGTTCTGAAAGGCCCTGAAAATAAAAGGGTTCAAAGCCACGTGTTTATATATATGTATATAATAATAGTAGTTCTCCCCCTGTGGAATTGTGAAATGGAGAAATGAAAGATGAAGGAAGATGGGCTGTCCCCAGCCCTGCCCTGAAATGCTAACTGTGGTGGAGGGAGCAGGTTCCCCAGGAACAGGGGCACCTGCTATAAGCAGGCCAGGCAGCCACAGGATAGGTAGTTAGATGGTTCCAGAGAGCACTTGCTGGTCCTGTAGGGAACTGAGGGGCCACAGTGTGGAGGGAAGGACGATGAACCCGGAGTCCTGGCACCTGGGCTCAGGCTGGGTTTGTCGCGTCTCACAGCCTCCATTTCCTTACCCGGAAGAAACTGTAACAAGGGCTAAATTGTCTTTTGGCTTTAACAGCTCGTGGGTGGGGACGCTATCCTCCAGTGGTGACAGGGCCTGCCTAGGAGTGGTGATGGATTCCTTCAGCTGCTCCTGAGGCTGTCACATGGAGTGGCTGAAAATATCATAGGGTCTTCAGAGGTGCAGTTGGGTAGCTAAAAAAGGCTATGCCAGCTTAGATGCTTTTGTTGGTAGGTGGCAGAAAATCCAACTTAAATATCATATAAACCACAGGGTGAAATTTATTGGCCAATATAAGGTAAAAACTCCAGAGGTAGGGTGGAGATCAGGCATGGTTCAATCAAGGCTCCCACTCCATTTCTCTGCTTGAGCTGTCCTCTGCTATTTGCATCTCTCCTGTTAGTTTGATCCTTGGGGTGCTCACAAGCTGACTGTTACAGTTTCAGGCTTACATCTGCACCCTACGATATCCAGAGGAAGAGAGAACATCTATTCCAGTGGCCCCCAAGACGTTTTTTTCCAGAAGCCACCCCAAAATCTTACCTTGAGCCTCATTGCCTGTTTGGGGTCACATGCCCATTCCTGAACCAATTCATATCATCAGGAGAATGCCACCTGCTAACTGGATTACAGCTGGGTTCCTGAACCCACAGGGGCAAAAGCTACAAGAACACTCGTAGCCCACTCCCTGGCGACTCTCCAGAAGTAGAAGGGCTGTGTAAGGAAAGGGTGGCTACTGGATGATATAGTGGGGAGGAGAAATGGGGTGAATGGGTGCTGGGTACACAGTGTCCGTCACAGTGGCCGTCTCTGGTTTTACTTTTCCTTTTGGCAGGAATAGGTGCTGAGCCACTTGAGGCAAACATTTGGGAAGATTCCTCACACCTAAGAAGCTCTTGGCTGATTCTGATAGGTCCACTCGAGAGAGGCTGCCTCTCCCAGGGAGGCACAGGTAGCGAAAGAGGTGGTGTAGTTTGCTTTCGGGAAAAACAGGAAGAGGACTGGATTCACGTATCTGGGTTCGAAGCCTGGCTGTCACCAGTGCACTGTTTAATCATCCTGCGTAATTTGCTTTTCTGTTTTTGTCATCTTTATACTGGGAATAATAGTACCTTATTTTCAGGGTTGTGTTGAATTTTAGTGATAATATGGTTAAAATTTCTGACACCTAGAAACTCTTCAGGGAGGGCTGGGTTTTATCTGTGTCATGATTATTTGGTGACTCACACCAGATCGGTCACCTCTTTGGGACCTGGGGTCTCTTTCTTCCCCCTTTGAGGCTGGTTGCATGAGTCCACTTTTGATGGCAGTTTGGACCACAGCCTTTACTACAAATCAGTGAAAAAGAGCAGTGGTTCTCACACTTTGCAGCACATTGGCCCATTTGATGAATACCACCAGGGATGAACCAACAAAACTTATGTAGACCAACAAAATTAGGTTTGCTGACTTGCAGAGGGAGACCGAACACCAGAGAACAATGGGGCATTTCACCAAACCAAGAAAGACCAGATTATGATAGGATCTGGGGGGAGAGGTGGAGTATAGGTAGAATGTAAAAACAGCATTGTGGGGACAGGCTCAAAGCGGAGCAGGCAGTGTATAATGGGGGTCAAGACGAAGCCTGGACTAGGAAGTGGACCCAGGTCCCGATTCCTTGGAAAACTACAAAGTTAGTTGGGGAAAAAAAAGCATGGAATGTTATGCCTGAAAATCCCTATCAGAATTTCTGTATCTACGGTAGAAACTGAAACTGCTTCTCTGTGTCAAAGTGACTCACGTGGCTCAGGTCTTCCAGGCAAGAGTGGAAAGTTTCAATCTTACTGATAGGATTGCACGCTGCAAAATTTTGTCACAAAAGTTCACCGTGATTTTTGTTCAGGTTGCAGGAGTAAAAAGCAAGGCTGGGGCCGTCACTGAAAGGCGAGCAGTGGTCCCTCAGAGTGATCATGATACGGCAGATCTGTCAGGAAGATTGCTTCCCGTTAACTTTGCAGCTGGCTTTATCAGTGTCTGCCCTGGCACTCTGATGAATGCCAGAAACAGGGCTGACTTTTCCTCTCTCAGTCTGGACTGGTTTTTAACCCTTTCACCAGTAACGGAGGCCCAAGCTCCGTTCAACTGATCCCCAAAGATCCAGGTCAGCCCACAGGCTCCTAACAACCAAGGAAGCACAGAGATGGGGTTTAGCCCCAGAAGTCTTTATCCACCTGCAAAGCCAGCTGAATGACAAATTTGTGAGCAAAGTAAGGTCTTTAGAGGAAACTTGGTAACTAGTACTTAGAAAGCAGTGCTTGGAAAGATGGTAGGACAAATTTTCTGAGCATCATGGGACATACTGGTCATCCATCACTCTCATATGGGCATAGAGGACACATGGGTCGAATTGCTTATGAATCTCCAAACCTTGTAATTGGGACGACTTCTGCTCCAATGACTGCCTTACTTCAGTTATCTCCCCCAATCCCTCCTCTATAGTGAACCAATTTCAGTGAAACTCAGATCTTGCATTTGGTAACAATGAGCTCACAGATCAAGTATCTTGGCAATTCATCAGGGAGACTGTTACACTTCAGCAGCTCCCAGTTGCCACCCATGGGCCCAGAGGCTCCAGGTGTGTGGGTTCCTCTCCAGCATCTTCATTTGTAACCATTCTGAGAGGTTGCAAATCACACAAAAGTAACGGGTTAAGGAATGTCCCCACCCCTACCCCGGGGGCAATAGAGGAAGTGAACTCACATTCCCTTTAGCAGAGGGGCTTCCTCTCTGGGGGGGGCTCACCTGAGTTCTTTTCAGCCCAGACAGTTAGAGTCAGACAAGTTTACAAGAAACAACCTCGCTAAAGGAAGAAATAAGCTATATCCCCTGCCGTCTATCCCCATCTTGTCCTACCACCTTTATAGAAGGGAAACGGGGCCCATGTAATCATGAAAATCTGCCAAGATGCTATTACCTCAAGAGAATTGAATATGTCATTATTTTGGTTTCTGTAATTTCTTCAAGGACAGTGAGGAACTATCTTGCCATCTTTCCACGCCCTTAATACCTCTTGTAGATGTTGGTTGGTTTTTTTGACGTTCCAGTTCATAGAGTACCATACCCCACTGCATGCACCACTCCAGGTTACCCTCAGTCTAACACCTGGGATGGGAAGTTGAAAGCAGTCATACCATAGTCATCACTTGAGGCTCACCAAGGGAGTCTGTTTCCTTGGGGCAGAGGTTCTAAAGCTCTAGGGTTTATCAGGATGTCCTGAAGGGTTTGTCACACAGATTATTGGGGCCCACTTTGGAACTTTCAATTCAACAGATCTTGGGGGGGGGGGGGACTTGATTATATTTCTAACAAGGTCCCAGGGGATGCTGATGGTACTGGACCAGGGACCACATTTTAGGAGCCACTACTCTGGGGAAACATCTCATGTGAGAACAATGGCCGTAGACCAAATACACTGGGGGGGGGGGGGGGGGGGAGGACTTTGAGTAGGTGGCTTTTTACATGCTCTTCCATTAAGGATGTAGGGTCTGTGTCCCTCTTGAATCCAGGTGGGCTTTTGATTGTTGGAGCAATAGAATACTGTGGATGTGATGCTGTGTGACTTTCCAGGCTAGGTCATAAACAACCAAGCAGCTCTTGGGATGCTCATTCTAGGAGAAAGCAGCCATCACGTAAGAAGACCAACTACCCTGAGACTGCTGTGTTAGAGAGTCTCTGGCTGACAGTCCTAATGAGCCTGCTTCCAGCCAATCCCACCACGGTGCCAGACATGTGAGTGAAGCCAGTTTGAATTCTCTAGTCCTGCCCATCTGCCAACTGAGTCCCACTGAGTGACCTCAGTTGAAGCCAGAAAAATTGCCCAGCCAAGCTCTGTCCTAAATCCTAACCAACAGATTCCATGAGACAAAATGGTTGTTGTTTTAGCCACTAAGTTTTAGGGTAATTTGTTACTTAGCAATAGGCAATGAACGGTGCCCTAGGTTGGGAAGGTTGGAAAGGAAGCACGCTACTCTGAATAGGGCAGAGTGCCAAGTCCAGAGGAGCCTTTGCTTGGTTTGGGTGCCCTCTGCAGGAACCATGGACAGAAACTGGCCTTAACCCCTACGTGGACTCTTATTTAACTGGCCAGGAGAAAAGCCAAGTTGAGGAAGGACTTAGTGATTATATGGTCCAGTGTTGTCAACCATGGTAGGGACATGGCGTATGTGGAGGAAGCAGATTGATTGCAGTGATCGCCCGAATTCTCACACTTCTCTGTACTTACACCTTGCAACTCCTCCCATCACCTGGCAGAATGCACTGTATTTGCCCACCCCTTGATTCTGAACTTGACCCTGTGACTTGCTTTGGCCAATGACACGTTAGCAATTGTGACAGAGGCAGTTGTTTCCCCTCTCACTCTAGCGTCTCTGCCTTTGCCATGACAATGTGCTGGGCTAGGTTGCTACAGGGTAAGGCACAAGGAGCCCGCCTGAACTGCCCCAGCCGTGCTGGCCAAGTCCTCCTAGATCAGCTGAGTCTGCAAACTGCCAGGCATATGGAGTCCAGTCAAGACCAGACTGTCCAGCCACACCCAGTCTTAATCACCAATCCAGAGCTGTAAGCAAAATAAATGCTTATTTTAAGCCACTGAATTCTGGGATGCTTTGTTACGTGTCATTGTGTGGCAACAGTTAACTGAGGACCACACTCCTTTGAGTGAGGAATGGACACCACCACTTCCCCATTGAGATTCCTGGTTCAAATCTAACTCCTGTTTCCACCTGAGGAAATGTGAGCCAGTTACAGAATGAGCAGCAGAGGATTCCTAGGCTAGTTCTCTTAGTGCATAATTGTATTCAATCCAAATTTATTGAGCACCCATTAGGTGAGAGACACCAGAGAATTAAGAAGGAATATGGTCACTGCCCACCTAGAAGTTTGCAAGACTGCTGTGGGCATTGCTGTGTGTGGAATGGAAGCAGGAGGCAGGATCACTTCCAGCCAGTGAGTGTACTGGGGGGAGGGGGGGCGTGGCATTCCAGGTGGAAGCAATTTGGTGTGCTAAAAGAATTAGGATATGTCTTGAGATTCAGTTTAACCCCCGCATGGTTCTTAGAGTCAAAGCCAAGTCTGCCTTTCCAGACCGGGTAATGGCCCCAGATGCCACGTGGCTCACATCCTTCCAGTTTTGAACTTCACACCTTTTGAAGCTGAGGTGTTCATCCTAATGAGCATAAACACCAAATTAAAAAGGAATTCATTTAGAGAAGCAGGCATAAGCATAAAGGATTAATAGAACCTTACAGTTTTCATTGATTCCTAGTAAAAAAATAAAACCCACCAAGACATATACTGCTGACCTTCATTTTTTACTTAAATATAGTGATCTTTAAGAGAATAAACCAAAAAAAACTTTACACAGCAAGTATTTTACATAAATGCAAACATTTCACATAAATGTAAACATGCACATCTACTTCATAATTACGCAAAATAAACTTTTAGGCACAAGATTTCAAAAATCATTAAAGAATAAGACAACCCAAGACAGATACAACATAAGCAACAAAAACACACATTTCATAACGCTTCAATTGGTCTTGTCTTCCAACCTACTGGTTAAGGCCTGAGTTTCAGAAATCCTACCTTCCTTGCCAAATGGAAACATCCAATTTGGCTGTACCTAAGAGAACATACTATTATCTTTCAAAATAATGTTAATAAATACATCACTCACACTCTCTCTCTCACTCACACACATACACACACACACACCATACTTACACCTTACTTAATCAGCCTCTCAATCAGGATAGCAAGGATTTTGGAATTTTCAAGTTTTCCCACCACTGAAGCACATACATATTAATACCACACACAGAAAAAAAAATGATTCTGCTATAGAAATAAAATAATGAGTGGCATCATCATAGATCTCGTTTGTTTATATTGTTTCCCCAATTCACGTCTTTACTGCGGCTTGCCATGGCTCCCTGGGCACCCTGAATTTAAGTCTTCATATCTTGCCTAATGACTTACGATACGGCAGAAGTTGTATAGGACAGAGAAAAGGCAATTTTAACAATTCAGTTAGAGACTTCCAAAACCATGAAAATCACAAATAGTTTTCAGCTGTCTCCAAATGCTTGGAATGTTTGCTCCACGTCTGCCCTCTGTACTCCACTGGTTGGTTTTCTCTGCCTCCTCCCCACCAGGCTATAAGCATCTGAATGTCTATTCTTGTGGACACCCCAGGGAATAGAGATGAAAATGACGGTCCCTGCTTTTAAGGAGTTCACACCAACCAGAGCTCAAGCAAGAGGAAGGTCAGTACAGACAGCACTCCAGTGGGCAGAAAAGAACAGAGGGAGAGTCCGCGAAGATGGCACCTACACAGCGTCAGGACTGGGGCTTGGCGGGGGAGAGGGAGGGAGGGACTGAGAAGGCACAGAGGCACGAAGAGTAAGTCCAATGAGGCTGGCACGAGGTAACTCAGAAGTAGTAGTCTGTGGGGCCAGATTCTTGATTTCCAAAAAGACAAGATTGCTTATTCTGGTGGGTAAAGCTGGAGAGCAGGCGGTGGGGTTGTGGGGAGGGAACCACCGAAGGCTTCGTGCAGAGAACAAACTGGAGCCAGCTGGAGGCTAACCATGCAGGGCCAGGTAGGACGGGTGACAGAGGAAACGAGCCCAGAGAGCTCAACTCACCAAACCCAGTGCCACGTGCAAGCATTTCCTATAGAAACAAACATCTTGACCCGACATGTGAAAAACCACAGTTCTATCTGTATAAATCAAGACTTTAGGAGGCAAAAAAAGAGAGTGAGGCTTAAATAGATTATTTTTAGTTCAAGTTCCTGGAACCTGCCCCAGCCTGAGCAAGTTAAAAGCAGTGAAACAATTCCCACATCCAGTAACAATTCAAGTCTCCCAATCATGACCTTTACCTTCCCTGAGCAGTCATTAGCAAGGAATTATAAAGCAATTATCAATTCATTATGAAGAAGTTCCTACCTGCCATTAAATCCACCGAAACCTCACGATGGGCTGAGAACCCACCGCCGAGTACCAGTGTGTCCCCATTACCTACACGTGGCGGGGGTGGTGGTGCGAGTGTGCCACCAGATGATGGCTCCCGACCCACATCTCCAGCTCACTGGAGTCACTGCACATGAAACGGGGGACTCCATAAGGTGCAACTCTCACCAAGGCCCCCACCACGAATCATCTAATTCCTTTCCAGGTCCAGACTGCTTCCATCCACTAGCTGGGGAAGCAGAGGCCATCTTTGAGTGGAAGAACCCAAGGAAGGAAAATCATTTTCAATGTTCTTAACACCCATTGAACCAAAGCAAATGGAAATTTCTCAGGACATTCAAATTGTATCCATTCAAATTATAGAAACAGGCTACTCCATACCAATCACAGGATGATTTATCACACATTCACTCAATATGGAACATTTACTAGTGACCAGTTTCCTGTAACAACAGATTCATTTGGAAACTGCACACTGCAAAAGGCAATCTTGTGACTTTCTTCTAGTTTATCAAAAATACAAATCAGTCTGGGAGTCAGGCACAAACAGTGGTACAAAAGCATGAAGAGAAATACCTTATCTAAGAATGTGCTCGTTTCATATTGCAGAACCCCTATCTCGATTCTGGTTTTTGGAAGCCTGCTACTGGTTCTTTTGCTCAGAAAGGTTCCTTCACTACACCTCTCTCCCACTCCTACCTCCCCTTACTAAAATTCACTGAACGGGAAACACTCAGTATGGACCTACATGGAACTAAAAGCCCCAATTTAATTGAATCTCATGTGTCAGCACAGTGGCTGCTGGTTTAATCTGCTCAGCCAGCCTCGTGTATCTAGGGACTTTTTGGATCAGAATTTGAGCCAGAAGCACCCAACACTTCATCTTTGGGAATCCAATCAAATCTCTGACGTACAACTAGAAGTCCCATGAACAAGAATCTCCGGTTCCAGTTAATGAGATTCAAGGGCGGGAGCAGCAGGAAAAGCTGGGGCGGGGGCAGGAGACGGGCCACGAACCAGCTGTGTGCTTCTCTTTCCTCACTTGTAAGTGAGGGGGCTGAACTCGCGGAGCTCCGGGGTCCTGCCCAGCAGCCGCTCTAGGACTCCCCTCCTCAAGTCCATCTCCACACAGGCTCGTCAAGCTGGGTCAGACAAAACTTCCTCACCACTTTGTCTCAACAGTTTAAAGTGGTTGTAAAATACTTCTATGCTGCAGTCTGAGGTCTCCCTCTCTCCCCTACCCCTCAAAGACCAGGTTTCATTTCACTGGTGCAGACCACCTGGCCAAACTGGTGGCTGCTGAGGTTTAAAAGTGAATCACTGGCCTGGTTAAGATGATGGCCTTCGAGTAACCTAGACCAGGGCACATTTGTCTGTTTTTCATGAACAGTGTTAACCAAATAGCAATAGAATTCTGTTAGTTCTTCTATAGATCTACTTTGCAACATGAGATTGTTCAAAAATTACACGAGAAAATCACCCATCACCACTAAGTTAAAGACTTGAGTATCTGAGACCTCCAGAGCCTCGAACTCCTGCTACAGTCACTGATCCACAGCACGTCCCTCTAGGCAACGGGCTCCATGCGAGCGCAGCCCGGTCCGGCAGCAGATCTGTGCACCGAGACGCTGATTTCGAAAGATCTGGCTCTAGTCATCACTGTCACTGCCAGACTCACTCAACTGCAAGTCATTTCCTACAAAACAAAAACCACAGAATCACACCAAAAGTGCGCAATTTAAAAATGACTTCCCCACAATTCTTTGTTTCACCGCCTTGGTTATCGCACTATAGTAAAACAAGCCAATTCAACTTAATTAGGGAGGAAAACCGATTTGGCTCAGTGACAAAACTGACGCAGTCAACGTTTTTAAAGAAATGCTATTCTTGATATCTGCAAAGCACAGCGATGCTACGTACTAGGATAGAACAGGGGGAAGCAGGCCAGACAGCTTTTAAATGTGTTAATAAATAGTAAAAAAGTATAAATAACCGATTCACCATCTAGAATCGTTCACATGAAGTTGCTAAAATAACACCGAGTTAGGCCGGAGGAAGCCGAATACTGTTTATACCAGTAACCTGCTAATCCAGCATTCCCTCCTGTTCAGTTACTTTAAACCTCAACTCTCAACTGAAGAGCTTCAATTACTTTAGCCTCAGATTTTTGTTTAGTGTGCAGAATTCAGGTGTTAGGAGTAAAGAACAGAAGTGCTCAGCGTTTTAATCCGATAGAGTAACAGGAGCCAGTTGATAGCACTCCGATTATAGCAAAAGTGAACCGCTATACGACTGGATTGCTACTCCTAGACCAGCCCTTCTCAGTTTGTGTGGAGGACCCCGGGGTCCTTGAGACCCTTTCAGGAGGGTACTTCCTCTTCTAACTACACACCTGTGTGAGGCCAGATTTTCTTCATATACATCAACCTAGACACCTTATGGCAACAGACTGAACCCAGGTTTCCACTAAGCTAGATCGTAAAGAGAGTTCCGAAATTTTAAAGCAATGTTACTCTCTTACTAAGTATTTTTTGATTGGAAAAATTTGTTTTTCATAAAAATGATACTTTTGTTAACATGTGACAGTTTATTATGTTATTTTAAATGAATTACTGGATAATTTAAATATTTCAGTTTTAATTTCTAATGGTAATATTGAGTGGATATAAGCCACATACACAAAGCTCTTTGGGGTGCTCAATAATTGTTACAATTAAGAGATCTGACACCCAAGAATGGAACAACTACCGTTCTAAACTTAACTCCCAATCAGCTGGTAACTCCCAATCAGCTAAGTTGAGCACGATCTCTTAAAAAGTAAGATGATGTGCTTTAACAGATCAGTGGAACTGGAGCTGGAAACCTAGTTTTGAAATTGCTTATATAAAGTTAAGGTCTTGCCACTTGAAGAGCTGCAGATCAGGATGACTTGGTGCGCAATAAAGAGCTAAAAGGATTTTAAGATACTGCTAAGCAGATAACACCCACTGTGCCGTTGTTTTTTGTTTTGTTTTGTTTTGTTTTGTTTTGTTTTGTTTTTTTGCTCTTTCTTTCTAGGAGGAAAGAATAATTTGGCATTGACTGGGCAAACTCAAGAACTGAGTCAAAGGCACAGTAGCTATCTGGCACTATTCCACTAGGAATACCAAATTCCCAATATGAAATTCACTACTCCTGGCCAACTGAGAATAGCACCAAAGCATCCCCTGACATCCAGAATGTAGGCCCAGAAAATGGGATAGCAGACAATATCCTCGACTGATATCCTAACAGTGTTCAACTCACTCAAGTAGCGTTTCTCCAGCAGGAGTGGTCTTGCCCCCCAGAGGATATCTGGCAATGTCCTGAGATATTTGGGGTTGACACAACTGGGGACAAGGGAGAGAGAAGGGCATCTACCGGGTAGAGGCCAGGAATGCTCTTAGTCATCCTGCAATACACTGGACAGCCCCCATGACAAAGATTTATCTGCCCCACAATGTCTGTAGTGGTTGAGAATTACCTTCGCCTGGTCCACTGTAGTAGGGTTAACTAGGTTAGCTTACCAACTATTGCCTCCAGACCTTTCAACCTCCTCAAAGGCAGTCATGCCAGATGAAAGCATTCATTGGGATACTGGAGAGAGAAGGGCATAGGGAGCAAACACTCTCCCCATCTCCAATACGAAGAAATCTGTTTTTGTTCTTGTTTTTCTCTCCTTTACTTTAGTATCAACTGCACGGAGAGCCACCCAGATATAGCAATGTCCTTCCTCTTCCTCTTGCCAAAGGCTAGTTGGTTTCCAAATATACCCTAATGGCTCAGGTTCCAAAGTCTATGGGCTGCAGGACACCACAGTCTGGACAACTGTGTTCTTGGGACTGTAAAAAGACCTAGAAGCAGGGGACACTATAGTGGAGGGCATCGCCCCTAAAGCCTGTAAAGCCTGGTAAATGCCAAAACAAAGAGCCGAGCTGTTCATGTTTCAGCATTTTCGAGAATTCACAAAAACTAATTTGTGCCAGTGGGTGAAAAAAAAAGAACAGATTTTCTAGTTTTGTGCTTCCCCAACACCCCCGCCCCTTTTATTTTAACTGTTTGGTAACTTCTTTCTGCTCCAAATTTTGTCAGGATGCTTTCTTATGCCTTAAATATCTTCTGGTTTACAGACTCGGGTGTAAGATATATAGAAGCTGCATCTCTAGTCTGACATGCCACCCCTCTCTGAGCCAGAAAAGGGAGAGCACACTTACTGAGGGTGTTCATGAGCTGGTTGCTTCCTTGTGGCCGGCTGGTTCCATTGGCAACGGCCGGCCTGCTGTTGTAGGGCTGCTGGTGTGCAGGCTGTGGAGGAGACGCCGGACCGTTGTCCTCACCCTCGCTGCTGGAGCTGTCATCATCGCTTCCCGACGAGCTCTCAGAGTCTGAGGAACTGCTCCCACTGCTGCTGCTCATCTGCTCAATAATGTCAACTTCAGCCCTCAGCTCTGGAATAAAATGACACGACGGGGGTTAGCCAGCAACCACTCTCAAGGCCGCAAGCTGCCTTCTGTAAATAGTGAATTGGCAAAACCAACAGCAATGAGGAATGACTAAAATTCTTGCTTCTTATTCCTTAAAAACGTATAAACAAAACGACTAAGACCAAAATGAACAAAATAAAACTGTCTTCAGAGAGACAGCAGAAACATTAACTTCACCCCAAATAACAAAAAAGAAAACTGTTTCAGATAATGATGGTTCTGTGTAAATTAAGCCTATTTGCCTTATCTACTTAAAAAAACAAAGACTGTGAATTATGGGATTAAACACCAAATAAGAGAAATATTATGCTAAAGGGTTGAAAAATATTTGACTAGGAATTGGAAGATCTGGGTGCTTGTTTTGGATCTGCCTCTAACCAGCAGTGAGACCGAGGTGGGAGTCAATGATTTTTTTCCAAGACACTTTGAAAAAATAAAAGGCCACAGCAGACAGCCTCTGAGGCCCTTTTCAGCTTTCCTGTCCCACAAAGGAACTGAGGCATGCAGGAGGAACCATGGTAACGGAAGGAAAATGGGGAAACAACATGCCTCCTCTGCCCTCTGTATATATTTCACTGACAGCCATGCCTGCCAGGTATTACATTTTTTTTATGGAAGTACAGCAGCGAACGAAAAACATGTTTACCTAACCCTTTCAATGTCGGTGAATACGTTAAGGATACCTCATAGGATACATCAAGAAAGATGCCAGATTTTCCTGTC
Organism: Prionailurus bengalensis; assembly: GCF_016509475.1. NCBI lineage: Eukaryota > Metazoa > Chordata > Mammalia > Carnivora > Felidae > Prionailurus > Prionailurus bengalensis. Next base: position 133,726,379 of record NC_057350.1, on the reverse strand, counting down.
CAAACATACCATGTGATTTTAAACACGCATGGTTCCTTTAGGCGTAACTGTCAATCACTAACCACTCATAGTCCAATTCTTGTTCAACTAAAGTGAAAACTTTAACAAACAGCATTCCAATATCCCTGAGGAAAATCAAAATCAAGAACAAAAACAAAACAGGAGGCTTGATAAGCGTACACCACGCAGAGAATGATTGTTTACTGAAAGCACTTCTATAAGGCAGAAGAGGCAAACTTCTCAAGTACAACTCTATCTTTCCCTGTTTACTACTGCTACAGATTTCATTGTGTTTCATAAAACTTTATAAATCTGAAATACGACAGCCTCATAACTTCCTGAGAGTCTGGACAACGAAAACCACCCCCTCCCTGTATGAGGAGAAAGCCAAAGTGAGAACCCGACCAGACCTCTAGGTCTTTCTAGGCCATGTCCATTTCCAGGTCCCATGGCACTCTCATGTTTACACCCTTTGTTAGTACAAAGCAATGGTCCTGGTATTTTAAATATCCCTCTGACCTCGATACTATACTAACACTGACACACCTGGTTTTTACCCCAACACCTTGAAATTCTCTTCTCCCAAAACCTTAAAGGCACGGCATATAGACTTTTGGATGACAGTCATGCTTGTTTAAATCCTGGGCCTCTGAACAGAAAGCTGCAAAGACAGCCACAACTCAAGTCACTTGCCTGGACCTCCCTTGTCAAACGAGAGAAGTGGTAACAGCCCCACCTCCGTCACCTCTGGAATGGTGAACTCTGCAGATTATTTTTTCAATGGCAGAGAATGCCCATGCCACCAGTGCCCATGTGATGTCAACATGATAGCCTTGTGATTGCCACAAAAGCCTCAACACCCAACTCCCAGTGGCTATCAGTTCCAGAAAATGCTCCCTACCTCTTTTGATGTCATCCAGCTGAGGTTCAGGTGAAGGGTTATCTTTCAAAGGAGAAGTTTTGGGTCCAACTGGAGGCTTTGTCGGAGCTCTGAATGGCAGAGGTGGTGGAGGTGGTGGCGGCTGAGATGGCTGTGGGGGACGAGTGGGCTGCTGTTCCATTCGGGCTTGGATTTTACTGCTCCCCTCAGCTCTAAAATGAAAAACAGACATTAAATTGCAGGGCCAAAAACAGTGCTCCTCAAATCTGTTCAGGTAACCAAGTACCTAGAGGTCTCTGCACAATCGTGCTTCTCTACACACTACTTCAAAATACTGATGTTTGTCACTTTATCCCATGAACTACTCACTCAACAACTGCCTGCTGCATTCCGGTACTGCACTACACACCAGAGATACAAAGATGAATAAAATAGCCCTCAAGAAGCTCACATTTTATAACAAGCAAATAAAACCGATATGCAGGACACAACGTGATCGTGAGAACCCATTTTACCAGCAGACAATAGGACTACTTGACTTGTATACGGTATAAAGTTATAGTCACAAGTATATGAGTTACTACATAAAACCAGCTCTTGAAGTGCTGGCTAGTTTCCAAGTTTTCCCACAATCTGTTTACTGCCTGTTCATCTTGTCACGCGCCAGCTCTTGCAGGTGGACAAGCAAAGCATCCCACCCCAACCGGAGAAAATTCTATTCACTAACAATTTCTTTTGTAAATGGATGAGCCCACTTTGGGCTTTTGAACTTTGGTGGGCACACAAATCGCCTGAGGATCTCATTAAAATGCAGATTCCAACTTAGCAGGTCCTGAAATTCTGCACTTTAAAAAGCATCCAAGTGATCAAATGCTGCTAGTCCATAGATGACAGCGAGTAGTGAGAGAAATGCCCACAAACATCATCTGTTGGGGAATTAACAGTGGCACCTGGTTCGGGGAGGTAATTAATACAAATCTATCCCAGGCAGGAGAGGAGCAGGGGGCTTGGACGCGCATGCCCAGGCTAAGGGCTCTGTTCTGATGCTGGACTCCGGTTCACAGGCTCATGAATCTGCAGTCTGTTCGTGTGTCTGTGTGTGTGTGGTTTTTTTGTTTGTTTGTTTTTACAGATAACGATAGTACCTTTCTAAATGTTATTTGTAAAGTTAGGTAGGATAATGCATGAAAACATTTAGCATAGTATTCAGTAACCCCTCGATAAATGGTAGCTACTTTTTTTCTGGAATGAGTAAATGAAGAAGCGTAAACAGAAAAATATCAGGCTATAACACTCTCTTTAAGAATTTAGGACTGTATTACAATAATTGCTGTATCACAATGTAAAAAACAGAACCAGTGGGTTGCTTCTATTCATAGAATGAATTGTGACTTTAAAATTTAATTGGCTTTGTATTACAAATGTAAAGCCTGTTGAATTAAAGATTAAAGAGAACTCACTATTTACAAAAATAGGCAGAACTTGGGGCGCCTGGGTGGCTCAGTCGGTTAGGCATCCGACTTAGGCTCAGATCGTGGGCTCAAGCCCCGCATTGGGCTCTGTGCTAACAGCTCAAAGCCTGGAGCCTGCTTGGGATTCTGTGTCTCCCTCTCTCTCTCTGCCCCTTCCCTGCTCGTGCTCTGTCTTTCTCTGTCTCTGTCTCTCTCTCTCACAAAAATAAACATTCAAAAAAAATTTTTTTTAATTAAAAAAAATTTTAAAAATAGGCAAAACTTTATTTTAGTGTTATAAATACCTCAAATGCATCTTGCGAAAAATTAACGTTTTTAATCTAATTACAAGTCTACAAGTTTAAATCTTATCCCCTTAGGTGGTACTATTTGAACAATCATGAGATTAATAAAATAGATTTAATTATAAAATATGTCCCTTTCCCCTGTGGCTTCCACGTTTCAGGTCTTAAAAGCTTTTATTTCTTTTTATTGCATTTGAGGAAGTGGTATTTTACTGACTTATTGAGAAGACACAGGTAGAGTTGTTGATATTATCGACAGGACACTGAATACTCAGATGCTCATATCCTTCTAAAATAACTGAAGAGATAATGCAAAGATCTAGAAACCCTGTATCAATCTGTATCTGGTCATTCACGTACCTTGTTTTCTTGACCTGAATGCTGCTACTGAGTTTTTCCAGCACATATTCACCAGTGTCATGATTAATAATAAGCACACAGTCTTTCTGATAAGGCCGTTTGTTCCCCTTGAACACAGTCATTGGTGGTGTGGATCCCTATATGCCACAAAAGTAGAAGATCAAACCAGACACACCAGTTATGAACATTAAAAACGAATTTACAAGTGGCTTCATGAGTATCAGAGCTACTCAAACAGAATAGAATGAACTGATTTCTATTTTAACTCCTCTGGCTTCCTAGGCAAAAAGAAAAGGGATATAATATACAGCAAGAATCTATAACTGTGCAACTACTTCTCAGTAATCAAGAAAGGTAATATAAATTTTCAAAATTACCGTACATTTTTCTAAAGATTCAAAACATGTTACAAATAATGGTGAGGTATGAACTATAAAAACAGATTAACCATTACTTGGTATTATAGTGAGTAGAACTTTTCATTGCAAGAAATAAAACTAATACGTGATTTCTGTATTTCCTTGTAATTTCAGAGTCCAGGGCTTCCCCTCATGCCAAGTAACCAACAGAGTATTCTCTAAGGGCAGCTCATTATTCTGCTTGGCTCAGAGTAAGTACATCATGCCACTCACCTGCCTAAGCCCTTTAACTGCTAACCTGTTGCTCTGAGACCCAAGAATAAAATCTCTAAACCAGATACCTGGCCCTTCTGCCTCACCCTGTACCCCTAGCCCTAGGCTCTGCAGGATGCAGAGTAAAAGGTGGCTGGCCTCTCTCAGATCCTCATGCTCTTTCTTGCAGGGCTTTAACAAGGCTTCTGCCTGCAACATCCTGCCTCTTCCTCTCTTTCAATTACTCAACCTTCAAATCTGCTCAAAGGTCACTTCCTTAGAGAAACCTTCCTGATTTTCTAAAATAAATGGCTGTGCTTTTTATATTTATTTAATTCCAGATCATAAGCTCCCCCAGGGCAAGAAAAGTGCTTGTTTTGTTCGAGATTGTATTCTCAGTGCTTAGTAATGGGCCAACACATAGTAGGCACTCAATTAATATTTGACATATATAGGATTTGATTGTATGGAATAAAAAAAAATTGGTTGGCTCCTTGACTCCTTATTCATAGGGTAAAAACTTAGAGTTGGAAGGGACCCTAGAGACCATTTATCTAACCCCTTCATTTTACATTTGGCAAACGAAGATCCAAAGGGAGATGATGTAATCTGCTAAAGGCAACATGCAATGAAATAGCAGTTGGAACTGGCAGACAAGTAATTTCTACTCAGCCTGAAGCTTCTTGTCCAGAGCCTTTTCATCCTATTACTGGTTACCAAGACCTTATTATGTTCCAGGACAGGGCTGTGACATCCAATGACACCTGTTCATTATGAGCATTTTGTCTGATCCTTCAGGCTGTGTGATTATAGTGCTACTTTGGACAAAGCTTCAAAAAAAAAAAGTCTCTCTCCGTAGGGGTTCTCAATTTAACCTTTAATTGGGTTCCTCATCCCTAAATTAGCTGAATGCTCTGATCCTCTGGTGCTTGGTTGCAACTTTCAGTCTGCAGTCCGCCCTTTGCCTGATGTATGAAAGGTGTCAATTCTGCTCCTGCCTGTCTTAACTCCTGGTTTGGCTGTGCCACACGCCTAAACTGTTGTTGCTATAAGCCAACATGGCGTCGAGGGCCTTGCTCTTTGGAGCTGTGTGGGGGAAAAGCTAAGCCAATCTGAAAGAGTGGCTAGAGGGGCTAAGTATCCAGACAGGAACCTTGTCTACTTGGTAGCAGATGGGGGAAAGGGGAGCGTGGGAAAAATGGCAAAGAATCCTTTTTACTCAAGCACTTGGGAACCATGAATTCCACCCTACCCCATCCCCCCAATTCCCTTTTTCCTTATGTTGGAATTTTAGAAATCTAAAAATTTTTAAATAGTAGGAAAATTCAAATTGCAATAAATAGAATATGAGGATTCACTGTGATTCCACGGTGCATAAACTTACAGGGATATGTGGCAGGGTAATTGTGACTTCATCTCCTTTGCCAACCTGAAGCTCTCCTTCACAGGAAGTGTCTATGGATGCTGGCTTAAAGTCATCTAAAGGGAAAAGCAAAAGAATATTTATCCAGCCGGTTACTTATACTAAGCCTCCTGGTTATTCTTGTTTAAGAATTAAAATTTTTTTGTGAGTCAGATAAATGGAAAAATACAACGTAGAATTAAAAAAACCTATTTCATTGTGGAAAAAAAGCAGAGAATAGTACAATGAGCCCCTGTGTACTGTCACCCAGGTTCAAGAAGAATTACGAACTCAGGGACAATCTTGTTTTCTCTATACCTCCTACATACTTTGCCTCCCATCCCTGCTGGATTACTTTGAGGGGAAAAAAAAAAAAAAGCTAGAATTCATACACCATTCTATTAAGCGAAGATATTCCCTTCTCCCAAGTGACACATGAAAATTAATGCCTTCTTAGCCAGAGGGGTTTTGTTAGGATTGTTGTGTACAAGATCAAAAGCAACAGAGCATATTAAAAAGATTCTGTGACTGTAACACCCTATATGAAACAGGAAAGCCCCAGTATCATATAAGCTGATTTCATTTTGCATAGAAACTGTCAACATTAGGATTTCCCACACTCAAGTTCTTATAAAAGTACAGAACAGATGGTTGAACTCTATCTCCAAAGGTTAATCCTGCCCATCTCTCTCAACTGCTGCTAACGTGCACCACGAACAGCCATCTTACTCCATTCTGACATAAACTGGCCTCACACTGCAGGCCACGTGCATATATGAAGTGTCTCACTTAAATTCCACATTGCTCTTCCCTCTACCAAAACATCGATTTAGTAAACTGCTCCGAAAACGATGCTCTTATCACATTCCCAATATCCTCCCTCTGAAAGAGCTGATCTGCTGTCAGTAGGAGACACAATAATGATTTGGCAAGTGACCGCAGAAATATGGAACTTCATTATCTAACACGCCCTCTTCCAATGTGTTGAGTCACATTTATTAGCTCCTTAGACAAAAACAAGTCTTAACCAGCATTAGGGCTGACGGATACCAGAAGCTTGTGAATCACACAGAAGGATGCTCAGCCAGCCCATCCCTAAGAGCCAAAACTTTACCCAGGACATAGAGTGGACGTGCCCTCCCTCCACAGAGTCTATAATCATGTAGAAAAGGAAGGTCCAGCATAACGACTATTTGGACATTCTTGATGCCTCCTCTCCCCCGCTTCCAAGCATACACCAAGCTTTATCAAGGCTCACGCGTTCCAATTTTATTCTTCACTCACATGGGACTTGGTACTGAGTTAAAGTCGGGGTAGTATAGATCACCTCAAAAGACAGCAGAGTCAAACGAGGTACAGAAAGCTGGAGGAGGAAGACGGATGGAGCGCACAGAGGATGCGGATTCTTTGGCTACCAAGGGGATGAAGCGCAGGCTCAGGGTAACCAGAACAAAGACGAACGAGGAACGAAGGCTAAGGAACACAGGGAAGAGGAGAATGTAACAGGAGGGAGTCGATAAGGCTCATCGGCAAACGGGAAGAGTCCTTTAAATGTGGAGGACTCCGCTGGGGTCATCAGAAAGTGGGACGGATTACAGGGAGAAGTGGAGTCTGATGTGGGGTCACAGTCTTTTGGTAATATAGAGGGGTAAGTTTCGAATAAAGCAGGGCTGGGTGGGCGGATGAAAAACAAAGGAGCCAATAACCTTCGGAAGAAGTAGTTGGGACCACAAGGCAGATGGGTAGTTGGGAGTGGCGAAGCGTTTGGTTTGGGGAGTGAGCTGGAAAAGGGGGGAGGGGGGGGAGGGGGTGGAATCGAGGTCCAGGAGGATCTGGGCGAAGAGAGAAGGGAGCTGACGTAGGCAGGAGGTTCCCTGGGCTTTGGAGGGACGAGGGAAGAGAAGAAGGAGTCGGGTTGGCAAGAGGCGGCGGAAGGGAACAGAGGGGAGGGCTGGCTTACAGCGAATGGTGTGGAAAGAGGCCCGCGGTCGCTTCTCGAAGCTCTCCCCGAGCCGCAGGCAGTGTTCCTCGCGGTCCAGCAACGGGTTCGCGGTTCCGTTCATGGCCCCCCACGAGCCTAGCGCCCGGACCGGCGCTCTCCTGGCGCGGCCGCGGTCCGAGCTTCCGGCGCCGGCGTCCTGGGGAACGAAGCTCCCGGGACAGCGCTCGGGGGCGCACGGCGAGCCGAGCCGGCGCCCACCCGGGGCCGGAAGCAGGTCCTCGCCTCTGCGGCGGGGTGGAGGAGGACTGCGCGGAAGCAGGGCCGCGGAACTTCCGGCGTCGGGGAGGGACTTCTGCGTTCGTGACGGAAGTGGCGGGGGCAGTGGCGGCGGCAGTGCCATGGCCAAAGGATTCCGCCGGGAGAGGTCCTCGAGGGGGGTTTGTCCCCGGACCGAAGCTCCCTGATCCGGCTTCCGAGGCCGGGTCCGGGCTGAGGGCTGAGTGCGTCCGTCCCTACCCGTCCAGGTGAATGTAAGAAGTGATGACGGTGAGCCCAAGCGCGGCGAACTAGATGAACACGGGTCTGACAGCCAGTGTGGCCGGCTCTCCGCAGGCCCGGGCGGCCCGGGCGCCCTAGTTTCTCCCGAGCGTCCGGAGCCCTACGGACCCTACCCCGCGCGTCACTGGCCTCTTACCCTTCACGCGTTAATGGAGGAGCGAGAGCCTCAGCCCCTGGAAAACGGCGCTACCCTCTGATTCATGAGACGGCCTCTTAGGTGTGTGATCAGAATCTCAGGCCGCCGGGCTTGACTACAAATCCCCCCCCCCCCCCGAAACTGGGTCTCGGATCCTTGGGAAATGATCACCCCACTTGACCACCCGTCGCCATTTCGGGAAGCTGGTGTGATTGTTTTAAGTCACCCTTTCACGGGCATTAAAAATTGATGTTTCCTCCCTAAGATTTCTCAGTCACTTATTGGGAGTGTCCTTTTTCTAAACCAAACCGATTTAGTATTATTATATTTTTTTAATGTTTATTTATTTTAAAGAGAGGTAGAGACAGAGCACGAGTTGGGGAGGGACAGACAGAGGGAGAGAGAGAGAGGGAGACAGAATCCCAAGCAGGCTCCAGGCTCTGGGCTGTCAGCACCGAGCCCGACCCAGGGCTGGAACTCACAAACTGCAAGATCATGACCTGAGCTGAAGTGGGACGCCTAACGGACCAAGTCACCCAGGCGTCCCTAAACCGATTTATTATTCTAATAGTTAACTTGTTCTGGTTTGAACTAGAGTTTGGTGCGTGAGTGCCCTGGCCACGGAATGTAAGCCCTCTGAAGGTAGGGATTGTGTCTTGGGCTTCTTTCTGACCGACCTCTTGTAGAGTGGGCAGGGTTTTTGTGTTGACTCAGCATCTAGTATGTGGTGAGTTGAACTGTTTGGTGAAAGAACCGTTCTAAAGCGACTAACCAGCGTCTTAAAAACTGTCCTAGAACCACTAACCGGAATCTCCTTTTTCCTGCAAAGCACCCAGTGCTGCCCGAGGCTTGAGCCCAACGTGAAGAACCACATTTGGAAAAATCCTTCCTATGTCTGCAGTATCAGCTTGGATTACTCAGGTTATTCAGGGTTGGGGAATCTTCAGCAGTGTTAAATACATTACCATCAACTTATGGGATGGCTTCTTTGCAAAGGAAAGGGCTGCAGGCAAGAATTCTCAGCGCTGAAGAAGAGGAGAAATTGAAAAGAGACCAGGCTTTAATGTCTGATTTCAAACAGCAAAAACTGGAAAAAGAGGCTCAGAAGAACTGGGACCTTTTTTACAAAAGAAATAGCACTAACTTCTTCAAAGATAGACACTGGACCACCAGAGAGTTTGAGGAACTCAGATCATGTAGAGAGGTAAACTAATATTGAACCTTGTTTGAGTTTTTCATTTCAAATGTGAAGAGGAGTGTTTATTGCCTTCCTATGGGTCTCCAGTGGATTTAGTAGGTCCTGGCTTGTATGTAGGAAAGAGAGCTTTCGAGGGCATTTTCTGTTTCTTAAAGCCAGTCTGAAAGTCATAAATAGTGAATTCATACTGGGTGACTTCAGTGACAGATTCAGATTCATAATAAAGACGATAAACACTTTACCGCGGCCCTTTTCTAGAACTCTACGTGTTGTGTAATTTAAGCCCTACAAAAACAGTGTGAAGTAGGCATCATTGTTATCCCTACTTGCAGGTAAAACGGGGCACAAAGCTCTTTTAAGAGAGTTGTCTAATGATAGAACATGGTGAGGGAAGAAGTCCAGATTTGAGTGCAAGCAGTTTCGTCCCAGAGCCTGTTATTTTAGCTATTATCCTGTGTTTTCTTCTTTTTTTTAAATGTTTATTTATTTGAGAGAGAGAGAGAATCCCAAGGAGACACCATGCTCAGCATGGAGCCCATCTCTGGGCTTGATCTCACCACCATGAGACTCTTGAAATCAAGAGTCGGTGTGGTTTATATACACAATGGAGTACTATGTGGCAATGAGAAAGAATGAAATATGGCCTTTTGTAGCAACGTGGATGGAACTGGAGAGTGTGATGCTAAGTGAAATAAGCCATACAGAGAAAGACAGATACCATATGTGTTCATTCTTATGTGGATCCTGAGAAACTTAACAGAAGTCCATGGGGGAGGGGAAAAAAAAAAGAGGTTAGAGAGGGAGAGAGCCAAAGCATAAGAGACTCTTAAAAACTGAGAACAAACTGAGGGTTGATGGGGGGTGGGAGGGAGGGAAGGGTAGGTGATGGGTATTGAAGAGGGCATCTTTTGGGATGAGCACTGGGTGTTGTATGGAAACCAATGTGACAATAAATTTCATATATTAAAAAAAAAAAAAGAAAAGAAATCAAGAGTCGGATGCTGTGGGGTGCCTGGGTGGCTCAGTTGGTTGAGCACTCGACGTCAACTCAGGTCATGATCGAGAGTTGGTGGGTTCCAGCCCCACATCAGGCTCTCTGCAGTCTTTGCAGAGCCCACTTTGCATCTTCTGCTCCCCTCTCTCTCTGCGCCTTTCTGGCTCCTGCTCGCCCTCTCTCTCAAAAAAATAAAACATTAAAAAAGAAAGGGGGGGAGGGATGCTTAATCCACCGAGCCACCCAGGTGCCCCTGCTGTGTTTTCTTTATACTAAGCTGCCCAGTGTTGGGCGACAAGCAAGGTATCAGTATTAGCTTTAGGTTCTCAGTTCACTTGTTTACTGTCTGCCCCATGGGGGCAGAAACCTTGCTTCTCCTGTTCGGAGACATGTTGTAGTTTGGTTTGTTTCTCGATGATGCAAACGACTTTGCATCTCTTTCCCCAGTTTGAAGATCAAAAATTGACTGTGCTTGAAGCTGGCTGTGGTGTTGGGAACTGTTTATTCCCGCTTTTAGAAGAAGATCTGAATATCTTTGCCTATGCCTGTGACTTTTCTCCAAGAGCAGTTGAGTATGTCAAGGTTGGTGCCTTGTCCATGTTTCTGTTACGTTACTGTTTTCTTAGATTTCTTTGACCTGCCCTCTCTGCCCATTTGCTTATTAATTCCAGTTCTCTCTTTGAAGCTAACCAGCTATGACCACCATGAATGTGTTTTTCCTGTTTAAATACCTGTATCATACATACAGAAACACAGCTTTGGGGTACCTGCATGGCTCAGTCAGTCGAGCATCTGACTCTTGATTTCAGCTCAGGTCATGATCCCAGGATTGTGGGATTGAGCCCTGCATTGGGGCTCTGCACCTCTCCTCTGCTCATGCTCTGTCTCTAAAATTAAAAAAAAGAAAAGAAATACAGCTCTATTCAGAAAAGTAGAAAGAACTACCAAAATGATACCCATATGCTTCTACCTAAATTGAATGATTGCCAGAATTTTGTACATTTGCTTTATAGACTTTTTTCTTTGCTCAACTATTTTAAAGTATAGATGTCAAGACACTTCCATCTCAAATATGTCTGCATACATATTCAAAAAATACGGACTTTTTCTGCATGGCACAATACATGAACTGTAATCTCCTAATGTCATTAATACTCAGAATGGGTTTAGATTTACCCAAGTAGTCCCAAGTGTCTTTTATAGATGTGTTTAATCGAGGACTAAATCTTGTATTTCTTAATGTACCTTAAATCTCCTTAGCCTAAAACATCGCTGCCTTTCCCCTTGACCTTTTCCCCACTGGCTTTGAGCTTTTTTTTTTCTCTTTAATTTTTTTTTATGTTTATTTTTGAGACAGAGAAAGAGTATGAGCGGGGGAGGGGCAGAGAGAGAGGGAGACACAGAATCTGAAGCAGGCTCTGAGCTGTCAGCACAGAGCCCAACATGGGGCTCAAACCCACAAACCATGAGATCATGACCTGAGCTGAAGTTGGACGCTCAACCGACTGAGCCACCCAGGTGCCCCTGGCATTGAGCTTTTGAAGAGCAAGCCATTTTCTATAATTCGGTCCCACATTCCATATTGGTCTGTTTATTCATATCATTGTTCAACTTGTTCCTTTATCCTCTGTATTTCCTTTACTGTAAACTAGAAGTTAGATTTAAACCAGGTAAAATATTTGTGGCAAAAATACTGTAATAAGTGATGTTGTATCTTTGATATTGCATCCTGTCAGGAGGCATTAATGTCTGGTAATGCTAGCTTTAGTTTTGATCTCTGGGTTAAGGTAGTAACTACCTAATTCCCACCTAAAAAGTACCTTCCTAAGGGGTACAAGTATTTACCTTTTGCTATTAACAAATATGTGGGGATACTTGGGCAAACATCTAACTTTCCATGAACCTTTTACAGTTGTACCATCCTTTAGAAGTTTTTTTTAATAGCGGTATCACATTGTACTATAACTTGCTTTCTTCACTCCACATCCTATCTTGTACTTTGGTTTTTTTTTGTCTTAGTACATACAGGTCTACTGTACTTTACTTAGCTGTTGTAGTATTCCACAGAATGGATATACTGTACTTTGGGGTGCCTGGGTGGCGCAGTCGGTTAAGCGTCTGACTTCAGCCAGGTCACGATCTCGCGGTCCGCGAGTTCGAGCCCCGCGTCAGGCTCTGGGCTAATGGCTCAGAGCCTGGAGCCTGTTTCCGATTCTGTGTCTCCCTCTCTCTCTGCCCCTCCCCCGTTCATGCTCTGTCTCTCTCTGTCCCAAAAATAAATAAACATTGAAAAAAAAAATTATATTGTACTTTAACAGTTACCCTGTTGCTGTTTGTTTAAATTATTTCTGATTTTTTACTCTTACAAATAGGGTTAATGTGGCACTATGTGCCACTCCCCAAAACACGTGTGTGCATTTTTCTCTTTGGTGATGGAAGAATTCCTTGGAGCAATGGTACACACATTTAAATTTTAATATTTGATGTATATTTTTTTAATTTAATATATAAATTTTAATATATAGCTACTATTCTGTCTATATCCTCAACATTTGATATCAGTCTTTTTTATATCTTCTAATCTTATGGACAAAAAGTAATACTCCATATTTTAGTTTGTTTACCCCTTATATATGTAAATAAGCATTAGTTTTTCTTCTGATTGTGAGTTTCTTTATTCCACATGTATTTATCGAGAGCCTAGTATGTGCCAGTCACTGTTCTACGCACTGGGACTAAGTAGTGAACAAAACACAAAAAAAATCCCTCAGGTGGAGCTTGTATTATACTATGAATTGTCTGTTCATAACCTTTGCTCATTTTTCTGTCATTTCTTTATCTTTAGGGTATATTCTGGATATTCTGTTTCGTTTTTTACAAACATTTCTAGTTTATTTAGCATTGCTTTATGGTTTGTCTTTCAGCAGGATTTAAACTATGTGCAAATTTATTAATGTTTTCCTTTCAAGGCTCTAAGATCTTAAGTCTTGTTTAAGAGTCCTCTAATCTTCTACATAGTTTTAAAGCTTTGGTTATCATGTTTTTTAATCTGGAAAAATTTTGGCCCTTATTTCTTCAAATATTTCTTCAGCTCTGTTCTCTCTTCTGAGATTCTAATGGCATGTGTATTATACCATTTGCTATTGTATGGCGGTTTGTTTTCTTGGATGGTGGTTTGTTTTCTTAACTTTTTTTCTCTTTGCATTTTCAGTTTGTATAATTTCTTTCATCCTATCTTCAAGTTTACGGACTCCTTCTTAGGTAGTAAATGTTCCTGTTGATGAGCCTTTCAAAAGCATTCTTCGTATTTGTTGCTGTGTTTTTGGTTTTTAGTTCGTCTAGTTGATTGTTTTTGTAGTTTCTATTTCTCTGCTGAAATTACCTATTTGATCTGAAACTTTGTCTATGTTTTTCATTAGAGTCTTTCACTTATTAATCACAGTTATTTTAAATGCCCAAACTTCTAGTTCCTATGTCTGTGTCATATTTGAGTCTGGTTCTGATGATTACTTTGTCTCTTCAGACTATTTTTTCTTGCCATTTGGTATGCCTTGTACTTTTTTTTTCACTGAAAGTCAGGTATGTTATGTAGGGCTATGGATACTGAGGTCATAAGGATTTGTAATAATCTAGACAGGAGTTGAGCTGTGTTTGAAATCTGTTATTGTTATAGTTACCTGTGAGGTTTATCGTTGCTATGGCCACCAGAGACTTCAGAGTCCTCTGGTGACTTGGTTTATGTCACCCCTTTTGGCTTTGGGTCTGCTCTTCATACTGTTCCTCGTAAAGATCCTCTCTCTTACAACTTTCCCAGCTGCAATCCACTGTTGTTATTACCACTGGAGACTTGGTAAGGTGTGGGAGAAGGGATTGTCATCTAATGTTCTGATTCTCAGTTTTTGAACTGTAGAGTGGGCCTGTGTCTCAGGGGTGTGGCCTTCACAAGTGTGTCTGCACTCTAGGACTAGAGCTTTCCTCTCCCTTTCGTCCCTCAGTATCTACCTAGTGTCCTCCTCGATGGTCTTGAGGCCATTCTCCCTTCAGATCAAGACTAGGTCTATCAATCCCCAGCACCTCCACCAAAAAAAAAAAAAAAAAAAAAAGACTAGGTCTGGGGGGCGCTGGCTCAGTCCGAAGAGCATGCAACTCTTGATGTTAGGGTTGTGAGTTCAAGCCCTACATTGGGTGTGGAGATACTAAAAAAATAAACTTAAAAAAAAAAAATTAAGAATGGGTCTGGGCAGAGCAGTTTCCTCCCCTCTTGGCAGTGGTATTTCGCTAGTACCCTAAGGCTGCAGGCTTCAGGAGACCTTTCCCCTGTAGTTTGAATCTTTTCTTCCTTAAAGGAGATGAGAAAGTCCAGTACTAGATGGAGCTCCATCTTCTCTGTGAGAGCCCCATGATGTTCTTGGAAGAAACACCTATAAAAAGATGGGAGTGTTCCTGTTACTTCCACCCCCAGAGGCCCAGAGGCTTCACGCTATAACATCCGCACTCAGTCTACAGCAGTTTGTCAAATTTCTAGTTTTATCTTTCCAGTTTGGGGGTTTCTGCCTCAGGTAAGCAAATGCTTCAGTCCTGTCTCTCCCTGAAGGCACTTATCTGTCTCCAGGTTGGGGGATGGCTGCTGGTTCGTTGGCCTCTATTCTTTGATGGGTTCACAAAAAAAGCCATTACTTGGCTGTCTGTCCATCTTTTTTCTTATTGTAAGGATGGGAGCTGCATTTTTATACTACTGTACGTCTTTGAACTGAAACCAGAACCTTTAAGTCACCTGGGTAACCAATTGTCCTTTAGCACAAGTGTATAGCTAGTTGTTCTAACACAATAAGTTGAATGAGAAAATTCATTTTTCTTCCCTGATAATTGTCACTTTTATTGTCTACCTTTTTTGATATGTCATCTTTGTCACTTGTCTTTTGTCATACGCGATACTAAATTCCCCTATATACGTGGGTCTGTTTTGGGGACTCTGATCTGTCTTCGTAGTCTATTTGTCCCCATTCTCAAACTTCATTGTTTCAGTACTGCATTTTGTAGTATGTTTTGAAGTCCAGTGGTGTACCTCCTCCTTCATTGTTCTTCAGTTTAAAAATTGGCTTGGCTATTCCTAAAGATTTTTGCTTCCAGGTGAATCAAATTTGCCTTTGTGTCAAGTTTCTAGAAATCTATTGGGATTCTATTGAGATTGCATTGGATTTAGAAGCAGATTTATAGGTAGAATTGATGTCTTTTCAATATTGAATCTTCCCATCCAAGAACTTTGTATTTATTCGAGTCCTTATTTACGTTAAAGAAAGGTTTGTGGGGCGCCTGGGTGGCTCAGTCGGTTGAGCCTCCGACTTTGGCTCAGGTCATGATCTCACAGCTTGTGAGTTCGAGCCCCACGTCAGGTCTGTGCTGACAGCTCAGAGCCTGGAGCCTGCTTCTGCTTCTGTGTCTCCCTCTCTCTGCCCCTAACCCACTCACATTCTCTCTGTCTCTCTCAAAAAAAAAACATTAAAAAATTTTTTTCTTAAAGAAAGGTTTGCTATTTTTGTATAATGCTCTTATAAGATCTTAGACTTTATGATACTCTTATATTTATAAGAGTATTATATGTATTTTTTTTTGATAATGCTCTTAAACCCCCCATTCAAAATGTACAGGAACACACTTGTTTAAAAAAAAAAAAAAAAGTGGGGGTGGGGCGGGGAAGAAGAAGAAATTTGGTTTATTTGGCTTGCTGTCTCAAGGGAAAATATGCAGAACTGTGGGAGCATCTCCATGAGTGGATTGGGAAGGACTTCTCAGAGGATTTAGGCTTGTAATGGGTGATTTCAAAGGAGGATTAAGGAAGCATGGGTCAGTTTTGACTTATCCCTCTAGAAATCTATGCTTCTAGAATGCGCAGCTTTGAACATGTGATATCTCCTCAGTGTTCTATCCTCAGTTAAAGATGATTTGTTAAAATGAAATCTTGCCCCTCCTAGTAACAGCAAATGCTACATGCATTAGCGTGCAAATGGCACATTAGTCAGTTTTACCCAGTAACAAAGTGATCTGTGATTTTTGTGTAGCAGTGCACAAGTGGAAATAGATCCATTTTCCATCGGATCTCCTTTTGATGCTGTATTTTTCTCTGTGTGTCCACATGGGTGTCGCATTAAAATTCTTTTCTTTTTCTCCCTTCTCTAGCAAAATCCTTTATATGACACAGAAAGATGCAAGGTGTTCCAGTGTGATCTAACCAAAGATGACCTTCTGGAACATGTGCCCCCAGAGTCCGTGGATGTTGTCATGTTGATATTTGTCCTCTCTGCTGTTCACCCTGATAAGATGCACCTTGTCTTACAAAACATTTACCAGGTTAGTAATTTGGAGCCTGGAGGTTGGACGTCCTGATCTTTTTGCTTACCTCCCCTCTGAGGCTCATGTCTAGTTCACAAAGCCCCCTCGTTCTCACTATGTGTAGGCCATGCAGTCAGTGTATCGAAGGGGTTCTCCTACATAAAACATTCAGTTTGAATTCTGGTTTGTCTGGTAGCCATCACTGCTCTTCAGTTTGGCCAGCTTTGGAGCGAGGATGATTTTGTAGTTATCTGGGCTCTGTGCATGGAATAACATGCAGATAGTCCCTGCTGGAAAAGGAGAAGAAGATATGGTTCGGGGTCAAGAACGTAGTCCAGCATCAGAGTGCCTAGAGACGATACCCGGCTTCCCTGCTTAGGCAAGTTTCTTTACCTCCCTGAGCCTCAGTTTCATTACCTATGTAATACTGAGATACTGAGATGAAATACACGCAATATGTATAAAGTGCTTAGCACAATGCCTAGAAGGTGGTAGGTGCTCTTCAAAAATCCGCCATTGTTGTCACTATCATCATTGTTGCCAGAATGAGGAGAACCCAAACTGCTCTGGCCATCAGGAGGCTGCTGTAGCACTCAGGAAGTAAAGCATCACTCTTAAGTCATGTGACTCAAGACAAATCACGTCATCTTCCTTCTGTGGGCTTCAGTGTCCTTGGCTGTAAAATGGGGGTGTCTGTTAGGGTTATTGTGAGATGCAGGTGAGATCATGAATGAGGCTGCTTTGTAAACTACGGTAGAAGCTCTCTTATCTGTGGCAACAATGTTGGTTAAAGATCAACTAAATCAAAAAATCATGAAAAAGGTACATTTTTACCTTAAACATTTTATTATGACTTAAAATATGTTAATATTCTTTTATCATTCTTTTGATGTAGAGCCACGGCCCTTTCTTTTGAGTATGGGGCTCTTTACCACTTTTCTTACCATCTTAATGAACCACATACATAGTAGCATAGTAGAGTTCTGGCTTCTTTAAAAGTGGAGCAAAGACTTAAAAATGATTGGAAACTTAACGCAAGGGCAAATTTTTTTATGTTTTTAACCTAGACTTACCTTTGATTCTCCCATGTCTAACAGCAGTTCAGTGCTTCTCTATCAAGTCTTTCCAAAAGTTTCAGTGTACTTTTCAGAGAAAATAAAAATGCTCTTTACTTGCATTGCGTTGTTTATATATTCATATATGATTCTAAATCTAAGTACAGCTGGTGTAAGTAAGTTTGGGAACCAACACAAGTGACCAGTGGTAAGCATGCAGGTCACCTGGGGGCCACTAAATGGCAAGGGCACACAATCTGGAAAGCCTGTTAAGCCTCACCTGTTCAGTGAGTCAGAGGCCTCAGTCAGTCTGCTTTATAAAAGGGAGAGAAGAACATTCAGCAAGTTGAAAAAGTAGGCGTTTTAAATGTTTTTTAAGTAGCAAAACAAATTTCAAGACACTGGAAACCTTTTAGGGAGTAATTATTCTCACTTAAAACAACATTTTAAGAAATTCAGATATTGCCACGGTGGTTTCAGCTCTCTGCTCGTGAGGTTTTGTAAGGTTATTCTCCTTACTTCCCCTTTCCCTGCCCCTGGTGTCTGAGCAGATGAGACCCAGCATATATCCACAAATGGGCATGGAACTGAAGCTGAGTAAAGAGGGAAGAGAGGGCATCAGGGAAAAGATGGTAGGATCACCTGATTTGAAGGTCCAGGTGAGGACAAAGGATGATGAAAGATGGGGAAGTAGAGAGAGCTGGAAAGATGGGGCAGGGGGGAATGACCAAGGTGACTTGTATGACACTGAGAGCCCGGAGGGGTTATGCTTTTTAGTGTTGACAAGACTTCAGGACGTTACCATGGGAGTGAGTGGTTTAGAAGGGTAAGATCTTGGAAAAGTTCAAGTCATTAAGAGGCCAGCATATTTGGAGGGATAATCCACATATATTGAAATTACTCTGAACTAAGAATAGGGTAGTATTAAGGAGAGGAGAATAAATCAGAAACATTCATCCTGAAACAGGGAAATGACCCTGGCACTAATAGATGACAGTAATATTAAGGGATAGCAGATGATATAATCTGATGACAAGAGATTCAGAGCTAGGGATTTTAGGGAGGAAAGAGAATACATGAGAAAGTAGCAATGAGAAGCATGGAGGGCGCCAGCCTCATCTCTAAGCCCAGTGGTACAAAGGTGAGGAGAGAAAACAGCCATGACTTGAGAGGTTGCAGGGAAAACAGTGTCCTCAGGAACAGTCTGTTAGCACCAGGATGTGAAAGGAACATTGAGAAGAGGTGGATACTAGTGATTTCACTGATGAAAGGTTTCAGGGATTGGAGAGAAGTAGGAGTTGGGGACAGAATAAAGAGCATCTGGAACTCGATGGGGCGAGAGTGCCTACTATCAGTTTTGCTTTTCAGCATTATCCTGGTGGTCCTAATCAGCTCAAAAAGACAAGAAAGAAAATAAAAGATGGGGGAAAAATAGGGATGGAAGACAAAACTCATTTGCAAATAATGTAATTGTCTAATTAGAATATATTAAGACTCTAAAAGTGTAAGATGAATGTACTCTGCTTAATGTCACAGAGGTATTCACACCTAATGAAGAGTAACATGCATTGTGCAATCTTACTTTTCCATTTAATATTACACATTTTATTTTCTTAATTTTTTAAAAAAAATTTTTGTGTGTATTTATTTATTTTGAAAAAGGGAGAGAGAGAATCCCAAGCGGGCTCCGCACTGTCAGTACAGAGCCTGATGTAGGGCTCAAACCCACACACCATGAGATCATGACCTGAACTGAAACCAAGAGTCGGAGGCTTAATTGGCTAAGCCACCCACGTGCCCCCTATACATTTAATTTTTTGTTGTTGTTTGATTGATTGGAGGTTTTGGGTAGGGTTTTTTTGTTTGTTTTTTTGAGCAAATTGACAAGGTGGTTCTAAGTTTACATGAAAGAACAAAGATCAAAACACTTCTGAAGAAAAACAAAACGGGGGAGATCTGTACCCTACCAGATGAAAAGACTTCTTACTGCTACAGTAATTAAGATAGAATGATGTTAGCAGAGGGACAACTTGAATGTGATAGCTTAAACACAGATCCATGCATACATGGGAATTTGATATATGGTAGAAGTGACAATGAAGATCACTAGAAAAATAGGGACTGTTCAGTAAGTGATGCTGGGACCACTGGGTGTCCATGTAGGAAAGAATGATTGTACTTCTCCTTCACATCCTATACAAAAATCATTCTCAGGTGAATTAAAGACTTAAGTGAAAAAGACAAAAATTTAAGCCTTTCAGAAGAAAATACAGGAAAAAATCTCTATGACCTCACAGTGTGGAGTTTTTTCAAAAGATGACTCAAAGCATTCTAAGCATAAAGATGATTATAACAAAAGTAGGAATTTCTGTTCTTCAAAAGACAATGTAATACAAAGAAAAAAAACCAACAACTTTGGAAAAGTGAGTTAAAGTCTATAAACTGTTCAAAGATTAGTACCCAGAATACGTGAGAAATTCCTGTGAAAAAAGTACAAGCAAATTAATAGAAAAATGGGCAGATGTGAGTAGTCGTTTTATTGAAGAGAACACACATATGAAAAGATTATCTCAGTAACCCAGGAAATGTAAAATAAAACCCCAATGAGATACCGCTAGGTTAACCAAATTAAAGAAGTCTGACAAAGCCAAGTATTGTTGAGGGTATGCCTATTCTTGACTTAAATAGAAACATACAGGAGCGCCTGGGTGGCTCAGTCGGTTCAGCGTCCAGCTCTTGGTTTCAGCTCAGGTCACGATCTCGCCGTTTCGTGACTTTGAGCCCCGCGTCAGGCTCCATGCTACCAGCGCAGAATAGGATTTAATAAAATTAATGGAATTTTCTGCCTCCCCACTCGTGCTGTCTCTCTCTCTCTCTCTCTCTCTCAGGGTAAACTATTTAGAAAAATTTTAGTGGAAACATACAGTATATTATATTTTAACAGTAATGAAATTTTTTTATTATTATCCAGTTGAGCTGTCTCAGTCCACACCTGGCCCCTGTTGTAACCTTTCTTTGGTAACAAATTCCGTTTCAGCAGTCCTTTCTATTTTTACCCCCAATAGAATTCTTTTTTCAGCTGATGTGGAATGAGTTCACAACAGTAGCAGATTGCGATCTCTCTGCCATCATACGTAGTGCCTGAGTCATTAATTGGAAACCATGTGCTTCATCTGAAATTACAGAAGGAGAAGCAATCTCTCAGCCTCTGACAACAAGACCCAAAGGTGGGCAGCTCTGAGGCCTTCATGAACAACCACAGTAATAAGCTGTGGTAAGATAGATGTAATTACTGTAGAATGTTAACACTGAGAATTTTTAAAACTAGGTTTCAACTGAAAGACAACCTTAAGGTTGAATTCCCTCAGTTTTGGAATAGAATGAAGTAAAAATAGACAAAATTTGTCATCAGAAGACCTGGATATTTGTCTGTCAGTGCCACCAACTTGCCTTGAAATCTCAGACAAGTCACTTTGACTCTGAGCCTTGCTCGCCGTAAAAGTGGCTATAATAGACCTCCCGTTCCCCTCCCTCCCCACCCTTAACCTACTTCTTGGAGTTGTTTAGAGAATGAAAGAACGTAATGGTGAAAAATGCCTGTTAGCTATGATCAAAGGAGGCATTAGTATTGAACTTATTATTTTATAGACAAGAAAACACAGGGATGAAATTACTTGCTCAAGATTATTCAACTAGTTATGGAAGAACTGGGATATGAAGCAAGACTTCCAAATTCCTGAGTGTTCTTCCCACTGTCCCATGGAGCCTTCCTTCTTCTGCAATTAAGAATAAGCCTTTTTCCTATAAACTAAATTTTTCAGAATTTTCTCTTCACAATTCACATTTTTTTAAAACTTGGCGTTCTAGACTAAGATAGGATGTTTTTACCCAAGAGGGTCTTTACTGATGATATTTAGAATGCATCCCTCATTGATTAGAATTTACTAAATGAGGAAACTGCAGCTCACTTGGAAGTATTAGGGACAGTCTTTCATACCCCTATTCAAGAGGAAATACATCAAACTGCATCAAAAGTCTAATATGTCACGTCTTAAAAATCATCTTATTGTTGTGATGAATCAGAATAAGGTTTAATTGGGGTGCCTGGGGTGGCTCAGTTGGTTAAGTGCCCAACTCTTGATCTCAGCTCAGGTCCTTTTTTCTTTCTTTTTTTTTTTTTTTAATGTTTTATTTATTTTTGAGGCAGTGGCGGGGGCAGAGGGGCAGAGAGAGAGGAAGACACAGAATCTCAAGGAGGGTCCAGGCTCCAAACTGTCGGCACATAGCCTGACATGGGGCTCAAACCCACGAACCGTGAAATTACGACCCAAGCTGGAGTCGAACACTTAACTGACTGAGCCACCCAGGCACCCTGATCTCCGCTCAGGTCTTGATCTCAGGGCTGTGAGTTCAGTCCTTGCGTTGGGCTCTGTGCTGGGCATGAAGCCTACTTTAAAAAAAATACAGAATAGGGTTTAATAAAATTAATGCCTTTTAAGTCCGCTCTTATTTAGTAGCGTTCATGCATTTTGAAAGAATTCTCACACAAAAAGGAAATGTCACAGTACATACCACTTTCTCGTCATTTTGAAAAGCGTGTGCTATTTGCTTTATAAGATGGAGGTAGTTATAATACCCACACCCTGCCAGTGCCTACTCCCAATTTTCGAGACACCTACTCTGTGACACCTGTCTCTGAAAGACTTTAGTGAGGGACTCCCAGCCGGGCCTGACCACGATCCCCTTCCCTACACTGCTGCACTGGCCTGAGGACCTGTTATAAGGCACATGTAGGACAAATACTCAAATACTTACCCCTCCTCCCCTTAGCCTTGCTTTTCTTGTCAGTAGCGTGAATGGAATTGGAATGACACTTCCCCCAATCCCCCTCCAGGGCTAAGAGGTGTCTCTGATTCTACAATATGGTGCCTTTTGACCCAAATGTGAGTCTTGACTACCCCCCACTTAGTGGCCGAGGTGTGAATCATGCATAAATCACTTATGTAGTGTCCATTTTCTCATCTTGCACGAGGATGATAATCTCTCCTTTCTCCCTCCCTCCTGTCTGATAAACTGCCGAGTGCTCTCTGTTATTAGCATGGTGGGCAAGCTATGCATAATTGTAGCACAGTGAAACCCAAGCGGAGACTTAAAATGAGGAAAGCCAGCTAGAATCAGTAAGAAGCCAAAAGGACATATTTTTTTAAAGGGTCACTTTGACTTCAGGATCATATACTAGGAGATGGCTGATAAAATGGCAGGAGAACATGCCTTAAGATAAGACTTTGATTTAACGTCATTAACATTTTAATTGATATGACATTGGACCTTGTAGGTGCTCAAGAAGTATCCCTCTAATGCATGGGGCCCCGCAGGTCTTGCTATACCTTTGATTAGGAGGCTGTTTTTCCTTCAAACCATGGATGGTTCAGTCTGGTTCCTTTCATAATTACCACAAATGTAAGGTATTTTAATCCCTGAATCAATCAGATTTTATTTTATTTGAATAAGTTTTATTTGCCTGGGTTCCCCAGAGTTACGTGCCGCCTGCTTTTGTTTCATAGGTATTAAAACCAGGCAAAAGTGTCTTGTTTCGTGACTATGGGCTGTATGATCATGCCATGCTTAGGTTTAAAGCTGGCAGCAAACTTGGAGAAAACTTTTATGCTAGACAAGACGGAACCAGATCGTATTTTTTTACTGATGGTAAGATTAATGGAATTTGTCTTTAATTGTTTACTTGCTTGCATTATCACTGGGGTACTGGCCGGAGGCGGGGGCGGCTGCACATAGCACAGGGTCCCGGCTGGAACAGTCTCCGACGCGCACCACGTAGCACCTGGGACGACAGGGACGCGGCCCTGGCCGTGGTGAGCTCACAGGCCTCCTCTGGTGACAGTGTCTAGTTAGCCCAGGTTAGTGGACAGGCTCTGACATGCCACGTGGCTGCCCTACCAGGAAATGTGCTGGAAAAGGGGGAGGGCAAATGCGGATCCTCACTTCGTCCAGTCACAAAGAAAACAGGTAGGATGGGGCGCCAGGCTGGCTCAGTCAGAAGAGCATATGTGACTTAATCTTGGGGTCGTGAGTTCAAGCCCCACACTGGGTGTGGAGGTTACTAAAAACAAATAAATAAACTTAAAAAAAAAAAAAAAGACAAGTATAATGCCTAGAGATTACCTTCCCAGGTTATAAAGGCAAGAAACCTTTTTGTATAAAGGTTTTAAGTATGCAAATTTACTATAGGGGTCTTTAAAAAGTCACTTTTTAAAAATTCCTCCTTAATATTTATTCATTTTTGAGAGACAGACAGAGCACACACAGAGGAGGGGCAGAGAGAGAAAGGGAGACACAGAATCTGAAGCAGGCTCCAGGCTCTGCACTGTCAGCACAGAGCCTGATGCGGGGCTCGAATTCACAAACCACGAGATCGTGACCTGAGCTGAAATTGGCCACCCAACTGACTGAGCCACCCAGGGGCCCCTAAAAAGTCATTTTGATAAGAAAAGCATCCAACTCCCGAACATTATTTCAGTCTTATACTAGATATTTTGAACTATTAGTTTTAAGCCTACTTAATCATTTGGACCACAAAATAATTACCTTCTTAAACTCTATTTTTACAGCCGTTTGTATTTCTTAAAGTATTCTTTTGGATGTAGAAGGAAATCAGAAATGAGTGATTACCATTAAAACTGCAAAGCCAGAAAATGTCAGGGGAAAGTTAAAAATATTCATGCTCCTGTTTACTGAAATCTCAATTGTAAATAATTGAGAAGATGTAGTGATGTCTGCAGAGTACCTCAGAGCATGTCCTCGGAAGCAGGCTCTAAGGGTCTTCACTTTCACTACATGGCCATTCTGTTGGTTTCAGTGAACATGTAGTGATGTATTATTTGGGTTAAAGTTTCCTTAGGGTATATCACTACAAACCGCCACTCTGGTTACAGAATTTCCTCCTTCGTGTTAGGATAGGTGAGGTGCTTGGTGCAAACAAACTGAACACATGAAGACTTTATATGAATATAGCCACTTTGAATATTGTTTCTTTTTACTCAGACATTGGTATTTGGGGATTCATAATAATAGGGCAAGGTGGCCATACTCCAGGTTGTCCTTAAACTTTTCTGATGAAATTATTTAGTTGGGGGTTTCTATTTGGGTGTGAGATGAGAAGTAGGAGTGTGTTACTTTCTAAAACAAAACCTTCTTTAAATTTTAGCACTGGAGTTTTTGTTATATTAAAAAAATACCATAACCCTCCTCCCTGCCCCCCCCCCCCCCCCCCCCCGCCTTTACCACCTCAGCAAGCAAACGTAGTATCAAGACCATGAGTGTCACAAGGGCACCTGGGCGGCTCAGTTAAGCCTCCAACTTCAGCTCAGGTCATGATCTCAGGGTTTGTGAGTTTGAGCCCCGTATCAGGCTCTGTGCTGACAGCTTGGAGCCTGGAGCCTGCTTCAGATTCTGTGTCTCCCTCTGCCCTTCCCCTGCTCATGTTTGCACGCTCTCTCTGTCTCTCTCTCAAAAATAAGTAAACAAACAAAAGACCATGAGCATTGTTGATCTGCTTCCTTACAGAATTCCTGGCTCAGCTCTTTATGGACACAGGTTACGAAGAAGTGGTGAATGAATATGTGTTTCGTGAGACGGTGAATAAAAAAGAAGGCCTGTGTGTGCCGAGGGTTTTTCTTCAGAGCAAATTCCGAAAGTGTCCTAAGAACCCAACACCCTTGACCCTGGGCCTGGGTCACAAGTCCTGACCTTTCACAAGGTTGACATTTGTGCCTCCCCTTGAAGAGGAAAGTTTGAAGTAACTCTATTTTGTATATTTTTATATTTTAACTTTTTAAAAATGAGCATATATAATTTTTATATGAAAAGGTAGCAAGTGTGTGTGTATATTACAACAATGCAAATAAAATTTCCAGGCCTGAAAAGTAAAGAAAGTTTGATGGTATAATGTAGTGCAGCCAGGCTGTCTGGCTGAAATTCCACGAAGGGAAAAGCATAAGCGCTTAAAGAGATCCTTGCCGTCACTACTGCGAGTCTGTAAGTGTGCCCCCAGGCAGCATGTCAGACAGCCCTGTGGAAAAATGAGGCCAAATAGACTGAAATAACACATCCAGATGTATTTTTAGCCTGAAGGATTGTTCTCTATTTCCAGTGTCTCCTATTTGCCCATTTTTCTCTGCTTCATTTATGTGCCTCTTCAAGACCAGTGTTTCACAAATACAGCTTTTGCTATGACTCGAGAACCCACCATGGCTCCCTGCCTAATTCTTGAGACCCTTTGTAATTGAACCAGGCCCTGGCCACACTGCCCCAGGGAGAGAGGGGAAGGCCATCTTCCCGATGCAGTTTCTCCAGGAATACGGTGGATGGACTGACCCAAGTCCCCACTGGGATATGAAGCAGTGGCTTGGGAAGTGATTGACCAACATGGCCAAAATCACACAGCTAGTGTTGCAGTGGGATATGGGGAAATCCTTAAATTAGTCTGCTGACCTGTTTCCCAAGCATCTCCAAATAATGCCTTTCACTCTATGACATAAAATCCAAGCGCTGTTGGCTCACTAACAAAAGATCCTATAAGCCTTCAGGTTTCCCCTCTGCAGAGAGTTTGTCTATGAGAACATTTGTGTAAAGTACGTTGACTGTGGTCTGCACCTGCAGCAAGCTAAGGGCCTTTCACCGTTGCCACATCTGAGGAGGGAGGTCCCAGTGGGGAATGGGCTGCATAATAGTCCTAGCTGGTCTGTACAACTAGAATCAATCCTGGCTCCTGGAGAGAAGCGGGGCAGGCGTTGGGGCTCAGGCAGAGTGCCGGCTGGCATCCTGCCCTCTGGGCCCGACTTCTTGGGAGGGGCTTCTGGGGATGGGGCAGGGGATGCAAGAGGAACCCCGGTCTCTTGTTGGTCTGTTGCTTCATATACTCTCTCCCTTTCTTTCGAGGGCTAAAAGATGGCTCTGCTAGGTGAGAGCAAAACCGATGAGGAATTGTACAGAGTTTGTCTCTTGCAGTGTTTTTTTTTTTTCTTCTTTCTTTCTTTTAATCAGCTAGTAAAGATGGATCTATTGCAGGGCTCATGGGCCCTCTCCTAGATCTTGGGTCAGGCCTGGCCCCAGAGCATCTGGTAGAGGAGAGCCACGACCAGCCGCAGGGTCCCCACTTCCGGTCCAGGGCTCCTTCCTCTAGCCTTCTCCGAGTGAACCCCACTCCTAGCTTCAGCCCCAGGACGCGCCTTCCACAAAAGTCCTTCCCTCCATGAGATATGACTTGTGCTGCTTGGATTTCCGTGGCTGAGCTGACTAAAATCAGGGTATTTAAAGTAGAAAGTAGGGAGCTGTGTAGGGCGTAGGATAAGCGTGGGCTTTTGTTATCAGAAGTCACTTGGAATCGTGACCTCATCGTTTACCCTCATTTGTAAAATGGGGATAGCTGCTGAGAAGCACGCCTACCGGAGGTTGCTGGTCCGAGGCGGATCATATGCCGAGAAACAGGAGTGATGTTCTCCAGAAAGCTGAACAGGCTAGTAAGGACCCTGGCTGTAGGAAAAGGCCTCTCTACCTTCACTAGTAGTTGGCTGAGGGGACACCCATGAATAAGACTAACAGGAGCAGTTATGGCCCCAAAGTCCTACCCCATAAAGGAAAGGCTGCAAAGTTTTCACTTGGAGTATTTAAAGTTGGCCTGATGACATAGGTAACCTCTCAGTTACCCCACTCTAAAATACATTGGTTGTAGGGGCGCTTAGCTGGCTCAGTTGGTGGAATATGTGACTCTTGGATCTTGGGGTTGTGAGTTCAAGCCCCACATTGTGTATAGAGATTGCTTAAAAATGAAAACTTTAAAATACGTTGGCTATGAAACATACTACTTAAATGAATGAGGTGACATAGTCCATCAGAGTTTTAGCCATGAGCTAATGGATTGGATTAAGAAACAACAAAAATAAGGCTAAGCATAATAAAAACATGGCTACAGTCCCACTGCCTCTGTGCCTTCCTGTTGATTCTCCCCAGGCAAACCTCTTCTCATTTCACCGCAGGTTAGGACAATAGAGCAGCAGGGCTTTCCACATTTTGGGCGCCAGGGACCCAGGAAAGCAAAGCCACAGTTTAGTAGCAAAACTAACGGCATTTGTTAAATCATAGACTACAAAGGGTGCACCAAGTATTGCCTTGTTTTCACAGACAGAAAACGGCTCCAGAAAGGTAGTGAGTACTAGTTAACAGTACTATAGAAAGTAGTAGAAGTATCATAGTATTATATAGTTCGTATCTGTACTATATATAGTATAGTACATATATTATATGCTATACGATGTATACTGTATACTGTACTATACAGTACTAGGTATATGTTTTGAGTTTTTGATATACTACATAAATAATACTAATAAAATGATATCACATGGTTTGGAGTTTGGAAATCTGGGTTCAAGTCCAGGACTTGCCCCACACAAGTCGCCAGCTTTACAGAGCCTCAGTTTTCACATCCGTAAGGCTGAGTTCTTGGCACCTACAGCAGAGGACTGCTGTCAGCCTTTAACGAGATCATCCACTTGGGAGTGCTTTGTTCACTAAAATGTGCCCGCCAAGTGCTAGTTATTTCTATTAGTTTGTATTCCCCAAGAAAATAACCTCTCCCATTTTTCTTAAACCCCAATTTCTCTTCCTGAAGCCTGTCATTTTTAAGCATAGGGTCCTCAAAAGAGGCCGCAAGGGGGCGCCAGACGCTAAATAATCCCGTTGGCCCTTCCAGCGTGTCCATTTTTATTGTCATCGAAAAGGAAGGCAAATGCTTACAAATGTGTTTTCTAGGTCAACTTTATCCCATAAGATCAATTTTGGCCTCATTGTGGAAATAGCAAGGATGCTTTTATCCAGCGTTCAATATACCTTACCTATGGAAGGTGGTTTGCTTTCAACTGAATTTGGGCAACATTTTAGGTAATAGGTTCTGAGAGGGTCTGCAAGGCCCGCCCCCCCCCCCCCCCCATCCCTGAATGGTTCCATGGATTCATTTTTACTGTTGCTAGGGATTAAGGCAACGCAAGAGAAGGGTCTCAGCATGGATACTTATTTGCCTCACACATTATTCATAGTTATCTTTGACAGCATTCAGCTTCCTATTTCACAGTCAACCAAGAAAGGGAAAATTGTGAAAGAAATCACGTGCACCGAGAGAGTAAAGCGGGACCATGTTTGCTGTTGGGAGGCAAATATTGAATATGAACGTAAACAGGCTCTGCTTCTGAAGCCAAATGAGTCATTAAACACAAAATTAGCTACGTTTTCACTTTTCTGCCCTTCTCACACACGTGGCATTTCAGTAGCTAGTGTTCAGTAGGTACCAACTGGAAACAGGGTGCTGTGGGGTCACCCTGGCTGGAGTATAGGAGTAGGAGGACTGTGGGCACACACAGAGGTAGGGGACTTCACTGAGCCAAAGTGGGGCAGCTAGGAAACCAAGCACAAACACACGGCACCGCAGGAAAGAAAAAGAGGAAGAGAGGCTATGGAAAACCTGAGTGTGACAACTGTCACCATCACTTGGAAAGAATATTTCCACACTTCGCATTAGAGGCGTCATATGCCCTGGTTTAGGGCATGGCCGTGGAGATGAGAACGTGACGCAGAGCTCCTTTAGAGTATCTTCCCAAGCACGTCTAGAAAAACATTGTGACCGGCAAAATGAGACAATTTACAACTTCTAACAAAATGGTCAGCTCTAATTAGAAATAGTTATTGAATTGAGACTCCCTTTGTTGCCTTTCAAATGAATAAAATTTATTTTTTTTTATATTTATTTATTTTTGAGAGACAGAGTGAGACAAAGTGAGACTGGAGGAGGGGCAGAGAGAGAGGGAGACACAGGATTGGAAACAGGCTCCAGGCTCGGAGGTGTCAGCACAGAGCCTGACGCGGGGCTTGAACCCACGGACCATGAGATCATGACCTGAGCTGAAGTCGGACGCTCAACCGAGTGAGCCACCCAGGCACCCCACAAATGAATAAAATTTAAGACACGCTCACATTCAGGGTGCCTGGGTGCCTCAGTTGGTTAGTGTCTTGACTCTTGATTTTGGCTCTGGTCATGATCTCATCCATCGTGAGATTGAGCCCCTCATCGGGCTCTGCACTGACAGCACAAGCCTGCTTGGGATTCCCTCTGTCTCCTGCCTTATCCTCTCTGCTGACCCATGTGCGCGTGCATGCATGCTCTCTCTCAAAAATAAGTAAACATTTTAAAACACACACACACACACACACACGGTAATAATGCTGGTAAAGGAATGGAGAGACTGCTTATGGAGGTACAAAAAGTATGACTTCTGTAAAACAGCACTGTCCACTAGGACTTTCTGAAATGATGGAAATGATCTCTATCTGCATTGTCCAATATGGTAACCATTAGCCACATGTGGCTACTGAGGACTAAGGCCAGTGGCCAGTGCAACAGCGGAACCGATTTTACTATTGCGTTTAAATATAAATGTAACTAGCCACATGTGGCCAGTGGCTACCGTATTGGACAATGAAAGTCTAGAACGCAAGCATTGTGTAGCAGATTTCATAAATCTGTACATAATCTTTGATCCAGTAATCCCATGTTTAGGAATCCAATTTAAGGGAATAATTAGAAGTATATATATGAAGATGGTCATAAAAAACGCTGTTTAGAACAGTGTGAAGGTGGGGCGCCTGGTGGCTCGGTCGGTTAAGCATCCGACTTCGGCTCAGGTCATGATCCCACGGTTCGTGAGTTCGAGCCCTGCGTCGGGCTCTGTGCTGACAGCTCAGAGCCTGGAGCCTGTTTCAGATTCTGTGTCTCCCCCTCCCTGCCCCTCCCCCGTTCATGCTCTGTTTCTCTCTGTCTCAAAAACAAACGTCAAAAAAAAATTTTTTTTAGAACAGTGTGAAGGTGACAACAGCTTAAATAAAAATAGGAGATTGGTTATATAAATTAAACCAAAAATTACAATATTGTAATGAGCACTGAACATGCTCATTTCATAATGTAAGCAGGAATATAAAACTGCACCGAATAATGGTTTCAGTTATGTTTAATAGTAAATATTGTAAAAGGATATATATATATATTTTAAAAGCCCACCTAGGGAGGAACCAATTTAAAATGGTTACAGTATTTAGTTCAGGGCTGTTCAATTACAGCTGATACTTTTTCTTCTTTATACTTCTCTGAAATTTACATGTTTTCTGTAATGAGCATATACTGCTTTTAAGTTAAGAACAAAAATGTAATCTAGCATCCTCAGAACTCCTTTCCAAAACTTGCAAGTTAAATGAACTAAAATCCTTATGACAAATCTGCTACAAGTGCCATTTCAACCTTTAATATTCTCACCCACCAGGAGCCAGAGGACATCTCCTGAGAGAGAGAGATTGGGTGTTGTACGGATTCTTTTTGCTCCCCATGCCCTGGAATCACAGTGAGGTGCCCCAGATTGGGAGGGGTTTTCATCTGTTCAGCTGGGCCATCCACCCTGCTGTGAATTTGGAATTGCAGGTCATTTAGTTTGGGGAAATTTACTCCAATTATTTATTTAATGACCTCCCGGGGTGCCTCGGTGGCTCAGTTGGTTAAACGTCCGACTTCAGCTCCGGTCCTGATCTCACAGTTTGTGGGTTCGATCCCGTGTTGGGCTCTGTGCTGACAGCTCAGAGCCTGGAGCCTGCTTCGGATTCTGTGTCTCCCTCTCTCTCTGTCCCTCCCCTACTTGTTCTCTGTCTCTCTCTGTCTCTCTCTCTCTCTCAAAAATAAACAAACATTTATTTAATGATCCCCCCACCCCAACTCCCAGCTACCACCGTGCGCGAGCGCGCACACACACACACACACACACACACACACACATTGCTCCTTCTCTTTCTGGGGCTCTTATTATTAAACATTGAACTTTCTTTACCAATACTATAATTTTACAGTCTGTTCTCTCTTTTTCCACCATCTCTCTCTTTTCATGTTTTGCTTTCTGGGAGATTTGATTCACAATCCTTCACTGAGTTTTTAACTTCTGCTTTCATATTTTTATTTTTTATATATTTTTTAAAGTTTATATTTATTTTGAGAGAGAGAGAGAGAGAGGATCCCAAGCAGGCTCTGCACTGTCAGCACAGAGCCTGATGTGGGGCTCAAATCCACCAAGTGTGAGATCCTGACCTGAGCCAAAATCAAGAGTCGGATGCTTAACTGACTGAGCCACCCAGGTACCCCATCTGCTTTCATACTTTTAAATTTCAGGAACCCTTTTGTATTCTTGCATTGTTCGTTTTAAAAATAGCAACTTAGTCTTGTTTCATGGATGCAGTGTCTTCTATCTCTCCAAGGCATGCGTTCTCCTCAGGGACACTTTTGTCCCCAAAGGCACAAAACTTGGTTCTTTGGCGGTTGGCCAAAAAATCTTAGACCGTACAATGATTTGTGACCCTTCAAAACTCAACCCTATCAGACAAAATCGTATTCTTTAATACTTAATTTGTCTCATTAGGGAAAATAAAATTGAACTCTAATTTTTCTCCTTGAGGTGTAATTTAGGCTATCTCCCTGTACAGTGTCCCTGTGTATTAGTCGGAGTTCTCCAGAAAAACAGAACCTATGTATAGATAGGTATATAGATAGATATATACAGTTGACACGTGAACAACACAGGGGCTAGTAAAATAATCTGCAAAAACTTAACCCTACTGTTGACTGCAAGCCTTACTGATAACATAAATGGTCAATTAACACATACTTTGTATGTTACCTGTATCATATACTCTATTCTTACAATAAAGTAAGCTAGAGAAAAGAAAATGTTAAGACCATAATAAAGAGAAAATACACTTAAGTACTGTGCTGTAAAAAATCTGCATATAAATGGACACAGTTCAAACCCATGTTGTTCAAGTCTCAATTGTATACAGTTTATGTATACACAGAGAGAGAGAGACAGAGAGAGAGAGAGAGAGAGAGAGAGAGAGAACTACTGTACAGAACTGGCCCACACACTCAAGAAGGCTAAGAAGTCTAAGAGCTGTAGTCCCAGGTCAAGGATAGTGAGGCAGAGAGAAAGAATTCATCTAACTCATGGTTATTAAATTAACCATCACTCTGTTTTCTCTCTTTTTTCCCCTTTCCTGTTTTGGTCTCTATCTTTATTTTTAGGGGCTTTTCTCAGATGTGTAGTGATCCTTGGTTTTCCATTTATATTTTAGAACGGGGAGCTGCTGGGAATCTCTGAGCACGAGGGGGAGCTGTCAATGTGGGCTTCCCGGTGTGGCGATCTGACGAGGCTGTTGCTTTGTATAACCTCTAGTCTGCTATCTTTAGGTCTCTCCCGAAAATAAGCTTTCAGCCCCTGCCGGGTGGATACCATCCACGCTGCTCGTGATCTGGGAGCCAAGCCAGTGTGGAGTGGGGAGAATCTCAACATTTGGCACGTAAGCTTTCACAGAGTTTGCTGGGAAAGTGTTTAGGAGTACTATTTACGGTATAGTGGTGCATCCTCCGTCTTGCCTGGTGTGTCCCCTTAGGCCAACAGACACATTTTGTGTCTAGCCTCTAGTCTTGTTCTGGGGTGGGGACTGTTCGGTTGTCTGGCCTTGGGGACATGGGGAGGGGGCTTGGGGGTATAACTGCTCCTCAAAGACCTATTTTCAATGCCGTCTGTACCCACAATCCTGAGGCACAAAACCTTTGGGAGTTCTCCGTGCAGACTGAGTTGCTTTCTTACCTTTCTTTCATCACTATTGGCTTCAGATGCAGCTTCTCAGGTACACTAGGTCAGTTGTTACTCGTCCCTCTGCTTTCAAGTCCCCTCTCCCCCCATTCTATCGTGTCTTTATGACTTTATCCTGTACAAAACCCTTTTGTTATCGTTCTAGTGGGGTTTCTAGAAGGAGCTGAAATGAGCGCACTTGTTCTGCCACTTAGTCTGCCATCTGCTCCCAGTGGGGTCAGGGAGGAAAGGGCCGCGCATAGACTGAGGGACAATTTGAGGAAGAAAGAGATTGGTGTGATCGCCGAGTGCAAAGGGGCTGAAGGATTTGGAGGGATGGAGAAAACTCAGGGGAGCTGACCTTGTGGTATGTGCTTAGAACGAAAGATAGGCTAGTTCCAGGTATTCTCTTGGGCAGAGTCCAGGATGTTGCTGAATCAGGGTCAGGTCGCTATTCAGAGAGCTGCTTTAACCTGTGTCCCAGAGTATGTGTCAAGGACCTTAGAAATGGTCATGCCTTGTTTCACATTAACTTAATTTGTAGAATTCTTTCCTCCGAGACAAGCTAACATATCTATAAGGACTCCTTTACGAAGGTGTTTATTAGCAGCATGATTTGTAACACTAAATATTAGAAACAGTCTACACCATGGTTCAGCCACCGTGACCCATGGATCAAATCCAGCCTTTCTCCCATTTTGGTAAGTAAAGTTGCGCTGAAGCACAGCCACACCCACGTACACATTGTTTATATTTCCTTTCATGCTCTCACAGCAGAGACTATGGCCAGCAAAGCCTAGAGTATTTTCTAACTGGTCCTTTAATAAAAAGTTTGCTGACCCCTGGTCCAAATGACTAGTGAGGAAATGGATAAGCCAACTGAAGTACATCACACGACAAAATGGAATATAGTCAATGGACATTATATATAGGAAGTGTTTTTAAACTGGTGAAAAATACGCATAACAAAATTTATCATCAACCATTTTTAAGCGGACAGTTCAGTAGCGTTAACTGTATTCACATTGTTAAAGAGCTTTGCAACATTTTCATCTTGCTGGGCGCCTGGGTGGCTTAGTCAGTTAAGCATCCGCTCTTGATTTCAGCTCAGGTCATGCTCTCGTGGTTCGTGAGATGGAGCCCCATGTTGGGCTCTGCACTGACAGTGCGGAACCTGCTTGGGATTCTCTCTCTTTCTGTCTCTGTCTCTGTCTCTCTCTCTCTCTGTCCCTCCCCCACTCACTCATGCTCTCTCTCTCAAAACAAATAAGCATTGTTTTTAATCGAAAAAAAAAAAGAACACTTTCGTCTTGTAAATCCGAAACATTGTACCCACTTAATGCCATTTTCCTTTTCACCTCCCCTCCCTAGGCTCTGGTGAGCACCATTATACCTTATGTTTCTGTGAATTTGACTACTTCAGTGATCTCATATAAGCAGAATCGTATCGTTTTTTGTCTTTTTTTGTAACGGGCTTATTTTATTTAGTGTGACATCCTCAAAGTTTATCCATGTTGTAGCATGTAACAGGATTTCATTCCTTCTTAAAGCCGAATAAAATTCCGCTTTGTGTATGTACCACAGTTTGCTTATCCATTCATCTGCCAATGGATATCTGGGTTGCTTCTATCCTTTGCTACAGCGGATAATGCCGCTATAAACACAGGTGTACAAATATCTCTTGAGACCCTCCTTTCAACTCATTTGGCCGTGTACCCAGAAGTAGGATTGCTGGATTGTATGGCAGGTCTGTTTTTAAATTTTAAGAACCCTCAATGCTGCATTCCATAGTGGTCGTACCATTTTTCAGTCCTACCCAATTGGAACGAGGGTTCCAATTTCCCCACGTCCTCAGCAACACTTGTTAATGTGTATATTTTTGATAGTAGCATTCTAACGGATATAAAGTGATATCTCATTGTGGGTTATTTATTTATTTATTTAGCTCTGAAAATGTATTCACTTTCATATAAAAGTATGTTATTTAAACCCACATGTAGTGGGTTTATTGTCATTCTGAAATGAATCAACAAACATTTTAGATATTTCTTAGTTTTAATTTCCAATATGGTAGACATCGGTAGCTAGAACTCACATAAAAATTCTTTGGAGTCCTCCACAATTTTAATAGTCTTTTTTTTTTTTTTTTTTGGAGGCCAGGAGTGTGAAATCAGCTTTATTGGGCCAAAATCAAAGTGTTAAGTACTCGAAGTACTTATATTTGGGGAAAAAATAGAAAATCGTATTTGAAAGCATGCCAAGAAATCAGAAGTATTTAAACAATTCATTGGTGGATGAAACGCTTAAATTTGGTTTTAACAAGGATGTTGAGATAGGACAGTTTGTTAGCTGATTACAGAGTAAGCTATTCGTGTAGGGAAGAACTATCCAAAGGGATAGGAAGGCAGTGAGCAGGCCTAGAAGGGGTTGCTATGATGGGCTGTGTGGTTAGTAAACTGAGGGTTGTGTTTTTTTTAATTATTTATTTACTTTTTAATTTACATCCAAGTTAGCATATAGTGCAACAATGATTTCAGGAGTAGATTCCTTAGTGCCCCTTCCCCATTTAGCCCATCCCCCTCCCACAACCCCTCCAGTAACCCTGAGTTTGTTCTCCATATTTAAGAGTCTCTTCTGTTTTGTCCCCCTCCCTGTTTTTATATTATTTGTGCTTCCCTTCCCTTATGTTCATATGTTTTGTTTCTTAAAGTCCTCATATGAGCGAAGTCATATGATATTTGTCTTTCGCTGACTAATTTCACTTAGCATAATACCCTCTAGTTCCATCTGCATAGTTGCAAATGGCAAGATTTCATTCTTTTTGATTGCCGAGTAATACTCCATTGTATACGTATTTCTTTATCCATTCATCCATCGATGGACATCTGGGCTCTTTCCATACTTTGGCTATTGTTGATAGTGCTGCTGTAAACATTGGGGTGCATGTGCCCCTTCGAAACAGCATTCCTGTATCCCTTGGATAAATACCTAGTAGTGCCATTTCTGGGTTGTAGGGTAGTTCTATTTTTAATTTTTTGAGGAATCTCCATACTGTTTTCCAGAGTGGCTGTACCAGTTTACATTCTCATTGTGGGTTTTTTAAATGTTTATCTATTTATTTTTGAAGGGGGGGTGGCGGGAGGAGAACATGAGCAGGGGAGAGGGGAGAGAGAGAGAGAGAGAGAGAGAGAGAGAGAGAGAGAGAGAGAATATCCCAAACAGGCTGCCCACTGTCAGCAGAGAGCCCAATGCAGGGCTTGAACTCACGAACCATGAGATCATGACCTGAGCCGAAATCAAGAGTTGGATGCTTAACTGACTGAGCAACCCAGGCACCCCATCTCACTGTGGCTTTGATTCACATTTATCTGATGACTAGTGCTGTTGAGAATCTTTTCATATGCTTCTTGGCCATTTGTATACCATCTTTGGGAAAATGGCCATTCCAGTCCTTTCCATTTTAGTTGTTTGCCATTGTCATTGAGTTATAGGAGTTCTTTGTATATTGTAGCATCTCCTTTTTGCTGGAGTCCTTTCTTGGTTTTACAAGGGCTTGGGTGTTGTAGCTTTCAGCTGGTCTGTACAGTTCTCACAGAGGTATTTTGGTCCATACATGTAGTTAACCTGTGTACCTCTGTGGGGGAACGAAAGCCTGTGCCTTCCTAGTCTGCCATCCTGCTGATGTGACTGTCATAGGAAAATGTTTTTAACATTTTAATACAATGTTTATGTTTCAGTGCTAATCTTAAAAAAGATCCAAATATAAAATTATACAGTCTGTTCTGAACTATATAAAAATATTCTTAGAAAAAATACTGGTAAGAAATGTAGTACAATAAAATGTTAATTCTTTTCTGCACTCTCTAAATATTTTACAACAAATATATATACTTTTATAATCAGGAGGGAGGAAGGCAATTTAAAAAAACAACCGGAAGCTCAGAGGTAGACCAGGGGTCAGATTAGGAAAGGGGTCTTTTGTATTCAGGGACCCAAAGAGCGGAGAAATAGTGTTCTGAAGGCGTGCAGGACCGAGTTAGAAAAAAGAGAACAGAACAAAGAGTAAGAAACAATGAGTAGTAGTCAGGCAGCACCTTTGGGAGGGATGGATGGGGAGAAAAGTAACCTTCCAAGTCAACCAAGAATTCTGAGCAGCTGATCCTGGAACATCCCCGTTAGATGCATACTTTGCATGGGAAGACGTCCTCCCACTGTGACACAGCCCATACCCTTTAAACCCAGCCCGAGGCCTGGGAACCACAGGGGAAGAGAAAGGGAAAACACTAGGAATTTCAGTCCTTCATGTAATAACAGTCCAAGGTTGCCCAACTTGTGGGAATTCCCAAAAGCAGGGTGGACAACCATCCCAGTTGGCTAGTCCTACATCACAGGAAACCCCCTAGTGCCAGGTAAACCTGGGCATTAGTTGCCTGACAAGGCATGGGATACCACATACACACACACACACACACACACACACACACACACAGTTACCTAGCTTTGGCTTGCCCTCGCGAGATAACTGAGAATGGATTCATCTTTCTTTAAGGTTGTTTTCTTTTCATTTATTTATTTATTTTGAGAAAGAGAGAATCCCAAGCAGGATCTGCACTGTCAGTGTCGAGCCCAGTGCAGAGCTTGAACTCACAAACCATGAGTTCATGACCTGAGCTGAAATCAGGAGTCAGACACTTAGCCGACAGAACCAACCAGGAGCCCCTCTTTTTTTAAGTTTTTGATTTTAATTCCAGTGTAGTTAACATACAGCGTTATATTAGTTTCAGGTGTACAATATAGTGATTCATAAGTTCTATACATTACTCAGTGCTCATCATGGTAAGTGTACTCTTAATCCCCTTGACCTCTGTTACCCATCCCCCCATCTGCTTCCCCTCTGGTACCATCAGTTTTCTCCCTATAGCCAAGAGTCTGTTTCTTGGTTTCTCTCTCTTTTTTCCCCTTTGTTCATTTGTTTTGTTTCTTAAGTTCCACATATGAGTGAACTCATATGGTACTTGACTTTCTCGGACTTACTTCACTTAGCATTATACTGTATCTATCTATCTGTCTATCTATCTATATCACATCTTCTTTATCCATTCATCTGTTGACGGACACTTGGGCTGCTTCCATAATTTGTCTATTGTAAATAATGCTGCAATAAACACAGGGACACATGTAGCCCTTTGAATTAGTGTTTTTGTATTTTTTGAGTAAATACCCAGTAGAGTGATTACTAGATCATAGAATAGTTCTATTTTTAACTTTTTTGGGAACCTCCATATCTTTTTCCACAGTGGCTGCACCCGTCTCCATTCCTGCCAACAGTGCACAAGGATTCCTTTTTCTCTGTATCCTCACCAACACTTGCTTCTTGTGTTTTTTGTTTTTAAGTAGGCTCCACGCCCAATGTGGGGCTTGAACTCACGACCCTGAAATCAAGAGTTGGATGCTCTATACCAACTGGGCCACCCAGGAGCCCCTGTTTCTTGTATTTTTTTTTTTTTATCTTAACCATTCCAACTGCTGTGAGTGATCTTATTGTAGTTTTGATTTTCATTTCCCTGATGACAAGTGATGTTGAGCATCTTTTCATGGGTCTGTTGGCCACCTGGATGTCTTCTTTGGAGAAATGTCTGTTCATGTCTTCCGCCCATTTTTTTTTTTTACTGGATTCTTTGTTTTTTTGGTGGTGAGTGGGATAAGTTCTTTATATATTTTGGGGTTCATATTTTATCAGACATTTCTCCAGTGGACAGTTTGGTAGCACCCCACTAATGAATGAGCACTTTTATGCAAAATAGAAGCCAGTCCTGCTCTGGGCAAGTACAGCTCGATCATAGCTTGGTGGGGCACCTTGGTGTTACACAGCTTGAGAGGATGGGATCTGAAACCCGCCGTGGCTCTCCTGGTCACGCTGTGTCCTCTGGCTACAGGGACTGTGTCTGCCAGAGGGCACCTTCCACACCAAGCTATGATCGAGCTGCACTTGCCCAGAGCAGTACTGTTTTCTATTTTGCATAAAAGTGCTCATTCATCAGTATGTTTGTGCAGTGCACAAACTACACAGCCATTGGCAACAGGCCTGCCACTCGGACTCCAAAGGGGTTTGTTTCCTGTCCCAGATATCTCTAACATAAACAATGCCAGAAAAAAGAAAACACTTTCTTATTCAGTGGACTATACATTTTTGCCTAAAGATTGTCTGCCATGTATGTAAAATCCAAAATAAACACTGAATTTTTAAAAAAATTTTCACATATAGCCTAAGGACCTGCTGGAAACAGATGAAAAACAACAACAACAACAACAACAACAAAAGACAACTGGGGGGGTGGGTATTGTACCCAAGGATGAGACTGGAGGTGAAACTCAGCCCTTTGATTTGGCTTCTCCGGTTCCGGGGAGGAAGAAAGAACCCACCACTAGGCACACACATGGAGACTATCTGTTTCTTTTCAGCAGACCTTTTACTCTTGGTCAGTGCTGTAAGGGTCACCTTTTCAGACCTTCATTACATCTTCAGGATTGCTTCCACCCCCTTCTCTCTCACTCCTCCTTCTGAGTCTCTGATAAAATGTATGTTAGACTTTTATTTTATTTTTAAATGTTTATTTTTTTTGGAGAGAGAGAGCGCACACAAGCTGGGGGGAAGGGTGGAGAGAAAAAGAGAGAGAGAGAACGAACCCCAAGCAGGCTCCATACTCAGCATGGAGCACAGTGTAAGGCTTGATCCCATGACTGTGAGATCATGACCTGAGCTGAAATCAAGAGTCAGACGCTTAACCAACCAAGCCACCCCAGGTGTCCCAAAACGTATGTTAGACTTTAAAAATATATTTTCTATGTCTCTTATCTTTCCTTCTGCATTTTCCCTCTTTTAAAATTTTTTTTTTTACAAATTATTTATTTATTTTAAATAATCTCTACACCCACCGTGGGACTTGAACTCACGACCCTGAGATCAAGTGTTGCACGCTCCTCCAACCGAGCCAGCCAGGCACCTCTGCATTTTCTATCTTTTTTAGCTGTTGGAATGATGCTCTGAAGAATTTCTTCAGAGCTATCTTCCAATTCTCTAATTCTGTCTTCAGTTGTATTTCTTTTAGGGTTAAAGTTATCCATTGAGATTTGTAGGTATGCTTCTATGTCTTTTGGTTATTGCATTTTTTTCCCTTAGAAGTTCTACTTAGTTCTGGGAAGACTGTATCAGTTGCTATAGTTTCCTGTTCCCAAAGATATCAACAAATGTGCCTTGTTGATCTACCTTGTTGGCTTATTTGAGGCCTCTATA
Source organism: Prionailurus bengalensis (assembly GCF_016509475.1). Lineage (NCBI taxonomy): Eukaryota > Metazoa > Chordata > Mammalia > Carnivora > Felidae > Prionailurus > Prionailurus bengalensis. The sequence goes on along the minus strand of NC_057350.1, from coordinate 133,686,132 downwards.
TTGAAAGTACCTTACTTCAAGAAGTACTTGCATATGCTTTTGTGAGGTGTACAAGGGGCACCAAGAGTCTCAAAACACCTTAAACCAAGTTCAAGGATAGTCCCTGACCCAGACAATTGGTGGTGGCTACCACATAAAGAAATAAACTGGAATAATAAGAAGCAGACACACATTGAATATGGAAGATGGGCCTACAAGGGCCACCTGAGGTTGGCACTGGGGTCCCAGGTGCTAGGATGAACTTAGTATCTTGTAGGTAGAGGCAGTGATCGTGGCAACAACACCAGGGAGAATAGTGAACCCCCAGGAAAATATAGACATGGTGGGAGCCTGCCAGAAAGCAGTCAAGACCATCCCAAACGGAAGGCAGAACAGCATCAACTGAGGTATATTGTTGGGAGCCCCCCCCCACAAGTTCGTTTTCACCTCGTGAGTTAGAATTACTAACAAGCCCTCCAAGGGCTCACTGAGTACAAAGGTCAGCATCAGAATGTGACGTAGCAGTCTCAGGTGAGCTGGTAAATATGTCAGTCCACGGTAGGAAGGTTGTTTGCAAGGCAGGGGCAGGGGCTTAGATTCGGGACTTTTTTGTTTGTTGTAAATGCTGTGTCATCTTAAAAGGACCATGTCCTCTTTCTGGGCCTTGGTTTTTCCTTCTGTGAAACAATAGTTTTGTATTTGATCAGTGTTTCCCAACTTTTAATCTTCACACAAATCTCCTAGGAATCTTGTTCAATTATGGATTTTGATTCAGTAAGTCTGGGATGGGTCCTGAGGGTCTAATGAGGTCTCAGGTGATTCTCCTATTCCTGATCCAGCGGCCCAGATCTTAAGTAGAAATGTTGTACACGGACTCTAAGCTCCCTTCCGGATGGCCGTAGTCAAATAGGGACGCTTGGGGCTTTTGGAAGCTTGCTGGTTAAACGAATCCCTTTCTCAAGTGGATAAGTCCGTCTCCTATTTCAGGACCGGGCTCTAGGGTCTCCTTCTCCGGGAACACTTCCCTGGGATCTTTGCCTGCGTTGCCTCCCACCAACAGCCTGAGTGGGGAGCTCTCTTCTGGGTGCCTGTGCCCTAAGTGCTGTGAGTATGCCACTGTCTCTCTGTAATCATCTGCCTGATGTCAACATCCATGCCTCCAGTACATGCCTGCCTGTATAAATGAACAGAAGGCCAAAATAGGTTTTAACTGGGGGTAAAGGGATGGGGGTGATCGGCAGATTCCTGACCAGGACTTAACAGCCCGGTCTCTGTTTACTGTGAGTCACAAATACCCACTTGGTTCCTGTTATGGACTGAACGGTGCCCACCACCCTACCCTTCCCAGTTCTTGCCTTGAAGCCCTAAATCCCCAATGTGACCTATTTGAAGACAGAGCTTTTAAAGAGGTAATTAAGGTTAAATGAGGCCATAAGGGTAGGCCCTGATCCAACAAGTCTGGTGTCTTTCTTAGAAGAGGAAGAGACACCAGGAACGTGTGCACAGAGATAAGGAAGGCCGTGTGGGGACGAGGCTAGAAAGTGGCTGTCTGCAAGCCAGGGAGACCGGTCTCAGTCCTACACCTTGAGCTCAGACTTCCAGTGTCCAGAACCGTGAGAAAATAAATGCCTGCCATTCAAGCTGCCCGGCCTGTGGTATTTTGCTATGGCAGCCGAGCAGACTACCGCAGCTCCTAAACAGGGTCTCAGGTTTCTAGGCTTGTTTCGACCTCACAGAAGACCCTCAGCACATAGAGCTCCTCCGCAGGGAGGACTCCGCAACCTCCAGCTTCCCTCCTAAGGCCAGCACAGGAGTCTCCTCTGGGCTAGGCGGTGTTTATGGAAAGACCAGAGAAGCAGGGCCGTGCCAGATGGAATCTGTGCCCCCGCCCCCTCCACCCAGTCAGGGCTGCTGAGCGTTACTTGGTGGGACGTGTGCGAATCTCAAGACTTGATGTTCAGATCCCGCCTCCTTGCCTCATCACTCCCTCTGGGTAACTACACCCGGCTATCGTCTGCGGCCTTTCAGCCTCATTGCTGCCTTTCCACGTTCTCTGTATCTCAGAGGATGGCAGCCTGGAAACCGCATTTTCCAAGCTTCCTTGCCAGCTGGGTTCCATGCCAGTTAGATTCTGCCGGCGCAAGGCCCTTGTGTGGGTCGGTTGGAAGGCAGGAGGGTGGGAGAAATGCCCTCTCCCAGGCCCCTCTTTGTGACATCGACAGCAGCTGTGGTAGACGGTTGTGGGCCGTGCACTGCTGGGGTCCTGGGGCGGGGGCGAGGCGGTGGCGAGGGGACGCTGAGGGCTCCAGCAGCTCTGATGGCAGTTTCAGTGGCACGAGCAGGTGGGCCTCGGCTTTCTGCTCAATGGGAGAGACCGGAGCTCCAAGGGCATTGGTGGTGAATGAGTGTGGGCTCACGGGCTCTGGGAAAAACTCCCTTTTGCCTTCAGGTTGTACACAGGTCAGAATTCCCTTCTTTGTTAAGGCCGAATAATCTTCCATTGCATGTATATCGCGCATTTTGCTTGCCCATTCATGTGTCAATGGACAATGGAGTTGCTTCCACATTTTGGCCATTGTGAATAATGGCGGCTGTGCGCGTGAGTGTGTAACTATCTCTTTGAGACCCTGCTTTCGTGTATTTTGGATATATGCCCAGAGGTAGCATTGCTGAATAATAGGGTAATTTTATTTTCAATTCTTTGAGGAACCACCGTACTGTTGTCCACAGTGGCTATGCCATTCTATGCTCCCACAAACAGCGCACAACAGCTCCAATCATTGGTTTCTTAATTACATCACCTTCTCAGGGTTATAGAAAAAAGGTGTGAACACGACAAAAATGGTCTCAATGTCAAAGGCCATGGGTGCCAGATAAACACCCTACTTTATACATCATTTCACATTTGGTGACCATTCTTAAATTGTTGGATTGTGGGGGCTACACTAAGGATGTAATGGTGATATGTCTCCTATCCCCGACTGGATTCCTGGACATCCTGCATTCTACTTTTAATCTTTCCATTATAAGTGAATAAGTCATACTCCCCTATGGGCCTCAGTTTCCCCACCTGTAATATAAAGTGATTGAATTATAGGGTTAACTATGACCAGCTCCGGAATTGTTTCTGAGATTACCTCTTCAGTAACTAGTTTAATGGAATCTTCTGGAGTCAGCAACGACTTAAAAACCAGAGAAATGGTGGAGTAATTGGGGGTCTTTGGAAGGATCTCAAATTGGAAGTCCAAGGATCAGTCAGTCACAGATGTTTGGTTGATTGTCTCAATATTTTTCAAACTTTTGAATTTGAATTGTTGTAACTACAGATATAGGGGTGTTTAAAATGATGAGGGACTATTAAATGTCACATGTCACTCTGGCAGTGAATTTGAAAACCTAGAAAAAATAGGTTTTTCGAGAAATGCAAAATAGCAAAATTGACACAGAAAGAAGTGGAAACTATAAATAAATCAATGACTATGGAAGAGATTAGAAAAAATAATGAGATTTGCTGTTGAAAAAGCCATTGGGGGGCACCTGGGTGGCTCAGTCTGTTGAGCATCCGACTCGATTTGGGCTCAAATCGTGATCCCAGGGTCGTGGGATGGAACCCCACATTGGCTCTGTGCTGAACGTGGAGCCTGCTCAGGATTCTCTCTCTTTCTCTCCCTCTGCCCCTCTCCCCTGCTTGTGCATGGGTGCACACTCTCACTTGCTCTCTCTCTCTCAGATAAATTTTTAAAAAATGAAAAGGCATTGATGAAATGGCTGCACAGCTGGATCTTATCTAACTTTTGAAATACAGATAATTACAAGATTATTCAAAATCTTGTCCGCTCGAAGTGTAGTCCAGGGACTGGTGGCATCCGTGTCCCTGGCAGTTGGTTGGAAATGCAGAACCCCCACCCCCGACTTAGACCCACTAAATGAGGCTCTGCATTGTTTAAGAAGCCCTAAGCTAGGGCAGTGGGGGGCAGTGGTTTTCAATCTTGGCTGAACATGGGAATTATCTGAGGAGCTTTTAAAAATACTGGTATTTGGGGTGCCTGGGTGGCTCAGTCGGTTAAGCGGCCAACTTCAGCTCAGGTCATGATCTCGCGGTCCATGAGTTTGAGTCCTGCATTGGGCTCTGTGCTGACAGCTCAGAGCCTGGAGCCTGTTTCAGATTCTGTGTCTCCCTCTCTCTGACCCTCCCCTGTTCATGCTCTGTCTCTCTCTGTCTCAAAAATAAACGTTAAAAGAAAAATTTAAAAATAAATAAATAAATAAATAAATAAATAAGATAAAATAAAATAAAAATACTGGTATTTGAGCCCCACCCCCAGAGATTCTGATTTAATTAATCAGGTACATGACTTGGGCATTTGCATTTTAAAATATTCCTCAGATGATTGAGAATCAGAGATTCAACCTGAGCCATACAGAAACATGGAAAGCTGATAAAGGACGTCCCCCCCACCATAAAAAAGAACTACAGACCAATCTCATTTATGATTAAAAATAAAATCCAGTAATGATAAAAAAAAAAAAAATACTACAGTAAAGGGTGCCTGGGTGGCTCAGTGGATTAAGCATCTGACTCTTGGTTTCGGTTCAGGTCATGATCTCACAGTTTGTGGGTTCAAGTCCCAAGTTGTGCTCTGTGCTGGTGATACGGGGCCTGCTTGGGGTTTCCTCTCTGGCGCTCCCCTGTTTGCACACCTGCGTATGCATGTGCTCTCTCTCTCAAACTTAAAAAAATAAGAATACATAAGACCAAGCACAGTTTATTTCAGGAATACAAGCCGTAGGGCAGTGGTTTAACAACCTGCTCTCTGGGAAAGATTTAAAGCGAAACAAAAAACCCAAAAGCCCTGATTTGTAGCATTTGTCAATTCCCGTGGTGTAAATACTCCCACCATGACTAATTTAATTTTTTTTATGTTTTATTTTTGAGAGAGAAAGAGACAGAGTGTGAGTGGGGGAGGGGCATAGAGAGAGGGAGACACAGAAGGTGACGTGGGCTCCGGGCCGTCAGCACAGAGCCCGATGCGGGGCTCGAACTCACAAACCGTGAGATCATGACCTGAGTCAAAGTCAGCCGTTTAAGCAACTGAGCTACCCAGGCGCCCCCCACTGTGACTAATTTAAAGCATAGTTCATTTTAAGCTAATTTCGCACAAGCAAAGAATGGTGCTAATTTTAAACTACCAACATGACTTCAACTGGCTTGAAAACTCCTGAACGTTAAACACTTGGCTCTCACAAGCTGCGTCACACCGCTAGAGCTTGCTTCAAAATCAGGAAAGCCACTGATGAATCCATTCCATCAATATGTTGAGGAGAGAAACCACACGATCCTCCCACAAATACACCCGATCCTCCCACAAATACACCCGGGGTGGGACGCCTTGGCTGGGCTTGATCTCTGCTCAGCAGGGGCGTCATCCCCCGAGCTGTCTCTCGCCCAGCTCGCTTTCCACATTTCCCTGACCCACTGGTCCCTGCAAGCATGTGACTTTGTGACACAACGCTTTGCCCTGTGGCCCTGGCAAGGCCTGGGCGTAATCACGTCCTGTGGAGGTGAATGACGAAGGTGTTGCCGTCACCTCTTCGTTTTTCAACAGGCAGAGCTGGCAGGGGAGAGTGCACTGCTTCCGTAATCTGTGGACATCCTGCTTCAGACAAGTTTGCCCTTTCTCAACCCTGAAAGGAACGGAAGAGGGAAGGCAGGGACCCACCTACTGTGCCTGGGAAACCGGATGGGCTTCCTGCCTCTGCACCCTTCTTGGCTTGCATTCCCGTCCCCGGTGGCTCACCTTCTCTGCCCGGCATTTCCTTACGTCTTGACTTTATCAGGCCAGTCCCTCCTCCTAGAAGCTGAGCCTCTCATATCTTTCTAGTAAATCCCCATTTTGTTTAGATACCCGGGTTCCGTTGTCATTGCCACTGAACTTTTCTAAGCAACGCCATTACTCTTACCCAAGAGGGCTGACTAGTACAGGCATCTAAACTGGTGTTCACGTCAGCTGTGAGGACAGTTACCAAGCAAACCCATTTTTGCTTGTAACAGGATTCTGGGGCAGTGGGGTCATTGACAGCTTCCAGATTTACTAGCTCTTCGGGGTTCCTGCAGTTTCAGGGACTCCTAAGGAGCTTCTTGAAACAGTTGTGTCATGCAGGGCAATTGCCCCTCAGAGGTTAGGTTCCTAGAAGACTGGGGCAGCCTCTAAGCTCCTTGCTCCGGACACTTCTCTCTCCTCCATGCAGGAACGGTTGCACCCCCACTTTCTAACAAATGATGGTGACAGTGTGGCAGAGATTCTGCTCCATGAGCTTATTTATTCTCCGTGGAACAGATTTTATTTATTCACCTAACAAATAATTTTTGAGCACCTGTCATGGCCACTTTGTGCCGGGGACAGACGAATGTAAACCCCTAAGCCTTATATGCTACCAGGGAAAGGGAAAATAAACAAAAACAGCCCTAAAAAGATAAACTAGTAAGATGATTTCAGGTAGACCTAAGTGACATGGAGAAAATAAGCATGTAGAGAAGCGGGGAGGACAGGAGAGAACTCCTTAGCTCAGAAAGTCAGAGGAGGGCACTGTGGGGAATGGAAAAATCTGCGAGCTGAGAGGGGAGGAAGAGCCTGCCTGTGGGGAAGAGCAGGAGGAGCTGGGCACGGGCTTGGAACAGCGGCGGAGCCATCAGAGCCCTGCAAGGTCACACACGTGAGGGGAGGCCCTGGAGGGGGCAGCGAGGGCTGCTCACGCCGCCGCAGGGGCTGGGACTAGCACTCAGGTGTTGGGGTTTTTGTTCCAATGGAAATAGGAACGGGAAGTGTTAAGCGGGGAGGTTCCTAAGATCTGATTTGCGATTGGGAAAGGTCACTGTGATTTGTGATTTGGAAAGACCGCGATGGGGCGAGGCTGGAAACGGGAGACAGGCAGGGAGCTTGCTGCTGAGGCCAGAGACGGCCAACGGCAGGAAACCATCTGGTGATGCAAAGCCGAGCTTAGGCATCTGAAGTTCCTCCAAAACATCTCCAGCAGTCACAACCTACCACTGCAACCCAGAAACACAGCAATTATGTGCCAGAAAAAACCACATGTGTTTATGCTCAAACAATAGTAATTACAGGGCCCCTCCTTCTCGTGCCTTCCCTGCTGACTCCTGACTGCCTTAACAATTAACTCCTGCCAGCCAGCCACCTCCTTAGTCCACCTGCTCTCAAGGCTCTGCTACCCTCTGTACGGCCCCTACCCCCCACCCCCCACGTTGTGTGCTTCCATCATCAACTTGTTATTAGTGTCTCAGGGATCAGATTTTTGGAAATAAGATTCACATATTACAAATTATTTGATTACTTTGACATGATTTAGTTTTTCATCTCAAGTCCTTCATCATTCTAGAAGGATGATTCACTCATCCCTTTGTCCATTTATTCACTCATTCGGTCAACCTACATTTGTCAAGTCCCCGTGCTGGGTAGGAGCTGGAGACATCACGACAAAGGCATAGATCTCAGATCCCACTCATGGGGAGTTGTCATCTGCAGCACACCCTCCGTGACTAATTAAAAAAAAAAAAAACTTTTTTTTAACATTTTTGAGAGACAGAGAGAGACAGAGTGTGAGTAGGGGAGGGGCAGAGAGAGAGGGAGACACAGAATCTGAAGCAGGCTCCAGGCTCTGAGCGGTCAGCGCAGAGCCCAAAGCAGGTTCAAACTCACAAACCGTGAGATCATAACCTGAGCCGAAGGCGGATGCTCAACCAACCAAGCCACCCAGGCGCCCCTTTCCATGACAAATTTTAAGCCAATTTTGCTTCCAGCAAAGAATGGTGCTGATTTTAAGCTCTCAGATGTTATGGCGACTAGCTCTTGGTGAGGGGCCAACACCAGCTAGGTTTTCAGACCCCGGAACTAGATACTGTCTCTTTCTAGTAAAAGGAAGGAAATGAAAATTCACATTTATGGACTGTTTGCTCTGTGCCAGGTTATACCGTTTGCACGCTGTTATATAGCCAGTGAGTTTCAGGACTAAGTCTGAAACCAACTCTGCCTGATTCAAAAATTCATGCTCTCAGGGCACCTGGGTGGCTCAGTCGATTAAGCGTCCGACTCTTGATTTCAGCTCCGGTCTGGATCTCGAGGTTCATAAGTTCAAGCCTTGCATCGGGCTCTGTGCTGACAGTGAGAAGCCTGTTTGAGAGTCTTTCTCTCTGTTCCCCTCTCCCCCTAAAAATAAATAAACATAAAAAAAAAATCCACACTCTCTCCATTCCACAGTTTCAAGAAATAGATCACATTCAAAGAGAAGGGAAGAACTTGCTTACATGCTCAGGCCCTCCTCAGTCCAAGAAAAGTGTGCCCCGTAAAGATAAGGAAGTCACGTGTCAGGGATGATAAAGTCTAAACAGCAACCAAAGAATCACGAAAACTGTAACAATCCCAGAGAGACATTCTGGGAAAACCCAACAAGCTGTTCTCCTTCACAGAACAAGTCACTGAAAGGCCCTGGAGAAAGATTAGAAACCGGACAGGTTGAGGAATAATTACGCCCCTGAACTGTTTGCTGGGAGGCTAGGTGTGCCAAATGCAGTATATTCAGCATCCAGCTGCCTGGGGCGGTGGGGGGGGGGGGGGGCGGTTTGTCTCTCCCCGGACTTCCAGTCAAAGTCAGCCGAATGGTGCCCTCACCTCTGGGGTCAGGAAGAAGAGCCTTCCAGGTCCCTGCCTCTCAGCCCTGGTATCTGTCCCCACTGGTTTATTGGCAGGCCAGAGACAGCAAGAAGCCACATGAGAGAGGACAGATGTTTTTAGGAGTGTCTATTTTAAAAATTTCGACAAAACTGATAACATCGCTTTGGTAACAAATGTTACCGTAGTAAGCCAGAGAGAGCCAGTTTTACAGGAAATTTTAAGAGAACACAAGTCTTTAAGGAAACTTCATGATTTGGGCGGGCTGCTTCAAACTTTGTTTCCAGTCGCCCGAAGATCCATGACCTTTGATGGGAAATACTGAGGCACCTGATGCAGCTTATCTCATACTTGTGTCAGTTGAACTACCCGTCTCCCACCCTCAAATCCGTCTTAACCACCATGAACTGACTTTCATCCTAGGCACGATATTCTGCCAGGCCCTGTTTGAGATTAATAAGATAGCGTTCATGTTGTAGTAGGCCCTCAAATACGTCCACAATAACCATAATGTAATGTGTTCATTACGCTAGAGTGGAGGCATGTGGAAAGACTAATGGGTACTGGGAGGAGGAGTGATTAATTTTACCTAGGAGAGGGGCCATCATGGAAGACTTTACGAAGAAGCTGAGGGGGAAGGACTCTGCTTTGGGGCTGTCCCTCATCCCCGGCAGAGGAAGCAGGGACCCCCCGGGAAGTGTATAGTGGATTTGGGAAGCAGGGACTTCACTGTGGCTGAGTGTAAGGAATGTGGGAGGCACCTGTCGGTGGTGAGTATGGTAAATTACTGCATTCAAGATCCCACGGGCCTTGAAGGCCATCCTGGGCATCCTAGACTTTATTCTGAGGACAATGGAGAGGGAGCACTGAGAGGTTCAGAATTGGTGAGAAATACTATCAAATCTGTGTTCTAGAACATTAGTGGGGTTGGAGGTGGCTTGGAGGGAAAAGGTCTGGTAGTTCAGGTTTCTGGAGCCAACCATCGATGCCTATCCTGAAACCAGCCACTAGGACAGTCGTTCCTGTCACAGTCTAAGGACAGAGATTCAACACATTTATGGAACCCGATGACAGAGATTACACCCATTGATGGTATAATCTCCTCATAGGATAAATGCATATATTGCCAGACAACAATTTGGGGTACCTTTTTAAAAAATTTTTTTAATGTTTATTTTTAAGAGTGAGAGAGAGAGAGAGAGAGAGAGAGAGAGAGACCAAGCACGAGTGGAGGAGGGGCAGAGAGAGAGGGAGACACAGAATCCAAAACAGGCTCCAGGCTCTGAGCTGTCAGCACAGGGCCCAACACAGGGCTCGAGCTCATGAACCTCGAGATCGTGACCTGAGCCAAAGTTGGATGCTTAACCGACCGAGCCACCCAGGTGCCCCTCGGGTACAGTTCTGATAAGTGAATTTTAATATCATTGGTTTCCTCTCTGTACTCCTCTGTGTTTTCTTTTATGCACTTAAAAATACTCTTCTGGGAAAGACTCCACGGACTTCATCAGACCAACAAAGGGGCTTACAGATCAAAGCCCTCAAACATTTGAAGGGATTAGTGGGCCATCTTCTTTCCTTTCTCTACGTGTAGTAACTTTCCAATCGAGCAAGCACTGATTCAGTACCTCACACACGCTCAGGGTTGTGTCAGAGGCTTGTTCTCCGGGGATCTGGAACCAGGCTTCCTGGGCCGGAATCCTGGCTTTATCTTTTCTAGCCGTGTTCCTTGGACCAAATTCCTTGAATCTCCCAGTTTCCTCCTCTGTAAAACAAGGACAGTAATGGTACGCATTTCGTGCCATTGTTGTGAGAATGAAATCAGTTCATATGCAGGAAGTGTGAGCACTGTGTCCAGCTCCCTGTCCCCGCGGGTCCAGACTGCAGTGTGTTTAGAGTATAATTAGGGAGGCGCGATAAGCTCAGGTAAGCCAACTTGAGAAGAGAACCACAATATGGTACAACTCTTTCGTGTGGTTACTTTTCTCTGGGTCTTCTCCAGGATGACCCAGAAAATTCTGCTAAAAAGTAGTAATATAATCCCTTTAAAGTCCATACTTACCTGAAATTTCAACAGAAGTTTTAGTTGGACTCCGCCAAAAAGTGGACAGTGAAGCAAGGGATTTGGGGCCAGTAGTATATTTGGGAAGGGATCCTGGGAAACAAGAAGGTGAGGAAGGGAGCTGGGGAAGGGAGGAAAGCCAACCTCCCAGGTTTCCTCGGAGGGCAGCTGGGCCTCAGTCCTGCCGGGGCCCCTCTGTGAGGCTGTACGGAAGACACCTCCAGTTGCCCCACAAGGGCTGAGGGGGCCGGTGGGTTTATCGTCATCTCTTGAGGGGAGTCCTGGGGGTGCTACTCCCCGGCACTCCTGGCCGGTCTTGCTTGTGGGCCCAGCACGTGGCCAAAAGCCTGAAGGAATGGAGACACGGGGGTGCCTAAGGCAGAAAGCCAGGGTGCTGAAGGATTGTCTTCTGACAACGCCTGCTTCAGTAGGGCGGGTGACTTAAACACCCTGGCCACAGTAAGCATGGGAGACAGGAAACAGATTCACTCTGACTTTATGTGAATAAAGATGTAATTGAAAGGGGTGCCTGGGTGGCTCCTTAGTTAAGCGTCTGGCTCTTGACTTTGGTTCAGGTCATGATCTCACACGGGTTCGTGAGTTCAGGCCCCTTGCCAGGCTCTGAGCTGACAGCTTGGAGCCTGCTTGGGATTCTCTCTCCCTCCCTCTCCCTGCCCCTGTCCCATTCTCTCTCTCTCTCTTCTCTCTCTCTCTCTCTCTCTCTCTCAAAATACATAAACTTTAAATAAAAATAAAAATGCGATTGAAAGAGGTTCAACCCCAGCCTGGGTCTTCCAACTTCTACCCCTCCCACCTTCACTTGTCACAGTCTGTGATTTTCACAGGTGGTTCCTTTTGCAACTTACGTGTGATTTAGTCTTTAAGGGTGTTTATCAGAAATTCTCACCACCTACTCTTTAAAGTCCACATACTATTATGGGTAAACTTTTCAGTGATTTGAGTGGGGGGGGGGCAATGTCAGAAGATACTCATTATTTAGGTATCTGCTGATTAGCCAAGAAAATTGAATTCCTGGAATGTTTCTTTTTAGCTGTTGTCTGTTAATCAAACAAACACCATGATTTGCACTGCAAAATCTTAGAACTGTGGGATGTTAGATTCATCTGGTTAGATTTCAGTGTAAGCACAGCCCTAAGAGCCTGCAGTTCTTTGAATACATGAATGACTGCCACAGTGTTAAATTCCATAAAAAGCAGTTACATCTGCTCAGTTTCCAGGTGACAGAGTGTGGATTCCGGCGAGGAAATTTATCATCATTATTTAGAAAACATATTTGATGTCAAGGCAGGTGCCTGGGTGGCTCAGTCGGTTGAGCGTCCGACTATGGCTCAGGTCAGGATCTCACGGTTCATGAGTTCGAGCCCCATGTCAGGCTCTGTGTTGAGAGTACAGAGCCTGGGGACTGCTTCGGATTCTGTGGCTCCCTCTCTGCCCCTCCCCTGTTTGCACTCTCTCTCACTGTTCTCTCTCTCTCAAAAATAAGTAAACATTAAAAAAAATTTTTTTAGGGGCGCCTGGGTGGCGCAGTCGGTTAAGCGTCCGACTTCAGCCAGGTCACGATCTCGCGGTCCGTGAGTTCGAGCCCCGCGTCAGGCTCTGGGCCGATGGCTTGGAGCCTGGAGCCTGTTTCCGATTCTGTGTCTCCCTCTCTCTCTGCCCCTCCCCCATTCATGCTCTGTCTCTCTCTGTCCCAAAAATAAATAAACGTTGAAAAAAAAAATTTTTTTTTAAATAATTTATAAAAAAAGAAATTGTATTTGGTAAAGAAAATGTAGAATGGCACATCTTTATCTGCACTATGAGTATAATAATGTATAAATTATGGAAGTTTATAGACAAGAACCGGAAGGTGAAATGGGGAAATGAATACTGTTTTGCCAGTACAATTTTCTTTAAAAACAGAAGAGAGATCAGCAGTGCCCTTTACTCAAATCCCAGTGTGACATGAAATTTTTAGCACAATTTTAGTTAGCCTTGGCAACTTTTCTAGGCTCAGACCAAGTTACTCAGGAATTTTCCCCAAATTTCCTACCACCAATTTGTGTTTACTCTAAAAATAGAGAAAGAGCGGGGGGGGGGGGGGGGGGGGGTGGTGTTTAGTAACAGAAGCAATGTGAACATGGATGAACCTCAAAATCAGTATGCTAATGAAGCCAGACACAAAAGACCATCTATTGTATGATCCCATTTACCTGAAATTTCTAGGGACACCTTGCTGGCTCAGTTGAAAGAGCATGTGACTCTGGATCCCGAGATCATGAGTTCGAGCCCCATGTGGGGTGTAGAGATTACTTAATTAAATAAAACTTTTTTTAAAAGTTTTTTTTTTTTTTTTTAAGAGGCAAAACTATGTATACAGAAAGCAGATCAGTGGTTACCTAGTGGTGGCTGGGAACAGGGATTGGCTCGAAATGGGCATGAGAAAAATGTTCAGGGTGATGGAATTGTCCTAAAACTGAATTATGGCGATGGTTGCATAATGTGTAAATGTAGTATAACTCCCCAAACTGTGAGTTTCATGAGATGTAAATTATACAGTAAAACTGTTAAATGCACTGCCACGCTGTTTCTAAAATACAAGGAAATGTTAGAAAAACGATTTCTGGTTACTGTGGGATAGAAAAACTCCTTGGCTCACAAATAACCTCCAGCGGCCCCCACAGATAAACCTCCCCGAACACGCACTGCAGGGGAAAACAGCACTCACTTTGCAAAGGAGCTTCAAGACAAGCCTCCTGACCTCCCTGCTAACAGATTGCCCCCCAGCACCCCACCCCCACCACAGACAGGCTAGACCAGCACTGTCCAGTGGAAATACAATGGGAGCCATGCATCTGTACTTCTGAGTTTTCTAGTAGACACGTTAAAATGTAAAAAGAAACAGGTGAGTTAATTTAAATATTTCCTGTAACTCAGTATGTCAAAATATTATCGTTTCAGCATATAATCAATATAAAAATTTACCAGTGACATGCTTTACATTCTTTTTTCACGCTGAATCTTTAAAATCTGACGTGTGTCTTACACGTCGAGCACATCTCGGTTCAGAGTAGCTAGGTTTTCAGGTGCTCCGTAGCCACAGGTGGACACGGCAGGCCTAGAGGCATCTAGCTTATTGACAATAATCCAGAGACTTCAGACAATTCGTAAAGAGGGAGCTGTTTCATGTAAACAGCCACTGCTAATTAAAAAAACAGACATGTAAAGGTATATGTTGAATTGTTCTGTGAAAGTACACTGATCTCTGTGCGCCTTACTTTTTTTTGGTTAATTTTTATTTTCTTAAGTGTTTATTAGTGATGCTCCTCTGTTGAAATCCCCCGCCTCTTTTTTTCTCTTTTATTTTATTTTATTTTTTCTATTTTTAAATACGTTCAAGTTAGTTAGCATACAGTGCAATAATGTTTTCAGGAGTAGATTCCGGTGATTCATCCCCTATGTATAACACCCAGTGCTCATCCCAGCAAGTGTCTTCCTTAATGCCCCTTATTGATTTAGCCCATCCCCCCACCCACAGCCCCTCCAGCAACCCTCAGCTTGCTCTCTGTATTTAAGAGGCTCTTCTGTTTCGTCCCCCTCCCCGTTTTTACGTAACTTTTGCTTCCCTTCCCTTATGTTCATCTGTTTTATATCTTAAATTCCACATGTGAGTGAAGTCATAGGATATTTGTCTTTCTTTGACTGACTCATTTTGCTCAGCATAATACCCTCTGGTTCCATCCGTGTAGTTGCAAATGGCAAGATTTTATTCTTTTTGATTGCCAAGTAATACTCCATTGTATATACATACCACATCTTCTTTATCCATTCTTCTGTTGATGGACATTTGGGCTCTTTCCATACTTGGGCTATTGTCGATAGGGCTGCTATAAACATGGGGGTGCATGTGCCCCTTCGAAACAGCACACCTGTATCCCTCAGATATATACCTAGTAGTGCAATTTCTGGGTCGTAGGGTAGTTCTATTTTTAACTTTTTGAGGAACCTCTGTACTGTTTTCCAGAGTGGCTGAACCAGCTTGCATTCCCACCAGCAGTGCAAAAGAGATCCTCTTTCTCCGCATCCTCGCCAACATCTGTTGCCGGAGTTGTTAATTTTAGCCATTCTGACAGGTGTGAGGTGGTATTTCATCGTGGTTTTGATTTGTATCTCCCAGATGATGAGTGATGTTTGGCATCTTTTCATGTGTCTGTTAGTCATCTGGATGTCTTCTTTAGAAAAGTGTCTATTCATGTCTTTTGCCCATTTCTTCACTGGGTTATTTGTTTTTTGGGGGTTGAGTTTGATAAGTAAGTTCTTTATAGATTTTGGATACTAACCCTTAATCTGATATGTCATTTGCAAATATCTTCTCCCATTCTGTTGGTTGCCTTTTAGTGTTGCTGATTGTTTCCTTCACTTTGCAGAAGCGTTTTATCTTGATAAGGTCCCAATAGTTCATTTTTGCTTTTGTTTCCCTTGCCTCCAGAGACTTGTTGAGTAAGAAGTTGCTGCGGCTGAGTTCAAAGAAGTTATTGCCTGTTTTCTCTTCTAGGATTTTGATGGCTTCCTGTCTTACATTTAGGTCTTTCATTCATTTTGAGTTTATTTTTGTGTATGGTGCTGTCCAGTTTTCCCAGCACCATTTGCTGAAGAGACTGTCTTTATTCCATTGGATATTCTCTCCTGCTTTCTCAAAGATTAGTTGCTCATACATTTGGGGGTCCATTTCTGGATCTCTTTTCTGTTCCATTCATCTGAGTGTCTGTTTTTGTGCAGTGCCATACTGTCTGGATGATTACAGCTTTGTAATGCATCTTGAAGTCTAGGATTGTGATGCCTCCCACTTTGGTTTTCTTTTTCAGGATTGCTTTGGCTATTCAGGGTCTTTTCTGGTTCCACACAAATCTTGGGATTGTTTGTTCTATCTCTGTGAAGAATGCTGGTGTTATTTTGATAGGGATTGCATTGAATATGTAGATTGCTTTGGGTAGTATCAACATTTTAACAATATTTGTTCTTCCAATCCATGAGCATGGAAAATTTTTTTCATTTTTTGGTGCCTTCAATTTCTTTCATAAGCTTTCTATAGTTTTCAGCGCATACACTTTTCACTTCTTTGGTTAGGTTTATTCCTAGGTCTTTTATGCGTTTTAGTGCAATTGTAAATGGGATCAATTCCTTGATCTCTCTTTCTGCTGCTTCATTATTGTTGTATAGAATAGAAATACAACCGATTTGTGTGCACTGATTTTATATCCTGCGACTTTGCTGAATTCATGGATCAGTTCTATGATCAGTTCTAGCAGTTTTTTGGTGGGATCTTTTGGGTTTTCCATATAGACTATCATGTCATCTGCGAAGAGTGAAAGTTTGATTTCCCCCTTGACGATTTGGATGACTTTTATTCTTATGTTTTCTGACTGCTGAGGCTAGGACTTCCAATACTATTTTCAATAACAGCGATGAGAGTGGACATCCCTGTCATGTTCCTGACCTTAGGGGGAAAGCTCTCAGCTTTTCCCCATTGAGGATGATATTAGCATGGGTCTTTCATATATGGCTTTTATGATCTTGAGGTATAATCCTTCTACGTCTACTTTCTTGAGGGGTTTTATCAAGAAAGGATGCTGTATTTTGTCAAGTGCTTTCTCTGACTCTGTTGAGAGGATCATGTGGTTCTTGTCCTTTCTTTTATTAATGTGACATATCACATTGATTGTTTTGTGGATATTGAACCAATCCTACATCCCAGGTATAAATCCCACTTGATTCTTTTAATGTATTGTTGGATCCAGTTGGCTAGTATCTTGTTGAAGATTTTTGCATCCATGTTCATCAGGAAAATTGATCTGTAGTTCTCCATTTTAGTGGGGTCTTTGGTTTTGGAATCAAGGTAATGCTGGCTTCAGAGAATAAGTTTGGAAGTGTTCCTTCCATTTTTATTTTTTTGGAACAGCTTCAAAAGAATATGTGTAAAATCTTCTTTAAATGTTTGGTAGAATTCCCCTGGAAAGCCATCCAGCCCTGGGCTCTTGTTTTCTGGGAGATTTTTGATTACTAATTTGATTTCCTTCCTGGTTATGGATCTGTTCAAATTTTCTATTTCTTCTTATTTCAGTTTTGGTAGTTTATATGTTTCTAGGAATTTGTCCATTTCTTCCAGATTGCCTAATTTATTGGCGTATAACTGTTCATATATTCTCTTATTATTGTTTGTATTTCTGCTGTGTTGGTTGTGATCGCTCCTCTTTCATTCTTGATTTTATTTATTTGGGTCCTTTCCTTTTTCTTTTTGATCAGACTGGCTAGGGGTTTATCAATTTTGTTAATTCATTCAAAGAACCAGCTCCTGGTTTCATTGATCCGTTCTACTGTTGTTGTTTTTTTTTTTTTTTTAATTTCAATGGCATTGATTTCTGCTCTAATCTTTATTATTTCCCATCTTCTGCTGGTTTTGGGTTTTATTTGCTGTTCTTTTTCTAGCTCTTTAACGTGTAAAGTTAGGTTGTGTATCTGAGACCTTTCTTCTTTCTTTAGGAAGGCCTGGATTGCTATCTACTTCCCTCTTATGACTGTCTTTGCTGCATCCCTCAGGTTTTGGGCTGTGATGTTATCATTTTCATTGGCTTCCATGTACTTTTTAATTTCCTCTTTAATTTCTTGGCTAGCCCATTCCTTATTTAGTATGGTGTTCTTTAGTCTCCAAGTATTTGTTGTCTTTCTAAATTTTTTCTTGTGTTGATTTTGAGTTTCATAGCATTGTGGTCTGAAAATATACAGGGTATGATCTCGATCTTTTTGTACTTGTTGAGGGCTGATTTGTGTCCCAGTATGTGACCTATTCTGGAGAAAGTACCATATGCACTTGAGAAGAATGTGCATTCTGCTGCTTTAGGATGAAATGTTCTGAATATATCAGTTATGTCCAACTGGTTCAGTGTGTCATCCAAAACCATTGTTTCTTGTTGATTTTTTGTTTAGATGATCTGTCCATTGGTGTAAGTGGGATGTTGAAGTTCCCTACTATTATAGTATTATTATCAGTGAGTTTTCTGTATGTTTGTGATTAATTGATTTATACATTTGGGTTACAACACGTTGGGGGCATAGATGTTTACAATTATTAGATTCCTTTTTTTTTTTAAGCTTATTTATGTATTTTTTTTTGAGAGACAGAGTGAGCATGATGGGGGGAGAGGGGGAGAGAGAGAGGGAGAAAGAGAATCCCAACCAGGCTGCATGCTGTCAGCACAGAGCCTGACCTAAGGCTTGATCCCATGAGCTGTGAGATCATGACCTATACTGAAATCAAGAGTTGGACACTTAACCTGAGCCACCCAGGCGTCCTGTTCCTCACTTTAAAAAAAAAATTAATTTCTCATATTATCCTGAGGAATTTTTTAATGTACTCAATGAGTTTCATTTTTAGGTCTTGGTGGTTAAGTTCCTATGGTCAGCACACACAGCGGTGTTTGAAATTAACATTGCAGAGACATTTCAAGTCTAGGAATTGAAGCAAGATTTTAGTTTAGATGAAAGGTTATGTCCTTTATCAGGAAACTGGGTACTGTCCTCACCAAGGAACAGCTGTGATGATCTACAGTAATAGGTCTGTCTGGTTAGTATAATAATTGAACTAAAGCTACCAGCAGCCACTTAGAAATTATAGTGTCACAGATAAAGACTTACAGCTTGGGAGAGTCTTGGGTGGGCTTGTTTGGTTGGGTCTGGGTGTAGGATAGAGGTTGTCCAGTTTGGGATAATACAACCATTTGAAGTACTGTCGAGATTCTTATGCTACAGATGCATTGATGTGTTCTGATCTGCTATCTCCATCACAGGTCAATCTAGTTTATTCCACAATATTCTGTGTTTAACTTTCCACTTGTAGCCTACCCCCCAGCTTTCTCATGGAACTAAAGTTGTGCTGCAGCTGTAGCACCTGGAAAAATATTTCTTTCCTCAGAAGCACTGCATTTGCTCAGTAGACCCACAAATCCAAATAAAAAAGCAACCTCATAAAATCAGCAGGAAGGAAGGCAGCTGATTGATTTCTCAGTTCTTGTTCATTGTTCTTGG
The DNA here is from genome assembly GCF_016509475.1 of Prionailurus bengalensis. Classification (NCBI taxonomy): domain Eukaryota; kingdom Metazoa; phylum Chordata; class Mammalia; order Carnivora; family Felidae; genus Prionailurus; species Prionailurus bengalensis. The sequence goes on along the minus strand of NC_057350.1, from coordinate 133,667,328 downwards.
AAGTGCTCCTTTGCTCATGGTGACCTTTTCTTTATTCTTCCTTTCCTGTGAGTTAAAACCATGCCCTTGGGATGCGGGTGTCTCTATCAGGCCCCACCGCTTTTTACTCCGTCTCCCTCTTTCCATTGCCTTTCCTTTACCTCCCATACAGATAGATTCACAGCCAGGGAAGGCATTGTTCTTAGAGCCATGGGATTATTAGGGACATTGGCCCCTGGAGGATCTCACACAGAAGTTGGGATGGGACAGAAGCTTTTACCCTGGCCTTCACCTTTGGTCCCTGCAATTAATCTAGACCACTTTTGCTTCCCAGGTCTGCTCTACCCACTTTGTTCTCTGACTCTGTAGCCTCTGTTCAGGCTTCCAGGCCTCCCCGCTCTGCTTTGAATATTTATTTGTCTCTGTCTCAACCCACAGCCTTTTCCCACTTACACATCTGCCTCCAGCACCCCCCCCCCCCGCCCCCTGCCCAGCACTACAGAATCAGAAACACTTCCACACCCAGAATCAGCCAGGCTACTCCTCTCCCAGCCACCAACAGATCCTGGCCTATATTCACACTCAACTTGAGGGCTTAATTAGCGTTGCTACCAGTGGTCAGAACGGAGCTCCCACTTCTTGCACTTCCAAGACAGCTTCCCTTTTGGTTATTCAGCAAAGGAGCCCCTTTATTTTCTGACTGTTAAAGAAAGGTAAACTTCCATCATGCTCCTTGATGCATGGTTTAGGTTAGGTTCTCTGCAAAACAAAACCTCAGATAGACTTGGGTCTTGGGTCCAGGTTGCCTTTTTGGGAGGGGAGCCTGGGATTCTGGAGTGAGGGATCAGGGAGGGTGAAAGGAGAAAAAAGCCAGCAGGGGATGTGTTAATCCACTGGTTATTGTTGTGGGAAGCTGGGCTCACTCTTACTGGGGACCCTCTGAAGAACTGTTGGAAAACACCCTACGGAATATTGCCTCTGAAGAACCAGAGACTGGGGCATCCTTCCACTGAATCTCCATTCCTACAGTGGTTGAGGGCTGCCATGGGAGTGTTAACGCCCCTCTGAACTTTGGGCTGCCTGTGTAAGGGCTGAGGGAACTACCAAAGCTTTAAACAAAACCCTGAGGAAAAGTTGAGGGACTCCACCAGTATTTGAGGTGGACATTGCCAGTGTGTGTGAAGAATGCCTAGCCTGGCCACAGCTAGAATCCCAGAGGGGCTGGGGGATGTGAGCACAAAAACTACCAGCTGCTATTCATGAATGATCATTGAAAGCTATCCTTCTCACCCCCCTCGAAAAACAAACAAAAAAAATATGCTGAAATGGAAATATCCCTAAGACCTGAAATAACCTCTGCAGCTGTTTCTTCGTGTGAAGAAGATGGCAAACTCAAAGACAGCCAACTTCCATATGGGCAGGTCAAGGCCAATGCAAGGGACCCTTTCGCTCACCTTATCTCCCAGAGCCTATGTGTTTGTGGCTAGTGAGCTAAAGTCAGGCGGAAAAGATGATCATCCCCAGCCCTCTTGTCATTCTTCATCAGTCTTCTTTTTTTTTTTTTAACATTTATTTTTTGAGAGACAGTGAGAGAGAGACACAGAAGCTGAAGCAGGCTCCAGGCTGTCAGCACAGAGCCTGATGTGGGGCTCGAACTCACAAACCACAAAATGATGACCTGAGCTGAAGTCAGACACTTAACCAACTGAGCCACCCAGGTGTCCCTCTTCATCAGAGTCTTCTGGGAAGCCAACTCAGAGGCGTGTTAGAGCTTGGGGATAGAACCTTTCCCCTCCTATGCAATCTGAGGCTTTGGGATCATGGAAAGTCAGGTTGCAAACTGCTAACTATGGGATTCCCAAAGCATCAAGATCATTCTAAACAGACAAGCAGACAATCTAGACCATGGAATAGGATAACCCAGGAGATTTGGAACGCTTCTAGTAGTTCATAATATAGTTGGCCTTTTAAATAAGGATTGGTATCAGGGTGCCTGGGTGGCTTGGTCGGTTAAGCGTCTGACTTCAGCTCAGGTCATGATCTCACGGTCCGTGAGTTCGAGCCCCGTGTCGGGCTCTGTGCTGACAGCTCAGAGCCTGGAGCCTGTTTCAGATTCTGTGTCTCCCTCTCTCGCTGACCCTCCCCCGTTCATGCTCTGTCTCTCTCTGTCTCAAAAATAAATAAACGTTAAAAAATAAATAAATAAGGATTGGTATCATAGATAATTTATTCTTCATGATAGTTACCATTTATTGTACTCAGAATAGGTATACAGACCTTTATTTACATTAGCTTTTTTAACTTAAAAAAATGTATTTATTTATTGAGAAAGAGAGAGAGTGGGGGAGAGCAGAGAGAGAGGGAGAGAGAATCCCAATTCTCCCAAGAGAATCCCAAGATGCAGGGCTCTCTCCCACGCATCGTGAGATCATGACCTGAGCTGAAACCAAGAGTCAGATGCTTAACCGACTGAGTCACCTAGGTGCCCCTACATTAGGTTGTTTGTTTTTGACAAATGCTTATTTATTGACTCTTCGAATTATATATTATACATTATTGCTAAAACACATTAGCTTTTTCTAAAAAGTTATTTGAGAGAGAGAGAGAGAGAGAGGCAGAGAGAATCCCAGGCAGGCTCCGTGCTGTCAGTGCAGAGCCAGACATGGGGCTTGATCCCACAAGGCCTGAACCAAAATCTAAAGCCAGAGGCTTAACAGACTGAGACACCCAGGGACCCCTACGTTGGCTTATTTAATACATAACAGCAAAGTAGATCTATTACCATCAGTTGACAAATAAGGCAGTCATGACTCAGAGGTTAAAGACTCAGCTTTGCACAGCCTCATAAGGAGCAGATCTGGGATACTAAACTAGTTCATGGGCAAAGACAGAAATATGGCTCCTGTTATGATTATATATACACCTTTTTATAGATCCCGGAAGACAGGCAGCCTAACGGGCCAGCCTGTACCTCTATAAAATAGAATAGCAAATGGTTCAGAGCTCAGGTTTTGTGGTCAGATGATCTCTTTTGAAGACCATCAGGGAATAGAATTACATACAAAATTATCACCGCGTCTTCCTTATAGTCTGTGATTAAATAGACTTTAAAAAACATTTTTTTAAAAATAACAGATTCTATGTGCACGGTGTGTTTTGTCCTAGATATCTGTCTTGAGAAACTCAACGTTTCCCAGAAAAAAAGTAACATATTTTTGAAACAAAACGATAACTTGTATCCCTCTACAAGATGCATTTGTGCCCCGATTCCAAAAATCTGCTTATTCTTTGGGTCGCACGTTTATATTTGGCAGCAAATTTCAGAAGTTTGCATGAACAAGCTTCCTTGGGCAAGTGTGGAAGGAAGAGCTTGTGTGCACGCCCAGGAGAAACGAAACTGCTGGCTTTGTGGGTTTGGAGGTCTTCCTACAACTTGGAGCAACCCTTTGAAGATCTACACTTGACTTTCTGGGCCTGCAAGCTTTCTTTCTCTTTTTGTTTTTTCTTGAAGCTCTAAGCATGGATTTCTGTTGTGCTCAGTCCAACTTCCACATGAACCATCAGGAAGAAATTTCTCATCCATAGTGCAGACAAGTAGTAAGCTGGCACATAGTAGGTCCTTCATGGAGTCAAAGATTCTCAGGATTAAAAGGGACTTTATGGATCATGAGCCTGCAGTGGACATCTGTGGTTTGGACCCATTCGTTTTGCAGCAAAACTTCTCAAAAAAAGGTCTCTGTATATCTGCCATTTCCACTTGCCCACATCCACATTTTCCTCAAGCCTGTCCAGCCATGTTTGCTACTCCCACTCGCTGAAATTGCTCTATCCAAGGTTTCAGAAGGAGCTCATCTCACCCAACTGGGTGATCATTTTTCTACCCCTACCTCTTCCTCCGCCATCCAGAAGCATTCAACACAGGGACCTCTCCTTCCAGTTTGAAATATTCTTCTTTCTAGCTTTCATGAAACCACAATCTCCAGGCTCCTCCTGCCCTCCCAGCCTCTCCTCCTTTTTTTTAAATTTTTTTTAATGCTTATTTTTTTTGAGAGAGACAGAGCACGAGTGGGGAAGGGGCAGAGACAGAGAGGGAGACACAGAATCCGAAACAGGCTCCAAGCTCTGAGCTGTCAGCACAGAAACAGACATGGGGCTTGAACTCGGGAATGGTGAGATCATGACCTGAGCCTAAGTTGGACGCTCAACCCACTGAGCCACCCAGGCACCCCCAGCCTCTCCTTCTTAATCCCAGTTATTGAATTTTAGTTTTTGCCCATCCTGGGGCTCTCTCCACACCACCTCCCTGGTGTTATTCCTTCCAGGCTTCTGGCTTTCAATACTGTCTTTTACTGATGATTCTCAAATTTATCTTCTGAACTCCAGACTTAAGTATTCAACTGCTTACTTAACTTTGCCTTTTGGATGCCTGACAAACATCTCAAACTCAGTACGTGAAAAACCCTCTCCTCCCTGGGTCTTTCTCTTTTCAGTAATGGGACCACCACGAACCCACTTGCTCAGGCCAAAAGCTTACAAGTCACACTTGATTTCTCTCGTCTCCCTATCTGGTGGCTCAGCAAGTCCTGTGGGCTTCCTCTCGTCAGTATATGTGCTAAATTCATCTACTTCTCTCAGCTTTCCACTTGTCCATCTCTCATCTGGATGACTGCCGTAGCCTGCTCCTGGTCTCTCTGCTTTCACCTCTATCCTCCTATAATCCATTCCCAGAGCTGATCTTTTAAAAATGGAGGTCAGATAATGTGGCTCACTGGTTTGAAACCATCCGGTGGCTTCCTATCACTCAGAATGAAATTCAAATCCCTCAATTAGAGTCATAAGGCATGACTTAGCCCTGGGGTCGGCAAACTTTTCTGTAAAGGCCTAGATAGTAAATATTTTAGGCTTTGTGAGCCATATGGTCTGTGTTTAAACCACTCAGCTCTGCTGTTGTAACAAGATGGCAGCCATAGACAATATGGTAAACAAATGAATGTGGCTGTGTTCCAATAAAACTTTATTTACAAAATCAGGCAATGGGCTGGATTTGGCCTATGGGTCACAGTTTGCTGACCCCTATCTAAGTTCCTTTCTACCCTTTCCAACTTCATCATACATCACTCTGCCCTCCATTATGGTATCACTCTGGCTGGGAAAGATAGCCCCCCACGATGGCTGCCACCAGTTCCTTTTGTCCTTATATACTAATGTCAGACCCCTTAAATATGCTGGCCCCATGACTCCTCTAGCCAATGGAATGTGGTAAAATTGATGTTCTAGGACTTCTGAGCTGGGGCCTTGAGAAGATTGGCAACTTCTGCTTCCTCTCTTGGAATCCAGCCACCGTGCTGTGAGAAAACAAAAGCCATACAGAGAGGCCATGTGGAGGAGAACTGAGAAGTTCTGGACCATAGTCAAAGATGAGCCCGTGGCCTGCAGCATTGACTGTTGGCCATGTGAGTCAGCCATCTTGGATAGTCCAGTCTCCTTGAGTGGTCAGCTGGAATCACATGGACAGAGAACTACCTAGTTGAGTCCAGTCATTTCATAGAGCTGTTTGAGGAAATGGTTATGACCTTAAGCCATTAAGTTTCAGTGTTTGGTTTTACAGCAATAGGTAGCTGAAACATTAGTCTTCTGTCTGTTCCTCATACCCACTTAGGTCATTTCTCCATGAGCATCATCTACTCTCTCTCCCTGGAACACTCCTCCCCCTGGTCTCACTAGGCTAGTCCTCCTCATCATTCAGGCTGGCCCATAGCAACTCAGTATTTTTGTCTGGTGTTTTGGTTTTGTGTTTTTGGTTTTGTTTTTTTGGAAAGCTACCTTTCCTTGCTTTACTTTAGGCTATGTGGCTTACCACCCCACCCACCCCACCCCACCCCTTCTCATTCCACCCTTATCTCAACTGTAGGACCAACTTGTAATGAAGGCCAAGCCAATCAGTGACTCTATTCTTCTCTACCCCCAACACACCCAGCCTCAGTAATGGGATGGACATGGGACCCAGGTCAGTTCAGTAAGTCAGTCCCAGGAATTATTGGTGAGGAGAGACTCTTGGCTGGGGTTGTTGAGCTGATTTAACCCATGCCTGGAGCTGCTAGTGCCCAACTGTCTACCACAAGGGCAGGCCTGTCTGGAAGAAGAGCCAACCCAGAGGAGGGCAAGGAGGAGGGATGGAGAGAGAGACTCCTGGATCCAGCCATACTTGGACCCAGAATTGCCTTGGGCTTAAGTGACATAAACCAATACATCTCCCACTTTACTATCACCCCTCTCTTCTCTCTTTGAGCCAGTTTGAGTTGTATTTCTGTCACTTGCTCTTAAAATACCGTCAATGGCTTGACTCACCCTCTACCATTTCCACCAAAGGATAGGTTGAGTCATATGAAATTGCTATTCTTATAGGTTGAAAATAATTGAATATCAGTAATTTTATATGGCTAACTTATTTGAACACCTCCAGAGATGGGGAACTCACTATCCATTGTGCCAGTTCAATTCAAAATTAGACATACTTAACAAACAAAATTATTTTTCTGAAACTAAAATTCTCACCTTTTAGGATGAGCACTGGGTGTTGTATGGAAACCAATTTGACAATAAATTTCATGTATTGAAAAAAAATAAACATAAAAAAAACCCTAAAATTCATATTTCTTACCCTTTTATAGTCCTGGGTGCTCTCCTCTGAACATATTTTATATATAATGTAGAACTTGACTGAAAAACTGCAGGACAGTCTCCCTTAGGTAGAGAAAAGTGGCATTATCACCTCTTCATTCTAGATACAATACTTTTGGTAATGCAGTCTAAAACATCTAAATCTTTTGTAAAAATGTGATGTCTTAAGCCATGTCTTCTCTATCTTGTTCTAGTGTGTTTCAAGCTAAATTCAGGACCGTATATTTAGCCTCAGTGAATTTCACTATGTTCTGTTTGACTTGCTGACGCTTCCTTTAAATGCCAAGCTTCTGCCCCTGCCCATTGGGTCGAAGTCTTCGTCAATTATTTTCTCTGTGGTTGTCATGATACAACAACATAATGAAAAGTTAGTGCCAAGATCATGATTGTGCACTCCAGTGTACCCCTTCCAGTACTGTGTTTTATGCAAAATTGAGAAGCGTGCCTTCTCTGTATTCATTTGATTCATTACTATGGATGTTGAAAAGGACAGAGCCAAGAATCAGACCCAAAGGAACGTGTATGTTTGGACAGTGACTCATTAGCCTTCAGGCTGGGTTGTCTGGTCAGTCACTGCTTCTCTGACGTGGGCTAACAACCACCCGTGTTTCTCAGCTTCTCCATAGGAACTTGCAGGATACCAGCTAAGGGTGTGGCTGAAATGTGTAAGGGGCTCCTCATTACCGGGTATTCATTACCCTCTTCTTGAAGTTAGGTGGAGCAGGGTGCTATCTAGGATAGGCTACCCACAATGACCAACAGACCTGAGGGTTAAATGGCTAAACACATGGCATTTTATCTGTAGCTTAGATAACAATTCAGAGTGCTCAGGTTGGTGGGAGCATTCTTCTCCATGCAGCCTCCTGGGGATCTAGGTTCTCTAGGCCTCCTGGATCTGCCATTCTCCAGGCTTCACTGTCATCCGCTTCCAGCCACAGAAGAGAGAGCCTAAAGAAGCACACGTGGGACATTGTCATGGGACAGGCGTGAAAATGGCATATCCCTGCTGCTCACTTAGTCAACAAAGCTGTACCTGCCAATGATAGGTAGGAAAATGCTGTTGAGCCCAGTGCTTAAAGAAATGGAGAAGAGAGTCATTGAACAGCCTGTGGCCTCCACTGTAGGCAACTACCATCACCATTATACAGAATTAATCACTAAAAAACTGACCACACAGCACTTCCCTTCCTTTTAATGCCAAGCTTCTGCCCTTTCCTATTGGGTCAAAGTCTTCGCCCACCATGGTCAGACCTTAACAACATAATGTAGATACAATGCAAATACCATAACAATTGATGGCAAAGTGAAACCATCAGTCTTGCAAGATAAGCAGGATTTCAAGAATAGGAAAGCAGTTTTGGGAACTGCCCTGGTCGTTTGCAGAGCCATTGACGTATGAGGACATGGCACTGTTAGATCAGAGACAACGGGTGAGGACCAAAAAGAAGTGAGAATGATTCGAACATCAGAGGTACTAGAGACACCTGGGGCAATTAACAAGCACCTCAGATATTTCTGTCAGGTTATACTGTCCCTGTGCTATGAAAGTCAAATCTTAATTGAAGAATTTCACATCATATAATCTTCAATTGTATCAGTAAAATACGCCAAAAGAGAAATAATCCTCAACAGTTGACTGATGGTTTTTGTGGTGCTGGCTCTTCTAAGAACGAGCTGGTGGTGGGACCCTCACCTGGGCCCCCCTGTAAGGCCCAACCTCTAAAATGTCGGTGTACCCAGAACCTCATCCTGGGCCTGTTCCCTTCAGGGTCCTCCCTTTCCTAAGTGACCCATACAGTCCCTGGGCTTTAAATATCATCTGCCTGCAGCTGGCTGGCCTTGAGATGTATATCCTACTGTCCACTCAACATCTCCACTTGAGGGGTTATATCTTCTCAGACTTACGTGTTTAGAAACACACCTTTTGACTTCAGACCTGCTCCTCAAGTCCTCCCTGCCTTGCTCAGTAAATGACAGTGTCCTTCAGCGTCTTCTCAAGGCGAAATCTCAAGAGTCATTCCTGAAGCTTCTGACCTGCCTACTCCCACATCTAATGTAGTAGCAAGTGCGGTTGGGCCTACCTTCCCCAATATGTCCTGAATGGACTCCACGCCGCCTTCCCACCACGACCTAGCCAAGTGGCCACCTCTCACTGGGGACCCCCAAGGCAGGCCCATAACTGATGTTCCTGTTCCTGCCCTTGCCTTCATGGCCATCCCATTTGCACATGACAGCCACAGCCAGCCTTTAAACATATAGATTGTATTGCATCATTCCACAACTTAAATCCCTCCAATGGCTTCTCATCACATTTACAATAAAATCCAAACTCCTTCCCATGGCTTCCCTGGCCTCACGTCATCTGATTTGTGCCCATGCCTGGCATGTCAATTTCAACACCCCCGTCCTCCTCAGTCTCCAGCCACTGCATCAGCTGTCCAGTGGGCTCCCTCCTCAGGGTCCCCCATTGTCTGGACATTCTTTACTATTTCCTGCCTGACACCTTCTTGTCATCAAATCTCAGCTAGAATATCGTGTCCCCAGAGGCCTTCTCTACCTCCCTTCCAAGGCAGCCCCCCCTCCAGCCTTCTTTATTTGGTTATCTGACGTTTTTCGACATAGCCCTGTCATTGTTAACTGCAACTATTTTGCTTATTTATGTATTTAAAACATTTTCTCTATCTTCCCTTACACTATAAACTCCAATGAAGGCAGGGATTTTGTCTAGTTTGTTCACTGCTGTATCTTCATTGTCAGAGACCATCACCTAATAGATGTTCAGTAAATATCTATAAATGAAATGGTTTTTAAAATAGAAAAAAAAAACACCCTTATTTCATAATTTTAAGTTTCATTTTGCAGGGTAGTGTCCCAATAAAAACCTTTTTCATGATTTAATATGAAATTTTGGTTTCCTTTATAAGTAGATTTAAGTGGCCTTTTCCTGTATCAATTATCTTTGAACGATGAAGATCTTCTGTCTTGCGTATTTCCTTGGTCGCATAGACTCATAAACTTGTGGAATAAGTAAATGAGGGCAAGGCTGACATGATTTGTTCTTGGGTAACCCAAGCTGGGTCACAGTGATCAATCATTTTTCTTCCAGTGACACACGAATGCCTTTTCCCCTTGAAAGTCCATTCTAGAATCATGCCTACAATCTGCTCTGCTTACTAGTTCCCAGGGTATGGAACCTTCTTCCTTCTTTTTAATGGAACACCTTTTCTGTCTCCAAGATTCCAGCACCATTTAATTTATTTATTTACATTTTTTTTAAATGCTTATTTATTTTGAGAGAGACAAGAGTGCAAGTGGGGGAGGGGCAGAGAGACAGGGAGACACAGAATCAGAATCAGGCTCCAGGATCTGAGCTGCTAGCACACAGCCCGACGTGGGGCTTGAACTCACGGACCACAAGATCATGACCTGAGCCACCTAGGAACCCCGGCACCATTTTAAATATCTGCAGGTCCCCTAAGATCACAGATAAACATTGAAAGTCTCTTCCTGGGTTCTGTAAGTACTCTGGCCTGTGATTCATCTGGGCCCAGAGGCTTGAGTGTAATTCGATTCAGGACACAAATAAAGGTTCTCATTAGAGGGGAGTGGCCACAGTGCAAGACAATTTGGCAACCACTGATGTCACTGAATCGTGGAATTAAACAAATGCCTTGTTACTGCGGAAGCCCTGATACGTTTCCAAGAACTGGCTTCTGTAGCTCCTTGAGTTCTGACAACCAGTCATCTGGGGCCAAAAAGTAGTGCTGAAGGGTTTGGAAGTCTACTTTAAAATTTTCTTCCATCTTGCTCCGTGCCATGATCCTTTGGGGTCCGTGGGGAGAGAAGAGAGAGTGGGAGAAAAGCAGAGGGAACCAGCTTCCCGCCTGGGTGCTGGGGGAAAGTGGGGTTTCACCTGTGTGCAGCCTGCTGGTAGGAGCCAGTCTGTCAATAGGACTCTGAGGTTCGACTCCGAGGTTGCCCTTTTTAAAAGGTCACCCGCTCCTCATGTCCCCTTCAGACTCTTGCCAAGTAGAGAAGTCTGAGTTTTCATTTGTATTGCTTGTGTTTTAACTGTGGGCTGCAATATTTAAAGCACTGTGTCAGCCAGACCACACATGCCCTAGGATCTGATCCAGCCAGTAGCTCCCAGTTTGCAATCCTTGGCCAAAGGCACCATGTAAAGATTACAGGTTGGCCCAGAGAAGATGCTGATTGTCAGTTTCTTCAGTCACTGCTACCAGAATGTGGTGTGAATGCAGATTCATTTTTTTTTTTTAATTTATTTTGAGAGAGACATGGTATGAGTGGGGCAGGGAGAGAGGGAGAGAGTGAGAGAGAGAGAGAGAGAGAGAGAGAGAGAGAGAGCGTGCTCTGCCAGCACAGAGCCCGATGTGGGGCTCTAACCCATGAAACCATGAGACCATGATCTGAGCCAAAACCAAGAGTCAGATGCTTAACCGACTGAGCCACCTAGGCACCCTGGAGATTCATTTCTTTTTAGTTCAGAAGAGCAATTCTCTATTCTATAGGGGTTAAGAAGAAGTTGCAAAGCATTCGGGGGTGGGGGTGGGGAGAGTGAGAGGGAGAGAGAGAATCCTAAGCAGGCTCCACGCTGGGCATGGAGGGATGTGGGATGCATGTGGGATGCAGGACTCGATCCCACAACCCGGGGTCACGACCTGAGCTAAAATTAAGAGTCAGATGCCCAACTGATTTTGCCACCCAGGTGCCCCTAGTTCCAAAGAGAAGTTTTCAATCCCCCGCCCCCTCCCCACCTCATAGGGGTTAAGAAGCAAGTGCAAAGCATTAAAGAAAAAAAAAATTGGCGTTGCAGGGAATCTTCGTTAAATAGCATTGAAATTTGACAGAAAGGGGAGCCTGGGTGGCTCAGTCGGTTGAGCGTCTGACTTCAGCTCAGGTCATGATCTTGCGATTCGTGGGTTCGAGCCCCACATCAGGTTCTGTGCTGACAGCTCAGAGCCTGCAGCCTGTTTGAGCTTCTGTGTCTCCCTCTCTCTCTGCCCCTCCCTCGCTCATGCTCTGTCTCAAAAATAAACATTAAAAAAAATTTGACAGAAAGTGCCTTAACTTCACACTGAGGGACTCATACGGTTGCACAATTTTTGTGGGGGCTGTGTCTCCCCAGATAGGAAGACACTATGATTTTATCATGTACATGTTCCAACAGTGAATGTTGCTGACCACTTTAGCTTGCAAATTTCACTTTAAAAAACATTAAAACAGATCTCTTGTGTAAAGTAACTGATTCCCTTAGGCTTAAGGCATGGGGCAGAGGAAGAGAACAGAGACACGAGAATCACCATGAATTAAAGTTTTGTCATATGCCTATAATTCTGTAAATACCATTTCATCTAATCTTCGTGACGTCTGACAGGGAGACACCAGTGTTATTATCCTTATCTTACAGGTGGGGATACTGAGGTTCAGGGAGAATAAACAACTTGTCCAAAGTCAGTTCACAAATGGTACGGGCTGGCATTTGGACCCAGTTCAGATAGAATTCTTGTTCCCATAACCATCTGTGAGCGTCTCAAAAAGAAAAGGTTTCCCCCGGGCCTCCGCTTCCTGGAGGGCAGCAGCTGTCAGAAACACAACCTGCATAATCCTCGAAGATCAGACGAACTGTAACACGCTTGCTAAGGCAGGGAGGTATAGCGAGGTTATGAGAAAGAACTTCAGGCGAATTCTGTTCAACCCTCAGATAACCTGGATCCTAATTTCCAAATACACCAGAGACTTGAGCTTTCAGGGGTTTTCTTTTCAAATCAGTATGTTCTAAAAAAAAAAACAAACTGGTGATCCTCGGTAGCATAGGTACATAGGTCCTAATTAATGGTGTCATCCAATCACTCAAACCAGAAACTCTGGAATCATCTCAAACTCGCCTCCCTCCGGGTGTTATTAGCCACCAACTTCCACACGGTCTCAAATTCACTCCCTCTTTCTAGCCCTTGATTCAGGGCTTCATCATCACTCCCTGGTATTTTCATGATCTCTCCCTCACCCCCTCATGCCTGTATTCCCTATTTGATCCAGTTTCGATTCCGTGGGCCATCATTAAAGTTGTTACACCTGCAGTCGCCCTCAACCCCCTGATGCTGCTTTCCCCGCCCCCGCCCCTGCCCCCACCATTGTAAGAACTTGGTTAAATAAGCTCAACCCTGGTTAAATCTGGTGTTCCCACTACTTTCCACCTGTGTCTGGAAGCTGAGCTTGAGTGGGAAAAACCACTCCTCCTTGCTGACTGGTCTCACTGAGCATCCTAAACCACGGGTGGGTCCTCAGTACAGCCTGGAAATGATAATATAACCCGCTAGTCAACCCACTTTCCAGCTCTCCTGGACAGCGGTTTCAGGGTCTCTCCGCCAGCCTCCAGCGTTGTTCCAAGCTCACCCTTATCCTCAGCTGCTGATTGTGTTGGCAATTCCACTGAAAAGGGAAGCAACCAGCGGGGGCGTCTCTCCCCTGCCACCGCTAGACCAGCAGCCTAACTCACCTCCTTGTGTCCCCGGTCTAGTCCCCACGCTTTAACCAGAGTGACTACATATTGCTCAGTACAATCCAAGCTTCTTGCCATGTCATGGCCTTCCTTGGTCTACCCACCTCCTCGTCTCAGATTCTGTGTCCCTGGCTCTGTAGCACCTGAGGCAGAGTTTCACCCAGGGGGTTCTGCACACGCAGCTTCCGTGGCTGGAGCGCTCTCTCCGCGAAGGCATGGAGGGTTCACTTGCTTGTTTCTCTCTGATCTTGGCTCAAAGAGGACCTCGGCAGCTTGTCACCCTCGGTTCATTCCCTGCTTCATTTCCTCTGCACTTATGTACCAATAAATATATAGTCGTGCTGTGATGATTTTCCTCATTTTAACTTCAGAACGCTACTGGGATTCATGCTATGACTGGCGCAGGCCTCCTAAACGTACAACAAAAAATGTTTGAATCACTATTGCCGTTAGATCGAAGCTTAAATAGGAATGTATTTTGGAGGTTGCTGTTCGGAACGGGAAGTCTGGGTTTCCACCAATCGAGAAGCATTTAAGAGTCAGGATTGATCCTACTTTTCTGGTTTTCAACCTCTGTGTCTCATTTTATTCACAGGATAGACCTGCTCAGTTACAGCTCAATTCCAAGCCACCGGGTGGTTCTCCAAGCCATTGGTGGTTCTCGTGTCCCAAAGTGACCCTTAACGGCCATCTTGTCCCTGCCTTCATCCATCACTGGAAAATCAAAAGCAACTATGTTTTTAGCAAGGGGTTTAGGACTTCACTCAAAGAATTGTTGCCGCTCTATTGATTTTTAAGAACAATGAACAGATGTGACCATCTCAGAGCCAAACCTTGGGCATACACCTGCATTACCTCCAGGAGACGGAACCAATCTCCTTTCACAGTAGACCACAGTGCCAGCATCGTGTGCAGGCTAGTGCTTTGCCCAAGGAGTAACCCCCAATGTAGCTTCTGATGAAGCCATCATAAGCAGGTTTTCCAAAGGTGGCTTTAAAAAAATATTTTTTTAATGTTTATTTTTGACAGAGAGAGAGAGAGAGAGAGAGAGAGAGCGCGTGCGCGCGCGCGCGGGGGAGGGGCAGAGAGAGAGGGAGACACAGAACCCGAAGCAGGCTCCAGTCTCTGAGCTGTCAGCACAGAGCCAGACACGGGGCTTGAACTCACAGACCATGAGATCATGACCCGAGCCGAAGTCGGAGGCTCAATCGAGTGAGCCACCCAGGCTCCCCAACGGTGGCTTTAAAGATAGGCTCTCAATAAGCTTTGTTCTCAAGCAAGTGTGCCCTCCAAAGTCACAGAGCTAATGGGACACAAGCCCGTGTAGAACGTGTACACACTGTGCATTTTTGCAGTGACGGGACATTAGCAGTGGCCAGTGGCAATGTCCTTGTCTGCTTTGCTAAGGCCATCTGAACTTGCGCTCCCTTGACATCATAGTGGTCCTGACATTTCATAAAAGCACAGAAACATCCCTTCCTTCTTCCACCTCACGATGTTGAGTTTGCCAGGGGAGCTCATGCTCCCTACTTGTTCCTAAATCCTTGGCCAGAGTGTGCCCATTAACAGGAGGTTACACCTGTTGCCACCTGGAGAAGGCTGTACCCAACCAACCACATCCATGATCATCGCTGGATTTTCCGTGCTTGGTGGCTATTCAGGTAGGCCAATCCCACAACTATGAGAGCACAGGTGTTTGGGTATGGAGCTCCGCACAGCGGGGGCCACGGAGCCTTTGGACAAGGAACCCATGAACGCGCGTGCACCTAGCTTCCCTCTGTACTTCTGTGTCTATGTGAGCGTATGTTTCATTTACGTTTCTGGGGAACCCTTCAAATACAATTCCCAAGGTTCACCCAAGGGGAGAAACGTGCTTTGGAGGCATACGGGGATTTGAGTGCGGCTTGAAACTGGTCCAGGGTCACAAGCTTCCCAAGGTGACTTCAGGCCGTGGAAATACCCCAAACTTTCCTTCCATACAGTCAGTTTGCCTCGGCTGTACGGCGCTACCCCGAAAGCAGGCGGCCAACGTTGCGTACTTTGTGATAAACCCGCCCGCTAAGTTGACAGAAGGGGGAAGGCTCTCCTGTGCCACCACCCTGAGGGTTTTCAGGGAGCTGGGGTTTTTGTGACGGAGACCTGGGCGGCTGGGACCGGCGGCGGAACAGTCACAGCGCCGAGGGCGGCCCGCCGGGGCGAGGGCGGAGCGGGCGCCGCTGCGCTGACGGCCTCGGCAGAAAGGGGGCGGCCGCGCCCACTTCCTCCGCTCAGCCCGGGCCGGCGGGATCCGCATCGGCGAGCGGCGCCTCCCTGGTGTCGGCCGCGGCGCCTCGGGACCGTGCCGGGACCGGGGCGAGTCGGCTCTGGCCGAGCCTGCGGCGACCGCCGCCCCTCCGGACGCTCCGAAGTCCGCCGCGCGGTCGGCGTTCCGGCTGCCGGCATGGACGCGGCGCTGAAGCGGAGCCGCTCCGAGGAGCCGGCAGAGCTCCCGCCGTCCGCCCGGGACTTGGAGGAGGAGGAGGAAGAGGGGATGGAACACGGGCTGGAGGAGGAAGAAGAGGTAGACCCCCGGATCCAGGTAGGGCGCGCGGGGGGCGCCGCGGTGGTGGGCATCTACACTTGGCGCTGGCCTCGCAGCCCCCGGTGCCTGCGGTCCGGGGGAATGGTGGCTACGTAGCCCCGGGGGCGAGAAGAGAGGGTCTGAATTCCCAGTTTTACCGGGTTCGTGGGGAGGCAGCGGTGCCCGCGTGGATGCGGCCTGACTGTATCGCGGGGATCCCCCGCAGACCCCCGCCGGACCTGGGGGTCGCCGCAGCCGGCCCAGCGGTTCGGGCGGATGTGCAACAAAGGGAAAAAGGGGGCGGGGGCACCCTGCGGGTGTTGGGGTCCTCCCCCACCCCCCGGCCCCCGCCGGCCAGGCTAGCTGCGGTCGTCGCGCGGTCTCGGGGCTGGGGGCAGAGGGGTCGCCCGGCCCGCGTGGGCCTGGGCACCGTGGGCGTTGTCCGCCCCTGCAGCGTGGGCTGGCACCGTGGCCCGGTTGCGAGTCCTCACCTGGCGGAGGTGCCCGGCCTGAGCCATCTTCCGCCTCCTCTGATGCATTGTTAGCAGAGGGCTTATTGCCACCACAGGCTCAGACCTCCGCTTGGCTGCGAATGGTTGAAAACCCAGCTTTTCCTTGTTACGGGGTCGGGATGTGAACAGAAATCGGGGACAACTGATGCGCAAAGCTGACGCGGGGAGAAGGCGAGGGGATTGGCCTGGCTCTCTGTGCCTCCATTTCTGAGGGAGATGATTAAAAAACAATTTCCAAGCCAAGATCTAGGAGTGACAGCTTAACCTCCTCACCCTCTAGGCAAAAAGCACGGCAAATCCCTCTCCAAGACTGGTTTTTCGCCTCTTTTCATAAATCATTGAATATATATATTGCTTTTAACCATGCGCCGCAATTTCTGGAGCCCTAATTGGTTTTCCAGTGCACAGATCAATTAAAAGCTCATTTAACTCAGCTGTTGCCATTTAAATGAATTGTTTTGGCAGATTAGCAAGATAAAGATCAGGTGGAAAAATCTTTTCGTTAGGGATTCTATTAATTAAAATCACTAGTTTAGACTACTAAATCTTGTTTTCCTGGTACAGGATTTCTGTTAACAGGATCCTTTGTCTGCAGAGTAAAATGAGTTAAGTTGTGCTGGGTACTTTTTACAAAATGTTAGTTTAGAAATATTAAGGATCAGGATTAAAGTTGTTTTTGTTTTGTTAAAAACAGCTAGGAGGCTTTAATTGGCTGTTTGAAAAGATTTTCATCTCTAGAAAAATAACCACTAAGGAGTTAATGCCAGAATTCTACCCTTGATCTACATCATTTCACTGGGTTTAGAGTTTTGGCTTGGCCTTGTTTATTTTCTTTTATTGTGTCTTTTCTGCATAGTTTTTCCTGTAAGGCAGAAGGTACTGTTTTGATTTGACTCTTAAACCATTTGTAACAGGTGGGTTTACCTGAAGGCACGTACCTGGAATAAATACTTGACCTTCTAAGAAAAAAATTCCTAGGACCTTAAGACATTTTTGAAAGGACACCATAGAGAAAAAGATTTCAGAAATACCGACGTTCATTTGCTTTTCCAGCCAAGGCTCAGCTATTTTCCTTGAGAATTAATATTGACTTGTCCCTCTTCCTACAAATTGTGCTGGAGTACTTTTGCAGAGAATGAGCTCAGTCCTACTGGAAACAAAAGACAAATCGTTTCAATCTTTCCCCCCCCCCCCTCTTCTCTTCACTAGGGAGAACTGGAGAAGTTAAATCAATCCACGGATGACATCAACAGACGGGAGACTGAACTTGAGGTACAGAAGGCTGGGTCCCTGGTTCCTGGTCAGGTAGTGTCAGTCCTGCTGACACGAGGCTGCTTGATTTTGTTTTAATAGCTGGAGGATGACTGCTGGCGTCCCCTCCATGGAGTTGAGCAACAGCCCGCTGTCTGACAGAATAAAATACGCTGCTGAGCCCAGTGTGTGGGTGGAACACATGTGGATCCTATTTCACATGTTTTTCATCATGGGAGCTCCGTGGGGCCAAAACCAGGGGCTGTGTGGAGCCTTGAAGTTCATGTGTCTTGTGGAAAAGCTTGAAAGGATTGAGGAGAGAATTAGCTGCATTGTTTCATAGAGAAGAACGAATGAGTTCACAGAATCTCTTAAATATTTTCAGGGGGTTCCTTACGTTTGTACTTGGAAACATTGCGTATTTCCTTAGACTTCTGCCGTTTTTGACTTTCTGTCCTAAAAATTCACTCCCCTTCCATTTCCCTGCTCATTTCTTTATTGTCTGCTTGCGTGTAGAATGTAATTATCTTAATGGTAAGGAAAAGCTGTTTAGACTGGAAGGGCTTTCCTGCTGGGAAGAATCTTGGGAGAGACTAGAACTTGATTTGAATTTCATGAGCATCTTCCAACGTGAGTGTAAACAGATGAGCATTCTTCACAACTACCAATTAGTCCCCAGCCCTTTTTAGTAGTGGTTGGTTTTACCATCCATCAGCAAATTTGAACAAGCCCGGCATGTATCTGAGAGCCTGTGAATGATTCTGTCAGAGTTGAAGGGATGCAGGGAGCTATTGGGAGGACCGTTTCTGTAGCAGGAGAAATAGCAGGGAAGGTCACCGGAAAGGGCAGGAAACATCTGGTCCCTAAGAATGAGGGTGGGGGAGATAGGAATAATCTACTGGGAATACGCTGGCAGTCTTGACTTCTGGCTGCATGGCTAGGCCCCCGAGGCACCAAATCTGGGTGTGGCAAAAAAAAAAAAAGATGAAAAGCTTGTTTTCTGAGTTGTGTGTGAAGGGTTATCGCCAACCCCTCTATTCTGATTGTATGTATCCATGAACCCTGGCTGCCCTTCTCCCCCCTTGTGAAGTAAAACCTGCATGTTTATTTAAAATGTTTTGACTGCTGATGAGTTGAGGCTCTTTGGGCAATTGAAATCTCTCAGAATCTCACATTTCTAATAATATTCAACGACAGAAACCCTACCATTTCTGCAGGGCTGTAGAGTTTACAAAGGGTTTTCACAAGCTGTGTCTCCTCCTGTTATGGCTGCCTAGAACCGTGCTGTCCAGTGTGGTAGTCACTGGCCGTGTGTGGGTGTTTAATTTCAAATTAATTAAAATGATACAAGATTAGGGGCGCCTGGGTGGCTCAGTCGGTTAAGCGTCCGACTTCAGCTCAGGTCACGATCTCGCGGTCCGTGAGTTCGAGCCCCGCGTCGGGCTCTGGGCTGATGGCTCAGAGCCTGGAGCCTGCTTCCGATTCTGTGTCTCCCTCTCTCTCTGCCCCTCCCCCATTCATGCTCTGTCTCTCTCTGTCTCAGAAATAAATAAAAACATTAAAAAAAAATTTTTTTTAAATGATACAAGATTAAAAATTCAGTCAGCATAGCCGCCTCTCAGGAGCCTAGTAGCCACCATATTGGGCAGAGCAGAGAACATTTCCATCATCATAGAAATTTCTGGAGAGCACAGTCCTGGAAGTTGGGGGTCTCCCTCCTCACCAGATGAGGATGTGGGGGTACTGGGCCTACTGGTTCTGTGATGTGGCAGAGGCTGGTCATTTTCCACATGGCTGCTAGCTCTCATGTTCTTCCATTCCAAGTAGGAGTAGACAAGTTGGAAATAGTCTTGTTTTTTTTTTTTGTTTTTGTTTTTGCAAATGATTGCTTGCTTTCTTTGACAAAATTTGTCTGCCCGTACTCCACTTTTTTTGGGTCATGAACAAGACAGCCCCATATGGTGCGCTAACCTGAATATAAAATTAGTTCACCTGATAAACTTTTCACTCTGATTTCACAATCCTCTTTCTGAATACACTTAAGTATTTGTCACAGGAAGCTGCAGGACAGGTGTTTCCTGCCTCGCTCTGGAGATCACTAGGCAGCAGTGAAGAGAGGTGGTCAGAGCTGGCCTGTGTTGCTGGCTGACCTTTTCTTGGTGTTGTTACAAGCAAGATGGACTCACTGAAGTATCATGCAAGCCATGGAAGGCATTAAAACTTCCCTAGTGGCCACGTTGGAAAGTAAACGGCTGAAATGAATTTTGCTCTGTGTTGTGTAGCCCAGAATGCCCAACATCGTACACTGTCAATATCAAAACCAGTAAAGAGATGTTTTACGTGTAGCTTTGTAGTCTCCAAATTCTCGCGCGTGTTTTCCATTTACAGCACGTCACAACGGGGGCTGTATTGGTGCTTGAGAGCACAGTGTGTGCTGTGTTTGTGTGCTTAATAGCTACGCGTGGCCCCAGGGCTGCTAGATGTTTCCTGTCACACTCACTAAGGAGCACTGAGATTTCACCCTCCGTGCGGGCACCCTGACACTTGTCATGTTGCTGGAGCCTGGAGGGAAGAGGATGTGTGTGTGTGGGGGCGGGGGGGGGGGGGGCGCGGGGGGGGGCTGTGTTCCTTCGGTCAAGCCCTGGGCACCAGGCTCGGGGCGGGCGCTCTGTTGGCCACTGCATATACTCGGGTGAACTGGGCTCGCCTTCGGGGAGTTTAATTTTGGCTGAGGGTGAGGAACCGAGAGGTAGATAATAATTGCTGATTGTAGTAACCGCGGTCAAAGAGTGATGTGGCAGGGGACGGGGACGGGGGGGGGGGGGGGGGGGGGGGCGCTGGAAGACACCTGAGCTGAAGCCTGTGGTGAGGGAGAGTCCCTGTGCGAAGGGAAGCAGATGGAGTGAGCAGTGGGGGTGGAGGAGGGGAGTGTGCCCAAAGATGTGGGGCAGGAAACAGCCATTTTAACACGGGGTTGGTTCTCGTCTTCGTGCTGGTAGTTCTCTGTAAAGTCGCCGTGATCACTCGCTTGCGTGGATGCCGAACCGTTGCTACTAGTGGGGTTGGGGGGCGCAGAGTGTTGTGCCCAGAGACCCACAGGAACCCGACCCTGTATTACGCTCCTGTGAGCCTCTGGTCGCAACAGTTTTGGTCAGCCAGTCAATATGTTACCTTGTTTTATGTGTGTTGCTGTTTAAAGACAGTCTGTCTGGTACACATTGTTGATTCATTAACGTTGGGCTCAAAGGCAACAGCGCTGTGACTCATGCCTGAACAGAGCTTGCCTAAACACACGGACATTCTCTGTTAAGGCCCCGTCACGACCTTCTTGGGCTCAGGAGCACTAAACACTAGCCAGCGTGTCAGCACTGGGCTTGGGGGCCTTTGAGACAGCTGGCTGCCTAGGGGGTGTCTGACTCTCGATTTCAGCGTCAGGTCATGATCTCCCTGATCGTGAGTCTGAGCTTCACGTGGGGGACAGCGTGGAGCCTCCTTGGGAATCTCTCTCTCTCTCTCTCTCTCTCTCTCTCTCTCTCTCTCTCTCTCTGCCCCTCCCCACTCGTGCGCACAGGTGCGCTCTGTCTCTCTCAAAATAAACTTAAAACCAAAACAAAACCGCTGACTCCCCAACACAAAGCACAAAAGGGCAAAAAGTGTGGCACTAAACGGACGTGGGAGTGCGGCCACTGGGCATGTCCGTGAATGACTGCAGGAGCTCCGACAGTATTGATTTTGGAATTAGAAATTTTAATGAGTATGGAATCTGCAAGTAATGAGGATTGATTGCGCGTAATTTCAGAGCCTCTAGGGGAGGGCCTTTGGCTTCTGCATTTCCTTTCCCTTTGCTTTTTAATTATGGTCTGGAGTGCCCAGCACCCCTCCTGACTTGGACTCCAGTGGGAGCAGATTGGTGATGAGGTTTGTGTTAGCTGCTCCTTCACTCAGAATGTGGCACGGTTGTCTCTGGGCAGCCGTAGGTGAGGTGCGGGGCCTGGATTCACCTCCATATCCCGTCTCTTGTGTTGGTTGTTGAAATCGGAGAGTACCAAAAGGCCTTTGGATGCCAGCCACCTGCCATGTTGTCACTTGGATATCTGCCTCTTCCTGCAACCACGGTTTACCTCTGACATTGTTTAAACAATGTTGTATCCCCTTTGCACTCTGATTTATATCAAGAGGGCCCGTCCTTCCAGGCTGTTGACGGAGTAACCTTTTAACCAGAAAGCCCTGGGATATAAGCCTGATATTTCAAATTAAGAAATTGTATTATTCCTCCCCCCCACCAGACATGTTGATGAGTCAGCTTGAGTACTTACTGAGCACCTACTGTGTACTGAGAACAGCGAAGGGGAGAGAGCAACGGAGAGAATGGGCAGAGAATTCCAGTTAAACGATGAAAATACACAGTAGGTTTCCTGGCGATATGCCATGAGGAGAAAAATAAGGCAGGGAGGGGCCTTGCAGGGTGGGTATTTTGGAGTCAGGAGGATGCATTGTTACCTACGGTGGGTTTGAAAGGCTTCCCTGAAAGCATGTCTGGAGAGAATGCACCTCACGGCCATGTGGGGGAAGAGCATTCCAGCCAGAGGGAACAGCCAGTGCTAAGCTGGGCTTACTGAGCACCAGCAAGGGTGGGGGGTGCCCAGTGTCCTGGGGGCGGGGTGAGCCGTGGATGCAGGAGTCAGAGAAATGTGTCGTTCGGTGTGTAAATGTGCTGATGTAGTTTTGCAATGCATGTTATACAGGGCTATCTTTTTTCAAGTGTTTGTTAAAACAAGATGCAGCACAGAGGATTTCTAAAGCATTGTAATCAAGACTTGCGATATTCCTTGCCAGTCATTTATTTTTTACCGTGATGTGTGTGGTTTTCATGATCTCCCCTGCTTGCGGGCTGTTGTAGGGCTGGGAAATGGTCAGAGAGGAGGAGGAAGGACAGCATCAGGGCTAGTTGCCCATGGACAGCTTTTCTGGCTCCAAGTAATCAAAAGCTGACTTTTCAGCCTGCCCTTTCAGCCTGCCCTTTCCCCAGGGAGGTGAAGGCAGTGAATTGTAAATGCTCTTTCTCTCACTGCTTGGGTGGGGTGGTTTGAAAAGGCATTTGATTCTGGCCAGCTGTGTTCCCCAAATTTGCATAAGGCCAGCACCTAGAATCTGCCTTTTTCCCCCTCCCAGAAACCAGCAAACACTTTCTCTTTAAAATGAAACAAAAAACCCGACTGTTTTGTCCTTGGAAACTCAAGGGTGGGAGAGGAAAGGCAGAGGTGAATTGGAAGCAGCCTGGCCTCTCTCTAATGAATTGTTAGCACAAGTCAGGGCAAGAGAGAAGTTCTTTTCTGAAAGGACAGTGTTGTCACATCTGAGCACTTTCTCCTTCAAGGTGTGTGTGTGTGTGTGTGTGTGTGTGTGTGTGTATGAGAAAGAGAGAGAGACAGACATATGAGTGAGTGCACATGTGTACTGGGGAAAGCCCTGTGAGATTCCATTTGTGCTTTGAAGAAGGTCCACGCTGGGACTTCTGTACTTCGGTGAGATCTGGTTCAGTAACTTTTGACTCAGCCATCACACATGTAAGAATTTATCCTTAGGGAATAACTAGGCAAGAATATAGGTCCAATAACGTTCATGGCAGCATCGTTTAAAAATGTTGGAAAATTTTGAATCTAAATGACTGTCAATAGGGGATCTGTAAAATGAATACAAGGCACAGGCACTGGCTGATAGCCTAAGCCTTAAAACGATGACACAGCTTGTCATTAACGTGGTAAGATGTATGGATGGAGACAGGTTCCGGAAGAGCATGCAGTATGGTCCTGTTCTAAAAATCCGTGTTTATAGGCATAAAAATGCCTGGAAAAGATTATACACATTCTGATGAGAAATGAGCAATATTCACGGTCTTCATACTTTTCTCTCTCTATATTTTTTTAGTTATGCGCATTGAATTTGTATTACTTTACGGTCAGGAAAAAATCCAAACCCAAAGTCATGGGGAAGTAGCGGGCTGAGGGAAGACTGGTCTTGGTATCCGGTGACATGGGCAGAATCTGAGGTCTGGTGACGTTTAGGGGCACTTGGCTCATTGGAAACTGAGTCACCTCGTCTGTGAATTGAGGGAGTGATTCTTGCCCAAATGCCGGGGAGGCCGGGAGGACAAGAGGGAGTGCTTTGACAGCCACGCAGCCTGCGTGAAGGAGAGGCCTCGTGCGTGCGGGACAGGCAGCACCAAGGCCCCCCGGGTGCGGGATGCAGAGACCTCTCTGATGGGCTGTCCGTGGGAGGCAGGCCTGCCACAGGCTCTGGCCGTGGCTCTGTTCTCCTCCTCTGCGCCCCGCCATGGCATTTCTTTGTCAGAGACTGGCTCTGGCGAGGGGCCAGAGAGAGGGCTTGTCCGGTGGGATGGACTCTGCTCACTGGAGCCCCAGGGTTTTGCTCTGTGGCTGGCCCACTGGGGTGTGGGGATGAGTTTCCCCGAGGGAGCCCTGCTTTGCTAGGGTGCGGCCCTCCTGGGATCTGTCTGGTACTCCTTGTGGTGCTCAGTCGCTGTTCGGGTGGGTGAATAACACCATTGCCCCTTCACGGCTTTGGGCAAGTTACTTAATGTCTCTGAGCCTCAGTTTCCCCATTCCAATGATGGTGCCTGGGAAGCCGTCGATAAATATTATCGCTGCTGTTAATGAAGCGGGACAGATGTGGCTGTAATGTGGCTCGTCCTTGCAGGGGACGGTCCATCCTGGGACGTCTTCCCTGCCTGTTTTTGTCTCCTGACTGCCCTTCAGTAACCATGACAGCTAACGATAATAGTGTCTAGGACGTGCCAGACCCTGTTCTAAGCACTTTGTATACGTAAACTCACTGAGTCGTCAGAACAACATGATGCAATAGACCTTATTCTCACCATTTTGCTGATAACAAACTGAGAGTTCAAGTGTCTTGACTAGATTGATTGCTCTGTGGCCAACCGAGGATCCTCCAGACTTGAGAATGGCCCTGGGGGTGCAAAACGGCCCCTGGTCGTGAGCCAGTGCTCTAGAGCAGCGCCATCCAGGTGTGGCCCTTGCACCAGCTGCCTTAGGCTGACGTAGGACTTTGTTAGAGTTGCAGAATTTTCGGCCCTACACAGACCTAGGGAATCAGAATTTCTGGGAGTCGGGCCCAGGAGCCTGTCTTAAGCTGTGCCTGTCTCATGCACATTCATCAGGCTGTTTTCCCGTCAGTTATTTACTTGTCTGACACCCCCACTACCCTGGGCCCTGGGTGGGGGGAGCGGCTGGGCCTCCTATCTTTGTGCCCCAGCACTTTAAGCAGCACCTGAACACAGGTACCATGAATGTCGGAATGGATGGATGTTAACTTGTGGTTAGAATCGAACGTCCTTGTGGACCCCTGGCCCTTTGGCATGGTCGTGCATCGTGTCCTACAAAACAGGCGGCTCCCCTTTCTCTAGGGCCCACTCTGGAACTGCATTTGTCCCCAGGCTGTTCCTAGGCTGGGAACAATTTCAACACTGCTAGAACACAACCTGTGCTCTCCTTCCCCTTCCCAAAGTCCCTCACGTAGAGAGGTCTTAGCTTGTGAAAGGTTAAGATTCTGCCCTACTTGGAGATGCTAGGGGTTCATTTGTTTTTAATTGAAATACAATTGATGAACAATATCCTGCTGGTTTTAGGTGTAAGATGCAAGGGTTTCAAGAGTGGCCTTCCACGGTAAAACAGGATGGCACGTGTGGTTAGAGACAAGTGACCATGATCTATTTGGTGGGAAAAAATTCGGTAATAAAACAATATGTAGACCGTATGTAAAATGACATACACACACGGTAACAGAATCTGTGCATCTGAAAGAAGAAAGGTCTAGTGTGGCCCATAGACCGTGAGGTGCTTGTTACCAATTAAGATGAGGTAAATACAGGGGCGCCTGGGTGGCTCAGTCGGTTGAGCGTCTGACTTCAGCTCAGGTCATGATCTCATGGCTTGTGAGTTCAAGCCCCGCGTCGGTCTCTGTGCTGACAGCTCAGAGCCTGGAGCCCGCTTCAGATTCTGTGTCTCCCCCTCTCTCTGCCCCTCCCCTGCTCATGCTCTGTCTCTGTCTCAAAAATAAAAAAAAATAAAAAAAAATCAAGATGTAAATACAGAAATTGAGGGTAAGACTTTGGAAACTTGTTAAAAATGCAGTTTAACATTGCTGTGACAGTCACATGGCATTCCACTTTCCTAGTTTGTTTGTATTCTAAGGAAGTGTTGATTCCTGGTGGGTTGAGGGAAAACAAAGATCCATTACCATATAGTTTGAGAAGGCTGCCTCTAGAAAAATGTACCCACAGAAGTGACTAGTGGTTATTGCTAGTTGCTAAGAATGCTGGTGATTTTTAGTTTTTATTTCTTGGGATCTTCTGAATTATTTACCATGGGCATATGCTATCACTTTTATAAGCAAGGGTTGGGGGTAGAGAATGAAGCTCAATTATAAAGAGATGTCTTTATGAGTCAAAGAAATGAATTTCTGTGGAAGGAATTTTAGGAACTATGAAGGCTGGTGGGAAAAAATGTTGAGATTGGTAGTCCCTGCCTTAATTGTAGATAAACTCTGATGTTAGTGGGTTTGTTGATGAATTACTGTATTGTTAAAGCGTCATTGTGGTAATTCATGGAGGGATTAAAAGTGCCATATAGGCATTTTAGGATTCTCTGTAGCCAAGAAACCCTCATTTATACACTTACTGTGAAACACAGAAATCACCAAGATACAATGGTGGGAAAAATTTCAAGTATTAAGAATATTTAGATATTGAAACTTAGTTATTACGTGAATTCGAGTTATTATATGAATTGTAAGTGGATGGGGACTGCGGGCACTTGGAGGCTGTCTTTCTCAATCTCGCTCCCTGGAGTCCCGTTAGCAAATGCTGTGAGTATGGGCTGCCGGCTAGAACACAGAAATAGCTATCTAATGTTGGAACAGACTCTGTTGCCTTAAAAAAAAAATCTGATCTGTCTTTCTTTGAAGCTATAAAGACCGGCAAGATAATACATTAGCTTTGCTGGCCGCTCAGCCGGAACCCATCATAGGAACATAGGCCCTTGTTATGGTACAAACGAACTTTTCCCTAGTGACATGACTGTATCATTAGGGTTTTCCAAGATGCCATCCCTCTGCCTCTGAGTATCTCCACTTCAAAAGAAGACAGGCTAGGGGGGTTGATGGATTTGCTGCTTACCCAGTGGTTGATAGAAGCTTCAGGTCACCTAGTCCGCAGAACAGTGGTCGCCGTGGACTGTCTGTCGCCTTTTCACATAGAGCTGTTATTTTTCCTTCTGAGCGTCTATTGTAGGGATTTCTCACGTAGTGGAGTGTGTGTGTGTGTGTGTGTGTGTGTGTGTGTGTGTGTGTTTTGGCTGGATGAGTTAAACATCTCTTGAATCTTATCCCTTGGCAGTTATCCCAGTTATCTTTGCCCAGCCCTCCTCTTTGAGGGTTACTTAATCTTGCCTGTCCTCACTTAGATGTTTCCAGCAGTAACAGCTGTATGGCTTTTATGTGGTACACCTTCACCAAGGGTCTCATGATAATTTGCAAAGCATGTCTTTGCAAGAATCCGCCCGCTCGCTCTCTCTCTCTCTCTCTTTCTCCCTCCTTTTTCCTTCCTTTCCTTTCTCACAAGTGAGGGAGGGGCAGAGAGGGAGAGAGGAAATTAATTCCAAGCCCGCTCTGCACTATCAGTGCAGAACCCGATGAGGGGCTCGAACTCCCAAACTGTGAGCGCACGACCTGAGCTGCAGTCAAGAATCAGGTACTTAACCAACTGAGGGCATCCCTAGAATCTGCCTCTTTCGCTTCCTTAAAAGAAGATGGGAAAAATTTTTTTCCTATCCTTGCCTGATTTTTCCCTTGCTGTGTTTTGCTGGGTTATCTAAGACATAATTGTTTGCTCTGACAGAAACTGCCAACAGGGAGACCACGAGAGGAACATCTGCTGTTGGAACCACAGACAGGCCCACTTCATGTAAACTCGTCTGATTGTGACCTTAGACTCAGCTGAGGCACGGTGAATGGGGTTTGGTTGTCTTCATCCACGCTCCCCTTTTGTCGCCAGCATGCAAGGGTTCTGTTGCATTCTGATCGCCTTGAAGCCTACAGTTCTCTTCCCCGGTTTTTGGCTTTATTGGAAGAAAAGTATAGTGGGGACTTGTCCTCCTCCATTGTTCTGGTTACTATTTCTACCTAGCAAATTCCCCCAAAGCTTCATTGCTTAGAACAACTGCTTTATTTTGCCCATGATCGTGGGCCAGGGATTTGGAGAAGGCTCAGCTGGGGCTGAGAAGGCTGGGAGAAGGCTCTCACTGGAGGCGTCTCACGCATTTGCAGTCCGATGTCAGCTGGGGCTGTGGTCCTCTGAAGGCTGGACGGGACATCCGAGGAGGCCCACTCCTGTGTCTGGTTGGGGACACTGGCTCTTGGCCGGGGGGACTTGGCTCTTGACACAGAGCTCAGCCGGGGTTGTCCACCAGACTGCTGAATCTGACCTTTCCGGCATGTTGTTTCAGGCACTCTGACCGCCTCATGGCGTTTGGCTCCCCTGACGGTGAGCATCCAACATGACCAGGTGGAAGCATCATGGCCTTTTCTCTCTCTAAGCCTTGGGAGTCCCGATGTAGCGCTTCTGTCACATTTCTAGCTGTCACATTTCTAGGTGCAGGCAATCATGAGCTCACCCGTAAGCGGAGGGGACACAAACTCCATCCCTTGGTGGGAGAGTATCAGAGAATTTTGAAGCATGTTTTAGGGGCACCTGAGTAGCTCAGTCAGTGAAGCATCCGACTTTGACTAAGGTCACGATCTCATGGTTTGGGAGTTCGAGCCCTGTGTTGAGTTCTGTGCTGACAGCTTGGAGCCTGCTTCAGATTCATCCTCCCTCTCTCCCCCTCCCCTGCTCACACACACTCTCTCTCTCTCAAAAATAAACATTTTTAAAATTAAAAAAAAAAAAAGGAATTTTGAAACCCATTTTAAAACTGCCACACTCATGGCGGTGATACACAGGGACTCATTTTGAGGCCTGCAGGACGTCCATTTACATTTATTTCATGAACAGCCACATTTCATAGTGCCTCCTCGAGTTGCTTTAATGGTTAACCAGCAGAGCGAGGACTTTGGTTAGCATTCTCAGTGATCCTTAAACAAACCAGCAACAGTAAAAGCAAAAGGGTGCAGTTTTGGCAATGGTCTTGTTTTAGGGAACTCTGTGCCACTTCGTCGACGTCTTACAAATTTTGTGCGAGAGAAAATTATGCCATGGCTTCAATGCCTATTAGAAAAAATTAACGGAGCCTCAAGCCAAAAGTGCAGTACTGAGGCAGGCACTTTACAGGTTCAGGGGGAAGGTTCTAAACCTTCTTGGGCAGCTCTTGACATGCTGCTTTCTTTCCTTGCCCCTGGTTTTGCCAGCATCTCCGGTGGGGAAATAGAACCTTGGTATTGCATGCATTTGCTAGAAATTGGATCTACTCCCTGAGCTGGAACTTGTTAAAGCAGACCACACTTTAATGCTATAAAACGTAAGGTCAAAAATGGGTAGGACAACTTGCTGTGGAGCAAATAGATGCTTAAACAGCATAGCATGTGATGGTGGAAAGCACAGGCTTTGCAGGTCAGGAGGGCTGGATTTGAATTCTCCCTCTGCCTCTTCATAAGCTGTGCAGTCTTTTCTGGGTTTGATTTTCTTGTGTCTAAAATGGGAAGGGTGATACCTGCCTTGCAGGGCTGTTAAGGATTAAATAAGGTGATGTTTATGAAGTGCCTGGCACGGTACCTCGCGTGTAATGTTCAACAAGTGTTGGTTCTTTCTACCTTTGCTCATTTATTGAATGATGGCACCTACATAAAAAATCGTTATTGATTGAAAGCTTATTATAAGCTCAGTATCGTGCTAAGTGCTTTGTATGGTTCATCCGGTTCTCACAACAGCTCTTGAGGACATTGATGACAACTGGAGGCACTGACTGAAAGATTGAGCCCTTCTCCCGGGTCACGTGGCCAAGCGAGTGGGTGGGGGAGCCAAGATTTGAATTCAGGAGTCTGAGGCTGAAGGCCATGCCCTTAAGTAGTTTGGGGATGTATGTTACGGATGTGGAGGATGAGTGTTCTGAGGTTCCTACCAGGACTACAGGTGAAAGAGGTCTAGGACTTAGGGGACCAGGTTTCTAACCTCTGCTCTGATACCAGGTACACCATCTTTGGGAGGGGAACTGTACCTCCTGAGGCCTCAGTCACCGCGTCTGTGAAATGGGAACATCTGATCTGAATGATCAGCAGAGTCCTGAGATTTTGACTTTAGCCACATGTTGAATGAATTATGAATCCCCCTCCATCTCAATGACAGGGAAATACAAAAGCTCTTTGGTCAATCTCTGCTGCAATAGGCTTAAATTTTTATTTTTACCGAAGCGCTACATGCACGCAGTTAGAAGCCCCTGAGAAGTTTTACCGAGAACGTCCCCTGCCTCCTTCCTTCCCACCCCCAGTTCTGCTCCCCAGAACAACCACCTTTAACGTTTTTAGCCATTTGTTCTGGTGGATTCCTCTGTATGTCTAAAGTGATGGCAGTGGGTTTTGACTTTGGCGCTGTTGCATCCTGTGCCCTCCTTTCTTTCCGTCCTGAGGAGCTGCGGGCAGCGGGGAGGTTACCCAAAGGAGGCAGGAGAGCCAGCCTGCCTGGAACGCTGTGGTGGATGGGATCGTGCTTCCCACAGAGGCTGCGTGGCCTCAAGAGCTTTCCAAGGTTATGTGAATTCACCATATTGTCCTCATTCTAAAACTCGTGTTCAGTACAAAACGGACCTTGTATCGCATTCCAGCTCGGTTGGTGGTTGAAACATTACCCCCGACAAACATGCTATAGTGCATCCAAAATGTAAGATTTGCGAATTTTTGGAAAAAAAAAAAGTGGGTCTTGAGGTTGAGCAGATATGTTAAGGCTTTTGGTGTAAACTTGGAAATAGTTCACTTGTGGCTGAACTCAGGAAAATGCCCTGGTTTCAGCAAATCTCTCTCCTTTTTCACAAAGAATCCTGTGGATTTAAAAACCTATGTTTGACCATGAATGAAAAAGCACTGGGACCCATCGGTCTAAGGGTGTGTGTGTCATGGGTGGGGGGCGGGGGGGGAGGGGTTGTTGTGCAACTTTAGTCTTTCCTCCAGGGCCTCCTAGGACTGATCCTTCTACCCCAAGATTTAAAGAGCTGTGGGTTTTTTTTCCTTTGTGGTGCTTTGGACCTTGGGCTGTTGAAACATACTTTTTTGTAATTGGTTAAATTCCATTCTGGTGGCTCATGCACACGTCACGTCAACAAAAAAGATGAATTGAAAGTGAGTCGTTTTTAACTGGCTCATATTATTCAAAAATACCAAGGCCATGGAGGACAAAAAAAGACTGCAGAACTGTTCCAGATTAAAGAAGGCTAGAGAAATATGACAACTAAATACAAGCTGGCGATCCTGGATTGGATCCTGAAAGATTTTGTTCCTTTAACTGTAAAAGACAATAGTGAGACAGTTGATGCAATTTGAATGAAGTCCTAGACCAGGTGAGCTGGCTTGGTACCTGTGTGGATTTTCAGATTGTCCTCCTTGTATTCTGGCTATGTAAGAGAGTGCCCTCAGCTTTGGGAACTATGGGCTAAAGTATTTCAGCGTAAAGGGACATCATGTCTGCATCTTACCCTCATTTTTTCCAAGTCTGAAATTATTTTATTTTATCTTTTAAGTTTGTTTATTTTCGAGACCAAGAGAGAGCGGGGGAAGGGCAGAGAAGAGAGAGAAGGAGGGAGGGAGGGAGAGAGAATCCCAAGCAGGCTCTGTGCTGTCAGCACAGAGCCCAATGCAGGCCTCAAACGCACAAACTCTGAGATCATGACCTGAGGTGAAATCCAGAGTCGGACCCTTAACCAAGTAAGGCACCCAGGTTGCCCCTGAAGTTATTTTAAATTAAAAAGCTGAAAGGAAGAGCCTTCTTCTCATTCCCAGATCTGTCAACTGCCTTAACTCAGCCTCCAAATGGCTGGGCCTGTGGGATCTTGACGTTGGATAGAGCTTCAGGGGAATCTGCATGGTTGAGGCTGGCAAGACCGCTCTGGCAGGCTGTGATGTCCTGGGAGAGGTGACTGGGTGCTCACCTGCATGTCTGGAAACATTCTACGGTCCCATCAGAGCTTTAAAACAGAGCCTTTCTGGGTAGGAGGAACTTGGTTCTACTCGGGCCTAAAGAAAGCTCTCAGATCTCTGTTCACCTCAGAAGAGAAGAACTCGCAGCAGGAAACCATATTGACCACCATCTTTTCTTACTTTCCTTTTTCCCCCCTCTTGGTAGAAGGAACCTCTTGGTAGTTCAGACCCAGGACAAGTGCGGTGCTATGAGAAGAGGAAACAGCACTTGGTCTTGTCACCAAGGCTGCATAGGGACGGCCCCGGGGTCCGGAGCTGCGCAGTGCCCAAACTGGGATTAGAATCCCTTACGCTGTGTCCCACAACCGCTCAAAACAGCTTGAGTCAAAGGAATTTCTGCAAGGTTGGAGTCTTTCCTGGAACCCAAGGGAGAGAAGCACCACAGAGCCTTAAGTGTGGAGAGACCGAACATCCCAGTGTGCCTGTTGTTCCAGCATAATTATTAATAGCGCTCCGCCTCCTTGTCAAAAGTATCTTGGCTTGATTGATGAATCGTCTGGCCGTGTTAATTGCAGGATTAGTCAGGGAACCCAGATAATCTCCCACGAGCCTTCCTCTGCTGCCTCCTCGTGTTCTCTCGTTGGCTTTCGCTCACTGTCTGCCCTCTCTTTGTGTCTCCCTCCTCGGGCTTCCTCTGTTCCCTGAGAGAGGGTCTTGTATCAGAAACATGGCTGCAAGGTTCTACCTGATGCGGGGGATGGGGGTGGGGGGACCATCCCCACAGAAGGAACTAGTGGTTTTGGCCTCTGCTACTGAAGTCAGGGCTCGAGGTGGAAGAGAAAAGGAGTCAGAAGGGAAGGGAGTCAGGTACCCGGTCCTCAACAGTGTGCTGGCTTCTTCCAACTCGAAGGCCCTATTTTCTTCCCTTTTCTTTCCCGTGCGTGTTTCCATTTCATCGGAGCTGTTTTAACCAGGCTCTTCTGGTTGGATGGAACTGGCTGATGGGGGATTGGGCCTGCACAGCGATGGGGAATGGGGAATGCTGGCTCCAGCTTCCTGCTGGTCTTCTGCCCTGACCCTCCCCTCTCCACTCTGCTTCCTCCTGGCTCCTGCGTGCTCAAGCCTTGGCCTCGCTGGTCTGGCTCTCTAGGCCCCGGCTCTACCCCGGAGCGGTCTTTCCAGTTTCGCCTCTGCTGCAAAATTCCTGAAGGCCAAGTGTGATTGTCCTGGCCCCCCTTCTCACAGGCCTGTGAAAGCCACTCCCCATGGGAGCTGGGACTGAGGGAAGGAAAGCCAGACAGAGGCAAGGAAAGAAGGCCACCCACCGGAGGGCCCGGGGAGCGAGGTGTGGTCTCAGAGTGGAAAAGTGGAGTGAAATCCAGGGTCAGGAGCTAGACCTGCGCAGTCTGCTGTAGCAAACCCTAGCCACGTGTGGCTGTTCAAATTACGATTGAAACATTAGAATTTAATTAAAAATCCAGCTAGTTGTACCAGCCACATTTCAAGCTTTTATTTAGCCACAAGTGGCCAGTGGCTTCTGCACTGGACAGCACAGATACAGAACATTTCCATTCTTGCAGAAAGTTCTGTCTGACGGCCCTGGAGAGCACTTAACCCTTTTCACCCAAGCACTGTTTTAAGTGCTTTCTTTGGGTGTTTTAGTAGCTGCCCCAAGTACTCTTAAAGATTGGGGGGGGGGGGGGGGAAGAAAACATGGTACGTGGTAAACATAAAAACATTTCAGGTACCTTATAACTGGTCAGTAAGCCAGAATGTTTCCAGTGGTGCCCTTGGTTATGTAATTCTAGAATGTTCCTGCAAACAGAGACTTTACATTTCTGACTCGTTCGTCTTCTGCCACCGTCATAATTTTTGCCTTATCCTAGTTCTGTATCTACTGTTTATTCCATATTTCCCTTTAAATTGATTGACATTTTTACTTCATCTTGTTTGAAGTGGAGACTTCATGACTGTAAGTGAAAAGCCATCAAAAGGAAATACTTTTTTTGAGAGAGAGAGAGAGAGAGAGTGTGCCCATGTGTGTGCATGTGCACGAGTGGGGAAGGGGCAGAGAGAGAGAGAGAGAGAGAGAGAGAGAATATCCCAATCAGGCTCCATGCCCAGCACAGGGCCTGATGCAAGGCTTGATCTCACAACTGTGAGATCATGACCTGAGCCAAAATCAAGAGCCAGATGCTTAACTGACTGACCCCCCCCCCCCCCCCGCCGTGCCCTGGAAATGTGTTTTTATTTAAAGCAAGCTTTTTATTAAGTTTTAAATTTTAATTCCAGTAAACATACAGCATTATATTATTTTCAGGTGTACAACATAGTCATTCAACAATGCTATTCATCTCTCAGTGCTCATCATGAGTGTACTCTTAAAGCAAGGTTTTTATTGAAGGAATTTTCTGTGTGTGTTCAAGTGCCCAACTCCTAAGGGTACAGCTTGGTGACTTTCAAACCAGTGTCGTTTTGTTTCCAGCGGATGTGTTTTGCTTATCAAATTCTAGCAGATTCCCTTCTCTATGGGAGGCTCAGCTAGATTAGCTCCCCCTTTCTCAAAATGTGGATTAGCAGCCGCACACATAAAGTGCTGTGAGGGTGCTGTGGAGACATGGTAGCACCCAACAGGACCCTCTCCTTGGACAAAATCAGAAGGATTCAAGAAAGATCTGAGCAGGAACAGCTGCTTCGCTGTTACTGAAAATACACTGGTGTTGCCAGTGTGTGAGATGTCTTTGCAGGGCAGGCCCCGGGGCGGGGGAAGAGTATGGCTTAGTCTACACAGCAGACCTGATGCTTCTGGCCTCAAGTTCCCTTTACACTCTTTTTTTTTTTTTTTAATGTTTTATTATTTTTTTTAATGTTTATTTATTTTTAAGAGAGAGAGAGAGAAACAGAGTGCGAGTGGGGTGTGGCAGAGAGAGAGAGGGAGACAGAATCAGAAACAGGCTCCAGGCTCTGAGCTGTCAGCACAGAGCCGGACATGGGGCTTGAACTCAGACTGTGAGATTATAACCTGAGCCAGAGTCAGACACCTACTTGACTGAGCCACCCAGGTACCTCTCCCTTTACACTCTTATAATCATTGAGTACCCCAGAGAGCTCTGTGTAGGTAATATATATATTTGCTGTGTTAGAAAAGTTAACCTCAGTGGCTCAATAGGTTAAACATCCGACTCTTGATTTCAGCTCAGGTCATGATCTCATGGTTTGTGGGTTTGAACCCCACGTCGGGCTCTCTACTGTCAGCACAGAGCCCCCTTGGGATCCTCTGTCTCCCTCTCCCTCCCTCCCTCTCACCCCCCCCCCCGTCTCTCAAAAATAAACATACATTAAAAAAAGTTAAATTCATTCATTAAAAATTACAATAATAAACCTATTACACGTTGACGTATTTTATGAGAAAATAAGTATTTTCCCAAACGAAAGAAAAAAAAATTCATGAAAGGAAATTAATCATTTAATGGTCTTTTTGTCTTACAAGTCTCTTTGTAGTCTGGCTTCCTAGAGGGGCTGAGTTGTGTGCTTCTGCATTCCATCTGCTGCCATGTCTCCTATGAAGTAGTCTCTGGGAAACCCCACCGAAAACTCATGAGAGAATGAAGGTGAAAAGGCAAATAAGTCCAGTGTGATTAGGAAAATGGTTTTGACCTTGCAGAGCCTCAGGGACTCCTACCATGGTCCCCTGGACCACACTTTGGGAACCTACAGGTGAAGTGAAAGCCATTGGATGAAAAGACTAAAGGTATGTGTTCTTGTCTGAAGTCTGGCACGCACTGGCGTGTGACCTCAGGCCACATAGCGCTTCACCTGAGATACGTGTAGGCTGGGGACCATCGTTCTTGCTCAGCCTGTCTTACAGGGTCATTGTGAGGCTCAGGTAATGCCTGTGAAATCTCTCTTCAAGCAGCAGTGTATTTATAAATGGCATTACTCAGGCTCTTTTGAAGTATGGTGTCATCTTTAATTTGTAGGACAGTTATTTTTAAAAACTGATGTCCCATCTTAATCTCCCTTGGTTCTGGGGACACCTTTGTGGAGGAGAAAGGCCGTCATTCTCAGCTTACAGGTGACATCATTGAGGCTTTGATGAGCGGATTGGCCAGAAAACAGATCGTCCTCAGTGGGGTGACACCTGGCACACTGTCTCCAAGGCACGCCGGCCCTGGCCAGTTTGGTTTCGCTGGAGTTCTTACCTGATACTGGCCTGTATTTTTGACACGCATGTTCAAAACAGGGATTCTGTGCCACCCTCAGCAGTTCTTTGAATAAATTGCCCTGAGTCACCTAATGGAAATGACACAGTTTTCAGATTTGACGATCTCAGGGATCCCAGCTGAGGGAACCAGCCCCGCCTGGTAAATGGCTTGTTTTTCTGGGCTTGTAAAAGGTCTGCTGGCTCTCCCGAGGTAAGGTTATACAGAAGTGCATGGGTCGTTTACTGTAGGGAAAATAGCTTTCTCTCCTCCCGGGACATTTCCTGGAAGTAACCCTCCACTCTGATCTTGGGAAACACGTTTGCCTGTACTTGTAGGAAACGGGAGAACCACAGTCCTTTTCTTGAACTAGGAAATAAGGCAAAAAGCACAAGGTCAGTTGCGGCAAGCTGTCTGAAAGATGTAGCCAACTGGCACTCGGAGGGATTTAGAGAAATGCTTTGTCCAGGTTAGTTCCGGGTTCTGTTCCATATGAACATGACTTTGTTGTCAGGGTTAAAAGCCTCTAGCACTTAACCGTATTTAATTACTAGTGCTTTGCCATAATACGACTGTAGACTGACCCTCTCCTCCCTATCTATATTAATTATGACTACTTTAAGGCCTACTTGTCTATCTTTTTTATTTAAGGTTTCATTCGATTGCGAATGACAGAAATGCAATTCAACCGCTTTAAGCAAAACATAAAACAGTTGCGACAGCTGAGGTTGTGTGTGCTGTTTTGGCTCTGGGGAAGGTGGAGTGTAGGGCGAGACTGTAAAGCATTGCCACTTCCGGAAGCTCAGAGTGTTGCCAGCTGGGACTTCCTCGCTCTCCCAGGCTCTCCCCTCCTGTTGCCAAGATGGCTGCCATCTGCTCTAGCCTTTCATTCTATTCTCTCCGCCTTCTCCGTGAAAAATAGTTCCTCCGACTGTTTCAGAAAAGTCCCAGAATGAAGTCTCATTGGTTCTCATGGGTCACATGCTTTCCCTCAATCATCGAAGCTAGGTGTATCCAAATCTGATTGGCCAGGCCTGGGTCACGTGACCACTTCTGAGCCCTGGGTGAGGCCCAAGAAAGTCAAGGCTGTTAGCATTGGGCTGGCAGAAAAGATGGGGGTTTGTGGGCCCTCACACTCCAGTGTTTGTGGAGATGTGTTACTCAAATGGCTAGGATTTTCTGTGGAATGGTGAAAGAACTGGGTCAGCGTTATCTTCTCAGGGAGAAGGCTGGCTTTGTGTTTAGCTTTTAACGCGTCTTGGATGAATAGGCTTGTTGGTGGTTGGACGTCAGCCAGCCATGCATCATCATCCCTGGCAACACAGCCTCATTTATAGAGGGAAAACACTGATGTCAAATCAAGTCCTTTGGGTGCAATACCCTTTGATGGCCACACGCTTACCCAGGCTGGTGGTCCCAGGATCTGCCCACCAGCATCCCCTGAGAAGCCCTGTTCACTCTTTGGTAAAACCCAGATCTGATCTGGTCATGCCTCTGCTTAAAAATTCACCACGGTATCTTAGCACAGTTTTTAAAAAGGCAAAAAAAAAAAAAAAAACCCCAAAAAACCCCGTCCTACCCCATTCCCATCTTCGCCTCCCTTAAGGGCAGTTTGATCAGTTGACCATATTTTAGCTGATTAGGTATTAACTTCTATGACTTAATGGTGGGCTCTGTGTGGCTGCTTGTTGATTTGTCAGTTTTAGTTAACCATCTGCCAGCATCCCAATTGGAAAATGAAATTTTCATTTCTTTCCTCCCTCCGTCCCCCCAAACCACCTCTCTTTCTCACTTCCTTTCCTCCCAACAGAACTATCTTGTAGTCAATATTCAGTGTACGTTATCGCAGCTGTGGAAGTGCTTCACAGTGGAGCCTTCCAGTAAACTAGATCACTTTTCTTTTTGTGGAAGAATGCATTCTTTGGTCATTTCTGCCAGGGGCTCATGGGAAGTAAATTGAGATTTACGTGAAAAGAAAAAAAAAAAAAAATCCACCCCGTCTCCCCACTGTGCTGGGATAAAGTTCACATGCCTTAACTCAGCACCCACACCCTTCCTTGCTCCAACTCCCACCAGCCCTCCCGCCAGCCGTTCTTTGCTCACGTTCTTCCCTCTGCTTCTAGTGCCCCTCCCTCCCTGTCTGGTGAAATCCCCTTTCTTCGGGGCCTGGCTTGGGTGACACTTGGGGTGGCCTTTCCAGCTGTGTGTCCGCCGCACTGTGTGTGTATTGAGGCCTTAGTGTTTATCACGCTGCCTTATACTTGTCTATTTACTGCTTGAATTTAAATCTTGGTTCTGCCATTTCCCAGCTCCGTGGCTTCAGGCATGTTACCCTCGGGCCTCAGTTTTCCTCTTCGTAAAATGCGAATAACAGCAGTATAGCACCTGCCTGATCAGGCTGTGATTGCACGAATTGAAAGCATTTGTGGTCACGTCTGCCACATAGTAAATTGCCCATCTGGGCTCTGCATCCCTCTCCCTCCCTCAGAAAGGCAGGCTTGGTGGGCTATATTCACCCGTGCCCAGAATAGCTCTTGGCAAATCAACAGTCTCCGGGAGCCGGGCTGGGCACCTCAATGGGTGATGCAGGCTGGCTGTGATTCAGGCAAAGGGCTGGTGGGGACTGGAAAGGGAAAGCCGGGCTGGGCACCTCAATGGGTGATGCAGGCTGGCTGTGATTCAGGCAAAGGGCTGGTGGGGACTGGAAAGGGAAATCTCTTTCTAAGGGGGCGTCTCCTCCACTTCTAGCCAGTGGTTTCCAGGTAGGAATGAGGGCCCCATGTTGCTAGATTATCAGATTCTTTTTATGAGAAAATTGAGAATCCACTTTAAAAAAAAAAAAATACAGATTTTCCTGACATTTAGTACCCAGCGTACGGACCAAAGGCACTAAGCCTACTGGCCCAGGGGCCACTGGTTTGGGGCCCAATTCTCATTTTACAAAAGAGACCCGGAGTGATGATGTGATCTGCCCTGGGTCACACGCTGTTGATGGCCCTCCGTTTTCTCACCTGTGGTCTGGATACAGCACTGGTCCTGCGTCTCGTCAGGGTGGGGACTTGAAGAATTCAGTCATGCTTGTGA
The DNA here is from genome assembly GCF_016509475.1 of Prionailurus bengalensis. Lineage (NCBI taxonomy): Eukaryota > Metazoa > Chordata > Mammalia > Carnivora > Felidae > Prionailurus > Prionailurus bengalensis. The sequence continues at coordinate 133,628,382 of NC_057350.1, read as the reverse complement.
GTGCATTTGCAAAGCATCTGCCTACACGGTGTGACAGGTTGTTACTTCCGTCCTGTCAGCTGCCCCTGCCTCAGAGGGACGACCTCCGTGTTTTTAAAACAGGATCATGGGTCTCTTTTTGTGCCAGGTGGTAATGGGGGATTGCGTGTACTTGCTGAGCATGTGCTGTGCATCCAGGAGCTATTAGTTGTGTTACATTTGCATTCTCCTTTATTCCTTTTTTTCTGCCCTCCCTATGAGATGGAAAGTAACGATTTAATTGGTAATAAAAATGATGAGTCCAGAAGTTGCCTGATGAGGGCCTCACAGAGGTTTGGTGGAGATTGGATCCATCTCTCTGGTTAAAAAAAGAAAAAAAAAATCCCGGGCTTCAGACAACATGCTGCCTCCTACATATTGGAAATGCAGTCTGGCCGGGGCTCAGCGGGGCTAGTCCCTGGGCTGCCCTGTGCACCCACGCCACTTCCTCTCCAGGACAGACCTGGTGTGCTTTGTTTCCAGAAGCTGTAGCAGGTGACTGCGGGCCTGGCCACATAGAAGAGAAGGCAGAGAAGAAGATGATGATACGGGGCCCGCGGAAGGGACCAAGGCCAGTGTCAGAAGTAGGATGGGGCTCAGGAGCTGAGAAGCGCCCATGTGAGGCAAAGGCAGCACCCTCGTATGCTCGAGTGCCGGCATCATTTTCAAACCCATCTGGCAAGTCCTGGTGCAGTAGGATGGAGGACACACAAGTGGGACACACAAGTGGGACACACAAGTGGGACACACAAGTGGGCAGAGCCTTCTTCACCCCCTTGAGCCATCCCCTTGGCCCAAGAGGCCCCTACAGTTCGATGCTTAGAGATAGTCTTCAGATAGTTGCTCATGAGGCGGGCCCTCTGCAGCCAGTGGAGCACACGTGTTTGTGTGTTTGTTTTAATTTTTTTTAACGTTTGTTTTTGAGAGAGAGAGAGGGAGGGAGGGAGGGGCAGAGAGAGAGGGAGACACAGAATGTGAAGCAGGCTCCAGGCTCCGAGCTGTCAGTACAGAGCCCGACGTAGTGCTCAAACTCACGAACCTCAAGATCATGACCTGAGCCGAAGATCGGACGCTTCACTGACTGAGCCACCCAGGTGCCCCAGCACATGTGTTTTACCAGCTGGGTGGCTGCTCGGTCTTGGGGCAGCCCCACGGCTGGTGTTCATGCATTGTTCCTTCTCTGAGTATCTATTTCCCCTCTCAGATGTGTGCCCCTTTCATCCCACCCCCACGAGGCTGTGTCAGGCAAATGCCTAAGGGAAAAGGAGTAGAGGGGTGTGGGGTCTGGAAAGTACTAACCCAACCCTCCAATATGTCGCCCTAGACATTGGACTGAGTTCCTTCTTTTTAATTTTATTTCCTCCTCGTGAAGTCCGTGGATCTGGGTTTCTTGACTTTGACACTGTGGTTAAGCCTAGAATGGCCTGCCTCCCTCTTCCTCCCTTCCAACCCCTAATTGAGACCTAAGTTGCTTGTAGCTGCCTCCAGGATGGGTGGCCACCCTTATCTCTTGCTGTTTTCCACATTTCAGACTTCTAGTTTCATTCAGACCGTGCCGTTCCCTCTCCCCTCTTGGCTGAATATGGCTTCTCTGCCTGCTCGGGGCTCAGTATCTCCTCTCCCTCTCTCCCAAGTGACCATTCATGCTCCGGGCTTCTGTATAGATATCACCCCTCTGGATGTTTTCCAAGCCTCTCTCTCACCACCCCGTCCCGCCTTACCAGACCTTGTGAGGTTCTCTGCTGCTGGGTTCCGTGGCACCTGTACCAGTCTCATCCTGGCTTGGACTTTTCTGGAATGGCTATAATGCCTACCTCACCCGCCAGACTGGACGTGTCCTGTGGGCAGGGACCAAGCCCCACACCCAGCATAGGGTCTGGCATGTGAGAAGTTTCTGATCAGTGTTTCTGCATGGAGGACTACATTATATGGTTGAGGACTCCATGGGAGCATAGGACATGGTGCCATCACTGAAGCTGCCCACTGAGGAGATAGAGCTTTTAAATCAAGCCTGAGCTGTCCACCTTCATATAGTAGTCGCTGGCCACACTTACTTTTATTTTTATTTACTTTCATTAAAAACTTTTTTGGGGGCGCCTGGGTGGCTCAGCCGGTTGAGCCTCCGACTTCAGCTCAGGTAGTGATCTCACGGTCCGTGAATTTGAGCCCCGCGTCGGGCTCTGTGCTGACTGCTCAGAGCCTGGAGCCTGTTTCGGATTCTGTGTCTCCCTCTCTCTCTGACCCTCCCCCATTCATGCTCTGCCTCTCGCTGTCTCAAAGATAAATAAATGTTTAAAAAAAAAAAATTAAAAACTTTTTTTAATGTTTATTTTTGAGAGAGAGAGCACAAGTGGAGGAGCAGAGGGAGAGGGAGACACAGAATCCGAAGCAGGCTCCAGGCTCTGAACTGTCAGCAGAGCCCCGCGAGGGACTGCGAGATCATGACCTGAGCCAAAGTTGGCTGCTTAACCGACTGAGCCACCCCGGTGCCCCCGTGCTTATTTTTAAAATAGAAATATACTTAATTAAAACTGAATAAATTGGAAACCCATTTCCTCAGCCTCCTTAGCCAATTTCAAGTGCTCAGTAGCCAAATGTGGCTAGTGGCTACCATATTAGACAGTGTGATAGAACATTTCCAGTATCACAGAGTTTTAGACGGTGCTGCTCACAAAGATATTAATTTAGGAGCTTGTAGGTTCTGTGAAGGCCCTCCTTGGTGCTTTTGGATAGAGAAAGTCGATTTTCGCGGATGCCTCCTTAAGCCTCAACTGTTCCTCGTTTTCTCTTGGCTGCAGGATGCTCGTCAGAAGTTCCGCTCCGTTCTGGTGGAAGCAACGGTGAAGCTGGACGAGCTGGTGAAGAAAATTGGCAAAGCTGTGGAAGACTCGAAGCCCTACTGGGAGGCCCGGAGGGTGGCGAGGCAGGTAAGGTAGCCCCGCTGACCGTCTCCCTTGCCTCCGCCCCAAACCGTGTTTTGGATGCGCCTTCTGACTTCTGTGTCCCCGGTCGAAGGTTAGAAGCACGAATCCCCCAGGATGCAGAGCCACCACGACTTTGTATACACTGCATTTGAAGACAGCGTCTTGCTTTCTCCTTCCCCCTACCCAAGCTGCTCCATTCCAGCTCCTGATGCTATTAATAGAGTGTGGGTGCTGGCATTTGGCCGACCCTGTGAGTGGGTGCCACCTGGATACCGAGATAGTGCCCAGATCCGCCCCTCCCAGGCAGCTGGGCCAGCTGGTGTGGACGAGAGGACGTGTCTAGAAGACAAGGTGTCTTCCTCTGCCCTCTCTGGTGATCGGCTGGCAGGCAGCAGGCAGAAGACTCCCTCCCTTGCAGCGTTTCCTCTCTGGTTTGAGAGGAATTTACCATTTGCTTCTCTTGAGACGTGGGTTCTTTGCCCCGACAGCCCAAATCGGCAACTGGGGAACTGGCACCAACAAAGGGGCAGCAGAGGGGAGCTGTGGTCAGGCGATTGCTGGACGGCATGGGACCGGGCTCTGGTTTCAGAGTGTGTCCTCCTTTGTCCCCACTGAGGTGGTGCAGTGTTCTGCCTCTGTCCCCTCCCAGCCTCCGCTAGCCGGGCCCCATGAGTGGGGGGAGGAAAAGAGCCCCCGACCCTCACCGGTGTCTGCTGGGTGCCAGCCTCGGGGCTTTCGCACACCCCCGCTCGCTCTGGCTTCCTCGCACCATGTCTTTTCAGTGTGCGTGGCCACCCAGAACGGGCCTAAGCGGTTGGTCCAGAGTGTCGGTCCCATCCGTGTCGTGTGTTTATGTGACGGAAGGTGCCGGTAAGAAAGTGTTCAGTGAGTGATGGGACGTGTGCACCAGGGTGCACATGCGTGCGGTTGGGCACGGTAGAGCAGGGAGGGTGAACTCTTGGGGAGACGAAGCCTCAGAAATCTAGGAACATGTTCAGACCAGACCTGTTGAGGGTCAGGGGCCAGGACTTGGGCGTTCTTCCTCTTTGCCCTGCCTCCGCGGGCCTCTCAAATTTCTCATCAGGGGATTCCCTTGATGCTTTAGTGGCTCTCCTGAGATCCTAGCTGCATATGTGTGTTCATACTCTGAACCCTGAGCTGAGCTTTCTGTTTGGAACCTGCCAGATAGGTTGCCTTATTCCTAGACAGAATGGCCACCTGAACCCTTCCTCCTTCCTGACCAGCTAAACCGGGTTGGTCAGCATGAGTGCCTGTTACTCACTGGGCTGCAGCAAACTCTGAGCAGCCGCCCCCTCTTTCTGCCTTTCTCTGGGAGGTGAAACCCTTCTTAAAAGGTCCTCCGGACCCTGAGGTATTGTCTCCAAAGTGCCTGTGTCTCACTGGTCTTTAAGGGGCACCCCCAGCTGGGATGTAGCCCAGAGTAGCAGTATTCTTGACCTGAAATTGCAGTGCAAAGGGTTTGGGTTTTGGGTTTGAGGAGAAATTTACGATAATTTAACATAAACATTGATCAGTACCAAGGAGGTCGTGAAACCTTTTCTGAAAGTCTTCAACACTTGAATTTATTGCCCTCTGACTCTCTTGAGCCCACAAATATCTCTTAGAACTGTCTATGTGCCCGTGCCTCGGGATCGTTAAGACTGGTCTGTTAACCTCTTGGAGTTGTGGCAGTGGTTTCCTCACTTGGTCCCCTGAGCTCGGGCTTCGACACCAAGCTGGTGAACAGGACCTTTGTGTTCAGGGACCAGTGGAGGTTGGCCCATCAGGTCACTGGCCCCAGCAGGTGGGAGGTGTCCATTTTTGGCTGTACTTGTGTCACATGTGCTCCTACCTCAGAGTCGTGGAATTTGCTGGTCCTTCTGTTTGGCATTGTCTAGTTTTTTAGTGTTTATTTTGAGAGAGAGCGTGCACAAGTGGGGGAAGAGCAGAGGTGGGGAGAGAGAGAGAGAGAATGAATGAACGAACGAACGAATGAATGAATGAATTAATCCCAAGCAGGCTCCACGCTGTCAGCACAGAGCCCGACATGGGACTTGAACTCATGAGCCGTGAGATCGTGACCTGAGCCGAAATCGAGAGTCAGATGCTTAACTGTCTGAGCCAGCCAGGTGCCCCTCTGTTTGGCATTGTCTTAACCCCAGAATCTTCGTGGTCTGCTCACTCAGCTGTTCTTCACTTTTCTGCTCAAATGTCACTTTATCAACAACAAAGCCTCCCTGGGCCACCATTTAAATAACTGCTACTTGCTGTCTCCACCACCGCCATCCCTTGTTCCTTGATGTGCTTTTTCTCCATGGCACTCTTTCTGACTTGTTATTGTTGTTTGTAGTAGCGAAGCTCCGTGAGGGCTAACGGAACAAATGAGTGAACCATGCATTGACAGGCCTCCAGCAGGGCCAGTGTTCCTCCCGGCCCTTCCTTGGCATTCTGAGCGTTTCCTTTGTTGTCCCTGGTCCTCCCCACCCCCCCGCCCCCCGGCTTTCCTGCCCTGTGGCCACATAAGCGGAAGGATAGGAACACAGCTGGCAAATCTGTTCATTTAAATCTCATTTGCCGGGTAGGTCCCCAGTTGTCTGTGACACATCTGGGATAGATCTCCTACCACTCTCTTCTTTTCCCTCCCCAAATCCTCTTTGATGGGAAAAGAGGTAGGAGGGAGCTGGGTTGGCAGAGTCTCACTGCTGGGCAGCTGTGAACTATGGCATCGCTCCTTCCTCTCATCCCTTCTCGTGGCTAGTGAGGCTAGTGATCGTGACAATTACGGAGTCCCTTGGGTGAGCCACTGAGTCATCAGGTCTCACAAGATAATAGCCAGACCCTGGGGATGACTGAGTGACTCACTGTCAACCGGCAGAGGCCAAGAAGAATGTGAAGGGAACCCCTGCCTTCTTGCAGGTGGGGCAGGAAAAGGAGGGCGGAGAAGGCCCAGAGTGACCTCTGCCCCTCGCCCGCAAGGGACCTTGCTGGCGTATAGCCGAGGAACTGGAAGGATGCTCAAAGGCTGAGGCAGGGCACGGATGTCACATTTCATCTGGGCCCACGGTGGGCTCTCTGGGCTTGGGCCAGGTGACTGGGTCTGTTTGTGTACCAGCATCCTCTGACCTTCCTGATGGCGAAGGGGGTGGGGCCCACCTCCAGCGGCTGCCAGTTGGGCTTCCTGTTTTCTTCCTCTCTCTGATCCCCACCCCCTTCCCTTCTGTATTTACAGACCCTCTGGCTGTGTACAGCAGGGGCGGTCTCTGAGCATCTCCTTCAACGTGTATCGTGAGGCACTGTGTTCCCAGAGCCTCTGCCTCCTGGTCTAGGAAGCAGGGGTGGTTACGGGAGCCGCCTCGGCTCTCCCGTGAGGTTGTCTCAGGACTTCAGGGAGGCACCGTGTTTGACAGGGGAATCCCTGCATGAGCGTAGGTTTCAGCTGCATTAAACAACTTTTTTTGTTGGAGAAAATTTCGAAAATAGACGAAATGAAGAAAAGAAGTCCCTGTATCTTCTGTTAATATTTGATGTGTGTCTCCTTTTTTTTTTTGTTTTTTTGTATGAGATCATCCTGGTGGTGGTTTTATGATCTGTCTCTCTGAATGCCCATCCGAGCCCTGATGCAGAAGAGACTTAAAGAGCTTGGTTTTCCATAAAGAGTCTACAAAGAGTTGTAATTGTTGGGTCAGTAGAAATTGTATTTGCTCATCAAAAATTTGCGTTAACTTTATTGGTCCTGTTGTCACGTTGGATAAGGGATGAGTCAGCTCCAGTCCTCTGATTGTGAAAATCCAGCCCAAATTCCGCCAAGAGGAGGGAGAACATAGCCCCCCATGCCCAGCTGGGGTGGGGGCAGGGAACTGGCTTTCATTTATTTGAGGGTTTTTGTCCTTGAGCCAGAGCATGTGTGTAAGGCTGCTTTGACATACCTGTCAGCCCACGTGGCCTTCAGCGTGTAGAAGGCGTCAGTGTCTGATGAGGGGGTGGAGCCATGTGAGCCCGAACAGTTGAGCGTTTCTTGCTAGCTTTGCTCCTGGGGCTCTGACTGGTCTAGCAGTGGCCCTGGGCCTGTCGTTTTTATCACTGCCAGTCCCAATGCTTCCGCTTTTTTGTTTCTCTTTTGAAAGTGTGGTAAACTATAGAGAAGGTACATATCACCATTTGAGCCATTTCGAAATGTGTAACCGAGCAGCATTAAGTATGTTCCTATTAGGGAGCAGCCCCACCGCCATCCATCTTCAAGTTGTGTTAGATGCCAACTCTCCCTTCCTCCCTCCACCCCAGCCCTTGGCAACCATGGTTCTACTTTCTGTCTCTGGGATTTTGAGTCTTGAAGTGCCCCATACAAGTGGAATCATGCAGGGGCGCCTGGGTGGCGCAGTTGGTTAAGCGTCCGACTTCAGCCAGGTCACGATCTCGTGGTCCGTGAGTTCGAGCCCCGCGTCAGGCTCTGGGCTGATGGCTCGGAGCCTGGAGCCTGTTTCTGATTCTGTGTCTCCCTCTCTCTCTGCCCCTCCCCCGTTCATGCTCTGTCTCTCTCTGTCCCAAAAATAAATAAACGTTGAAAAAAAAATTAAAAAAAAAAAACAACAAGTGGAATCATGCAGTATTTGCCCTTCTGTGACTGGCTGATTTCACTTTGCATAACCTCTTCAAGGTTCGTCCATGTTACGGTGTATGTTAAAATTTCATTCTTTTTTAAGGCTGAGTAATATTTTGTGGTATGGGTATAGCACATTTTGTTAATCTGATGGTGAACATTTGGGCAACTTTTGTTTTTTATTAAGTTTGTTTGTTTATTTATTTATTTATTTATTTATTTATTTTGAGAGAGAGCAAGACACAGACCACAAGCAGGGAAGGGGCAGAGAGAGAGAATCTCAAGCAGGCTCTGCACTGAGCCCAATGCGGGGCTTGAACCCATGAACCATGAGATCATGACTTGAGCTGAAACCAAGCGTCAGATGCTTAACTGACTGAGCCACCAGGATGCCCCAACTCGTATTTTTAAATGGTTGCAGTGTGTCAGAAGACTTTGCAAACCTGAAGAGCAACATAAATGCAAAATAGGGTCATTCAGTGCTAGAAGTTGCCTGTATTGTGTTTATGAGGCCATGTGAGTCCACGTTCTATACTCAGCCTCCTTTGGGGAAGTAGGTGAGAGGAGAGGCATTTGAAACTTGTAGAGTGACTTAGCTGTAGGACAACCGGCAAATCTTGGCCTTTCCTCTGAGCCAGACAGATTGGCTTTGAATCCCACCTTACCATTTAATAGGTGTGGGACTTGGGGTGGATTACTTAATCTCTGTGCCTCAGTTTCTTCATCTATAAAATTGTGTATGTTAGCTTTTTCTGTGAAACAAACCACCCCAAACCTAAAATGGCCTAAAACATTTATTTAGCTCATGATTCGGGTGGGCAGTTTTTCTGATGTTAGATGGCTTCATCTGTTAGGCACTTGGCCTGTCGTCAGCGAAGGCATCCCGGGTGACTGGACCATATGAGTCTCATCCAACAGGCTGGCTTCTTCCCGTGGTGTTGGGATTCCAGGAACTAAAAGGACAAGCTCTCTTCGAGCCTCTTCCTGCATCACATGTGTTAATGTCCTGTTGGGCAGAATAAGGCACACGGTCAGTCCAAATTCAAGAGGTGGGGAAAAATAAAGTCCACCTGTAAAGCACCTGTGAAATGTTGTAGCCATTTTTGGCAACTTACCATAGTAATGGAATTAGTACTTGTAAAACGTTTGCACCAAAAAAAAAAAAAAAAAAAATCTTCTTATTCCAGATGTATTTTCCTCTCAAATATTGTGTCTGTCTCTCTGGTGAATCTGCTGCCTTGAAAACAAAAGACCACCACACCAAAAACCTCTGGATGGAAGAAACAGTCCTGTGTTGGGTAAAGTGTCAAGAGTGTGAGGACAGGAGGGTGACCCCACGCAGTCAAGGAAATACCGAGTTGCTTGTGGGGGTAACATGTGCCAGAAGGTCAATAATAATGCAGAGGGAGTCTCTGACTTGCCTGTTCACTGATCGCAAACACCCTGAGCCCTCACAGACAGTGTGGTGAGGGCCTTGAATGCGTGGATGGAGAGTCACGTTTGCCACGAGATGAGACCGGTCAAGTGCATCAAATAATGCCTTGAATTCTTACGTTAGTCATAGAGGAACAGAGCATTGTAGTCTTTTTTTTGGTTGGGGAATTCTAGATGCTGATTTTGTTGGCAGGAGACCTTCGGTAAGTAGAGAAGTAGAGGGCCAGGTTCCACAAACTTGGGACGCAAACTCGAAGACATGTGAAGCATGGGTCCTTGCTCTCTTTACTTGTTGGTTTTGTTTTTTTTTCCTTCTAATTTATTTTCTTTCATTCAACAAGTATTTACTGGGTTCCTACTAATTGTAGAGCACTGTTGTAGCCACTTGTCAAGAATGGGACAAAGACCCTAACCCTGTGGAGCTGGCATTCCCCTTTTAGTCTTATAAAAGCATGTGGGGTGGGGTGGGGTGTTTGGGGGCAAAAGTGGAATCTCTGTTACTGATCTGATTTAAAGTGTGGGGTTGCTCCCCCCTCCATCTGAGACATAGAGTGAGTCCGTGGATTATAGTGGGCTAGTGGGTTGGCAAGTTAAAGGTTTCTGAAAGTGTTTTCTGAGCATCTCCCCTTTGTCTGTGCTGGCCATTGTGGAGCATAAAATGTGGTCTGTATCATCCAGGAGCCCTGTCAACACATACAAATAAGATGATTTTTACGGCATAGGTAATTACAGTCCATTGTTCTTATTCACAATAGTTATGTTCTCCAAAGCCCCTACCCGGATGCCTGGGTGGCTCAGTCAGGGGTCTGACTCGGTTTCAGCTCAGGTCATGATCTCACAGTTTGTGGGATTATTGGGCTCTGTGCTGACAGCATGGAACCTGTTTGGGATTCTCTCACTTCCCTCCCCTGCTCATTTGCATGCTCTTTCGCTCTCAAAATAAACTTAAAAAGTTGCTACCCGTGCTGAATTAGAGAGGCATCCTGTTGAGGTATTGCTTGTAGGTGAAATACAGGGTCAAGTTCCTGAGAGCCTCTGGTCACATTTTCATCAACTGCCCCATACGTAGCCTTGTTTTACATATGTCTGTCTTTAAAGGCATCTTACTTTATATATTTCTTAATAATTATATACAGCACTTCTTTATAACAAAACACTAGCCAAGGAGGGTCAAACATTTTTCCGACCCCGGGTGACACGATTGTAAATTTACTTGGCTTTGAGCATCACACAGTGCTTTTTAAGTTGGTCAAGACCTCCCATGCATTGATACCAAACAGAGTCCACAAATTTAAACTTGTCCGTAGCTTCCTCATGCGCTACGGACGTGACTTTAGCACTCACTGGAACAGCCTCTTGTAGGAATCTGCAAATTTCCTCTTTCTTTTTCTAGATGCACTGTATTGTTGATTCATTAACAGTAGACTCATGGCCAACAGCACTATGACTCACACCTGAATGAAGCTTATGTAAAACATGTATTTTCTCCTTACATAAGGCATGTCAGAGCCTTCTTGCACTTAGGAGCACTAGACAGCGCTTCAGCACTAGGCTTGGGGGCCAAACAGCTGAATCGAACAAAAAGCACAAAAATGTGAGAAATGTGGCACTAAGACAGAGATGGACAGTTGTTTACAACATGAGAGTTGAAACAAGGAGGCAGAGTGTTGCCTTGTTGGACCTCAGCTGGGAACATGCATGTTGAATAACTAAATGTTTTGCTTCTCTCGGTGGGTCTGGACCCTGGAGATACCATAAATGCTGATTTGGGGTAACAAGTTGTAGCGAGTAGACACATTTGCAAATATGGGATCCGTGAATAAGGAGAATCATTTGTATTCACTGAGTAAAGAGTCCGATGGGTGAGGCTCGTTGGTTAGACAACTGAACCACAGGGCACAGAGGTAGACATCGTGTGGAAGAAGCCAGCGGGTGGTGAGGTCACTGTAGGGGCTGGAGTTGGAAGCCTGGGCAGAAAGGTGCACCTGAGCCCCGAAGTGCAAGAGTCTGGGTAGAAAAGAGAAAAGAGCTGAGATCTGAGGGAGAAGTCAGTGTGGACGTAACCTGGGGTAAGTGCATCATCAGCTCCAGAGCTGTGGAAAGGAAGCTTTCTGGGAGCTGAAGAGCCAGAAAGGGAAGGAATGACGGCCAGCTGAGCGAGTACCAGACAGCCTCAGCCCGGCCTCCACTCAGGGTTGAGATACCACAGAGCAGCCACAGTGGGCTCTTATGTGGGGGGTTCTATTCTTTGAGACGGTGATTAGACATTGAAGCCAAATATTGTGTCTTCCGTTAATAGCGGCATCATCTTTTGAGATCTGTGTGCCAGGCACCATGTGTACTGCTCTGTGTAAGGGAGAGCATTTATCTTTCCTGTTTGTCCCCATATCACAGGTGAGGGACCTGGTCTTAGAGCCCAAAGACCATTACTTGTGTCCGTGCGTAAACCCTTCTGGTGTCATGGCTTAGTCTGAGAGCATACGAAGGCCAGCTTTAACAGATAGAGTGGTTAACCGGCAGTCAAGAATGAGTCACTGGGAACTCCGAGGTTTTGACCTGAATAGCCTGAATGCTAGTAGGAAGTTGACTGTGGGGATCCAGCTTTGGGAGAAGGGGTTGCGCTCACCCTCCTGAATGTTAAGCCACGACGGGGGCCGCGGTGGGAATGTCATGGGCGAGGATGCAGGATGGCTTGGAGGGGGGGAGCTGGGAGTCGACTCTGGACAGTTTACTGGAAGCGTGTGCATGGAAAGAACTGAGTCAGAGCTTCAGGATGGAGGGAAGGAGGGAGAGGAGAGGAACTTTGGCACTCTGTGTACAGAGCACTTTTCTACATACTTCAGATGCAGGAGGGAGGTACTTTTGTAGGTTTTGCAGAGCGGGAAACTGAGGTTTAGCGAAGTCGAGTTACTCAAGGCAGTGTCCCTGCCTTTTCTGCTCAGGGGGTAACTGTGAGGCTCTTCTTCCAAGCAATTTGGGGCCCTTTGAAACTCCTTCCCCTTGTGGCACGCCCTCCTGGTTCTCCTGCGACTCGGGCGCGACCTCGTCATGCCTCCCTTCTTCCCGGCCACCTTTCATTTCCGCTGGGCGGCAGCTCCCACGTAGGACTCGGGTGAGGAGGTCTGGGTCACTGACGTCCTTCCCCATGGCCCCGATCATGTTCCCACTGGGGGGCCACAGGCCAGTTTCTGGGAACTGCGTCATCCCTGCGGCCCAGGGTAAGGGCAGGCGGTGAGTGATGGGGCACCTGCCCCAAGGCAGAGCTCCTGGTGATTTACAGTCGGAGAGGAGAATGGACTGTTAACTCTTGCCTGTAAGACTGCATCCTGCTTTGCAGTCTTGCTTAGAATTTCTGGGGAAGAAGCAGGTGCATTTGGGAAGCCTAGATGCTTGATCACAGATGGGGTCAGTGGGAGGGTCGAAGTGACCCAGGTCGAAGCCTCCTGACACAGAGTAGGTCTTGAGGCTTACGTCGTCAGGGCTCACCTCCCTGGAGTCACTGCGCCTCGTGCTTGGCTGGCTGTGCATCAGGCTGTGTTGGGGCTGCAGCAGGGCGTGTTGCTGATCCTGGGGTTTTCTCCTCTGGTGGTGCAGTGGGCCGCTTGCTTTGACCCTTTCCTGCCTGGCAGGTGTCAGGAAGCTACCAGTGCGGGTCTGGTCGCAACAGAGTCTCAGCCCAGCAGTATTACCCCCCATTACCTTGTCAGTTGGGAGTGTCGTCAGGGCCAATTCCCTCTTCCTTGTCCCCTTTGCCTTTCATGGGGTCATGGCTGATGCCCAGTAAGTGCTGCTTGGCGGGCAATGTGCTGCCTGAAGCTGACACAGGTGGTTTGTCACCGCGGCTCGAAGGTAGTGGGAGGTGTGGAGTTTGGTACTGTATCCAAAACCGTGAGGCTTCTTGGATGTTTCTCTTCTTTCTTTCCATCTTCAATAAAATTGTTGCGTTAACACGGATCGACCCTTCCCTCCCCTCTCTGTAAACCGCTCTGGAACCAGTGGTAGGACGACCGATGTCTCAGCTGAAGAAAATCAGACTATGGGACATATTTTTGTTTTGTAAATGGGGGTGGGTCTTTTTATGCTGTCAGGTAACAAGGTTTGGTGCCGGACAGATGGTGGTGTTTCTCTTGAGCGCTTTTGGCTCACCTTTTCGTTCCCTTTCCTCACCTTGTGGATACCGTCTGCCCACCCTGCTTTCCTTCCTTTCTCCTCCAGTCCCCCTCCAAGCCCTCCCAGTGTGACTTCATATTCTCCTCCTTTCCTTCTGTGAAAATCTACCCTGAAGAATCGATGGCCTTATTCACACTAAGAAGCAGATGAGCGAAAACAGTCAATCAGAGAAAGACAAATACCATATGATTTCACTCGTATGTGGACTTTAAGAAACAAAACAGATGAACATAGGGGAAGGGTGGGTGGGGTAGAGAAGAGAGGGAAAAAACCACAAGAGACTTTTTTTTTTTTTTAATTTTTTTTTTCAACGTTTATTTATTTTTGGGACAGAGAGAGACAGAGCATGAACGGGGGAGGGGCAGAGAGAGAGGGAGACACAGAATCGGAAACAGGCTCCAGGCTCTGAGCCATCAGCCCAGAGCCTGACGCGGGGCTCGAACTCCCGGACCGCGAGATCGTGACCTGGCTGAAGTCGGACGCTTAACCGACTGCGCCACCCAGGCGCCCCCACAAGAGACTTTTAAGGACAGAACAAACTGAGGGTTGACGGAGAGAGGTGGTAGGGGATGGGCTAGATGTATAATGGGCATTAAGGAGGGCACTTGTGATGAGCACTGGGTGTTATATGAAAGTGATGAACCACTGAAATCTACTCCTGAAACTTGTATTACACTGTGTGTTAACTAACTTAAAAAAGAAACACTCAAAATAATAAATTAAAATTAAAGCAATGTAAATACCTGAACCTAAAAAAAAAAAAAAAAGTAGATGAGTGATAAGGCTTAGGGATTTACAGACTCTGGACATCTGAGTAGCTCTGCTTTAGAAGCATTCCCCTGTGTTGGGACACTCTGCTTCCTGTGTGTAGGACTGCAGATTCCCAGCTCAGGGTCTGTGGCACAGCAGAAGCTTCTTGTGTGTGAAGGAACCACATCCATTCCCAGGAGGGGAGTGTGTGTTCATTTCCGCATGGTGGAATGTTTTCATGGAACGTAAACCAGAGGTGGAGGCAGCAGACAGAATACAGGATTTTTGGTTGATATGAATTTCAGATAGTTTTTTAAAAATACCTCCGTCTTATCAAACTCAACACCCCAAAAACAAATAGTCCAGTGAAGAAATGGGCAAAAGACATGAATAGACACTTCTCCCCCAAAGAAGCCATCCAGGTGGCTAACGGACACATGAAAAAACGCTCAACATCACTTGCCATCCAGGAAATACAAATCAACACCACAAAGAGATACCACCTCACACCCGTCAGAATGGCTAAAATTAACAACTCAGGAAACAACAGATGTTAACAGGATGCGGATAAAGAGGGACCCTTTTGCACTGCTGGTGGGAATGCAAACTGGTGCAGCTACTTGGGAAAACAGTGTGGAGGTTCCTCAAAAAATTAAAAATGGAACTACCCTATGATCCCACAATTGCACTAGGTATTTATCTGAGGGATACAGGTGTGATGTTTTGAAGGGGCACATGCACCCCCATGTTTATAGCAGCCCTATCGACAATAGCCAAAGTATGGAAAGAGCCCAAATGTCCATCGACGGATGAATGGATAAAGAAGATGTGGTGTATATATATATGATGGAGTATTACTTGGCAATCAAAAAGAATGAAATCTTGCCATTTGCAACTACGTGGATGGAACTGGAGGGTATTATGCTAACTGAAATTAGAGAAAGACAAATATCATATGACTTCACTCGTATGAAGAATTTAAGATACAAGACAGATGAGCATAAGGGAAGGGAAGCAAAAATAATATAAAAACAGGGAGGGGGACCAAACATAAGAGACTCTTAAACATGGAGGATAAACAGAAGGTTGCCGGAGGGGTTGTGGGAGGGGGGATGAGCTAAATGGGTAAGGGGCTTAAGGAATCTACTCCTGAAACCATTGTTGCATTGTATGCTAATAATTGGATGTGAATTAAAAAGTAAATTAAAAAAGGTAAAAGATACCTCTATCTCATGTGATATTTGGGACTTACGTAACTAAAAAAAAATTATTTGTTGTGTACCTGAAATAAAATTTCACTGGGAGTCCTCTGTTTGTATGTGTTAGATCTAGCAGCCCTCCAAAGGATGGGAGCTGTGTCATCAGCCAGATGGATAAGGTGGTTTTTGGAGTCAGCCCTGCCCCACCTCAGGTCCCTGAATTCATGGCATGTGCTGCTATGGAGGGATTCTGGTCCCTGCTGTGCCATTCCTTAGTCTGTAGCCTTGGGCGGGTACAAGGGAACGTGTAGGAGCGTCCAGGACAACTGAGAGCACTCAGCATCTCTCACTGAAGTTCTGCTCTCCTAAGCCTAGTGTTCCCAGGAAGCAATGGGTTTCTAAGAAAAGTGGCTGAGTCTACGATCACGGCCCCCCTCAGCCTTACCAGCTTGATTGCTGAGAGCTGGTCAGCTCCAGACAGAATTCTGAAGGGCTCCGTGAACGGGCCACACAAACTAGGTCTCTTCTGAAGGATCTTCCCAAATGTGGGCCCCTCAGCCACTCTTTCCCCCCGACTTATCCAGGCACCAACTGGCATCTGCCTCCCTTGAACTGTCTCCCCTTCCCCGTGCTCAAGTGTCTTTGTTAGTTTGATCGTTTATTCACGTTTGTGTGTTAATTTTTCATTTGAAAGCTTTGCTAGGCGCCGCGGCGCCTACATTCTCACAGGGGAAGGAGTGCCTCTTTGGTTCACTTAGGGCAATGATCTGCTAAGTTCAGGAAGCCTTGCTTTGTATGTTTCCCTTGGAGGAAGTAGGTTGAATGGAAGTAAGGAGGAGACCATTTGTTCTTCAATTCGTTACCAGCCTCAGCACATTCCTGTGGCAGAACACCGTACCGCAGAGAAGATGGTGGGCCTTTTTTATTTCTAAAAGTCATGGTGTATCGATCTCCTCTAAGCTTCTCTTATTCTTTGAATTTAAGTCTCTTGATCTCAGGCTGAGGCCAACTAAGAGAAGGTTGTCTTTACACAGAGGAGACTGGGAAGTCTGTTTTCACACCGGCCTGGGCACTCAACCAAGGTGATTGAAGGCATCTCTAGTGGGTTCTTTTGAGAACAGTTGGAAGGAAATCATGAGAAGAGGGCGCTGTATTGAGTTTATGTAGATTCCTCTTCTGTCTGGCCTCATCCCAACACCTCAGGCCGTAAGAAGATATAAAGCTCCACAGCCTGAAGTCCTGAAATTTACATTGCCTTATGCACAAAATAATGGCCTCCTCTTATGTCAACCAGGAATTGCATTTGGTTGCAAGTAACCAAGGACTCAAAGACAGTCGTCTACACACATTAGGATACTTTCTCCTGCTTAAAAGGAGGACCCGAAGGAGGCAGTCTAGGTTGGTGCTCTGACCCCATGGTCATCTGAGACCTAGCGACTTACGTGTTGCTCAGTCCTATGTGAGTCCCAGCCTCCAAGCCACATCATGGTCCAGGGTAGCTCCGGGAGCTCCAACTGTCACATCTGCATTTCAGAAGAGAAGGGGTAAAAGAGGAGTGGGGAAGAGACATGTGCTTCTTCTCTTTTAAAGAGTCTACTTGGGGGGCGCCTGGGTGGTGCAGTCGGTTAAGCGTCCGACTTCAGCCAGGTCACGATCTCGCGGTCCGTGGGTTCGAGCCCCGCGTCGGGCTCTGGGCTGATGGCTCAGAGCCTGGAGCCTGTTTCCGATTCTGTGTCTCCCTCTCTCTCTGGCCCTGCCCCGTTCATGCTCTGTCTCTCTCTGTCCCAAAAATAAATAAACATTGAAAAAAAAAATTAAAAAAAAAAAAAAGAGTCTACTTGGAATTCTCAGACACCACTCTGCTTCCATTTTACTTCCAGAACCCAGTCACATAGTCATGGGTAGCTGCAAGGGAGGCTTGGTTTGGGTGGTTTTTTAGTTGTACGTTAGGGTGGAGGGGAGGATAGATATTGGGAGGCAGCCAACCAATTGTGCCACGTCTGTGCTGTGGTTTGCCTGTCTGTCTTGTAGAAAGACTCTGGGTTGGAAGGAGTTAGAGGTGAGCAGGTGTGACCCCAGAGCAGACCAAGGACTCACTGGAGTAGGGAAATGTTACACCCCGTTTTCCTCTGCTATGTCACTTCCCTCCCTTCGTGGTATGTGGAGAGACTTCCTGTCCTTTATATTATGTGGGAGACCTAGGAGGAAATCGTAGTAGCTTCCCACGAAGGTGTAACCGTGTGCGTGTATGTGTTTTGTCAAGTCACAGAATCCATTGATACTTTTCTTTTAACAAATACGAATTAAATGACTCATTTCCTATCGACACTTCTTTGGTAGAAGCCCTGCTGTCTTGCGGGGATGATTGAAATAGCCTTTCAGTTGGTGTCCCTGCCTCCTGGTGCGCGCCCCCCCCCCCCCCCAATGCCTCCCAACTGAATCTTGCCAGAGTCAGTTCTGCTGGTAGTTCCCAAAAAGTTTGGCGTGCGGGCGGGATGGTTGATTTTGTATGTCAACTTGGCTGGGCCACACCAGCGCCGAGGTATGTGGTCAAACATCATTCTGAACGTTTCTGTGAGGGTGTTTATCGGATGAGATTTGCATTCAAACTGGTGGGATTGGAGTAAAGCAGATTGCCCTCCATAATGGGGGGGGGGGGGGAAGGTGCTTGTCCAATCAGTTGAAGGCCTGAATGGAACAAAAGAGCGACCTGCCCCAAGCAAAAGAGAGTTCTGTAGCAGATGGTCTCTGGACTTGATTAAAGTAGTGGCTGTTCTCTGAGTGTTCAGCCTGTTGTCCCACCCTGCAGATTTGGACCTGCCAGCCCCATAGTTACGTGAGTTGATTCCCTAAAACCGTTTTCTTTACAAACAGACATACCTTGGGGATATGGCAGGCTTGGTTCCAGACCACTGCAGTGGCACAGTAAAGCAAGTCAAGTGATTTTTTTTTTTCCACCGTGCATACATAAACTTTGTTTATCTTGTACCGTAGCGTATTAAAAGTGCAATAGCATTATGTCTAAAAAAAAAAAAAAAAAAGCACATGCCTTAATTTAATCGCCCAGTCAGTAGGTTGAGCGTCCAACTCTTGATTTCAGCTCAGGTCGTGATCCCGGGGTCACGGGATGAAGCCCTGTGTCAGGCTACGCACTTAGCATGGAGCCTGCTTGGGGTTCTCACTGTCCCTCCCTCCCTCTCCCCCCCCCCCACCTCTCTCTCTCTCTCTCTCTCTCTCTCTCTCTCTGCCCTTCTCTCTTGCTCATGTGCTTGGTCGCTCTTTTAAAACAAAAGGCCTTAATTTAAAAATATCTTATTGCTTGAAAGAAACGTGTTAACCGTCATCTGAGCTTTCAGTGAGTTGTAATCTTTTTGCCGGTGGAGGGTTCGTCTTGGTGAATGATCAGACGGTAGTTGGTGCAGGTTGGGGTGACTGGGGCACTTTCTTCAGACAACAGTGTGAAGTCTGCCTTTTCAGTTGATTTTCCCTTTCTCGAATGATTTCTCTGCAGCGTGTGATGCTGTTTGATAACATTTTACCCGCAGTAGAATTTCTTTCAAAGTTGGGAGTCAGGGGGCGCCTGGGTGGCTCAGTCAGTTGAGCGTCCGACTTCCGCTCAGGTCACGATCTCGCGGTCCGTGGGTTCGCTCCCCGCGTCGGTCTCTGGGCTGATGGCTCGGAGCCTGGAGCCTGCTTCCGATTCTGTGTCTCCCTCTCTCTCTGCCCCTCCCCCGCTCATGCTCTGTCTCTCTCTGTCTCAAAAATAAATACATGTTAAAAAAAAAAATTAAAAAAAGTTGGGAGTCAGTCTTCCCACACCCTGCTGCTGCTTCGTCAACTAAGTTTACGCGATACTCTAAATCCTTCATTGTCATTTGAACGACGTTCACGGCATTTTCACCGGGAGTAGTTCCCATCTCAAGGAACCACTTACGTTGCTCATCCCTGCAAAGCACATCCTCATCCATTCGAGTTCTATCGTGACATTGCAGCAACCCAATATAATAATAATGAAAACGTTTGAAATATTACGGGAATCACCAAAACGTGACAGACTTGTGAATAGATGCTGTCGAAAAGTGGCGCTGATGGGCTTGCGGGACACAAGGTTGCTACAGACCTTCAGTTTGTAAAAACCTCAGTGCTCTTGAAGTGCAGTAAAGGGAAGCAGCATGGACGTCGGTGGGCACGTCCTTTTGGTTCTGTTTCTCTGGAAAACCTTGACCCGTACAGCATTCCTGTGTCCAATGTCAGGCCCGGATCTGAGTGCGGACACAGGGCTTTTCAGTCTGGCTCGTGCACTGGCACCTGTGTTCTCGGTGCTGCGCCCCCATGTACACCCTCAGCCCCCCGCCCCCGCCGCTGGGTCCATCCTATGGTTGTGCTCCCAGCTTCGGAGCACACGATCCAGCATTTTGCATTGTTGCGTATTCTGTTCTCTGCCTGTGGTGTCTTCCTCCTCAAGCTGACTGGCTCTGTGATGAGCAGAATGGCAGCCGTTAGCCACATGTGACTACTTAAAGGCCAGTTAATGAAACTGAAAGTTCAGTTCTTCAGTCTCCTTAGCCACATTTCAGATGCCCAGAAGCCACATGAGGCCGATGGCTACTATTTTGGGGACGGCACACATAGAGAACATTTCTGTCATTGCAGAAAGTTCTCTTGGGCAGCTCTACTTGGCTTTTATCCTTTGCCTAGTTAACAGGAGGGCACAGGTAACTGCTGCAGTTGCCCTGCAGTCCCCTCGTTCACTAAGCTTTCCTTCAGCTTTGCTTCTTGAGAATTCGATGAAGTCTACGGCCATCCCACCCTGAACGCGCCCGATCTTGTCTGATCTCGAGAATTCGATGAAGGCTACGGGTATTATCCTCGGAAAACCTGTGTGCACGGGGGCATAAATTACAAACATAGTTTCAAGGTATTCACCAGCTTCCCTTAAAGGTCACCCACGTCCTGTGGGTTAATAACTATGAGCTAATAGTGCTCATGCCGCTCGCCTATGTAACCGCTGGCACTTCTGGAAGGCTTACCGTGTGCCTGTTCTGAGCAGTTGGCGTGTATTAACGCATTCCTCTGAGCCACACCATGAGCTAGCTTCTGTCGTCACCTGCATTTTGCAGATGAGGAAATTGAGGCACAGAGAATGGAAGTGCTTGGGGTCACCCAGCCAGTGAGAGGCCTGGCCGGGATTTGACCCAGGCAATCTGGGTTCCAAGTCTG
The DNA here is from genome assembly GCF_016509475.1 of Prionailurus bengalensis. Lineage (NCBI taxonomy): Eukaryota > Metazoa > Chordata > Mammalia > Carnivora > Felidae > Prionailurus > Prionailurus bengalensis. Next base: position 133,608,070 of record NC_057350.1, on the reverse strand, counting down.
CGTTCCTCACCTCTACGCCCGGGGCTATGAACCCTGCCCTGGAAACCTGAGCTCCCCGAAGACAGAAATTGCTTGTTATCCTTTGCAGACCTTCACAATGTGCGGTGCACAGTGAAGGTGAAACAAATGCCTGACGAAAGGAATGCTTGGAATTGAGTTACACAGGCTTAAGGCATAATCGTCTTGGCCCTGGGACGTTTGGATTCTTCCACGGGGTGTCTTATCCTTTTTCTTAGTTTTATTGGCTGCAATTTGTTTCTGACCCCTTAGAGCTGGGAGACAGCCCGAGTGCTCAGAGCAGCTTTGCTTGGCAATCGCAGGCGGAAAGGAGAGGGTTTGCCGGGAGACCCGGCTCACTTGGAACACCCCCGCCACGCCAGCTAGTGCTGCCCTGAGCTGGGGACCCAGCTGCCGCTGCGGCCCTGCCACAAGGCCGTTCCTGTCTTTTTCAGATTCCTAGGTGACTCAAAGTGGCACCACTCTAGCAGCCAGGGGGCCCTGGATGCCTGTGTTCTTGTGTCCCCGTCACTTTCTGACCGTCAGCTCCTGCTGGGGTTTGCTGGCCTTAACCTTGTTGACGTCTTTGCCTTGTACTGCAGGAGACCCCCAGCTTTTCCATTTACTGAGCTAAGCAGGGAGCTGTGTTGTGCTAACTCCGGTTTATGTCAAGCCCTCCTTTTCATCTGCATCCCCCTGACCTTGAATTCTTTTGGAGATCTTACTGCAGGTAGAAGTTAAAATTAAGCCAAGTCATGCTGACCCAGAGACAGAAGATGGGCTGGAGGGGAGGGGGGTTGACATTTCAGTGAATTGGTTGTTCCCCTGGCCGTACTTAAGTGTACCTGGCAACGAATAGTGCCAGATGATCCAGGGAAGCCCGAAACTCAGAGAAGGTGGGAAGAGGCAGCCAAGGTCTTTGGCTCAAGAGGGTTTGGAATAGTCTCTAAGTGCAGATTCTTCATTATTCTGGTCATAGTGACTCACAAAGGTACAGAACGTGGTCGCTGCCTTCTGGGAGTTTGTAATTTCGAGAAGACCCAAATGAAGAGCAAAATAATTCAAGAGACGTGTTATCCATGTGTTCACATACTGGGCAGTTTTCAAAGTGCTTTTCCACTATCTTGTGATGTGGCGAACTGCTGACATGAGTATAGAAACTTGGTCCTATGGATTCAGAGGGGGTAAAGTTTCACCCAGGAACAAATTTTCTGGAGACCCACTGGGACCTGGGTTACGTATCTTTTTAGCTTGGAGGAGGCAAGGTGGAGTGGAAGGGGGAATTATTTCGATCTTGAGAGAATAGCATTCACACCACACAATTTAGCACAATTTAGTATATACAGTTAGGCCATTATTCAGGTGAGTTTTCACATCATGTAAATGGGCATTTCCAAGGAGAATTGCACCCAGAGAGACATTAATCTGAGTGTGTGAGCCACAGAAGAAAAAGAATCACAAGGCGTATTAAAAGATTGACCACAAGGGAGTTGTCTGAGGCTTATCATTGGTACCCAACCTGGTACCTTGATGAAACACGTATTTATTGAACAACTGCAGCCATGGGCCACTAGGGCTAGGTTTGGGGAATTTAAAAATTCAGTGACACAGTCCCTGTTCTTCTGAGGCTCCCCGGGTCACCACTGGTGATGGTGCTGCAGAGGTCATAGAAACCCCATGCATTGTGCAGAAAGATTCTGTGGGTCCTGGGCCTTTTCTGCTATAGCACCGACTCCAAGGATTCTGGGTCTGTGGCACTGACCAGGTGTCTCTCATCGCTGAGCCTGTGGCAGTGGCCCTGGGGTTGAGCTGTCCTACTGTTAACCTCTCTTCCCTCATCTCCCTTCAGTCCCCCTCGGTGGGTTTCTCCCAGGCTTCCAGACCAAGAATAGAAAACTTTGAGAACCTTCTTTCCAGTCATCTGTTCTGGGTTGCCAAGTGAGTTAGTGTTAAAGGAAGTCACTTTGTCTAGAATGGGGGTGTCCTCTGCCTTGTTCATGGCAGCCTTGCAGGAGTGAGGCCCAGCAGCTGTGGACCGGTGGCTCATGGGAGACCAGCGCTGGCTGATACAAGGAGGCTCTCCAGTTGAGAACTTCTTTTTATGGATCCCAGCTGGCAGGGAAGGGGCCGTCAACAGTTACTCCCGTTCATTATTTCTTGTCTCCGAGGCAGGAGGAATGTTCATGACTTTGAACCCATTTATTTTATTTATTTTTAAATGTTATTTGTTTTTGAGAGAGAACAAAAATGCTCCAGTGGGGGAGAGGCAGAGAGGGAGAGGGAGAATCCCAAGCAGGTTCTGTGCTCAGGGCAGAGCCTGACTCTGGGTGCGGTACGAAGACTGCGAAATCACGACCTGAGCTGAAATCAAGAGTTGGGCCCTTAACCTACTGAGCCACACAGGCACCCCTATTTTAGTCGTGTTAGAAAGCAGCCTCCAAATGGAGACAAGCGGAGCACAGGTAGCTCGTGAAAGTTTGGCACGCGGCATGTGTAGCCAGCGGGCGGGGGGCGAGGAGGACGAGGGGAGCTCTGGATGGCTCTGTTATCCAGAGAGTTAGCCTCCCTGTGGTGCGCTTAGTGATGTCACTCTGTCCTTTATTGTCCGTATCACCTTAGGTTAGTTTCTTAGTGATCCGAATGTGATTCGAAGGAGTTGGAGTCTTTATTGTTTTGGGAATGGTGGGTGTCTCCCGAACCAGTCAACTCTAGGCTGCTAATTAGTCTTCCTGCCTATGTCAGCAGAGTGGGATCATGGCCCCCCTTAGCAAAATGGGATACAGGAGCCAGGGATGGACAGTATAACCAGAGTGCCTGGGAGAGCAGCTTTGGGTGGGGATGTGCGTTCATCTCTGTGCTGGTCTTTGTGAGTGGTAAGGTATAAACCATACTTCCTGCCCTCAGAAAGGTTTCATTGTGCAAACTTTCACGTACCCAGCTGCTTTGGGGCAGTGCAGGTCAACCTGAATGACTTCTCCATCAAGTGTTGGAAAATTAATCAGTGGAGGTTGAGAAAAGAGGGAAACCTGTAAGTCCTAGAAGAATAGGACTGTTCACTTCGAGGAAGAGGTTGAAGGATGACAAGGACTTTTTTTTTTTTTTTTGCCTATGAAGTGTCATAAGAAAGAAGATATGATTGTTTAACAAATGAGTCCAGCCAGCTGCAGTGAAAAGAGAATTCACAGAAGATGGGGTATTTGAGATGGGTTTTAAAGGATGAATAGGAGTTCCCTAGGTGGAGACAAGGACGAAGGGCATGTGTTGCTGGCGGAAGGCATGGGACATACAAGAGCGAGGAGCGTTGAAGGAATGGTGAGTGGTCGGGCATCACTGGGTGGATGGGAAGTGAGAACCTGGGCTGTGGCTGGTGGTGTTGGGGTGGGGAGAGTGTCAGGCAGGGAGTGACATCATCAGATATACACTTCGGACAGATGACCAGGTGTCCTAAGTGGTATTGTGTGAGACTACGTGGATGCCGTGCGGAGTTTCTATGGCTATATGGGATTGGAAGCTAGGAGACGAGTTGGAAAGCTTGTAAAATAATCTGGGTAAGAACCGATGCTGGACAACATCTGCTGAGGTTCCCTTAGGGCACGTTTGTTCCTTGGTGCAGAGCTTCGAGGGGAGGGGAGCTTGGGCAGGGCTCCTCAAGCCTCTGGATGCTCTACAGAGAAAACACTTGGCCACAGTGCTCGGCGAAGTTGGTGTGCAGATGGTGTGGTGGAGATTGTTTACCGGACTGAGGGTGGCCCCTAGGGTCCTGTGATTTCTCATCCGGATCTAGGGAATCAGTTTTGTAAGTGTCCCTGCTGGAGAAGTGAGTAATACAGGGCTCTGTGTTTATGCTTTTCCTCTCTGGGCCACTGGAGTCAGAGGGCTTGGGTTTGAGTTTCCTGTCCTTTCTAGCACGTGACCTTGGGCCAGATTTCTTAACCTCCGTTTCTTTGGATGTGAAATGGGTACAACAGGACTTAACCAGCAGGGGCTATAGGATAGATTCCGTGACGGGGGACAGCTGGCACACAGCAGGATTGAATAAACACCCCTGCCCCAGCTCCTTTGTCCTTCCTCTCCCATGGCAATAGAGACACAGGGAGGGACAGGACTTAGATGCCTGCAGTTCGGTTTCAGCCTGCCTTATGTGTGCTTTGTTGCCAGTGGGTATATGTATTTTTCTTCTCTGTCTCTGCCAGAGTCGGAGAAAGAGCTGAGGGCTTCAAGTCATAGCAGAAGAGACAGAGAGATGAGAACTTCTGGATCACTCGAGTGGTTTGGCCACTAGCAGGATGTCGGGGGGCCAGTGTTGGATCCCCATGTTTTGATGCAACTTAAACGTTGCACATGGGCAGGATGGGCTTTGAGGGATCAGGAGCCCTTTCAGTCTTGGAAACTTGTCTTTCGCTTGGACAGCATTCTGACTCCAACTTTCCCTCCTTGGCGGTCTTACTCTTCTGTGGTTTTATTTATTCTTTTGCTTAAATTTTGCCTTTAGTGAGGACAACCTTTGACAAATGTCTTTGGTTTCTCTATCCTTTCAGTGAGTAGTGTTTTCTTGAGTTTTGTGATTCTGTGGTGGGTAAATAGGCAAGCCTTCAAAAAACATTTCTTTGGGGCGCCTGGGTGGCTCCATTGGGTAAGCGTCCGACTCCGGCTCAGGTCACGATCTCACGGTCCGCGAGTTCGAGCCCCGCGTCGGGCTCTGTGCTGACAGCTCAGAGCCTGGAGCCTGTTACAGATTCTGTGTCTCCCTCTCTCTCTGCCCCTCCCCTGTTCATGCTCTGTCTCTCTCTGTCTCAAAAATAAATAAACATTAAAAAAAAAACACAACAAAAAAACATTTCTTCACCATTTTTTATTATGAAATGTTTCAAGTATATACAAAAGGGAGAGAGTAGTCAGTGAACCCCCTGTATGCATCCCCAGCAACTAACATCTTGCCAGTCACGTCTTCTCCACTCTCCTGTTTTCTTCTTCTTCTTCTTTTCTTCTTCTCCTCCGCCTCCTCCTTATTTATTTTTATTTTTGAGGGAAAGAGCAAGTGGGGGAGGGGCACAGAGAGAGGGAGAATCCCAAGCAGGTTCTGCACTGTCAGCACAGAGCCCTCTGTGGGGCTCAAACTCGCCCATGAGATCCTGACCTGAGCCAAAATCAAGACTCAGGCGCTTAACCAACTGAGCCACCCGTACGCCCCTGTTTTCATATTTTACAATGTCACGGATATCCTATCACTTCTACCGTAAATACTTCAGTATTTTATCTCTAATAGATAAAAACTGGTAAAAGATCACATTTTCTTACCAAAGAAAATTAAAGTTCTTGTAATATTCTCTAGTACCCAGTCCTTTTTCAGATTTCCCAGCTGTATCAAAAGTTTTTCTCACTATTAAAGCACCTGACCTGGAACAGCTGTTCTGTTTTGACTGGACAGTATGGGCCTCCCCTTGCCCTTGCGTTCTGCCATTGCTCAACCCAGTGACCTAGTTTTGAGTGGATAGAAAGCATCATGGAGTAGATAAATAGCGAAGTGATAGCTGACTGAGAGGGGCACCGAGAAGCAATTTTGTGAACTTTTTATTTTGGGAAACTCGCAAACATGCGCAGTAAAAATGACGGCAAAAGTGAAACAGCTCGGTGGTCAGCTCCCCTGCTGAGTGACCGTTTGCACCTGTTTAAGCCGGACACTGCCTTCCAGAATGACCTTGTGAGTCCTGCTGTGATTGTGTATCCTCAATACTGAAAACACAGCTCCCTGGGAGTTAACAGAAGGCTTGGCATTCCCGTCTCAGGAGTCTGATGACTTACTTGTTCAAGGTTGTAGACGCAAGACAATGGCCCTTGTGGGTGCTAGGATTTGACCCCGTTGCTCCCAGTTCTTTGGACGTAGTGTGCTGCCTCACGGAGGCCCAGCTGTCCTGTTGAATCAGCGCCAGCTCTGTGCAGGGCTTTGGAGCGTTTCTTTTGTCGCTACCGTGGTCTGTTAAGAGCTGGGGTCCCTGGGGGTTGGAGAGTTGCAAGGGAGGCCCATTTGTCCCCTTTGCTGTTCGAGGCACTATATCTCTAGAGGGAAGTCCCCTGGAAGTGCCGCCAGCCGTGTGTGCACTTGCTGGTAGAGAGAGCTATGCCTTGGGGGGCCGAGCGGGGTTGGGGGTGGGGAGGGGTGAGGGCGACCAGCCACCTGGCTTCTCCACCGGAGGGGAAGAGGAGAGAAGCAGGGGATCAGAGCTTTGCCCCAGGGGCACCTCATGGCTTTTAGCCCTTGGCTCCCCGGCTGTGGCCGAAGGGAGGGAGATGCTGTCCCCAGTTCTGACACCCCAGTTCTTCCTACGCCCACCTCTCGGCCTCTCCATTCTTACAGGATACATGGCAGCAGCTGACTGGCGGGAGAAAGACTGTCATGTAGTTATAGAGTACGAGGTTTCTCTCCACGTGAGGGGTTCTGGTTCGCCCCCAGCCCCCGCGCTGCAGCACAGACAGCATTCTTCACTCCCTCAGAATCCAGGGTGGTGATCAGGCCACGTGTCGTGGCCTTTTGTGGTGCGGGTCTGCGTCGTGTTTCCTTGGGAAGGAGGACATGGCTCCCCTGATTGGGGTGTGTGTGTGTGTGTGTGTATCTGGCCTTGGGACGGGGTGATGCTGATGCTTCCTGGGTCCTGGGAATGACAGTGTGGGGGGCCGAGGCGGGGAGGGAAATACATTTGAGTGGACTTGCAGAGAGGAAGGTGCGGCCATGCTGAATTTGGGGAAACCCTCCGCGTTTGAAGAATTTAAGAGATGGGGTATGTGACTTACGCCCTCGAGCAGGCCATTTTAACTTGTTAGGCTCTTGAATTTTCTTCCGTAAAGTAAAAGGATTGGTTTACACCGTTTCCATTGCCTTGAGCCCGAAGACTCGGTGGTTTGTGGACCAGGGATCAAGGTGTGGTGGTGGCTCCTGGGACCGTGTTGGGTCACGTGGGCTTTGACTTTGGGCCTTGCTGCCGGCCTCTGCCTCGGGCCTCTGCCTCAAGCCTGACCCCAGACCTTGCCGGTTTGTAATTCTGTAGCCAGCGGACACTGCTCCAGCCCAGCCAGCCTGTGTGCGAGAGCAAGAGGAAGCCCGTAGAGGAACACGGATGTTGCCTTGCTAGCTGGGGTGGGGACGGCTAGGCACCTGTCGTGTCCCTGCACCCACAGAAAGGATTTGGTTTGGGGTCCTGCAGGGAGGTGCCACTCCTGGTTAGCAGGTTTCGTAATCCGCTGGTAGTTGAATGGGGTAGGAGTATGTGAAGGGGTCAGAGACCTCCCGCTGGCTGACCAGCTCTGACATGCCGAACTGGACTAAGTAGCCCCTGGTGGCCTGGGGAAGTACAAGGCATGTGCCTTCCTCCTGCCGGAGTTTTTGGCTGAACTGGGGAGATTCGGTAGGATGACAGTGGTGCCACCCTAAAGCAGAGGGACAAGGGGCACACGAGTGGATCCGGAAGCCCTTTGGTCTGATTGGGATGCGTATGCTTGCGTCCAGAGGTGAGTTGCGGGCTGATGCCCAGCACAGAAGAGGAGACAAGGTGGGCTCAATCTTGGAGGAACCTCCCCAAAGCCCCCAACTGAAACCCTTGAGTTCGACCCACCTCTGGTCAGCACGAGGCCCGGCGTGACCACGGGGAGTAGGGGATCATCCGGCCGGAAACTAAGTCACTGCACACTATTGGGTTGGCTGGGCCTTCCCATACCCAAGGTCTAGTCACATCGTAGCCTCCAGGTTCATTATGGGTTTTTAATTTTTTTTTTCATGTTTCTTAGAGAGAGAGAGACAGAGTGAGAGCAGGGGAGGGCAGAGAGAGAGGGAGACAGAATCCGAAGCAGGCTCCAGACTGAATTGTCTGCACAGAGCCCAACACAGGGCTGGAACTCATGAATTGCAAGATCGTGACCTGAGCTGAAGTCAGACGCTTAACCGACTGAGCCAGCCAGGCGCCCCATATTATGGTTTTTAAACGTATGATTATTTATAATCTAAAGCAGGAATGCAGATGCTGTTTTATTATTATTATTTTTTAATTTTTTTAACGTTTATTTATTTTTGAGACAGGGAGAGGCAGACCATGAACGGGGGAGGGTCAGAGAGAGGGAGACACAGAATCCGAAACAGGCTCCAGGCTCTGAGCTGTCAGCACAGAGCCCGACGCGGGGCTCGAACTCACGGACTGCGAGATCATGACCTGAGCCGAAGTCGGATGCTTAACCGACTGAGCCACCCAGGCGCCCCTACCTGTACTATTTTGAAGCAGGTAATAGCTTTTTAATTTTTATTATTTTTTTTTTTTAATTTTTTTTTCAACGTTTATTTATTTTTGGGACAGAGAGAGACAGAGCATGAACGGGGGAGGGGCAGAGAGAGAGGGAGACACAGAATCGAAACAGGCTCCAGGCTCCGAGCCATCGGCCCAGAGCCCGACGCGGGGCTCGAACTCACGGACCGCGAGATCGTAACCTGGCTGAAGTCGGACGCTTAACCGACTGCGCCACCCAGGCGCCCCTTTAATTTTTATTATTAAACAGCTTGTCTCCAGGACAGAGCAAAACTATTTGACCTTGATTTTTCTGATCCCCTGAGGCTCCTCGGACCCGGGATCTGTTAAAGAGCTTTGGGGCCTGTCCCCTGAAATGGCTTCAGGCCCTCCGTTATATCTCCCGGAACTGCGCACAGCTTCCTCATGGGTTTCAGATATACATACCATGGACCTTTCACTTAACTTAGAATCTCTATCGTTTCGTTTACTGTATCCTGTATTAGGCAATTTGCTGTTAACTGATAATGGCTCAACCTGTACCTGATAACAGTTGGGACTGAGTGAGAATTGTTGTCCCGTATGCTCAATTGATTCTTAGATGTGTACAAAATCGATCCAGGAAAACTGAACTGGGTAGAACTGATGAAAAGCTCCATGGCACAAGCTGCATTTAGTAAAGGTTGATATGGATGAAACTATTCAGTGGATCAAACCTATGGATTTGAAATAGGAAAGAACTGATCCTAATTAAAATAACTGACCAAAGAAAAATGAAAAAAATTAGGAACACTGGGTTTGAAAAATGATCAAGGACCTAAATGGGCTTAATGGCATTTTTTCTAGAAAATGCTTGCAAATGAAAATGTGTCTACTCTGGGATAACTCTGATTAAAATGTTTGTATCCAAAACATCCTCAGGGGCCGAATGGCCTCGTCAAAATGGCCGGCACCCACCTCTGGCCAGACAGTAATTTTTGCTCAGACAGAAGTTGTTTTTTGGTTTTTTGTTTGTTTGTTTGTTTTT